>NC_139605.1:58828755-60202922 GCF_964270895.1 Podarcis filfolensis
CAAAGACAGTCAGAGCTACACTAGACCTTATTTTAACTAGTTTTGTTGTTGTTGTTTTTTAAAAAAACATTACTAGTCGGGGGGCAGTTTTCATTTCAACCACAGTATGCAGGGAGGTAAAGTATAACCCTTTCCTTCTTGACTATCATACCAACAAAAATGCCTTGTGCAGAATTAGAAAAGAATTGTTTATACCAGTACTATTTTTCTAGATAAAGAGGTGCCAGAACTCACAATGAACACCTTCCTTTTTCTCTTAGAATGGCAATGGCTCCCACCTGAGAGGCGCTGGAACTGAGTTCCGGCTGAAAAAAAATCTCTGGTTTATACTGACGTCTTGTGTGATATTTACATGCCTAATGTTTACACAAGACCCCCTTTTAAGGCCTGTTGTGTGTCATGTGAATAAAAATCTCTGACGCAATCTCAAACCCTCCAAGTGCCCCTATTTTCCAAGGGTGTCCCTGATTTAGAGTAGCTGCCCCAGTTTCTGATTTGATCCTAGAATATCCCTCTTTCCCTATTTTCATCAGAGAAATAGTGAAGGGTATGGTAGGATGTCCCTGTTTTCATTGGAGACATCCCTGTTGGGGGGTCTGGAGTTATCTGATCCTGGAGCCGTCTGAAGGCAATACTAAAAAGGGAAAATTTAATGTTTTATTATGTTTCTATATAAGTTGAAAGCGTCCCAGAGTGGCTGGGGCAACCCAGTAAGATGTGTGGGGTACAAGTACTAAAATTATCATTATGGAATGGGACGTCCCTATTTTCACTGGAGAAATGTTGAGGGGTATGTAATCTACAACATCTACTCTATGGAGATACTGAGATACTCCTAACTCGGTTTTTGAAATTCAGATGTTTTTTCAGCATGCAGCAGTTGCTGGAAACAGTTGTTGGCACAGTTGTATAGTTTGGGTCACTGGAAACAAAATGACTAGGCTGTGCTCAGCTGAGGAGATAACATAAACAGGGTTGTGGGGTTAGTGCCACCCACCGAAATAGCATCACATGTGTGAGAGACTGCTAATAATAATAATAATAATAATAATAATAATAATAATAATAATAATACCCCATCCATCTGGCTGGGGTTCCCCAGCCACTCTTGGCGATTTACAGCATATATAAAAACATAATAAAGCATCAAACATTAAAAACCTCCTGATACAGGGCTGCCTTCAGATATATCCTAAAAGTTGTGAAGTTCTTTATCTCCTTAACATCTGAAGGGAGGGTGCTCCACAGGGAGGGTGCCACTACTGAGAAGATAGTGTTTCTACAGCTCAGTGACTGCAGATGGATAACGGGTTGTTTTTATTTATTGGGTTTTCTGCAGTGAAGAGAAATTTGGATATAAAATGTAAAACCACGCATGCACACACACACACACACACACACACAAACACAAACACAGACATCTTAATGATGCTGTGTGGGCATCATAAAAAACTTGCTTGCATGAGCAGCACCAAGTCCACCATAAACTCCCATTTGGAATCGCCCTGCAATTTAAAAACACAGAAACAGAAACTTTAAATTGGCCTTTATATGTACAGAGCCTCTGTTCAGTGGATTACAAGCCAATTTAATGCCATGCTCTGCTGAATGTCATAGTTGGTACTCTGCCTGACAACTGAACCAAGGTGTTATGACAGCTCTTCCTAGTTTGAAAGACTTGATCTTTTAGCTTTTTTTGACCACTGCTTCATTATTGTTCTTGTGGGATATAAATTGCTTTTATCTTCAAGTTACAGTAATTGAAGAACAAAGGAAGCCAAGACTTAATTTGCAAAGTGCATTTAGAATCACACTTCAAACAGGTTGAAAAGTGTACTGTATATAGGGTAGGTGTAAGTCATTATCTCTTTTCAGGAGGAAAAAAAAGAAAAAGCATATGCGCCCCCCCTCCATACAAAGCTACCTAACTTTCTCTTGACAACTTCTATTTTGCTTCTTTGGTTTCCCCCTCAAAATTAAACCCTTTGCTTCTTGTTTTAAATGATCTACAGCTGCCGAGTCGGTAATGAGACCCCACTTTGCGGAAAGAAGACACACGGACACGGAATATAAGGTTAATGGGCAAGAAAAGGCCACAACTTTATTGATTACAGCAAGTGAAAGGTATTGGCTTAGGCACTGGACCACGACAGATAGACTCCACCCGCTCGGAGAGGGGGTGAGCCCGAAGGGGGTTTATTCACCAGAAGGTGGAGTCTGTTGATGCTAATACAACTATAAGCTCTCCCCTGATGTCATCGAGGGTCGTGCCATGGCCCCCCGCCACACAGGCATCGGACAGGATCCATGACCGCCGGATTCCTTTAACGGAATACCCAAAATTGAAGGGGTAGCCAATGGCCACACCTAGCCCTTCCACACACCATGAACACATTCCAATGCCTAACCGCCACCCGAGCCCAAGAGGCTCGCCGCCAATACCCTCACAGCTGTAACCAATCCCTAATACTGCTGATGATGCTACCTAACCAAATATCGTTCCCCCGATCCGAAAGATGAACCCCATCATCCCGGAACAAGGCCTGATCGCCTATCCGGATACCATCATGAGAAATAACTAGGCCGTTCATAAAGCGCAATTTGCGGGCTATCACATGATTTAAGAGTTTCCTGGATTTTTCGATGGCCATAATGTTCTGCGCACTGCGCCAGACTATTCTCTTTAGGAGCGAGGACCAGAACACGGTTGTTCCGGGACATAAAGCAGCAAGCTCAACCAAGTCTTTTTTCATGCTCCACAACAAGTCCACACTCCTTCTGCTGACGAGGTCATTCTCCCCCAGTTGAAGGATAAGGATGTCAGGGGGGCCAAACGTGGCAACTTTTTCTCTCAGCAATGGCATGAGTTCCTCCCAACGCATGCCTCGCCTTGAAAACCAGGAAACTCGCACCCCAGGTGGCAGCCCGAGATTTTGGGTGAGGTCGCAGCTTGCTGACCGGACGCGGGCCCAATGAACAATACTGTGTTTTTTGTTTTTTTTAAGGTTAATGCCTTTGCTTCTTGTTTTAAATGATCTACAGCTGCCGAGTGGGTAATGATATTGCACAGGTGCATGGTGAATAACGGGGTGGAAAGAAGATACTGTACCTGTGTGAGCTTTTAGGAAAAACTGGGGGGGGGGAGGGAGGGATCCTAACCACTGTTATTTTTCTACTCCAAATATAGTGTCGGAGCCAGCCGTCACAAATGGCGCTGTTTAGCATAAAATAAAGACACAGAGAGCCAGCAATATTTTCATGGATGGAGGGCAGCTCATTCAAACTTCTTCTCTCCTCTCCGGTATCTTTTATTATTATCCTTTGTTTTCTCCTCTCTCCTGTCGCATGGCCGTTTGCCAATGTCTCACGTTACCTACATCCTGTCATGGCTTTTACCCACCCATCACCATATAGGGTCATCACTGCCCAGAGGAAACACAACTCCATTTAAAGTCAATACATTCCAATACATTGTAAAGCTTGGAGTGCTGATCACGAGGTCAGGGGGGCCCTGCAATTTTACAAGCCCAAGGCTTTATGACTCCCACAATATAGCATGTTAAACCTCCCCCCCCCATCTTACTATTGTCTGAGTAGCATTATTCAGCATTTGGAACTGGTTTATTGAAGTTGGTTTAGAAAGATCTATTATTTATAGAGGCAAGAGAAGTAACAAATGCTTAGGGGTCTTTTCAAGCTATTTGTTTATAACATTGGGGGGGGGAGCCTCTTATCTGTTGTGAATTTGTAGCTGGTCTGCAGAGGTTGTCTTTGCAAGACCAAAAGTTAAATAGTAAGAACAAGTTTTCTTTTCTACTCATTTCTTCACTGTAGCTTTTTGTCCTGGGCAAATTCCACAGTGGATCATTTGCTATTGTGATCTGTGCAGGAATGTTACACACCAGGTACTTAGGTGCTGCGGAGGTATTGCTCTTAAACATGGACTCCTTTCCATCTGATTGTATCACTGTGTTTCTAAAGAACTGAGGCTGCAATCCCATACTTATTTTCCTGACAGTAAATCCCTTGGAATTCAGAAGGACCTTCACCTAAGCAAACTCTGCAAGGATTTCAACCTCAGTATTGAACTCTGTTTCCCACTACACTCTCTCAATATCCATTTCTGCAGTGCAGACAAATGTCTGTGTTGTATTACTGTTCTATCCACCAGAATCCCAAGTAAAAAATGTTCCAACTTTTTAGAAAACTTTTTTTTTGGTAATATGTTTGTTCGCACAAATTGATAAGATTCTTTAAAAAAAAATTAAAATGGCAAATGCTGGCTGTTGAAAAGAAATACAGAATGACTGGGGCTCTGCAACTAGTTAATGCTGGTTAAATTGGGGAGAGGTGCTGAATTTAGCTCCTCATTCTCAAACAACTGATCATTGTAACTTTAACCTTTTTTGAAAGGACTCTGTGGTATTAAGCCCTAAAGTTCTGCATTGCAGGGCTTGTAATATTTTGGGAGAAGAGGAGGGGCTTGTGCATACGCAAGAGAAATGCCCAATGAAACAAACTGAGAAACAGGTGACTGTGTGGCTGACTTTACCAGTGGTCCTGGACTAACCCACTGAGAAAAAACACAAAAGGAGGACCAGGAAGAATGGCTTGAAGCAAAAGATGGCAGGGCTCCTATACCTTCCAACCATCCAATTTTTAATATCTTTATTTTTAATTTATTTATCAAATTTGCATACTGCCCTTCATCTGTAGATCTCAGGGTACTGGGCATATCTTTAGGAACATCCCACATCTCACAGGCATTTGGCTAATTGTAACCTTTTATTTATTAATTTATTATTAATTTGTTAAAATTTTGTCCTGCCCTTCATCTGTAGATCTCAGGGCAGTTCACAACATAAAAATACAAGATAAAAAGACAAAAAAACCCTAATAAAAACAATAACAGAATAATAACCCCCTCCCACAAACACATTTAAAAGGGTGTAGGACAGCCTTGGGTAGACAACTGTTTTGGGACTACAACTCCCATCATCCCAAGTGAGCAGGACCAGTGGTCGGGGTGATGGGAATTGTAGTCCCAAAACAGCTGGAGACCCAAGGTTAGGAAACCCTGGTGTATGATGTTAATCAGCCAAAGGCCTGGCTGAACATGGTGGAAGACAACATGGCAAGGCATGTAAAGGAGCCAGAGCACTTGGAGGCTTGTGTGACGAGATCAGCTGCAATTGTCCTGCACCTTTTTAATTTTAATTTTATTTGTGGTGCTGGGAGTGTTAGCAGGCGCAGCTTTCCTCACACCGGCATGCGATGCTGCTCCTGCTGAAGTTATTATTTCTACATAACTATTACAGGCATAGGAAGGTACCTTGATTCACTATAAAACCAAGGCAACACTGGAGAGGTGGGGGAAGCGTGAGACACAAGGGCGCAAGGGGGGTGCGTTGTAAACACACATGTTCATCTTTCTGTCAGGCTACCTAAACATGCATGCAGAGTTATTTATGGAGACCTTGAGGGTACATGTGCATTGCGTGGACAGGCGGAGTCCCCAGATCCTGCGCAGTCCCCCGTCATGTGGAATAACGACTCAAGACAACGTGCTATGGGATTAAATTGGCCACAACTTTATTAAATTTCAAATGTGGGTAGACCTTGGCTCAGGCATTGGGCGTTCTCCCTCCCCAGTCCCCCGTCGGGGACCTAGGGAGCATCAGGGTTATCCAGTGTGTGTGGGGGGGGGATGGGCCAGCTCTGGAGAACATATGTTCAAGCAGAGATAGCCGCCCCCGTAACGCCGCCCCCGCAGGGGAGAGCAATGACGACCTTTCGGCGTACGGTCAAAGCCTCCCTTCAGAAAACCCCTTTAACGGGGAACCCTGGTATCGCCACCGCAAAGAGGAAGATGGACAAAAGGATTCCGCCCAAGGCCTGATACCGCCAAAGTTGTGACGTTTTGCTACGGGAAAGGCGAAACCTGCCAATGCAGGGAAATTCCTTTCCGGCCCTTTAACAGCGACCTTAATGTAGCAGCGCCCGCATACCTGTGAAGAAAAGTTAACCTGCAAAACCTGTGAAGAAAAGTTAACCTGCAAAATAAGACATTAACTGAGGGTGGGTAGGGTGGGAGAAGCTCTGGAGCCAAGTGAGGATTCCCAGGTAAGATCCTCCCTCTATTGTGTGGGCAGGTAATCCCTCCCCTACCTGGCCTGGTCTCCTTGGCAACGCTTCCCCCAGGTGGGATTGGACAACTGACTGAGGTAGGCGGAGACCTCCAGGTATCCCACCTGAGGGAAGGCAAAGCCAAGCCTATGCTGATGGAGCCGCTCCAGATCTAGGGGCTGCACGCGTCCACGCAAAGGGCGCCCCCCGTTTTAAGCGGGGAGCGGTCATTATGTACTAAGCTTAGATCCTAGAATAATAGGCAAGTAGGATCCTAGAATGCAACAACTGATTGGCCTGCAGGAAAAGACCAATCAGACTCCAGGAGGGAAGCAGAATCAGCCAATCAGATGGGACTCATTGTGTAAATAATGTATATAAAAGCCTGAGGTTTGGGGGGGGGGCATTCAATCACTGTTTTACAAGCTGCAATAAAGAGCATGAAATCGCTACAGGACTCCGAGTATATTTCAATGTGAAAGAACTGGAGGTTCAAGACAGTTCTTTCTCTGCCTGTTCCTCCCTTGTCTTGTTCTGAGTATCTGTTCATGGCACAGATGTAGGCCACACCTTCTCAGGCCAGGGGCAGCTTGATGATTTCTTTGGAAAAGGCCTCTGCTCAGTGACATAAAGACCTTTGCTAATGAGCTTGCCTGGGACACAGCAGGGGAGTCTGATTAGGCCGGGTGAGCCTGGCAGCTGTGTACTTAGCCTCTCACAGACCAGGCAGGCTTCTGCTGCTGCCAGTATAATGAAGCTCTCTCCAGGAGCTGGAGACAATCCCAACTACAATCTTCGGTGGTTTTTCAGCCGTTCGCAGTTCCCAGCTTAGAGCTCTTTCATGTGCTGCCAGGCCTGATGCGAATTCACCTGCTGTTGGACCGCAGCACAGAGGAGTATCGGGAGGACAGCTGTGTTCATGGAGAAGCTGGAAAGCCATGCGGAGATACTAACATCGGACCTTCCTTCAAGAGCAAGAAACCACTTGGCCCTCCAGCCATTCTCACAGGTGAGGCTTACCTTAAATGAGATTGCAATGTCAATGTGAGCTTTCAGTTAGTAAGGTTGCACATTCAATGCTCCTGCTTAGGTGCTCAGCAAACACAGGATTTGGGTACAGCTTAGAAAATAAAGTTAAGTTTGAGGGCCTAGATCTGAAACACGGTGCCTGCCTTCCCACACAGCATAAAATCCTGTTTAGGCTGGGTTTATCCCAACCGTGTTGGCTTACACACAAGGTGTGTAATACGGCTAATTTAGCTCCCATTTTGTATCTTGCATTGACAACATTCACACGTGGTACAAATAAAGTGAGAGAAACTCAGAAGCTGACTTTTCAGTATTTAAACAGTCTTCATTTTAAGTTAAAAACAAAGGGGATATCAAAGCTCAAATACCAAATCAATTATGAATTAGAGAGAGGGAATGCTATCCAGTATATGTGTTATCTGCAACCATACAAGAAAGGTTGTTGAAGTACCTTCATAGGTTGTATTTAATTTTTCCTTTTACTATAACTTTGTATTCTGCCTTTCTACATTACTTCACACAAGGTGGTTTACAAGCTGAACAAACAACATAATATACGACAGATTACACCCCATATAACAATCTGATCCAATACGAAAAAGTCATGATAAAAATGTAACTTTAGAATAAACAACTTAGATTGAATAAAGTAATATCTGATAATCTATTAGAATATAATAGTACACAATAAAATTAAATATCAGCAAATAATTAAACAAATTCATTAGACATTACAATAATTAATTGCTAAACTAAACTAAAAATAGCAGCAAGTCACAATGCATGAAATTCCACATACATAAAAAATCATGTAAAAGGATCAAATTGAGAAACAGACACACAACATATATATCCTTGAACTCCTCTTCTCTCTTCCCAGCTGCTTTTGCTGTTTTTAAAGTCATGGTCTGGAAAAGGCTCCTAGAGCTGGAGGCAGCAGGAGGCAAGGCAGGTGTTAAAAACCATTGCTGAGGGATCTTGGGAAAGTTTATCTAAAAAATAGATTTGTCTAAAGCAAAAAAAAAAAAAAAGGGCACTCTTGCATTGTTTTGCGAGATATGTAATGCAAGTTGTGATACTGGACTCAATGTATTTAACACTTTTGTGACTGGTGCCAAACTCATAACGGGATTCAATTATTATAAATCAAAGGGTAGATTCCATCATGCACGTCTGTCACTTTGAGAGGAATCCAGTGCTGCGCTTTTTCAATCATTCTATCAGCACAAGCATTTCAGAGCCAACTTGGGCAGTGTGGAGGGAGTAGAGGGTGGAAAGTCCTGCACTAGCGGGACTCATTGTGTTGGTTCCTGCTAGTGCACCTGCTTAGTTGAATCCTGCCCTTTGTCAAGTGAGGAATGAAGCTGAACCATCAGATTATGAATCTCAGTTGGAGATTCACATTGCCTAAAATACAGGGGGTTTTAGTGGCTACGGTTCATGTAATGGGCTTACAGGCACCACGTGCTTAGCAATGAAATATTGATAGTTCAAGTGAGGCTCTCATATGTGTATCAGTTATAGATAAGCAGAACAGGGAAGTCAGATAACTCAGTTGGTCAGAGTGTGGTGCTCATAATGCCAAGGTTTAAAGTTCAATCCCTGTATGGGGCAGTTGCATATTCCTGCATTGCAGGGAATTGGACCAGATGATCCTCAACTCCACAATTCTGTGATTCCATGACTTTACATCATAACCTTGCTAATTTTGTACAACGTGCTACTTGTCTTCTAGGGAAGTTTTTAATATGTGACATTTTAGTGTATCTTTCATCTTTGTTGGAAGCCGCCCAGAGTGGCTGGGGAAACCCAGCCAGATGGGCGGGGTACAAATAATAAATTATTATTATTATTATTACTAACTCACCACCCTCCCTTACCTTTCACCTTTCTTTTAGCTTCTAATCCAGGCATCCCCAACCTTCAGCCCTCCAGATGTTTTGGACTACAATTCCCATCATCCCTGACCACTGGTCCTGTTAGCAAGGCCAAAACATCTGGAGGGCCGCAGGTTGGGGGTGCCTGTTGTAATCCTTGTCATGGACGTTTCTTTCACCTCCTATACATAAATGTGAGATACAGCAAAAATCAAAAAGGTAGTAGTAGAGGCAGTTAGTTGGCTCACAGATCAAGCTGTAAAAAATACCTCTGCACTAATATTTAACACTGTACAGGAAGCATGATGATGGTGGATTAAGGCTGCAATGAGATGTATGTTAGTATGTGCCTAGGTATGTTGGATACTTAACAGGTTTTATATACTCGAGTGATGCTTTAAAATCTAAATGTACAAATGTACAAAAAATACTTTAGTTTCCTCTTCTTTTTACTGGGCATGCAATATTTTAACCTTTTAGCCCAGTCACTGTTGGGCAGGGGGCGTGAAAAGAGTGATTAGCAATGTTAATAATCATGTTCTGTATGAAGTGATTATGAATGAAAAGGGAGTGAACTACCCAGGACACCAAACAAGCATGTCATTAACTGTTCCTGGAATTTAATGGATGCTTTTCTATTATCAGTAAGTTGAGTAATGAGCATTATTAGTAAGATGGGGAGTCTCTGCATATCTGTGCCTGCATTGAGTTGTGCCTGCATTGCTGAAGATCTCCTGGATAAAGAAGATAGCAAATGTGTGCTGTAATCAGGATCCAATCCATGTCTTATTTTTGTCCCTGTGACACAATCAAGTAATCAAATTGTATACCCTCTTACATCAGATCTGAATTGAACCCAGAAGCTGCAGCTGCTATGCTGTTGACTCAGATTATAAATGAAGATGCTATAGTGACCACTGCTACTTTCATTGGTGGGCAGGAGGGTGGGGGGCAGGAGAGGAAATGGGGCATAGCATCCTTGTCAAATTTATTTGTTATTTGCCAGGAGATATGCTTGAGGAATGCAGATGGCTCTCAGTTACCTTCTCACATGCACCAGTGCAGAGTTGTTTAATGCCTTGTCACTCACACTGCATGACAGTCTGGATATAAATATTTTATTGAGTTATACAGATGGACAAAAGATTTATTCACTGAAATTCACATTCTTCCAGGTCTTCATGACACTGGTAAATACGGAAGACTGTTTTCTGGGAGTGTTCATTGGATCTGTGTGTGATTCACAAGGGGAATTTTCTCTTCTGAGCATAAGAAGAGCCTGCTGGATCAGGCCAAAGGCTGGTCTAGTCCAGCACTCTGTTTCCACAGTAGCCAGACAGATAACCATCACTTCCTCTAGTAGTGCACTGTATGAAGGGGTGTGCGCGCGTGCGCATGCGCTAACATTCAGCCATATTGGAAGTCCCTAAGTTCTAGTGTGAGGGAGCCAAACTTTTCTTTACAGTGGTACCTCGGGTTAAGTACTTAATTCGTTCTGGAGGTCCGTTCTTAACCTGAAACTGTGCTTAACCTGAAGCACTACTTTAGCTAATGGGGCCTCCCGCTGCCGCCATGCCGCCGGAGCATGATTTCTGCTCTCATCCTGAAGCAAAGTTTTCTTAAACCGAGGTACTATTCCTGGGTTAGCGGAGTCTGTAACCTGAAGCGTCTGTAATCCGAGGTACCACTGTACATGCTTTCTCCAAACCATGCATAATTCTACAAACTTCCATCTTACACACATTTTCTTTAAACTAAAAAGTTCCAAATGTAACTCATGGGGGAGTTACGGCATCCCTTGATAATTTTAGTTGCCTCTTTTTGGACCTTTCCCAGCCCTACAATAGTATTTTTAAGGTGAGGTGACTGTACAAGTGTGGTTTCATCATAGATTTGTATAATAGTGTCATGATATTGGCAGCATATTTTTCCCCCCTGAGGAAAGAAAATGACCTGGCTGGGGAAACACTTCAGCCCAGTTGCAGAGGGGAGAGGAGCAGGGGCAGACAGGGGCACCAGTGAAGGGCTTGGTGCGTGTTTGTGTGCCAGTGGGTTGGCAACTCCTAGAGTAGAGGAAGGATTGAGGCCGATCTGCATCTACAATGTATCTATCCTGTAATTTATTATGAAATACTGTGTTTTTCCTTAAACCAGCTTGGATTCAAATTGAGAAAAAGAATGATCTAGGTACATTATAAGCTGTCAGTGTGTACACAGAAACAGAAAGTTTAATTCTGGGGTTTCTGTAAGCCACGCATGGCCAAACCTGACCCTCCAAATGTTTTGGGACTACAACTCCCACCATCCCTAGCTAACAGGGCCAGTGGTTAGGGATGATGGGAATTGTAGTCCCCAAACATCTGGAGGGCCAAGTTTGGCCATGCCTGCTGTAAGCTAATGTCAATTTGGGGTGCTGGGTGTCTCCTTGGAGATCCAATGGTGGCATTGGATTTGACATTTTGAAGTGTCAATCTGTGCTTTCACATTTATCCTTAACCTGTATATTTGTAAATAGATTCTAATATTACAAAATGATCTCTTTCCAAAAAAAAAAACAAAACCGGGATAAGCACTGTGCCTCTGAAATCTCAGTGTATGTAATAAATAGTACATTGCCAGTGATGGGAGGGTGATGGGGAACAGAGCACAAATCATTGGAAATATGAAAATTAACTCAAAGTTTGGATTAAAACATTACAGTGGATAAAAAAGCAGACATTGGCTACCACAGCAATTGGAGCCAAAGGCTCCATAATGTGCATATAATTTTCAGCTCACTGCCTACTGCCCAAATGGCTGTCCGGTTTGAGCAACGTGCTCTTCGCTAATTAGTTTTTATGCTGTGGGAAAAATAGCAAGGCAGGCCTTCAATATGCAATTGGGGGTCACTTTATAAGGCTCTGCAACGTTAACTGCATTTAACAGATCATAAATGTTATTTAATTGCAAATAATTCATTGTAACTTATGTGGAAGCCCTTTTAAATGCTAAGCCTGTCTTTTTCATAGCCATTGAGGTTTCTTTCTGAATGCTTACATCAAAGGCCTCCTTGGTTTTCCCCCACAGAGGAAATGCCTTTTTTTTATAATATGAAGCCCAATAGCACCTCTGTGTGGGTCATACTGATAATATTTCTAACCCTATGGGGAACAAGATATTCCCTGTTGAGTCAGGCAAAGCCATTCATACCTGGAATCACGGGGCTTTAAAGTGCTGAATTGGAAGCCTGTGACTCCTGAAGGGATTTTGCACTCAAACAGCTGCAAACAGTGCCAAGCACAAAGGGGAATACCTACATAGGAACAGATGAAGCAGATTCTGGCGTTTTGTAAAGGTGCCTTAACATCTGCCATTGCTTAGTGGGGGCTGGTGGGTGTTGGATTGTTTATATGCTTCTAGTACACTGGTTTATTATGGTCTTTATAGGGTTCTTTCCAGTTGCGTCCTGTCTGCTAATGGAAAGCTTTTTAATCAAGATGAGGCTTGAGTGAGGCGAAAGCAGGGTGGATGGGTGGCACTTTTAGGCTCTCCTTACAGCCTTCTGTGCAAAGGTATAAACAATAATTTGCCAGGCACCAGATTGTGCCTGTTAAATAGAGTGAACCCTATGCCAATGTTTCCTTTATTTTGCAAATTTAGAGTGAAGCTTTTCTGGCATTAAAAGGCTGTGTTACTCAAATGAGTTGTAAGTGATTTTGTTACTGTAACTCTTAAAAGTACTTTGGATATGCATTTGTATCCAAAAGTAATTTGGATGGACATCACACACAAACAAAATCTCTCATACACCTTATGTTGAGCCCGGACTTGGTTCTCCAATGGAAGTAGGTTTAACAAGTACAAGATTTGTATGAAATTAAGTTGATGAAGAAAAAAATTAGGGCCATAGAGCTGGTTGCTGTAATTGGAAATAGGCTGTGACTTTCAGGCTTAGCTTAAAGTTTAAGCAATAGGAAGTGACTACATCAAATTAGAACACTGGTTATGTGTCTTGAATGTCTGAGCTTCTAGGGAATGAGCAGCCCCCAAGAAGCTCATTAATAGTAGCTGCAGAAGGGTTCCCTTTCCCATATTAAAATTTGCTTTCATAGCTGAAAATAATGTGCCTCACAAGTTCTCTTCCTGTCTTACGGTTATTTTACATTTCCCTCTAGATAAGATGCACATGAATCTAACTCTTTAGTGGTCTTGGGTGGCACTTGTGAAACTGCATCCAACCATTAGTCTCTTTTGATGGGAGACAGGAAATCCTTTGCCCTGAAAATGAGTTCTGGCTAGCTAGAAGTGACCTCATGGAGAAACAGGAAGTGCCTCATTTGCATACCCTCTAATATTCTTCAGACAAATATAGGGATATTTCTCACTCTCCCCCAACTGACCTTGCTCAACCGCCTCCCGTTTTTTGTCCTCTCCTCAACAGAGCATTTCCGCCACCACTTCACCAATGGGACACACACCCTCTGCCATCCTGAGAAAACCCTTTAATCTTGATTTTATTTTATTCTTCGGTAGATTTTACAAAAGAAAAACACATACCAAAGGGGCAAGATTAGTCACGGATGCACAGAGTAGCTTTTCCTCCTCCTTGCCCATTTCCCAGAAGCCTATGAGCTGGCCAATGGAGGAGGCTGGCAGTGATGGCCATGCAGAGAAAACAGGCTGCTCCCTCGCAGTCACTGCTGCTGCTCAGGACAAGTGCCGGCTCATCCTCCCCGAGCTGGACACTGGTGGGAGAAATAGGAACATTCCGGGATCAAATCAGAAGCTGGGGTGGCTTTTGTAATTCCAGGACTGTCCCTGGAAAATAGGGACACTTGGAAGGTATGCATCAGGAACGCAGGAAGCTGCCTTTTACTGAGGTAGCCTGTTTGTTTATCTAGCTAGCATTGTGTAACACTGATTAGCAGTGGTTCTCTGGGGTCCCAGGCAAATATCTTTCACACTACCTCCTACACAAGTCTTCTCTCCTGTTCCACACATGTGCCCATCTCAAGGTGGCTCTCTCCAGATGTTGTAGACTTCAAATCTAATTAGTCATAGTCAGCCAGCATAGCCGATGGTCAGGGATGATGGGAAGCTGCAGTTCAAAACAACTGGAGAACACCACTTTGTGTTCCCCCCAGCAGTAGTATATGTGGTTTCTATGTTATTCGTTGTCCACTCCAGTGTTTCAACACTGGAAAAACCCTGTGCTTACAAGTATTTTGCTGCTTGCTCCTGTCTGCCTTCAGTGTGCTTCTACATTTGCCACAGAAAATTACTGCCTCAAATTATCTTTTCTAAATTAAATATTTGCGACTTTAGATTTTCCACCCCTTGTCATGCTTGCCTAATGAAGAAGAGCAGATGGCGCCAACACATCCCAGCCTTGCAAGGCATTTGGTGTTTTCTGACTGCACAAGTCTGTTTTCTTGTGGGAATGAAAACAAAGGCCTTACTGGGTGGTGATGGATGTTTCTGACTGTAGGTGTAGACAAACATGCAAATACTGACAAAATATTATCAGTAGCATCAATCCTGCAATTTTTAAAGGAAGAATGCTTATACGTTTGTAAACCAGCATCTTCAGTAATATAGGGCTGCTGATTTTTAGGAAAGAAACGATCATATACTTCAATACAGCCAGACTCCCACCTTGCAAACTCACCTTGGCAGTACCCTTTAAACTACAAAGGTAGATTAAATAGAAATGCTAATCATTGTTGTCACATAATTGTTTTATATCCACCTTTCCAGCCTCTGTATCTGGAAACCTTTGGGGCTCATGACAACCTCCTCTTCAGCCAGACCTTTGGCTGATTAATATTTTGCAGCCTTTTAAATGTGTTTGTGTGAGTTGTTGTTTTGTTTCTTTTTTAACTATTTATTTGTGCTTTACTTTAACCTCCATTTTATCTTTTGAACCACCCTGAGATCTTTTGATGAAGGGCAGCATATAAATTATTTTATAAATCTAATAAAACCAACCCAACCAACCAACCAACCAACGAGTAATTTTATAGACAACTAAGCCTGTGCGACCTGTCACCCAAAGCTGAAGTTTCAAGCCAACTTAAAGTACTTAAAGGACATCTGATTATGTGACGATGCAATGGACACATTTGGACTTTGCATTAAGATGGTTTGTGGATTATTTTACATCTGTGGTGTCTGAGCCTAAGCTCATGATCTGTTTACTTTCTTATGAGCCAATGTCACTAGATAGTCTTAAACCATAGTTTGGTGCTGGCTTACAAATCCTGGCTGGTTAGAGAGCAACAAACCACAATCCCAGCCTTGGGCCTTACAGGCAGCTAAGCTTAATTGTGACTTCTCTTGCTTGCACCCAGAGGAGTGAACTGGGAGCAAGTGAGTTGTGTGCAGCAGCATCCCTAGTTTATCATGACAAGCACAGCCAATGCCATATATTTTCTTCACACAGAATTATTTTGTGAGTAGCAGCCAAGAAGCATATACCTGCTCAAAGAGCAACCGAGGCTTATTGTGACCTTTGCCAACTGTACACTGAAAAGAAGTTTCAGTGGATGCATCCACTAAAATGTAATGTGTGAAGCTGATCTCATTATTAATGGAGGTAATAAGGAACACCTTACTTGTTTACTATTCATATAGGAATTCACAAATAAAAGTTTATACAGCTATATACACCCAAATCTGTGTTGTCATGCTTGGTATTTACTGACTTGACAGCAAAGTTTTTATGTTGTTTAATTAAACAGTCTGTGGCCTTTTAAGCTGCGTGTGAGAGAGGTGGTGGTGGTGATGATTATGGTTTGTATTTTTGTGTTTTCATATTGTGAACCACCCTGTGATCTTTGGAAGAAGGGCAGTATTGAAGCTACAGATATCCCAGTCCCCCTCATGCCCCCAAACCAGGGAGGGCATGCTCCTAAGCCCAACTAAATCTTGCCTTTGTTTTCGGTAGGCGGGGAACCGGTGTGTGCATGTTTTAAGAAACAGTAGGAAACAGGATGAACATCTACTCTGCCACTGAAGCCTGACAGAGCAGAGTACTTCCCCCACTTTAGGCCGCATCCTAAACATTCAGTGCTCATTTGGCTTCATATTTTTGCTCTGAAAATGATGGAAGAAAATGGAGCCACACATTATTTCTTAACAATCATTATTTTATTAATATATTTTACAAGATTGCAGTTGAAATAATTTTAAATACAAATCTTTTTATACAGAAAGTGTAATAAAGTTAAAATACTTCCTTGTGTAATTCATAGCATTATTGCAATGCTTACAAAATTTTGCATAGAGTGTGCAAGGATTGATGTTACTTGATAAAAAAAGCTTTAATTTTTTTCTCACACAATCACACAATCACACAATCACACACACAAATAAAAATAAAAAGCCAAACAAAATGTGAACTTCATGAAAAATGTGATTTAGAACTTGAACCTTTTGTTGTGGTTTCATGAAAGAGTTTGTGTTTACCATAGGTAAGACAACACATTTTACTATCACAGATGGAAAACTGTGATGGCATATGGGCTGTTTTTATGTTACGTTCACAGACAGATAGGATTCTGGCAGCCGAAATGTCATTGCTTATACCAGCAGAGATTGTATTCTGCTCTTAGTGCTCTGTATGCACAACATTTTAGTGGATCAACACAAGTAGTTATATGATATGTTGAGCACCAGTATCCAGACAAGGCAAGCTGTTAAAATAAGCTGTAGCTATGGTTGGGAAAGTGACTCCAATACTGCAGTCCCAAGCAAACTTACCTGGAAGCCCCACTGAATCCTGTGGAATGCATATGTTTAGGACAGTTAGCCCCATAAATGGGGAACTTGTGGTTCTCTAGATGTTGCTGAATTACAATTCCCATCATCCCTTACCACTAGCAATAGTTGCTGAGGCTGATGGGAGTTAAGTTTCAACAACATCTGGAGAGCCACAGGCTCCTCGCCCCTGCTGTGAGCCATTCCACTCCAGGGACATTGCATCCAGGTTGCTGCTCTTAACTCCAAAAGCTCTATTCAAAGCAACATCCTTCTCTTCAAAGGCAGTAAACCTCTGGGCACTAATGCTGGGAATGTACAGCATGTGAGGTCCTTCAGGCTCTGCTTATAAGTTTCCTAGCTGGCTGCTGTTGGAAACAGAATGCTGGACTTAATGGCCCTTTGATTTGATTCAGCAAGACTTTCTATTTGCAGATTTTTATATTTCAGCTTAAGCAAAAGATGGGGACTGCGGCGCTTCAACTCCCACCAGCCCTAGATATCAGTGATGATGCAGTTGCTTTCGTCATTGTCTGGAGGGCCACAGATTCCTGATTAGTTCCTTGATTTAAGCCAAGAACTTGAGGGCATTTTCAGATGTGATCCTAAAAGCGCCTTTGAACCTCTCGCCTGGCATTTTTGCACATATGTAAAGGCTGTCAACACGGAAGAGTAAGCAGAGAGCAATTTTAAAAAACAAATAGTTAATTCTATCCAATATAGGATTTATACTGATGTTATAGATATGGAAAAAAAACAAAAAACCCCACACTACCTCATGGTGTTATGTGTGAAAATTGTTACTTGCAATGCAGGTAAGTTGAACAGACTGTTATTTGAAATCCTGAGATCTCAGTTCAGCTGAGCTGAGGACTGTAAACAAGGACATACCTAGAGATTGGCCAGGTTGGTCCCTGCCAGGGGTGCAAGATTTGAGCCTTTGGCTCAGAGTGGTTAGGAACCAGCCCATTCCTCCATTTTCTGGGTGGAGGGTGCTGATAATCTTGCCACGGGCAAGGGATGGGGGGCACTGATACAGCTCCTTGCAGGGGAGTTCATTGCGCAAGGGAACCTAGGTATGCCTCTGGTTGTAAACAGATGTATCCATACAAAATCACAATGGAATTTTATTAAGATCTATATGGGGCTAGATGAGGGCAGTTTGTAAAAATGGACTTGGGTCAATAAAATCATGGAGAGCTCTGAGTCTTTTAGATCAGTCCCATAAACATTTTAAAAAGATTAGTTGCATCGAAATGTAGGGAAAGAATTGACTTTAAAAATGGTGAGAATGGGAGTAAATGTCATGGTACTAAACGTAACTACTTTAGGTGCGGCTATTAAGGACTTAGCAGTAGAAAACCAATGGCATGATCCATCTACTGCCACAGATGCAGAGTTGTGCAAATGAAAGAGGATTCCATAGGAAACTCAGCAAATCCACTTAACTGCCATCCCCACCCTTGGCCCAATGCAACCAACCATGGGTGCATTACAATCTACTTGGCTATTGCTCAGAAGCAAGAGCCCACCAGCATTCCCATAGCAATTTGTGGCAGGTCCATTGATCTTATTATGGGGAACACAGAGCATGTGTTGCAATGTCAGTAATGACAGGTGCACTTTAGGGTCCCAGTGCTTGCACTCAACCAACAACTAAGAGGTCATGGGCTCAATAATCTTTTCCCCTCTTCCCACTACAACTGTGTAGTCATGGTAGGTTAAGAGTGGGCATATAGTGTCCTCCAAAGGTCGCTGGATTCCAGCACACATTAGGTCCAGCCAGCATAGTTGGGGATTATGGGAGTCACAGTTCAAAAACATTTGGAGAGTTAGAGGTTCCCTACCCTATGTGAAGGGACGCGGGTGGCGCTGTGGGTTAAACCACAGAGCCTAGGACTTGCCGATCAGAAGGTCGGCGGTTCGAATCCCCACAACAGGGTGAGCTCCCGTTGTTCGGTCCCTGCTCCTGCCAACCTAGCAGCTTGAAAGCACGTCAAAGTGCAAGTAGATAAATAGGTACCGCTCTGGCAGGAAGGTAAATAGCGTTTCCGTGCGCTGCTCTGGTTCGCCAGAAGCAGCTTAGTCATGCTGGCCACATGACCCGGAAGCTGTACGCCGGCTCCCTTGGCCGGTAAAGCGAGATGAGCGTCACAACCCCAGAGTTGGCTGCGACTGGACCTAATGGTCTTTACCCTATGTGAGGGCATGGATCATGCTGTATATTGATACATATGATCCAGATTTATTTTCCTCTCTTAGGGATTATCTACCAATTCCCAGTTGAACTCCTGTTAAAGCATTTAATGGGTAGTGAAGAGATGAAAAATTTAATGGGTAGCAAAGAGATGCATTTTAAAAGGTAGTGAAGAAATGAATACTTGACCAGACCTTTAGATGCATGGCTAAATATAAGGCTTCCTTTTGGGCCACTTTATCAGCTAAGAGCAGCTTAGGGACCCTGGACTTTATTGGAAGATACAGAAATATTGGATGGGTTAGAAAATTCAAGCTTTCAAAGCTTGCCATAGTTCTTTTTCAGGTCCTCTAACGTTAGACCTATATTAGCCACAATTTAACAAAGTTATGTGCACTTTACTCCACTGATTTAAGTGAGTTAAAGTACACCTAAATCTGTGATGACTTGTGGTGATAGCATTTGAACACTGAATAGGAGCCAATTATGAATATGCCATCAGAACAGTAAAAAAGCAGTTTGCCACATTGGTACTGGCTGCTGCTGTGGCATACTAAGATAGTTTGGCCATCATTTACCTAGTCATCTCAGTTTTTGAAAGAAAAAAAAGCACATAGCAATGAAATATACAAATCTGGGAACTGAAACAAGTGATGCAAAATATCTGTGATGTGATTTTCTGACTTAAACAGCAACTTGAAAGCAGCTGGAGGGACACTTCGTTTTTTTAACTGGAGTACTGTAGAAGTTTGTGCTTAACCTTTCCTTTGTGCTGCTGTTTTCTTGATCTAAGTAGTACCACAAAGCTGCTATTGGCCTACACAGTTGGAAATTTGCAGTTACCTCTATAATGTTATGTACATTATGCTAACATGGAGCCAATAGCAGCTTAGGGAGAGATTTAGAATGGGAAAATGGTGCAGGGGAAAAGTCTGAAGCCCTCCCCCCAATCCCATTACTTTGGTCTAAATCAGAATTTCCAGCTCTGCAAAATGTTTGAGATCTGACTGTGGATCCTTTTGATCGCATCTGTTTTGTACATGGTGTAAATAGAGAGAAAATAGTGAATATTTCCATATTTGCTGTTAAATACTGCAAAATGTATTGAATTAGACCTTTGGCCTGTGTAAATCTAGATCATGCCCCCACATTGAGTCAACGGTGTTTTGTGTTTTACATGACTGCAGTATCACTTCCAGTTCAAAAAATATATTTCATGGCTACAGTTTAGATACAGTAGAAGAGGGTGGGGTGGGGTGGTAGGAGAAATATTAAACACCCCATAGCTGCTAAATTGTCTCTTGCCTCAAAAGCCCATACCCTTTTGCCCATCTGAATGCATACTTCATTAACAAATACCAGTTAGCAGTTCAGCTTAATAACTTGCTTCTACATTGATCCTGATGCTTGCTTGATGGGTGTAAGATGGCAATATTGAGAAAACTGAACAGCAATTGCCTTGGCTATTAATATTATTTAGGCTGCTTATGCTTATAATTGGGGCATCATTAATATACTGCTAAAGCATCAATGATTTCTTGCATCTGTAAGATCAACTAAAATTAGCTAGAGCTGGTGGCCGCAAACTCAGAAAATGGCCAAGAAAAAGGCACTCCTTTAACAAAAATGCTAATTCCTTGTTAGCATATAAAAAACCCTAAGAGTTTTCTCTCTCATATATGAGAGAGAGAGAGATAATGATATAATGAAACTGTAGGAAGGAGAAATGTAGCAATGTCTTTACTATGGACTCTTGTTATCCAATCTTGTATGAAAAATAGAATCCCACCCATTTTTTTGTGTGAGATACATTGTTGTGGTTTTTCAAAAACCAAAGCTGCTCGGAGGGGTTACAGATGCTGCTCTGCTATGAAAAAATCTTGTCGAAGCCCATAGAAATAGCATTGCTTTAGAAAGCAGTAATACATTCAGGCAGCAGAAACCCTTGGACTATTTTATCTCTTATCAGTGATTAAGGTTTTAGAATGGGGGGAAAAGAAAACCCACACATGAATGTAGAATAAATTCCTGTAACAACACAAAAGATGCGCCTGCCACAGACTATGCAGCAAACTTATTGTTAGAGGAAATACAGAAATAGTTCATCCTATGGGAACTTTCTGAAAGGCCCCAAAGCCTCTTTTAACAAGCCCATTTTCTAAGTTGGTGCATGTTTATTTCAAGTGTTTGGTAGCAGGGCACTATGCAAATGTAACATTTTTCTATTTTCCTCCTGCCGCCTACACACTCTGGCAGAAAAACAAAGCAGAATGAACAGCAAGGCAAAGAAATTACTTTAAATTGTTCTTTAGTGGACCTTTTCTTTGAAAACTAAAATTGATCATGAAATGATCAACAATGCACCCTTCTTAAAGAGAAATTAAGAGATGTCTCATCTCTCCTTTGAAAAAGGAACATGCTGCTACTGCTAAAACAATGGTACTAGCAAGAAAAGATTTGAAGCAAAAGATGACAAGGTGCTCTGATACAAGAACATGAAACATTTCCAGCACATGGCAGTGCTGCTGGGTTTTCCTAGCGGAATACCATCTGCACCAGTCAAATTAAATTTCCGAGAGATTTTACATCCCTGTAGTTTTGACAGATTTTGCATGGGAAATTTCAGCCTACCTCCCTTCCCCTTGACATAGATATACAGGCCTGCTGTGTTACATAGTCACCTCTTCCACCAAAAAGAAGGAAGAGATTTTTGGGCAAGTTTGCTACTCTTTAGATTCAGAAAGCCTCAAGAGATTCCAAAGCCAGAAAAGGTAAAATCTTCCCTAACCAAACCAAGAGCAAAATATTAAATGGGTTATTCAAACGAAAGGGTGAAATATTTTTAGATGGCCATTCCCCCTTCTTATACCAATAGTACAGGGAATCCAGTTCAAATAGGAGTATTGCAATTGCCAGTGGGTACCCAAATGCAAATAAAGTACACACCCAAATATATGTTGATATTTTAACATACAGTGGCCAGGTTTGCTTGTCAGGGGAACCATAGATCAGATATCTTAAACCTTTTTAGACTCCAGACCCATTTTTAACCCAAACATGCATTTGAGGACCAATTTCTTAATCTTGTACCATGTTGGTAGCTGTGGTTGTCACCCACCTAGGATTAAACTTCAACCCACTAGTGGGTCTCACCCTATGAGTTGAAGGCCAGCTCACTGTGAACATGCTGAACTAGACTGTTTTGCTCCTATCTCACACAATGGAGAGAAACAAGTCACAGGCCCTGGCATAACACTCTATCAAAACCTTTACCAGTAACACCCTAATTGTAGTTTGTTCAGAGGGAAGCAAACCACAATGCCATTTCAGACATAACTCTAGGCCAAAGTGAAGTAGGAATGATTTGCTACTGCATGATAAACCATAATTTATGGCTTCCTGTGACACATGAACAAGGTCAACAATCCATAATCTATTCATCTTATACAGTGTTTCTCAAACTTGGTTCCCCAGCTGTTGTTGGACTACAACTCCCATCATTCCCACCACTGGTCCTGCTAGCTAGGGATGATGGGAGTTGTGGTCCAACAACAGCTGGGGACCCAAGTATACGAAACACTGAGAAGGACTTCAGTGTAAGCCCACTGAGTTCTAAGCTGGCTAACAAATAAATACTTCCTAGGGGCACCAACTATAGGGGGCTCTGGGTGCCTGAGTAGCCAACAAAAATGTTGTTGTAGGTGCTCAGCACCCACACTACAGGGCCTCCACACAACTTCGGAGGTCCTGCAAGGCCTCAGAAAGCATCTCTGAGGCCTCACGAGACCTAGGAGATGCTTTCTGAGGTCTTAGAACCTGCTGGGTCACACCTTTGACCTCTGACATAGTTAACAAGATTAATTTATTTCTTCACTGAATCCATAAAGTGCTAATGTCTGCAATGTGTCTGGAATAATGTCAGTTTTGGACAGTCCCATGCTGCATTATTAAATACATATAATCTGCCATATCAGAGTTCCTCTCACAGCAGTACATCTATTTCTAGAGAAGCCTGGAGCCCATGTATGTCCATGCATATAACTTGGCCCACTGGGGTGGATACAGATTTAGACATGCGTAGAGATGACCCATTCAAATCAATAGATCTTAAGTTATTTACTTCCAGCTTAAGTCTCATTGATTGCAATATGTATACTCTAAATGTGACTAAGTCTAGATCCAACCCATTTGTTGCTGAATCAAACCAAGCCAGAAAGTAATGCAATCTGTTTTCAACATTGCTGCTGTAAAGGCAGCTGATACTAGCCTTCCACAACATCTTCTAGGTATCAAACCATGCTCTGAAAGCCATAAAAGGTTAGTTGGCACGGTAATTAAGAGCATTTATCTTTATCCATAGCATTTATGGCAGCTTAAGATGTGCTGAATATAACAGCAAAGTCTATTAAGTATTTCAGAAAGAGGCAGCTATAATGCAAGAGGTGTAATATTGCAACGACTTGAGGTCAATGACAACATTTCCATTTACTTGTGACAATCAGGCCAAGAACCAGATCTTAAATCCTGATGGAGAAAATCCCTGGGATATCTACTACAGGCATGTAAGCCGATGGTATATCTTACATTGATTTCAGTGCAAGCAGGTTCAGCATCCACCTTTGCTTCTCCTTGGCAACCAGAGATAAAGATAAACTGCCATCTGGGAGAAATCCCAATGTGGAGGAAAACTGAGAAATTATGTTATTGGGATATGAGTGAGGACAGTGTCTGGATAACCTATGCCGTGAAAATGAACATGAAGCTGAAGAAAACAAAAATAAACTAAGAATACCGCAGGGCCCACTAACCTCTGTTCATTAAATGGAAATTAAATGCACAAGGTTTTCAAATAGAAAATGCAGACAGCTGTTCTGGTGACCAGTCCCTGTGTTGTCTCCCCAAGTGACAATATGTCAGCAGTCCTTTTAAAGCAGCATTTCCCACAAGACTGCCTACTCTTTTAACACCGGAAGTGGAAAGGATAGAACACAAAGAGAAGCCAATATTGTAACAGAATAACAAACAATTGATAACAAAAACAATAGTGTAAACGTACCTTAAAACATACAGGTCTCATTTGTGTCCATCTACAGAACATTTTTTAAAAATCACAATCATGTTGCTAGTATGCTTCCACCGGCACAGATAATCTTCCAAACTTTACATTGGAAGATATTTTGAGTTACCAAAATCTGATATACTTGTGTATACAGACTGATAATACTTTTATCTTTTTTAAAAAACTACAATATACTTACACCAGAGACCTGTATGTTTTACAAATTCTTTTAACAACTGAGATTTGAAATAAATAGCTGTAGGTTTTTTTTGTTTTGTTATTCCTTTGGTAAAGGCAATAAATAGGGCACAGTGATTTTTAATTTATTTTTTTTGCTTGTGATCTATCTTTCCAACACAATGCCTGGGTTCATTTTTGTACATGTCATAGATGTTAAATAATGTTTCCCATGAAAACATGACTGATTTGGCTGAAGTGTCCATAACACGGGCAACACCTGCATGATACAAGGATCTGTTTCATCATTAGATCACATGTATGGCACTCAATATTTATAGGCATGGCTTCTTGTCACACCAAACTATTGCTGTTCAGAAATGTCTGCCTACAGAGTAAAATTCCAAAGCCAGCATAGGTTTATTTATTGCATAAGCCCTAATCTGAGGATTTAACTTTCATGCTTGACTTTTGTCGGGTTCTAAAGAGTTGGTGGAGTGAGAGGAAATGGGAGGTGCTTATGTGTCAAACCATGTCCTGTTGTACCCAGTTTGTTTTTAAAAGGAAAGGGTTCTAGTAACTGGCAAAGGAGAGTTTTAATAGTTGCTAACAGCTGCCTTTTGCAGTAAGCAGGGTGGCTATTTGTGCAACTGGTGGCAAGCTGTAAAGGTCTCCCATGCTAGTACAGGGTGAGTCTTTGAAAAGAGGCCCCATGGAACATGTGTACTCTGCATCCACAGGGCCTATTTTAAAGGACTCACCCTGTATAAGATAAATTGGGACCAGTAATTAAGCAAGCATGGATGGGGAAGCTGCAAGCCTCTAGATGTTTCCGGGCTACAACACCCATCATCCCTGGCCACACTGACTGGGGTTTTGGGAACTCCAATAACATCTGTAGGGCTACAGGTTCCCCATCTCTATCTAAAAGATATTTGATTCTTATTGGTAGCATCATTTCCAACATCCTACCTCCTCTCTGCATATGATGAAGCTCAACTACCTAAGTGCAGGCAGCAACTAAATTTGTAACTTTAAAGTTGCAAGATCAGGACCCAAATTAACATAAAAAATGAGCTCTCAGAAAGATAAGCCCTTCAGAAACAAATACACAAAAACCGAAAGACACCAATGGTTCATTTCAAAGGAACCTAATTTCATTGTCTTGTTTCATTATCAGTAAAATTAATGGGGGGACAAAAGATCAAACAACTCTGTTACACGGCAATATGTATATTTTCTTTGCAGTGCTGAGCCCATTTATCAACCTGACAAGTATTCCTTAATGAAATGGCCTTACATGTGATCACTGTTCAATAAGAAAAACAAGGGGATTTTTTACCACAATACCCCCCAAACCTCTGAAGATTCAGTCAGACCTCCAGGATTAGCTTTGGAGTTCAATACCCAGGTTAAAACATGTCAGAGATGTGGATTTTCTCCAGGTGCCCCATAGTCTATGAATTTCTAGTGACTCTACTTCATGTTGCTTTAAAAGCTCTCATTCATCTCTCAAAGATTGCAACCCCATCATTCTCTTCAGTCCAACACGCCAAATAAAACTAGTTTCAATAATAAGTATGATGTGCTTCTCCTTGCTGAGTGCATTGACTTAAGGCATAGGCACAAGTCTCCCTCTTTGAACAGAGATGGTGTATAGTCCTGTGTCCCAATACAATGGTTATCCTGGGTGACCCCCTTGGATTTAAGTACCAGGTAAAAAATAATAATATTAATGACAGGAGCCATTCAGTTAGGTTTGAAGTCCTAACAGTGTCACTAAAGGCTGCAATCTTAAACAAACTTACTATGAAATAAGCCTCATTGAATACCTGGGGACTTACTTCTGTGTAAACATACCTAAGAGTGCATACCTAAGAGTGTAAATATATTATAGTTTCACCTTCCACCAAAAGTGCACTTCACTGGTGTCTTCAAGCCTTATTTACCGCTAACCTGAAGCACCTAAGTACAATATTTAGTAATGGCTTAATCCAAGCATCATTGAAATGAATGGGTGTGTCTTCCAAACTGACTTCATCAGTCTTGCTATCAAGTTCTTAGTGCTCTCTAGCCCACAAAGAAATTCAAGGAAATGACTTAAATGAAGATATAATAAGGTTGCTATAAGTGTAGTTGTTACTTAAACTTAGGGTTTTGTATAGGTTCTAATATATTTGTATGTTTTTGTTTTCTAAATAACAGAAATGTATGTGGGAGTTATTTATGAAACCATTTTTCATAAATTGTGTGCCCTTCTCTTGATACATCTGATTTGTGATGCTGTTAATATTTCCATTTCATAGAGGATTCCTTTAGAGAAAACAATGTCCTGTGGTAAAACGTATTGTAGCACAAGTTTTTTGTGCCACAAAAAACTTGTTAGTCTTTAAATGCCACAGGACTCTTTGTTGCTGTTGCTACAACAGACCAACATTACCACCCTTTCCCTAGTTCCTATAGGGAAGTGTGCCTTGGGTTCAGCTTTGAAGGGAACTCACTGTACTGCTTTTCAGTGAACTGACTGTGTCATAACCAATGCAAACCACTAAAAAACTTCTTCAAGATAAGCATCTCTGATAGTGCAACTGTCAAAAAAGAAAAGAAAAAGACATTGTCTTTCTATGGCTCGCCCCACAACATTTTATACCATTAATTTAGTTAACTTGTTTTTAAAAATTCACATTTATATGCCACCTTTCTAGCCAAAGGGCCCCAAAGACATGGACCCTTTACTTTGCCAAGTTCCATCAGATATATTCCCATTCAGTACTGTAATAACAAAAAAGCATTTCCAGAAACTAAGGAATGCTTTTGTTTTCAGAAACTGAAATGTTGACAGCAAAGGGCGAACCAGACACCTGTCAGTTGTCTTCTTCCTATATTTTTGAATGTAAGGTGGCCATCTTGCCTTTTAATCAGAAACAGATTGCATTAAGAGTTTCTCTGCACTTTCTGCACTATTTTTTAAAAATGTTTTGCTGTGGGTCAAATGGACATCCCATCCCATGCTACTTGCACAATCTATTCTAGTTCCCTGGTCATCTGCACTGTAGACAGCAATGGTCCTGAGAGCAGCATGTTTGGAATAGTTGAAAGCTGAACATTATTAATACAAGGTTCTCCTTTGCTGAATCATTTTCTTCCTTCTCTGGGACCAATTTTTCCTACTCCTGCTGAAATGGGAGAGCAATTGCTTTTTCCTGAAGATGCACCTATGAGATGGGTCATGCGCTCTCTGTGCATGGACTACAGAGGCAGAAATGCCAGGACACATCTCAGGCAAATGTGTGAGAATAGATTGTAGTGCTCCTTTTCATGATTACAACCACATGCTTGTCCATCTGGCCTTTAGCCCTCATAAACAATATCTTGAATGGACTTTACAGCTTATCATAAAAGCTGTTATTTGCTTCCTTGATGTGCTATCTGTGTTATCTTTGTGTTGTCCTCGCAGCTCTGCCTCCCACCTATAGGCACTGCGGAATCCTCTTAAGCCAGATGTACTTATGAACAGTGTTCCATGTGATTGGAAGTCCCAGTAACACAGGGCTACTGGTTGTGTGGAGGACTCTCCACAAGCATTGCCAGCTTTCCATTCACACAGAGCCAGGAAGATGGGCACAACGTCAAGGGCACTTAATCACACGGAGGCCCTTTAAATGCATTGAATCCCTTCACCCAGATAAAATGAGAAGGGGCCTTTTTATGTCATTGAGGTGGCTGCTATCAGGCCTAGGATTATGGAGAGTGCTGCAGAACACCACTCTTGCAATATTTGCTTCTAATTAAAAATGAACAGTGTGTAATTTAACCACAGGTGTCTTGGAGCACCCTAAGCAGTAGGTAATTTTGTCATCATATCTGATGGATTTTCATGGCAGGATAATAATCAGAGATGCTTGTCTCATCGTGCTGTCTTTAACTGGGCCGTTTACTCTTTGCTTTGAAGTGACTGTAAATAACAAGAGAATCTCATTTCTACATACCCAAACCGTGGTTCTCAAAGTGGAAGGGGGTGACATCCCCTAAGGAGGGGAAGGCAGCAGTTAAACAATTGCGATATCCTACTGACTGAACATTTCTGAACCTATTATGGGTTATGAAGTGAGGTACCAATGCAACTCACCTCCTCACAGTTCCTCCTGGGTATTAAACTGATTGATAATTCTTATGAACATTTTTTGTTTGTTTCCTTGCCTTTGGTGTTTCTACTTTCAGGCCTAGGTTGAGAAGGAATGGTACAAGCTGAGCTGCCTTTTTTCGGGTGGGGGGGTGTCTTTATCTTAGGGTTATTTCACACATGACATTGTACCTACACAAGTGTACATGAATTAGAAAAGACATAGGAACCTTGTGTACATCATCATGTGTGAAGATCACATACCAGTCTAGTTTTCATAGACACAATGGAATGCCATAATTGCAGAGCCAAGTATCTGTACATGTGGCAGATCAAACATGGGTGCAGTCTTGTTATATGACATATTCCCCCCCCCCATTTCCATGCAGGTAAAATGTCATGTGTAAGATACAACTAAATTTGGAAAGGCTTGAAAGCATTTTCTTGACTGATAGAGGCTTGCTATGACACAATTTGAATACTCCTGGAACGATCTGGATCCAATTTGCACATTTTCAAATTTTGATGTGGGAGCAATAAATGCTACACAAAGAGGGTCACCCTGGAATTTCTTGTACTGAAACTTCATTTTACACAAAGGATATATATATATATTTATTTATATCTATATATATCTATATATTTATATATTCACACGCACACACACGCACACGCACACAAAAGTCTTTGATAGGCTCTCTGTGTTCTAGTAAAAATAGTTGGCAGCGGCTATCTGGGAGGCCAAAAAAGGCCTTTGTGCTGCCAGCTATGCCTGTCACAAACAGTCTCTCTCAAAGGCAGACACTTGTCTTTATCTGGCAGGTGGAACTACTTCCTGCTTGAGACAGGAATAACCTCCCGTTGGGACACACACAAAGCTCGTAGATTTTTTGCCTGGATCCAGTAGAGGAGAAGGATCCCAGAGGCAATCTAGGTAGTTTGATATTTGCAGCCTCCAACGTTATCTGCAGAGGAAGAGAGAAAATAAATTAGCATTGAAATGGATTTGTCGGCCCTTCGATTTAAAACGTTCAGTGGGAATTGACTGAAGTTCGCTCTATAACAGACACATACACACATCTGCTTATTTTTTACACGAATAAAGTCAGCTAGATCTATAGTATAATCTTGTATATCTGGATGCTATGTAAAAGTTACATATAGTACTGGTCTGCCACTCACTATTCGTGCTCCGTATAAATCTTGCATTCACCAATTCATGTGTAGATACAGACAGAACTTACTGTTCCCCTTTCTACTGTCTGGCAAATGAGTAAAGTGCTGCATCACTCTCTATTCCAATGAATGCAGGAATAGTGGATAGGATATAGGATTCACATTTACCAGGCACAACAAATTATTTCCCAGAGCTAGTTTAAGTTTTGTGCACCTCTTGCATTTTGTTGTGTTTGCTGGATAATTAGGTAAAGGTAAAGGACCCCTGGATGTTTAAGTCCAGTCAAAGGCAACTATGGGGTTGCGGTGCTGATCTTGCTTTCAGGCCGAGGGAGCCGGTGTTTGTCTAGAGACAGTTTTCTGGGTCATGTGGCCAGCATGACTAAACCGCTACTGGTGCACGGAGGACCTTGACGAGTGCCAGAGCGCACAGAAATGCTGTTTACCTTCCCGCCGGAGTGGTACCTATTTATCTACTTGCACTGGCATGCTTTCAAACTGCTAGGTTGGCAGGAGCTGGGACAGAGCAACGGGAGCTCACCCCGTCGCGGGGTTTTGAACTGCTGACCTTCCGATCAGCAAGCCCAAGAGGCTCAGTGGTTTAGACCACAGCTCCACCCGCGTCCCACTGGATAATTAATAAAATGCCAGCACACTAAAATGCCAGCACACTAAAAGGACAGCTGTAGAGCATACTTACTATATTCATGCTAAATTTTAGAAACATTAAAAAAAATCAGAATTTAGTATGGAAGTTAAGCCTCCCGGAACTGGAGAACTGAGCTACTTTTGGTACCTCTTTTTGCTTTTTGGCTGAGTGATTATTTGTAGACTGCCCCCATATCTCCACTCACCCCTGAATATTTACAGCCACCTCCCACATATTTGGAAATAGAATGAATGGCATCTAGAGTAGAAGGAAGAATCTTTAATAAGTTTCATTTTTCAAATTAAGCATCAAGAGCCACATGTGTTGTTTTAGGTAACTGAAAGTTATCTTTGAGCTGTAAAGTGGGAATCAAGCATTCTACCTTTTGCAGAACAAGAAAACAAAAATTTAAAATAATGTTCATTTCACATTATATTGCAGCTACTCTAAAGTTCTTAAATAGCAGATTTACAAATAAGTCCCTTAATGAACAATACTCTGAGATACTTTGGGGACAACGGTTGAGCTATAATCCCAGACTCTTTAAGCATCTTCAACAGCGGAAAGGTTTGTTCTGACATATTCCTTTCCTTCAAATAGGAAAGTGATGCTCAGCTTTACAAATCAATACAGGTGAGTTAAGTGCTCCTCATTGGAAAAATGCATGATATAAGATTTAATTATGCTAGTCAAGTAAATCTCACTTTAAAGTGACAAGGAAGAAGAGAATTTAGTAGTACTGCACATTTTTACAGCTGCATAAATCTGTTTCACACAACCAATGCTATTATCCCAGCACTTTAAAACTAATGAATCACCTCACCATTCTGTATAGAAGGAATGTAGTCTGCATACAATGAGTTCCATCATTCCTACAAGGAGCTCTAACACACATGCTAAGCCTACCACTTCTTTTTAGCTGCAGTGCTAAATAGAATTGCTTAAGTGAACACCGTCATCCCATTTTTTAAACCTTCAAACTACCTGAAGATACTGCACACTGTACAACAATAATTAAAAATAAAAGCCCCTCATGGAAGGCCCAGATTATTCACTTGGAGATTTACCTAGCGTTCTACCTACCTCTCCATCTTTGGATTCCAGCTTGAGCTCTGTCCTGCATGTAGCTTCCAAGTTGCCAGCTTCTGCATTGATTTCAACTCCCTTGGGAGCCTCCATCACCAGAAAGCGTGTTGGTGACTCAAGTCTGAAACATCAAGAAGGGTTCATATTACTTCCTTTATTTCTCCTGGAAACTTGTTTGTAATAGAGAACTATATGTATTCCTTGAATTTAATAGGCTCCATTACGACCTGATGCTAAGATGCTAAAGAGCATGCCCACTAAACCACATTTTGATGTTGCATTTCACACATCTCTAACAACGAATCTGTGACTAAGTCCTGTCTTTATAGAGTGCACGTCTGTCCCATTAACATGATCTAGTGTTAGGTTTGTATCAGATTACAGTACATTTCATTCATGTTACTGTTCTGCAAGAAGGCATGTGGCATCCTGAACACCCATTTGTATCAGTTTAGAAGGGGGTATTTTAAAGGTCTAACAGTTTATATTTCCGTACTTTACTTTGCTGCGTATTTTGTGATTTTAAATCTCTGCTGGAGTTCTCTCACCAAAGAGTTCATGCCCCAAACTAGATCTTGGCATCCAGGAAATTCTCCTTTTTTATTATACCTAGCATTTTATCTTTTATCCAAAATGCAAATAGAAAAACAAACAGCAAACAACAAACCCAGACTAGAGTAGTAGTTTCAGACTAGAACCCCATTTTTTTTTTAGCTCTAACCTCCGTCCTTTATACTACATATATATACTGCATTTTTCTATAATTCACCATTTTCTTTCCCCTACTCTCTTAACCTCTATGTCTTCCTTCTCCTCTATTTTTCCTTTTCTTAGAAAAATGAAAGGGAAAATTGCAGTGATGCTACTGGGTGATCTAAATTGGGTTGGTGTACAACCCAACTGTGGATCCTGATCCACCAAACAAATATCAAAGCATATTCATTGTTTATCTGCCTGTCTTACTGTTTCATGACTAGTCTTAACAGCAGTGCAAAAAGCTCTGCTTAACTTCCCAGAATCTTTAAAATTCATGTTTAGGACATTGCAGATTATCACTGAAGCTCTGCAGAAGTAGTCATCAACAAAAAAGCAAAACTTTATTTTTCCTAGCTTGTTTGAAAACTTGCAGTGTAATTTATTGGAGGTCAGCATATCACTATGTTCTGTAGTTTCAGAGGAATTCATTCTGTTGGAGCAGTCATTACTTATCCAGATTTCTAGTTTTCATTTCCTGCATCATACACAACCTCATTAATCACTCCAAAACGAGGACAGCAAAGATCATATTTTCTGCATTACATCTGCCTCCAGCAGCACAGACTATGGTGCTTCCTTTGCCTTCCTAAGTAGATAGGAAATAAATATTTTCAAATATCCAACACATCCCAAACTTTTAAATTTTGCCCATTTTTAAATTTAAGGACAGATTTCGAAGCAAAATTTGAACTCATATTTTCAGTGTGAAATTAATTCTTAGCTGAAAGTTCAGCTATGTTAGACATACTGATATATCTTGATTTTTCTTTTTTTTCTTTTTTCTTCTTTTTTAAATGGGCTTCTAATATGAAATCTTATAACCTGCTGACTCTTAAATACTAGTAATTCCCACTGCATGTGATCTATCAAATCTTATAAAATGCCATTATATGTCAACTATCAAACATTATTGCACAACAACCATAAAATATTGTCCAGTATTATTATCATTTTCCTTTTTGGGGCGGGGGCGGGGAATCATGGGTTATTTGAAAACTTTACCAGGGGTTCCTTGATGAGAGACTAGCTCCCCTACTTCTGCTGATCTTCTTTTGCAATTTGCAAACATAGAGGAATACTGGGTGTGTTCAGGTGAGTCTCAGTTCACTATGGACAATGGTTAGGCCCAACCCTGCAGATATAAGCACTTATAAGCACTTATTGATTCCATGGCAGGGTGGCATTGGCAAGGCAAGCTGAACTGAGGAATGGCTGTAATCAACTGGCAGAGCAAATGATCTGCCTGCAGAAAGTCCCTACTTGAAGCCGTGGTACCTCAATATACTGCGGGAAAGACTCCTGTCTAAAATCCCAGATGGACCAATGCCAGTCAGTGCAGGTAAGTACGGAACTAGATGGACCAGATATCAGTATATCAGATAAAAGGCAGGCAGGCTCCTATCAAACTAGGCATATCCAAACAACTTGTTGCTGGCAAGAATCTATTTTACACAGTGAGGTGAAGAGACTTGGTAACAGGAAAGGAATGGCAATGCCTTTTCCCAGTTTTAAAACAGCTCTGCTTCACTGGCTTTCCGTTTGCTTATGAGTAGAATTCAAAGTGCTGTATTCACTCCTATGCAGTCTGAGATTCAGGGCTGCTGCTTTCTATATGCCATGCTATGTGTTAAGATCTGCTTCAAAGGCCCTTCTCTGGGCCCCATCACTATATAAAACCAAACCGGTGGCAATTGGTGAAAGGAACTTTTCAGTGATGGTACCCTAACTGTTTAATTCTCTTTCCTGGGATACTCATGGGGGCATTTAGCTTTATAGGTTTTAGATGCCAGACTAAGACTTATTTTTTATTTAGCCAGGCCTTCAACCAGTTTTATAGTTGCTGTTCTATGCTATTTTTTAGGGGTTCTGTTTTTGTTTATTGTTTCAATGTTTTTTGGAAATCCATATTTAAAAGTGAGATAGCATTTTAAAAATTAAATATTGGCGTATACTTTGAAAGAGAGACCATTAACCTCTCAAATGTCTAATGTTCTTAATGAACTATAGTAGATGATGGGCTGTACCTGAATAAGTTAGAGAAGACCTATTGGAATTAATTGACAAGTTATTCATGTCTATTAATTCCATGGGTGCACTTTGATACGAACATTGGATATTACCATATGTATTGCTATTCATGGAGCTTTCTATTTCAAATCTCCTTTATTCCATAAAGAGCATTCTTTAATCTAGACTGCTCATCAGCTTATGCCTATAGGAATATTATTGTCTGTCTGTCTGTCTGTCTGTCTGTCTGTCTGTCTGTCTATCTATCTATCTATCTATCTATCTATCTATCTATCTATCTATCTATCTATAAATCCAGGCAGACTTTGCATTGAACTTGAACTATGCATTGCAGCAACTCTGGGTTATTATTTCTTCTGTGTTTAATTATTTCTAATGGCACTATAATATTTCACGTTGGGCAGAAAATTAGCCACATCATCAACTATGTCGCACCTTAATTAGTAAATAACTACGTCAAACAGTCCTACAGCCAAATCAATTTGCAGACAACTAACTACTATCTTATGCTGGGAATGTGATCTTTGTTTTGTTAAAATCAATGGGCTTCCTATCCAGACTGACATGCCTATGTGATTCTGATATTTATGTGTCATCTTCCAAAGAACCAATTATCTCCTCCAGTCCCATTCAAAGGAAGATGCAACAATTTTGCCTATTGATCAAAAGTTAATTAACCAACATGCCTTTGGCTTGAAGATGTTATAGTCATAAATACATTTTCATTCTGATATTTGGACCTCACTGTTTGATTACCATGGAGTGAGATAACATGTCTGTAATCAGAAATACATATTCTGACTGGAAAGGTTTTTGGTTTGAGATGCAGAGATACTGCATAGTTGATGCTTCAGTCAATTCTTGCATCCAGGGGTGGGTCTGTTGGCTCAACCACCCCTGAGCCATGATGGCAGATAGAACTGTGGGATCACAATTTTTAGTCTTTTGGTTTTTTATTGTTGTTTTTAATTGGTTTTAATGAAAGTCATTTTGAGTTGTCTTGTAAGAAAAGCAACTAGCAAATATGATAAACAATCATCAATCCAAGGTCTCATGGTGAGAACTGCCAAAAGCCAACTCTGATTCTGAAATAGTTCAGTGATGTTCAGCTCCACTGCATCCTTTCAAAGGCTACAAAAACAAAATCCAGAAGTGGAGTGGTCTTAGGAACTGTAGAACAAAAGGTTAGGAATAAATTGCCCATCATGCCTGTTTTTAAGCAGCAACTCTAGTTTGCTTTGCATTTTCAGTGTTGTATGCATTCATACATCGCACACATCATATGCTTTAAAAAGTCACAGAAATGGAAGGATCAATCTCCTACGCGTAAGAGGAAGAACCAACAATGCGACATACCTTAACAGTGCTTAACACACATAAGGATGAAACATTGTTCCCACAAACATTCTTGGTGTTTTTGGGGGGGGGAAAGAAAGGAGCCATATTCACTCTTTCCCCCTGAATGTTCCTGAGATGATGCCATGCCATTCTACAGTACTTCCATAGGGACATTCAGTGTCACATTGGAAGGGAATGTCACTGGGTATTGAGGTCAGCTTCCTACTACCTGAAGCAGTTTCAAAGTTGTTGGTTTTTTGGATTTGATATCCTGACTTTCACTCCCCTTGAGGAGTCTCAAAGCAGCTAACAATCTCCTTTTGCTTCCTCCCCCACAACAAACACTCAGTGAAGTGAGTGAGGCTGAGAGACTTCAGAGAAGTGTGACTAGCCCAAGGTCACCCAGCAGCTGCATGTGGAGGAGCGGGGAAGCGAACCCGGTTCACCTGATTACGAGACTACCGCTCTTAACCACTACACCACACTGAAAGAAATCTTCAGTCATCTTATCATGAATGGTGAGCTCATCCTTACCCAGGAGTTCTTAGAATTTGCCTTTGCCCTGAAGGTCGACAAAAACCCTCCCCGCCATCTTCGTGGGGGACAAATTATTCTGCAAAAGTGTTAGGGAGGAGGTGGATATCTAGCCTGACCTCAGGCATACTTAAAGCAGAGTGAGCTTGTCTCAGAGCCAAGTATGTAAAAAGAAAGAAATTAGTCATTCAGGAGACTCTTTCTTGATCACTGCAGCTCATGATACATATGGAATTCTATAAAAATACAAACACAACCAAGTGCTTTGTAAACATACCTTGAATATCATGGCTCACAATAAAATATTTATCATGATTATTTATTGCATGGCACAAGCATCAATCTCATTTTCAATTATGTTCTAATGAAATGCACCAATTACTGTTTAAACGGTGACATACAATGCTAATCTCATTCAACAGAGATAAACCTTGCTTACACAAGCTTTTCGGCATACTTTCTTCAACAGCATTAATTACGGATATAAACAAAGATGCATTATTATCTTGGTATTAGCCTGTGTTTTAGTTTGACATGTTCTTCTGTTTGACAGTCTTAATCACTAGGCAGTTTCCAACAATGACGCTGCTAACTCAGCTTAGGTGCAGCTGAATTCTGAACCAAGTTATTGTGATCCAGGGTTTGAAACTATGTACTGTACAACTCTCTTGAAGTACAAGAGAGGGGGCTGGCTTGCAAAAACAGCATCAGTGGCTGGTTAAACTCCTCATCAGTACAACAGAAGGAGACCAGTGGAACTCCCAACTGGCTGTCAGTGATTTTGAACAAGAGGGCTTTTCCTAGTCTGCATTTCAAAACTTTCCTTATGTTGCTGGAGCCCAGAAAAGAGATCATAACAAATGAAAAATCACATACATGTTTGAAGATACACAAATAGTGGCTGTTTTGCTAATCTAGGGATAGTGAGAGAGGACGAAGGAAATGAGCCTTTCTCTCTGGAACAATGGAAAGTGCCACATATGGATATTGAGCAGAAGCAGGACATTATAAAGTTCTAGGGAAGAACCGGATCTATCTAAAACAGATCTGAGCAGGTTGAATCTGGCGCCTTCCAGGTGTTTGGAACTCCCAACTCCCATCAGCCCATCCAGGATGGCCAATGGGATTACAGTACGTCATCCAAAAATCTGGAGGGCATCAGGTTGGAGAAGGCTAGAATATCCTTACTGGTGAAGGCCATGTAATAAATTAAATCATTAACAACAATAACATTATGTCAGCTCACTGCAAGGAAGCTTCCAGAGATTGATTTTTCAGTATGCTAAGATAGGAAAATAAAAGGAAAGACACAGTGCTCTGTACTAATTCCTCTATCCAATTCCTGCATAACACATAATAGCATGATACTTAAAAGTACAGTGAAAATGAATACAAAAGACAATAATTACCAAAAAGAAGCTTCTGGGCAGTTGCTTAGGCCTGAATACACATATATAGGATGAAAGCTAAGATGATCTAAAGATGAACAAGATACTATGCCAGTTCTACAATCCTGTCTTTTACCAATGAGAATATGGCAGTGAGGCTGGAATAGGCAAAATGCCACTGTGCAAACCAACACTGCTGCTTTAGGGATGTGCACAGTAAACGCCTAGTCAAATACAGGTGGCGCTGTGGGTTAAACCACAGAGCCTAGAGCTTGCCGTTCAGAAAGTTGGCGGTTCGAATCCCTGCGATGGGGTGAGCTCCCGTTGCTTGGTCCCTGCTCCTGCCCACCTAGCAGTTCGAAAGCATGTCAAAGTGCAAGTAGATAAATAGGTACCGCTGTGGTGGGAAGGTAAACGGCGTTTCTGTGCGCTGCTCTGGTTCGCCAGAAGCTGCTTAGTCATGCAGACCACATGACCCGGAAGCTGTATGCCGGCTCCCTCGGCCAGTAAAGCGAGATGAGCACCTCAACCCCAGAGTCAACTGCGACTGGACCTAATGGTCAGGGGTCGCTTTACCTTTACATTTATATTGCTCTACCAATTCAAATGATTGCAGTTTTTTTTTTTTTTGCAATCTTCATTTTCCCCTGTTCATAATTTTTTTTATCAATTATGAAATTGATAATAGGAACGTGTGACTTGTCCAGTATTAGTCTGCAACTAAATCTCTGAATATGGGTTTCTCGCCAAGCTTTCTGGCTACTATACTGACTCATATTTATTTATTGCATTTATATCCTACCTTTTTCTCCAAGGGGCTCAAGTTGTTATACATGGTTTTCCTGCTCCTCATTCAATACCCACAATAAAGATGTGAGGTAGGTTAGACTGAGAGGCAGTGACTGTACAAGGTCACCCAGTGAACTTTACAGTGCATTTAAATGTGGAACCATACATGTACTATAATACAGATCTATCTGTATGTCCCTGTGTGACATCCTATTAAACATTTGAACTCAGATCACACTAGCTCAATTTGAAAAACTTTCTTAGCATAATAAAGCTTCTATAACCTGATGGCAATTTTTGAAGAATAGTTTGAAGACCTCCTGACATGGTACTACACCTGTGGCTTATTCATTTGTGCAGAGTCAATTGGTAATGATTCAATTAAGTTGGTTAATGAAGACTTAATTTATTTACTTGGGCATGTTGCTCCTGTTTTAATTAACAAGAAACATTCAATATTTCAACTGCCCAAACATTTTGTTTGAGCCCTCATAGATTCCCCCCCCCCCGCCCACAGCATCACCAGGAAAATGAGTGCTTATTTACGTAATGTCAGTTTTCACACTTCACTAAACCTTTTCTGTAGCTGACAGCAACAACTCCTTAGAAGTAAAATTGATGCTTTTTGGATCAGAAATGAATACTGCTTCCAGTTGTCTGTCATTTTCAGATGGGGGAAATGACACTAACAATATATGTTAAAGAAAACAGACAAGATGTAGAATACATACATTTCAAGTGATACATTTTCTATGAATTCAGGGGATTTTGTATATGCAGTTTCCACTTGCTCAAGCTCAAAGGTTATCATGGCATTTAGGCTGCAATCTTAAAATACAATTGCTATGAAATAGGTCTGGCTGAAGGCAGTGTGACTTATTTCTGCGTAAGCATACATGGGGCTGTCTTTGAAAAGTGTTCAGAAACTTCAACTGGCTCAAAAAGCTGCAGCTAGATTGTGGGGCTATGCTTCTTTTTTGTAATTATTTGTATGTTTTTCGTAGACCTTTTATATTTATATTGTTGGCATCAATTGAGAGACAAATTCTGAAGTGGAACCACAAGAATGCTCATGTACAAAGAAATGCAAATCACTTTAGAACCATTTTTGCAAGTGTTCCCAGGTGATGCTCAGAATTTGTGACCCAATTATGAGTCCAGCACCATTTGTGACCATTGTTAGCCCTCAAAAAATAATTACAGGTGCCATTATCACCAGATGAATTACATAAAGAACAAGATGCTGCTATTCATGTGTGCTGCTTTGCAGTGAGTGTTGTGTCAGTTGTTGTTTTTTTATTTAAAAAAACAAGGATTCTGGAAGCACAGGGGGTAAGATTTTGTGTAAGGAAATAAAATAATACTTCCTGAAAGAGTGACAAGACAAAACTACAGAGATTTGAAAGATATCAGCACGATGGGCTCAATTTTCCTGAGAGAAGGAATTTATTCACATTCCACAATGTAGTAACAGTACAACAGAGGGTTGTATTCAACTAAGTTATACTCAGAGTAGATGAACAAAATTAATGAACCTAGGACGGTCATGTTTATTAACTTCAATGTCTACTCTGAGTAGGGCTTGCATTGGCTACAATTCTGATTTGATTTTTTTTTTTTTTGTAAATCCACCAAGTTTATCAGGCTAATGATAACTTGGTGGCCGACTGTATGATTAATGATTTGATGGGCCAACTATAAATGATGGCATACAGGGTTCAGTAGCAACTGCCAAGACTTTGCTCAGTACTGACCAGGTCTAGTAGTACAAGTCCAATATTAATAGATCACCTGTGACATATGTTGGCAGTTGATTTAAAAAAAAAGAATCTGGAAGAACCATTTGCCTTGTTCCTTGACTACTCCTGTTGGTATGTGGATATAATGAAGGGGCTCGTCAGTCTGGGAAAATACCCTATCTAGAAGGAAAACTCTGATCCTAAACCTCTGTTGCCTTGTGGGCTATCTTCGGGAGAAGAAAATGCTTAGCGGTAAACCCTACACACAACTGGAGTGGAGTTCCTAAGATGGTTGGATGACGTCTTGTAACCTCCTTCCGGCAACTCCTGCAGCCAAGCTGTTTTCCTCTGGACCACATCAGTGAGGTCAAGAGGAGCCCAGGACCTCCATACACACCGCCTAGTCGTGCACCCTGGAGATATCACTTTGGTTCTGATAAAACAGCAGGTTGAATTCACCCCTAGACACACACTCCATTGTGTCTCGAGACAGATGAATACCAACAACATATCACTATTGCAAAAAGAGTGATTGTAATGTAAGACAGAGGTAGCCAGATGTTGCTGAACTCCAGCTTCTATCAACTGTAGCCAGCATGACCAATAGACAAGGACTATGGGAATTAAAGCCCAGCAATTGTTGTCTACCCCTGGTATAAGAGGCAATGTAGTGGGCCCAAGTCTGTAGAACTCTCTCTCAACTGAGATTAGACAGGCACATTCCTTGCTGGACTTCAGGTGCATGAAAACTACTTTCTTGTTCTAGCAGGCATTTTAAGGTAGTATTTGGTTTTTTGGTAATTTTTAATTGTTTTATTATCTCATTTTCTGTAGATGGTTTTAATGTACACTGCTAAGAAATGTGAATAATTAAACAGCTTAGAAATGTCTTGAATAAATAAAGATCTGTTAGTTGACCCTGGCATACTCTCCATTTTGCAAATGGGTCTCAGTGGTCTGGCACTAATTTCAAATGCTTTGGAAAAGACTTTCAGTGGAATCCTAAATGTCTATTCAAAAGCTTGAATTCATTAGAGAGCTTCCTCAGTGCGTGTAGATTTGAAGCTTTTAGCTTATGCCTAGGAATCCCATTGCAATGTGAAAGTAGAGTGAGCACTTCAAAGAGTGAGAAACCTGCTCACTCCAAAAATAAGACATTCAGACCACCTTTGTTGATATGATATGCTTGATATCCAACTATTCTGCAGCATCCCTGAAGTCCAGCACAACAGCTCATGAAGTGATACAGCTACACATTACTGGCCATTGAAACAGATTTGATTTAAAAAATAGCAGATAGACAAGGATTGCATTACAGAGAGAAAATGGTCAGATACCATCAGGCACAATTTCAGTACAGTGTATGCAAGAAGACTGTTTCCAATTCTTTCTCTATAAAAAGATGTTTACTAAAACTGACTGCCAGAAAGTCCATGGTGCTTTTTCCCCCCTTCATTTTTCATTACATACAATCATTTCTTTCACTGTGTTATTCTAGTTTTCCTTATCAACTCTTCTGAACATCTAATACAACATCTATTAGGACGTGCTAACCTAGCAGTTCAAAAGCACACCAGCACAAGTAGATAAATAGGTACCGCTGCGATGGAAAGGTAAACAGCATTTTGGTGCGCTCTGGCACTCACCACAGTGTCTCATTCCACCAGAAGTGGTTTAGTCATTCTGGACACATGACCCTTGGCCTAAAAGCGAGATGAGCGCCGCACCCCATAATCACCTTTGACTGGGCTTAACCCCTTTTACCTTTACCTTACAACATCTATTATGATAATAATTGTCTGTTACAACCAAAAAACATCTCTAGTCATTTCCTATCATAAGAAGACTTCCCACCCTATCTTTCCTTGACATCACTGACATCCCCCCTCCTTTTCCCTTTTCCCCTTTTTGACCGGTGTTCATAAATTTATCCCCGCTTGTACATTTAACATTATTCCACTCTTTTTAAAAATATTTTTCTAGTAGTTCCCACTCACTTATTTTCATTTTCTCAGAATGCCCATGTTTTTCCTGTTTTTCCTAGGGCTATGTTTCCTAAATGCTACTGTCCATTCCAGTAAAGCTGTGTTTACTCAGCCATCTCTGGCTGTGTCTCTTCCTTTTGGCTGCCTAGGTAAAAAGCATGGCTGTTTCAGTAACAACTCCAGAGTCAGATGTAACATATCAGATATTGTGTGTGCCCTACACTGGTTTCATACCATTTTATTTTAATCCAAGGAGGAGATAGAGTGGTACATGTGTGGCATGTAGGAGTTTACATGCCCGACAAATCTATTTATATTGCAAGCTGATTAATAAAACAGAAGCACATCCGCGCAAAGCAATTGCCCTGGTTCTATTTTCAAGGCAATCACATTTAAGCAAAATAAGATTTTTAAATCATAATACACTTCACTAGCTAGGTCCAATGGATTCTTTGCCAAGATAAGAAACTATTAAATGTGTGGTGTTCACTGTTTATTTTTATCCATTGCTATCTCCAGTTCTGTCTCCTTTCCCAGGCAAAGCTAGATCTTGCTATTATGGAGTAAACTATTCAATAACGTCTCACTAGGTGGTGAAGTGATGTAATTAGAGCTCCTACAGGACAGGGTCACAGTGAGGTGAGATACAGTAAATAAAAAATAGAACTGATTCTCAGCATCTCATACAGTGACTGAATCATTTCTCTCAGGGCAGTCTTATTTTTAAAGAGTTTTCAATTTACTTCTATTTTAGCTCTAGCAAACAAGCAAAGGGAAGGCAGGCTGTGAATTTGGACACCAGGGTTTATGTTGTTGCTTTTACTTCATGTTCTCTTTGCACAGCAAAGCTCCTAAATAAACAAATGCAGTAGTCAAGGTATAATCAACTTCTTAAATACAATGAAGGGTCTTCTAGCAGCTTAAAGACTAACACATTTCTTACACAAGTTATGCTCACAACATGCTGTCTAACACATTGGGTAGCATTCTTAGTTTCCAAATACAGACGCTTTCCCAGTCTGTTGGTAGGAATATGAGCTTTGCATTATGTCTTACATGGGAGTCCTGTGATTACTAGTGTGCATATGATAGAAGGGATTATATGCATGATCCAACAGCCAGAAATCATTAAAGCAACCCATTTGTTAACAACACCTCCTGGGGTTGCTATGAATGCATGAAATTATACACCACTGAAAACAATAATCATCCCCAAAGAGTTCTCATTTTAAAATATTATTACCTCTCACACATAGTGCATTGACTGTCTTTAGAGTTAAAGTATCCTAAATTAACTATAATGCATAATAAGCTGATCCTGTCAAAACATTTCAACAGATAATTCATGAAACAATTTCAGTTGGAAATCGGCGAAAAATGAAAATGGTTCCTAGACTTGACCAGGCAGAAATTTACAAAACCTGTCACTTGCCTTTAGACAAGGATACTAAACTGGTCCAGCAACCAGAGAATGGCTTGCTCTGTACTTAAGCGCCATGTCAGCCTTGAGCTGGCACAGGAATTTCAGGAAAGAACTCCCCCAAGCCACCTTCTGCCTTGGCCAGCACAAGCAGCAGGGCTTCAGACGAAACCCTGGTTCCACTACCCTGTTTGGACTCACTGTTCCCCAGACAGGAGTAAGGATTGCTCCCTAAGTCAAGTGCAGTCAGTGAGAAAAATGAATAGCAATCAGTTTATACATGCCATGAAGTTCAGAATCTTGAAACATCAAAGAAAGAGTTTTAGGAGCTCCTATTTTTGTCCAAATATTTCTGAAGTACATTTTGCTATACCTAGCACTGGGATTTCTCCTGAAATAATAACACTCTTCATACTGATTTTAGAGTACAGTGGTTTGAGTTGTCAAATGGTTCAGACTAGAATCCCTGTCTGTAGTATTAATTTCGGTCATTCCAAAGTGTGTCTTTTTCGATCTGATTGCAATGTAATGGTGAGTTGTAAAAAAAATCATTCTTGTAAAAAGTTATATATAGTTCCAGAACCGACCTCCACCGGATATCTCCAATTGTTTAATATTGATAAACCAGTTTCACTGCAATCATGAAACAGAAAAAGAATGTGTTGTTATTGAAGTGTACAGAAGCAGCCATTTTAAACCAGCTGGCTTCGTGAAATATTGTGTATGCATTTTACACCAAAGTACATTCCACCTACTTCTGCTTGCATCCTGTGATTTCTGGAAGTATGGAGCTTAGTAATCAATAGAAATAATACACCAGAGTCAAGGAGGCATCCAGATTATTTTTAACCATGCTGTTTCCAAATATCCCCCAATACAGCCATTCAGGAACCATGATACAATATTATGGTCCAAAGTAATGTAGCTGTCTCCACAACAGAACATTTATTCTTTCTTCCATTCATCTTCTCCATAACATTTTAGAGAGAGAAAATATGCTGCCAAGAAGTATGTTATTACTTTGTCTCATGGCATGCTTTCTGAATGTGTTTCCTTCCTCCTTCCAATTTGAATTAAAGGTAAAACTGAAGTACCCTATGCAATAGCCATTGTGCAATGAATAGTAAGTTCAGCAAGCACCTTCAAAAACAGTGTTATTCTGACAACTACAATTTATTGAAGATATTTATGCAGTAATCTGATCATTATCAGTACAACCAGAAGGCATGATTCCAACACCTGTTGGGCAGAATACCTCTGGGCACCCTGTAACAAAGCCTTGCTAAGATGAAGTTGCTTTGATGACAGCCCTGGTCAGATGGGTTTGTGGACCAACTTTAACTTTCTCCAAAGAGTCTCCTAAAATGCCTCCTCCTATTTTGTATTTGATCTGCAATGGTTACTATTTTGCGTAATTTGTTCTGCCAGTCTCTTGAGAGCGGCAAGAAGTTCTGCATTGCACCTCCAGCATCAGGTGCAAAGGAGAAGCAATTGGGAGGAACAAAAATCTGTTTCCACCCTTCCCTTTGGCACCTTGGAAGGTGAAGGGGGGGTAGGATTGCCATTTGCAAAAGCGTTCTTTGAAACAGCCACCCCTTACCCTTTAAACATTAGAGTGAGCTGGTGAACTACAGGGCTCTTCCACCTCCTCTGAAGTTTAGAGGAGAAGGTGGGGAGGCTGCTTCAAAGAACACTTTTTGTTTAAATGGGAGTGCAGGAAACTTGCAAAACCATGCAATGTATTTTGACATGTGGCTGGCCCACTCATCCCTCAATCATGTGGGAATATAATAACATCATGCAGTGGTGTAGCGTGGGTTGTCAGCATCCGGGGCAAGGCAAGTAATTTGCGCCCCCTAACCCGTGGATTTGCGCCCCCTAACCCGTGGATTTGCGCCCCCTAACCCATGGATTTGCCCTAACCCCAGATGTTGCGCCCGGTGCGGCCCGCCCCCCCCTGCACCCCCCACGCTACGCCACTGACATCATGTGAATGATAGGTGACCACCCTGTCAAATTTGGCCTGTGACGCTGATGCTGATAAGAATCTGGCATGTTAAGCCAAAGATGTTTCCCACCTGCTCTATAAACCCTGCTTGTGGAGAATGGGAAATCTTATTTGACAAGTCTGTTTTTTCACCAGGTGCAGATACAGCCTTTTATGCATGCCTTCATAATCATAAGGGTGGTATGCTTGGTTTTTTTTAAAAAAGAGAAAGAAAAAAAAGAAAACATTATTAGAGTAATGAACTACATGCCTTTTTGTGGGCACAACCCTAGCAATGTATTTATTGAGATCATATGCTGATTTTTTTTTTTTTATAATATTTTTATTTTTTCCATATAAACACAACACAACAAACATAAACATACAAAGACAAAAACAGAACAAAAAACATGTATCATTTCATATCCTAATTTCATATACCTTTCTTCCCCGACTTCCTCATGCCTCCCCTTTCTGTATTCCAAATTCTTATTGATTGTTCAGCAAATCTTCCCTTATTTTAATTTAGATTTAGACTATTCTTCCTTATTCTCCTTGTCTTAACCATTGCTAATAGTAACCATTTACTTTCCAATCCAACATCATTCTAACTTTCATTAACTTTGTAATATTTCTTTAAATAGTCCTTGAATTTTTTCCATTCTTCTTGCGCTGCCTCTCTTCCCTGGTTTCGGATTCTGCTCGTCATTTCTGCCAAGCCCATGTAGTCTATCACCTTCATCTGCCATTCTTCCAGTGTGGGTAGCTCTTGCGTCTTCCAGTACTTCGCGGTAAGTATTCTAGCTGCTGTTGTAGCATACATAAAGAAAGTTATATCCGTCTTTAACACCCCTTGGCCGACACTACCCAAGAGAAAGGCCTCTGGTTTCTTGGGGAAAGTATATTTAAATACCTTTTTAAGTTCATTATAGATCATTTCCCAGAATGCCTTAATCTTCGGGCAAGTCCACCAAAGATGAAAAAATGTACCTTCAGTTTCTTTACATTTCCAACATTTATTGTCAGGCACATGGTAAATCTTTGCAAGCTTGACTGGGGTTATGTACCACCTATATATCATTTTCATAATGTTTTCTCTTAAGGCATTACATGCCGTAAATTTCATCCCGGTGGTCCACAACTTTTCCCAATCTGCAAACAAAATATTATGACCAATGTCCTGAGCCCATTTAATCATGACCGATTTAACCGTTTCATCTTGTGTATTCCATTTCAGCAGTAAATTGTACATTTTAGACAAATTCTTAGTACTGGGTTCTAACAGTTCTGTCTCCAATTTTGATTTTTCCACCTGGAAGCCAATTTTACTGTTGAGATCATATGCTGATTTTAGTACATAGGACTTAGAATTAACATTAGGCATACCTGATTTTGACCAAACTGCGGGAGGCAGTGGAAGACAGAAGTGCCTGGCATGCTCTGGTCCATGGGGTCATGAAGAGTCGGACACAACTAAATGACTAAACAACAATACCTGAATTCTGTCATCACGTTATTTCTGTGTGCGTGCACATGCACGCGCGCACACACAGAGAGTTTGTTCTGAATCCATGTGGATTACAGGGCCATTTTGAAGGGCATCTATAAGCAACAATGGTACATGCAGCTGGAGATGGTTATGGTCTGTGATTGCAAAATAGATACTTGAACAAATATTCTGCTTCATATGCTCTCGGTAGTTCATTAATCACATGGGATATAATCCAGTGGAGCCATTATTTGCTATTATTGCTTTTGAATAATTTCCATTCCTTTTAGTTGGGCTGGCACAGGAAATGTAAATTTTCCCCATGATAACCGATGCCTCTAAATGAAAAGAAGCTGTTTGTACCTATTCAATTAGTATGTTCCCAGAAACCACTGTATATTGTCATTCTACAAAACACCATGCTGTGTCACTATCTTCCTTGGTATGCTTACAGCCAGTAAATAAACATAAAGGCACTGCTGTGACATTGTTCTTTTTCCCTGCATTAGAATTAAATGGTCATATTTCTTGGATTAGCCTCAAATGCTCTTATGTATTTGTCTTCATTTTCCTGTTAACGCACGTCTACAGTTCACACTAAGCAAATCATCATGCACATCTTTCCCTCTTTAACACTGGCTGAATTTATTGTCTGTGTTCAGTCACTGAAAACAGAGAAGTGCCATCACTTCACTGTCCCAGCTGCCTATCTTTGGCTGACAAAGTATATCATTTAAAAAATGGACTGAGTCAGGAACCGACGTGCACTATCAGACAATCACGTTATCCTCTGCAGGTAATTCTGTACAATGTGTGTGCTGCACTGGCTTGGTTGCTGCACTACAGATTGGAGCTGTATCAAAGTGCTGAAGAAAATTAGCTGCTCCAAGGAAATCTGAGCCCCCCCCCCCCACATTACATTGGCAACTCCCAAGCTGCCAACAAGTTAATGCAAAAAGCCAATGTAAACCTGAAGGGGGCCGGCTTGGCTAAAATGAGCACCTGTGAATGTAGACAAATGTGGACAAAAGGAGAAACAAGAGAACAGTAGGTTAGGAGCTAGGAAAACTCCCAAGGAAGCCCAGACTACTTTCCCACATATACAGCCTCTAACACTATGGTGGTTAAAGCAGTACAGGTAGAATACCCTCCAGGAGATTTAGGAAAACAGAAATTCATGGTAAGAAAATTTCAGTTTTTTCTAGTGTTTCCTAGAAGGTATCCCTTCACCTCAGGATGCCCCAGAGCAGTATAGCAGCATCTCACATCCCCAGGACTTTCTGCTAAACCTTTCTACTGAAGGCAATGTTTGCAGATGAAAATACATTGACCTTGTAATGTTTAATGGAGGTGTGCGGTGAAGCACACATGACCATTTTACGAATGTCAGTGGTTATCAAGTTGCTCTGAAAGACCACTGAGGCTGACATCTGCCATAGGGGGCTGTGATCCCACCAGAAAGGGATTTTCACAAAGTCTTGCAGACTTATAGTCTCTTGAAGCTATATGGGAATAGGAGGCTTTAACACCTTCTTTCCCAAGGATGGTCCATCAGAAGACTTCACCTTCATAAATACTGTCATCCTGTCCAAGTTAAACCTCAAGGCTCTGCACACATCAAGAGTGTGCCAGCTCATTTCTTTTGAATGGGACAGATCTGGAGAAAAGGAGGAAAGCAACATTTCCTGTGACTGACAGAAAAGGAAGTTCACCTTTAGCACAAAAAAATAGCCATAGACAATACCACCAATTCTGAGACTTGGAATATTGAGGCAGTTGTTACTAAGACATTGCCTTAAGGGTTAGAATCTTGATTGGACAGATAGCTAAGGGTTTGAATGGCACGCCCATCAATGCTGTAAAGACCCAGTTAGTGTTCCATGATGGAAACCTGTAACTGTTGGCAGTACTTCAGTTGTTTATTATTTTTAATTTTATAAATCATCTAGGAGTTTTTGCATATGGAAAAATATTCAATAAGTGAACAGTGGTTCTTTTTGCTCTCTCTAAACACATACAAGCTGGTAGAAAAAGAAGAAGAGTTTGGATTTGATATCCCACTTTATTACTACCCTAAGGAGTCTCAAAACAGCTAACAATCTCCTTTTCCCTTCCTCAACAAACACTCTGTGAGGTGAGTGAGGCTGAGAGACTTCAGAGAAGTGTGACTAGCCCAAGGTCACCCAGCAGCTGCATGTGGAGGAGCAGGGAAGCAAACCCGGTTCACCAGATTACAAATTCACTGCTCTTAACCACTACACCACACTGGTACATCTCTAGTTGTTCTGAAACATTACAAATGTGCTTCCTTGGAGAACCAACAACTGAGAAGCATGATAGGCAAATAGTGTACTAGGTAAAGAGTTAGTATCATAGAATTAGAGTTGGAAGGGACCATAAGGGTCATCTAGTCCAACTGTTTGCAATGCAGGAATCTTTTGCCCAATGTGCAGCTTGAACCCACAACCCTGAGATTAAGAGTCTCATGCTCTACCACCTGAGCTATCAGCTCAGTTTGACAACAGAGTAGCTCAGACATACTGTGAACCACAGTGAGGCATTACATAAATAAGGGGCTGGGGATGTAGGCTAGCATGCTTCCACTTCTCTTCACATACTATGCGTTCTAGAGTCTTATCCTGGTGTGAGGCAAGCCACTGTTTGTTGGTTTGAACAAAACAGCAAATTATAGTTTGCTTCTAGGCAGGGTAGTATAGAAATATCCCAACTTTTTTTGTTGTTCTTGGATCAAACCAGGAAAAGCATGCTTTGTTAAGCACTGAATCACTTCATTATTTCCAATACATGCGATTTTGTGTGTGTTTGTGGCATTTTTGGTACAGGAAACCAAAGACTTACTATTGTAGTAGCTGTGTCTGTGTCTGGAAAATAAGGAGCACAGAAAGAAAGGATGGAATATATTATTAAAACACTGACTCAGTTCTTAATTTGTGACAGCTACTTCCTATCAAGACGAGAAGGAAACAGCTTTAAAAGAATGGCCCTGTGAAGACCTTAAAATCAAACTCCCATTAGTGGCATAATCTTTGGCCACAGAAATTCCCTCCAGCTGGGCCAGGCAATAAATTCTACTTGGGCTTACTTGAACGGTTGTAAAATGGATTTCATATTAACATCTCAGGAGATTTCAAACTACATTTTATCAGAAGAACTTGTTCAAGAGGCACATCATTAATAGCTAAAGTCCTTGACATACACCATGGACAAGTGAAGAGCACTGGATGTGGAAGCTTCACAGCTGTTTAGAAAAATAATAATAAAGGACCATCTCAGGGGGGTTTAATAGCATTCCGTTTCATCCTTGTTATCCTTTAGCATGCAAGTTTTTAAAAGTATCCTCCCTAATTGCAAAGGTGATTAAAAACATGGATATCTGCCCAAAAGGATCTGGAATGAAACCATTTTGAAATCTGTGGCATCTGGAGTTTTAGTTACTGCCCACCTGGTCTAAATTCAAGTTGTGGGCTGGAGATGAAAAGGCCCGCATGCTAGTTCTGTTCCCTCGAGTCATCTGCTCCACATATGGAGTGCACATATAATGGGTGACGGGATTAGATATGGGATGAAATATGGTTTATGGGATGGATGCCTCAGCCACACCGAAGCCTTTCATCTCTCTCGGTCACTGTTGGTATCAGTCCAAACCAGGTGGGTAGTGGATGCCTGAAAACAGCTGACACCTGCTGTTCAGCAACCAACAGTGGATGAAATGAACCTTTAAGACTAGTTTGTGGTGGATATGCCTTTTACTCTTTGTAACTCTATGCAGACGTAAAAAATATATGAAAAAATGGTTTGTTTGTTTTTTAAAAAGGCTAGGATTTTACAAAGGACCAAAACATTTCATCCATCTCTCTCTCTCTCTCTCTCTCTCTCTCTCTCTCTCTCTCTCTCTCTCTCTCTCTGAAAAATTTCAGTGTACAAATAAAGTAAATGAAACAAAAGAAAAGAAAAGAGTGCTTGAAACTATAGTACAACACAATATATAGGTGTATAAATAATGCTGTTATTCCAATGAATATACAATTATAAAAAATATTACTCTGGCCCCCTTTGATCAATGGATGGAAGATACGGCAACTCTTGCAACATAGGAACAGATTGCTTTTAGATGCAGATTGTATATGGATAAATACGATGATATTTGGAATCCATTTATAAAAATTATAAGGATTTGCCAAAACATTCCATATATTGGGTGTTGAGGCTTCAGCAGTGAGTTGCCTCAGTATCCCATTTGTAAATATGGATATATAAATATGGCTATATTAATACTAATCCACTTTGCAAAATTAAAATTCCTGAGATTCCTGCATTGCAGCGGGTTGAACGAGATGACCCTTGGGGTACCTTCCAACTCTACAATTCTATGATTCTGTGAAAATTGTTGTAAAGTTTGCTATGATATATCCATGCAAGGCACTTTGAACAGTCCAAGGTTTTCTAGAAATATTTATCATTGTTGTTGTTACTTATTGAATCCTTATAATCTAAACTTAAGAGGTCAGCGTAGAAATTGTTGTTGCTGCTGCTACCATTTTAATCAATAATAATAATAATAATAATAATAATAATAATAATAATAATATATTTATACCCCACCTATCTGGCTGCGACTCTGGGCAGCTTCCAACAAAATATTAAATAGATGACCCACTTGTCATCTAAGGTCCCAGGGCAGGTTACAACAATTTAAAATGCAACATTAAAAACAGTTCTAAAGACTTATAGGTGGGTTTTTTTTTAATGTAACAAATTTTAGTGATTTTTCTCCATTAAGCCATATGGTTACCTTTCCTTAGCTGGTGATAAAGTAGCTAAAGGAGAATACTTCTCTTAATTTCGCAGACACTCTACAAACACACAAATATGCATACATGGGACACAATCCTGCTTGCCAGCAGAAGCATAGTGTCCCCGTACAGCCACATGATTTGGTCCTTACCCGTTTTACAAGAAGCCTGGTTACTTTAACAGACAACCTGAGTATATTACAGGCTTATCCAAAAACACACTTCCCCACAATATGCTGAGGGCCATAATATAGGGAATTGAGAGCCTTATAAAGCAGAAATAATCTTTAACCTCTGACATCCTACAAGGAGATACTGCTTTTTAAATATCGAAATGAGCAATTTTAACACCCCACCATTAATTATTATAACTCTTTCATTAAAGGTAAGACACCAAATCCTTAATAAAAAATGATAACTTGGCATTATATGTCACTTTACTTCTTGTCTCTTAAAATGCTAATATCTAAAGAGTCAAATAGGACATGCTGTAGTTTATCCTCCTCCACCACAGGCAAATTTCAGCATTATAGGCATAAAATGCCGCCTCTTCCTTTTAGCCCTTGTTATATCAAATGTAAGCAGATTTTCATTAAGTTCACTGGAAGGGAACATTTCACTTTAGCTGCAGTATCCCTTCATTGCCTGAGCTTTTCTGCTGTACTGAAACCTGCTGGGAGGCCATTTCCCTCTTCTTTCTTTATGACCTCATTTGATACTGTGCCTGAGTAGTTTGGACATTTTTGTTTTGTTTACTTTCTTAACTCAATCCCTAGAGCCCCTTTTATGGCCTGGTGAAATGTGGCTCCCACAATTTTCATTAGAAATAAAGAGTCACCTTTTTATTTCTTTGGGTGAAACAGAGGGACCCTTTCAGAAGAAAGCTTATTATGTAACAAAAGCAGGAAAAATGACTCTTTTAAGGAGTTCACAGGTGATAGATTATGTTGGTCAAATTATGCCACCCCCCTGGCTTCTGAAAAGTATTTGTAAGCTTCTGCCTGAGTGCAACACATTTTACAACAAGGTTTAATGCTTGATATTTTTCACAAGTGAAAAGAGGAATACAAGAAAACATTGCTTTATTTGGCAAGGTGAATGAGGAAGAACTTAGGTGGACTGTTCTGCTTCTATGAATTATCAGAATAGAGCTGCCTGCCTGAAGTTTACAGATTGTGTCCTTCCTTGGCTTATTATTATTATTGTCGGGGATTCAAAGGGTAAATCTCTTCCAATCTGCCAGCTGAAAGAATACAGTCCAGCAACTGAGAGATCATGTGAGGCTTCTGGCTATCTGTTTTGCCTCAAAGAGCAAGCACGCTTTACTCATGGATAGAAGAAGGTGAACTGTAGAATCTCCCAGCTTCCTAAGCATAATGGTTTGCAATCTCACATTCCTTTTCACATCATATTACAAAACCATCCACACACAGCACTGGCCTTACCTAATGCAGCAGGGAGAAGCTGCCTCTTTCTCTGTCTATCTTTTGTGCCTTACAAATATTGCATCACAACTGCAAACTCAACTTGAATTAGAGTTCCTCAAGTTGACTGTCCACCTTTGACAACTGTTACCCACTTCAACAAAGAAGTGGCGTTCTCAATCTGCAGTTTATGCATCAGTTTGTGCCAGCTTCCCAAGAAAAAGATTATTCACCCCATGTCCTCAGAGGACCTAGTCCTACATCAGTATGAGTTTTGTTAAGACTTTCTTGGACCCAGACAATTGCTTTCAGCATATTACTGTGGTAATCAAATTTCTGCCTCCACATTTCCTACATCACCCTCAAGTCATGTGACACTGTATGAAATACGTTCCTTTAATAGTCACTTGCCTCATTCTGGCCAAGGACACATTGTCCTCGTGTAGATGAAATTAAAATGACTGCATTGTTTCACTTGCCAACGAGACTTCACGTACATATTTATACATGCATTTCTAACAGCTACTTTGGCTGAAGGGAAAAGCAGTGGTTGCCACTTCTAAATCTGAGATGACTAAAGTCCAGCTGTTAACTGCTGCTTTTTCAGACCCAAACAAGGCAAGGTTTTGGGTGTGTGTGTGTGCGTGTGTGTTTGCCTTTTTTATGCATAACAAAACAATTATTTCCATAAGCAAACAGTGGGGAATTGCTCTCATTTCCTTAAACATGGTTTTGGTATAAGAAGAGAAGCAGGTAAAGAAAACTATCTCAGAGCCTGTACTAATGGGACTTAACTCTCTCAGGCACCAGGGCGAGTACCAACAACTATCCTATGGGATAGAGGGAGGCAGGCAAAGACTATCTCTGAGTCTGATTAGGGTTGGCTTCAAGTAAAGGTAAAGGGACCCCTGACCATTAGGTCCAGTCATGACCGACTCAGGTTGCCGGCGTACAGCTTCCGGGTCATGTGGCCAGCATGACTAAGCCGTTTTTGGCGAACCAGAGCAGTGCACGGAAACGGCATTTACCTTCCCACTGGAAGGTATTTATCTACTTGCACTTTGATGTGCTTTCGAACTGCTAGGTTGGCAGGAGTAGGGACCGAGCAACGGGAGCTCACCCCGTTGCGGGGATTCGAACCGCCGACCTTTTGACTGGCAAGTCCTATGCTCTGTGGTTTAACCCACAGCGCCACCCGCGTCCCATTTGGCTTCAAGTAGCCCCAACCATTTTATCACAAATTGCCCTGTGGGAAAGAACTTGGTGGCTTTTTATATGTTGATCCTGTATGCTGTGTTTTTATTTTTTATTTTACTGTAGTTTAGTGTTTCATGTACATAGCCTTGGAAGCGTTTTTCTTCTGAAGGTGAGACACAAACAACTGCCATGAAATAGATAAATGTTTTACTTGTGTTTAAGCTTTTGGAAAACATTTCTGTATGCTCATCAAACTATAATTTAAGGACCTGTATAGTATAGGTTTAGTTGTTTTGGCCTGAAAGTACCCTTTCCAACACATACCCAGTGCATTCTAGTGAGGTTGTTAGTGGTGGAGTTTTCTCAGAATGGAGGTTACTTATTTAATGCCTCCTTGACAAGATAAGCAGCAGTGCCTAAGCTTTTGAGAGCTCAGATTTGTGTTGCCACCCCAACACACTGTCTACTCATCTCCAGACAGTAGAAAAGATATGGCACAGACTCCGTTACAAAGTCAAAACTTACTTGCTTAACTACTAGCACCATAGAGAATGCAGAAGGAACAACAACACTAACTAAACGTGGGTAGAGATCACCATTTGCTGCACAGAATGGGGAAGAATGCCACCTTGTTAAATTGCCTTCTTCGTGTTATTCTGGTGTGTAACTCTTTCCTTGGGCAATCTAGAAACTTAATTGAGCATCTAATCATAGATGTCAGAGCCATTGAGACTGGTTTTGAACAGCACTGGGACAAATAATATCAAGTTATCAGAAACTTTCTGAGGTAATTTTTTTTTAATTACAACAGTGGCTTTCCTCTTGTCTGATGCTTGCAGTTAGGGCACACAGAGCAATATACAGTAGGAATGTTTTTTATTCATCAGGTTGTGTAGGATTTAATTAGCATGTGGTTTTAAGGAAACAAATTTGCATTTCAACAGTGAAGAACCCCCAGAACAGTGTGTCGGGGTGGAGGGGAGAGCGGGGAGCAATATTTCACTGGTTCTTGCACTGGCTGCCAGAATGCTTTCATTTCATTCTGAGCTTAAGGTATTGCTAACTTGAGTCTTAAAGACTTGAATCTTAAATGCCTGAAGAACTGCCTTCTTCAGACAGGGCCTGCCTTGTCCCTAAACGAGGCCTTCCATTGTCAGGTATAATACGTGACGTAAGAGAGGGCCTTTTCCATAGTGGCGATCTGATTATGGAACTTGGTTATTTTCTCAAGCCTTTGGTTGTTTTTAACTGTTCTGCTTGAACTCTTCACTATATTTCAGTTTCTGATTATTTTTAAATCTGATGTTGATGATATTTTTAGCAGTTCTCTCTATAAATGGATGGCTCCAAGCCTCCTGGTATTCCAGGAGGAAGGGCGGGATATAAATATTTAAGACAAACATTTAACAATGTTTACATTATTTGTTTCATTTCAGTTGTTCAGCTCATTCAGTTTCAACTTTTTGACTTTTTCAACCAGTTCATCCCACTGTTTGTTCAACAAAAGCCAAGGAGACCCAACAAAATAAAAGAGGACTTTGTATTTGGATTTAGGCTATAAGTGACTACATTTTATAGATGTGTTGTCCATTGTTGACAGCAGAGGTCCAATTTAATTGATACCTAAAGGCACAATTCAGTGAATAACAAACAGAACTTCCATTTTTCTAGTGAGCTAGAAAAAAGGCAGAACTTCAGTATGATATTTAGCCAAAGTTCATATTTGGGGATTTTGTCTCTGTGTGAGAATGTGTTTTGTTTGTTTGCTTGCATCTCTGGAAATGGGACAAAGCCATTATATTCAAAGTTTGGGCATTTCAGAGGTGTGTTTTCTGCTTTACTTTAGCTTTGAAGTCTAGCAGTGGTAGGAAAAAAAATTGGTCTGTGGTTCCTAACCATATCCTAGACACCTTGGAAATTAAAGCCTCAAGGAATTTGCTTTTGTGCATGTTACAAAAAAGAATACACACACATACAAAAACACCAAAAATGATAGTTTCACATTAAATGTGCCTTATCAAAGGCTACTGGTGACCCCCTCACTACTGACCCAGAACAGGTAAAGTGAAGGTAGAACACTATGCCTTATCTTCGTGGACGTTAATTTTAAATATCTTTAGAAATCAGCCCTCATTAATTGTTTGGTCTCTGTGGTCTAAGGTAAAATACTACAATCCTCTTAAAAGTGATGGAATTAGATCGCTTTGACAAAATCATGGACGGCTGTGATATACTATGTATGCCAAGGAATATAATAATAATAATAAAAAGAAACTCAGTCAGCCACAATGTCCTTTGGGTTAAATCTGCCCAGAATTATACACGTGAAGAGCAGCTCAGTGGCAGCAACCTGTCATTAAAAGATAAGATCACTTTAAGCCATCAGGGGGGAACGTAGCTACTTCTGTTTGATCTTAGAGGAAAACAGCTATAATTCACACTATGTATAATTTAACAGAGGGTAAAGGCTTTGCAAATACAAGAATATTATTTATGATCTCTCAACATAAGTCTATAAAATATTGCACTTTGAAATGTTAAAAATACCATTATACTTCAGTATAATACCTATTTCTTCTAGCGCTCACATTGTTATGAAAATAGCTATTGATTTCCGGCTGCAGCCAACAGATGGAATGTCTGGAACAGGGTGTTTGTTGTCATAACAACAGTGGACTGACAGCTCTGTTGAGAGCTTAACTTAAATTAGATAGCAGAGCCCCACTATGCAACCCTCAATTATTTGACCCCCCTTTCTAAAGTTCAAGGCGCAATATCAGTAGCTTTATATCAGAGTAAATAACATCCCCCTTTTGCCAGATCTCAGCATACCTAAATGCAGTTGACATTCCCCAAGAGTCTTTCAATGATTTAAGTGTGCCCTTGCTTGCTCTGCTTGCTAACCCCTCTTACTGCCATTTCCACCACATTAACACCCTAGAGCTTCCCTTCTCACCCCATGAAACTACTGAGCACACTTTTCACCATCCCAACTCTATTACTGAAGCCACTTTTCTGTTCTGCAGCCTGACTTTGCATCCTTGTTTTCACCATCACCCCTGTCCATGCCTCCCACTTTCCTTTTGTGGAACCCCACCTTGCACACAACATCCTGTGTCTTCCTCCTCCAACACTTTGCAACTATGAAGCATCCTTTTCACCTTATGAAGCTACCATCCTGTCCTATTATACAGATCCTTTCATACCCCTGCTTTTATCTTCAGCCTCATTCCCATGCCTCCTACTCCATCCATTTTTGCAACCCCCTTTGCACACCCATTTTCACCTTCACTCCTTTTCCCCTTCCATCCTTCTCCATTTATCAACTTTCCTTTACCATGCAGATCAGCATGATTTCCATGCCTCTTGTGATGCAGCCCGCTTTGCACACACTCTGCAATGATGTATGTTACTGTACAGTCATACCTCGGGTTACAGATGCTTCAGGTTGCGTGTTTTCAGGTTGCACACTGCGCCGAACCCAGAAGTACTGGAATGGGTTACTTTCGAGTTTCGGCGCTTGCGCAGAAGCACTAAATTGTGCTTTGCACATAAGCGCCAAATTGCAACCCACACGTGCGCTGATGCGGCGCTGTGGGTTGCGAACGTGCCACCCGCATGGATCACATTCGCAACCCGAGCGTCCACTGTATCTTTAAGATGAATAGATATTAAGAGCAAGCTTGTCAGTTACAGAATCTGGAACCTTAAGTTGCGGACAACGCATGGTACCAGGAGTGAAGTACATGACAAGTGTAACATACTGTGGAATATTTAAGGCCTCCACATCCCTTATCTCTCACACAAGGCAACTGAGTATTGAAAGAGGGAGAAGTTTAAAACAGCCATATTTTTCCTTTCACTGCTGTTGCCATCTTGCTTCTTGTCTGAATAAAGAGTGGGTTTAGGGACAGTGATATGAAAATTGTGGATTTAAACAATGGAAGGTGTTTGAGTAAAGCAGGTGTCAGGGAACTGTCATCTGAGACGAAGGAGGTGAAAGGGCTCATGGAGGGTGAGAGAGACCACTCAGCGGAGGAGGGGACCAGCAGGGGGAGAAGTGGAGTTCCAAGGGAAAGTGAGTCGGAGGGAGGGCTCAGAGACACTTCAAGCGAGAACAGTGGGGAGGTTTCAGGACCTCCCGTAGGGACACCCACTCCTCGGCGGAAACTGTCACGCCGAGAGTCCAGAAGACGCGTTTCCGTTAAGGAGCTTTTATGCTGGAAGAAGTTCCGTAAACGCCCACTGTCCGATTCAACGAGCGATTGATGGAGCCATGCTTAAGGAGCTCCATCACAGACAGAGGTTTGGGGACTTAGCCAAACTCTGAGGGATCAGGATTTTACGCACAAGCAGCTCACCATCCCATCACAGCAATCGGACAGTCCCTGAAAGCAGCTTGTGCAGAGAGGCATCATGAGCAACCCAGCCGGAGCCGGAGGAGCAGCAGGAGCTGGAGAAAGTCCAAGTCTGGAAGAAAGGTACAGAATGTTGGAACTCCAGCTAGCAATGCAAACGGCGAGGCTAGAAGAAAGGAGGGCGCAGGATGCAGAAAAGGCAAAAGGCGCTACACTAGCAAGAAAGATGCCAGGAATGGTGCAGAAGTTTGGGGGGGACCCCAGGAACTACCAAGCCTTTAGGACAGAGATGCAGTATGCTCTCGAACTGCAGTTTAACGACTTTCCCGATGAGGCATCGCGAGTGGCGTTTGTGATTGGCCATCTTGAAGGGGGGGCGAGAGACTGGGTGAGGCCCCTGATGGCAGGGAATAGTGACATGCTGAAGGACGCGAGGAAGTTTTTTCGCGCCATGGATTTGATGTTTTCCAGCGAGATTGAACAGGGACTGGTGCGCAGACAATTGATGGCTTGCAAACAGGGGAGCCGATCGGTTCGTGAGTACTGGACTGAGTTTACAATGTTGATACATAAATTGGGGTGGGACTTATCGGCGGAACCCATTCAAATGCTCTTTGAAGAGGGGCTTTCTTCGGCGGTGAAAGACGAACTTTCCCGGGCGCCCAGGGCGGAGTCTATGGACCAGCTGACCAAATCAGCGCTGACCATTGGAGCGCGCCAGGAGGCAAGAGCCTTGGAGAAGCGGGAGGGGAAAGGAGAGCGTTGGAGGGATTTCCGCATTCCAGAGATTCCAGAACCAAGTTTCCCGCCCGGAGAGCCGATGGAAGTTGGAACAGCGCGCGCGCGCGCAGTTTCAAATCCCAGTGAAGGGAGGAAGAAGGAGGGAAAGAGCGCCAAGAAATGTTATCTCTGCCAGCAGCCAGGTCACTTTGCCAGAGTCTGCCCGCAAAGAAAGGAATGGCAAGGGATGGCGGGAGCTGTTGGGGGGAAGGAGGAGGAAGTCCAGGAGCCAGTAAAAGCCAACGCCTGTCTGCCACTGTCAGGGCACTGCAGACAGGCCAAGGAGCAGTAAAAGTGCCCACTCCGGAACCTCCAAGACCAGCCCTAGTAATAGAGGTGTTGCTAGAGCTGGCAAACGGATACCCACTAAAGACCAAAGCGCTGTTGGACTCAGGCAGCTCCTGTAATTTTATGAGCAAGGAGTTTGCAGCTGAACACCAGATACAGACACTCCCTTTAAGCAACCCCCTGCAGGTCACCACGATCGATGGGAGGGAGCTGTTGGGGGGAGAAGTTAGCCTACAGACCGTCCCAATGGTTATGAGGGTGGCAAGGCACACCGAAAGGATAGCGTTCAATGTAGCCACCCTGGGAGGGGCGCCAGTCATTTTGGGAATGAGCTGGCTAGCGTTGCATGACCCGCTAGTGGGCTGGCATCAGAGAGTGGTCTCCTTTGGGTCAGCACATTGCCTGGAACACTGCAAAGAGGGAAAGGTGCCAGAAGGGGCAAAAGCCTCCCTAGCAGGGACGGAAGTGGCGGACAAAGGGAAGGTGCCCAAACAATACGCTGACCTGAGCAAGGTCTTGAGCGAAAGGGAAGCAGATAAACTACCACCGCATAGAGACTTTGACTGCCAAATTAACCTGGTCCCTGGGGCCCAGCTCCCCGTGGGCAAGCTGTACGCCATGTCAGACAGGGAAATGCAGGAGTTGAGGGAGTTTATTGACAAAAACCTGAAGAGAGGTTTCATCAGAGAGTCCAGAGCGGTGGGGGGCAGCCCAGTGTTTTTTGTGGACAAAAAAAACACGGATAAACCGAGATTGGTCGTGGACTACCGGCGGCTGAATGCCGTGTCAGAACCAGTGACTTTCCCCATGCCCAGGATTGATGACATTTTGACCAGGGTGAGGAAGGGAAAGATATTCACGAAACTGGACCTGAGAGGAGCGTACAACCTGATACGAATAAAGAAGGGGGATGAATGGAAGACAACGATGTTCACCCCCCTAGGGGCTTTCGAATATCTTGTTATGCCCTTTGGATTACAAGCAGGCTCCGCCTGTTTTCAATCGCTCATGAACCATGTACTGGGACCTTTGCTCTACAAGAATTGCGTGGCCTTCCTCGATGACGTGCTGATATATTCAGAGAATGAGGAGCAGCATGTAAAGGATGTCAGGGAAGTGCTGAGCCAGCTGCAAGCAAACCAGTTGTGGGTGAAATTGGAGAAGTGTCAGTTCCACACCAAGGAGGTGGAATTCCTGGGGTACCGCCTATCAGACAAGGGATTAGCCATAGATCCAGGCAAGGTCCAGGCGGTGCTGGAATGGAAGACACTGAAAACGAAAAAAGATGTGCAAAGGTTCTTAGGGTTTGGGAACTTTTACCGTAAATTCATCAAGAACTTTGCCCACTTAACGGCTCCCATCACGGACTGTCTAAGCAGCAAGAAGAAATTCGTCTGGACGGCGGAGGCGGAGCACGCTTTTGAGGAATTGAAAAGGGCATTCGCTTCGGAAGAACAGCTCCTGCATGTGGATTTACAAAAACCCATGAGAGTGGAAACTGATGCCTCAGACCGGGCGGTGGGGGCGGTGCTGCTTCAGCCAGGGAGCAATGAGTCGGAATGGAGACCGTGTGCCTTCTTTTCGCGTAAGCTGAACAAATCCGAGAGGAACTACACGGTATATGACCGAGAACTACTCGCCATTCACGAAGCGTTCCGGAGATGGAGACACTTACTAATTGGCGCACAGCATAAGGTGCAAGTGTGTACGGACCACAAGAATTTGGAGTATTGGAGAACGGCACGAGTGCTCAACCAACGACACGTGAGATGGGCCCAGGAGTTCTCCAAATTCCATTTTGAAATCTGCTATGTGCCAGGTCCAGAAAACATCAGAGCGGACGCTCTCTCTCGCAAACCTGAATATTTGGAGGGGGAGGGAGCGCCAGAAGAGAGACATATTATCCCAGAGGACCACTGGGTGTGTGGTGCGGCCTGGGTGGGGCAAAGAGAACTGGTAGAGGGAACGGTAAATGATGAGTACGCCCAGGATAAGCTCAGAGGTTTAAGGAGAGAGGGAGAAGACCCCGGAGGTTTTGAAGAAAGAAACGGGGCATTGTATTACAAAGGGGCGCTATATATACCCGAAGGGGAATTGAGGGGGAGAGTACTCAAACAGCTGCACGACAATCCCACAGCGGGGCATTTTGGGCAACACAAGACCATGTGGTTGGTGACCAGGGAGTTTTGGTGGCCCAAGGTGAGGGAGGATGTACGGGAGTATGTGAGAAGGTGTGACCAATGCCAGAGAGCCAAAGGAGAAAGGCGGGCGCCAGCGGGGTATTTAGAACCGTTACCCACACCAGAACGACCGTGGGAGGCGGTGTCGATAGATTTTATGACTGATCTGCCCAAATCCCAGGGGAAAACCGCCATACTAGTCGTAGTAGACCAGTTAACTAAGATGGGTCACTTTGTAGCTTGCTCACATGCAGTCACGGCGGAAGAGACAGCGAAATTGTTTGTAGAACATATTTTTAGGCTGCATGGCGCCCCCTTGAGGCTGGTTTCCGACAGAGGGAAACAGTTCACGTCCAGATTCTGGAGGAAGCTTATGAGCTTGTTGCACGTAGAGGTCAACTTTTCGACTGCCAGGCACCCTGAGACCAATGGGCAGGCGGAGAGGGCAAACGGTATCCTTCAACAATACCTGAGGTGTTATGTCAATGACAGAGAAAACGATTGGGTCGAAAAGTTGGCACTAGCGGAATTTGCTTACAATAATGCAGAGAATGTGTCCACCGGGATGAGCCCCTTTTTGGCTAATTATGGGTGCCACCCCAGGGCATTTCCAGGGGAAGGAGGAGAGAGATGGAGTGTTCCGGCCGCTGAACTTTTTGTAGAAGAAATGGAAGCGATCCATCGTCAACTCCAACACAACTTAGAAAGGGCCAAAGAAGAATATAAGAGGCAGGCAGACAAGAGCAGAAGGGAAGGTGAAACAATTAGGGTGGGGAGTCGGGTCTGGCTATCTACCCAAGGATTGCCGTTCAAGGGGGGTTGCAAGAAATTGAGACCCAAAAGATTGGGACCATTTGAGGTCATCCAACAGGTCAACCCAGTGGCTTTCAGACTCCGGTTACCGAACCACATGAAACTGCACCCAGTATTCCACAGGTCATTACTGTCACCATACAGGGGGGAAGGTGAAGGGGTACCCACACGGGGGCCAGCCATAGAAGAAAGGGAAAGCCGCAACTATGTGGCGGAAATCATCGACTCCAGGTGGAAGGGTAATCAGGTGGAGTATTTGGTCGCGTGGGAAGGGGAACCGGAGTCGGAAAACACCTGGGTGAAGGCAGAGGAGGTCCATGACGAGGTCTTGATCGAAACGTTCCACCAAAGGTTCCCCAGGAAACCTCAGCCAGTAGCGAGGTTCCGGAGGGAGTACTTTGGCACCACCGACGATGAGGAGGAACTGGAGGGATTCAGGGAATCGGAGTTGGAAGGAGGTACAGACTCCGAGGAGGAGGAGTACTTGGAAACCGGAAACAGCAAAAGGTGGAGGGAAGTGTTCGAAACTTCGGAAGATGAGGGAGGTTCCTTCAGGGGTTTTGCTCCCTCGCCTCCCGCAGAGGAGGGGAGGGAAGGGGGTGAAGGGGGCCCTGGAGGGGAGGTGGATGTCAGGGAACTGTCATCTGAGACGAAGGAGGTGAAAGGGCTCATGGAGGGTGAGAGAGACCACTCAGCGGAGGAGGGGACCAGCAGGGGGAGAAGTGGAGTTCCAAGGGAAAGTGAGTCGGAGGGAGGGCTCAGAGACACTTCAAGCGAGAACAGTGGGGAGGTTTCAGGACCTCCCGTAGGGACACCCACTCCTCGGCGGAAACTGTCACGCCGAGAGTCCAGAAGACGCGTTTCCGTTAAGGAGCTTTTATGCTGGAAGAAGTTCCGTAAACGCCCACTGTCCGATTCAACGAGCGATTGATGGAGCCATGCTTAAGGAGCTCCATCACAGACAGAGGTTTGGGGACTTAGCCAAACTCTGAGGGATCAGGATTTTACGCACAAGCAGCTCACCATCCCATCACAGCAGGGATAGAGGCACACAGAGGGGTTGTTTTAAAAAATGAACTAACAAACCAGTTTTAACAAGGAGAAATATCAGAGATGGGTACAACATCAAAAGGCTAACAAAACAGAGCCTTTTCCAACTCCTGTCTTGTGCACATTGTTTTAACCTTCACTCCTTGCTCACTTCTACTCAAACCTCTGCCATTATTTAAAATCACCACTTTTTTCTTCTCATTTTCTTTTCGCTTGTTTTGTTCAAACCTCTGCTGTTTTTGTAAAACTGACATTTTCCTTTCCGCTCCCTCCATCCTTGTTTTACTCAAACTTCTGCCACTGTTTTAACCCACCACTTTACTCCTCAGTGTTCCTTCCTTCTCACTCCTATGCAATGGCCACTGCTGCTGTGCAACATGCCTTTTCTTTCAATGCTCCCCTCTTCTGCCTTGACTTCAACCTCTAATGGAAATTTAATGATGCCAGCATGAGCGTAGCCGGGGGGGGGGGGGAGAGGCTGTGACAGAGGGGCAGCTGCCCCCCCAAATCAAGTAAATAAATAAAAATACTTAACATCTCAGTTCCCCTATAACATAAAGCCTTTTCCCATTAATGGATATATCCTTTATTTATGGTGAAAATAAAGTCTAGTTGTGCCCTCCTTGGTCAAGAAAACCAGCATGAACTGAAGATCTCACAAGGAATGGAGGAACAGCTTTCAAAAGCAGATTTACCACCACCAGAAAGCCCAGAGAAGTGATATCAAGGAGAAGTGCTCATCTGATTTTATCTAAATTCATGCTGCCCAATCAGAAATCAGAATCCTTCCTGATCATTTGGGTCACACTTGCATAATATTTGTCATGAAATTGTTCTTACTGGTACCTTTAAAATATTTTGTCAAACTCTTTCAGTCTTTGCAAATTTCCCAGCTACTGTAAATGAGTTATAAAAATCTAGACAGAATATATAGATGTAGGCTAGCACAACTGACCAAAAATAACCACATTTTCATATATATAAAAAGCAGAGACATCACCTTGCCGACAAAGGTCCGTATAGTTAAAGCTATGGTTTTCCCAGTAGTGATGTATGGAAGTGAGAGCTGGACCATAAAGAAGGCTAATCGCCGAAGAATTGACGCTTTTGAATTGTGGTGCTGAAGGAGACTCTTGAGAGTCTCATGGACTGCAAGAAGATCAAACCTATCCATTCTTAAGGAAATCAGCCCTGAGTGCTCACTGGAAGGACAGATCGTGAAGCTGAGGCTCCAATACTCTGGCCACATCATGAGAAGAGAAGACTCCCTGGAAAAGATCCTGATGCTGGGAAAGACTGAGGGCACAAGGAGAAGGGGAAGACAGAGGATGAGATGGTTGGACAGTGTTCTTGAAGCTACTAACATGAGTTTGACCAAACTGCGGGAGGCAGTGGAAGACAGGAGTGCCTGGCGTGCTCTTGTCCATGGGGTCATGAAGAGCTGGAAACGACTAAATGACTAAACAACAACAACGGCTGAATTAAACTTTTTAACTAGTTCATATTAAAGAATCACATGATTTGTATATTGTATAAACCAAACTATGGTTTGTTAGGCCAGCTTTACTTCCCATTGTCTTTTTTTTTACTTCTGTGATACACTAAGCTAAGCTGAGGTTTGTCCTTGGCTACAATTTGTGGTTAGCGAGGAGAAAGCTTAACACATCAAACCAAATCTTGAAAGGAGCCCAAGCATCAGATTCCATCTACTGAAATGGGCATTCACCTTGGTAGCCAGGAATAAAGTGAAAGGGAAGAAATGGTCTTGTCATATTCCCTAAGGGGGTTATCTAAAGTCCAGTTTCATAACAATCCTGCCCATGACTCCAAATCATGCACAGCTGACAAAACAAATAAATAACATGAACATGGGCTGCAATCGTGTACACTGGACTAGGTAATGGCCATAATTCCCCTTGCAGTTTTATTCCAAGTGCAGCCGTCTCTGTGCGGGCTGCTGTATTTCACACATAACTGTGGTTATGATAACACTTGTGATGGGGAATCTCATAGTTTATTAAAAATGCCATATTGCATTGTGGTACCAGTACTGATTTATAGCACATTGCTTTTCAGCTAGCCTCACACGAATGCTTCTCCAGAAATATTTCACTGCAAAAGAGGAAGGAGCAATGTCATGAAAGTTGTCCCTAAAGAAATAGCATTGGTTTGCTACTCTTCTTTCTGGACAGATGTCGAATAACTGATTTTCAACACAGAAGATGCAGTAGTATTTTGTGTGGATGTACTTCAAAGTCAGTTTCAGCTTCGTTATTAACACCACATTCCAGGGCCCAACCCTTGCAAAACATTAGGGTGCTAGGGTCTACCTGGGTTAGCCCTAGTTCAAAGTAAGTTTGAAGAAGTGTGTTCCTGGTGAGTAGGATGGGAGTGGGGAGTTACATATATGGATGTCAGGGACCTGTCATCAGAAGAACAGGTGGTGGAGGGGCTCCCAGAGGTTGAGAGAGACTTATCAGCGGAGGAGGGAACCAGCAGGGGGCGAGAAAGAGCTCCAAGGGAAGGCGAGTCAGAAGATTGGCTCAGAGACAATTCCAGCGAGAACAGCGAGGAGGTTTCAGGACCTCCATTAGGGACACCCACTCCTCGCCGGAAATTGTCACGTAGAGAGTCCAGAAGACGTGTTTCCGTTAAGGAGCTGTTATGCTGGAAGAAATTCCGTAAACGCCCACTGTCGGATTCTGCCAGCGACTGACGGAGCCATGCTTATGGGCGCTCCGTTACAGACAGTGGTTTGTGGACTTAGCCAAACACTGAGGGATTAGGAACTTTACGCACAAGCAGCTCAACATCCCATCACAGCAATCCGACAGTCCCTGAAAGCAGCTTGTGCAGAGAAGGCATCATGAGCAACCCAACCGGAACCGGAGAAGCAGGAGGAGCTGGAGCCGGTCCAAGCCTCGAAGAAAGGTACCGGGTGTTGGAGGTCCAGATAGCGCTGCAAACGGCGAGGCTCGATGAGAGGAGGGCTCAGGATGCAGAAAAGGCAAAGGCCCCCCCACAAGCAAGAAAGATGCCAGGATTGGTGCAGAAGTTTGGGGGGGATCCCAGGAACTATCAAGCCTTTAGGACAGAGATGCAGTATGCTCTTAATCTGCAGTTTGATGACTTTCCCGATGAGGAATCGCGAGTGGCGTTTGTGATTAGCCATCTCGAAGGGGGGGCGAGAGACTGGGTTAGACCCCTGATGGCAGGGCATAATGAAGTCTTGAAAGACGCACGGAAGTTTTTTCGCGCCATGGACCTGATGTTTTCCAGCGACATTGAACAGGGAGTGGTGCGCAGACAGTTGATGGCTTGTAAACAGGGGAGCCGATCTGTCCGTGAGTACTGGACTGAGTTTACTATGTTGATACACAAATTGGGGTGGGATCTGTCAGCGGAACCCATTCAAATGCTTTTCGAAGAGGGACTTTCCTCGGCTGTGAAAGATGAACTTTCCCGGGTGCCCAGGGCGGAGTCTATGGACCAGCTGACCAAATTAGCGCTGACCATTGGAGCACGCCAGGAGGCCAGAGCCTTGGAGAAGCGGGAAGGGAAAGGGGAGCGTTGGAGAGATTTCCGCATTCCAGAGATTCCGGAGCCAGCTTTCCCGCCCGCAGAGCCGATGGAAGTTGGAACAGCGCGCGCGGGCAGTTTCAAATCCCAGTGAAGGGCGGAAGAAGGAGGGGAGGAGCCCCAAGAAATGTTATCTCTGCCAGCAGCCAGGTCATTTTGCCAGAATCTGTCCACAAAGAAAGGAATGGCAAGGGATGGCAGGAGCTGTTGGGGGGAAGGAGGAGGAAGGACAGGACCAAGTAAAAGCCAGCGCCTGACTGCCACCATCAGGGCACAGCAGTCAGGCCAAGGAGCAGTAAAAGTGCCCACGCCAGAACCTCCGAGACCAGCCCTAGTGATAGAGGTGTTGCTGGAGCTGCCAAACGGACATCCCTTAAAGATAAGGGCGCTATTGGACTCAGGCAGCTCCTGTAATTTTATGAGCAAGGAGTTTGCAGCAGAACACCAGATACAGACTATCCCTTTAAGCAACCCCTTGCAGGTGACCACGATCGATGGGAGAGAGCTGTTGGGAGGAGGAGTCAGCTTACAGACCGTCCCAATGGTAATGAGGGTAGCCAGGCACACCGAAAGAATAGCGTTCCATGTGGCCACCTTGGGAGGGGCTCCCATTATTTTGGGGATGAGCTGGCTAGCGTTGCACGATCCGCTAGTGGGTTGGCATCAGAGAGTGGTCTCCTTTGGGTCAGCACATTGCCTAGAACATTGCAAAGAGGGCAAGGCTCCAGAAGGGGCAAAGGCCTTTCTAGCAGGAACAGAAGTAACGGACAAAGGAAAGGTGCCCAAACAATACGCTGACCTGAGTAATGTCTTCAGCGAAAGGGAAGCAGACAAACTACCACCGCACAGACCCTTTGACTGCCAGATCAATCTAGTCCCTGGAGCCCAGCTCCCTGTGGGCAAGCTGTATGCCATGTCAGACAGGGAAATGCAGGAGTTGAGGGAGTTTATTGACAAAAACCTGAAGAGAGGTTTCATCAGAGAGTCCAGAGCGGTGGGGGGCAGCCCAGTGTTTTTTGTGGACAAAAAAAACACGAATAAACCTAGACTTGTAGTGGACTTCCGGAGCATAAATGCAGTGTCGGAACCAGTGGCCTTTCCCATGCCCAGGATTGATGACATTTTGACCCGGGTGAGGAAGGGAAAAATTTTCACTAAACTGGACTTAAGGGGGGCATACAACCTGATACGGATAAGGGAGGGGGATGAATGGAAGACAACGATGTTCACCCCCCTAGGGGCTTTCGAATATCTCGTTATGCCCTTTGGATTACAAGCAGGCTCAGCATGTTTTCAATCGTTCATGAACCACGTGCTGGGACCTCTGCTCTACAAGAATTGTGTGGCCTTCCTAGATGACGTATTAGTCTACTCAGAGAATGAGGAGCAGCATGTAAAGGACGTCAGAGAAGTGTTGAGCCGACTGCAAGCAAACCAACTGTGGGTGAAATTAGAGAAGTGTCAGTTTCACACCAAGGAGGTGGAATTCCTGGGGTACCGCTTGTCAGACAAGGGGTTAGCCATGGATCCAGGCAAGGTCCAGGCGGTACTGGAATGGAAGAGACCGAAAACGAAAAAGGATGTGCAAAGATTCTTAGGGTTTGGGAACTTTTATAGGAAGTTCATCAAGAACTTTGCCCATTTAACGGCTCCCATCACGGACTGTCTCAGCAGCAATAAGAAATTTGTTTGGACGGCAGAAGCGGAGCAAGCATTCGAAGAATTGAAAAGGGCTTTCGCTTCGGAAGAACAGCTCCTGCATGTGGATTTACAAAAACCCATGAGAGTGGAAACTGACGCATCAGACCGGGCGGTGGGGGCGGTGCTTCTTCAGCCGGGGAAGGATAAGTCGGAGTGGAGACCGTGTGCCTTCTTCTCGCGGAAGTTGAACAAATCCGAGAAGAACTACACGGTATATGACCGAGAACTACTCGCCATTCACGAAGCGTTCCGGAAATGGAGACACTTACTAATTGGTGCACAACACAAGGTGCAAGTATGCACGGACCACAAGAATTTAGAGTACTGGAGAACGGCACGAGTGCTCAACCAACGGCAAGTGAGATGGGCACAGGAGTTCTCCAAATTTTATTTTGAAATTTGCTATGTGCCAGGCCCGGAAAACGTCAGGGCGGACGCTCTCTCACGCAAACCAGAGTATTTGGAGGGGGAGGGAGCACCCGAAGAGAGACATATCATCCCAGAGGACCACTGGGTGTGTGGGGCGGCGTTGGTGGGGCAAAGGGAACTGGTAGAGGAGACGCAGAATGATGAATACGCCCAGAATAAGCTCCAAGGTCTAAAGAGGGAGGGAGAAAACTCCGGAGGTTTTGAAGAAAGAAACGGGGCATTGTATTACAAAGGGGCACTATATATACCCGAAGGGGAATTGAGAGGGAGAGTACTCAAACAGATGCACGACAGCCCTACAGCAGGGCATTTTGGGCAACACAAAACCATGTGGTTGGTTACCAGGGAATTTTGGTGGCCCAGAGTGAGGGAAGATGTAAGGGAGTATGTAAGAGGGTGTGACCAATGCCAGCGAGCCAAGGGAGAAAGGCGGGCACCGGCGGGGTTGTTGGAACCGTTGCCCACACCAGAGAGGCCATGGGAGGCGGTATCGATAGATTTTATGACTGATCTGCCAAAATCCAAGGGGAAAACCGCCATACTGGTAGTAGTAGACCTGTTAACTAAGATGGGCCACTTTGTAGCTTGCTCACATGCAGTCACGGCGGAAGAGACAGCTAAATTGTTTGTAGAACATATTTTTAGACTGCATGGCGCCCCCTTGAGGGTGGTCTCAGACCGGGGCAAACAATTCACGTCCAGGTTCTGGAGGAAGCTCATGAGCTTACTGCACGTGGAGGTCAATTTTTCGACTGCCCGGCACCCAGAAACCAACGGGCAGGCGGAAAGAGCAAACGGTATCCTCCAACAATATCTGAGGTGTTATGTCAATGACAGAGAGAACGATTGGGTGGAAAAGTTGGCGCTGGCGGAATTTGCCTACAATAATGCGGAGAATGTGTCCACCGGGATGAGCCCCTTTTTGGCTAATTATGGGTGCCACCCCAGGGCATTTCCAGGGGGAGGAGGGGAGAGATGGAGCGTCCCAGCCGCAGAACTTTTTGTAGAAGAAATGGAAGCGATCCATCGTCAACTCCAACTCAACTTAGAAAGGGCCAAAGAACAATATAAGAAGCAGGCAGACAAGAACAGAAGGGAAGGTGAAACCATAAGGGTGGGGGATCAGGTGTGGCTGTCCACCCAAGGACTGCCGTTCAAGGGGGGTTGCAAGAAATTAAGACCCAAAAGATTGGGACCATTTGAGGTCATTCAACAGGTTAACCCCGTAGCTTTCAGACTCCGGTTACCGAACCACATGAAACTGCATCCAGTGTTCCACAGGTCATTACTGTCACCGTATAGGGGGGGAAAAGAAGGGGTTTTCCCACAGGGACCTGTCTTAGAAGAGAGGGAAAGCAGCAACCATGTGGCGGAAATCCTCGACTCCAGGTGGAAGGGTAATCAGGTGGAGTATTTGGTAGCGTGGGAAGGGGAACCGGAGTCAGAAAACACCTGGGTGACGGCAGAGGAAGTCAATGACGAGGTCTTGATCGAAGCGTTCCATCAAAGGTTCCCCAGGAAACCTCAGTCAGTAGCGAGGTTCCGGAGAGAGTACTTTGGCACCACCGACGAGGAGGAGGAATTGGAAGGATTCACGGGGTCAGAGTGGGAAGAAGGAATAGATTCCGAGGAGGATGAGTACTTAGAAACCCAAAACAGCAACCGGTGGAGGAAAATGTTCGAGACTTCGGAAGATGAGGGAAGTTCTTTCAGGGGTTTTGCTCCCTCGCCTCCAGCAGAGGAAGGGAGGGGAGGGGGTGGAGGGGGCCCTGGAGGGGAGGTGGATGTCAGGGACCTGTCATCAGAAGAACAGGTGGTGGAGGGGCTCCCAGAGGTTGAGAGAGACTTATCAGCGGAGGAGGGAACCAGCAGGGGGCGAGAAAGAGCTCCAAGGGAAGGCGAGTCAGAAGATTGGCTCAGAGACAATTCCAGCGAGAACAGCGAGGAGGTTTCAGGACCTTCATTAGGGACACCCACTCCTCGCCGGAAATTGTCACGTAGAGAGTCCAGAAGACGTGTTTCCGTTAAGGAGCTGTTATGCTGGAAGAAATTCCGTAAACGCCCACTGTCGGATTCTGCCAGCGACTGACGGAGCCATGCTTATGGGCGCTCCGTTACAGACAGTGGTTTGTGGACTTAGCCAAACACTGAGGGATTAGGAACTTTACGCACAAGCAGCTCAACATCCCATCACAATAGCTCACATTGAAATAAGTAAAAATAATGATGATGAAGGTGTTTGCTCAATTTGCTGTGATTTCAATGAAGTTCCTGGTGGATTCTGCTAATTTGTTGTCACTAAAAACACCTTTGCATAGCAATTGCCGAATTCTTTTATTCCTAAATCATATCTGAATGACCCTTTAAGAGGCAATCTTACATAAACCACCCTAAAATCCTGCAAGAGAACCCTGTAAGAATCTTGCAGAAACCATCCTAAAACCCTTTAAGAATCTCAAGTGAAACCAGAGCTTACCAGAACCATGCAAACATGTGGGCTTCCAGAAAGTAACCTGCAGCCACCTTGCTAAGAGAGGACAGTTACGGTTATGACTTATAAAGCCCTATATGGCATAAGGCATTCTGGGAAATGATCTATAATGAACTTAAAAAGGTATTTAAATATACTTTCCCCAAGAAACCAGAGGCCTTTCTCTTGGGTATTGTCGGCCAAGGGGTGTTAAAGACGGATATAACTTTCTTTATGTATGCTACAACAGCAGCTAGAATACTCATTGCGAAGTACTGGAAGACGCAAGAGCTACCCACACTGGAAGAATGGCAGATGAAGGTGATAGACTATATGGGCCTGGCAGAAATGACGAGCAGAATCCGAAACCAGGGAAGAGAAGCAGCGCAAGAAGAATGGAAAAAATTCAAGGACTATTTAAAGAAATATTACAAAGTTAATGAAAGTTAGAATGATGTTGGACTGGAAAGTAAATGGTTACTATTAGCAATGGTTAAGACAAGGAGAATAAGGAAGATTAGTTTAAATCTAAATTAAAATAAGGGAAGATTTGCTGAGTAATTGATAAGAATTTGGAATACAGAAAAGGGAGGCATGAGGAAGTCGGGGAAGAAAGGTATAAGAAATTGGGATATGAAATGGTACATGTTTTTTGTTTTGTTTATGTCTTTGTATGTTTATGTATGTTATGTTTATATGGAAAAATTCTTGAATAAAAATATTATTAAAAAAAAAAAAATGTATGGCTTAGGCCATATAGGCTATCGGAAAGACCCATGTTCTCCCATATGAACCAGCCTGGGTTCTATGGTCTTCGAGGGAGGCTCTTCCCTCTGTCCCTTTGCCCTTACAGGTTGGGATGTGGTAGAGGGCCTTCTCAGTGGATGCTTCCAGATTCTGGAGCTCCCTTCCAAGGGAGGCTAGACTGGCTCCCTCCTTGTCCTTCCGCCAGCAGGTGAAAACAGTTTTATTCCGGCAAGATTTTAGAACTGTTTTTAAGGAAACTTTTTTACATATACTGGACTTGTTTACTAAATTTTATAGATTTGTTTTTATATAGATTTAATTCTATTATAGTTTAATTGCTTTTTAATTATTACCTTTTATATGCTTTTAGCTTTCTGTGTTTTATCCTTGTTCTTTCAAATTTTGTGAGTCATCTTGTGTCCCAGTTCTGGGGAAGAGGCAGGTGATAAATATAATGAAAATGGTGATTATCAATTATACATACACACACACATAGACACACACACACTATCCATATGGCTCAGTGCAGCACCAGAGTAAAAAAAAAAAAAGTGTGTGTGTGTATCACTAAACATATGCTGTAGAAGCTGAAGGGCATTTAAAATTTTTCTTTTTTCCTGCCCCCCAAATATCTGACCACTTTAAAGCGCAGTGCTTAGACATATACCAGCTCTCCAGTGTAAGTATCACAACTTCCTCTTGATCACAGCACAGACAACATATGTACTTGATTATATGATGAGTAACTAAATAATTCTACCATCACTGCAAAAATTCATCTGCACAATGTCATGTGTACTTGAGGGAAGGGTGAGCACTATAATTAAGTATTAAGCCGTTTCACTAGCACAAGTCTGCCATAAAGTATGAAATGGCTATTATTAATATCCTTAAGGTCCCATTTGATGTACAAGGTTAGTGGAATACAGATAGAATAGCTTAAAAAATATAAAATCTTCTGTACCATTGTATGTGTATGTTTTTGTGTGAAGATGCAAAGACAGAAAAAAACTGCAGCAAATGTGAATAGTGATAACTACTGATGCTAGCAGTGATTCAAAAAGGTTAAAATGTCAGGCTCCCATGCACTGTCTGGTCATAGTTAAGGTTGCCATATGTCCTCTTTTTCCAGGACACGTCCTCTTTTTCATGGGTAGAGTCATCATAACGATCCATAGTTAAAAGGAGGTCAGCAAAATGTGTCCTATTTTTTGCTCTTCGAAATAAGGCAGCTCTATAATTCCACTATGAATTCTGGCAGCTGGTGAAATATGGGAAGAAATGAAACTGCTTCTATCAGTGGGAAGAAACAATTGAAACACATTCTTAATGTGGGATAAAAGGACAGTCATATCAGAAGCTAAACTGCTGCTGTGGAACAAAAGGAACTTTTTTGGCACTATTTAAAATAGTTTTTAGAGAAGTGAACTCAGAGAGTGGTATTTTGCCTCTCCCAACTTCTTGGTTCCTATCTCACTTTGCTAGAAGAATAGAAAAGATACAGAGTCGTTGGATAAGCATAAAGCTGCCACCGTTGTGCCATAGAGGCAAGTAGCATTTACCGTATTTTTTGCTCTATAAGACTCACTTTTTCCATCCTAAAAAGTAAGGGGAAATGTGTGTGCGTCTTATGGAGCGAATGCAGGCTGCACAGCTATCCCAGAAGCCAGAACAGCAAGAGGGATTGCTGCTTTCACTGCGCAGCAATCCCTCTTGCTGTTCTGGCTTCTGAGATTCAGAATATTTTTTTTCTTGTTTTCCTCCTCCAAATACTAGGTGCGTCTTGTGGTCTGGTGCGTCTTATAGAGCGAAAAATATGGTATTTCCTGACCAGATGCTAGTTCCAGCTGAAAAGGAATATCAAATTAACTGAAATTGCAGCTTCAGACACCGCCTGTCTCTTTACTTTGTAATTGTTTTCACAAGGAAGGTAGGATGTTGCTAGGAGGTTGAATGGCTCCCTCCTCCTTGTCCTGTGTGAAAAAGTAGCCTCAAATTTAGCTTTGTGTCCCATGGCAGAGGAACTTTTCAGCAGGTTTCCTGTACATGGCAGAAATGTGCCACCAGGAGAGGGAGGACTCAGGGACAAAAGTTCAGGGTCCCTGTCAGCTGAATGAGCAGCAGGATCTGCAAAATTAGCAGGGCTGGCTGGCCACATTTTGAAGCAAATGCTTTCCCACATCACCCAGAAAGACAGCGGTCACTGGAAGGGAAGGACTATGTTATTAAGTTGCTCCTTGCCTTCTGAGGCAACCCAACTGCTGCAGAAAGTTGCATTTTTCTCCTTCTGCTCCCTATATTTAAAGTGGGAAAATTTCTTCCCGCTTTATTTTTTCTTCTTGTATGTATGTGTGTGTGTTTGTTTAAGACTGCATAAGTAGTCCAGCTTATAGTAAGTGATGAGCTTAATAAATAATAGTAATAGTTTATATTATTAATGTGGGTATAATACAAAAATCCCCTAGAGGTCTACCTAGAAGAGATAATCGTGACAACAACTGCCTTCCACATTATAGCATTTTCCTATAGTAGCTGAATGCATCCCACGCTTGCTCAGCATTAACCTACCTTTGCCAGTTACATATCTCAAAATATTGGGATTTGTTTTCAAATCTGGGGAATAATTTTCAGTTCTTCATACTGGTAAACATAGGAATAAAACCCCCTAAGAGATAAAATTCATCCTATGGGTGCTGCAGTCTGAAGGTCTCAACTGTCATCATTTCAGCACCATAAATATCTGCATATTTCAAAAGCTTGGCATATGAAATAGATTATCTTTAAGTGCTGTCCTGCATATGATTGTGGTTCACTGTGGATTCTTTTGCTTCTGTTTTTAATTCCAAATGTGTTGTGCTATATTTTCAAGTCTCACTGAAGCCAAAGGAACGAGATTTTAACCCTGCTTCTACTCCATGCCTCAGGGAGTATAAATCAGGGCACTGGCCTCTTTAATGCTGATAATAATAGATAATAATAGAATTTTTACACACACAGGCTTGGCTCATGCATGACAGTAAGCTATAGTATAAAATCTGGCTCTCTGATAATCACTTGCATTCTAGTACACACTGCTCAAATCTCACATACCTTACTCCTTGCCTTACATTTCAGGAAAAGGGGAATAAAAAAACCCCATTGTGTTGGCTGCACTCCTCCCCATATGTACCCCATGCGAACCAGTGCTTGTGGTTTCTTTCTTTCCAAAAGTGAGGCTTTGTTTCTGGCTTATTGCTTGTGGTTTGTGAGAAACAAACCACCAGCACTGGTTAGCAGTGTGTCTGCTTCATCCAGTATGGCCAAAGGGAGTGGTAATTACCATGCACCATGTACGATTACATACAAACAGGGTCACAAAAACATTACAGTTTTATCCAATGCTGCATGAGCGGAATTCCACTTGTGCATCAGGAGTTTCTCTTCCTCTTTTTCCCACATGCACCCCAAAATCAACTCTAATAAATAGTGAAAGTTGGCACACTGCAAAAGGTATGGTATTAAAGTAAATGCATCTTAAAGCAGATTCTGAGAATATATTTTTTTGCAACATGAAGAACAGAGAAGCAAAAATGATTGTAAAAGAGCTTAAGTGAATAATTCCAGGTTGATGGCCAATTGGGAAACTTCAGGCTTCTGCAGCCATAAAACTGACACTGGAGAAGAAACGGCTACAGAATCTGATCTCACAGCAATACTAAATCCATAGTGATACAGAGCTAGTGTTAGAAAGGAGTCTCATATGTCTAATAACGAGAATTTCACCTGCTAGAGATGCTGCATATCATCTCTGACCTCCGTCTGTGACATCTGTATTCATGATGTTGTTAGATTATTTATGTGATGCTTATTTTTATTTGGACGCCAGATTCCCTTCCCCCCTATCTTTCTCATTTGGAGGGAGGGGAGAGGTCAACAGTGACACTACTCAGTTATTGTTGCAACTGGGTGGTTATTGTTTACTCTACTGATGAGGAATTTTGCTAGCACCAGGATATTCCACACAGCGCCTCTTGCTGGTGGTGACATGAGTCTACTAGATATCTGGTGAATATGTCCTTCCCAAATCACCCACTATGGTTGACCTGACATTTGAACTGAGTCTCCCAAGCATTAGTTGGACCACACTGGCTTTTGTGAGTCTGTATCACAAATGTGTGGGTCTGGTGGGACTCCACCACCTCAGAACACACGCAAAGATTGCTTGTCTCTCTACTTCTCCTCCCATTACAAAACTCCCCATACTTCAAAATTAGTTTAGAAGGCTTTGAGTCTGAACCTTTTCATGACATGTTCTCTTTCCAATTGAAGGAGGTATTTTTTGGGTCTGGCAGCATTTTCACACAAACAGTCCCTATGTACATTTGATGTTCTGTGAAGACTGTATGAAGTGTTTGCCTAATCTACACCATGGCTTAGCAGAAATGTGTTGGCTGCTAGGGAGGAGATCACAACTGCTTTGCTCCTCCGTGGTCCTTTTAGTTCATTGCAGCGTGGCAGCTATGTGAAGGTTTGGTGTGGTGTGTTGTCTGAACCTGGGACTGACGTTGAGTTCTCTCCACCATAACCATGATCTGCAGTCAAGATATGTTCATGGCTACAGACTGGGATTGAGGAGGAGAGATCTTAGCTACTATTAAAACAACACACTAAACCAAACCTTGGACTAAAGGTTTACGGACTGGGAAGGAGCAATGAGGGTGTGAGTTTCTCTTTGGGAGCCAACATTTTTGGTGGTCCCAGTAAGAACCTTAGGTCCTACAGAAGTGCTTTTAATATTAATGCAATACTTGTTTAAATGATAGCATATTAACTATCACATTTCTCTGATTCATATCTTTATCTGATATTTGATTTCAATAGCAGCATTGTTATCTGAATAACAAGAGCCAGTGTGGTGTAGTGGTTAGGAGCGGTAGTCTCGTATTCTGGGGAACCGGGTTCGCGTCTCTGCTCCTCCACATGCAGCTGCTGGGTGACCTTGGGCCAGTCACACTTCTTTGAAGTCTCTCAGCCCCACTCACCTCACCGAGTGTTTGTTGTGGGGGAGGAAGGGAAAGGAGAATGTTAGCCGCTTTGAGACTCCTTAAAGGGAGTGAAAGGCGGGATATCAAATCCAAACTCTTCTTCTTCTTCTCTTCTACCTTCGGATGGTATAATCTAGGGAAAATTAAACTCAGTAACTGGTGTTAAGAGTCCATCTCAGTGTCTTTAATTTAGAATCCTAGTAACTAACCAAACTTGCTAGAATTATTTGTGAGCAGGTATTAATAAAACAATTTCTATTTTCTAACCATTTTTTCTTATATCAGCACTACTCTCTTTTTAAATACAGAGTATCTATGTTTGTCATGTTAATCATCATGTATTCAATGGGTTTAATAGTGAGCTGTTATTTGTAGTTCTATTTTCCTCTCTTTCCTTAATTTTCTTTTTAAAACCCCTTATAGCACAGCATGAAAAGAAGCATTACTTCATTCAGAACTATTATTTTGCAAAACAAGCCTTCCCATTTCACCTGATCATGGCCTTTAAATTGCTGCCTGGGACAGCAGGTCTCACTACGACTATTTAGCTAGCTCAGTGTTCTACATGGTACAGGAGAATTCTTCTCAGCTAAAACCAAAGTGTAAGCACATTTTACCTGCCACTTGGTACTTTTAATTATGTATACTTGCATTTGCTTGCTTTTTCTTAACACTAGGGGACCAACTTTTTCTTCATCAGATCTTACATACAAGTGAAGAATAACTGAGGAGAGAATGTTGGTGGGGAGGGGGGAGAAGAATAAACAAAACTGGTTGCCAAGATTTATTTCTTCTTCAAGTCCTTATCTCAATTATGTGCAAACTTCTGACACAGGGGAAAAACAATTATCCTGTGATATGATCACATGGTTTTTTCTGAATAGGCTGCTTCAGAAAAACATTTCACTATATGAAAACAAAAGCTAAATTACACATAGCTGCTCAATGTGTCTCTTTAAGTTATCGTTTACTCCAGGCATAGGCAAATTCAGCCCTCCAGCTGTTTTGGGACTACAACTCCCATCATCCCTAGCCAACAGGACCAGTGGTCAGGGATGATGGGAATTGTAATCTCAAAACCATCTGGCGGGCCAAGTTTGCCTATGCCTGGCTTACTCATTTGGTCGATTCTGAGTCTAAAAATCAGCTAGCTATAGGTGAATACCACTTTCCAGTTGAACAAGCTAGCCCACTGAGACATAAAAAGCTGGATGAGGGCATGGCCTAACATAGGCTTATCACAATATTCATACCCTCCAAGTGTCCCAATTTCCTCCTTTGGTCAGCTCATAGAGGCTGCTGGAGAGTGGGCAAGGAGGAGGAGAGGCTGCAGCCGCTGAGGCCCAGCCCCACATGACATGCTGGCTCTGAGGGACAGACAGAGGCCAGGGCTACCCTGAGAAAGAAGAAAGGGTGACTGAAACAGAGCACAAGGTGTATTGATTTTTTTAAAAAAATGCTTTGTGCATCCGCATCTAATCTTGTCCCTTTCTAAAATTTATTTATTGGTGTGAGTTTTTCTTTTTGTAAGAAATGTCCCTATTTTCATCGGAGGAATGTTGGAGGGTATGCAGTATTGTAAGCTGTACAGCTGTGTACACACCATGCCTTTAATGCCCATTCAAAACCAATTCAAAGAATTCTGGGCACTGCAGTTTACGCCACACAGAGTTACAATTCCCAGCCACCTTTAACAGTGCCCAGAGGGAAAGAACATGCTCCAGAATAGCACATCATTTCCCTTGAATATTTTGTTTCTCTTCTCTTCGAATCGTTTCTCTTTCATTTTAATTATGTGTGTTTCTTTGCTCTCGCCTCTTCTAATTTTCTAATGCCCACATCCTATATTTCTTCTATAGCTTCTCCCTGTTGCATTGTTTTGCTATGACTGTCAGCAAGAATTGTATACGAGGCATAACATAAATTATTCCAGTTGCATTATTTATTTCATAATCACTCCCAGAAAATTTATTCCTTACTTGCTGAATTAAACATTTTTAGAGGTCAGTCTTAATAACATGTACTGTACTTGCATGGAAATTCTATATATATATATATATAGTGCCAACAACTAATTGTTGCAAAAGAGGCCATTACAACAGCGATGTAGAAACACTGGGCCACTATTTCATGGACAGTCATGAGTGGTTCCATGCAGATGGCATGGTGATGACTGTCTGAATATGTGACCTTTGCATATTTATTAACCTAGATTTCATTTTTATTTTTGCATTCCAACTTTTAACAAGGTGCTACATATTAAATCCCCAAAGAGTTGGGCAAGCATCCATTCATCCACTCACAGAACAATCCTATGCATATTTATTCAGAAGTGAGTCCCACTGTATTCACTGCAAGTACCTTAGGCTGCAATCCTACACACACTGATGTGAAAGTAAGCCCACTAAATTCAGTGGGATTTACTTATGAGTAAACATGCATAGGGCTGCTATGTCAGTTGCCTTTAACGGGCTCCTCTGCTGCCCCCTGAGTTAGAGCACTGATCCTCTCAATCATAGTTCATATTCTATGACTCAATGATTCTCCTGTCCCTTTAAAATCATTTACAACTATCTTCTCCTCTCCCCATCCCACATATTTTTCTTTCCCCCTTACAGCAGCATGCCGTTGATGTCCTATATAAATGTTAATGAGAATTGTAGCTGTAGATGTACTGAGAAGCTCTTCTGGAAACACTGTGATCACTGCCAATACAAATTAGTTGCTATTAATACTCATTTGCAGATATCATGCAGAGAATTTGCAAGAGTTTTGTTTTCTTCGGTAGTGGTTATATATTTTTTAAAAGCATCATAGTCATTAAGGATAATTTTCTGCAGCTCATTCATGGCATTATTTTTCTCTCTTTTACTGCTTCAAACATTCTCCTGCCAGCTACTATGTATGCTAAGCTACTGTATATACTACAATCTGAAAGGATAACAAACAGAAAATATGGTTGTTGCCACAGACGATCCAAGCCCAAAGCTTTCTTTCTGTCATGCCCCCATTTCTTCGTTCTTGCCAACCACATGAAATCAGGATGAAGGCCAAATGCATTTAAAGCATTTAAAAAATATGATCCATTACCACTGTGACATGAAAACAAAACATTTTGGGGGGAAATGTCTCAACCACAAATATTGCAGGAATAGAGGTGAAGGACAGAAATGGCCAAGTGGGTAAAACTTGGCATATTTGTGAGGTATCTCCATTATAGTTTTGGTCTGTTTCTGCACTCAGTGCCTGAGTTTCTTTGGAATGTATATTATTTAAGAACTTGATTGCAGACATGTTGCATTAGCATCTGTACTGAAAAACTATGCGTTCTGCTGAAGTGCAGAATGCTAGCCCAAGTTTTTGCAATTCTTTTATCCTTCAATAGTCAAGAAACATTTTCGTCACTACATTTTTTGTGGCAATAAGGAATACATAAATCAAGCAAGGACAATCGATATAACAACATTTCATGCCAAACAAGCTGATAGGCAATGTAAGATGACAAATGTGACACCTATGTGTCTTAACATCCAAAAAGGTTTATTAGAAACATCACCTCACCTTTACTCTATCTCTCCAAGCCACCACAAAACAAAGACATGCAAGGAGAAGACAAGACACAAAGATGACAGGCAAGAGGCAATGTCATTCAAACAACAGTATAATGCCTGTCTTCAGAAAAAGTGATCCCACACATGTAAAGTAGCCAGTAATCCAAAGCCATTTATCAGGAAAAAAAGAATATAGAATGTATGCAGAGAATGATGGCTGTGCAATCACCTGGAACTTATCATTGCAGATGACACACAAGACTGCAGTGCAGGTAGAGATGAAGAAGTAGAAGAAATGGATCTAGAGCCCATGCATAAGGCAACACGTGTCATGTGAGGCTCAAACAATTTTAATAGAACTCTAGAAGTGCATAGGACACTGAAGCTATCAAGATGCGAAAAGACTATGAAGAGAGAAATTAGCTCAGTTCTTGCATAACACCACTGTCACTGTTAACATGTTGGATGAGCCACCCTCACCCATCAATACCTGAAAGACAATGTGACCCAGGGGCTCAGTGCTGACACAGAGGACCTATTGGGGGATTGGGGAAGGGCTGTAGCATATTAGTAGAACATTTATGTTGCATGCAGAAGGCATGCAATATCCCCGGCACCTCTAGGTTGGGCTGGGAGAAACCCCTGCTTGAAACCTTGGAGACCCACTGCTAGTCAGTGTGGGCAATACTGAGCTAGGATGGATCAATGACTCTGCAGAAGGCAGCTTCTTGTGTTATTAGATTTCCTTTCTTTGAAAAAGGGAGAAGGAATTGCCCAAGTGGTTCACATGTTGAAATGACTTGGCAGCTGTGTGCACGTACTGCTCCAGAACACAAGGTCTGCTGCCAGCAACAACGTGTGAACCAGGGAATTGGCAACTGAGAAATGAAAAACACACTTTCTCCAGGTTACAGATCTGTACAGAAGATGATGTGACCACAGTATCATTCTTCTGCCTGCTGTCACTATGTAACTGACTATGGGCTCTCAGCACCTTCAGTAAGCACAGCCAAAAAGAGGTCTCAGTTTTTCTGTGGTCGGGCAAGTACAAAGAATGACGCTCCAGTGACATGCATTCCCCGTTTTTTTCATTCAGTCACAGAGTTCTGCTTTAAGCACACCTGCCTTCTTGCCATTCAGCAGCATCTATGCTACAAGATATGTGTGGGTGTTTCTTTCTTTGTTCAGGGGCTGAAATGCCACCAGTCAGAATAGAAAATTCAAGCAAGGTGCCTTTGAGTTACATTGAAACTAAATGCCAAAGTTTACCTTAGTTCCTTGAAGGGGTCTGCCCTGACATTGGGAGTTTCTATGGATTTAGGGAACACTACGCCTTCTGCTCCTGAAATAACAAAACAGAACACAAGTGTATATGTTATAAACTGTCATATGTGGCACATTTTACAGTTAGTCTATCTCTAGCCCATAACATACATCCTATATCCTTATAACTACCCAGAGTGAGGATACGGAGACTCCCCTCTGCCTGTGATATATTTGTTCACCTTATAGAAACAATAATTTAGTGCATTAAGGGCTCTAATCCTATACATGTTTACTTGGGAGAAAGTAACATTCACCACAGTAAGACGTGCTTAGTAAAGACTCTTAGGATTGGATTACACAAGTGCATAAACGTAAAGCATTTTTTAAACAGATATATTTAAAGCAGGTCTTAAATGAGGTACTATATGAATACAAACCCTTTGAATGAGCTGTATTTCCAAATGCGGTCAATGTGTGTGGTGTTATTTCTCAATTCTTTTTAGAAAAGTTCTCAAAAGGGTGGTGAATTACTCTGGAGGTGCATCATTGCTGCCCAAAATGGCTGAACACATGCTGTATTGCCTCTTCCCTTTGTTTGTTGCAGTTGATTCAGCACATAGGTATGTATGCATTTTTATATATATTTATTACTTGCTTGCATTTATTACCTGCCTTTCACAAAGAGTCCAAGGGGAAGTTATATATCAGTAAAAAGGTAAAATACAACATACAAGGCAGTTAACAGTTAAGCAACCAATCAACAAATAAGGCCAAACCAATCAACAACCATTGTTGTTTAGTCGTGTCCAACTCTTCATGACCCCATGAACCAGAGCACGCCAAGCACTCCTGTCTTCCACTGCCTCCCGCAGTTTGGTCAAACTCATTTTAGTAGTTTCAAGAACACTGTCCAACCATCTCATCCTCTGTCGTCCCCTTCTCCTTGTGCCCTTCATTTTCCCCAACATCAGGGTCTTTTCCAGGGAGTCTTCTCTTCTCATGAGGTGGCCAAAGTATTGGAGCCTCAGCTTCAGGATCTGTCCTTCCAGTGAGCACTTGGGGCTGATTTCCTTGCAGTCCATGGGACTCTCAAGAGTCTCCTCCAGCACCATAATTCAAAAGCGTCAATTCTTTGGCGATCAGCCTTCTTTATGGTCCAGCTCTCTCTTCCATTCATCATTACTGGCATATTCCCAAATGCCTGGATTGAAAAATATATGTGCCCGTGTATATTTTCTGAAAATCCTCCATGCTGAAGCTATGCAGCTGTCAGGTAGCAGGGAGTCCCAAAGTTTGAGGACTACCACTGAGAAGGTTTTGTTCTGATTCACACGATGATCAAGGCAACTCATATGATTGAATCAGCTGAGAACTGGTCATGTGGGAAAAATTAAGCATTTGGTGATGCACAACAACAGAGAGTTAATGGATTTGATGTGACTGGTCTTTTGGAGCTTTCCCTCTCCAAGAGAATGAGGAAACTGGAACTGGGAAACTGTGCTACATTTAAATTGCCTGGGACATTTCAGATGTACAGTGGTACCTCGGGTTAAGTACTTAATTCGTTCCGGAGGTCCATTCTTAACCTGAAACTGTTCCTAACCTGAAGCACCACTTTAGCTAATGGGGCCTCCTGCTGCTGCCGCGCCACCGGAGCACAATTTCTGTTCTCATCCTGAAGCAAAGTTCTTAACCTGAAGCACTATTTCTGGGTTAGCAGAGTCTGTAACCTGAAGTGTATGTAACCCAAGGTACCACTGTAGCTACATACTAACCCTTCTGCACTTCAACTAACTTTGAATATGCAAAAATGATGGCTTCAACAATCACTTTAACAGCTATTGAAATTGGCCACAGGGCATGGCTGAGTCTTTCTGTTGGAACTGCTGTTGACTCCCATTTCTTCAATTAGGCTGCTTATGGTCACAGTGTGCTGCTGCAGTGGCCTGCAGACTGAAACCTACAATTTTTTTTAATCCTGCCTGTACTCACTACTGCATTTTGCTGGATGAGAGACTACTCTAGTGCAATGAAGGAAATGATGCAAGGGGCCACTAGTGACTGCACATCCTGCCCACAAAATATGCCCAACACTGCCCAGGTAAGTCTCCTAGGCAAAATGCTGACACAGAAATTGCAGTATCTGGTAAGGCATCACAGTAAGGTGCCTGTTTCTGTGGCATAAGGAAACTTTGAGCTAGCTCATGTGCTTGACTGCTGTTGCTTCTGTCTGGCTATCAGGAACGAAAGAAAGAAACCATTTCATTATACCTGATCCATCTATACTGGGCGGAAAGCAAACCTTGTCAAATCTGCTGGTAAATCAACAGCTTTTATCGCTTTTGCCATTGCAAGCCTCTGCTGTGAACAAAGCTCTGTTTCTTTGGAAACTATAGGGAATATTGTTTTCAACAACACAATTGATTTTTGTGGTGTATTGTCGTATATTTACAACAAGTTAGATAAGATAGAGGGAATCTATTATGTAATGTGTATTTATACCTACTGTACATTCCATGACAATAAATTATTCTCTTCTTTTATTATTTGCAAAAGAGTTTGATTAAAACCCAGGCCTGGCAAATCTTTCTTTTGACACTATGTAATTTACCAGCAATAAATGTTCATAAACAGTTTGAGTGGAAAATCCATAAAGCTATTTCAGCTTTATTTTAAGTTCCATTTAATGCCCCTCAAAAATGATTTCATCAATGTGTGTTCCATTAACTGGCTTTCTGCCCAATAACTTAATTCCACACAATCAATCAGGAATTTATAAAGCATGTGACAGGATCTATCTAAAGTGTTTTGAATTACTGTAATGATTCACTCAATACTTTTATTTTTCACCCCCTCCCCGGTACTGGTGAAAACTGGGGAAATAAATTTGTCAAAAATCTCTAATGCACAGTATCGCAGATACTGCACAGTATCGCGGATACATTTGGTGACAGCAAAAAGCTTTATGCTAAAAGAAAACAAGTAACCATTTGAAAGCTGCATGGTAGGATATATTCCTATAGCCATTGCCACATGATAGGGGTTTTATTTTTGACAAGCACTGACTAGAAAGCTGGTGCCTCGTCGGTTTCAATATATCTATTGTGAACACTTTTAAAAATGTAGGTGTTTAAGTTCAGAATATGCCTGTTGCCACAGCCAAGTTTCTCCTTCTACTGAATAATGTCATCTGTTTTATGTAGCAATTAAACCAAAGCATGCATTCCATGGTGTATAGTTTATCTATGGTTGCAACAGCTGCCATTACACTTTTAGAGTCAAAGAAGCAGCAGAATCATAGAGCTGGAAGGTAATCAAGTCCAAGAAAGATGGCCATCCAACCTCTGCTTAAAAATCTCCAATGAAGGAGAGTCCACAACCTCCTGAGGAAGTCTGCTCCACTGTCAAACAGCTCTTACTGTGAGAAAGTTCTTCCTGATGTTTAGTCAGAATTTCCTTTCTTGTAACCTGAAGCCATTGTTTCGAGTCCTAGCCTCCAGAGCAGGAGAAAACAAGCTTGCTCTACCTGGCATGTGACAGCCCTTGAGATATCATATCTATCATATCTCCTCTCAGTTTCCTCTTTTCCAGGCTAAACATACCCAGCTCCTTCAACCGTTCCTCATAAGGCTTGGTTTCCAGACCTCTGATCATCTTGGTTGCTCTCCTCTGCACACGTTCCAACTTGTCAATATCCTTCTTAAATTGTGACACCCAGAACTGGACACAGTATTCTAGGTGGAACCTGGAAGTCTTGACTTCCAGTATTAGGAGGTGCCAGCCACAGAGTAAAAGAGTGAAACCCTGCAACTCACCATCACTTTTGAATATAAGCAGAATTTTTTTTCTTCAAAAAATGCAAAACACCCAGAATTGGTTCTCCGAAAGGTCAGAGTTCGTAAGTCAGATGAGGACAACAGAGGCACCACATTTATAACTCACCCATAACAGTTTTTGTACAAGTAGAGACAGAAATTGTTCACTGGGCGGAATAGCCCACAGTCTGCAAAACATAACCAAAGAAAGAAGCCCAAGCTGCATGTCTTGTAAAGGACCTGAGCATCACAGAAATGGACCCCCTCCCTTTTCAAGTGACAGTTGCAATCAGTAAACTAATTTGGGGCACTGCACGACTTGTTTGTACCTGTCTCCTCACTGTGTTTGAGACAACTCACAACAATAAAATTAGGGCAACACACACACAATCTTTCAAAAACACTAACTAGCTGTTAATAAGCAGAATGTCTGCAAACTTCAGCTTTATTGGCTTTGCAAGGAAGGGGAACCCAGAGGTAGCTCAGTTCACCTCATTAAAAATAATAAGGTTGCAGAACTGGTGGACTACAAAAAGAATGCATGGATACAGAAATCATGAATGTGATTCATTTTCAGCACCATGTTTTATGATGTAATGTACTTACTACATGGAGGATGAGACCAATGGGCCTGAGCAGAATGCTTTGTGCCATAATATCCCACCCCCCAAAGGAAAGATTGTCAAAAAGAGATAAGGTTTACTCAAATCATTCTGATCCCAGGATGTCTGAGCTTCACTTTGCTGAACTGTTTCCCAGCAGTGCTTATAACAACATCAGCATTGGTGAGCTCTTTTTTTTTTTTTTACTAGCTGTATTTGTTGCTGGTGCTAGTTTTGCGTGAAACACTAGCGTGTGGGCTTACAAAACCAGAAATAGTCCATGCAAAAAGTTTCCAAGGAGAACATCCTGCTCTCTTAAAGCAGATTATGTTTCAGAAGAGTTTCAAGGAAAGCTCAAGGAATATAGAATAAATCTGCCTTGCATTAAATTCAGAAACTGTACTATATGTTCCTTTGCTAATCCTTATGGCACCAAATCAATATTAATCTGATGCTGGTTGATGCTTCTTTCGTAAATAGGATTAAGGTTAACACAATATAGACAGATATATAAGACCTGGACATTAAATCCATGTCTGCTGCCTTGGTTATACCCTTTCCTTTCATATCTGCTTTATATCCAAATCCTAAAGTAATTAGAAATATCCCTGCATTATGTATCCCCACTAACTAACAGAACCTCAGTTCAATCTTAGCTGAATTTTGAATGGATCTTCCAAGAAGCAATTAATATTCAATATTTAATTTCTATAGACTGCATCTCTTTAAAAACAAGCTTCATTGTCAAGGGCAGCAGTGCCAAAGAAAGTGAAATTAAAAAGCATTAACATACTCTTGATAAGGTGACAATTTGCAAGGTTATTATGGCATCCCTCTAGTAATTAACACATAGTAAGGGACAGGGTACTTAAAGGCAGCTAAGTAACTTGGGGGGAAAGCTTGAACTAATTACCTACATAGCAGGAAAAATACACAGTTCATAGCTTAAAAAGCAATAGACAGATGGTAAATTAAATGGCTTTCCTGTGAAGGTGGTATAGGCACAATCTTACAAATTAAGGTTCTTACTGTGCAACTATACTAAATAGCTGGCACGAGAGTGTAAAATAAGGAGCAATTATAATGAAAACGGCAATCTCTAAACAGTATCAACACATACTGTACATGATGAAATGTAACAAGATTGCTGGGAAGAATCAACTGCTGCAGTTACTGTGCTGCTGGCAGTGGATGATTTGGCACCAATTAGCAGATATCTGCATATGAAACTCAGATGGGCGTGCACAATGGCCACACGGGGAGAAGAGACGGACACCCCGTTCTTACTCACCTTTTCTACAAACTAAAAAGTCTCAAATGTTGCAACCTTTCTTCAGAGGATAGTTGCTCCATCCCCTGGATCACCTTTGTCTATATGCCTGCTGACATTCTCAAATTACTATTATTATGGATTTGTGAGGCAGGAATTGCTCTTGCAGAAGCCATGATGCAATGATGGCCAAACTTGGCCCTCCAGCTGTTTTGGGACTACAATTCCCACCATCCCTGACTACTGGTCCTGTTAGCTAGGGGTGATGGGAGTTGTAGTCCCAAAACAGCTGGAGGGCCAAGTTTGGCCATCACTGCCATAATGGCTCTGCTACAGTAAGGCATGTTCTTCTATATGCTTGGCTATTTTACCTTCAACAATACTATTTACCAATTTTCTGGGACAGATTAACGAAAGCTAACTGCCCTATAATTGCCAGGATATCCCTTAGATCCCTTTAAAAAAAAGTTGTTATATTGGTTGTTTTTCAGTCCTTAGGTCTGGAGACTGATCTGAGGGATATTTTTGTTAGAAGACCAGCAATTTCACATTTGAGTTATTTGAGAACTCTTGGGTGCATGCCAACTAGACCCAGCGATTTGTCAGTTTCTATTTCGGCAATTAGGCCTAGAACTTAATCTCTCATCACCACTAGCTGCTTTTGTTCCTCAGACTCGCTTCCTGCACAGGTTTGTTTAGGCACTGGGATCTGCCCTATATATTCTGTTGTGAAGTCAGATGCAAATGTCACTTGGAAGTGACCTGTGTTGTGTGTAACTAGAGACAATGAAAAGTTTCAATTAACTCTTCTACATTTAACAGTGTGAAACAGTGTGAAACCTGATTCAGAAGAGAAATTAGGGAGTATACAAAAAATTCTAAAAGGAAAAGGAGTCAAAACTGATATTAGCAGAGAGAAAGCTTTAACATTCTGAATGTCCCTTGTTGGATGTGCCCATTAAATTACTACTAGGACATAGACTGTCCTTCATTTGTCATAAAGTTAATAACATTGCAGCAAGTCAGGGCAAAGATGGTTATGGTTATGTTTATTAATACAATTTGTTTGTATTGCAAATCTATATGTGGAAATGCTTGAGAAGGGGCAAAGGGACAGAGAGGACACTACCCTGTTTTTGAAGTTGCTTCAATCTAATATTTCCAGGCTGTGAAGCCTTTGGTGCCCTAAGGTCAAACTTATTCATTAAGCAGCTGTTTATCACAAGGGTCATTATTCTGTTTTTATTGAAAAAGAAACTGTGGGGAGCCAAAGACGAAGCAAAGACTTCAGAGTGAATGTTCAAACTCCCCTGCTCCTCCTAACTTTGGAAGATTTCCCCAAATCTCATCATATATTTGGCTGTAATTCTAGAATAAAAACCCACAATAAATACTTTTAACTGATTAGAAAAGTGTGATCACATTAGGAAAAAGTAGCACTACCAACTAAAAGAACTTTATTCTTACAATCCAAATGAAAAGCTTGCGGCACTGTACATTAAATAAAGATTCTTCTGCCTCTATTATATTTGACTTCTATTTTGAGGATTTTGAGGAAAAGACACATTTTAAAATAAGTGAAACAGATATGTGTCCTGCAAATAAACACAAGGGTTTGTGTGTATTCAATCGCTTCATCAGTGCTCTTATTGTCCCTTAATGCCACCAATAAAATTGTTTAGTCGTGTCCGACTCTTCGTGACCCCATGGACCAGAGCACGCCAGGCACTCCTGTCTTCCACTGCCTCCCGCAATTTGGTCAAACTCATGCTGGTAGCTTCGAGAACACTGTCCAACCATCTCGTCCTCTATCGTCCCCTTCTCCTTGTGCCCTTCATTTTTCCCAACATCAGGGTCTTTTCCAGGGAGTCTTCTCTTCTCATGAGGTAGCCAAAGTATTGGAGCCTCAGCTTCACGATCTGTGCTTTCAGTGAGCACTCAGGGCTGATTTCCTTCAGAATGGATAGGTTTGATCTTCTTGCAGTCCATGGGACTCTCAAGAGTCTCCTCCAGCACCATAATTCAAAAGCATAGATTCTTCAGCGACCAGCCTTCTTTATGGTCCAGCTCTCACTTCTATACATCACTACTGGGAAAACCATAGCTTTAACTATACGGACCTTTGTTGGCAAGGTGATGTCTCTCCTTTTTAAGATGTTGTCTAGGTTTGTAAAATAAAATACCTTACATTAACTATTCTTTCGGTGTTTGATGATCACAGTATTTGTGATTAGAATCAAATTTTTAATACCTCTGGACTGAGATCTAAATTCTGATGGAATTCTGAATTGTTTAAAACAGGGCTGGGGAACCTGTGGCCCACCAGATGTTGTGAGACAAAAACTCCCATCACCTCCTGTCACATGCCAATGGGCAAGGATAATGAAAGTTGTAGTTTTGTGACTTCCAAGGGGCACAGGCTCACCATCCTTTGTTAAAAAGAGTAGTTGTTTGTCTGAAGGAACAGGTTCACAGCCTGAGGATGCTCCTTGATCTAACTTCGTCACTGGTTAGTTTGTGTGGCATGGAGTACTCTTTGCTAGGTAAGTCTTACCTGTCACTTGTCAGATAGCCTAGCCTTAAATACACACACACACAATATATATATCCTGCTCCTCATTACTAGTGATCTTGGGGTAGTGTCTACGTTGATGCTATTTCAGTGCCAGGTAAAGATGGTTTTATTCTCAAGCTTTCTTATAGCCTTGAAATTCTGTTTCTGTATTGAAAGCTGTCCCAGGAATGAATCTGAAAGGTGGGCTTCCCGTGACAACCAACCTACCAACTAATGAAACAAAGCAAAGTTATCAGTTAAGTTTATTATTTATAGCCCAATGTTCTACAGATGTATCCAAAGCATCTTATAATTTACAACACGAGACCGGCGTGTGGCTACTATTTAGCAATAGACTTATCCATCTCTTCCCTGCAATTCTAGCCTGCATGTTTTCAGCCCATTATATGAAGGAACATGCTGATTTCTAAATACTAATATTATACAGACACACACACATTGATTTGAGCATATTGATAAACGGAAATGTGACTAAGCAAAGAAAACTAACAGCATTTAGCTGTTCCTTTGTAGGAAGTCATGAATACACAACTGTATTCCATAGGTTTTCTTACAGTAGTCATCACATGAAATCTATGACATAAATCACATGTAAAGCATTTCCTACATTTTATAATATAATAATAATTAAACACTGTATTTATTGGATGCTTGATCAGGCTGATAAGGATTTGTGGAGAGGCACTGCTTTTTCCTCCCTTGTATAAGACTGAAATACAAAACCTGGGAGAAAATGTTTGTGGATGCAAAGCATTGAGACAGCAAGGATGATTTATACAAAGATAGAGATATTAGCCCATCACATTCATATTAAATCATGTTCTCTCCCAAACCAAGCTGAGAAGCACCAAGGGCAATGCAAATTATTTCTTCATCTCCCTCAGGAATGAGCATGCAGCTCTTGTGAACACAAGGTTGCAAATACAAACAATAGCCAGGTCTCGAGAGGAGAGAACACGCTGGTTAAAGCATTATAGTTCTCTTTTATGCAGACTTACTTAGGAGTAAGCCCCACTGAATTTAGTTCATCGTTATCATAGGAATATTGTACAATATTACATTTACATTCTGTTTATTATTTGTTAAGATAAATTCTGCAAATATAATTGATTTCCACTAATAGGAAAGATAAGATTAATTGAGAATTAATTTCTGCTGTGTTTGATCTGTGTTTGAACATTCCCTGGAACTTGTGTCTTGGCAGCATAAAGTTTGACAAGTGGAGTGTTGCAGGATTCTGTCCAGGACCCATCGTTGTTCAATGTATTTACAAATTACTTGGATGAAGGAACTGAGGGCTGCTTATCCAATCTGCACATTCTCAAAAATGTAGGCTAAACACCGACAATTGGGAAACACTGGCCTGCCAGTGCTCCAATTGGAGAACAGCCTTTACCAAAGGTGTCACAGGTTTTGAAGACGCTCAAACTCAGGACGAAAGGGAGAAACATGCTAAGAGGAAGGCACGCTTGGCCAACCCTCACCGTGATCAACTCCCACCCAGAAATCTACATCTCCACTGTGGAAGGACGTGTGGATCCAGAATTGGCCTCCACAGTCACTTACGGACTCACTGTCAAGACAGTGTTCATCAAAGACAATCTTACTCGGCTACGAGTGATTGCCAAAGAAGACATTCTCAACCATCTTGGCCTTTAAAAATGAATCATAATTGCCTGAAGTTGTGCCTTTAAGTATTATCTGTCCTTAAAATTTGGCCACTCCTCCATAACTATCTTTCCCAGTTTATATATCCCATTCATTTGTCAATGCCAAAACCAACAGGATGACTCCCACTAACAGAACAGGACTCCCCCCGCTGCAGCCCCTGTGCTTCCCCCAAATTCACTCTGGAATGTCAGGAAAACTTCCAGAAAAGCATGAGGAGGAGAGGGGAGGTGGTGAGAGGACCCATGTACTAGAGCAGTGGTTCTCAACCTGTGGGTCCCCAGATGTTGTTGGACTACAACTCCCATCATTCCTGAGCTCTGGCTTTGCTAGCTAGGGGTGATGGGAGTTGTAGTTCAACAACATCTGGGGACCCACAGGTTAAGAAAGGCTGTACTAGAGGAACATTCCCTGGAACTTGTGTCTTGGCAGCATAAAGTTTGACAAGTGGAGTGTTGCAGGATTCTGTCCAGGGCCCATCGTTGTTCAATGTATTTACAAATTACTTGGATGGAGGAATTGAGGGCTGCTTATCCAATCTGCAAGGGGACGCAGGTGGCGCTGTGGTGTAAACCACTGAGCTTTGGGCTTGCTGATTGGAAGGTCAGTGTTTGAATCCCTGTGATGGGGTGAGCTCCCATTGTTTGGTCCCAGCTCCTGCCAACCTAGCAGTTCGAAAACACGTCAAAGTGCAAGTAGATAAATAGGTACTGCTCCGGTGGGAAGGTAAATGGCGTTTCTGTGCGCTGCTCTGGTTTTGCCAGAAGCGGCTTAGTCATGCTGGCCACATGACCCGGAAAAACTGTCTGTGGAACGGACAAACACCGGCTCCCTCGGCCTGTAAAGCGAGATGAGCGCCGCAACACCAGAGTTGTTCACGACTGGATTTAACTGTCAGGGGTCCCTTTACCTTTACATCAAATCTGCAGATGACACCAAACTGGGAAGGGTAGCTATTGTTGCTGAAGACGGAATCGGGATTCAAGATGACCTTAACAGATTGGAGAACCGGGCCCAAACTAACAAAATGAATTTCTATAGGGACAATGGCATTCCACAAATGCTGGAAAGTGTGCAGAGGAGAGTGGCCAGGATGATCAAGGGTCTGGAAACCAAGTCTTATGAGGAACAGTTGAGGGAGTTGGGTATGTTTAACCTGGAAAATAGGAGACGAAGAGGAGATATGAAAGCCAACCTCTGACATCTAAAGGGTTGTCACATGGAAGATGGAACAAGTTTGTTTTCTCCTGTTCTGGACCCGAACCAATGACTTCAAGTTACAAGAAAAGAGATTCTGACTAAACATCAGATAGAACTTTCTGACAGTAAGAGCTGTTTGTCCAGATGGTGGTGGATTCTTCTTCCTTGGAGGATTTTAAGCAGAGGTTGGATGGCCAGCTGTCTTAAATGCTTTAGTTGAGATTCAGGCAAAGCAGGGGGTTGCACTAGATGACTCTCAGGGTCCCGTCCAACTCTACAATTCTATGATTTGTGGGAGGGTGCTGGGCACATGGAGGGAAGGTTCAATTGCATAGTCCCCTATATATTTATTTGAAGGTATTAGCATCCTGCTTTTGCTTCTTAGTAGCAGGAAATCACAATCCAATAACCACAGAAAATAGGATTAAGTACTAGTAGCTTTATCTAGTATTATGCATTGCATATTATTATGCATTGTATTTATACATCTTTTTTATTGTATTGATATTATGATATGTATTTACATTACATATGTTGTTTACATTACTATGCTGTATACTGCCCTGTTTCATTTTGACAAAGGGTGGCATATAAATTTCTTAAATATATACATTGCACCACATTCTCAAGTTCTAAATAATACTCAGAATCTAAAGACATGTTATACAAGGAGCTTTCCTGGTCATTTTTGATGCAAACTTGCAAAGACAAGTTTATAATTCATTCTAAAAAGTTGCTTGCCCCTTTAGCAATGGGATACTTTGCTCTAAGTAAGAGAAATGACACTGCAGTCGCATGCTTATATCTGAGCACATGAATCTCTCTTCTCTCTTCTCTCTCCCTCCTAGCTATGGTCTCCCAAAAGATGCCATGATGTTTGGGAGCAGTGATTGTGGTATGTCAGCTGCAGTCATCTTAAAAGGCTAAATAAAGCATTTAACCACAGTTTAATTTCTGAAGAAGCTCATGGTAATTTAAATTACTTTACATTTAATTAAAATGCTTTTGTATAGTGATAATAATGTAACTGTGGTAATTAGTATCAAGTGGCATCTAGAGGGCATATTTAAAAACTAATCTGGAGAATAAATAGAGCTAATTAGTAGCTAGAATAATGCTTTATGATTATCCTTTGTTTATAACTGCTATAATGTTCAATGTGTTATTAAATGAAATTGGTAATTAATGTATATCAAAGCTATTTTTCAATGCTTTTATTAAAGCATCTCTTAGATACAACATTTTTTTTTAAGGCAAACTGCATTTGTTTCATTTCCATGGAAATAAAAAGGATAAACAGATGACGGCATAATCTACAAAACTACTTATTAATGTAAGCTGCAGCACCCAAATCTGCAGCGGCCATTCAAAAAACTGTGTTCTATTTTATAAGCAAGTTTAGAAATAATCCACACATCTGCTCCGAAATTCTGAAGTAGATTCTGAACTGTTCATCAACCCTACATTGAAGCAAAATTCACTGTTTTTCACAAAATTCAGCTGTGGAGTAGCTGTTGGGCGACTGATGATAGTCGCAGGAAACATTGATGCCACACCAATGCTTTCTGCATGGAAACACATGGTGCATATAGTAAAATAAGTATACTCATACTTTTCAATATCATGGGTCATGCATACCAGCAGTAAAGGATTCTTGTATCCCCCCCTCCCCCGTCTTGCTTTGGACCAATGATAGAATCCTGAGACAAGAGATTTATTGTTTGGGAAAACATGTTGAACACAGAGACTGAACTTCCAAGTCTATCTGGGAATCAATGGGAACTTGAAATAGAAAAAAAAAAATCTCACCCTTACTTATAAATTAGAATTCTGTTTCTCCTGCTACTTAGGGGTTGCCAAGAGAAAAGGAAAGTGATATATAACACCTGGACTTTCAGACACTTAATAGTGGTGCTAGAGAAAGGTAAGTGAGAGACTATGGCAAACTGCAACACAGAGCTCTGGTCTCCTGTTTTGTTTTGTTTTTTTCCATGACCATGATCTGCATTTGGTTCCCAGTACAGAGAAACATAATACTGGTGCATATGGTCATTCAAGGTGTGGAGAAAATGGATAGAGATTAGTTTTTCTCCCTCTCTCTTAACACTAGAACTTGGGGCCACCTGTTAAAGCTGAATATTGGAAGATTCAGGAAGGAAGGAGAAGATTCAGAAAAGGAAGGAGAGTGAGCTACCGCAAGGTATAGTGATGGTCGCCAACTTGGGTGGGCTGTATGAGGGAATCAGACAAGTCAGAGAGGAGAAGGATATGGATGGCTAGTAGCAATGATGGCTATGTACTACCTCCAATATCAGAGGAGCTATGCTTCTGAATACTAGTGGATGGGAAATACAAGTGGGAAGGGTGCTGTTGCACTCGTGTCCTGCTTGTGGGCTTCCCATAGGCATCTGCTTTGCACCACGAGACTAGAATGGCCTTTGGTCTGATCCAGCAGTTTTAGTGTTTGATGTTGTATTGCTATTTTTTGTTGGGAGCTGCCCAGACTGGCTGGAACAACCCAGTCAGATGGGCAGAATATTATTATTACTATTATTATTATTAACAACAACAACAACAAAAATATATTCAGTTTTATCAAGCAAACAATTTTGTTTGAAACCACGACTCTCCACTTTCTACCCTGACTGGCACAAGTAGCTGGGCAGTAGCTTTGCCACTCTGTCCGGCCCCACCACTGCCAGATGGGAGTTAGGATTACTCCCTAAATGTATTTTTAAAAATATATGTGCTAGATTTATTTTTTAAAAAAAACAACTGCCTTGGTTTATTAGTTTTTGTTTAAAAATGCACAACAGTGTTACTGCTTGGACTAGAAAAAGTTCGCAAGCATTTTCAGATCCTGGCGGCTGCAATCCAACCTACGTATGGGTGCATTAGAACACATATGGGTGAAAAGGCACATAAAATGTAAAGACACATTAAAATGTACGGGTACCTTTCCATTTAAGGGACGCGGGTGGCGCTGTGGGTTAAACCACTGAGCTTAGGGTTAAACAACTGAGGCTAAGTTTGACAAGTGGAGTGTTGCAGGATTCTGTCGAGGGCCCATCGTTGTTCAATGTATTTACAAATTACTTGGATGAAGGAATTGAGGGCTGCTCATCCAATCTGCAAGGGGACGCAGGTGGCACTGTGGTGTAAACCACTGAGCCTAGGGCTTGCCGGTCGGAAGGTCGGCGGTTCGAATCCCCACGACGGGGTGAGCTCCTGTTGCTTGGTCCCAGCTCCTGCCAACCTAGCAGTTCAAAAGCACACAGTGCAAGTAAATAAATAGGTAACGCTCAGGCGGGAAGGTAAACGGCGTTTCCGTGCGCTGCTCTGGTTCGCCAGAAGCGGCTTAGTCATGCTGGTCACATGACCCGGAAGCTGTACGCCAGCTCCCTTGGCCAGTAAAGCGAGATGAGCGCTGCAACCCCAGTTAGGTCCGCGACTGGACCTAGCAGTCAGGAGTCCCTTTACCTTTTACCTTCCTATTAACGTTACTGAAATGTGGATTATACCCTAAATGATTCTCTTAACTACATTCTTCTGTGAAAACACAGAATTTGTTTGTTGTTGTTTTGCTCAGCACAGATGGTAGTTTGAAATGCAAAATATTCCTTACTTCATTCTGTTTTTAAAGTTCTAATTTTTAGATCTTCTAACAGTGTGTTGTTTTTCCCTCCTCCCCAACGTCTTGCTGCTAGTCCTGGAAAAGTCTTTAAGAATTCAAAGGAAAAAGAGCCAGCCTTATTACTTTTGTCACTTTAAGGCTCCAGCACTGCTTCAGAGAACAAACTTTTAGATCAAGCTTTGAACAGAGTACAAAGGAAAGGAAGTAATTATCATTAACAAGATTAAAAGCAGATCACGTGTCCAATAACTGCTGCTCTAACCTCTCCAAGAGGACTTTCATGCCAGATTGCAGTCTTATACTTCTCTTGGTATAACAAGGATGGGTAAGGCCAGAAAAGAACAAGTCAATATTGCTTACATAGCAAAGAGAAGTGTCAGAAGACAGACATCAGCAGCGCCAGGACTTTGCCAAAAGCAATTAGTAGAGTCCACCACCCACAATAACTAGCCGGATTGCCAACACACCCAAGAAGACTCAAGATAAGAAAGATGGGTAACAGGTTATATTTTATTAAATATAGCTATTATAGAATCTGATGATCAGAATAAGTCAACAAAATTAACTGATGCCAATGAGATCTGGGCAGTGTGGTGGATAGACGGAAGGATTTCAACTCTCCCATCTCCTGAGCCAGCTGCCAGCCGCACACATTGTGATCACGTGGCAAGGCCCTCACTGCGTGCTTCTTGGGTATAGGAACCTGACATGCGTGCCATGGCCCCATTGGCCAGTGTTCACCCTGATGTGTCCAACAACCCCAAACACTCTGGTGCAGATATTAGTCAGATATCTTCCAAAATCCACTCACCCACCCCGGAACAAATGCCAATTAGCCAAATTCTAACAAAGCACCACTCCAGTCATGTGGACAACACCAAACAGTGTGAAGTAGGTGAAAAAGCTGTGACACGGGCCAATTAGTGTCAAACGCCCCCCCCCCCCGATTCCTACTCAGTTCCCTCAATGAAGGCAACTAGCAGAGCTCACAGTGCAAGAAGGGTGAGAGAGTGGGTGTCTCAGTAAGAGGGGTGGAGTTGGCTTAAACAGCCCCACGTTACCCCTGCAGGGGAGTCCATCTCACTTCTTCTTGCAGGGGAAGAGAATGCTGCAAATGCATCCCACTCCCACCCCCATATGGGGAAAGAATGGAATTATGCTCCAAACAAGACAAAATCCATGAATTATAGCATATCCTCATGTTAAGAGATACAATCAGCAGGGTGTGGAAGAGAAACCAGACAGTCTATAAAAGTTTCCTCTCAAGGTTATTAAAAACTCTCTACATAAAGTATAACTCTGATAACTTTGTCTTTCTCCCCCTCCTTTGATATCTCTGCTTAGGATAGATAAAATATTGAGAGACGTTCTGCTGCAAACATAAATAAAATGGCACTAGAACTGTGGAAATGCCCCCTTCTTTTTATGTTTCAGAGACCAAAGGGAGGCATAAAATAACACTGTTGTGTTTTGAAAACATCGCTGTCTCCACCAGAACAATTTAACTAAACAACAGACAAATATATGTGATCTGCATAGACTGCAAGGAACCTGCAACTTGTGGATTACTGTAATCCCGAAGCTGCAAAATACACATTTGTCTAAGGGAACTTGAAATATACACCACCATCACCAAACACTCAGGAAAAGGTACTGAAAATAACCATCCACTCCTTTACAACTAATTTTATGCTATGAGTGAGAACCAACTGATGGAATGTTAAACAAGAACAGATCACACCAACGTATTTGCACCAGCAACTCAGGATTTAAAGCAGCGAGGGAAAAGGTTTAGAAGACATGAAGCTTGCTAGTTTACTGCTCTTCCACACACTCTCCCCAAGGGTGCATTTTATTAGAGTCATTTACCCACTTTTAACAGGCTTAAAACTCACCATATACAAATGCCATCAATTTAAAAGCAAGGGAGAAGACTGTAGCTTCAGGTTTACAAAGGAACATAAGAAGAGCCTGCTGGATCAGGCCATTGGCCCATCCTGTTCCCACAGTGGCCAAACACAGTTGCCTGTGGGAAACCAGCAAGCAAGATTTGAGCACAAGAGCACTTTCCCCTCCAGTGGTTTCTAGCAACTGGAATTCAGAAGCAACTTCCAACTGTGAAGGCAGAACACAGCCATCATGGCTGGTAGCCATTGCCAGCTGTCTCCTCCATGAATGGAGTGCAAAACGTTTTAGTGGGAAATATACATTTAAATGGTTTAAAACCTCAGATATGCCTTTTCATACTGATTTCAAAAATGCACAAACTAATCTCATTTCACAAATGCCAGCAAAGAACATTGGCAAATGGATTTAATGTAGGAAAGATAATCTTTCCATGTAAGCTAGGCATGATTCTCCATTTTGACTCATCACTATAAGGGATCATTTCAATCTAAGAGCTCTCTAGTAACACGACAAGCCCAAAGTCATAGACTCATAGAGTTGGAAGGGACCCTGAGGACCTTCTAGTGAAACCTCCTGCAATGCAGGAATATGCAGCTGTCCAACACAGAGACACCTGCAACCCTGGCATTATCAGCACCACAATCTAATCAACTGAGCTATCCAGGCTTCCCAAGTCATAAGGGAAGAGACCGTGGATACACTGCCCTTTCTGGGAACTGGAGAACTTCTGATAGGAGAATAATCAACTGTCATCTCTTACACTGCGACCTCAGACTTCTGTTGTTGCAGATAGGAATGGGAAGCAGCAACACTGCAGTACTCCCTGTTGCCACAATAAAGGTAATGTTGGAAGGCAAGCTAATTTTTAGGGCAGCTGCCCAATTCTTGAGGGAAAGTAATGCAGTGAAAACAGAGAATGCTAGTGCCCCTTTTTTTGGGTGCAAACAGTTTAAAAGTGTATTTAACCATTTAATCCATATGTATTCCTTACTCCCATAAGGATAAGCAGTAGATTTTATTTTTTTAGGTCTTCATATTCCAAAGTCCTCTGCTGCCATATCTAATAATGCAACAAATAATGATGCTGAAATGTGGTGTTGCCTCTCCAGTCCTCTGGGAATTTGATCCGGTTTTGAAGGGCATAAGCTAATAACACTGAAAAATCCCACGAACAATGAAAAGCACTTGACCAGTTCTCCCTGAAGCTAACGGGAGGTTTTCCACAAGTACCATGAATGAGATCAAACATTGACAAGATTTTCAAAAGAACAAATATATTTATATATAGTGATGAAATATTTGTTGAATATTGTTTACCTAAAACTTTAAGTCTCTCTGCTCCAACCACCACTTCATTGTCATCTGCAGAAAACAACAATTTCCCCGAGGTGGTTAGCACTTGAAATTTTTGGCTGTATGCTTCCACTGCTTTGGGCCCTAAAGAGAAGAAAGAAAGCTTAGTGATCTCTTTGATCTGATATTATGCTGAAAATGATACATTAACATATTCTGGATTATGAATCTGACAATTAAATAGAAAAGCATGAAGGTGGTTATGCTAATGGTTGTGCATGTATCCTGTTGCTAGAGAGACTAATAAGTGTTTCTTCTCTCTTCAGCATTTACTTTAAAATATATATAAAACATTTAAGCAAATGTAAGACCTACTCATTGAAAAAAAAAGCATTATTTTCTTGCGACTTAATGAATTCTGATTTATAGGAACTCTGTCACATAACTCATATTGAACTGGCCATTCTGATAAAGAAAGATATTCTAGACTAAAGGTTCAAAATTTTCCACCATCAGAACAAATTATGCCATTGAATTGTATTACATAAACAAGGCACAGCATATTTACATATATATTAGAATTTATGACTTTTTTTTGTTTGCTTTTTTGTGATGTATTGGATAGAAAGGATGGGAAAGAGTTTTCCACTGAAAGGGTTAGCTGAACAAGGATGGCATGATGTGGTAAGAAATTTGTAGCAATGGTACAGAGTATGATTCCTATTAATAATATCTGGTTGGAATATCTGGTAGGATGGCAAACAGCAGGTGGAGCCAGGGGTAGAGTTAAGAAGAGTTAACTTTCTCCCATTTTTTCTACTACATTACTCCCACTTCTGCAGTATGACATGCAGAAATTAAGCAGGTCAAGCTATTCATGGCATGGAAAGAATGTCCAGTCTGAGCTTCTTCATGTGCACCTAAGAGGCAAATCCTGCTGCAATCCACAGGTTTTACTCTTGATACCATAGGAATGCAGCATTCAATAGCTTAATTTTTGTATTATCAGGCTGCTGCTAAACTCACAGGAGCAGTTTCTAGTCTCAAGGGACAAGATACTTAAATAAAATGGTACTAGATTTAGTAAATTGATTAATGATTATGTGTGTGATGGACACAAAGAGAATGTGGGCTCTGGCTTGTAGGCTGGGCAGTACAAAGAGAAATTTCCTCTGAAAGACCATCTGAGCTGGGGGTGGGAGGTGGGGGGTGGGTGGGGACGACTAATAAATATGTAAGTTGGAGGCGGGACAGGAGAGAGAATGTTTTGGAATCTTCTACATAAGATTCTGGGCAGAGAATTATGAGGTTCGATCACAGAAGTGCTGCTGCCATGGCCTGCATATAATGAAGAAAGAAGGAAAGGATTTTGTGGCCTGTTAGGAGCTCTGCAACAGAAATCTTATTAGCCTTCCATACAAACACTTATTTTCCATACATACATTTAAACAGGAACCCAATCTCTAAACAGTTCTAATATATCCTTCCATGAATCATTTCTATGAGTTAATATACATACTATACTCCTCCACCTCCTCCTAACATTTTCTAACATTGTCTGAAGTTGACCATTCTCACACCATCCATACATGAACATTTCATTGCTATCAATATTATATATATATATATTATACATGTATAATATATACATGTATAATATATTATACATACACACACACACTGGTGTATAGCAGACTCTCATAAGCAGAAAAAGACAGGATGAAGAGGGTACTCTCTGCCAAAGACGCCTGCCCAGTTCAAAGAGTAATTTAGTAAATCAATACAAGCTTGTTTAAGCAAAACAGATAGATGCTAAAGCCAAACTACAAAAAAATCTACAAACCAATATAAGGGAGAGAAACATTATTTCCTAACCCAGAATATATAAATCAATTATTAGACAATGAGCCCAAACCCAATGTTTGCTCTTGAGTTCAGGACTTGCGGTTTGTCTGGAGGAGACAAACCATGAACTTGGGTTCAGATGACATTCTAGGTCACACCAAGCTCTCAGCAACAGGAGGCCCAGGGAAAAAGTCCAGAGGCTGCAATCTCTGCAGCTTAACGTTACATGTGAACAAGTTTACTGACGGGCGAGTTCTAGATCGTGTGATGTTGCTAAAATAGTATGCATATATACCAGGCTTCCTCAACCTCGGCCCTCCAGATGTTTTTTGGCCTACAACTCCCATGATCCCTAGCTAGCAGGACCAGTGGTCAGGGATGATGGGAACTGTAGTCTCAAAACATCTGGAGGGCCGAGGTTGAGGAAGCCTGATATCTACACACATACACCCACAAAGATTGGACAGCATTTTGTTAAAACCTTCAAGACCAGCAGTAAAAATGCTACTAATAGACATGAAGTATAAAACCAGCTAGGGGTGTTTCGATTGTTAGGACTCTGTGTAGTTGCTGTGATGCAAAATCTGTTCTAATATTCTCCATATGAAAGGCATGATGCTTGAAATGACCCTGTGAAAATGAATGTGTGTGAAAGGATCAGTGGAAGGAATGATACAATCCCATTTTTCTTGATATGTACCACTTAGTTTTCCAAATTTTCTTTGGGATATTCCGTCAGTGGCTTCTCCACTTCAAATTTTAACAAATGTTAGCAACCCTCATGGCAATATTTGTGCAAATGTGTAGCTAAGCAGCACAAACAGATGTTTCTTCCATGGCTTGGCCAGAAGCATCATCTTTGAAAACAACCACTTCAAAACAATCCACACAGATGCACATCTCACTGAGATAACAATTTCTGTAATTATCTGCAATAGCAGCAAAGTTGCACTGGGTCACTTGCAAAGTGCTAAAGAGCACAATCTGGGTGCAAAGCTCTCATGATCTAAAGCAAAGGTTAAGGGCAGGAAACAATTAAGCAATTCACAAGATATGTGGTACAGTATTATTATCAGCATTTATTTCTTGAAACAAATGTCAAAGGATTATGGCCTGTTTCTGACCAGCATCATTTCTCACAGGCAGCAAGAGATGACAACCAAAGGCCATTTTGGTTTTGGTTAAATGTAGCCTTTTAATTTGCGTATTAAATGGATTGCCCATACAGTAGATGATATGCAGAGCACCCTCAGGGTTCAATAACATTCCCATCATCCTCAATATCTAGCTGCTGGTCCCATATAAGGAGCTGTGCATAAGCCAATGGCACACACCCCAAATTCTAAATTGTCCCTTTCTACATAGTGGCAAATGTTTTAATTGGGTATCCTTTGAGATATGCTAGCAGCCAATGTACACATTGTTCTAGAGATGTTGTCAGTCTGCCATACACTGGCCTCCAAAAGAAACTGGGTTCTTTCTAATACTGAGCAGTTTTCATTTGTCCAGTTTCCTGAGAGAACTCCGAGAAATTGAGTGCTGTTAAAAATGGTAAGGTAAAGGTAAAGGACCCCGGACGGTTAAGTCCAGTCAAAGGTGACTGTGGGGTGCAGCGCTCATCTCGCTTTCAGGCTGAGGGAGTCAGCATTTGTCCACAGACAGCTTTACAGGCCAGCATGACTAAACCGCTTCTGGCGCAATGGAACACCGTGATGGAAGCCAGAGCGCATGGAAATGCAGTTTACCTTCCCACCACAGCAGTACCTATTTATCTACTTGCACTGGCATGCTTTCGAACTACTAGGTTGGCAGGAGCTGGGACAGAGCAACAGGAGCTCACCCCGTTGCAGGGATTCAAACTGCCAACCTTCTGATTGGCAAGCCCAAGAGACTCAGTGGTTTAGACCACAGTGCCACCCTGACCTAGTGTTTCTCTTTATGTAACCTAAAATGGGAACTGTTACATTCTTATTTATTTATTTACTATAAAACAGGCCCAGCTGTTTACTGATAAACAGGCTAACACACAACAAAATAGGGAAATGACAGGAAACACAAGATTAAGCTCCAAACCAGGCAGAAGGACTGGCTGAAATATACACCAGCCAGGCCACACACACCTGCACAAGATTATAGAATAATGTGCATGGAAAGTACTGCATGCGCATAATATCCCCCCCCCCTCTTCCAAAGATCACTCTCCTGGCTTTCAAGCCTGGGAAAATTTAGTTTCTGTTTTAAAGAACTCAAATATATTTTGCTTCCACCTACCGTATTTTTCGCTCTATAGGACACACTTTTTCCCCTCCAAAAATTAAGGGGAAATATGTGTGTGTCCTATGGAGCAAATACAGGCTCCTTGGCTTCAGCGATAGCAACGCGAAGCCTCCAAAGCACAGAGGGAGCGCTCCTTCCGCACTCCGGAGGCTTCACGTTGCTTTCGCTGAAGCCTGGAGAGCGAGGGGTCGGTGCGCACCGACCCCTCTCACTCTCCAGGCTTCAGGGATAGCCGCCTGAAGCCTTTGGAGTCCAGCGGAACCTCGTGCTGTGCTCCAAAGGCATCGGGTTCCTTTTGCTGAAGCCGGGAGAGCAAGACTTTCCTGGCTTCAGCAGAGAGGGAGAGCTGCGCAACGCCCCTTCAGCGAAGCGGGAGGAGAAATGGAAGGGGCTCCGTTTCTCCTGCCGCTTCGCTGAAGGGGCGCTGAGCAGAGAGGGGAAGAATCCCCCCCCGTTCTCCCCCTCCTATGGTCCGGAGCGTCCTATAGAGCGAAAAATACAGTATATTCTACAAAGAGGTTTATCTATGAAATTGAAACATCTATAGTAGAATTTTGTTCTCTTACGCATCACAAAGCTACTGGGCCTTTCAGATTTTTCAAACATTTATTGACCCCCCCCCCCCAAAAAAAATCTCCTGCACTGCATCTTCATCTCCAACCCCCTGATTTGGACATTTTACCACAATGGTTCTGAGAGTGGAACAAGAAGTAAAAGATTCACTGTTTTACTAAAAAAAAATAAAAATAACCACAGTTCTAGTTTCCCAACCTCTGCTAGAAACACACTGCTATGGAAATGTATGACATGAAGAAAGAGAAAGAAAGAAATGTGTGTTTATTTATAACTGCATAAGTTTTCAGTAAACGCAAGTGGCTAAAATACTTGCATTATCTTCGCTCTCTCTATATCTCAGACTTATTTACTTTTATAACAAGGAATGTAATTTGCATCTCCCAAATAATCATGTTACACCTGTCATTCTTGTTTCAGTATGACAGGGCAACAAAGTCTTAGAATAATTAGATTCAAAGGCAAGAGTTGCATCTCCTGGGACCATTTTCCCAGTCCAGTAGTTTCAAGCCTGGCAAACTGCACAATTATTCCACATAACACACAAACTGCACTATCTTTGCAATTGCACTGCAGCTAAATTCTATTATCCTGCAACAGAGTCACTCGAGTGCTCTGCGTTTTCTGCCTGTACATGGCAAATGATCAGCCAGCCCAACAAGCTCCCCTCCCGCTTCCCCTTTTTCTTCTTGAACGTGATAATCTGGGATTGAATTCTGGGGTGAATTTATTTCCTCTCCTCAAGGCAATTTTCACACATGCAACTAAAAATAATTGCCGGCTGAAACAGTTTATTTAATTATTTAGCACTCTCACTTGAGGCCAGGTGTTATATAAGCAAAGCAGGCAATCTAATTTCACACACAACAAAATGTTTATGGATTGCCGATGCCGTCTCATGGAACAGCTTCTCTCCCTTGCCACACTCCTTTCTTTCTGAGCAATCCCTCTTGCTGCAAAGGCACACATGCACTCAAAAGCAACATGTCTGCTGGGTTTTTTTTTTTTTTAAGAAGCATCAGTTTCCCTGTTAAACATAAAGCATACCATTTCATGAACATAAATGGTACTTATCAGCACAAGTGATTTACTTTTAAAAAGGGGTTTCAGAAACCTTTAAAAGACAAGAGTCTATCCCTGCTGTGAATATTAATCAGTTAAGTGTCAGTCGTCCTGGGTAAGTTTAAATTGTCCAGGGACATTCTTGTGCCTGTTACAAATCAAAGATCAAAATGACTATTCTCTTCCTGAACTTGTACTTGTACAAGTGACCTTTTGTGTCAGACTCTGCTTTAAAATGAAAATAATTTTTGGCTGCCTTATTAGAAATATACAGCCAGCTTCTTCTTCAGCTCAGTTCTAACATTCTTATATTTTTATATTTCTAGACAGGCAGGCTGGGTCATGGCTTGTACTGTACTAGATAAGTTAGTGATTATTATCCCATGGGCTAATGATCACAAAATACCCCATCACAGTGCCCTTTTTGTCTTCTTCTTCCCTTCCTCAGGCACCTTACCTGTTACAAGACGTGTAAGAACTTTACTCTCCTCATTGAGAATGTTCACTGTAACATTCCGAGCAGATTGGAAGTACAGAGGGTTGCCCTACAATAAGAGCACAAGAGAAAATGAATGAGACGGGCACATCGCTTCTCACTAGAAAACGTACTGTGCTCTCACAAAACCTGCAGGACACGAGTGCCCAAATCCATGTACCTACATTTGGTCAAATACTTTCATGGCTCCTCTAAACAAAATGCTTGCTTAAAGGATTACATAGGGTCATATAATTTTTTCATAGGACAAAATGTCACATGGTCCCTGTAGCTAATCGTTCATTTTTAAAGGTCTGGCCCAGGGCAAAATAAACAGTGATCTGCCTCACACAGGGTTTAGTAGTGCCTAGAACCCTAAATGAATTAGGCCCCAAATATCTGAAAGACCACCTCCTTGCCTACAGGCCCTCTTGGGGCTTAGGAATGAAAGAGGAGGGGCTATTTGTAGTTCCACTGCTCTCAGAAGTTTTTTTGGGAGCTGACAGTCTCAGAAAGGGCATTCTCTGTAGCAGCCCCTGAACTGCCAACTCTCAACAGGACATAAGGCACCACCATATTACTGGGTTCTTAGAATATCAGGTACATCATTGCATAATATATAACGTCAATGACTGTGAAGAAAAGCTTTGACACAGGGTTCCACTAAGTTTAAATAAAACATGTAAGGGTGGTGTTTCATAGTCTTTGTTCACTTCCTTGAAAATGGATTCCAGAGTCAAACATGCATTTGAACATTCATACCAACTCTCATTCCAATAACTCAAACTTTCAAGTCATATATTGTGTTGTATTTTGTATTTGCCTTCCCTTTCCACCTTCTTATTGAGGGTAGAGCTGCTATTCAAACTCAAAATACAGAATTATGGCTTAAACGTGTATATGAAATTTCATACAAACAACCTGGCTCCTGCCCAAAATAATTCAAATTGGAGAATTAAGTCAAAGGACAAAACCTTTATAAAAAATGTGAAGTCTTGATTATTCAAAGATATTTGGGTTCATCAAACCAACTTCATCTCGTGTTTCTGACATGTGGTTACTGCAGAGCAATCCATTTTTGATTAAGCTGGGCTTTATGACATGGCAGAGAGAGAAATGTCCTGATCTAGCAGCATACAACATATTTTCTGGATCATATTTATGGGTGCAGATTGAGTGCTGCATCCAGTGGCTGGTGCTTCTGCACTACCCATGAATCACCAAACTGATGGTCAGTGCTGTCATATATGAATATACAAAGCTGCCTTAGTCTTAAGACAAAATTATGGGTATATTCAACCCAATACTATCTATTCTGACTGGCAACTCCAAGTTTTCAAGCAGAGATCCAGTTCTGCTACCTTGCATCCTTAAGTATTTTAACCTGCATCCTCTTTATGCAATACATGTGTTCTACCATTGAGCTATGGCCCCCTCCTGCTCTTTGTTTCAGAATAGAGGAATAACATTGAATCCAGGATCCCTTCAGCAAGCAATTAGCACTATAAAGGCTCACAAGGCAGACCATTTAGTAGGAATACCCTCACCTAATGAGGTGGGGCTGTGCACATTGCTGTGTGCAAATACATCAAGATCTGACTTTGTCAACCTTGTTGTGGCACCATGTCTGCAAAAAGCCCGAGCTAAACTTTGCTTTTTGAAACAGGTGAAAGAAGCAAATTCAGAATCTAAAGCCCATATTTAATCTTTTATTGACACTACCTGAACCGATGACATGACACTGGCTTAATTTATTTTGAGCTACAAATTGAGCAGAAAATAATGGTGTGCAGTTCACAAGGTTGAAGCATTTGCAGTTGATAGTTAGCCTTTGATACAAAGGTACAGATGCAGTCTGAATAAATAACTGGGCTCTCAATGTCACAGGACCTCAAAATAAGCCTTAGGCTATTACACATCATATACTAGTGGAACCAGCAGACTGTGCCCTAATAAAGAGGTGCGCATATAACTCAAAACTATTTCGATACAACCCACCTCCCAGGAATGACATTTTCTCCATACAGATAAGGAACTGGAATTTGCTCTTCCAAATAAACCCTGGCCAACCCTAACTCACACACCTGTGTCCAAGAATGCTTTTCATCAGGTGCAATAATTCACAGTCTGCCCTGCTTAGTTCGGGTTGTATAACCTAGTTCCCTTCTTGTAGATAGATGCATATTGAGCGTAAAGCAGCAACATCTTTGGGATGGTTTGCATGGGAACTTTGTTAGTGTGATGCCATGACATCTCATAAGACACAGTCAGCATCTGCAGTGGATCAAGGCTTTGGGGATGCAGACCATTATTTATAGGTGCAGTTCTAGTACGAAGCAAAGACATTCCTGGGTGTGGCCAACTTAAAAACACTGTGCAACCAAATTTAGTTTGAGGCTGTGTGTGTGCTCCTATGACTCTTCAAAGGCATTTTAGAGTTTGGTGGTTCATATCCCAGTTATTAATCCAGCATCTCTGAATCAAAGAAAGAACTAGGAACATATTCAGCCTCAACTTAAATTAGCTCCAGCCTAATATTTAGTTCCAACATGGCCCATTTAAAAATGGCTTACAATATGGAGAGATATCCATTAGTAGATGCCAGCTGAAATCTCTCATAAACTTTCCTTTTCAATGAGAAAGCATGTTTTTGGCTCTAATGACAGTTGGTATTACTTATTTCTACAATGTGGTTTCTTTTTTATTTTTAAAATCACATGATCCAATAACCACTACAACCACTTAAGCTGTTCAACCAGCTCACCTTGTCTGAGCCTTTCTGGAAAGGCCAGCAGACTTTTAGACTCCACTACTCCCTGTAATATGAAAGGGTGGGCTCCAGTGTTTATTACCATTTTGCATAAAATGAGATTATACTCTTTAAGAAATAACATTAGAGAAGCAAAGGAGCTCTCCTCACCCACAGAGGAGCCAGAGTACATTTTAAAAACACTTAACTGCTGCCCCTTTCTCAGACATTTAGTTCACGGATTCAGAGACCTTTGGTTCTTGTGGTTTGCAGAAAACTAAATCTGTCTGATGGAAGAGCCACTGCTGTATTAGTCTGGTAGCAGAGAATTTGTTCAAGCACTTAGAATACTGCCCACTTAGGTTTCCATAACTCATTCCATTAAAGGCTAAAAAAAGGAGCTAACATCCAGGATTTATCTTTCTCTCAGAGACACTGCACAATTAGCATCCAATGCCTTCTGTTAAGCACATAGGAGCACTTTTATTTTCTGACACACAGTTCTTTAAACACATTTCTTGTATAGTGGTATCTCGGGTTACAAGCACCTTGGGTTACAAACACTTCGGGTTACAAACTCCGCTAACCCGGAAGTAGTACCTCGGGTTAAGAACTTTGCCCCAGGATGAGAACAGAAATTGTGTGGCAGCGGCAGTGGGAGGCCCCATTACCAAAAGCGCACCTCAGGTTAAGAACGGTTTCAGGCCTCCGGAACAAATTAAGTTCTTAACCTGAGGTACTACTGTACATTCTGTTGAAAGAATCGGGGTGCTCATGCTTTCTCTCTCTCTCACATCAAGTTGCAATGAGAAGCACATCTTTTTCCTTTTTCTGAAATATATGCATATAAACACACATAACACACAGAATTTGGTGCCACATTCATTTCTCTGCTACATTAGGGCACAGGTTATACCAATACAGAATCATCAACCTAAATAGTGAGAATAATCTGTGCCATGGCACCCCAGCACATGTGAGGTCTAGCAGCCGTGTAGTCACCTTCCCAGCATGGGTGTTGCTGTTGCTTACTTGCACAGGATGGCACTCCCACCAGTACACTCACATGGCCTCATCCTTGCCACTGCACTGGTCCAACCCTGCCCAGGTAAGCTGCACTGATGTTGGTCTTAGAAGGGCAGCGCTGCTTCATCACATGGGTTGCTACAGGTGAGGTTGAAACCATGACTCATCCTAACTGTATTTGCAACATAGTCTGATTCAGAAAAGACAAGCGAGTTGAACCTGACCATCCCCTTGATTGCACTGTTGTATTTGCATGGAGATGACTTTTCCGGACACACCGCTTTCACAAGCTGGCTTGCTAAAAAGTTTAAAGACACATACAAATACAAACATGACTTACAGTTTACAATTTCAACCACTGATCTGAAATGAGTGGCAGCTAAAAATGTTCCAACGCAGCACATTAACCAAACACGGACTGAAATAAAAACATATTTAGAGTTCTCTTCAACCAGCAGTAATGAAGCAACACATACTTCTTCCCAAAAGGGACGTATGTGTGGTTTTATTTAGTACGTGTGGCACCACACCTGCCAGTCTAACAACTCCTATTAGTGGGCTATGTTCACAGATACGGTTCTTGAAGTTCATATGGGTTCACATATTCCTTCCAATAACTTGGTACAAAGCGTGTAGCGCTCTGAAGACCAAGACGACCACCATGAATTGGGCAGCCAGTGTGACCCATAAATAACTGGTGTAATATGACCTGAATGTCTAGTTCCCACAAGTATTCTGGCTGACATATTCTGCATCCATTGCAGCTCCCAGACTGTCTTAAAGAGCAGCCTCACATAGAGTACACTGCAATAATGGCTGTAACTAAAGAATGTGCCACGGAAGCTAGTAGTGTCTGCTTTCTCTTGACAGAGCCGCAGCTGTCGAACTAGCCTCAGGTTTACTATCTCATCTGCTGTTTACGAGAACTCCGTAAAAGATCATGCCTTTTTAAAAACTGCAGCTTGCACTCCTGTCACCACTTCACTTGTTTCACCATGACTGATCCACTCTAATTGCAGTTGCTTGAAATGATTATACTATATATACATAATTTTTCAGTCTGGTAGCTCCACTCTGTCTATAAGACGAATGCTGTTTTTATTGATTTCAGTGGTCCCTGAATTAGGCTCTTCAACTCTCTCAGCAGTTTTAGGAAATTAGATGAAAATCATCATCATCATCATCATCCAGGTTGCTTTATGCTGTCTTGGATTAAATTATTTTTTGTTTTCTTTCTTTTTTCCTATTGACTTTTGCTGAATTTAATCATGATGTTTTATTATTTATTATTCACATTATTTCTAGTATTATTTTAGCATTTTTTCTGTGTTAAGACACCAAGGAATGTGCACACATAGGCAGCTGTTTACATTAGTTAAATCATCATCATTATCATAGATGAAAAGATCAACTATTTAGACATCTTTCAGGCTGGTTCTCCTAGGGTATTATCCACAACATTGCTGCACTTATCTGTTTATAGGACTGGACAACTTTTTTTTTTGGCTTGAGGGTTGAATTCACCCATGGCCAAGCCTCCAGCACTTGCATGTCAGAAGCAGGTGTAGCCAACATGTGTTCTAGGGTGATCTCTGCAGTTCAGCTGAGGCTGGGAGTTCTTGCCCTCTTTCAGCTCATCAGCTACCAGTAATCAACATGTCTGATGCCCAAGAAGAAGCCTGCTTTCATCCTCATCAGGGCACTGGCCTGAGTTGGGTGAGGTTTAAATCCAGGCTACTTTTTTTTGCATGCGTTCACCTATTCGTAATCTCCATCTCATTTCTACATTAATCCGCACAAAAATACTTATTTTAAAACAGATTTCTCTCCTCAAAATAAACATTTTTAGAACATTTTTAGATTGAGGAAGTGCAGAATCCAGGGTGTAACTGAAATATAATCTGCACATTCGACCAGGAGGTACGAAACCAGGTCAGTTTCTATCGGATTTCACAAAGGTAAACTCTCTAACCGCCCCTTCAGCTACATAAAAGTAAAGGTAAAGGGACCCCTGACCATTAGGTCCAGTCATGACCGACTCTGGGGTTGCGGCGCTCATCTCGCTTTATTGGCCGAGGGAGCCGGCGTATAGCTTCCGGGTCATGTGGCCAGCATGACTAAGCCGCTTCTGGCGAACTAGAGCAGCACACGGAAACAACGTTTACCTTCCTGCCGGAGCGGTACCTATTTATCTACTTGTACTTTGACATGCTTTTGAACTGCTAGGTTGGCAGGAGCAGGGACTGAGTAACAGGAGCTCACCCCGTCGTGGGGATTCGAACCGCCGACCTTCTGATCGGCAAGTCCTAGGCTCTGTGGTTTAACCCACAGTGCCACCTGCGTCCCTTCAGCTACATAGAGAAGTTCAAATGTGTCCGCATGCAAGTGAAGCTGTGGGACACGAGGAACTCTGCAGAAGAGTAGGCAGTGGCAGGCTGCCTGGATCAAGAGTACAATCTCATAGTCAAACTAAGAAGAAGAAACAGGCAACACCTGCTCTGCTGGCTCTGGAGGTATGGGAAGGGATGCACAGGGCTGGAGCTTCCCATGATGGCGGTGGTGATTTTATTTACATCTAAATACTAAATACTAAAACCAATTCCGATGAAAGCAATCAAGAAAACACTAAAAACAATGACGAGGCCATCTTCAAGGGTGTGTGTAGGTGACAAAGCACTCTGCTGCCTGCTCTGGGAAAGAGGGGAAGGCTGACACAACTAAAAATTGCAGAAGAAACAGCAGTGTTTCAGTCTGTTCACATACAGGGGGGGAAATGTTAGGGATATGTGGGAGGCTGGGATTGTGTGATGGTGTTGCTGGTATGAACCAGGGCCTCTATGTAGGAGATAGACAATTTGCACAATTATGGCCCTATAGTGAACTGCTATTGATAATTCATATCCCTCTTGGTAAAAGCACTGGTTCACACAATGTGTGCTCTCAGGCTTGAGCAGTGTCAGAACCAGAACTCTGTCACATCGTGATGCCACAACAAATTATCCCAGTATGTGTATATCAGACATAAATAAAATTAAGCTGGAATTCTGATCCCTGCAATATTTGCACTTGCCTAGCTATCTACTTCAATGGAGCAAAGATATCACGGCTGACACATCATTATCACCTACGTAAGACTCCAACATTTGTTTTTAACACCTTAGCAACATCTGAGTGTTTGCAAACACTCCATGGATTCTCACCCATTCGGCTTCCCACACACAGCCAAATGCCACATGGACAGCTATGAGAAAGACTAGCAGTACTCTGGAGTGAAGCAGATGTTTCTTTCCAATGGGGAAGGGGAGAATAATGGATTTGTTAAAATTCAGTGGAAAAGTTAAGAATGATGAACTGAAAGTTTTAACTATATTGTGGTTCTGAAAATGAAATATAACCCAGAATAATATTTTATAGCTTTTGTTTCAAATTAGAAACTTTGAAAAAATCCTCTTCATTTGTGCAAGATCTCTCTGTAAGAAATGTAATGTTTAGGGGCTATAATTATAGATATCAGGAATGAGGACTGGCATAAAACAGGGAGGGGGAAATTAGAAATAGCTGCCTCCACATCAATGGTCAGACATCCTACGTTGTCATGACAGAACATGGGAAATGTTGCAACACAACATTCAGTGCAACACCACCAGTATATACTCTGCCTGTAACAGTGTTGTTACTCCAGAGACTCAAACCCCCATCACCCAACTCCATCTCAGCTTAAGAAATGGGGGTGTGACAGGGCAGATCACTCCACCCAGGTAAGCAAGGGAAGGAGGTAAGCATGCTAGAAAGCATTACTGCTGCCACCACTTCTCATGCCTTCCCTCCTCATCCCTCTGCCATCTGTGATTTCTGTATGTTATCTGAACACTCAGGTGACACCCCTCCTCCTTATCTATCCCTCGCTCCCTCCTTCCCAAAAACTTATTGTAGGTATTGTCTCAAGCACAGTCCCTTGATGGCATGCAACTAAGCTTTACTTAGACCAAACCCACTGAAATTAATGAAGGTGACTAAGTTAGTCCATTCGGAACCCTCATGTTGCTCCCAGAGATGCTAAGTGTGTCTCATTTTTTACACCATTTTGTTTGTTTCGTTTCTGCTGCATTCACCCCTCCACTCCTGTACTGAATAAACACCTAGAATACAGCAGCTTTTCTGCTGGTGCAGTAGCAGCTTAACTCCCCACCCACCACCCACCATCCATGGGTATAAATAAGATGACCCTATCAATAATTTATGAACTAGTTGCAGACCTTTTTTAAAGGCTTAAAGCGTGTCCTTAAATTACAATTCCCGCAAGGCTAGTGTCCCACATAAGGAAATATTTCTGAATTATAAACAAGATTGCTATAAAAATGACGATCTTTTCCAGAAATAGGCTTGCATACCAAACTTTGTGTATAAATTCTGTCTCGCACAAGTTTCTATTATGGAAGATATTGCCAGCAATTTTGTATTGTTGCCAATAAACTATTATAAATATTCCATAGATTTCTAGACCAGTAACAGTTGCATGTACAGTGGTACCTCGGGTTACATGCACTTCAGGTTACATATGCTTCAGTTTACAGACTCGGCTAACCCAGAAATAGTACCTCGGGTTAAGAACTTTGCTTCAGGATGAGAACACAAATCGTGCGGCGACGGCGCAGCAGCAGCAGGAGGCCCCATTAGCTAAAGTGGTACCTCAGGTTAAGAACAGTTTCAGGTTAAGAACGGACCTCCGGAACGAATTAAGTACATAACCAGAGGTACCACTGTACAACCCTCTGTAAATTGTTAATATTATCTACCAATAGGTTTTCTCCATTCCTAGGGCTTATGGACAGATAACACAAAAGAAAATTAAGTTAAAATAATATATCCACAGATATATTACAAACTGTAAACTGTATCTTTGACTAAAATTATTTTAAACCATAGATGACCAAGCCAAACAACAACAAAAAAAACTTATAGTGCTTCTGGGATATACTGAGATTTCCAATAAGATACAACAATATTGAAAAGGCACAATATGGTGCCCCCTCCCTCACCTTTCATTCTGCTCAGTTCACTATGTCATAGTTGAGATGCCCTGAGGTGCCTCTTAGGCCTGGCGTCCAGTGTGGTGGAACCAGACATGTTGCCCTAAATATTACTCTGGTGCTGGAAGCATGATGTGAATGCATTCTCAAAGTACAAACGGACCACATCTTCACCAGAAACTGTTTTGTAGAGGAACTGAAAACACATCCTCTTTATCACTTATTTTAACTCTTCTTTAAGGCCTCCCACTGCGGCTTTGTAATAATGCTCACGTTGCTGGTCATGTACCTACACTGGTTGTCCCATATATGCCATCAATTAAAATGTGTGATTTATGCTACAGGAAATGGCATTCGAAAGGTGCAGCAAATATGTCAATACAATACAGTATGCTTTGTAAGTAATCAACGTAAGTAATCAACGAGCTACCCAGCAGAACATGAGTCTTGTTGTTTTTTCAACAATTAATTAAATAAATGAAATTGACCGATAACCCACTACACTCAATACATAGCAAAATGAATCACAGCACTCCACTCTGCTATCTTACTTCTGAGGAAAATGCTAAAAGCTTCTGTACGACACTGTAAAAACTCAGTGACTGACAGTTTGTATGTACTTTTAAACTCACCTATGCCTGTACTTTTTTTTTTAATGTATTAGATATTTTATATAGATTTATTTGCCTTAATAATGGGAGAAAAGACCTGCAAAATTACCAAGACTTTTTTCCCTGCAGAACTTTAAAAGGTAATTTAAATATAACATCTCATGGTTAGTATTTCTTTTCTACATCTGGGAGTGGGGAGAGAGAGAGGCAAGTTAAAGTAAACCCAGTAGGTTCCAAAAATCAGAATATCAGAAAAGGCAAGTAAGAGGCAACATAATGGAAGTTTATAAAATTATTTATAGCATGGAGAAGAGTGGAAAGAGAAAAGTTTTTTTCTCCCTCTCTCATAACACTAGAACTTGTCCACATCATCTAATGAAGCTAAAAGTTGGAAGTTTTAGAACAGATTTAAAAAGTACTTCTTCACGCAGTGCATAGTCAAGCTATGGCTACCATCCTGCATGGCTTTTAAAAGAGGATTAGACAAATTCATGGAGGAGAGGGCTATTGATGGCTACTAGCTATGCTCTACCCTCCAGATTTGGAGGCAGCAATGCTTCCAAATATCAGATGCTGGAAACCATGGGAGCGCTCTTGTGCTTGAATCCGGCTTACAGGTTTCCAACTGAGGCATCTGGTTGGCCATTGCAGGTACGGGATGCTGGACTAGATGGGCCAGTGGCTTAATCCAGCAGGCTATTCTTATGGCACTCTTCAAAGAGATATGCTTAGAAATAATACTGTTTAGAAAAAAATGAGAAAAAGAGAAATAGGTTTTCAAATAGGGATATAAGGGAGTGGTAGGGCACTCACCAGGCACGGAGAACATTGCAGGTCCAGTTCCTTACATCTCTAGCTAAAAGGTAGCAGGTGGAAAGAACCAAAATTCCGATGCCATGTAAAGTTACTGCCAGTCAAAACACATAGTACTGGGCAGACTGACCAATGGTTTGATTCAGTAAGTACAGCAGCACCCAGTTTGGACAACGAAAGCTACCCTCTCCTTCCGGCAGCCAGTGCCAAGGCTGTAGGCCTCATTGCTGTGATGCTTTTTCAGTGTCACATTACAAGGAAGCTTGTACGTACAGGCATAAAAGAAGTGAACTGCCTTTGAAATGCTCATTTGTCAGTTGTGAAATTAAAATTACCTAAAAGTGGAGAATATAAACCAGTATTTTAAAGGATGGAAGGGAAAATATATGCTTCAAGAGAATGTGAACCAGAACCAGAAAAACACAGCAGATGATGCAGATTACGTAGGCAGGGTTCAGAGTGCAACCCCACATGATTACTTGCAGGAGTGTGTAGTACCATTAACAGTTTTGTAACCTGATGGGGGACCAAACAGAAGGGCTTCCTGACTAAATCGGGTCTCAGGTTATGCCTGGGAAAAGGTGTTGCTTGCTCTGCAAGCAGTCTAAGCTATATATTGTTAAAAGAATGGTTGTACACATTCCTGTCATAGCGTCAATATCTAACATTAGTCTGCAGTCTAGAATCCTAGCGTTGGAAGGGACCCCGAGAGTCATCTAATCCAACCTCCTGCCACACAGGAATCTCAGCTAAAGCATCCATGACAGATGATCATCCAACCTCTGCTTTAAAACTTCCAAGAAAGGAGTGTTCACAACCTCCCGAGGGAGTCTGTTCCCCCAACAGCTCTTACTGGCAGAAAGTTCTTCCTCATGTAAATCTGCAATAGCAGAATTGTTTCCACAAAATTATGTGGTATCCAAAATTGTGCTGCAATTATACTATTACTTGATTATTTGAACATATCCCCCCATCTTCTTCTGTTCCTGACTTTGACCTTTGAAGCAGGATGTTCATGTAATTAAGCCTCTTTTCTTTGCAAAACTTTAAACTTGACAATATAAGCTTTCAAAGAAGAATGAGGACAATCTGTGAATGGAATGGATAATGAAGGAATAATAAAACAAACACACTCCCATTCTCTAGTACATGTCATATTCATTTGTAAAGTTGATTGCCTTTAAGAAGGAGACAATAGGTTTTTAGCACAGATGTAAAATATTCTCCAGTCTTTTTTCTCCGTAAACAAACCACTTTCAGAAAGAACAAATAAAATAATGCAATAGTGATCGGTAAGAATTTTATACCAAATTTGATTGGGAGACAATGTTGTCTTCTCTTGTGACCTTTCTTGGTGTGGAATCTTTAATGGGCTGCCCCAGTCTCCAATGTGGTAGCATCATTCTTTTCAAATACCTACTTTCGATTTTTTAAAAATACTGAAATACATGCATTTTTATCTTCCCCAAAATAACAAAAATCAAATGAGCAGTTTCAGAAGTAGACATGAGCCATCCTGGAATGCACTTCAGATCATCTGGCTTACACTGACTAAACTCTTGCTGGCGGAGAGGGCTGTCCCTGAACAATGGGGGTGGATTGTGGTGGGAAGCATCTCCCAATGTGGACTGAACGACAACATTCAAATAGATCATTAGTACTTTTATACTGAAAAAAGGTCCCACTCTTAATGTTCATATAACACCGGTCCTGAGAGATCTGCATTGGCTCCCAGTATACTTCCAAGTACAATTCAAAGTGTTGGTGCTGACCTTTAAAGCCCTAAAGAGCCTCGGCCCAGTATACCTGAAGAAGCGTCTCCACCCCCATCATTCAGCCCAGACACTGAGGTCCAGCGCCGAGGGCCTTCTGGCAGTTCCCTCATTGTGGGAAGTAAGGTTACAGGGAACCAGGCAGAGGGCCTTCTCGGTAGTGGTGCCTGCCCTGTGGAACGCCCTCCCATCAGATGTCAAGGAAATAAGCAGCTATCCCATTTTTAAAAGACATCTGAAGGCAGCCCTGTTTAGGGAAGTTTTTAATATTTAATGCTGTATTGTTTTTAACACTCAATTGGGAGCTGTCCAGAGTGGCTGGGAAAACTAAGCCAGATTGTGGGGGGGTATAAATAAATTATTATTGTTGTTGTTATTATTATTATTATTATTATTAACTGTATACTTCTTTTTAAAATAACTTTTCCTTTTACTCTTCAACATTTATTTAGCTTGTTTCTGACCAATGAAAGTCCCAACACATTGCTCTCCATGGGTTGCTATCTATCTAAAGGTCTCTAACCCATTTTATACCTTGGATTATTCAAGGACAAGAAGCACGGACTACACAATACGTAACAATTTCCCCCTGGAATTGACAATAAACATACAATTTATTTTAGGGCTAAATTAAAATGTCAGCCAATGTTGAAAGATACGGACTCTGGACGTACACTGAACCAACCGCATAATTATTTCACTGCCTGGCCAAATTTATCTTGCATTCCCTCATTCTGTATATCTGCCCACTTTCAAGGCCGTGAGGACAGGTATTGAAACACAGCTTGATTGGCTGCTCTGCACCCTTCGGTGTAATAACTTCACCCCGGGGCATTGCATAATCCTGTAGTTTTCACATTTTATACAGTGCTCCCCCCCCAATTCATTTCTGCCTTGTTGTGACAAGAAGCTTCGTAAACTTACCATTGTGATATAGAGCCAGGAGTCTGGCTTTTTTTTTTTTTTACTCTGCTAGTAGTAAATTTGAAGGAAGAAATGGTCAAGGTGAATAGCTCCATTATCTTTAAAAGAATTTCCCGTTTAACCAAAAAGGCAATCAATTGCTTCCATGTAAGAAAAGGCTGGCAAAAGATCCCAGTAGAAATCAATCTGCTATAGAAAGTAGTGGCTGGGCGTGGAGCTTCGGGCAGCACCAGAAATGAACCAAATATGGTCTTGAATCCAAACCTTTGAATTTGGTCTTGAAAAAGACTGCCCTTTAGCCACTGGCATCATCTGTCTACTGTCATCTTCCAAGTGTTCCCCGCGCCTTATATTGCCACTATTTCAGTATTGTTAAAATGTACTCAGTATGGACTATGTATATTTTAAATCAGGAGTGGGGAACCTGAGGACCTTCAGATGATGTTGATGGATTCAAACTACCTTCAGCAGCCTCAGTCAGCATAGCCAACAGTCAGGGATTATGGGAGCTGTAGTCCAACAACATAGGGAAGATGATAGGCTCCCCATCCTTCTTTAAAATATTTGTGTGCTCTCTCTCTCTCTCTCTCTCTCTCTCTCTCTCTCTCTCTGCTGGAGATGACATGTAAGCCCATGGGTCTCTGAAAATGTATCTGTTCTGGACACAGTCTAGGTATAAATGAAACCATACACAGAAATGAGCATGGAAGCTGCACAACTGATCAACCCAACAAACATAATTCATCTGTACAAAGCAATTCAGCAAATCTAAACAACAATAACACATGGTGTCAAGCGTTCAGGGAAGCTCCCCTACTGGCAAAGTGGTTTATTTCTAAATCTCATTCCAGGGAATGTACAAATATACAAGACTGAGAAAAGAAATGAACTGGGTAGCTATAAATACACAGTTACACACACGAATCAAGCATTCAAGGATACTCACAGAAGAACATTCTAAATTAATTAAAATGGGACAAGGAAACTTACAAAAGAAGAAGAAGAGATTGATGCTTTTCTGTATTTTTCATTCACAATAAACAGTCACAGCCCATAACTGAGAGTGGTTCCTGAAGTTTTTAACCCAGCGCAAAGAAGAAGAGATTCTGAACTGGTTGTTGCAAAGAGGGCCAACTCCAGGTTTGTGAGTGCTTATCACACATACAGCAATCTGAATGAGAGTCATTTTCTGTAACAACAGCTGAGAAGAAATGGCAAACTTTCATAGATTCATAACTTGGCTGATAGAATCTATCAAAGGTCTGCATATGCTAACTTGCTGATAGATGACAGATGGCAAAAATGTGCCCATCAAAGCAAGATGCTAAAGTGACTTTCTTTGTAGGGAAAGTAATCTACTATAACTATGGTTGTTTTTGAAAGGAAGAGTAAAGCAGTGCTTAAATGAACAATGCTATGGAACATGATCCTCTGGAAGTCTCCAGGATGACAACTCATGCAGGTACGAAGGTAGAAACTGTCAGAATTCACCCTCAACCTGTCCTGTGGAAATAGCAGGCTATTAGGTCCAGAAGAGAGAATGATGAACTGTGTGAGTAGAGAAACTAGTGTCAATATAGGCAAAAAGAGCAAGCTGTCCATATTTAGCTTTTATAAACAATGTTGATTATGTGTTTTTTTTTAGCAGCCTATGGATAAGAGCAATTTGAAAGGCTTCATTTGAGTTCTTTCACTTGCCCCTTAAATATGCAGCAAACTGGTTTGACTGCATTAGAGTCATACCTTGGGTTGAATGTGCTTCGAGATGAGAGCGTTCGAGTTGCGCTCCACGGCAACCTGGAAGTAACGGATTTCGCCGCTTGCACATGCGCAGACGCTCAAAATGATGTCACGCGCATGCGCAGAAGTGGTGAAAACCGACGCACGTGTGCACAGACATGCCATCGCTAGTTACGTTTCCTTCTAGATGTGAACGGGGCTCCGGAACGGATCCCGTTCGCATCTAGAGGTACCACTGTATTAGGCCACGCTTGTGCCTGGTGGTGGTGGGGGAATCCTATAGCAGTATTATTTTCGTGAAGACTATTCCAAAAGGCACCAAATTTTGAGTTACTAGAGTAGTCGTTCTTCAGGGTTCAGCTCCTTCTCCAGGATTTCAAGACACTGAATTTTATGTTGGGAATGCCTGCTTCTCATTTCTAATTGGCTTACATACAAATGCACACACATGGAGATCACTGTGCACAACTTCCCATCCCACACACTGATGAACCTTATTTTGAACTGTTAATAACATAATCTGGCTCAAAACACCTTGGCTTTTACCACTAGACAAGTTACTGTAGTCATATGTTCTTCTTGTTTTTACATGAAAACTAATAAAAATTATTTGGACCAAAAAAAAAGGTTTTTAAGTAAAAGGTGTGGGGGTGTCCAGGAGGCTGAAAAAGGAAGGCAAATAAGTGGAAACCACCTTCTTTAATGGGACACGGGGGGTGCTGTGGGTTAAACCACAGAGCCTAGGACTTGCCGATCAGAAGGTCGGTGGTTCGAATCCCCGCGGCAGGGTGAGCTCCCGCTCGGTCCCAGCGCCTGCCAACCTAGCAGTTCAAAAGCACGCCAAAGTGCAAGTAGATAAATAGGTACTGCTCCGGCGGGAAGGTAAACTGCATTTCTGTGTGCTGCTCTGGTTCTCCAGAAATGGCTTAGTCATGCTGGCCACATGACCTGGAAGCTGTACGCCAGCTCCCTCAGCCAATAAAGCAAGATGAGCGCTGAAACCCCAGAGTCGGTCATGACTGGACCTAATGGTCAGGGGTCCCTTTACCTTTACCTTCTTTAACTGGATCAATGAGTCTTCCATGAGCTCTTTTTTTTTTTTGTAAACCATCACTCAGAAACATCTGCACTAAACCTTTTATTTGATAAGTGTTAACAAAGCAAGACTGCTAGTAAGAAAAGAAGACTGCTATAATAGATCTGGCAGTGTTACTGGGCATCAGTCTTCATGCTAACAATAGAGTTTTATGTCTGGAAGTAATCCCGTCTCCATTCTTGATTCCCCCCCCTAATAATTACAGTAATAAAAGAACAATATTAACTGCTGTATAAACAAAGCTCAAATCTATAATTTTCTTTTTAGAGGGCTCTTTTTGAAAGAAAAGATTTGTGAGTGTAAGACTTAAATTGCTATTCTATGAGAATGTAACAGAAAGGTCTGTGTCTGTAGAACTGGCATTTTCTGCTGTTGGGGTATTTCTATGTTCGATGTTGAACATGCAATATTATATAGCAAATTGTTTAGACTAAAGAGAGAGGCTTCTTTTCCTCCAAGCTGCCTCATCAGCTGCTTTGCAGCTGAGTTCATCTGAAAATTAAATTACATTATGTTTGTAGACGTTTTTTCTTCTTTTTAAAGGCCACCCTCTTATGTCTGGCTCAGCTTCCTTGCCAGATTCTTTACTTTATTTGTTCATAATTAGTAGAAGACTCCAGATGTCAACAAGAAATTGATAGAAATACAATTTTCAAAAGGTACGCAACTGTTTGTGTCAGAGTTCGAGTTCAGTAACGGTAATGTTGTGAATACATCTTTTTAACCTTTGTAAGTTACTTCCACTACATACATATTATTCATATAAAATTTCACGTGCCGTAGTATTGCTATGTCTCGTGGGTCTCATATGCATAGCCAAATCCCACTAGTGTTCAGAGAACAGGATTGAAAGTAGATTCATTTACTGTTCATTATGCAAAATGCAGGGCACTTTTTCTGATTTTGCTGATAAAAATTCTGTGCTGCAGTTCACAGAGCTATAACTTTCAGAACTCTTCGGGATGAGCACACACCCAAATTCAAAAATACATTTACTTGAGGGCACGTCACACTGATTTTCATTGAACATTCTTCCAAGTAAGTGGAAAAGTGTTGCAGCCCAAGCTGAGGATATGACTACTACATAAATTATAGTGTTACTCTGAAACTGTCTGTAATCAGTCCTCAGCTCTATCTGGGTGGGAATTCATGCTCGATTGTCACTGCATCCCCCATTATCCCGCCCAATTTTCTCTCTATGTGCACTTCATCCCAATGGTGAGTGGGCTGAACTGGTACAGACATTGCTATGGATTTACTCTGTCACCATATTTGGGGCCTAGGAGGGGTTTTTTTCCTGCAGACAAATTGGTTCATCTGTAGGTTTTCACCTGCCTCGTAGCAAACGTCACAACTGTGGCGGTTAAGGCATTGGGTGGTTTCTTTTATCACCAGGGTACCCTGTTAAAAAGGGTCCTGGAAGGGGTAGAACCATCTGAGTGTCCACACAGGGTCTGATGGGGTATAGCACCCCTTTCAAGAGGCGGCGCTGGTGAGAACATCACACTTGACCCAAGTCAAGGGGCAGTGTTCATGCCAGGGCTGACCCATCCCAGGTTCAACCAGCAGATGGGCTGGTTTGGGGTTGAATGCTTACCCAATGCTTTGCCAGCTTACATCTGTTATCAATAAAGTTGTAGCCTCATTTAACCTGTCCAATGGTCTCCTGTGTCTTATTATCATGGTCACACACCATGCCTTATGCACCTGGGCCATGCAAAAGATAAGCAAGCAAAGATAATTATAATAATACCTACAAAAGGTGGGTGAAATTACACTAGAGCATTTGGAAATTGTAAGGAAGAATGTCCTTAACATTTGTTGGTTGGAGCATCCCAGCATCCCTATGAAAGGAACACCTGAGTGAAAAGAGGCATAGGCAGAGCTATGCAGTTCCTGCAATAAGGCATCTATCAATCTGTGCCAACAGATAGCCACTGTTTAATTTCCTTTTCTGCCACTACATGCATTGGCACAGTGTAGGCCACTTTTGTCACACCCTTCTCTTTGTCGACTGGCAGTGGCAAATACAAAGCTGTCAATTGCCAAAGCTAGCATAAGAATATATAAAACACATGGATAGAAATGTATGTGTTAAAGGCATGTCTTTGGCTTCAGAGGCATCATTGTTCAAGAAGCTTTAAATGATGCACAAATGACAGCACGAACTCATTTAAACATGGTCAAACCATAATCCAGACATATATATATATATATATATATATATATATATATATATATTCTAGTAAGGGCAATTGAAAGCAAAACAAAACCCAGCTTGTTTTAACTAGCTAATAGTTGTGAGCACTGGAATTACTGGAAACCATTGAACAAAAACCCTTTCTATTGTACACTTAGAACAAACATAGTGAAATAATAAATGAAATAACAGAGAGACCATATTTCTACCACCACCACCCCAGTAGAATCACATGTTCATCTCTTCATGTGTAACAGACCAGCTGCTGTTTGCTCTTGTTAAATTACAATTTAATCTTTTCTCAGCTGGGTGTATTAACTTATGTGTTTTCCTAGCATGTAGCACAAGGAGACGAAGAGGCTGGCTGAGATGTTTGTGTGTCATTCAAATACTGTAAGTAACCATAATGCCAGAAAACATCCCCATATGCTCAGAAAGGGGAAAGAATTCATAAGTGTCCAAATTCATCTACACCCATATGTTGATATGTAGGCAATACTTTTGGGCACACTGGCATATGTGGTGTATGCAGCAACTGAAATGAAATCAATCCGAAGTCACAGCATGCAACCTGCCTAATTATGATAGAACACCTCACATATTTCATCTGTGCGAATCCACGTTTTGAACAACAGATGGTGTTGCTATGGGATCATAGCATCCTGAAAAGCTGCAGATGTACAACACTCATGCAACATGCTGAAAACTGTCAACCTGTAGCCCTTTTTCAGAAGAGGGAATCAAGCAAAGGAGCTATCTAAAAAAAGAAGATATGTACACATTTGAACTTCTAATGCTATTTTACATCAAAAATATATAAAGGAAGGAAAAGCACACACACATCCAACCCGAACTCCTACATATCCTCAGCTTGTTGTAATCTGAGGTAGAAAAGACTAATTTACAAATGTTACAAAGTCGCCCAGAATCCATGACTGAAGAGAGCTTTTTGTCAAGTTTTCCTTGCTGCAAGTATGGTCTACCAGACTATGTAGATTGTATAGACTGGATCTCTACATTAAATTTTATATTTAATGTAGTGTTCTGCAAAGACTTAATGTAAAATTTGCCAAGTAATTATACTCTATTCGACCTTAACATTTGAAAGGGTGTCTCCATGAAATTTTGCATTAGATTAATTGAAACTCTCCTTGCTGACGTTTGAACTTTGACCGAGAAAGCAGAATAACTAGCAAAAGTCTAAAAGAATTCGGGTTGAGAGAGAAGTTCAGCATAAAATGTCCCAGAAGGTTACATTTCTGCTGACTACCACACAAGGACTATTCACCTTCAAGTTCAAGAGGAATACATTATAAGTACAACTGTTTTGGGAAACCCCTGTTTAATCTCATAGACAAGATGACAAAAATGCTTATTGTCTGCTCAGTGCCTTCATAGGAGTTAGCAGACAATTTCAGCAACCACCAAGATCACAGCAGAAACCCAAAAGACTTTATTGCATCTCAATGCTATCACAACAAAGCCAGAAGAGTGAAGAACAAACACAAAACAAGAAGCTGATGAAATGCCATGTTAGATTTATGAAGACCAAGGTCTCCTTAACTTAGAAATGGTGAAGAATGAAATCCACCTTGATTTCAGTTCAGAGTTCAGTTCAGTAACAGATTGGTTAAAGTGAACTGTTAAATATAGACAGCTGAAAGATGAAAATTATTTTTCAGGTTTTACTAAATTTGCCTGCTGCAAAACGTATTCAGTGGCTCATGCCTAGTACTCTCTTGAATTCCAGTTCCCCCACCACAATCCTTATTCTGAAGTAAGGCCCAGTATAATCGAATTCTGGCATTCTTAAATTACATCCATGAATTGGGCACTGGGCCCACATGCTGGCCTTGGCCTTCCATGCCCAATCATTCCACATTGAGTAGAAAGGTCTAAAGGAGGATCGTGAAGGGACATTTGGCTGAATCCATTCTGTGATCATGCATAGCTCCTGATCATGGACCATAAGCACGTTGACATGCTTACAATTCCCCTTCGGACCTTCTCCTTCACTGTGTGCACATCCTATTGTCCCTCTATCGGTTGGGTTGGATAACGTTTCAATGGAACTATGTTTTCATATGACTTTGCTCATTTGTAATTTGGTTAGACAAAACTTAAAGGAAATGGTAGAACTTTGCAAAAGGATTTCAAAGACAGACGTGGGTAAGTGTTATCAGGTTCCGAATAAACTTAAGTTTAGTCCAGAAACAGAGACACATACAGTGAGTGGATCTACTGGGCTGAGTATGAATGATATGACAGATCTTGGACAAGGGAAGGCTCATGCTCGTATTCAAGAGGAAGACTTTTAGCTTGGTGGAATCCTGGATCTTCTTTGGTTTTAGACATTCACATGTCAACCATGGTCAGGAGTGTGTTCTTTCAGTTTTGACTGATATCATCTGCTCTGGAGATTAAGAGCTTGACTATATATTGCACACTTAAGCAATCTCTTGACAAGAAGCTGTTCCTGAAAACAGTTTAGACACTTCTATTGGTCCAGTTCCTTCCAGCTACCACCATTGTATTTAGTGAGATGCAGGACTTTTGATGGTGGCCCATACTCTGTTGAATTCTCTCCTAAGAGAGAACCTCCAGGTTCTTTTGAAAATCTCAGGTAGCTGATTACCAAGAAGAAAAAATGTGAAATAGAGTTTAGGCATTGTCCCATATCACCTATACTGTTTACCGGTAATTCCCTGGCAAGTGTTCCAGGGGTATTATATCCCAACTCCTAATATAAAGCACTCAGTTACCTAGAATTGGAGACATGAGGCATGAATGGTGCCAAAGCAGGTTTTCCTCCCAAAGCAAATATGAGCTTCAGAAAAGCGATTTTTCTCAGCAACATGAGAGGAAAGGAATAAATTCTCTCTCTGTGCCTGATCCGATCCCTTTAACTGTTGGCACCCCAGGCTGATACAATTTGCACAGGGAACGCCCTGTCCCGAGCCCTGAACATTACATGCAAAGTCAGATTTAACATAGCATCTAGTTTGGTCCTAAGTGCAGAAATGGGTTGCAACACTTGGAGAACCGAGTGCTTTGAAAATGGTAAAGAAGGGTTAAAAAACAAATGAGAAATACAAGCATGAAGGTATACATAAATGAATAGTCCCTGAGACATAATCAAAGCACAGAGAGAACAAGACGCTGCAGATGGAAAGAGGCAACTGCTTCACTAGACAAATGATCCCGCCTTATCCCCCAATCAACCTGATTGTTGGTAATTTTATTTATTTCTCTCCTTTGTGGTATTGATGTTTTACAAGGCAAAATCACATCACATTCTTTGGCTGTTACCACCTCAGGCTGTGATCTTGTCAGATCTCATCAACTAAGGAGGACTCAACCCTGCTTAGTATTTAGATAGCAGATCTGTAAAAAAGGAGCCCAGCTTTGGAGGAAATGAAAAAGAGCAACTCAAAAAGGGTTCATTGTTGATTCTCAAATGGAACACTGCCAGCTCTCCACTGGGGCGGGAGGGGATGCCTGCCCATTGTGTTTTTAATGTTGTTTATAACCTGACATATAAATCCAAGAAGACAGACTCTCTTAGTACATTGAACATGACACAGTCAATCAAATTCAAGATAGAATTTTTCCATGAAAGGCCCATGTTCAGAAGAAATAGTGTTTTTGACAAGATTGCTAAGAGCCCTTTATTAGTTAATCATAAAGGCTGAGTGCAGGTTTTGTGCTGCCAGTTGACTTACTACAGTTAGGTGAACCCATGGAATCACACACCTTTTGCTCTTCCTCCCTTATCCTCCCCCCTTAAAGTTATGCTTTTCTGCCTGCTCCTACTTACATAATAATTTCCCCCTTTCTATTTCAGAGCTGGTTGTGGTTAGCATTATGTCTGTTCATAAACCATAGTTAGCCCAAACCACAATCTCTGGTTTGATGTTTAGCATCATTACAGTACTGGCTAAAGATGTAATGCTAGTCATAAAAGGTAAAGGGACCCCTGACCATTAGGTCCAGTCGTGGCCGACTCTGGGGTTGCGGTGCTCATCTCGCTTTATTGGCCAAGGGAGCCGGTGTACGGATTCTGGGTCATGTGGCCAGCATGACTAAGCTGCTTCTGGCAAACCAAATGCCGTTTACCTTCCCACTGGAGCAGTACCTATTTATCTACTTGCACTTTGAAGCCCTTTTGAACTGCTAGGTTAGCAGGAGCAGGAACCGAACAATGGGAGCTCACCCCGTCGCAGGGATTCGAACCGCCGACCTTCTGATCGGCAAGCCCTAGGCTCTGTGGTTTAACCCACAGCGCCACCCACGTCCCTAATGCTAATCATAGTTAGATTCAAAAATGAAAGGACGTGGGGAAAGTCCATGCAAGCAGTAATCAAAGAGTGTCCCTGGCTCCCAAACCATAGTTACATCAGCAGCAAACTAATGTTTGCTACAACTTGCTTCCAATTCATTTCACAACAGTATTTATTTACTTTTTTCATTGTTGTCTCCCCCTCCACAAACTTGCCTTCAAATTCTGTATATGATTAAGTTCTCTAGAGAATGTTTTCTCCAATAAGACCCACTGCTTATTGAGACCAGATCCAAGTCCAGTGAGAGGTTCAGTGATAGTCCTACAACTACTACTACTACTACAATTACTATTATTATTTTATTGAATTGATATACTGCCCTGTACCCACAAGTCTCAGGGAATTCACTCTTCAGGGACACCCACAAGCAACACTAATTTACAAAAGACTATCTAAAATATTTAAAATACTAATAAAATCAGACATACACTGGCTCCCTCAGCCAGAAGCAAGATGAGTGCCCCACAGTCACCTTTGACTGGACTTAACCATCCAGGGGACCTTTACCTATTAACTAGTAGCTAATTTTAATGTGAACTCCATTGTGTTTTATTGAGTTTTCTTTATTGTTTTCCCAGTGGGACTGTCAGTATAAAAACAACCACAGAAAGCACTGCAAAAATATATGATCAATCAGAAACCAAGGAACACAGCATCATAAAATGTCGATAGCAGCAGAAAATGTGCACATTAGCTTAACAGTTTTAAAAACATTACTTTAAAGCCCCAGTAAAAAATTACTGAAGCCCCAGGGGGGAAAAATACAAAGTGATATTTTGCACAATTATTTTACTGAGGTTGTACCTTTTAAATTATATAAAATAAAACTTTCAATGCACATTTTATTTATTTTTCTTCTTTTTCTCACATGAACTCACTGTTGTCACATGAACTCACTTTGATACACGCTCAGGTGTATCAAAGGACACAGCTACCCCAATCTGTGCACCAAGGCAATCTGCATCAGTTCAGTTTACCATGCTGGCTTTAGCATATTCCACCTCTGATTATAACAAACCACAATGTACAAGAGCAAGCCAGCCAACCAGCTATACCTTTAATGGTATGCAAGTTTCACTGCATTTGATCATTGTTAAACACATGTGGTAGAAAAACTGTGGAGGAATAAATGTGGGGGTCTTAATATTTTACAACAGAAGGGGAAGTGGAGCATACATGTAATAATCTGGAACACTCTTTAAGAAATTCCATTTTTTCCTATACTACTGCTGACAGAGGAAGAAACTGAAGACATCTGAAGCCAGCTAGCATCTCACCTGTGGAGTAAGGTCACCACAGAGTCCAGAAACATTTTTCCTGCTTTGACTGCACTCCCACAGACTTTGAAAAAGCTAGTCCCTATGTTTCTCAGCTGTCCACATCTTTTTCATTTTCTTCTAGTGCTGAACTAGATAGAGCAGTTGTTTATCTTTTTAATTCCTTTCTCCTCATATTTTATTTCTGAGAAAGCCAATAAACTGGATTTGATCCACTGGCTCAAAGTGGGGGGGCACCCAATTTATTGCAAAGTTGAAATACCCTACTGTCCAGTCCTCTGAAAGTATTTAGGGTTGTGTGTGCATTGAGTCATTTCTGAAATTGCAACTGGTATGTTGTCCTAGATGCCATACACAAAGGTGCAAACATGTTGTTTTCAGAGTTAGTTTACAGGTGAACCCGCTATGAAAATATAGACAAAATCCAAGGCAGGTAGGCCCACTTGGCACAGTTGATTGACTTTAATAGGTGCTGATTATGCTGCTCATATTGCATGAAATTAAAAAGCTTACAAATGTTATGAGCCATTACCCTTCCATTTAAGAGAGCTTATGACATGTTAGCAACATTTAATGAAATTCTTTTCAGTATGCTATAGGCAGCCTCAAAGAGATTGCACTTTGGAATGTTACTTGTGAAATTATTTTCAAGAAAGTTTGTTTACTGCAAGAATATCTCTCCACTATCAGGGTGAGGGTATACAGTACAAGAAAAATATTTGTCATCTTTGTATTTTTCCCAGGGAGGATTTAGTCATAAAAGCAGATGAACATAGAGGAAAATATATATTTATGCAGGGGTTCCCTTTACCACCTTGCCTGAGCACAGCACACATTTATTTTCGTTCAACAGGAAAGCCTGTGTGAGGCTTTCTCTTTAATGTATTTTGTAATCCATCTATGGAGCAGAGAAATTAAGTTATACTTCTTTTTATTGTAGAGGAATGAAGGGAGAGAATGTTTGGTAAGGATACGGGATGTTAGGAAGGGCAGGCTGAAGTACCCTACAAAACAAATTCTCGAAAGTTGCCGCAATTCTTCGTCAATGAATTTTCTCAAGCTATGAGCAGCGGTGCCATGATGCGGATGTTTTCAGGGTATGTAAAAATTACTAGTGCTTTTCTTTTGGGGGGGGGACTTGTTAAAAACCATGCATGTGAACTCCAAATCCCAGCAGATTTTATCTGAAAACCTCCCTCTGCACCACTGAAAATGCCAAAAAGTATATGGAATCAACTTGTGATGTTTGCATTTAGCTGACATTTCTTGCAACTGGAACTGTTGCAGCATTAATGGTTTCGGTTGCCCTTGCTTATTCTTCTGGTTGCCTGCCCTCTTACCTTGCTGTTTACAGTTTGCTAGAAACGACGCAAGATCCTGAGATGATGGAACTGAAAAGGACATTTAGAGCATTCTCTGCAAAGCAAAGTTCCCAATGTAAGTGAACTAAAAACACAGAGATGCACCAGATATCGTGCAGCTACAGCGAGTGGGTGGCTAGATGTGGCTGTGCGAAATATTTACTTATTAGTCAGCAGCTGCTAATTAGTAACTTGTTTTGTCAAGCTAACAGCAGTTTAAAATAATATTCAGCAGCATTTGTTGCTTGAATGTAACTGAAAACAGGAAGGAAACAAAAAAGGATATGGATCCATGTGCACTGTTTGGCTCCAATTCCAATTTTGCTCTAATTTTCACCCTTCAAAGCATGATCCTTATTACCTGATTTAATTTTTTTTTTTAAAGTCACACTGCAAACAAGAGGCATGATCTAAACTTTTGGACTTTAACTCTTCCAATGTAATTATTTTTTAAATTACATGCACACTAGACTTTAAAGTATTTAACTTTTGTTGGATTATGACTGCTCCGCCGCAGGAACCAGCTGGCACAGCCACTTGGTTCTGGGGGCAGAGGCTGGGCTGCCACATTGTAGCTAGATGATAGCCCAGGTGGACAACCATCTGGTCATTGCCTAGATGGTTGTTGCTCTCCTGCTGACCTCCGCCATGCAACAGGGTGCAACTGGCACTCCTTGGTAAGGGGTGAACCATTTATCAGTGGAAAGAACCATGCTGTCTATGAAAGCTCTACCTCAAAAATGCCATTTTGGGGAAAGGAGGTGGTTTCATAGGCAAATGGTTTTGCTTTATCATTCAGCTGAACAATTTGCATTCTACTTGTTCAATTTCATCATAAAAATGTATCCATAATCTTTTTTCCTGTTCCCAAGTCTTTTCAACACCTGTAAGGTGGAAACATTCTCTTCCCTTATATACATTTATATACAACTGCTTATCACACATGAATCATATGCAAGTTTAACTAGATGGCATAACTGCACAATGTAGTAAGTACACTATATAATAATCTACACTTGTCTTACATGAAGGTGGGAACTGCTTGGGAATCTATATGCACATTTTAATGTTTATAAATGCACATAATTTTGTGCTATAGGGCAGGTATCCTTGTTTAATCCAAATTAGTATTTCGGTGTTAGCAATATTTGCCCCATGCTTGAAGACAGGTATGCCTCCAGAACAAATAAAGCAATATAATAACCTGAATTACGGAGCACAGTTTCCACATTAAAACCTTTACCTGGCAAATTTTTAACATTATGAGACAAGTGCTCTTGCAAAATAATTATTTTTCAACATTAAAAGCTTCCTTTACTGCTTGTACCATACTAATAGTAGCCTAAAGGAGAATCTGTGAACTAATAAAAGCAGGCACTTTCATGGAAATAGAAAATGCAGGGCAGCATAATTTATGTAGCATCTATTAGGTTGAGATCAATTTACTGAGTACTAAGAGAAAAGGACAGAGGGAAAGATATATTTATGTGTCTAAACAGTATGCTAGATGCACCACTGCAGACATTCATTGCACATGCCATGACTATGTGTACCCAAAATCGAGAGATGGGTGATTATGCCAGTTTTAGTTTTTCTGGATTTCTCAATTCTCCACCCTTGAAGCTCAGTTCTCCACATGTCCACATCAGTTTGCAAATTTTTTAAAAAAGAAAGACTTCATAAAAATTGACCAGCATTTTAATATGAATCTTTCCTTATTATATACATCTTTACATGCAATTTTAGAAAATACACACATTTTTACAAAGCAACTTTCTTTTATATAATGCATGTTTATGGTATCTGGGGAGGCCGCAATCTTCTGGCATGGCTGGGGAAAGAGGTTACCTGCCACTGCCCATCTCTGGCCTAGTTGGTCTCCCAGGTAAGGTTGGGCGAGTTCCTGCCTCAAATTGCTAAGCCAATTTGAGGCAGGAACTCGGGGGCTGCGACCAGTCTGCCCCTAGCCTGTGCAGACAGCAGACAGGTACAGCCCACCCTCTTGGCTCCATCTTTATTTGGGTTTGACTCCTGGAGCCTGGTCACTTGGCCCTGACTCCCTCAGTCAATTCCTGAAGCTTGGTTCCTATTTCCTGGCTTCTGGTTCCTAACTCACTTCTGATAGCTGTCTACAGCTCTGCTGTCTTTTAATTTAAGTGAAAATTCAGGAGACTTCCGGTTAGCGCCAGCGCTTAATGGCGGATCTCACCCGGAGCTCCGGGAGAGATCTGCTTCGTGGGTTCGGGTCCTGTCAGCTACGGCGAAGCGGGGACCCTCAAAAATCACAGGCGCATTGCCTGTGAACCGGAGACTCGGCGGGCACCTTTGCGCCCCCCCGACGCTGTGAAATAGCCTTTTTAAAGGCTGCGGAGCAGCGGAGGGGTTTTGGAGCGGTGCTGAGAGTCGTCTTCACCCAGCCTGCGAAGCGAAGCCGCGTCGCCATTAGCGGAGAGCGCTGATTTCTTCCGGCGAAATTGGATTAAAAGAGCAACTATCCGTGAGTAGGATTGACCGCTAAAATATAAATTGGACTCTAAAAGCAAAGAAATTGGGCACCGAGACGGACAAGCACTAAAAAGGAAGTCTGCTTTCCGTTCTGTAGCAAGATCAAAGCGAAAGGCACTCTAGCTGTAACTGCTTGAGAGGAAATTTGTGGGAATTAAGAAATCCACCACCAAAGCAAAGAACTCCCTCCCCGAAGGCAGGAGGGGGGGGAAGAAGATTTTAAAGTGTTTCCCTGCCAATTTAAAAGAATTGAATTAAGTACCGCTGCTCTTTTACCTGGGATCGGACTGCCGGAGAAAAGGAACCGGCTAAGGACTGTTGCTATAAGAAGGCTAAAAAGTATCTTTAATTGACTTTGGCTACTTCCAACTTGAAACATTGATTTTGTTGCACTGCAAAGTTACTTACAGGACATTATTGATTGGGATCCCCTTGAAAGAGAAAAGAAAAATTGGAAGGGACTAGGAAACTTTTGTTATTTTTTTTGAAGAGTGTGGGACTATTTTGAGAAGTAAAGAATTGACTCTACGCCCTCTAGAGGACTTACAAATTGTTTCAGCAACAAGTGGAGTTTAAAATCTGAGAACTTTTGTTGGATAGCTCAAAAGTGTGGGAATGACCTTGACTAAAAGACTTTGTTATGGCAGATGGTAAAGAGAAAGGGGATTTACAAGAAACAACCTTGAGATCTGGCAGACAATACAAAATTGACCCTTCCATGCAAAGAAGGGCTTCTGTAATAGGAGCCTCTGGAACTACAGTTGTTGCAAAGTCAAAAGTGAAAGCAATGTCTACAGAAGAATCATTTGCTAAGGTACTGGAGAAGATAAATGACTCTTTGGAGGAATTAAAAAAGCAAGATGCAGAGACTAAACTACAAGTTGCTGAAACTAAAGTACAAGTTGCTGAAACAAATAAAAAAATTGAAGAAATCTCTGGGAAAATTGACTTAAATACAAAAAGTATAACTGACCTTGGGAACAAAGTGAACTCAAATGCAGAAGCAATTGGGAAATTATTGGAAGATTCATCTACAACACGAAAGATAGCCGAGGAAGCTAAGGAAATTGCAACTGCTGCGGAGGAAAAATTTCCACCAGTTTACAAGAAACTGGATGAGTATGAGTTGGCACTCTCTATGCAGGATATGCAACGTAAGGAGAGGAATTTAAGGATTAGACTTGTGCCGGAAAAGGAAGGAGACAACTTGGTGGACTATTTGACAAAAGAATTTTCTGATTTTTGGAAGCAGGAGTTGGAGAAAGAAGATTTTAAGATAGAAAGTGCATTTAGATTGGGAACAAGGCAGAAGAAGAATCGACCCAGAGATTGTCTTATAACTCTAAGATCAAAGGAGGAGCGAGATAAAATACTGAACCTGCATTACCAAACAACCCTTCGAATTGAAGATTTTTATATTGAGATCTTTAAAGACATCCCTAAGAGTATCTTGGACGCAAGAGGACATTATAAGGACCTGGTGATATTGCTGAAAAGGAACTACATACCATTCAGGTGGGAGTTTCCCCAAGGCTTGTCTTTTAAATACAAGGGGAAGAAGAGAAGAATAAAGACTGTGAGTGATAAAGACAAGTTCCTGGGAGAACACGAAGAAGACCTACAGAAAGAGACATTTCCAGGACAAGGGCATCCGTCACTGGATACGAACACGGTACCACCGACAGACGAGGAACAAAAACAGGGAGCTGTAGGAGGAAGGAGTAAATAATCCCATCATGGCTCTGCAACTTCTAACCTGGAATTGTAACGGTTTGAACATTCCCAGGAAGAGAAAAAATATATTTCATGCCTTAAAGAAAGACCAATTGGACTTGATTTGTCTACAAGAGACTCATGTGACAAGAGCACATAGAAAATTATTAATAAATAAAAGACTGGGACAGGAATATCCTCAGACAGAGTAAAAAAGAGAGGAGTGGTGATCTATGCAAAAGAAAAGTTGCAACCGAAACAAATTTTTAAAGATGATCAAGGAAGATATTTGGCAATTGAAATTCAATCCCAAGGAGAGAAGTATTTGATAGTGGGAATCTACGCACCAAATGAAGGGAAAGCTGAATTCTTTAAGAAGTTGCATGAAATCTTGATGGACCATATGGATTACAACTTAATTTTGATGGGAGATATGAATGGAGTAGTTTCAACAAATATGGACAAAGCACAAAGACAGGTAATAACAAAAGATGGAAGACTACCAAAGACTTTTTTTGAAATGACTGACAATATGGACTTGATTGATATTTGGAGAACAAAACATCCATTAGAAAGAGAGGGAACCTTCTTTTCTGAAGCCAAAATGACATGGACAAGGATTGACCAAATTTGGGTGACTAGCAGTATGGCGCCGAACATAAAAAAAGTAGAAATCTGCCCAAAAACTTTCTCCGACCATAATGCTGTAAAGATGGTGATGAGGCAAACAACAACTGGTTCCTTCAGATGGAGAATGAATGACACCTTATTCAGAGATGAGGAGATCTGCAAGAAGGCCCAAAAAACTTTGAAAGACTATTTTGAAATCAACTTAAGGTCTAAAGTAGAAAAAAGAATAGTATGGGACGCAAGCAAAGCCGTGATGAGAGGGTTTTTGATTCAGCAAAATACTTTAAAGAAAAGAAAGCAAAATGAGAAGAAGGAGAGAATTTTGGAAAAGATAAAAGAAGGGGAAAAACAATTAAGATCGAAGCCAAAATCCCAAGAGATTTTAAGAGAAATTAAATTTCATCAAACACAATATATGGAACTGATGAATCAAGAATTAGAGTGGAAAATTAAACAAATGAGACAAAAGACCTTTGAATCGGCTGATAAATGTGGCAAGTTACTGGCTTGGCAAATAAAGAAGAGACAAAAACTCAACACGGTAACAAATATAGAAGTGGAAGGAAAAAACATAAGCAACCCAGCGGAAATTAGGAATTGTTTTCAGAACTACTTTAGACAACTTTACACACAAGGGCCGCAGAAAGAAATGGACATACAACAGTTCCTCGAGGAAAATGGGCTGAAAAAGGTTTCGCAAGAAAGTAAGACAATATTGAACCAGGAGATATCAGCACAAGAAATAGAAGATGCCATTCAAGGCATGACGCTGGGCAAATCCCCCGGACCGGATGGACTGACTTCCAAATATTACAAAGTTTTGAAGGAAGGGTTGATACAACCTCTGAAGGAAGTCTGCAATGAGATTATGGAGGGGAAAAGGGCACCCGATACGTGGAGAGAGGCCTACATTACACTTATACCAAAGACAGAGACTGAAAAGACCCAACTTAAAAACTACCGACCCATCTCGTTATTGAATGTGGATTACAAAATCTTTGCTGACATTTTAGCAAAGAGACTGAAAAGAGTTTTGATGGAGGAGATTCACGGGGACCAAGCGGGCTTTCTCCCAAAAAGGCATTTGTCGGATAACGTAAGGAATATAATTGACATTTTGGAAAAGCTGGAAGTGAATATAAACACTAAGGCTGTTTTGATATTTGTGGATGCCGAGAAAGCCTTTGATAACATTTCTTGGAGTTTTATGTTGAAGAACCTCCGGGGGATGGGGGTAGGTCAAGGGTTTGAGAATGGTATAGGTGCAATATACTCTGAACAGAAGGCGAAACTAATTGTAAATAATGTGGTTACAGAAGAGTTCAAGATTGAAAAAGGGACACGTCAGGGGTGCCCTATCTCCCCACTACTTTTTATATCGGTCCTGGAGGTTTTGCTTAATATGATTAGGAGGGACCAGTTGGTTAAAGGGATTCAGGTCAGAGCTAAACAATATAAACTGAGAGCATTTGCAGATGATTTAGTACTTACATTGCAAGAGCCAGAAGCTAGCACGAAAAGAGTTTTGGAAATAATTCAAGAGTTTGGTCAAATGGCAGGATTTAAATTGAATAAGTCTAAGACAAAGGTTTTGGAGAAAAATTTGACACAGATAGAAAAAGAAAGGTTTCAGAACGAGACAGGGTTGACTGTGGTTAAAAAAGTGAAATATTTGGGTATAAATATGACAGCTAAAAATGTGAATTTGTTTAAAGATAATTATGAAAAAACTTGGAGAGAAGTGAAAAAAGATTTGGAGATTTGGTCCAACTTAAAGCTTTCCTTGTTAGGCCGTATTGCAGCTATAAAGATGAATGTATTGCCAAGAATGTTGTTCTTGTTCCAAGCATTGCAAATAATTGATAAAATGGATTGTTTCAAGAGGTGGCAAAAAGACATATCTAAATTTGTCTGGCAGGGCAAAAAGCCCAGAATTAAATTTAAGATATTAACGGATTCAAAGGAAAGAGGGGGGTTTGCCCTGCCAGACTTTAAATTGTACTATGAAGCGGCAGCTTTCTGCTGGCTGAAAGAATGGCTGCTTCTTGAAAACACAGACATTTTGGATTTGGAAGGTTTTAACAATATTTTTGGGTGGCATGCATATTTGTGGTATGACAAGGTTAAAGCACATAAAAGTTTTAAAAATCATATTGTCAGAAAAGCACTATTAAATGTCTGGGTTAGATATAAAGACTTGCTGGAAAATAAAACTCCAAGGTGGCTGTCGCCAATGGAAGCCAAGGCAGTTAAAAAGTTAAATATGGAGTCCAAGTGGCCAAGATACTGGGAAATTTTGGAAAAGGAAGGGGACAAACTGAGATTGCAGAGTTTTGAGAAATTAAAAGGGAAGGTGAGAGACTGGTTGCACTATCACCAAATAAATGAAGCGTTTAAACTGGGCAGTAAAATTGGCTTCCAGGTGGAAAAATCAAAATTGGAGACAGAACTGTTAGAACCCAGTACTAAGAATTTGTCAAAAATGTACAATTTGCTGCTGAAATGGAATACACAAGATGAAACGGTTAAATCGGCCATGATTAAATGGGCTCAGGACATTGGTCATAATATTTTGTTTGCTGATTGGGAAAAGTTGTGGACCACCGGGATGAAATTTACGGCATGTAATGCCTTAAGAGAAAACATTATGAAAATGATATATAGGTGGTACATAACCCCAGTCAAGCTTGCAAAGATTTACCATTTGCCTGACAATAAATGTTGGAAATGTAAAGAAACTGAAGGTACATTTTTTCATCTTTGGTGGACTTGCCCGAAGATTAAGGTATTCTGGGAAATGATCTATAATGAACTTAAAAAGGTATTTAAATATACTTTCCCCAAGAAACCAGAGGCCTTTCTCTTGGGTATTGTCGGCCAAGGGGTGTTAAAGACGGATATAACTTTCTTTATGTATGCTACAACAGCAGCTAGAATACTCATTGCGAAGTACTGGAAGACGCAAGAGCTACCCACACTGGAAGAATGGCAGATGAAGGTGATAGACTACATGGGTTTGGCAGAAATGACGAGCAGAATCCGAAACCAGGGAAGAGAAGCAGCACAAGAAGAATGGAAAAAATTTAAAGACTATTTAAAGAAATATTACAAAATTAATGAAAGTTAGAATGATGCTGGACTGGAAAGTAAATGGTTACTATTAGCTATGGTTAAGACAAGGAGAATAAGGAAGACTAGTCTAAATTTAAATTAAAATAAGGGAAGATTTGCTGAACAATCGATAAGAATTTGGAATACAGAAAAGGGAGGCATGAGGAAGTCGGGGAAGAAAGGTATAAGAAATTAGGATATGAAATGATACATGTTTTTTGTTCTGTTTTTGTCTTTGTATGTTTATGTATGTTGTGTTTATATGGAAAAAATAAAAATATTATAAAAAAAAAAATAATTTAAGTGAAAATTCAGCACATCTCTTTTGTTACTGGGTGAGACGACCAGCAACATCAGTTAGCTGTTCTCAATGTATCACAAGCTCTAATAAGCCATTTTGTCAAATTCACTAGGTCTTATTTCCTGAAAATATGCTAAAGACTGCATCTTGACTCTGCATGATGTGCTCAAGTAGGAGGGTGTATCACATAGAGTTAGGAATGTAATGTAGAAATGAATCAAATATATATTTTTATTAAGTTTATGCCTGTTGGCCAAACTGCCTCCAACTAAGTGGCCAGATGGTACAAACCCGCCATCTCCTCAAATGTATGCTGTGGTGTCTTTTCCTGCACTTTGTTTCCAATAACTGCAGACACTGAAAAAATGTGTGCCCTGCTTGCTAGGACAAACTTGAACTTCTGTCCTGGATCACAGTGAGCCCTGAGGCTAGTTTTCCGTTCAAGTTTTCCCTTGAGAACATTGATGTTTCTCTTGCTAGGGGCCTTTTGGAATTAAGAGAAAACGATATTCCTCAATTTCAACACTATACGATCTACCAGACAGGAAGAGAGTGGACTGGATTTCTAAGCCAGAACTATTGATCCTCTTGCTATTGATCTCCTATAACCAACTACTGCCTGTCTATTTTGTCTGCCAGGAGAACTAACTGAAATTAGGACAATTTTTGGGGTTTTCATTACTATGGCTGCAGTTGAATGTACTTTGCATAAACCTACTTTCTTTACACACAGAAGAAATGCCATGCGGCATCTGCCTTCATCGTCCCCAGCAGCAACAAAACATGTCTCTCCTGCACTGGTCTCTATAGCCACAGTTTGAGTAAGTTTCCAACAGTTTGACTTCACTCCCAAAGGCACGCTCCTCCATTGTCTCCCAAGACAAACCAATGCAGACCAATTTCTTTATTAAGTAAACCTAATCTAGGTGGATTCTAACATGTTTACCACACCCCACATTATGTGCTTTTGACCAAGTTTCTATGAGGATATGGCAAACCTTTTTGGGTTATGATAAATTGGAACCTGGTAGAGTTATAACATCCGATCAGACTCTAAATCAAACTTAAGGTAATGGCCATGTCTTCACCTAGCACAGGGCCAAATCACAGCTTGGTGCAAACGTGAGCACGCTGACTTTTGGAATGGAGACAGCAGCTGTTTTACTCTTTCCCAGTATGACACAGCAGCTGTGCCCAGCTTTGGCTTAGGCACATGTGAATCTAGGATCTGTGTTCCTCAACCATGAGCTGTAGCCAAGGGGATTTTGTTGTTGTTTTTTGCTTACCGTGGCAGGAGAATTACAGTTTCTATTGCTGATTCAATAAATGGTTGCAGCTGTTGATTTAATTTAAAATACAGTCCCACTAGAAAAACTTGTGTAATTAGACTTGAGTTCTTAATCTGGGTTCCCATCTAGGTCAGGGGTGGGGATCCTGTGGACATACAGAAATTATTTGACTCCCATCAGCATGGACAAATGAGCAGGGAATATGGGAGCTGTAGTTCAGCAACATCTGGATGGCCATATGTTCCCATCCCAGATCTAACCCCTGGAATGCTAGGAAGAGGAGAGAGTGAGAAGACTCTCTAAAGGTGCTGAGGAACCTAAACAGACAAACAGCCTGATTTATTTCTATTATTACCAAGACAGAAAATCAGTGGCGTAGCGTGGGTTGTCAGCACCCGGGGCAAGGCAAGTAATTTGCGCCCCCTAACCCGTGGATTTGCGCCCCCTAACCCTAACCCCCAGATGTTGCGCCAGGTGCGGCCGGCCCCCCCCTGCATCCCCCACGCTATGCCACTGCAGAAAATAACCAGATTGTCTAACAAACTCTCTGTTGTGGTTGCTGATAGACCTGAAGAACAGCATACTGCAAAAATAAAAAATAATATAAACTTAAATTATAAATTTAATAGCTATTTTAAAAAGAAGTTTGTCATAAAATCACTCACTTAAATTTGAGTCAACTATGGCCGTGAATATTGGAAACTACAGTACTGTAATCACCATTTGCTAGCACATAAAATTAACCATTGTGCTGCAGTGCAATTTTCAGTCAAACTTTGTTCATGCAATTTACAAAGGCAAGCAGATGGTTCGTGCAATAGTCCATAATAAATTACAACAGTTAGAAAGACAGTTATGTACCAAGAACAGCAAAGAATTTGAGCTACAGATGGGCTTATAGATGACCCTTCCAATTTTTAATAATCTCCATAATTTATGTAAAGGCAAGAAATGCAAAGATGCCTAATGTGCTTTCTTGACGAAGCACAAATCACTTCTATTTACCCAGCCAATGTTTCATGGTCCAGTTAACTTCTTAATTAAAGACAGCAAGATGTTCATGTTCCATGGAAGTGGCATGGAAAAGAATGTTTAGTGTGCAATATGTTCAGCTGGGAGTTCTGGATGCTCTGCTTGCTTCTTGAGGACCTTATCATTTTTCCCTTGAAACGCAGCTTAAAATGTATTCAATCAGTGTGTGAAGCCAGAGAACTGCCTACTCCCCAAATAATTTGTTGTCATTAAACTGCTTGCAATATTCCAATACCTAGTCAAGTATGACCAATCACCTAGAAAAGTTTTATTTCTTCCAAAAATGCCTTTTCTTATTTGTCTAGACAATGTTTGAGTGCAAAGGTCAAAAACGGTATCACTGTCTCAATCCCACTTGATAGAATTAATTTGGACACTTAGAACTCTTCCAGACACTTACCCCTAGCTGAATGGGAAATTACAAGAGCAAATGGGTGCAGCATGCACAACTACCTCCTCATCTCTCCCTTTCCCATCAAACAGTGGATTGGCTGGGTTTGGGTATTTTTCAAAAAGGCATACACAGACAGCTCAAATTGCTCAGCCTGCTCTCTCTCGGATTTGAGCCAAACCCTTTAACAAGGTGGCTACAAAGGTTAAAAGAAAAGGAGGTTCACCCAGGCACAGCAGCTAATTACTGAAGTCTTAAAGAAAGTCATTTAAAAAATGACAGGTTTAAAATACAGTATAACTCTTCCATAAAGCCAGCCATTGAACTGGATAAGAACTGTAAAGCCCTTAGTATACATAAAGGGATATAGATATTACACATAGCAACAAACTCGAGGAAACATAATATTTGTACAGAACAGAATGCTGGCTTGAATGGAACAGAATGAAGGGTGTAAAGCCTGTAAAGCCTGCAAAGACATCTGGAAGGGCTTTTCTCTTCCCCACCAAAAGGCATCTGAATGTTGTTTGTGGTGGCAGTAGTACCACTACCTGTAGAGGTCCAAGGACCCACTCAGCCCCACTTTCTTTATATAGTAGAATTGTGTGGCAAGTTCAATACTGCTCCCACGCCCACTTCAGTAGGCCAACTCTGACAAGAGAGTAGGACCATCCACCTGTCAATCAGATACCAGAGTATTGAAGGGTGGGTGGCACTTGTCAAAGGTAGTCCCTGAGGGTGGGGTGGGGGTGAATAAAAAGCTGACTTGCTGGGTCAAAAAAATTCCCCGCCCTGATCTAGGACAAATGACGCATGCTTGTTATCCTAATCTGTTCTTCTTGTCCCTTAAGGAAAGGAATACGTAAGTTAGGATTTTGATAAATTAAAGGCCCACATTAAGATGTTTACAATTATGGCTTTGAAACTCCCTTCGGTAGTGGTAATGATGGCTGTTCATATGCTTTCTTAGTCATAGCACCTAAGTGGACTTGACAGATACAGCCAACACATGGGCTGTTAATGTATCTGGGTGCAGAAATGAACCACTGGCTAATCCATCATTCTCCACCAAGCAATACACAGCCTTAAAGGAGAACTGGAGCTGATCTATGTGCCCAGGTCCAGCTAATACAATAGTCCCAGTCTCACAGATTCAATGTACAGTGGTACCTTGATTTGCAAACAGCCTGGTTTGCATACATTCTGGATTACAAACACATCAAACCCGGAAGTGCATGTCCCGGTTTGTAAACTTTTTTTTGGATTACAACCCATTATTTTTTTTTATTCCGAACAAAAAAATTTTGGAGGCCCCATTGGCAAAAACACACTTTGGGTTACAACCTGTTTTGGTTTACAAATGGACCTCCAGAATGGATTATGGTTGTAAACCAAGGTACCACTGTATTAATATAATTGTGTAAAAGAACAACAGTGGAAATCAAAAGGGTAAAATCATGATTTCTCACAGTATAATTTCTAAAAGGAATTTGTTTCACACAGGAAGAGTTTAGTCTTAAGAATATTATTATGTATGAAATGCTGAACTCATGGTATAACGTTATTATACTCGATAAAGAGATAATGAAACTTAATTCCATCTTTAACTGTGCTTCATCTGCTATAAATAATATACCTAGCACCTGTGATCCTACCAATATGACAAAACATCATCAAAACCAGCAAAAGATACACAGCTTTGTAGCTTGCTCAATATTTCAGGGCCAAACAGTAACACATTAACACATTCCTGCCAGGAGCTTTGATTTCACATTAAGACAATTTCTTATTTTGCAGATGTTTACCATCCATCTACATATGGATACAAGGGAAAGCCTAATGATTTGTCCCGGTGCAGATATATTAAGGATAAAAGTGTGCACTCTGCTCCTTTAGTTTAGGAACTTCTAAAATGCAAGTACAGACTTGGATTCAGTGCAGTTATAATAATGTATAGGAATTAAGGGTGATCATGCCTAATGGATCTCATGGTTTCATGTAAGAACAAATAAAACAAAGCCAGGCTTAAATTTCAGTTCTTCTAGACAGATTCAGTATCATTTATACTTGATGTATATTTATCTGAAGTTACTGGACTTACATACAGCACTTGCACATTTCTGTGCGTATTGTCAATGTCAATAAAAGCCAAGCAAAAGCAGTACAAACATTTCCATACATTTTATTTTGCTGTCTTATTGTATAATGTTTTATCCAGAAAAAACTTATAAGGGCTGGGATCCGAAGGCCCATGTGTGCACGAAGGCCAGAGCTTTTCCATTCCTCATACAAGCACAGTTACTTTCTCTACCCTTCTAAACCACTAGTGGGAGTCCTGTGGGGTATTATTATCGAGAGTGGACTTGTGATACCTCTTGGGAATATGAGGAAATGTATAAGACATTTCAAATCTCAATAAACTTTCAAAATTTGCAACTAACTTGCTTTACATTCATTCAGGGGCTTAGTGATACATTTTGATCATAAAGAGCACACTGATTGCTTCAAAGAAACCCAAACAAGATAGAGACAGTCTGCTCACATCCCACATGATTTCTTCATTATGTTCATGAAAAAGGAAGGCAAGAGAGAATTCCATGGCTTGAAACATTAATTGTGCTTTAGAAAAACCCTGTTCATCTCTTTTTGTACTGGCAATTAACACACAACTTAACAACCTGAGTAAGCTGTTTATAAAACTATCAAAATGCATTTTCATTTCTATTGAATTCTTCTCTAGTGAATGAATTTTTTTGGGTCAAAGGTCTTCCTTTATTCCCATAAGAAAATATGTGTGTGTGTATAATATGGTGCTTTCCTCATTAACTCTCCTTCAAAAAATGTTTGCTACTGCTTGGATTACTCTGCAACCAATTTACAAAGGTTATAACCTCCTGTAATGAAAAGCAATTTGGTCTTGGATGTTGCACTGAATAGACCAGAGAACTTAATTTTTATAAGACAAATGAAACTCAACATTAAAGTGATGCTGAGGTTATTTAATTAGATATCTGCTCTCAAATAAAAGTGGGATATGCAACTTAGGGCAACACTTCTGTGTAAGAAACAATATAAATTAGAAACTGAACCTATTCATTTATTTTTATTTATTTCATTTATTTATTAAATTTGTATACTGCCCTGCATCCAAAAATCACAGGGCCATTCACAACATAAAAATACAAAATGGGAACAAAAAATGCATAATAAAAACAAAAGCAAACAAGTAACCCTGCTCCCAAATTTGAAGTCTCCTGTTCAGAAGAAAGAAACCCCAGTTATATTTAATGGTGTCATAAAAATGCAGCCGCAGTCAAAATGGGATGGCTATGTGTCGGAGCAGAAACACAGTGCTATATAATAAGGTTACCAGATGTCCCGGTTTCCTGGGGACAGTCCCCGGATTTAATCATCAATCCCCTGACAAAATCTATCCATTCCAACTGAAGTTGAAAAGTGTCCCCAGATTCATTGAAAAAAATCTGGTACCCTTATGCTATACTGTCACAAGGCACAGAACTGGGTAGACAGTGAATGGGATAGAAGGTAGAAGTGGAACTACTGTATTGCTCATCTCACTTTTCAGGTGAGGAAGCCAGTGTTTGTCCGCAGACAGCTTTCCAGGTATTGTGGCCAGCATTACTAAACCACTGCTGGTGCTTGGAGGACCATGATGAGTGCCAGAGCGCACAGAAATACCATTTACCTTCCCACCACAGTGGTACCTATTTATCTACTTGCATTGGTTTGCTTTTGAACTGCGAGGCTGGCAGAAGCTGGGACAGAGCAACAGGAGCTCATCCCTTTGTGCGGATACGAATTGCCGACCTTCCAATTGACAAGTCCAAGAGGCTTGGTGGTTTAGACCACAATACCACCCGCGTCCCTTAATATATTGTACCAGTGTTCAGTAGAGATAAAAAAGAGAGAGAAGGCATTAACCCATGAATTAATGATCTATAACTAAAGGGAAAACTATATGAAATTTATTGGATTGACCAAGCAAAACAATTCTCATTAGGCCTAGTAAATAGACTTTAACTATGATGGCACCTCCACAGTTGGAGGCAGTATATCTTTGACTGCTGGATATTGAGGGCAAATCACAGAGCACTATTAAAAGATCCTCTGCTTGTGAATTTCCCGCAGCATATAGCTGGTCGCAGCCAAAATAAGAGTACTGGACTATTTAGAACATTGGACTTCTTGCAACTGGACTAGTTCTGAAATTATCAGTTTTTTGTTTTACAAGATATGCTGATAATTCTTACTTTTAATTGCACAAATATCAGCAAGCTACTCAATTACTGACCTGCAATGCAGCCAACCTAAAGTACAGTTATAATATAGATTGGTTGTGTACTTGTTGTTTGTGACATGTTTTCTGTAATCAAAAGACAAGAATCTGATTTTTTAAAAAAGGGAAGAAAAACTTACTGTCTTGGACCGGATTTCTTTGGCGTAGAGAGGTTTCAAGAATTCTGAATCTCCTTCTAGCTTTAATCCTTTTTCTGTAATCCTTAGATTTCCCATTCCATCCTGAAATATAAAAATGGTCGCCATTAGCCATGATTTCATAAACATTAGGCTGTCAAAAATGTATTTCTTGTGTGTGGGGGGGGGGGACCATGTAAAACACTGGGAGGCACTGTACAAGGCAATCAATTGCATTATCCTTCTGGCTTAGGCTTTCTGAGGAAATTGTGTTTCAAGCAATTTGAAATGTCCCCCCCCCCCCCAAGCTGCTTATCTGCGTGAAATATGCCCTTTGGCTTGTCATCTGAAGAACAGAGAGGTGAGAAAGAAAAATGATAGGTGGCGTTTAATGTTAACACAAAACCATTCATTGTAGCAAGTCTAGCTTTCAACATTTATACAAATACTGTCCCTTCATTTATGACAAGCTCAGGACACAAAAGATGGATCTGCCTGTCAGAAATACCTACCTTTAAAATCGACAGCTTGCCATTAAAAAACAAGTATTTTACAATCTGAATTATCTCTCTCTGTGTGCATAATTAATTCAACATCTTATTTGGGACATAATAAGTCCAGGTTTTCAAAAAAAACAACACACATTTTAGATAGTCTAACAGGCTGCCCATAAGAAAGAGAAATAATCTGTTGGCTGAAATAATGGGGGCTGAAAAGCAGTTTGCTGGAATATGAATGTGCATTTTTTCCAACTCTCCCATCTCCCCAGTTTCTTTTATTTATCTAGTAGAATAATAAATCCATATAGGCAAGCAAAATATATCTACATTCTTACTACATTTTTACTTTAATGTCTCATAACCATGTCACCTGTTGCACCAAGCATCTTAGTAGCTGAAGATGTGTTGGCAATGCATATGCATGTGAGAGACAAAGTTATCATTAGGATATCAAAGAAATACACAACAATTCTAAGATGCAGAACAATTTTTACATTTTAGGAATTTAGAACTCTTAAGTAATATATAGAGTTAACAACATGGTAGCAATTTCAGAAATTTGTACCCCAGTTCATCTTAAATTCACCAGAGCCCAAATACATCAAGAGCTCCTAGATCAGTCAATGGTCTCCATGGTTACTCACCTACAATCAGTGGCGTAGCGTGGGTTGTCAGCACCCGGGGCAAGGCAAGTAATTTGCGCCCCCTAACCCGTGGATTTGCGCCCCCTAACCCTAACCCCCAGATGTTGCGCCCGGTGCGGCCGGCCCCCCCTGCACCCCCCACGCTACGCCACAGCCTACAATGTGGGGTTTTTTTGTGTGACGCTACCCACCAGTATGAAAAACGGTTACTTTTATTGCTGCCCATCTAATTTTTTTATTGGCACCCATGGAACTTTTATTAAGATATGAGTACTGGCATCTCATATTTTACAAAAAAGAGAACTGCTTATAATTATGGGTGCATTCATACATTAATGTTAATTAATTAATGTAGCTGCGTCTGAATGACATGTGATTGTGCACATGCATATGACACTGAATCCAGAAAGATCCTAAAAACGTAATGAAAAGGGGTCTGGGCGGGCTTTTGCATGCTCCATGAACACGTATGGGGGTCCAGAATGAAGCCCCTACATAAAACAAAGATTGCCTGTATATACCAAAAGCCAGGTTGCAAAGAAAGACACACACACACACACACACACACACACACACACACACACCGCCTTTGCTGGTGTGGCTGGCAAGTAAACTTGTACTTCATAGTTGAGTCAGCTAACATAATGGTGTCACCATCTGATTGACAGGTGAGAGACCACACTCACCAAAGAGGTCCTGTGTGGCTGGGGGAGCTCAGAATCTACAGCTCATGGTACCTAAAGCTCACGGTGTGAAATGTAAAGCTCACAAATGGTGTGAAATGCAGGCTGGCTGTAGGCTTCTAGCAGATGTCTGCAAACAGTCTACTTCTTTTAGAAATTGTTTAGTTATGTGTTTTCAAAATGTAATGAAACAACTCGCAAACTATAATAGAAAATGAAATAGATATAAGAATTCTGTTCCTTATGGTTTGCAATGCAATACAACAATATTCAGAGGCACGACACACACAACTGAAAATACCCTAAAAGGCTTTTACCATGAGAAGTTTGATATTTTATCAAGGCAGACCCCTCAGGTTTATTAATTTGTGCTGCATTTTTCCCCTTCAAAATTGTGTGTGTGTGTGTGTGTGTGTGTGTGTGTGTGTGTGTGTAAAACGGAAAGAGTAAATGTATTATCAAATAACTCACAAACATTGGAAATGCCATTTCTGACAGCATAATTTTAAAGTTATGAAGGAGGGAGTGAAATAGATCTCACTGCTGACATAAAGCTAAACATGCTGTTCTGCAGCCACTTGAGACCAGAAGAAAAACCCTGAGGCAGTTTTTTTTAAGGATTACTGAATATACCTTATTATCTTAGGTATTTAATGTAAGAGGTGCATGGAGTGTTGGGGTGGTCCTTCTGGGGGTAGTTTGCCCATAGTGTTAGAAACTGAGCTATGAAAGGTATGAGCTAAATAGCACCTTAAACCTAGGTTATGGGTGCAACAACGGAATGTCTAGGTGCCCTTTTTAATAACAAGAATACAAAGCTGAAAATGAATGAACTGCAGCTAAAGTATTATGTTCATTTTATACATGGTCTAGCCCTTCCCCTGCCCACCCTCCTAATATTCTTAAGAGGTCCTCTTCTCCGGCCTTCAGAGAGTAGGTGGAAGTGGGGAGGCAGAAAAAGGTCATTTCTTTCACTCTGCAGTTTTAATCTGAAATCTTAGGCGCAGTACTGTGCCCAGAGCTTGGAAACTGCTTGTGCTTATGAAATGGGAGTTTCTAACACTGTTTGTCCACCTTTGGTCCCCACCCTGCACTCAGTTCTCATCTGTAGCTCCTAGAAGCTGTCAGCTTTGACTGGCCAGCTAAACCAGGTGAGGGTAGTTGATGGGTCTCAAACCCTTGGTGAGTTAGGAACTTTCCTTGCATGCAAAGACAGGCTCTGGCAGACTGAGCAGATGAGACTAATAGTGTGTTCAATAGTAAAGAAGGTGGTTTCTGAATGTGCGGTGGGGGGTCAGATCTGTCTCATCAACCTGGGAAGGTAGTCGATCTAAGAGAAGGAAAACTGATTCTAAACTTCCATTGCCTTATGTGTGAGGGAAAGGCTTTGGGAAGAAACCCCAAGGAGAAATCTGTACCCGCTGCCTTGCGGGACATCTTTGAGAGAATAAAGGGCTAAGGAGTAAACTCTACACAAATCTGGAGTTCTTGAAGATGGTTAGATGGCACCTTGTATGCCTCCTTCTGGCAACTCCTGCAGCCTAGCTGGTGCCAAAAGCATCACTTTCCTTTCCTTTGCACCATATCAGTGAGGCTGAAAGGTGGGCCTTGTCATCTGGGCAGCCCAGTAAGGTAAAGCGACCCCTGACCATTAGGTCCAGTCACAGACGACTCTGGGGTTGCAGCGCTCATCTTGTTTTATTGGCCGAGGGAGCCGGCGTACAGCTTCCGGGTTATGTGGCCAGCATGACAAAGCTGCTTCTGGCGAACCAGAGCAGCACACGGAAACGCCGTTTACCTTCCCGCTGGAGTGGTACCTATTTATCTACTTGCACTTTGACATGCTTTCGAACTGCTAGGTTGGCAGGAGCAGGGACCGAGCAATGGGAGCTCACCCTGTCGCGGGGATTCGAACCCCTGACTTTCTGATCGGCAAGCCCTAGGCTCTGTGGTTTAACCCACAGCGCCACCCTGGGCAGCCCAGTACCTCTCTATATATTGCCCAGGCTAATGTCCTGGAGAGGTCACTACGCAGTCTGACTTAATCCTCGGAGGCATACTCCATTGTCTCTTGAGACAGACAGATGTCAACAACAATGTAAGAGAATAGGTCACAATTATTTGCATAGTTACTTCTTCGCATATACCCCCTTGCTGCCCTGAAAGTCTCAGTACCTTCTGAAACTGCATTCCGTTGGATGAAAGGGGCTGCTTCCCTCCCTGTTCTCATGTAGAGGCACTGTGCACAGGTGTATTGAGCTATCTAGATGCTGTTCAAATAACTTCAGAGTTGAATCTTACAGGAAATAAGGCTGTTAGTAGAGTGAAATTTGGCCTTGTTGGAGTTTGATATGCAGGGCCTGCCTGAACTTCCTGCAGTGGAAAACAGATGAGGACATGGAAGACAGTCTCCAGCATTATAACAATTAAACCTAAAGGCTTCATTAAAGGCAACCTATAACTTTTACGTGCATGAGGTAGATGACTGTGCTAATGAAATACATTTTCTATCCCAACTTTCTTCTAAGAAGCTCAAGGTATATATAGTTCTCTCTCTCCTGCCCATTTTATCTACATTTTATCCCTGTATGATAGGCTAGATTGAGAGACGGCAACTTGGCCAATGTCAAATTAAACTTATTCTATTTTTAATATATAATAATGCAGCTTCCATAATTATTGTTTGAAATGCCACTGCAAGCTTCTCTATCAACCTTTTTATTATCCAGAAGCTCTTGTGGTTCAGAACACTGGCAATTATTGTGTGTCATAGAGTTGCAAGGTTCTGCAGAGAGAAGGGGGGAAAGATACAACCAAGCCCTTTAGCACAATGTAAGTGATGATGAGCTCCGGCCTCAGAGGTGTGAGAATTCAGGGCATCATATAATTTCGAAATAGAAGTGATAAGCAACTCTTCAAGGGAGATGTGTGCTGTGAATTGTATTGTTAGAAAGGAAAAAAAGATGGAAAAGAGGAAATTCTTACAGTACCAGTGAAAAATGCTGGCTTATGTATTCCAGTGGGGTTGTACCAAACATTAGCTAAAACATAAAGGGCAATGAATGAAAATGTGATTAGGGCAGCACCAAGCAGTTCTGATTACATTCCCACAGTGCCATCATTTGCTATTATAGAGTGAGTAGGAATTATTTCAGCTCCTTGCAAGCCTGGTGTAAAAAAAACCAAAAAAATACACCTTTTGAAGCTCTGAAAAAGGAATCACACCCCCAAAAGATTTTCCTGGTATATACATTTCAGCAAGGCTATGTGATTCAAGAGCCAATATACAGCAGCCTATCATGCTTCCATTTAGCCAAGTTACATGTCAGGCAAGCCAGTTCCATTTAAGAGTTGAGAAAAGACAGCTATTTCAAAGATGACACAATCCTACTCGCTCCTCAACCTGACTGTGCTAAAGACATAAGAACCAGAATCAGTTCCTGACTCTGGAGGGCCCTTCGGCAAGATGCATTTGGGCCCTGCTGGACTTGGCCAAAGGCCCACCTAGAGGCCAACCAGATGCCCAGAGGAATCTCCTTGACACTATTGCTGCTGGCCTGTAAGACAAGGCAAACTGGGGCTGCTGGTCCTTCTTCTAGCTCCTGCCATACTGCTCACTCACTTAGAGCAGACAGGCAAACAAGCATTTACCAGCAAGGCAGAGGAGGAAGAGCTGGACAGATTTTGGGCCTTTACACTGTTCTTGAATACACTATCTCAGCTACACTGATAAAACAGAGGAAACAGTCTGCTCATGTGTCCTACTGGCTGTGCTGACAATGAGAAATCAATTATGAAAAAGGAAGAATAGGGGAGGAATTCATTTGGTCGGCTTTTCGCAGCAGACCAACAAGATTTGCTGTTCCTGAGCTTGCTTGCAGATAGGAATGCAAAACCTAGTTAGGTTATATACACTGCCCCAGATCTTGTACTGTTTTCTGTTTCACAAAAGGTGTGCACAACAATACTATTTTATGTAAATGATGTGCACAAGATTCATATTTTATGGATGAATGCTTTGATGGAATTGCTCTATTGGGTAAGGATGTTATACTTAGAAGTCATTTGAGCATGTAAGCAGTATATGCATACATAAATAAATGGCTTTTATGTTTTATAAACTGCTTAGAAGCCTAATATAATAATAATAATAATAATAATAATAATAATAATAATAATAATAAAGCTTTGAATTGTCTGGGCTGACAGTAGTTTTCCAGGATCTCAGCTAAGGGTCTTTAACAGACACAAGTGGCATTCTGCACCTTCAACAAACAAGACGGTGTCATCATTCCTAGACTGAGTCTGTCCTAAGTCATGCCATACCAGGCAAGAAGAGTGGCTTTTCCTTATCGTATCATGTTTTAATTCTATTAGTGTTTAATTAGTTTTTAATGACTATCTTTTTCTATTTTATCTTGTAAGCTGCCTTGAGTCCTCGTCTGGGGAAAAGGCGGAATATAATTAAATACAACAACATCCATTGTTCAAATACACAATAAAGCAAGCTAAAAAGCATAGCAATTAAATCAGTTGAAAACAATTAGATCAGGAAGTTCAAGTGGAAGGAGAATGCTTGCCTAAACACGTATGCCTTCAAGAGCTGATGGAATGCCAAAACTGATGGGTATTTTATCAGGCATACCACAACACTGGTGCCACCAGTGAAAAAGCCCTGCACCATGTCACCACAAGCCATAATAATCAGTTCCACAACACTGTTCAAATACAGAATAATTAACAATACAGCATAAAATAATCCCATTAAAATATAAATTTCTACGATTAATTTTTTTTTCAATAAAACAGTCCTCTTAAAACAGCACAACAATTGTTGTTTTGAAGTGTTAAACAGCTTTAAATCTACTACAGAAAATGTCACATATTGAAGGCAATTTTAGTTTCAGAAGAAAAAAGCTTTTAATACCACCTGACTGGGGGGATCCCATTAATGCTGATTTAAATAAGCATGCAAACAGATGCCCCAAAATCTGACAGGGCGAGTATTTCGAATCCAAAGTTAAACATCAAGGGTGTTTTCGCAATGTCTAAGGTATTCGTATATATGCCAGTAAAATAATATACAGTGGTACCTCAGGTTAAGAACTTAATTCGTTCCGGTGGTCCGTTCTTAACCTGAAACTGTTCTTAACCTGAAGCACCACTGTAGCTAATGGGGCCTTCTGCTGCCGCTGCGCCGCCGCGGCACGATTTCTGTTCTCATCCTGAAGCAAAGTTCTTAACCTGAGGTACTATTTCTGGTTAGCGGAGTCTGTAACCTGAAGCGTATGTAACCTGAAGCGTATGTAACCCGAGGTACCACTGTACTTCACATACATAGGCCAGTTCCCCTCCCACAGCATCTTATTAGTATGTGTATCAGTAACAAAGGCGGATGTTTGTGCAAATAAAATGTTAGGACCTGAAAGCTGCCAAAAACAGTTCATGCTCCAATTGATTTTAGACTTTATGGTCAAATCAAAATTCAAGAAGAACAGAATACCAATACACATAACGATAAAGGAATGCAGCAGGGGAAATTCACTCCTCCCTCATCTCAGTGTAAGGGAAAGTTAAGGGGAAACCTGTGTGCACTGTGTGTCCATCACACACACAGTTTCCATCACAGAAATTATACACCACCTTCAGCATCTGAGATAAAGTTTTGTATCTAAGATACAAAGTAAATCAGAATCTATTTCTTCTTCTTCTCATTGAGGAATTTTGTGCAGACACCCCCCGATGTGCATCTCCTTTGTAATATTAAGACCAAAGAAGCAGGTACTGCATTTCTAAGTAACAAAAATCTTTAAAGCAGGAATCAGGCGTCTTTTCTTTTTAAAAAAACAACAACACCTGATTTAGTTACTGGGTTTATATGTTTTCAAGTTCTGTTGGTGGAATCTCCCAGAGCAGCAGTTTTGTATCACAGCTTAATTCTACCAGTTTGCCTGTTCGAAAATAAGAATAGCAATAGGCACATCACAGTGCTGGTGTGCTTTGAACTATTCAGCTGTTTCCTAAATTATGATGAAAACTAGCACATCAGTTTTATCGTCTGAACCACCTCTCATTTTATACAATGCTGCATAATGGGGAAGGATAAAAATTTATATGCTGCTGCTGACTGCTGTATGTCAAAAAAATAAGAAAAGAAAGAGAGACCGTGATGATAAAAACCTGATTTATGAAACTGTCACTTTATTGTTGCTGAATGAGAGAGGATTTTTAGTGGCGTGAAAAGGAGATCAGTTTAACAACCAATTACAGAATGATGGTGTTAGTGTAGAGGAAGAGTTTAATACCAGTACCACTATTTTTGACATTACAGTGAAGAAGTATTAAATCTCTTCTCCATGCCATGATACCTATATGTAACCCACTCTCAGACCTTAATGTGATAAGAGAGGAGTTGTTGTTGTTGTTGTTGTTGTTGTTATTCCAAGAGCTCTGAGGACTCATTTTGTAATGTGTGTCAACAATAAACCTGTAAGAGCTTTTAACCTTTCCTTGTTTATAAACAAGGATTTGTTTATTGGATTCAAGTTACATTAGAATTGCTGCTTTATGACTGTTGTGAATTATAATGTTTGGAAATAATGCAAATGTATTCCATCTCTCGTACTCTTACTTTACAGTTTTGACTTGATATTTTATTAGGCATTAAGTAGCTATTTATGAATAACAGCAGGTGAGGCAGGTTCTACTGGCTGCTTGTCCATGAGACCTTTGTTGTTGTTTAGTCGATTAGTTGTGTCTGACTCTTCGTGACCCCATGGACCAGAGCACGCCAGGCACTCCTGTCTTCCACTGCCTCCCGCAGTTTGGTCAGACTCATGTTTGTAGCTTCGAGAACACAATCCAACCATCTCGTCCTCTCTCGTCCCCTTCTCCTTGTGCCCTCCATCTTTCCCAGCATCAGGGTCTTTTCCAGGGAGTCTTCTCTTCTCATGAGGTGGCCAAAGTATTGGAGCCTCAGCTTCAGGATCTGTCCTTCCGGTACTTCACATTTTATGGATTAAGAACATATACTCCTGCCTGCTTTCTTCATGGGTACATGTGGTACACATTTGCTGGGTACCTGTGATCACTCACTGCTCTCTGCTACATGCCCTTAATGTGGGACATGACAGTGTAAAACTAGCACACACACTTGTACACATGGTGTGCACTCTACACATACAAATCCATTTTAGTAATCCTTCCATTAACTTGGGGACTTGTACTTTTGCCTTGTAAGGTAATCCTAGCCTAGAAATCCTGGATTTGGATTGTTTTGGAAGTTCATTGTTTTGGAAGTTCATGAGATAACAAAGGGAGCTGTGATGAATGCTGTGGACTGAAATTAGAAGATCTACAAAACTGTAGAAAATGACCCTAACCCCCCAAAACAAATACTATGATTATAGAGTTATAAATTAAGCATATGTGGACAAATGCTAAGGTGTCCCATATCTTCAGTTTTCCCTTGTTGTCATGAATGCTATTAGTCATTGTAAGAAATAGAATGCTGAACTGGACAAGCATTTGCCTTTGAAGATTCCTCTATTCTGAAAACCTATTAGCTGCTGAACATTCTCAGTCAATTTCTGCATGTCCAGAATGCAAAGACTTAGAGTTGTCTCCTCCAGCCATTAGGTTAAAAAGCCAAAAAGATCTGGATAAAGTCCATTCTGATTTCCAGTCTATTCCCATCCATTTGTTCCTAGGGCTCAATCTGTTCTCATGTAAAAATCAATTGGCATTTACCCCCCCTTGGTGTAACAGTCAGCTTAAGGCTGTATTCAACTTCTGTTTGAGTCAGTGATAGTCTTTCTGCTGACTTTAGTAGGAATTATAGAAAGCCATTCAATGACACTGGAATAATTCCTTAAGCAAAGAAAAGCAGTAGTGTAAAATATGACTTCCAGTTAATTTTTAAATTAACTTGCCACTGTAAAATTCATTTTTATGAGAAAACTTGAACCATCACCTGAATAAATAAAATAATTTTCTCTTGTGTCTGAGAATTATATCCCCTCCCCACATAAATTTCATTAGGAAAACATTCCCTAACCAGAACACAGTGATATACATACATTGTGTGACATTGCATAACATTATGGTAAACTTTTAAATATAAGCACATGCCTAGAACTCTTGGATCTGATCTAGGGGGAAGAGTACTTTCTGGGCAAGAATGCAAGACAGTCAAGAACCTCCACAGACATCAGCTGTAACTTTAAGAACGTGTCCTTGAGCTTGCTTTTCCCTCTTCCCTCCTCTTCCTTTTTCCTCTTGTGTCCTGTCTTTTTAGATTCCAAGCCTGATGGCAGGGAATCAGAAAATGATTTCTGTAAGTCACTCTGAGAGCCTTTTTGGCTAAAGGGCAGGGTACAAATTTTGTAAATATATAAATTAAAAAACTGTTCTGTGGGGGAAAGACTCAACTGCTGGCATGCTTTAGGCTGATTATGAACTGAAGCATGGTTAATTTAATTTATTTCTAATAAATTTAAGTACTTTTTATTTGGAAAACTACTCAAAAAATCCAACAAGAAAATATTAAAAGTGGCTAGCAAGCAGTTAATAACAAAACACTCTCTCTGCAAAACTCCCTTTTTAGTACAACAGCAGCACATTTTATTAACTCCCGCCTGCCTCAAAATGTAAAGCCTGCCTTTCTACCCTATCAGGACTCCCAAGGTGGTTTCAAATTTACCAGCCATGCATATCTTATGGAACATTTGTTTTAGGGACATTATAAAATGGTTCATTTTCTTATAAGCATTTTCTGTATTATTGCCATATTCCCAACAGCAGATATCAAGACTTCATTCAATAAAAACAATAATTCAGATTATGCCCATTAAATTCACAACCTGTTTAGCTTTGCATCAACCTTGCCAACACATACACAGCCATACAGGAATTCAATCTCTTAACTATTTAGGCTCATTCAGTTTATTATGGGGAAGTGCTAATACTAAAATTGGCTCAAGTAGCTCCCAATTTCACAGATGGAAATAGAAGTAAATTTAAAGCTTTACTTTTTGCACTGATGAATTGCAAGTATCTGCCAATCACAGAATTAAGTAAGGAGTAACAGGTCAGTCCCCGCCACCTCCCAGAAGACGCATCTGTTGGAAAAGATGTGTCAAGTCAAAAGGCTCACTGGAAACCAAACAAATATTTAGCATAAATTTCTGGTGGAGATCTGGTTTGTTTATTTTTTGTCCTAAAAGCACACAAATGCCGATAAAATCAAACACATTTTAAAGCCTTTTCTCATGAGGTATAAAACTATTAAGCTTTTTAAAGTGTGATGATGATTATGATTCACCCTTTGCAATCAGGTCTCAGGACAGGTTACAACAATTTTAAGTGCAGAATTAAAAACAGTTAAAACAAATTAATGTCATTGGAATAGGGTGGGTTTCACATCTCAGGTGTCAAAGGCCAGGGTAAAGTATAAGGCTACCAAAGGCACAACCACAAAAATGAATTAATATCAAGAGCTTCCTAATTTTAGGCTAAACTCACCCTTACAGACTAAAAACAAACAAACAAACACAAAACCACCACTTTGGGCACAAATAAAAAATTCTGAAATGGTACAGCAGAACAATCTGTAATGTTATTTCACTTTATTCTCAAGTATTTATATATTTTCTAGACATACATAACAAATAGACGTATAATCTGCATCTCTTTCTATCAGGGTAGCTAACATTCTTTCTTCAGGGGAACTATCATATGTCATGACACCACTTTTCCCATGGGACAGACTGTCCCAGATTTCGAAGAAAATGCACTAATCTACTGCTTGAAGCAGGGGTAAAGCTTTTATTGTTATTTTTTAAAATGAGGAAACCTCCCCCCAGCTCTGAAGGTATCCTACTATTCTGAAGGACTGGATGATGTCACTGTGATGATGTTATTTTGATGACGTCACTTTGGGCCAATCTCAGTTTGCACCTACTAATACAAACAACCGAAGGGTAGATTTCATTATTGTATTTTACTGTCCTTTGACAACAGGTCAATCCATGTCATTACTTGAGCTTGGGACTGAAGGAGCTAAAAACATAAAAGCAAAATATGATTACTCTATAAGAACAATAAACCATATTTACATTAGCAAATTTGACACACACCCCACCCTCAAACAAACAAACAAAACAGACATGAATTAGAGACAACAAGAACTTTCTTTTTGGGAATACACAGACCAAAGTCCAAAATGGGGGGGGGGAAATATCCAAGACAAAGATTATTATTAGTCCTAATCTACATTAGTGGTGTTGCTCTCCCTGTCCGTAAATCATAACAAATGGCTTTCTATCATATGTAACACATGGGGAAACCCCAATATTATTCTTATATATTTGCAAGATCAGGGTTTTTCCACAACTACAACAGGCATAAGGAATCAATACATGCAGGCTTCAGAAATGATAAATAAAATTCAGCCGAAGAGGTAGACATTTCTTAGGTCACTTCAGACCCTTCCGTGTACTCACAGACCACACTGACAACATTAGCCCTTCAGCTAAATAGAAAAAATAAAGCAAAACAAAAGAGGTGTTCAAAAGTATATCCTACTGATCATTTCTCAAGGACTGCTAAGCGAGGAATATTTCAGATGCCAGTGGAGAGTAGAAGGAATGGAACACAATGGCTAGGGATGTCTAGCAGCTTCCTTTCAAGTTACTGACTTGAAATAGTTCATTCGGGAAGCAACTTACTTTAAAATCAGATTCCCCTGTCTCAAGAAGCAACTCAAGAATTCTTCTCTAAGAAACCACTATGGAATTTTTATAGCAACATTTGTCACAAAAATATATTATGTAGTTCCTTTTGCTATCAGAATATACTGAAAAATAATTTAAACTGTCTCCCAGAGTTATCTATAGTGAGTCCATGACATTGTTGTTAGCAAGCGGGCTCCGAGAACAGCATAGAAATGAGGAAAATAAGCTACTGCCCTCAAATAGATAGGCATAAAAATATTGGTTTCTAGAAACAAATGCTGAAAGAATTATTACTGGATCCAGAACATATTAAAGGGACATCAGAGTGCCCCTTTAGTTAAGGAAAGTAGCCCCACCCAAAGGTTCTGCTATTATAAGTCTCAACATTCTATAGCTCATAAAAATGGCACAGGCTGAGCTAATAACTTGAAACCTGGCATGATCTATCTGATGACGTCTACGAATGTGCCAAATTTCCAATGAATGCAAGAAAAATTGTCACAGCTACAGCAAGTAAAAAGTGACAGATGTGGATGCTCTGTCACTTTTTTAAACCAATTTTTAGAATTTCACATTTCTTTCCCATTTTGGTGGTGGTGGGGAAATGGTATACTTTATTTACGCTCATCAAGAAAGTCTGTATTTCATTGGTTTGCTCAACAGCAGTTTAAAACTATTAATGCTCTCCTGCCACATTATAGTCTATGGCAACATCTAAGGTGATGTGTGCACCTAGGGATTTCTGAAGTTTTGTTTTTGGTTTTGTTTTGTGGCCAGGACTAGAATGTTTGCGGAATGAGCCAGCCAGTGCAATGTCTACTCCTTTTGCAACAGTGTGGAGGTATGTTCACAAACGTATGTGGGCCCAAGGGCAAATCAGGAAACTTGAGAAACTGTTGTAGGCACCACACAACCACCCATGCGCCACACAACGATACCTCAACCACACAAGACCCTGCAAGCATGCAACTACTGAAAGCATACAACTCCACCCACCTCCAACCCCCTGTAATGCAGGAAACACAACCAAACCTCCCTTCTCTTCTCCTCATCCTTATAGAGGCTAGTAGCTACTGACACCACCGGAACGCGGGTGGCTCTGTAGTCTAAACCACAGAGCCTAGGGCCTGCCAATCGGAAGGTCGGCGGTTCGAATTCCCGTGACGGGGTGAGCTCCTGTTGCTCAGTCCCTGCTCCTGCCCACCTAGCGGTTTGAAAACACATCAAAGTGCAAGTAAATAAATAGGTACCGCTCCGGCGGGAAGGTAAATGGCGTTTCCGTGCGCTGCTCTGGTTTGCCAGAAGCGGCTCAGTCATGCAGGCCACATGACCCGGAAGCTGTCTGTGGACAAACGCCGGTTCTCTCGGCCAGTAAAGCAAGATGAGCACCGCAACCCCAGAGTCGTTCGCAACTGGACTTAACTGTCAGGGGTCCTTTACCTTTTTTTTAAAGCTACCGATAGCTACTCTCTTCTTCATTAATTTGTCTAATCCTCTTTTAAAGCCATCTAGGTTAGTGGTTGTCGCTGCCTCATGTGGGAGTGAGTTTCATAGTTAAACTATGCGTTTTTATCTGTCCTGAATCTTCCATATGCTAGCAAAGGTTCAGGTACGCAATCTATTTTTGACCATTCAAGTGTGTCACTAAAAGTCAGTTGTTCAGTCACAGAATCAGTTGTATCAGACCATTCCAGGAGCAGCATCTTTTCCTACACCATTAGCTCCTCTTGTAATGCTTGGTATTGATTTTTCTTTTATGATCTTTCAGTACATTTGAACATTTCTATGTTTTTGCTGCTAGCAATCTTCACTCAAATGTTCTTGTTCTTCAAGCTTTAACAATTTTCCAGTCCCGTGAATCAATCAAGAGAAAAGTTTTGGAGGCTCATGAAATCTCTAAGTCAACGGCAAAACAATTTATTGGGAGATATTGGTAACAATTGTAAATCTAGACTTGGTTATTACACATATTAAAAGCTCCCTTTTATAGAGTTCTTTAGATAGATAGTGAAGCAGTCTGGAAGGACAGCATTCTGTTTCTTTCGTTATATCTGGGGCTAATCCTCAAACAAATTGACAACGTAATAATGTGAAGATCCACTGATGACTTGCTTACATTTTGACTGAATGGGGCCTTATATTTCAGGAAGACTACTTCAGAAAATTGATTCTGTTTTAGGGCAACATTGGATATAAACATAAAGTGCTAAAATCCATGCAGATTTGGGTGTGTGGAAGTAAACGAGTTTTACCTCAGACTTGAGAATGTGGACAAGGTGCTTGGATTGGTCAGGGCAAGCCCTTGCCTTCTGGATCCTTGCCTCTCTTGGCTGATAAAAACTAGCAGGGAACTAATTAATTAATATTTCCACTCACCGTAAAGCCCTCATTTATTTTCCTAACTCCCTTCACCTGCTGCAGCCCTTAATTAACTGCACTGCTTCTAACATCAGCTTCACAGTCCCCTCCTCACTTGATTTCCCTAAAAATCTGGCAGGATCTGACAGGATGTGTGTTTGGAATAGGCAGAACTTGGGCTCATCCAGGGGAACTTACTCTTGCATAAGTTCCCAAAAAAAGGAAAGTAGGCATGGGGTAGACTAGGACAAAGAGACACCCCTATTTCAAGTCACATGACAGAGTTTATGCTGGTCAAAAGATTTTGTCCTTTCATCAAAACATTAACATCCTGCCTTTCTAAATAAAACAAAACAAAACCCCTCAGGGCAGTGACATCACAAGGGAAAATCCTTATTGGATTGATCACATGGGTAATCCTTGGCTATCTAAGAGGCAAAGTGCTTGCAAAAGGATGAGAGAGTAGAAGGGAATTGGATCACATTTTGGATCGGTTCCTATGAAGTGTCAACATTCAGCACCTTGCCAGTTCTGAAGGAGTTTATCTGCAGTACAACATGGAATGCAATTCCTCCTCATTCCTTGGCAAAGCACCTGCAAATTGACCAGAGACTGGGAGGTACAGTGCTGCGCATTGCGCTGGGGATGACCTCCTTTAAACTGGCAAGCATTAGCAAATCATTATGTTGCAATGCAGTGTAACATAATTCCTCTCCCACACATCATTGCCCAGTGCTTGTAAATTAACTAGAGAGGGGAAAGAACCATACAGTAAACATTTCCCCACTTTTCACAGTAACCCTTAAAAACAGCCAGTGGTGGGGCAACATTGGCATTTGACAAAATATATGCTGCAACACCTTCCCTGCTATTTCAGTTTGGCCAACCAGAAGTATGGTTAGCATTTCATTTAAAAGATTATTGTTGGGGGGGGCTTTTTCCTTTCGATTGGAGAGGAAGCTTTGATAGGTTTTTAATTATAATCTTCCTTTGCAGAGTTGTTGAGCTCCTTCTCTACTCATGCTTCCTGATCCATAACTCACTTCTGCTGTGATATGTTCATATTTTAACTCATTATAATGAAATTGCAAAGCCAGCAACTTTTGGGCCTTTGTATCCATGATTACAAGAAAACAAAGCCTGAAATGTTGTCGCAGCTTTGCATATGGATGATTCCCCCCCCCCCTTGACTCTTTCAAAAGAGTACCAGCTTATGCTTCCTGCTGCTTATCCTTCCCCATTCTAATTAAACAATCAATAAAGTATATTTCACATTTCAAATGGACTTTGATTTTATGGGTCTCGGCTGAATGAGAGACTGCATGGTCAAAACTCATGTTTTGCACATTTCAGCAATTCTGATAAGCAATGGTTAGGAACAATTGTCAAGTTCTGAGACGGCCACTGCAGCAAGAAACTCGTGTAAAACTTAATAGCAAAATACACTGCAGTAAATCATTCTGCATTTTCTTCCATAATCAGAGAGTAAAAGGAGAAAAAGCCTAACATAAGCTACCCAGTCTTTATATGCGGAATACAGTATTAAATGAGCTCAGTATTTCTGCTCCTGAACAAGAAACAAACATCCATTTATATATTATTAACAGCAATATAATTGTTTGAATATTTAACTTCAATGTCTCTCTTATTAGAACTGATACATTAATCCGGGCTTGGTTCGCAAGTCACAAGCATGGCTAATGGCAACAAGTGAGTGTACAAAACAAGGACTCCAGGAGTGTGGAGGGCCAGTTTGCTAGCATCCACTAGACAGGAGGCTCAAACTCCCAAGGCTAGACTTTGAAATATTACTCCATGGATGACACAGACTGAGTAACAAATGTTTCAGCCCCAGTGCTCCAGTTGCTGCCACTGTAGCCTCTACAAAGACCACACATACTTTCTGTCCCCCTCCATATAACCATCCCTCCTCATTTTTCTTATTTCCATCAGTTAATCATCTATCATCATCATCATCATCCTCAGAGGGGTTTTCCTGTCCATTTCCTGCTGACTTCCTGTTATTGGCAAGCAAGATTTCTTTATTTCCTCTTCCCCATAACTTAATTTTTGCCAATAATGCACCAGTATTTGACCAAATATACTGTTTCCAATGCTATCTTGTGCGGACCCATAGTTGCCTTTGACTGGACTTGACGGTCCAGGGGTCCTTTACCTTCACCTTTTAAATCTTGAATATGGGTAATGTACCTTTGAGAATGCACAGAGCATCTTTTCCTCACTACTGCCGCCTCCTGCCCTGATCCCAGATTTAGAATTTACCAGCAGGGTGTTGTTGTTTTCTAAGCACATTATTCCGTCCCGCCTCCCAAAATCCACTCTTGCTTTCTCTTCACCACCTTCCCTATTCAATCCAAAGTATATCTGTTTTAACTTCTTTGCAGTTAAGGAACAGACAGCAGCCTTCAGTAAAAAGAAAAGACAAGACATAATTTGCATGCAGCACTAAAACCCTTACATGGAAAATTCAGAGGGGGAGAAAAACAGGAAATACATTTATATAACACACTTCATTGCCTTCACACCACCACACCCTGAAATGGTCCACAGTGGGAGTAAGGCTTAATGTTTCCAAATTAAGGCACGGCTACTGAGCTCTGAGAAAACAAGGCAAGCTTGTGTTCTGGGAAGATAATGCCAGCACTCACCCATTGAGAAAGTCTGGAATACCATTTCTATGTACTCCCCCTCAACCACACCTCTAAAGACAGAAGAAAACGGGTGTGGAAATTTGCTTTCCCTTTTCATCCTGGAGAATAAGAGGTCAAAAGCAAGTCCAGAGGAAAACAGCACCGGCATGTTAAATTGCCTGTATAACCCCTTCCATAGCAAAATATCAAGGCTATTTTGTTTTTTAAACTCAAGAGTCCTTGAAGAGTTGCTTGGGTTTCTGTGTGGGACATGTTCAGAACAGAAAACCCTGAGAAAAGATAGGTGCACATTCCCTTCTAGATCTGAATCACTGCAATTGCCATAGTTTCCCTTCCAATAAAGTGTCAGCAATATTCCATATCCAGTAACATAGAGTCTGAGACTGTGGTTTCCATAACGTTAGAACTATCTAGTCTATGAGTGACATTTTTTCTACTAGAGCAGGAAAAAAGGAAAGGAAAAAGAAAAAGTGGGAAGGGGATGCACCATACAACTGTTTAGGGCCAGAGTGTAACAGACACAAGCAATGTTATTTGTGATACACTTCAGAGATTAATTAGTAATTGAGAGTTCTCACACTCTCTGTCTAACAACAGAGAGATGACAATCCATCCCAGAAACATGTGATCTTGCATATATGGACAACCTAGTCAGTGGCTATATTTTATCTCTTGACTGAGCTAATTTTCTCCTTCAGCTCTCTTACACACCTTCTTTAATGAATACATGCTCCTCTGATTAAATTAACATTTTTGTCTACCTAATTAGCCGAAAAAACCTATGCTGAGCTGATCCAGGAGCAGCTTCATTACTGTTCACTGGTGCATGTTTGCTACCCATCATTGTCAGCTCAATGGGCTAATGATTAGAAGAACATTAGGTTTGGTTAATTTGGCTTTCCTTGGCAATCGTTATGCCAATCTAGCCTCTGAATTGACCCTTTAGGACTGACACAGATGTTTTAATCATGCAGATGCATTCATTATCCTGCTTCAGTCTGGTTGGCGAAGTTTGTGGCACAGGAGCATGATCTGAAACCAAAGCTAACTAAGGAGAGCCTCCCTTATTTTTCTGGTCCATCTTTTCAACCAGCGCACTTGAGGCAATGGCTAATGAGAATTATAACAAAAAATCTGCTTACCCGTGCCTGATGCATTAATAAGTACAATCACCAGAAAGTTGTGCCACTGCCTGCCTGGTAACATAAACATAAGTTGCTTAATGCCTCATTAATGTACATCAGTTAATGAAATCAAACCAGAGATAATGAACAGATGCAGTTGGGTAGACAGCTGCCACTAAAAACAAGGCTCACCAGAAACTCTCTCATGATTCAGAGCACAGATAATTAGACAAAACCCCTTAAGTCAATGGAACACTTAGACATCAATTATGAATATCATCACTTGCCTGCTGAAGGAAGAAAATATGCACCATATTTTCCATCTGCCACATAGACAGCTATACCAGCTTCAGAAGGAATTTGGATTTGGAGAGTGCAAGAAGTATTAGTTGACTTGGTGTCATCAAGTCAGTCTTCTGATGCTCATCATGGCCTTGAACAAGGTGAGCAGCTGTGGACTGCTGGTGGACTCTGCTTTGCCAAGACAATGTTAGACGTTTGATCACAGTAAAGGTAAAGGGACCCCTGACCATTAGGATCAGTAGCTGATGACTCTGGGGTTGCGGCGCTCATCTCGCTTTACTGGCCGAGGGAGCCAGCATACAGCTTCCAGGTCATGTGGCCAGCATGACTAAGCCGCTTGTGGCAAACCAGAGCAGCGCACGGAAACGCCGTTTACCTTCATGCCAGAGTGGTACCTATTTATCTACTTGCACTTTGTCGTGCTTTTGAACTGCTAGGTTGGCAGGAGCAGGGACCGAGCAACGGGAGCTCACCCTGTCACGGGGATTTGAACCGCCGACCTTCTGATCAGCAAGCCCTAGGCTCTGTGGTTTAACCCACAGCGCCACCTGTGTAGTAAAGGTAAAGGGACCTCTGACCATTAGGTCCTGTCGCAGTATTGATCACAGTAGTGATGTGCAAATGCCCAAGTGCCACTAAATCGAAGTATCTAATTTCACTCTTTCTTTTTTTTGAATATATTTACTCAGGTTGTGCTTAGACACTTCCCCTGAACTTCCCAGACTCGGTAGATATGCCCTGTGCCACCCTGGGGGCAACCCACGCTGAAGCAATTTGGGTGGCAGAGTAAGGTTTTAAAAGAGGCTGATGGGGATGCACTGGCACCTTGCCGGATCAGATATTTCTGCTTAAGAGCTGTTCAGCAGGAGGATCCAGTACTGCATGGAGCTGCTTCATAGCTGTTGAGGAGAAGCATTGGTCTTGTGCAGTGTAAGGCAGGAAGAAGAGCTGCAACACTGGGCCTTCAAGGAGACACAACCACCAGACAAGTATGTCCTAGTCCTCTTCCCATGCTTTCCCCACCCTGCCCTAACAGCCATGGATTGCTTGAGTCCATCCAACCTAACTTGCAGCAATTCATGGCTATGTGTATTTACCGGTAACTTATCTGAGACATACCAAATGTGCTTGATTTGACTTTTTGGGCCTCACATTTCCTGGATGGCCCCATTCATAACTTTGCATACTATGTAAAAGTTCTGGGATTGTGTTGTATTATTCTATCAGCCTTCTGTGCCATAATCATTCCTCTGGAAATAGCTGCCTGTCTGATGCCCTGAAATCTTAAGCCAAAGCCAAATGGTTTTATGCATTAGTAAACTTTTTATGAATTTGTTAACATGCTCCTGTGTTCCACCTGGGGTCTCTTATTCTTTCCACTTCTTGCATCTCTCTGTAACACTGAGGAATAGGTGAAAAACACCTCTGTTTATTAGTGAACCTTGGATAGCCTCTAGATAAATATGGATATTTTCTGTGCATCCAACACAGAAACTTGTTCACATCTTTCCCCCTGAAGCATTCCACTGAGACTGTTTGTAGTTTGCTTTTCATTATCAAGCTTTGCTGAGCTAAACATTTTGTTTAAGGAAAATAACAAATTCAATAAAGAAAGAGGCTTTGGATTTGGAATGACCTAAAACATAACATATGCTTGTTTGCTGATATCTGACTTAATGGAACGGAAGACTCCAGTTTGAGTCCTCAAAGCTACACTTGTCTATCAGCCAGAAAACAACGATAATCAAAGAACAGAACAGAAAAGCCATTCACAAACAAAAAAACCCATAAGGTCACTCTAATTTCATTACTCTAAGGTGCTACAATTGTGCAATAGCATTTATTTATGTTCAGGGTATGTTCAGACAAAATTTGCCCTAGCATAAAGGATGGAGAAGGGCTAATTTAAACATGTTTTTCCTTATCTTTCTCAGAATGTTAATTTTATTTATTTGCTTATTTATTAACCACATCTCTATATTGCCCAATAACTAATGTTCTCTGGATGGTGAACATTTTAAAAACTATTAAAAAATAAAAACACAAATACACATCAACACCCTAAAAGATAGAGCTGACAGCAGGGAATACTACCAAAAAAAAAGAGCACCAAAATATCTTATTTTTTAAAAAAATGCCTGGCTAAATATAAGGGTCTTCACACAGAGCCATAAGGACCATAATGTGGGTGTCAGTTGAGCTTCTCAGAGAAGAGAGTTCCACAGCCAGGGCATCACCAGTGAAAATATCCTCCCTTGAGTATCCTCCCTGTTCCACCTCATACAGCATGTGCACCTGGAGACTGCTTTATGCAGCTAAAAAGCTGTCAGTTGAGGACTTTCCTTAGCTTCAGAGAGCTGTGATATGCAGCCAGGAATCACAGAGGCTTTCAAACTCCCAAGGTAGAATCCAGCATAGCACTAAGTGAATATTCAATCAGTGCAAGGATTTCTGCTTGCACAACTGAATTTTCTGAATGTCCCCCCCTTCCCTCTGTGCACCCCTTAAATCTATGTGAGGAGTTCCCCCAACACTGTGGAACAGATCTGAGGAGGGTGTAGAGCAGATGCAGGGAAGGAGAGGGAGAAGAACCAATGCACAAGTGGAAATCTTTGTGCTGATGGGACACATTAGTTGAATGCCACCCACACTCTCCAAGTTTGCAGCCACTGAGAGCCTTTCACCATTTGTTACTCCCTCCTGTTTCTCCAAGGCCTTGGGGGAAGGGGTAACGGAAAAGGAGAAGTATGAGTTAAACCAACCTGTTTCAAGGGTTTTTTTGAATTCTTGCATGTGCGGGGGCGCCTGTATGGTTGGTCAATCAATCATCAATCAATCAATCAATCAGTACACTACTGAGGGATTTGACAGATGCAGATTTTAGCAAGTTCTGTGTTTCAAGTCAACTTGGTGAAAGGTTCCATGCATTCTTTACCTGAGCACATGCTACATCATCACAGGAGTAATGGCAAACCCAGTAACGTAAAGTTAATGCATTGTATTAAGAAATTACACTTCAGATAACTGCAAGTGAAAATACATTCACATAAATCAATTTTTTTCCTGCTCCCTTCTCTCCATTGCAGTTCGTGTTGCCCCCTAAATGTCATTTCTGCGGGAGAAGCCTCTGGAATGGGCAGTCTGATGGGGGGAAAGGTTGGAAGCATCATATTTGAAGCATTATATACAGAGCATATATAAAATGAATAATTTGGATATCACTTTTTTGACCTACAGGCTGATGTGTGGATGGAGGCTTTTAAACTGTTATATAGGTTTCCATTTTGCCAGGGATGGGAGCAATTGAACAGGGATGAAACTCTGTTCTCTTTACTATGGAACAGTCAAAACAATTATCATTGTTTTGACTGTTCCATAGTACAGATATTAAGCTAACCTCCCCTTCAACAAATGCAATGCATGACTTCTGTACACTGAACTCATAACCTACTCCTCCAGGGCAGAACCTTTATTGTACATTCATCATAACTTGTTGCTGTAAGGAGGAAAACTTAGTGAAAAATGAGCTTCTGAAGGAGAATACCCTTAAAGTTAATGTTCCAAACGTTTATTTTTAATATGGTGTAAATTAAATTTTACATCTAGAATTTATGAAGTAAGAAGAACAAGGCCCTTAAGGGGCAATAAAAATGTGGGGATGAAGACAGGCACATTGCTCATTTTTTAAAGTTAAAAATTAGTTTTCCTGTTTCCAAGTTATATTATACTCTTTGTAGTTCATGAACAGTATGAAGTCGGACACAGGTCTGAGCATTTAACTTTTAACAAAGAACAAGAGAAATGTTTAGAAAATGTCACTTTCTTTTTTAGTGAAAGCTCTCTCTCTCTCTCTCTCTCTCTCTCTGTGTGTGTGTGTGTGTGTGTGTGTGTGTGCGTTTGTGTACATGCATGTTACCAGGAAACTGTTCTGTGCTGGACCTGGCTGTAAGGGCCTTCACCCGATTTGGGCCTATGTGCTGCTGGTACGCTGCCTATCAGCTTCTCTGACTGCACTGGAGAAGGTAGTCTTGGGTGTGATGTTGGAGAAGCCCAGAATGTTCTGAGTGACTTCAGTAGCCATGCTGCAGCTGCTTCTAGTGTCCAGACTCGATATTTCATAGACTCCTGACGATCATGGGGTTGTCTCAATTTGTCATTGATCGAACACACAGGGCAGGGCATAGCATTGACTTAATTTGGCTCAAAATAGAAGAATTAGTGGTCTAGAAATAGAGAGGATGGGGTGGCTATCACCCTGTTGTTATGGCCAAACCAGTTCATGTTGAAGTTTGGACACTGCAGGAGTAGTGGACCAATTCAGATGGTCCACTCAGAGACTAATGGAATACAGTAGATTCCTGAATGTCCTGTTTTCTCCCTAGTGGATAGACCAAGCGACCCTGTTGAAGCCCTTGTCACACTATGGAGTAATGAGGCACATTGGACTCTTGATACAGTTGCCTCCAAACACCGTCTCTAGCACTGTGGGGCACATTCTGCAGTTTGGTATAGAGATCTATGAGTGATGAAGCGGACTGGATGACAGCTAGAATGCACAAGTGGCAAAAGACATGATATAAGGCCAGCCGAGCACAAGTGAGAACACATAATCCATCAAGGTGAACAAAGCTGATTCAGTACCATAACCAGGACTGAATCCAGATTTAAATGGATCAAGATGATCCGTTTCATCCAATAATCCTTTCAATTGTTGTGCACAACCCTCTAGACTGCCTTCCCTAAAATGGAGAATTTGTAACCACGTGGTAGTTGTCACAAACCAATGGGTCCATAGTAGGCTTTTTCAAAAATTGCTTCCTCTCTCAAGATGACCAGGACCACTCCTTCCTGCAAGGTTGTATTGAACACACTGTGAACCATACCCAGTCATTTTTCTTCAGCAAGCTTTGATCAGTCATGAGTGACAAGAAAACACATTGCTTCCTGCATAATTGCAAGCACCTTGTCCACACCATACAGATAAACTGAAATTTGGTGTTACAGCAGATGTTGTGCTGGACACCTCATTGGAGACTGCGGTGAATGTGGATGTGGCATCAAAATTGCTAAGAGGCACTGTCTTTTTGGTACCTCACGAACAACTCACAGTGGGCTTCCAAAGGGTCTAAACTAAAACAACACTTGCCTGGAGTAGACGTCAGCAGACCCCGAGCAATAAGAAGAAGCAATAGAGGCAAAGAAGAAGGTCTTCTTTATTGGCCTCACTGCATGACAGTGTTGTTGTTGTTAATGAAGTAGCAGAAAATTATGGTTTAGTGCTAAGATGTCTATGCCAGGCATAGACAAACTCAGCCCTCCAGATGTTTTGGGACTATAACTCCCATCATCCCTAGCTAGCAGGACCAGTGGTCAGGAATGATGGGAACTGCAGTCTCAAAACATCTGGAGGGCCAAGTTTGCCTACGTCTGGTCTATGCAATATATAAACAATGCACCATATCCACCAGCTTTATAGATTGACACATGCTAGGTTAATATGCAAACTAAATATGCAAAATATTTATGGTCCTCCAGCTCATGATGTATTTCTAATGTGGTCTATTTTCTCATCCAAGTACTAACACATCACTAGCAATGTATACTTCAGCCTTAGCTATGCTATTCCAGTAGTCTGACTTCACTAACAGGTGCAATACATTATGATCGTAAGTCCTTCGACATTATGTAAGCTCCCATGCATTACTTAAATTAAGAAGGCACTGACATATTTATATTGCAATTAAAATGTTAAACCTTCCCTTAGGCACTATCCTTCCTAGTTATTTTATCTAGAGGTTTATTAATCTTATGCCATGAAATTGCACAATAAAGACAGCATTTGGTTCTCTATCTAAAGTTTAAGTTTGTGTTGTAGTGGATCTTATTTTCTTTAAAGTCCAACTCAACCACAATCTTTTTGAGGTGTTGTAAGACTGCCTTTGGGGGTTTAGAAATAAGATGGAAGGGGATTGAAGCATGTTAATCTATTGTGCAGCCCAATCATATGTGAATTTATTCAAATATTCTACTTTTTCAGAGGATTTAGGATACAAACATATACTCATTTAGCTGAGAATAATTCCTAATGAACTCAATAGTGCTTACTTCTAGACGCTTACTTCTACACTTATGAAAAAGTGAGCAATCATATGCTTGGTCACTTTTTCATAAGTGTGTATATTGTTGTACCCCTCATCAGATTAAACCCTATTCTGTTTTAGTGAAATATCCAAATTAGGGTTTTACTTTTAAGTGTATTGTTATCCAACAATAGCTATTGCTTAAAACAACTGTCACCCATTTGCAAATGTCCCCTTTTGGGGTATGGTGGTGGAAAGACGTTCTGGTTGAGCAGTTGAACGGGTCCCTGGAAGATGAAAATTATCTGTATTTCTTTCAATCCAGGTTCAGGTGCAATTCTAGAACTAATTCAGCCTTGGTCGCCCTGATGGATGGCCTATATTGAGAGGGGGAGTGCTTCTCATTCTTGATCTCTCAGTGGTGGAATGGGGCACACTTATGCATGCTCCACTGATGTGCATGGGGGCCAGAGACAGAACCCCACATGAAATGGTCACCACCTTTATTACAAAGGCCCTTTGAGGATGCAATTCACTTAGGATCAAACAAAAATAAATTACATGAAATCTTTGCCAACATTCCAAGCAAGAACCAGTGCCAGTGGATGAATGAGCCATTTCTTCTGAACACTAGCATTCAACAGTGTCCCAAAATGTTATTATAATCCTAGATAAATCATACTTATCCAAATGCTTTACTATCCAAAATTATTGTTTTGGAACTTCCTATGGTAGGCCATGATACAAATCAATGATAGTCTTCCATATTCTGTAAAGTTAGCACAAATTCTGCTTATTTTAATGGAACCTAAGCAGAATAATATATCTACTCTTCACAATTTACTTTACATGGCTTCTTGGAAAACCTTTCTGCAGTCTCAAAGAGTGAATGTTAGTAAATCAAACCATAGATGAAAATCTCAGTGGGCTGACACTATGGAGAGCTTATTGCATTATATATATATAGCCCAGTAGAGAACTCTCTTTGGTTGTTCCTGAGATATAATCCTTTTAATCACAACTAGCCATAGAGGTGTGTGGCTTCTGTAGGTCTTGGCTGAATGTTACAGAACTGGGCATCTTATTTCTCAAATGGAACTTCTTATTCTGCACCCCATTTATCTCTTTAGAAGAAGGAAGACAACTACAAAAACCCTAGTAAGGAAGACCTGTACCTGCATTCACATTTATAGTAGTTTATACATTTTAGTCTCATCCCTTACTTTGAAAATAACTGCAGATAACGTCAGAAACTTATAAGCAGCAAGAAAACACCTAGCAGCATAATCCTACGTATGTATTCATAGGGAATTCAATGGGACTTACTCCCAAGTGAGCAGTTACAGCATAAATGACTTTGAGTAAAGTATGTGTCTACTATCCTTAACAGAGATTTGGTGTTTTAGCAAAGGGCCCATACACATGTCAGCAGTCTCATATCTACATATGGGTAGAGCAGGCTGCAGCCCAGGGTCTCATACTCTTGGGGAGGGGGTGGTACCTCGGCCTCCAGCCATTAAAAAACAAACAAACCCAAAAAACCAGGCAGATTTTACTATCTAGAAAAACTCAAATATTTAAAGCCAATCCTGTCATATGGCTTTGTACAGCAGGCAGAAACAGCCCTACACAATCCTTCAGATACAGAACATTCGTGCTTACAAACAGAAGAAAGGCAAGTAGACTACACTGAGCAGTCTGAAAGACAACCAGTTTATTTACAGAATGCAGCCCTTCAAGAACTTCAAGGAGAACTGTTGCCAGCAACTACCACTAAAAGCACAGAAACTTCTGGAGAAAGTGGCAAAGAAGCGACAGAACCTACAGCCAAAGATTTAACACAAGGCACTGAAGGAACATGCCATGAGATAGTTCACCAAAAGCAGTTTAAACTCATTACCGTCTTAAAGAATTGGAAAAACAAAGCAAATGACCTCACAGTGAGAACCCTAGTATAGCAGAAACAAAAATACAACTGCTCATGCTACCAGGGATTTCAGAGACAACGACGACATAGGTTTATGTACCGTATTGAACAATGAGGAAATATTCTGGATTGAGAAAGGTGATTCGGAATGTCAGCACTGGAATGGACCTTTGACCACTTTGAAGTGAACATACAAAAACCAAGCCCAGTTCTGCTCAAACAATTTATTCTATTCCACCAAAGTAAATGGAGAAATCTACCTTTGAGAATGGCTAGTATATTCTCCCTCAAAAGGAAAAGTCTACTGTTTCATGTACAAACTTTTATCTAACCAAACTACCTCAATTACAGCTTTAGCTTCTACTTATACTTGATGATTGGCATCACGCTTATCTTGTTCAAACTCATAGACTCTAAAATTCATATGAACTCTTTGCTAACATACTTAACCAGAAAGCATGGTCTAACGGTCGCAACAAAACTCAATGAGCAAATCAAAGCAGAGCAAGATAACCGGGGCACGTACTTTAGCAAGTTATTGTAGCGATTTTCCTTTTGGTAGAATGTGGCTGTGCATTTAGAGGAAACAATGAAACATTTGGTTCACCAAACAATGGTAACTTTCTTGGACTGCTTAATTAATTGCCAAATTTGATCCCTTCCTGTGTGCTTCTGACATGGTCTTTCTTACTTTTAGTCAAGTCTGCAGCTACAGCCATGGTCAACTTCTCACAATAATAAAAATCTCATTTAGAGGCCTTCAAGGTGTAGGTCTGTTGGTTGTTTTTAAACAGAAAATCTGCAGAAAATATCCAGTAAAAAGTCCCTGTGATACATTGACTTTGTTGTCACATAACACCAAATCACAGTTTAACATTACAAAGATGAGCAGCTTTTGCCTCCATTTTTGATGATCCAGTGTGCCATTGCATATGAACCTTAAACTGTTGTTTAATCTGACATATGTTCTGCTGGAATAAAAATACAGCTTCATAACTCAAGCTTTACTACAGTGAATAGCTTGTTTGGATTCAGATATCACAATAAACTGGTATAGTACTGTGTGCAAATGAGGAAACTGCATCATCGTGTTTGCTCCACTAGCCCATATATCACTGTTTCTATTTCTGGGAAGAGCTGAAGCTCCCTAGTTCAATACTTGACATTTCCAAGTAAGGCTGGAAAGACTCCGGCCTGATACCTTGGAGAACAACTGGCAGTCAGATTATTAGACCATACTTTGTTAGATGTATCAATGGTGTAACTCTGAATATGGCTGCTTCCTATGGCCTAATATCAGCCACTTCCCATGATCTGCAAAGTGAGCGGCTCATTTGTCCTGTGGAGCCCTTTAATGAGTGCCATTGCTAATGCAGTCATGGTGTTGCTGTTCTAATGAGTCAGACTGTGGTTCTTTACCAAGGTTATGTTCCATTGCAGGTGTCGATTTTGAACACCACTGCCATAACTTCAGAGTACTTTTAAAGGATGGTGTTCCTTGGGGCAGCTGAAGAGTGCAAACATGGTGTGTAGTTGACTTGCAGGCTTGGAAAAATCATTTTGCTGCCTGAACAACAGCACTCAACAACTTTCTCCGGATCATTCCAGAATTGTTTGAAAACAATGGGCAGCAAAACCCGTAAATTATTTCACCTTCTGTCTTACGGAACTGCTGCTATTTTGCTGACATTCACAAAGCTGGTGAGCTCTGATGACAAGTACCGCTGAATGCACTGCTGGCAGAGTTTTAGTACTTTGAAATTGTTATAGTAGTCAAAACATGGAAAATAGTAGAAAATAAACATTCTGCTTTTTGTGAAAACACAATGAGCCTGATTTGGCTTTACTGCTGTTTTCAAATGAGCATACAACAAACACACAGTCACTGGAACTGAATCAATATTCATGCAACAGGGATATAAATTTTATTCTATCAAATTGTTTAAATGCACATTTTAAAAAGTTTTTAACAATGAGTAGGAACATTAGCATTAAATCCCTTACACCTTAGCCCAGTTGCAAGTATTCTTGCCTTATAGCACCTTGACCTTTTCCTCCCCCGCTTCTCTTCTAGAGGCATTAATGCCACAACAATACAGAGCAGGAGGCAGGGAGAGAAAATGGAAGGACAAGCTGGGAGAAAAAAAAGATTCAGAGAATTTGGACCACTTCCTATTTTTGAAACAATTCTACCTGTCAGAATGATTCCCTCTCCCTTAACTCTAGTATACCAAGATGGAAGAGCTCTACATTTTGTTTTGAGTTTCTGAATCTCAATCTGAACTCTTTGCAGTCTGGCTGTAGACGCACAACAAATTGTAGACAACTTGGTGCTGTGAGCAACCGTCACTTTTCTTAAACAATGCAACTAGTTTTGTTTTTAAGAGAGTATTTTATATTCATAGGAGACTTCTTTTAAGATTGCACGGCATTTAACTTAAGCATTATGCCATTTCACTTTGACACATATTTTTGCTGTAAGCCTCCTATGACAGTGAGCAGATGTTTTCAATGTCCATTTGCATTTCACTCTGAAATTAAAAAGACATGAATCAACAGCTAGAATGGCTTTGAGATCTTTAGTAACTAGAAAATGTCGCCTCAAGGGAAAACTATAATTCAGCTACATTAGAGTGTACCACCATTTCTTCCCTTTAATCAAGCAATTTATTTTACGTAAATCAATGTCTCTCTTAACCACTGGCCTGTGGACCAGGGCATGCCTTCAAACGGCTTTCTGGCTGTGCATCAGTGGAGCTGCTCAGTGGAGGATTGTTGTAACATTTTGCAAGTTTAGAGTCAAACCCAGCGGCTGCCTTGATCATGATGGAGAAGTGAGGCTGAATATGTGCAAAACACAGCTCATCTTGTCTTGCTATTGGTTTTGACTCTCTTTCCATTCTAAATGAATGAACAGGAAACCCTGCTGCAAAGATGGGAGAAAGAATAGCTGAAAGAACTCACTTAAGCAAGCAGAGATTTTTTTTGCAAATATATTCTTTTCCGGTTATAAGTACGCTGGGGGAAACAGGGGATGGAAGAGGTCCCTTGTACCAAACTAGAGGACTAAAGTCAGACACAGACCACATCACACTTTTGCCTTCTTGTCATTTGGAGGGAAGTACTTGAAATTCTCAGATAGAATGCCTTAGACCAGTGGTGGCCAAACTCGGCCCTCCAGATGTTTTGAGACTACAGTTCCCATCATCCCTGACCACTGGTCCTGTCAGCTAGGGATGATGGGAGTTGTGGTCCCAAAACATCTGGAGGGCAGAGTTTGGCCACCACTGCCTTAGACCAAATAAACATGAACATCTATAACTGATTAGAAACCTTAATAATGCTTCTTAATTTCACTGTTTATAATATAATACAGCTTAACTCTCTTGGGACACACAGTCCATACCAGCAGAAAACAGAACAGATGTTAGCATGTCATTTATATACCACCCTTTTCACTATCTCATCTTTGGGGAAAACACTGATAGTGTTACAGTCCCACCAAGGAAGCAGAAACTTGTCCCAGGTCCCTCCCTGGTTGGAAAAGATGCTCTGCTGAGGTGAGGAGCTGCCCAATGCTACCCTCTCCCCCAGGCTGGAAACTCATTGGAGACAAGGGAAGGTGGCAGCAACACTTTGGCCACCTGCAAGTCTTTTGTCATGATCACTTGGAAGTGTGTACAAAATATTAAGCTGGTCATAGTTGGCTTATCAGCCTCAGCTGGAGTGCTCTGTGCCATGGACAACACTTGACCCTTGCATCTAAATGCAAACTAAAGCCAGCTTATTAAAAATACAACTCTTGCGGTACACACACACACACACACACAGAGAGAGAGAGAGAGAGAGAGAGAGAGAGAGAGAGAGAGAGGGAGCATAAACCCCTAAAAGCCATCTGTCACGGATGCTTTAGTTAAGATTCCTGCATTGGAATGCGTTGGACTAGATGACCCTCTGAGTCCCTTCCAACTCTACAATTCCATGAGACCCGATCGTCATATGGGAACTGCATGCACAATCCAGAGCAGGCTGAACACGGTGATGTAGAAAGTCACCCATGTTGCTAATCCTTCCTCCTCTGTTGCTTCATCCTGACCCTCAGTCACACACTTTCTCCCTCGTCTTACTCCCAATACCCCTTTTGAAATTCAGCCTACTGGTTGTGGGTTGGTTTGTTTTGGGGGGACAACTCGTTGCTTTTGTTGCATTTTTATAGATTGCTTTTGTTGTGGTTTTTATGGCTTGGATTACAGGTATTGTGTTATGCTTATTGTGAGCCACCCTGCGACCATTTTGGTGAAGGGAGGTATATAAACCCCAGAAAGATACCAATAAATACATTCAACTTCCCATCTAAAGACCTCACTTTTGAATCCCACTCTTTCCTCTTCCATGTCCCATCCATGTGTCCCCGTGTGTGCATGTTCTTTCACATTCTCCCCTCGATGCATGCACAGTAGGTAGCAAAATGATCTTTTTTAGTTGTTTGAGTTGCAAATGATTGAGAATTCTGTATAGGCTGATCCCAGCAACCCATTAATATTTCACAGCCAGGCAGAGGATGACTGGCAGTAATTATTCCACAGAGCAGTTTTTCGGTCTGTCATGCATCTGGCCATCCATTATTTGTTCATGGCTTTGACGGTCTGATAGTTCCAATTATTTTTATCAAGTTTTGGGTGTTTCAGCACTTTTGAAACTACCCCCTTCCTCCTCCTGACCAAAAAATATAGATAACTAATTGGAAAATGTGATGCGTGTGTCTCCCCCAGTTAAGAAATCAGAACTTTTGTGTATATTGGGGAGTGGATAGGATCTGGCCCTGTAGTCTGTTTTACTGGCCGATTGAATTAGAAAGCCCTCTTTTCCGAACGAGGCACTGACCTTCGTGCACTTTCAAACTAGTTTAAGTTTGCTTTGCCCCACCAATTTTCCATTCAGACTGGTTTGATATTAGACATGAATGTCCATTCATCAGAGGTGAGACCAGCACACATATGAGAAAATAAATGGTTTTTACGAGTGCTTGCTAAAGGTATGATTCATCAGTTGGACACAAATGTTTGAAAAGGACGGCGATGATGATGCACTGCTCCATATTCCATTTGACCTCTGTGCAATTGAAATGCAAAGGTAACAATGCAACTCTTTCACTTATATTTTATATTGTCATGGTTGTTGTTTTTTATTCTCTAAATAAAATACCACTCTCCCAGGGAAGCTGAACTTTTACAAGAGCAAGGTCGAAGAAAACAGATGGAGATGGAAGACAAAGAAACAGTTTCATGAATCAATTTACTAGCAAAAGCTATCATTCTCTGGTACATGAGCAGCTCAAGATACAAAACATTCACTGATGAAAGTCTCACTAATACGAGCAGCCTTAATTAATCTACCAGGGGTTTCAAAATCAGGTTTTGACTCCATTGGACAGATCTGATAAGAATAAGATGGTACTGTTGTTCATGCATTTTTAAACAAAACTTTAAAAGAGCTATATCCAATTATTAATATATATTCAGTATATTTATATTTGTTATATCTTATAATATATTACATTGCAATATTTTACACTAAGTTCCTTGTTTTCATTTTGCAAATTGATGGGATATCCTGACCAAGATATCCCAAAAGAATTCATCTGTAAATAAATTCTCCTATATACGGTATATATGTAATACTCCTTCATTTTTTATTTATTTAATACATTTCCATCCCACCTCTCTCTCAAAAATACATAAAAAAATAAAACCTGGCAACTTACAGAAATAAATTAACTTATGTAAATCTATGTCTTCTTTATTGGTGATATCTAAATGGCCACCCTAACGGTGAAACGAAACATCACCAAGGGTCCAAAGTTTTGTAATTCTGTACGTTTCCCCAAAGAACTTAGTGTGCACTGGATAAAGATTTTATTTTACACTCTTCACCACCATCAAAAATAATTACCACCCACTGGAAAAGTTCAGTTGATTTACATGTTGTGTCTTCATTTAGGAGTCTTTGGGATCCTTTGTTAATGATCAAGCTTGCCCACCACAGGAAATTGCGTGTCTAGGCCCACATACCCACCTTTGATGAATAAAACACTTGGACACCAGTATTTTAGGTTATGGGCTAATAAAGGCCACAACTTTATTGGTTACAGAATGTGAGTGGTATTGGCTTAGGCATTGGACCCGAACCGACTATATCTGACTCCTGCCCATCATGCAGGGAGTCTCACAAGGGTTAATCACCAGTAGGGGGAGCCCTGTTGATGTACATCAACTCAGAGCTCCCCTCAGGGTCACCGGAGAGGTCGTGCCATGGTCCTACCCTCTACCTAGGCTTTGGACAGGAACCATGACCCCCAGACTCCTTTAACGGAATACCCTTAAAAGGGGGAGGGGCAGGTGATGGCCACAACCTCCCCTTTCATCAAACAAGCTTTACCAATGCCTAAACACCAAACCTTACAAAGTTGTGATGATTTGTTACGAGGTAGGAGAAAACCAAATGGCTGGTGCCAATCTGCCAAGTGGAAAAATTCCTACCAGGCCCCTTCAACAGGTGACCAACCAAGGTCCATAGCAAGGTCAAAGTGTTGAATGCAAAAAAATAGGGTGGGAGATCCAATGAAGCAAGGAGTAGCAGGAAGAGATCCCAGCCGCGCTGCCGCTTAAATGCGGCTAGCCATGCCCCCCAACCAGCCGGATTGGCTGACTGTGGGCATGATGCGGGCCCGGACCCTCCAATGATGCAAGGACTCTCCCCGCCCCTGCTAAGCATGGGAAAATGGGTGGCCTGACCACAAAACCTGAAACATTTTATATAATACAATTCCCATTTTGGTGGTACGTCTAACATACATCCCAGACCAAAGTATCTCCATATGATTATAGGTGAAAGCCAACTACGTTTTACTCATAATAGACTGGTTGAAACTAATCTGAGATGGAATCTGAATGCAGGTCCCAGTACTCTTGCCATGGTACACTGGCCTTTCAGTGGCTCAGTTACCGGTAATATCTTTGCAATTGCTCCCCACTACTACAACACTGCTGAGTAACACCATTCACTGCCAGACTTCTACTAGGGTGTGACTGTTCACCACTGTCTTGGTAGAAAGGTTCTTCTGCACCCACGTTCCAACTGTTTGAAAGAAAATTAGTTATGCTAACAGGGTACATTCCTGACCTTCCACTCTTCACTTGACCCGCAAATGTAATTGAGATTTTGTTCTTCAGTAGGTGAAAGCTGCTTTCAACTGCATTGTAAAATATGCATTACTTATTATGGCTCCCACTGTTCTCCTATATACTATGGTTAATAAAACAACCCCATGCTTTTATTAGAAAAAGATATTCAAATGATGGCCATAGGCTCAGTCACAGATGCACATTTAAGAACACTGATTTCCAAGAAGAAAACACAGTTCCTGATACAATCTTTCTGAGGTACCAAGGAGAAGCTATGCATAATAAAATACTCCAAGAGTTTTCAAGAATTTCAGGGCATCTTAGTCAATTATAAGTTAATTTCTCAAAGTCAAAATATAACATTGGCTAGTATTTTCAAGTTGCTACAGTACGCCTACTATCCTCTCCGTACAGGTTCCTCATAAGACAAACAATTTTGTAAACCAAATGTGGGATGCCAGGAATTGGAAGAATGACAGAAGCAAGAGGGAGCAGGTTCCATGTTATAAATGACTGAGCCAATGACTAAAGAAACTGGAGAGTATCCAGTTAAAATGGCAGCCACCAAGAAGAATATGAGAGTATGGGAAGAAGACAGGGGCTGAAGGGTACAGAGGTACTAGTGCCCACCATAACTTTCTTATCTGGACCTTTATTGGAAGACAATGTAAGCTTCAAATGAACATGACAGTACTCTACTGTTAATTTTAATTTGGAACACTTTAAAAGTGTGTCTTCTAAAGGAGACCTAATGCTGGAAACAACTCCTATGGCTTTAAGACATTCACAAGCACATAATGCAAAATCAAACTGGAATAATACAACATTTTTATTTTTCCTATTATGTACTGCATGCACAATCAATTGTCCTTTATGCTTTTTACACCTATACAGTTAATTTCAGATTGTCTCATTATTTCCAAATAAACTTGCATAGCTCTCATCTTCCAATATGAAACAAATTCTTTTTGTATATACCCTTCTTGAGCAAAATCTTATTAAAACATGAGTGGCAATATATTCAAACTTGATGTACTTGGCGCAAGATATGAATACTTTATTGTACATAGATAATTAAAGGTAATGTGGGTTTTGCTATATCTATAGCAGAAATGAAGTCAACCAGGAAACATTAAAATTAATTAGCATTGATGGAGGAGAGATTTCATATAATACAGTACTAGCAACCGTAAGTATGCAGAAAATCATGAACAAAAAATTAATATAAAATCTAGAGCTGTAACCTGATTAAAGAAATTGGGAGTCGATCAATCATATGCAGTGCAGTTGATTAAACAATTCACTAATTAAATGTGCATTAATTAGCTGTAAAGAAAAAAGCATATATTATTTGTTTTGAAGTGGCATATGTATATGTTGCAACAGGAATCATAATAGAAGAGGCATTTCGAGGAAACAATGTCTCTTCTAAATCTATTTTCTTGATACACTCAACAACCGATGTCTGTGTTAGGCTGGAAGGGTAAACCAGCTTCATAAACAATAGCTGAAACTGGCTTATTTCCCCAATCCATTATTAAGATTAACCACAGTTTTTCTGGGTTTGGATGGCAGAATAAACTTTGGCTAATCAAAAATAGAAACAAAAGCTTCTGCACAGCCAGGCCAAAGAAACAGGCGGAATGTGAGAGCGGGGCTGGGGCTGGAGGACAGAATTGTTCTCAATGCTCAGCTATAGCTTAGTGATATACTTGAACCAATATATTGTTGTCATGGAGTAGGGTTACTATATGTCCGGAAATTCCCGGACATGTCCTCTTTGGGGGGTCCTACATGCACATCCGGGGGGGGGGGAGTTACATTTTAAAGCAAATATCCTAGATTTGGAGTTTTAAAAAGTTGTGTGCACATGCAGGCGGCTCTGGTTCAGGCATAGGCGGCTCAGTTCAGGCTCAGTGGCGACAGAGGGCTATTGGACGATTGCCCTAAAAAAGCTTTAACAACTTTTTGTGTCCAGATTTTACCTCTTGAAATATGGCAACCCTATCATGGAGCAAATCTCAAACCGAAGAGCTAGCCTAAGCATGTGTGCTGAAAGAAAGTTTGTGGTATACATATCTTATGTTCTTTATGCATGTCAGTAAAAATTAGTCTCATTTGTTTAATTTGAGTTTCTATGCTTATGGCCTTGGGGACAAATTTCAGTGCATATTAGTACATGGTCAAGTTCTATTTACATTTAATGTCCTTATACTGTATATATTTTAAAACAAGCAGCCATTGTGCCCAGTCCCTCAGGCATCACTTTATAAAAGTAGAGGGTCAGTACAAACGTGCACATTGTGGCCCTTTCTTGATTCTTAAAATTCTCTCAAATATTTCTTCGTTCAAGTCTTTAGAAAAGACTTACTGCATATCTTAAATCTAAGGCAATTTGCAAAATGGTCTTTTTTGAGGTCAATAGGGCTGATGAGTCAGGAGGTGCAAGAAGGGCGTGGCTCTTGAAATTCATGTTCAGCGATAATCATCCTTTTCCAGGGTGCAGAGATCACAAAGGTCACAGAAACCACAACAGACAAACTGATGTCTAAAAATGAAGAAACTATGTTACCAAATGCTAGGGAAATTTCCAGAGTGGCAAGCTTGCTAGTACAGTGGTACCTCGGGTTAAGTACTTAATTCGTCCCGGAGGTCCATACTTAACCTGAAACTGTTCTTAACCTGAAGCACCACTTTAGCTAATGGGGCCTCCTGCTGCTGCCACGCCGCCGGAGCACGATTTCTGTTCTCATCCTGAAGCAAAGTTCTTAACCTGAAGCACTATTTCTGGGTTAGTGGAGTCTGTAACTTGAAGCGTATGTAACCTGAAGCGTATGTAACCCAAGGTACCACTGTATGTTAAAGGAAGGAGGGGAAACACCCCTGAAAGACTAACACATTCATTATGGCATAAGCTTTTGTGGAGCAGAGTCCATTTTATCAGATACATGGAATGTTATTTCAAGTTGGAATATTATACACACAGAAGCATTTGGCAAGGCAAGGCGCCACCTGCTCCTAATATAATAACATACACACGTGTGTAGAGGGGGAGATAAAGCTAGCAGTGAGGTCAGAGTGGAATGAAATGCAAAGAAATACAGACTGTGATAATTGTGCTGAAGTTTAAATAAAATGAAGAAACAACGCAGCACACACAAACTGCTGCCTTAATTCACATCCCTGAAGACGACGCCCTATGCCTCATCTAACATTTACAGAAATCCATGGAAGTCTCCATGTTTACTGAGCAAGGGTCATTTCCATGCAAGACGTAATATGAGGAAAATAATGACAATGAAATATTGACAGTGAGCACTCTCAGCTTAGAGGAATACTCCATTCATCAACAACATGCTGACTAATCAAAAGTAAAAGAAGAACAAGCATAGTAGGACTACTGTCGGGGAGCCAGGTGTCTGCAAATACTGACAGGAATGCACATTATGCCATGTCAAAATACCTGGGAATGAAGTATGTTCAGAATACCCGATGGGCACCTGGATTACCAAGAGCACTGTCATGGAACGAATAAACGTGCCTTTTTTTAATAAGGTAGGAAAGAAAGAAAGAAAGAAAGAAAGAAAGAAAGAAAGAAAGAAAGAAAGAAAGCCAGTGACAAAGTATCTACATCACTTATCGTTTCTACAGCAGCTCTCTGCTATGTTTAGGAAAACTCATCTAAAGCCATTCATGGCCTCCTCACTTTACCTAACATCATGTTTAACAGAAAGTAAATCTGAAAGAACTCAGTGCCTCACAAGCCTCTTCTTCTTCTGCAGTTCCCTCTACCTCTGGGTCTAGAATCCCCCATCCCTCAGGACTGCAGTGAGCTGACGTGGGGAGGAAGGAGCAAGAAGGTCCTTTTGTGTCAAGAGATTTCTACTTGCACAATTCTGGATCCAACCCATCTGCTTTTTTTCTGTTGAAGCTGCTTCTATGACATTATTTTGAATCCTAGCTTAACATCATCCAAAATATGTCCTAAAACTGTGATCTAAATGCGAGTCACACAATCACTCCCCCCCCCAAAAAACACTAGTACCAGTTGAGAAATGGTCTTATTTCAACCCCTAGACCACTAGCCTACTTGCTCCTCAATTCTTATCAGGTCAGCTGGTGCTATACTCATAATATTAAAGTCCTCTTAAAGGACTACACTCCTTTGAACAGCTCAAGAGCATAAAAGTCACCCACACTTCCATTTTTCTCAATTCAGATATTTGGCGTTTGGCTAACCTTTAAGCAAAGTGTCCTTTAAATTCATATCACTTTAGCTATAAAATACTTAATGATCAACATTTTAAAGCAGAAAGGAATATAACCAAGTTAGACATCTTGTAATAGGCCTTTTGACTAGAGCCATTAAGAACACTTTGGTTCAATTCAGACATAATTTATCATTCTGAGTGGAATTCACCTGAAAAGCAAGCAGATGCTTCTGCTCCTCTCCTCCTCTCCTTCTTTAAGCATAAAAAAATCCATTCAAATTTTCAGACATCTAAAATAGCCTGAGGTTATGAATGACAGAAACTTTCCAGTTAATCATGTATCATTGTCTTAAAGGATCCAAACTCTCCAAACTGTCATTTCCCCAAAATAAATATAAGCTAGATGGCAACATGGGCAATTTATATGTTGATTTCCAAGAAGAAATGAAAAACAACAATAATGACACCTCTAATTTCCACCTCCACTACAGCTATTTCAAAATACTTGCTGACGGAAATGTGTGCACAAAATGCATTAATAAAAATTGTATGAGAGTGAACTCTTAACAAGCTGGGGAACGGCCATAAATCACTGGCACAACACATGCAAAAAGTCCCAGGTTCACTCTGTGGCAGAGCTTTTCAAACTGTGTCGTGACACATTAGTGTGTCTGCTGTGGTGTGCAGGTGTGTCACGTGAACACTCTTATAAGGGGTTAGTTTAACCTCTGGCTTGCCAGTAAAACTGAAATACGGTGCCGCGAAATGATGCGTGTCTAAAAAGTGTGCCGCCAACATGAAAAGTTTGGAAAGCTCTGCTCTATGGCACCTCCTGCCTGAAAACATGGAGCGTCACCATTCATCAATGGTATAAGACAGCATCATAAAGGTGTGTGACTGTCTCAGTACAAAGGTAGTAAAGGACCCCTGACCATTAAGTCCAGTCGTGACCGACTCTCGGGTTGCGGCGCTCATCTCGCTTTATTGGCCGAGGGAGCCGGCGTACAGCTTCCGGGTCATGTGGCCAGCATGACTAAGCCACTTCTGGCGAACCGGAGCAGCGCATGGAAACGCCGTTTACCTTTCCGCTGGAGCGGTACCTATTTATCTACTTACACTTTGACGTGCTTTTGAACTGCTAGGTTGGCAGGAGCAGGGACTGAGCAATGGGAGCTCACCCTGTCGCGAGGATTCGAACCGCCAACCTTCTGATCGGCAAGCCCTAGGCTCTGTGGTTTAACCCACAGCGCCACCCGCGTCCCTCAGTACAAAGGTATTCCTAAGCAAATCCAATCACAGATTGCTACACTTTAAAGCTAAAAGGAACTAAAGAGAACAACAGTCAAACTGTTCTCTTACGCTGAAATACCAAGCCCAAATCATGGACATGTGCACCAGGACCAGATCACATTGGATTTAGGACATTATGCGGATATTCTATTATCCTCAGAATGTAATTCACACATAGGAAAGTTCCCACACCTTGCTCTCATCTACTCAAGCTGGAATCCTGAGTTGGACAAACACTTCAGGATGATCAGACTATCAGCATTATTTATTTTCTTAAAGTTGGGGAAATGGTTATGCTGTTCCAAGACCATTCTGCCCTATAGGAAACTTTAAAGAAGCTTGGTTCACATGCCATATATGGGCATTTCCATTAAAAAAATGTGCCATTCCAGGGTCTGCAATTTAGAGGGTGAGCTATTGTACAACTTAATCAGCATAATGAGTAAACCAGGGCCAGGGCACTTTCCAGGTTTAAGGTACAGTACTCAGTATCAAGTGGGCCTTAGAAAGCACGGCTAATAACAAGGCCAGTGGAAGTGATGATATTCCAGCTGAACTATTTAAAATTTTAAAAGATGATGCTGTTAAGGTGCTACACTCAATATTCCAGCAAGTTTGGAAAACTCAGCAGTGGCCAGAGGATTGGAGAAGCTCAGTCTACATCCCAATCCCAAAGAAGGGAAGTGCCAAAGAATGCTCCAACTACTGCACAATTGCATTCATTTCACACACTAGCAAGGTTATGCTTAAAATTCTATAAGAAAGGCTTAAGCAGTATGTGGACTGAAAACTCCCAGAAGTACAAGCTGGATTTCAAAGGGGCAGAGGAACCAGAGACCAAATTGCAAACATGTGCTGGATTATGGAGAAAGCTAGAGAGTTCCAGAAAGACATCTACTTCTGCTTCATTGACTATGCAAAAGCTTTTGACTGTGTCGACCACAGCAAACTATGGCAAGTTCTTAAAGAAATGGGAGTGCCTGATTACCTCATCTGTCTCCTGAGAAATCTCTATGTGGGACAAGAAGCTACAGTTAGTACGGGATATGGAACAACTGATTGGTTCAAAGTTGGGAAAGGAGTACGACAAGGCTGTATATTGTCTCCCTGCTTATTTAACTTATATGCAGAATTCATCATGCAAAAGGCTGGGCTGGATGAATCCCAAACCAGAATTAAGATTGCCAGAAGAAATATCAACAATCTCAGATATGCAGATGACACAATCTTGATGGCAGAAAGTGAGGAGGAATTAAAGAACCTTTTAATGAAGGTGGAAGAGGAGAGTGCAAAATATGGTCTGAAGCTCAATATCAAAAAAACTAAGATCATGGCCACTGGGCCCATCACCTCCTGGCAAATAGAAGGGGAAGAAATGGAGGCAGTGAGAGATTTTAGTTTCTTGGGCTCCATGATCACTGCAGATGGTGACAGCAGTCACAAAATTAAATGACGCCTGCTCCTTGGGAGAAAGGCAATGGTAAACCTAGACAGCATCTTAAAAAGCAGAGACATCACCTTGCCAACAAAGGTCCATATAGTTAAAGCTGAATTGGCACATAAACATTGACTTATATGCAAAAGAAAAATGACTGAAGGAGATATAGTTGTTGTTATTGACATTATTGAGGCATATTGCTGGGCAATGAGAGCACAGTAGTGCATTGAGCCACATGGAGATGCATTGCCTCACATCCATTCAGCCGTAACATAAGGCCTGTGGGAGGAGAACATAATTACTCTGCTGTCATTTGATTACTATACAGATTGACAGATGACAGGGTATAGATATTGTCCCGAACTTGCAAAGTTAATTAGTTCATATACAACAAGACAATATCAATGTCAGCATCCCACTTGATATATAGCAGTTTCTAAGGTGGGAAGTTTAACAGAAAAATTATCATATATAAAAAAAGCCACCACCCTGGAAATATTTTTTTGAAAGGATAAAAATAAAAGCTGCTAAGTATGAACTTTATATCCTGTTTCTGTGTATCTTCAATAATATGATTTTATAATACTGGGTCTTAAATATGAAAAATAGCAATTGTGTTCTCCACATACAGCTTTAAATAACTAGTTTCCAGGGCTGATCCACCAGTTTAGAATACTCACATCAACGTAGTTTGCACATAAAGGTAAAGGTAAAGGGACCCCTGACCATTAGGTCCAGGCGCGGATAACCTTGGGGTTGCAGCGCTCATCTTGCTTTACTGGCTGAGGGAGCCGGCGTACAGCTTCTGGGTCATGTGGCCAGCATGACTAAGCCGCTTCTGGCGAACCAGAGCAGCACACGGAAACACCGTTTACCTTCCTGCCGGAGCGGTACCTATTTATCTACTTGCACTTTGACGTGCTTTTGAACTGCTAGGTTGGCAGGAGCAGGGACTAAGCAATGGGAGCTCACCCCATCGCGGGGATTTGAACCGCTGACCTTCTGATCAGCAAGCCCTAGGCTCAGTGGCTTAGACCACAGCGCCACCTAAACCATGCCTTAGTGTGAACAACAAAACATGGGAGTTCCCAGAGTGAATACTGGAGCTACTGCAGTGTTCTCCTGGTCCAACTGCTGTCATGCTACCCATGATTAAGTCATGCTTTGATAACATTATGTCTGAACTTGGGCGGATAGGTCTACCTCACTCCATTCAAACCATAAGTTGTTTCCAAGGTTTGCTCCCGATTTACCACTCATTGTTTGTCTGTGAGGAGACAAGCCACAAGCCTGTGTTCACACATAATTCTTGGCCAATCGAGGGCTTAGCCCCAGATAGCCAAGCAGCACAAAGACTGAGAACAGGGATTGCAGAGGCAACAATATTTGCTCAGGGAACATGCACATTTTTTCACTTACACTAAGTCATTGTTTGGTTTAGTGTTGCATGAAAACGAAGCCACATGGTTCATCTTATGATGAAAAATGTTAGAATCCCCACATTAATAAGACTGGCACTGACAGCACTGATTGCTTTTTTATATAATCGAGGGCATTAATAAACCATGCAGAAACATGGGTTTTGGGTTCCTTTTTGCAATCCATAGTTAAACATTAGAAAAAGTCCTTTTATTCATGTGCAATTTATACTTTTTGTCCAGTGATGTTTCCACTACATTTCTGCTAAAATGCAGAAGCTGGAAAGGAATCTGGAATCCTTGTGACCATGGCGGTGGGCAATTCTGGCTAATGGCTCTATTGAAAAGAGAAGCCTAGAAGCAGCCATGCAATAGGAAACCCATTCCTAGTGCATCCGCAGAGATAAACTCAAAGAGTGCATCTAGATATATGTTTAAAATGGCTAGCGTTGATGTGAACACACTTTAGGCTCTTTTTATCACACATGTGGCTGTCACATTGAGCCCTGTGACGCATGCCTCTGAACCGGCTGGTTGCCTTCTCAGCCCTCCCTCCTGTTGAATGACACAGGTAGCTCGTTGCCCAGCATGGGAGGAGACTGTACCACTTTCATCTCTTTCTGAGCAGCAGTGAGAGGCAGTGATGACAGCAAAAGGTTGTGAGGGGGGCTGACGAGGAAAACAAAACAGTGAGCAGGGAAAGTAGATGGTTACAGGTTGATCTACTGTCAATTTTCTTTCCTGCCTTGCCTTTGCTTGCCCCCCACAGCCAAGCACCTGAGATGGAAGCATGATGTCTTCCTCTCATCTTGGGTGGGTGTTGGGTGCTTAGTTTCCCAGCAGCAGGAGAATATGGCAATGATGGAGCAGTGGGAGCCAGTGGGAAACAGTACGTACCAATGTTCAAACTGCTGATATAATTGGCTGTAACCCACACCTGTGTTACAGAGAGAATTTAAAGTGCCTTCACAGCACTAAGAGCTGCTTTTAAATGTACATCTTGATGCTTCCAGGATCTAACTATGGATGAGCCAAGCACCCAGGTCGAAAAGAAGAATGCCAACTATGCATACTTCTAGAAAATATAATTTTGCAAAACACACACAGATAAAAGAATCTGAATAGCTTGAAAAGAGGACTAATGGTCATAGAAGCCGGTTCAGAATAGGGAAATACTCTGGGAATTAAATTATGTTCAATTACATCCCATCTCTTTTGACTAGATAAACTTTTATGACAGTAGATCAACTTACAGAAAATCTTTATAGTTGTTTAGCCATAGGCTATTATAACTTATTAATGAGCAACTACCACAGTATACAATGAAAGATCCTGTCTGTCTATCTAAAATCACACAGTGAACTGAAAGCCTAATGTGACCATTTCACCTTATGAGAGGAAATGATTTTGTCTGTTCTGGCTTCTCAGTTGTGAGGGCCTCAATTAGATGCAATTACCCAAGATGTGGAGGTTTGTTTTGAGGTAGCCTGTCATTCACTTACTCCGACGAAGCCTTTCATTTATTCAAGTAATTATAAACTTCATATAACAGATTGCTGTAATCTACTACATCAATGGTTCTCAAACTACCCCCCACCCGGAGCTGCCTGAAAATTATTAGTGTTCATGGCAGATGACTAAATATGTTTTTCTGCCTGTTGTAGCAATTGTAATATAGAATTGGAATTGTAAAATCAATATGAATATTTCATGGGGACATGCCATAGACCAGAGGTGCACAACCTGACACCCTCCAGATGTTGTTGGACTACATCTCCCATCATCCCTGACCACTGGCTATGCTGGCTGGGGCTAATAGGAGTTGTAGTCCAGAAACATCTGAAGGCCCGCAGGTTGTACATCCCTGCCACAGACCACCTGAACAATGTTTGTGGATAGTGGTAGTTCTTACGGTCTTCTGGACTCAATTTTTAACCACACAAATGGCCTATGTTCCTTCAGCAACATTTATGGTACTGTCAACAAATTACAGCGCAGCTTGGCATAATGTTCATTTACTGTAGAAATGTTACAGTATGTTATTAGCAACTATTGCTATCTAAAACACAACTCTGCTTATTAGTTCAGGCAAGTCACAGCCCTTTCCACTAACTCAAGGCCAAAGAAATAATTTCATCCCAAATTTGTTGTGGCAATTACAAATATATATTTTTCCAGCAATAATTAGAATGAATGTTTGCACACTGACCTTTTATAATGGTCTGCGCCTTTATTTTTACTTGGTCTAAGGATCTTAATGCAATGCAAATAATGATCACCACCACACAATAATTCTCTTCCCTTGTCATAACAGATCTGAACTCCTTATGAGGCTGAAGCTCTATATTAATTCACTACAGCTTTCAGTAGCACACTGTTTTATTGCATTAGTATTAGGCCAAGTCAAAACAAAAAGGGCAAGCAATTGTAAAGGGCCAGTGTGCAAACATCTCATTATGACTGATATGCATTTTTTGGCACTGTAATCTTTCATTATGAATTTGGGACAAACCCCCCTCTTTCTCTCAAGAAAACAGTGCTAGGGAAAAGCTGTCATTAAGTTTAGTGGAACCTAGTAATTTTGGCTGTACAGCCAAATCCTAATACTGTACTGGGTTATATCTAATTGTTACCTTTCACTCACAGAAGGCTCTTTTGATTACTCACAAACTGATGGGGGAGCAATTTTTGCTGATTCCTCCTTCCCCCTGCTGCACCCTGCACTGCCAGAACTGCTCCAGAGGGTTGAAGGACCCTTTGGAAAAGTGTGGGAAGTTGAGTGAGATGCTGCATAAGAAAAAATGGGATTGGTGAAAAGAATGTCCCTCCCCATTGCCTTCACAGAAACTTCAGCTGGAGCAAATAGCCACCCATGAGTGGAACAGCATAGCTGAGTACTTTATGTATGAGGAGCACATATTCAAGTCTATAAACTGAATATGGACTTACACATTTTGATAAATCTCTGGTTGTGCTGCTTCTGTCATCTTTCCATGCTTGCTATCCCTTCAAATTGCTACTACTTCTTTACTCACTGGCCCTGTGTTACACTGACATGTGTTCTAACATTAGTGGGCATTATGGTCACACACAGAATTTTTTTAAATGGCTACTATATGGAAACCAATGCACTGATTGCCTGCTCATCGCTGAGCCCAAATCAAGGTAATACTTTTGATCTTATAAAGCCTGCAGCCCAACTGGATCAACTCTCCCCATATTTTCTGCCTGGACTTTGAGACCTTTTGGTAAGGCACTTCCAGTATTGCCATCTCTGAATGATATGAAAGGAGCTCAGAGGTCGGTCTTAGCAATGGCTTCCAAGCGCTGGGGCATTCTCCTTGCTGTATTTCAATTGGTGGCCACCACCAACTGGTGGTGAAGTATGATTTTCAATCAACCTGCACAGGGGCAGATAAGAGGTATATGAGCTGGTTCATTTTTTAAGTGTGTGTTTTTATCTATCATATTTCAAATTGTTATTATGCACCCTGAGCCGGGTTATGATGAAGGGCAGGACAGAAAACTTGCAAAACAAATTGTTTCTGCCACATGTTGGTAAGGTTTTTAGAGCTTACACTTATATTATTTAGCAGCAGCAGCATCATAACATTTTCATACTACTTAATGAATCCAGCAGGAAGAAAAATACTAAGTGTTGCTAAATCTAAAATGCCCTGGAAATTTAAAATTGGGGAGAATAAAAATATTTTCACTGACACAAAAACATCATAACATAGGAGGCAGGAAAACCTCTCTGGGGAGGCTGTTTCATAAGAGGCGCCACCACTACCAAGAGCTTCTTCCTAGTGGGCAAATGCCTCAACTTATCAGGCAGGGGAATCTGGAGAAAAGCCTCTGGTGAAGGAGCAGGTAGGGATATATGGAAGGAGGAGGTCCCTAAGGTAATCTGACACCCAGTCATTTAAGGCTTTAAAATCCAGTTGTGTTCTTTACCTTAAATGTGTAATTTATTTTGCCAGTTGCTTTTAACATTAGTGTTGAAAACCATGATTCCATAGGCCTGACAGCTTAAAAGTTTGGCACAAAGAGGAACTAATCTGTTTTGGCAGAGTGGGGAAGCAACAAAAACAGAGCTAGCTATTTTCAATTAATGCTATGGTGCTTGAGGTTGCAGCCAGGCAACATATTTAAAGAAATGACCTTTTGCTGTGCTATTCTGAGTTTATATTAAAGTCAACCCTTCCTTGGTCTTTACTCCCTTTATTAATTCCCAGATGAAAATGAATTTCAAAAAAGCTAGAAGACTTTCCCCTCAGACTCCTCATGTATATGATAGTATTTATTCTGCTTCCAAATTAGAATACCTGCATTTTTATGTGCATAATCTGTAAAGTTCAAAGCAATGGATATTTTTTGTCTCAGGTCTTATCCTCTCTCTTTCACATCGTTCTGGCAACTGAATTCTGTGGAGTTAATTCCCACTTATACCAATGCAAGTGGAATCAGAATGTAGGCTCACATCTCTGTTTCTTTCTGTCTTGCATGTAATTAGACTAATCCCCTAATTCTTGATGCTGTATGGAATTTTATCAATCCCCTGCTCATTTTATATATTGCTGAGATCAGTATCTTCAAATTCAACTACAGTGGCTTATTTTATCCCAAGCCCATCTCACACCCCATTCTTCCAGTCTATAGACTGTGCCATTCTCTTGCAAAACAGCATTTTTATGTATTAGATATATCTTCCTATGATTACTATCTTCCCACGAGGGGATGAAGAGAGCACTCAAAATGGAAAGCAGCAGCTTAACTAAGGGCAGGCATAATGTGCTCCTACACCTGTATAGAAAGTTCAGGTAACATGAAAGTAGTAAAACAAAAACTAGAATTTTTGGGGGAATGGGTGAATTAAATAAACCACTTCTGCTCATTAAACAAACAAAAAAAAACTGCCCTCAATTGTTGTTGTTTTTAAAAAAGAACTCTAGCCATCATAGGTTGATCTTTAAGAAGCCACACAAAAAATTGTTGGTATTACATTTTCCCCCCCCCCCAAAAAAATGAAAAGATGATCTGTTGGGGGGGGGGGATAGGGCAGATGCCATAAATCACAGAGCACCCAGAAGCATCACAATGAAAAACAACTTGGTTACCCAATAGACAGAAGAAGTGAGGACCAGAGCTGGATATGGGGATAAAGAAATGTTTAGAAGACAATAAGCAGGATCCAAAGCAGGCAGCAATTTCACAAGTGAGCAGAAGTGAAGAAGGTTGAGGAATGCCAAGCATTGAAAGCAAGGTAAAGGTAAAGGACCCCTGGATGGTTAAGTCCAGTCAAATGTGACTAACGGGTGTGGCGCTCATCTCCGCTTTCAGGCCAAGGGAGCCAGTGTTTGTCCGCAGACAGCTTTCTGGGTCATGTGGCCGGCATGACTAAACCGCTTCTGGTGCAACGGGAGATCGTGACGAGTGCCAGAGTGCATGGAAACACAGTTTATCTTCTCATCACAGCGGTATTTATTTACTTGCACTTGTATGTTTTCAAACTGCTAGGTCGGCAGGAGCTTGGACAAAGCAATGGGAGCTCACCCCGTTGTGTGGATTCAAACTGCCAACCTTATGATCAACAAGCCCAAGAGGCTCAGTGGTTTAGACCACAGTGCCTTCCTTGCATTGGAAGCAACAAGACATGACAAGCAGCACTTTACGTTTTAAAAGGGTGCATAAAGGGTGCTTTTATATCGTGATTTTATCCTGTGAACTGCCCTAAGACCTGCGGGTATAGGGTGGTATGCACATATAATAAATAATAATAATAATAATCCAATCATTGTAGGGTAATGCATTGGGCTGCCACCAATGTCTGCTTTGAACCAGATTTGATCACCATCCACAGAGATTATGCTTGTTTACAACATATTAACCATGGATGCCTGCAAAGAATAAAACTGCAACACCTGTGGTACATAACATTTCTTCTCTTGAAAAGCTACATTGCTTTGCCCCAGTCTCCTTAACAGCTCTTTAACATGCTGTTAAAAATAATTTAAAAATCCAAGCATTTTTCACTATTTCTTTAAGGTCAACTTAAACACCTTTCCAAACAGTCAGTGTCTATTCCCAGTCTTGTGTGGTGTTTAGGGTCAGCTATATGCTTCAAGTGACACAGAAGAATGTACAAAATGTTATAAATGAAACTTGAGCTACTGTTCACTCTAGTTTCTTAGTACTAAACAGCTGAGCTATATATATTCCAGAGTGGCGCCAGCTCTCTTTAAAGGAATTGTTCCTTTAAAGGTCTTCTTTTGACATATTTTCATGCTGTGTGTTTGTGTACATAATTGTACACACATACATACACCCCTATATTTATGATGGAATAGGTCATCCATTGGTGGATTTTTCCAGGTAGATCAACAGGAAATAGTAGACTGATCTCATACCCATCAACATTTCTCATATCAATGTCCAACACCATATGACATATTGCAGAAGGCTCTACAGCACCTCCTGCACACTGTATTCATTTACCGTACAACTGCCTCTTTCCTACCAATTTAAAATCCATAAGGGAGTTTGTTCATTTGGTTAAAGGGAAATGTTAACTGTCTTACAGTAGACTGTAAGATACACTTTGCAAATGCAATGTGTAAAATGATAAGCTGTGCACTAACTGGTAATCCATATCCTCATAAGTAAAACTGGGGTAATCTCCATATGCAATAATCTTCATATAGATATATACTGATACCCACCCCCATCTACAACAGACTTAGTACAGATCACAAATTCTAACACAGAGCTGCACAAAACCTGGTCAAAGGCAACTAATTAATACTCATATTTGACAGGAAAGGATCATTAAAGCGGAGAGCAAGCATTTCACATACATTGAGCCACAGTAAATGATGGTGATGATTACAGTCATACCTCGGGTTACAGATGCTTCAGATTGCGTTTTTTTGGGTTATGGACCGCCGAAACCCGGAAGTACTGGAACAGGTTACTTCCAGGTTTCGGCGGTCACGCATGTGCAGAAGTGCTAAATCGCGCTTTGCACATGCGCAGAAGCGCAACCTACGCGTGCGCAGACGCAATGCTGCGGGTTGTGGGCACTGCGGGTTGCGAACGTGTATCCCGCATGGATCCCGTTGGCAACCCAAGCATCCACTGTATTGGCAATTTTACTTGTTGCTGCATTATTAGAAACCATAAACTGTTGTTGATCTGCTGCAAATCAACCAGAGATCTATTAGTAGATGACAATCTATATTCTGTCCATTACTGATCTAAGCAAGTGCTCATTATTCTAATGGCCAAACCAGACAAGACACTATCCACACAGTATTTGCTACCTGGATTGGAAGAAAAGCTTCCGTTGCTGTGAATGGAGCTTTTATTCAAATGGAAATCCTGGGCAGAGCATGGATCCAAGTACCCAATCCCACTTAAAGCAATTCACACAACAGCTCATGTATATGGGAATAATGTTTTAACTAGTTTGGCCCTAGCAGGAATCAGTTATCCAAGGTCACAGGAGACGCATGATCCTGGATTGTCATTGTCCAGAGGCTCTACATACTTAAAGACTTGCCTCAATCAAAAATTGGTATGCAGGAGTTTTAATTTTAACGAGTAGATACATAAATAGGTACTATAACTATATCTTAACTTGGAGGTTTTGCGGATTATGCTGTTTTGTGAGTTAAGTTTGTATTCCTTTTGTTTTGACCCAAGAAAGCTAGCTAAGCATAACGCAGGGGTCAGCAAACTTTTTCAGCAGCGGGCCGGTCCACTGCCCCTCAGACCTCAGACCAGGGCTGGAATATATTTTGGAAAGAAAAAAAAAAAGAATGAATTCCTATGCCTCACAAATAACCCAGAGATGCATTTTAAATAAAACCACACATTCTACTCATGTAAAAACACGCTGATTCCCAGACCGTCCACGGACCGGATTTATAAGGCGATCAGGCTGGATTCAGCCCCTGGGCCTTATTTTTGCCTACCCATGCATAACAGTAACATTCTTGCAGAGGTAGTAACTGTACATTAAGAAGAAACAGTGGTCAGCCCATGAGTATTAGAATCTTAAACCAAAATCACCAGTGGGTTGAAATTAACTTTGTCCAAGCAGCAAAAGGTTTTATTACAGATCTATCAAAGGGCAGAAGGTAAGGAGGAATTGTAAAAGGGTAAGATTCACATGCAATACAATTCGAGCTGCAAGAATAATTAGGGATTTATTATCTGATGTAGATGCAGGCTTCTAATATTTGTAAGGAATTAAAATATAAGAAGGTGAGCAGGATAACCTGAGTGTAAGGTTGCATAGCAATGTGGAGCTATGGACTGCAATGTAAATATACTCAGGTTTGCACAAAAAGAACATGCTTAAACAAAGCCGATATTCAAGTGTGTTGTGCAAATGTTCATACCTTTGGCCAGTCAACATAAGCAAACAGGTAAGAGAATTTTCAGGTTGCCCTGAACACAGCACTAGAGGAAAGAGTGGCCGTTGCATCTATATTGGAGATTTAGAAAAACAAAAAGTCCAAACAACAAAATCCTCATCACACAAGAAGAAGAGCATGGTCATTTTTGCTGGCTCTGCCCCTCACTGCTGTATTCATGCCAGCTCAATCCAGCCCACCCATCCATACAATGGAAGAGAAATTTGAAGAGAAGAAGAGAGCCTGTTCTATTTAAGAGGGATCCATATGTAATTTACAACCCTGTGTAATCAAGCTCTAAATCTATGATTTTATGATTCTATGAAATCACCCATCCCCAACAAATTGGACATGGCTGAGCCAGATGACAAAGACATAACATGGAAGATGGGGCCAGAGAGCACAGGTGTGCTCTCTCCTTCATGCAATGGTCATCTTGTGAAGGCAGGATAACTGTATATAGCTTGGGAATTTTATATAACCAAGGCTCAGATGGATAGACCTCTCCACAAAACTATTTTGCAGAGAGTGTGAATAATACATAATTCTTGCAGAAATTATGCCAGTACAGTGGTACCTTGGGTTACATACACTTCAGGTTACTTACGCTTCAGGTTACAGACTCCGCTAACCCAGAAATAATACCTCGGGTTAAGAACTTTGCTTCAGGATGAGAACAGAAATCGTGCTCCGGCGGGGCGGCGGCAGCGGGAGGCCCCATTAGCTAAAGTGGTGCTTCAGGTTAAGAACAGTTTCAGGTTAAGAACGGACCTCCAGAAGTTCTTAACCCAAGGTACCACTGTACAGAGGCTCCAGTACAGAGGTTTCAGTGCATGCCATCAGCTGACTAGTTTTAGCCAACTGATTTTGGCTATTATTACAGGAGACAGAACTTTAAGATAAAGACTGAAGCATTTCCCTCTATGGCAGTGCCATCAAAGAAAAATTATTTATTCTTAAGGTGGCCAAAGAGAAATCATTAACAGGGGAGCAATGGCTCCATGATCGTATTTCATTTAGAAGGAATTTTTAATGAAAAAAATAATTAAAACAAACCCCATTACTTTCAATAATTAGAGAAAGTGACCTGGATGGAATTTTTAATCTCCAATCCATCTTTGCCGCTACATTATTCACCTACTGTTCTTGCATAATTAAAACGTGGCAGGTAGTTTACACACAAGAGGGAGTAATTGTATTAAAAATAACTCTTCCTAACCAAAGCTCATTTTCACCTATGAAATAAAGCAAGATAATAATACCACAGTTGACATTTATATAGTGCAAATCAGCATTCTATTTAAGAACATTTAAATATAAATTTCAGCTCTAATACAGAAATGATAGCCTGACAGTGTGCATATTTACTTGGAAGGGAGTCCCACTGAGTTCAGTGAGGCCTAGTTCCATGTAACTGGGCAAAGGATTGCAGCCTCCATCTTTTCCTTTTTGCCTTGCTCATCAGGTACTTTTAATTTGAAAGTTTGCTTGCAAACAATATTCAGGACTCAGGTGATTAATATGTCTATTGTTTTCTTTAATGCCACAAATGCAAATTGGTCTCAGCATTGCAAACCAGTGCAGAAAGTACCTCTTTATTTGAACCACGATATATTTTCCTGGGTGGAATAAAAATGCTTAATCAGTTTTACAGCACCAACACAAATGATCCATTGAAGGATATCACCGTGTGAAACATTTTAGATCCTATCACTGAACCTCACCATGTCTCACAGGAAGGGATGGCTGAGCCTCCTCCACCTTACTCTGAAGATTAATTGGTTCTTTAAAGCATTCGGGATAAATACTTGAGTAAAACAACCCAAAAAACCTAAAGCCTTAAAATATGCTTAACACCCAAAAGACTGTTTCATGTTTTTGCGAACCTCACTACATCCACCACTTTCCCTGACTCCCTGTGAGTTCCGTTTCCCAAAGCAGGGGGCAGGGGAGCATTTCTCTTGTGGGAAGCAGGATGAGAAACAGGCAGCTGATGGGCATAGGGGAACACCAGCCTCTTACTGACTGTAAATGACACACTCTACTTGTAGTCAGGCCCATGGTGCTTGGCAGGAAATGACATGTGAAGCATGCCATTTGCAGCTAAGGAGATGTATTCTACTATTTTTCTGCCATCTGTCGTCTGCTTCCTCAAGATGAGGCTTCCTTCTCTCTTGGGAAAGGAAGTGCTGACAGGGGAGCAGTAGAGATGGGGATGTAAATCCCATTTTGTGTAGGACCCTACTTGAAGGTTTTCGAACCTGTTTCATGTATGGTCAGAACAGTCAAGCAAGGAGAGTAGTTCAAATTCTCACCCTCTACCCAAGCAGACCTGTCTCTGAGCAACTATGACTGCACACTAGTAAAGAATATGCAAACAGAGTGTGCTGTACCATCTACTGCTGGCTTGTCTTCTACATGCAGGGTTTCTGGAAGAGTTTGGCTTCCTAGAGGGACCAGCAAGGCCTGACTCAGCAGTTTTCAGCTAGCAGGTTCTGCCCTGATTTCTTCAGGGCCTCAAAGGACTGCTGTATTAGGTAGTGAGCCCACCAATGCCAGGGCCACCACTGAATGGGCAACACCAAAGGAAGCATCTTTGAGGGGGGTTGCTTTGGGAGCCATAAGGGCAAAGGCACCACACCCTTTCAATTTTGTTGTAAGATATACATACAGTGGTACCTTGATACAGACACCTTGATACTCAAATAACTTGGAACCCAAACACCGCAGACCCGGAAGTGTTAAGATTCTGGAGACAGTCTCAAAGTTCAAGCCTTCTGTCAGGCTAAATGCAGAAAAGGGAAATACTGGCAGTGGGTCAGATACAGACTAAACGATGCCCTTGAATACCTGCAGATAAAAGTCATTAATGGGTGGAAAGCCATTCCTGAAGCAGGTAAAACTGAAGAGTCCTACATGTTTTTAAAGTGCAGGCATCTCAGCATTTCTCTTTCATCCCTGAGGCTACCCCAGAAAGCTTGAATGAGTTCAGCACCACAGGACAGTGGTGCCACTCATTAAAATACAATGAGTGCTCATTATACCCAATAAGTGCTCATTGTATTTTAATGAGCACAACAAACATTCTGCTGGAAAAAGCTCAAGGGTGTAATAAGTGCTGATAAACAGGCATAAGGAAAAGAGGGAAGGGGAAGCCTTGGAAAAAGTTTTATTTCCTACAGCAGATGATGCTTCCCTTGTTGTGGTAAGTGACTTCAACTTTACACGTTGATCATTCCTGTCAAAAGATCACATGACAGCAGGAATATGTATATATAGTTGAAATCCAGCAGTAAATGTAGATGATTTTTATTTTCTTCTGAACTCTGTGTTGATGGCTTCCTCCTTAGTTACTGAGTAAGTGAGCCTTAGAATTACTGAAAGCATGGCTCACCATAGGTCTCGGGCATGGTGCAACTTGCAACCTATCAGAAAAGTTGAAATGGACCACAACAAAGTGCTACAATCTTGCAGAGCCCACCAATCACTACATTGCTGCAGCCATGGAGGCTATAGTGGCCCGTGTGTGGGCAATGAGGGTTAGCACACAGTTTAGTGGTAGAACCCATAAGAAGATCCTTAGCACACCCATCTGGTCTAGCATCCTATTCTCACAGTGGCATATCAGATGCCTACAGGATGACCACAAACAAGAAGTGAACACATTGGCACTTGTGTTCCAAGCTACTGGTACTGAGAGGCATCCTGCTTCTGACAGAGGGAAAACAGACATCATGATTAGTAGCCACTAATATCCTTTATCCTCCATGAACTATCTAAACCTCTTTTGAAGCCATCCAAATTAGTGGCCATCACTGCAACTTATGTGAGAGAATTCCATAGTTTAACTATGTGAGGAAGTACTATCTATTGTCTGTCCTGTATCCTCTAATATTCAGTTTCATTGGATGGCCTTGTGTTCTACAATGACAAGAGAGGGGGACAAACTTCTCCCTATCTACTTTATCCACACCATGCCTAGACTCACACACCATGTTAATGTCCCTCCACACTCACCTTTTTTCTAAACTAAAAAGTTCAAAATATTTGTTTTATATTTTGTGGACCATCCTGGGATCCTAACTATGAAGGGTGGTTTTACGATTGACTAAATGAATGAGTAACATAACACAGAGGCCAAACAAAAAACTAACAGCAGAATCCAAGTACACAGAGGTCCTACTGAGTGCAATGGAGCTTACTCCTAGGTAAGTGAGCCGTGGAATGCAGCCTAAGAAAAACAAAACAAAGGGAAACCCCCCCCAAAAAAAAAACCAGGGCTACTACAAGAGGGGATAGACTTGCTGTTATTTCACTATTTTTTAATATCCCCATATTTTTTTAAAAAAACATACTGCATGAGTGCTGTGCATTTTAATCATTCAATCTTTGAACATTTTTGTTTTGTGAAACATAACCTTTTGAAACTTCACAAAATTAGGAAGGCATAGTTCTGTCACTGATAATCAGTGGTGTTATGGAGACCATCAATGCCTATGCCATTCCACATGCCACTCTCTCTGGCAACTGACATAGCAGCAGGGTTATGAGGAAGGAAAAATTACCCCCATCACAAAATACTGGAGACAAAACACTAGGGAAAATGAAACGTCTTTGTATCAGAAGTGCAAACACAAGTATCTGAGACCTGCACAACAGTATAATGATTGTACAAAAATAAAACCATCTGGAAAGGCCTGAAGAATCTGGCTTAAAAGTTTGTGAACATATGGCATACTGTTTGGAGTATTGTTACATATTAGCCCCAAAAAATAATTCAGAAGAAGTCTCCACAGCATCTTGCAGGTTTCTGCACAACTTTATATGATCACTCTGTATTGCAGGAGTTTACTGTGGGTTTATCTCTTCAGTGAGGATGAAGTGCAATTCATCATTTTAAACAATATCCCACTGGTTTCCACAACAAGATAGGTGACCTGATCTGCCCTTCAGTAGAAAGAAGGGAAGTGAAAGAAAAGGGAGCAGATGCACTACAATACAACTATTCAGGTGAGAGTCTTCTACAAAGAAACAATAAACCCAACACTGCTACTTCTCATAAACCAACCAATGAAAATCACCTTTACAGATTAGCGATAGGAATGTATTCTCTTCTTCCTGAGGAAGTTTCATGCTCTTAAACAATGAACTGATTTTATTGTTTGATTCTCTGAGGAACAGTGTGTAGAGTAGTTTGTATTTAAAGCTGAATGACAACACACTCCATTCTCTTCCACTGCATACAGTATCATACTTTCTTTTAAGAACAAAAGTAAAACTTGTTTCATGCACCTTTCAGGTCATGTTTGCCTGGAAAAACCAATACCTGTTAGAAAGGAAAGTTATTTATACCAACTTTCTTCTCTGCAATAAGCCTTGGCATATGGGCAGATTTTAAGATTGTTTCTATATGGTCAGAGGAAGATAGATAACAGTAACTTTCCCTATGCTGGCAACTAGGATTTGCAGTTTTCGAAAAAGTAATATGCAGATATTTGGAAACTGAAACAGCTACGCTTTCTACATTTTCCTCCAGCGTTCGATTATTCTGATACGGTGGACTCATGTGTGTACTTGGGACCCCAAAACCTTACAGCACTGCAGCTGTATGTGGTAACATTAAAGCAAAATACACTTCAAATGTAGCATCCTCTACTTACAATTGTGAAGTTCATAACCTTGAGAATCCAGATGGTCATAGCAAGGTTCACCAGAATTAAAATCATTAGGAGTAGCACAAAGAAATAGAGGCACCTCTTGCGCCAGCCATAAATCCCCACTTTGTATACATGGGGTCCTTCTGAGCTCTGCATGGTGCTTCTGTGTGCGTACTGTTCCTGAGGCATCTATGGAGAAAACACAACCAAACATAAAAAGGTATAAGTTAAGCTGCAGGATAAACACAGACAATTAGGAGACTATGCTCATACATTGTAAAGGATTTTGAAAATACCTGCTGGATAAAATGTCTCTCTCTAGTTTGTTGTTGTATTATCCCTCAGTTTATTTTATATACAGTTAATTATAATGCAGGTATATTATATACATTTCAAATCACAGAGAAATTTCCCATAAAAAACCTCATCTGAAATGTATTTCTTAGCAGCTCCAGGTTTTTGCAAGGCGGGCACTCTAGGGCTCCTCAAAATCCTAAGGGGGAAATTTTGCATGCATTTTGCAAAAGGAGTTGAGTTCAGCACTTTGTTTTGAGGATGCAATATTACTTCTCTGAGGCTTTAATTCACACAAAAAAATCATATCAAATAAAATTATTCCTGGCACAGAGGAATGGTACTTGGGATTCTTTCCCTGAAGCAATCTTAGTACGCAATGTTTCTCTAGCCACTCATACACACTCATATTTTTTGGTTCTTAAAGGAGAGCGTTTGCCATGCTTCTATTGGTGCAATGACACTGTTGAGCAGCAGAAACATGGTGGTTAAAATTCTTTAAAAGAGAGGGAGAGGGGAGAGGGAGAAGGAGCAGGGAAAGGCAGAGTCAAGGATTACAGATGGTCTTCATTTTCCATGAGAATTTGTGTAGTGTGGTGCCTGAGAACCTATGGATGTATACACATTAAAACACAGCTAGGTTATTCGTTTTCTCAATTTGGGTCAAAGCTGATTCAAGGAAAATGCATCAAAATACAGCATTTCATAAGGAATGGCACGATAGATATTGATTGTATAGCTACCACGTTGATATACAAATAGTTTATGAAAATATCAGTATATACAACCATGCGACAAGATTACACAGGCACAACTCATTAAATGTACCCTGGCTTGAAGGCTGTGTTATTGTAGCAGGCAGTTAGTAAGCATATGCTGCAAACAGATCTTCACACATGCAATAATAAATGCTGCATGGACCATGTTTTGCTTTCTTCCCTACCTACCCTTGGAGATCAGCATCACAGCTGGTCTAAGACATGGGCTCTAAGATAGCAGCAAAGACCTACAGTACATAATGATGAAATACTGTACTGGACAAAACCAGATCTGTTTGAATAGCTATGTATTTCAAGGGACGTCTACACATAATGATTTAATATTATTTCCACATATCAGGGAATATTGGGAATGGGCCAACTATGGATTTCTAATAGGATTCTCAGTACCTTATTGAGTACAATTATTATAATTCTTTGGTGAAAGCCAAGACAGTGAAAATAGTATAAAACCTACATAATGTGTTTTTGGCCTACAACTCCCATGATCCCTAGCTAACAGGACCAGTGGTCAGGGATGATGGGAGCTGTAGGCCAAAAACATCTGGGGACCCAAGGTTGAGAAAGGCTGCTTCTGAGTCTGGAAGAGAGAGAATGCTATTACTTGCATATCATAGTTCACTTGAATCTATATGAATGTTTAACTGCCTGTTTCTTATCACTGCTTAATACTTTTTTAAATAGCAGATAGGAATGTTTGCTGAACAAAACATGTGCTGCACAAAACCCTTCTGATTAGTTTACAACAATTCCACACAACTTCTCCTTCAACAGCCATTTCTTATAGAAATAGGTAAGAAGGATGAAACTAAGGTGTTTAAAATCCCTGCATGATGACTTGTTTGAAGCATGCTTTGCAATTAGATGGTCTAAATGCCAGATAAAAAGCCTAAAGCACTGGGAAATGTTGATTTCTTGATGTGGTTATCTTTGAGGAATCTGGCTGCACTACAAATGGCAAAAAAAGATTTTCTTATTTGAAAAGCATATAAAATTAGCCAGCAATGCATATTTGCTACTGTGAGTTTGAAGTGTTCACCTGCTTATATATATGTAAGTCGTATACGATGGGTTGTATCCATGCAGAAGGAATTCCCTGCTCTCTTCTCCCAACTGCAGCCCCTAAGCCGAGCTTCCTCAAACTCAGCCCTCCAGATGTTTTGAGACTACAATTCCCATCATCCCTGACCACTGGTCCTGCTAGCTAGGGATCATGGGAGTTGTAGGCCAAAAACATCTGCAGGGCCGAGTTTGAGGAAGCCTGCCCTAAGCCTTCCAACACATTATCTCCTGAGCATAAAGGAGTTCAGGAAATGCTTTGGATGTGGCAAAGTGGGGGCTGCAGTGGGAGGGGAAATTGTGGACAATCAGGGGAAAACATCATTGCTTCTTTCACACATTTTGTATGGAACAGCCAAGTAACATTTTTGTCTCTTTCCATGCACTTGACACTAGCACTCCTTTTGAGCATGTAATATTTGGAAGGGGCAGATTCCATTCATCAGTGGACAAGATGGTTGCTAGAATTTTCCCATTCCTATCACTTGAGACATTGCAGAAGGGAGTGAGGAGCACAAAAATCAATCAATCAATCAATCAATCAATCAATATCAATCAATCAATCAATCATATATGCTAGTGGACCACCAGTTGACTGCCACTGCAACTAAGAAATGGATTTTAGCTTCTCAGAAGTCCTTATTTCATAGCAATTATCTAGATTGCTACCCTTAAGTGTATCTTTAAAGCATTTTAAATATTCAAATGTATGCACATTTAAACTGGTATTTTTTTTTTTACTGAAGAAATGTCAGGCAAATTAATAATCTTAAAATTAGCTGAGTAAACAAGATTTTGGTCTTTACTTTTCCAGAGTGGGCTCATCTTATGTCGTTTCCCTTCCTGAGAGTAGAATGCAAAAGGGTTTTGCCTGTCATTCTCTGGACTGAATGTTTTCAACAGTTCGTTTTAGGGGGTCGTGCAATATTCAGCACAGACAGACTTGCCTATGAGTTTCTTGAGCAACCTTGAGCAAGCTGAGTTGTCAAGGTTTGTTAAACACTGATGCTCATAGGTCATCTCCAAGAAATAATAGAATTAGAACTAAGGTGCGATTTGCCTCAATGCCTAAAGCACTCCAAATAGCTTACATCCATAAGCCCCTGTGATCTATATCTATGAGCCCCATATTACTATGCCCAGTGGAAGGCTAAAACTTACCTAAGGCCATCAAGTGAGCTCCTGGGTGAGTGCATTTCACCCACTTTGCCGCCTGTTAGATACATGCTGATATGGTTCCCTGAGTTGATCGAACATGCTGAATGCCAGGAAATAATGAATTCATCCCATTGCAACAGTGTGATGGGAGCAAAGTTATCAGAGCAACATCTCAAAAGTAAAGGGTACATTAGAGCTGTGACATCTGAAACAAATGACATCCATTCTGTTCTCTGGAAGGGTGATGTGTGGAAATAAGGGCAGTCATTAATTTTCATGGGGCTGTGATATATATAGAAGGAGGGACAGCCCTTTAAGCTGAGTGGAAGGAATATCTACAACACTCAGTGGAGATCTATAATACCTCAACTTTCATCAACCAAATCAAAACCACATATATGGAACTCGTTCAGTTATGTTTTTACTAGACATCTACAGCTGAGCAGGCCCTTGTTGCTATGCAATAAAGCTATGTAACACACACACACACACACACACACACACACACACACACACTGCTTAGCAGAAGAGAGCAGTGAGACGTAAAGGCACTTCAACCATAAAACTTAAGAGAATAAAGTTGTCTTGAAATGGTGGCTAATGGTTAACTGAGCAGTTGTCATACGGTTTTCACTTCGGAGAGTATTCCACAACTGGGGTACCATCACAGATAAGGCCCTCTGTCTCTCTCATTACCAGCCTAATCTCCCAAAGCAGAGGTGATCTGCAATTGGTCCTCTAACAATAATTGCAAAGAAAAGCCATATTTATAGGTCACCCTTTAGATACTTCTCCTAATCTATACAGTATTTTATGGGTCAAAACCAGGACCTTTGATTCAGATATAAAACAAACTGGAAACAAGTGAAGATTTTTCCAATACTGATGAGACATAACCTAATCAGAAGTGCCAGTCATTAATCTGGTGGCTATATGGTTGTTCCTTGGTTGTTGAACTTAATCCATTCCGAGAGTCCGTTCAACTCCTGGAATCCTTTGAAAACCAAGGCGCGGCTTCCGATTGGCTGCAGGAGCTTCTTGCACTCAATTGGAAGCTGTGGAAGCTGCGTCGGACATTCAGCTTCCGAAAAACGTTCGCAAAGCAGAACACTCACTTTTGTGGCGTTCGGGAGCCAAAATGTCCGAGTACCAAGGCGTTTGAGAACAAAGGTACGACTGTATTCAGAAATAGCTGAACTTTTAAGTAGTGTTGTATGAGTCTTGAAGTTTCCAAACTGTTAACAGTATATGGCCAATAGGAATTCAATGCCATGGGCCACATGTCACTGTTTCAAGACAACCCATAATTTGCTGATACCATGTGACTGTTTAATCATGAGCTTCCACCTTGAAGTAATGGTACAAGTGTAGAAACTGTGGCAAGCAACTAGAGAAAATGGCAAGTGAATGAAACCTGCCTGCTTCTGAAGAGTTGCTTTATTCCTCATGTTCCGAAACCAAAGGATTCCTTGCCACCCTCCTATCAATAGTATACCTCTCTTCCTTCTTTTAACCCACTCTTAGTTGTCATTGTATTATATTAAAAACATTTTCAGTTTTGACTCAAATGTGAATTGGTTTGCTTTTCATAATCCTGTTACACATCACCCCAATCTCTGAGTGGTGAGACACTTCTGGGGTTCAGAGCACTTTTCCAGGGTTCGGTTTCCTCAGAAATGAGGCTCAACAGAGACTGTGGTGTCTTTGGGATATATGGTTTTATTTACACATATATAAAACCTGAGCATATGATGGAAGGGCTCACAGCATTAACACCCCATCAGATCTTGTTTCTCCATTTGGTTTCTGGAGAAGACCCAAAGTTCAGTACAGAGCAAACATGTCTCAATTTCTCCAGCTTCTAGCTTGCTTCCAGCTCACCCACACAACTCTGGCTATTGTTCTTCTGCCTACCAGCTAGGTGATAAAAGGCCCATCCATTTATTTCTATGGTTAACTATTTGGCTTGTAAATCAAAGTAGTTAACTAGCTAAGCAAAGTCATGACCTTAACAAACAAACTGGTTTGGCTGGTTACCTCTTACAGGTTCCCACTTTCCGACAGAATCACAGGTTTGGAAGGGGCACAGGATAGCATTCAGACAGAGCCCTCCTCCAAAAGAACTCATAACAATGCATTAGCAACTAGTACATAAAAGCTGTACATAAAAGTACGTTAAAGCTATGCTTTTCCCAGTAGTGAAGTATGGAAGTGAGAGCTGGACCATAAAGAAGGCTGATCGCCAAAGAATTGATGCTTTTGAATTATGGTGCTGGAGGAGACTCTTCAGAGTCCCATGGACTGCAAGAATATCAAACCTCTCTATTCTGAAGGAAATCAGCCCTGAGTGCTCACTGGAAGGACAGATCGTGAAGCTGAGGCTCCAATATTTTGGCCACCTCATGAGAAGAGAAGACTCCCTGGAAAAGACCCTGATGTTGGGAAAGATGGAGGGCACAAGGAGAAGGGGACGACAGAGGACGAGATGGTTGGATAGTATTCTTGAAGCTACCAGCATGAGTTTGACTAAACTGTGGGAGGACAGAAGTGCCTGGCGTGCTCTGGTCCATGGGGCCATGAAGAGTCGGAAATGACTAAACAACAACAACAACATAAAAGCTGGAGGTGGCCAGCTTCTTCAGCATGACTGAGCAATTGGGAAATAAAGCCGTTTGGGGACTGGAAACTTGCTGGCTATGACTTCATCATCTCATTTCAACAGCTGGGGGTGGTGAGGAGCACTATAGTAAGACCCAAAGGATCATGGAGTATTTTCTTCCTGCTCCCTTTACTGGCACTAAGCTCTCAGCTGCATCATGGGACATAACCCTTGTAGCCTGTGCATAATCACAGAAGTTTCAGCAATTATATCCTGGTTCTCAATGGATGAAGCACCAGCTGGAGAGTGTGATTCTTGCACTCTTTTCACCTCACTAGTGTTCTTTGATGAAGGTAAGGATAAAAATACACGAGGGCTATGTTATAAGATTTTCTTTGACTTCAGAGCATAAATGTAATTCCTATACAATACACAACAACTTGCTTTTTTAACTAAACAATTGCTTTTCCAGTTCTCCTATGGAAATAGTAAAATCACAGCCAACCAGTCCTAATTTCAAACTATTTCAGTTCTAAACAATCTGTGTGTATCCAGGATAATATTTCCTTATCTCCTCCTGCTCTCAATTCTAATCCAAAGTGCAGAAGAAAATGCTATGCCCAATTTAGGCAAATAATCTGCAACACACAAAAGTTATATTGGCACAGAGCAAACAAGAATGAAAGCAACTCTGCTCTAAACAAGATAAAATAAAACTGCAAGGAGCACAGGGAAATTGATTTAGTGGTCTGATTCAAATATATAAGAACATGGGCAAAGATCTACACTGATGGCATACTCCGTGTGCGTTTTAACTGGTGCATGTTTTTCTTCTCTTCCCCTGGCCCCTTTTCTAAAGGATAAGGAATAGTGGTGGTTAGTGCATCAAGAAACATTATAGAGACAAGAGGCCTAAAGAGCATTGCTAGACAGAAAAAAAATGAAGGTATTACTGTTATCCATAATCTCTTCAAAGTAGAACAGGAAAAATGTTAAGAGTTTACATCTTGACATATTTCTCAACAGTTCAACTTCTCAAAAGGAAGCTAAGCATCTAGAGACTGTGCTACTTTGAAAATTGAAGTGTTTCTCGTGGCCAAAGTTTTCCCCGCCTGGTCTAAAAGATTATCTCCTTCCACATCTTACATGGAGGCCGTCCTCTGCATCACAACATGCTTGCATGCTAGGTTAGTCAGGATATGCAACAGGGCACAAAGTCCGCACATGCACTGGATTACTGCTCTCTGGGATAGGGGTGAATTGGGTTTTTGTACCATTCCCATGAACTGTTTCTTTCCCACTCTTGCACAATACCATGAATGTATACAGCAGTGCAAATGCTGCATTTGAGCCACCTTAGAACATCCTGCTACCTGTACCTGAGCAACTAAGTGCTGTTTGGGCTTTGTTTAGCTCCCACCATAGCCTGAGATTCTTGAAAAAATGTTCTACAGTCATACCTCGGGTTACAGCTGCTTCAGGTTGCGTTTTTTTGGGTTGCACATGCAACTAAATTGTGCTTTGCGCATGCGCAGAAGCACCGAATCGCAACCTGCACGTGCGCAGACGCGGGTTGCAAACACTGCGGGTTTCAAACATGCATCCCGCACGGATCACATTCGCAACCCAAGCGTCCACTGTACTAGGAAACACTCAGTTCTAGATATTCTGCTAGTGACCCGCTTGGTCCTTCTTTCGTTTTCATCTCTGTCCAGGCTTGCTTGATACAGCTTTGTATTTATTTTCATAAAGTTGATACACTGCTTGATTGTAAAAACAAACAAACAAAAAACCTCAAAGAGGTTTACGAAAAGATAAAGCAATAAAAAACGAATAACAATTTACAACCCTACTTCAAAACACACAAAAGTTAAAATACTAAAACAGATTAAAACTACCTCAACTTTCTAAGCATCAGGGTAGGCTTGTCTAAACAAGAATGTTTCTAGCAGGTGCCGAAAAATGCTTTTGTTACCTGACTTGGCTTCTGCCAACCTAGTCAGCCCATGCCCATTTTTTAATGTACATTGTAGTCTGATTTTACAGTCACCTACCTTCACTTCATGACTAAACCCACCAAGTTTACCCAGCTGCCAACCTTGATTCTTATCCAGACAGATTGTTGCCTCCTTTTCCAGTTTCCTGACAGCAACTTAAGTATTCTTCTCTATTGCTCTACTCATGTAGGTAGTAAAATCTTTATCATTCTATCTCAGTCTGTTTTGTACTTGATCCTCCATGGAACCTCTACCCTAGCTCTGTACTGGGCTATCATTTTGTGCATTCATCATGATGGAGAGTATTAATATCTGCACGGGGTACAGAGAGAAGCAGCAGGCTTCAGTTTGTATCCCCTGACCTTACTGCTGCCAGCTAAAGCAACACATTTGGATTTTCTTTCCAGAGCATAGTTAACTCACTTTTTTATTTATTTAGTCAGTTAACTCACTTTTTTATTTTTAATGTCCTTCCATTTAAAAGAACAAGAAACACCCAGGACAAGGTGAGGGGAGATCTTTTACACATCCATACAAAATAAGCTTTTGTGTACTAGTCTGGCTGAGGTAAGGCAAATAACAAAGGGATAAATGCTGTCTGACAATACAAGGACCCACGTACTTCTGACTTTTTCATGCTTCAAAAAACCTACTGTGCAGTTACTTTCAAATCACACACAAACATGCCAGGTAAGGTTCATTGGTCACTGCTGAGGAAAGGCACTGTACACCAAAACAAATGGTAATAAGACATACAATTGGTAGTCTCTCTCCTTCCTTAAAAGTTTCATGATTTATTTGAAAAAGAAACTGCATCAGGAAAGAAGTGGCAAGTGGAATGGAAGTATGTTACTTTTTTAAAAAAAACACTTATTCTTCAAGATACAGAAAAACTGCATATTGCAATGTGTTTCCTAGTATTTTACTCCAGTTTGGGCAAAATGAAGAGAAATAAACACAATAACTATAATACCAAGACAATGTCCTTATATCTTACAAATGTGTACACCAAGCTATTTAGTCAAAGCTGCTTCGAAACTTCTCAGCAATAGCCTCAGTCTCCTATATGCCTCCTATATACGCATATATTACATTTGCATTTACTACAATTATGACAAACTATATATTAAACCATGGTATGGAACTTCATCGAGTTTATAGTTATTCAGCCTTGATATATATTTAACAAGTGGCATTTCCACAAGGGGAGGAATAAGTTGGCAAATGCCTGTATAAGGAAGAGAGAAAAACACCAAAGCAGTTCTCCCTGTACGAGCAGAACTTAAGAAAAAAGTTAGGAAGGCGGCAAACCCTAATTATTATTATTTTGTTGTTGTTTTGCAAACAGCCTGGCGGATTTCCAACTTCTCCTCCTTCCCTTTAATCAATGAACTGAGTACAAATAGTCCCTTCTACATCAGAACAAAGGAACAGAAATGCCTAGCCTGGAGAAAGAACAATAGCTTCTTACCTCTCTCTGTCAGAAGTCAGAGGAAACTGCTGGGTCCAGGGACTCTAGCAGGGGAGTGGGGGAAAGATGCAGTGTTGCCTTCAGAGCTGCACGAGGCCTACCCTGCGTTTAGAAGCTGTCCCTGTCAGATTTTCCAACAGCAGAACTGTGGCCAAGTCCCTGCCCATGCCTGAAGAATTTCCTGAACAGCATTCCCGTTCTTTCTCTAACTGCTTTGAAACCACACTCTGTCTTTTACTTCAATAAGGCTTTGTCAGGCCAAGTTACAGCTACTGGTCTGGCTCCAGATATCAATTGAAAACACATGTGTTTTGCATTAAAGAGCCCCCTTCCCCACATACAATCACTCCTCTGCAATAAGCGCTGGAGCTCAAAATGTTTCGCATTTGTAACTATAATGCAAATCATTTCTGCAGCAACTGTGGGCACTGGTAATATTTTGGCTTCGACGAGGGGAGTTTTATTGCCTTTGCCGCTTGTGTATCAAAGATCCCAAGATAAAATTAAGGCAACTTTCTCAATCTCACGAAACCTAGTAAGGAAAGGAATTCAGATTTCTATTCAGTGCCAGCCTCCCTTTACCTATGCTGCTGTCTCATTTTAATTTCAGTTGCGAAAAGGGAAGGCGTATTTTTAGAATCTCTAGGCTCTGCTCAGCACATTGCTGCTGTATTCTAATATTGACATGCACGGCTGTAAGCTGCAGATGCTAAAAATACTACAATTATGTCTGAGCTCTCTCACTCTTTTTTGCCCTGACAGTCCCTCAAACACACACACACAAAATCCTACATTTGTGTGTGTGTGTGTGTGTGTGTGTGTGTGTGAGAGAGAGAGAGAGAGAGAGAGAGAGAGAGAGAGAGAGAGAGAGATTGTCCTGTTTGTCAGAATGAGTCCCAGTTCTTGATACTTTTCATTTCCAGATGATATCATGGATTATGATGCCAAATAGCTTAAGATGTCATGAAATTGACATATGTTTGTGCAGGGGGATAACAAGTAACAATCAAACCAACAGAAACAGATATCTGTCTGCCCCCTTCATACCTCCTCTACAATCAATTAAGTGCCACCAATTTGGGGGGCGGGGTGGGGGAGGAGGGAGGGAGGAGCAGCAGAGTTGTCAAGGTAACCATACAGAAAGGAAATCCTTTACAGGAAATAATGTTTGTTTTTAAAAAAAAGTTAGAGGAAATCAATCTCAAATAGGTCATTTTTATTTTGGTCAATCCATTTTCTTTTTACTCCTAAATATGTCCTTTCACGCTTCCCCAAAAGAGTTATTAGAAAATGTTAAATTGAATTTGCCCCTATAGCTTCATGAGCTCTTAAACAGCAAGTTGTTGTTCTTAAGAGCATGCATGCTACGTATGAGTGTGTAGCCTAGTATTTTGGTTCAGTGGGCTCGTGCAAAACATCTCCATGTTCATTGTGCTTACAGGAAGCTGGAGAGTAAAATCTTCCTTCAACTAGAGGTGGGAGGTCAATTCTGTTCAACTTTATTTTGCACTCTTTCATATTAAAGCAGCTCAACTTCTTTTTCTACCGTTTGATTATTTTTTTAAGTCTACCCTTCTACTTCTGCCTGTCACTGTCATATATTGTTCCATGTCTTCATTAGTTTATATGATTGTGCATAGTGTGGAGAAAATGGATGGGAGTTTTTCCTCCATCTCTCATAATAAACCAAAAATCATCCAACAAAGCTTGAACCTGAAACTGTTCTTAACCTGAAGCACCACTTTAGCTAATGGGGCCTCCTGCTGCTGCCGTGCTGCCACTGCACGATTTCTGCTTCCATCCTGAAGCAAAGTTCTTAACCCAAGGTAATATTTATGGGTTAGCGGAGTCTGTAACCTGAAGCGTATGTAACCCGAGGTACCACTGTATAGTAAAGGCTTCCACTAACATGAAAAGGGTTTAAAGGGATTAGGCAAACTCAAGCAGACAGAGTGCTGTTGAGTTATGCCCTGCATATGGACTTCCCATAGGTTTCTGGTTGGCCAATTCCAGAGCAAAATGCAGGATTAGATGGGTCTGAAACAAGGGCCTTCTTAGATTTTCATGAATTTCCAGAATTTCAGACTTCCAGCTGTATCTGGAGACACCAAGGACTAAACCCTAAACCTTTTAAAACTACATATATGTTCTACCTCTAGGCTATGGCTCCTCCCCCAGTCTTTTATCCTTTCCTTCCTTGACTTATAGTTTCCTTCTCTCTTTTTGATCCCTTCCTTTGCTTATATGTGCTTCAATCATTACTAACTGCATTTCCTAGTGTCGGGTCTGATGGCCTGCACTCTATCCAGCCTGATTCTTCTCAATCCAGTCATCCCATTGTACACTGTCACTTTCTTCTCTTCTACTTTTTCCTCTTGCTGTCTTTCCATATTCAGATACTATTTTAATTCTGACCTTCTAAGCATCATGTGATTGCAAGGGAGAAAACGAATTTAACCATCAATGCTAAAAGTGATTCATCCACCACACCCAAACATTCAGTACAGACACTGCTTATCCTGTCACCCTATTTAAACTGAATCTTTGCACAAGAGCCAAGCCAGTAACATAAAATGAAACCAAATCAAACATGTTATGTACGAGGAGAGCAAGATATAATGATGAAATGCAGCCAGATATATTTTCAGTTTCAGGAACTGACTGATAGCAAAAAAAAAAAAAAGAGAGAGAGAGAGAGAGAGAGAGAGAGAGAGAGAGAGTGAGTTTGTGTGTGTGTGTGTGTGTGTGTGTGAAGCATGGAACGAACAGTTATGGGACACTATCTCTGCAGCAGGATGAGTCTACATGGAGAAGTCTCCTTACTACAGAAATAAATTGGCTTGCCAAGTACATCATTCTGAGCATGAAGAGCATTTCAATGTCAATGTGAAGGATCTCATGTTTGAATGCTTCCCCATGTAGAGACACTCTGCACATATTTGCTGATGGACTGGTCATCTGAATAATCCAAAAGGGACCAAGAAATATTTTCAAAGTGTTTGCAATGAGAAAGAAAGCAAGCACAGATGGGGAGAAATCTGAAAGAATAGCTGGGTGAACTGAGTCCTAGGAAGGCTACCAACTTGTCTAGCATGCAGAAGCAGAAGAGGAAACAGAAGGTATATTTAAATACCTTTTTCATTTCGTTATAGATCATCTCCCAGAAAGCCTTGATCCTTGGGCATGTCCACCAAAGGTGAAAGAATGTACCTTCAGTCTTTTTACATTTCCAACATTTATTATCGGGCAAATGATAGATTTTTGCAAGCTTGACTGGTGTCATGTACCACCTGTATATCATTTTCATTATATTCTCTCTTAAGGCATTACATGCCGTGAACTTCATACCTGTGGTCCATAACTGTTCCCAGTCAGCCATCATAATGTTGTGTCCAACATCTTGTGCCCATTTAATCATAACAGATTTCACCGTTTCATCCTGAGTGTTCCATTTCAACAGCAAGTTATACATTCTTGACAAGTTCTTAGTTTTAGAATCTAACAGTTCTGTTTCCAATTTTGATTTTTCCACCTGGACAGTGGCGTAGCGTGGGGGGTGCAGGGGGGGCGGGCCGCACCGGGCGCAACATCTGGGGTTAGGGCAAATCCATGGGTTAGGGGGCGCAAATCCACGGGTTAGGGGGCGCAAATCCACAGGTTAGGGGGCGCAAATTACTTGCCTTGCCCCGGGTGCTGACAACCCACGCTACACCACTGCACCTGGAAGCCAATTTTTTAATCCAAATTATATGCCTCCATTATTTGATAGTAGTGAAGCCAATCTCGCACTCTATTTTTTTAATTTTTCAAAACTCCGCAGTTTTAATCTGTCTCCCTCTTGTTCCAAAATTTCCCAATATTTCGGCCATTTGGCCTCCATACTGAGCTTTTTCTGAGCCTTCGCTTCCATTGGTGACAGCCACCTTGGGGTTTTATTTTCAAGCAAATCCTTGTATCTTATCCAAACATTAAACAGTGCTTTTCTGTCAATATGGTTTTTAAACGCTTTATGTGCTTTGACCTTATCATACCACAGGCCTTATCATACCAGAGGCCTTTCTCCTGGGCATGGTCGGCCAATTGGTGCTAAAGAAGGACAGAACTTTCTTTATGTATGCTACAACAGCAGCAAGAATACTTATTGCAAAGCATTGGAAGACACAAGATTTACCCACTCTGGAAGAATGGCAGATGAAGGTGATGGACTATATGGAATTGGCGGAAATGACTGGCAGAATCCGAGACCAGGGAGAAGAGTCGATGGAGGAAGATTGGAAGAAATTCAAATATTATTTACAGAAGCATTGTAAGATTAATGAATGTTAGAATGATGTTGGAATGAATTCATGTGATTTTAGCAGAAATGTTACAAAGATTTAGAAAAAACAGACTTAATTGGTGAAAGGAGGGAAAGTAAATTTATATTAATATCAAGATAAATTTACAGGACAAAAATTTGAAAAGAGGGAAAGGATTTGCTGAAATGGATAACTGACTTAGAATACAAAAAAGGGAGGTGTGAGGAGGTCAGGGAAATAAGCTAATGAAAGAAAACAAATGGGAAGATTTGCTGTATTTTTTCTTGTTGTTTAATGGATTTTAATTCTTTGTTCTTTCTTTTTGATCTTTCTTTTTTCTTTTTTGTATTTCATCTTTTTTGTTTAAAATGATGTTTTTCTTTATTTTTCTTTTTGTACCTTTAAAAACTTTAATAAATATTTTATAAAAAAGAAGAAGAAGAGGAAACAGAAGGTGCCCTTCAGAAAACCAAGGATATTGCAGTGCAGTAAAAGCAACTGAGAAGAAACTTAATAACCTTTCAAATACAGAGTGTCAATGAGCTAAAACTGTGCCAGGCTCATGTTCTGTAAATAATGGGTGGTGGTGGTGGTATTTTTGTGTATTAGACTTGGTGGTTTGAATCATAACAAGTTGGATAAATTTCTCCTAGTATGCTCTTTCTTTGCTATGAGCACTTTATCTAGTCAACACTAATCCTTTATAAAGGTTAATCTTAGAGCATTTACAATATTGGGTACTCCTAAACCACCTTTGCTATTTTTTAAGGGGTGGTGGCATTTCCGTGCACTGCTCTGGTTCGCCAGAAGTGGCTTAGTCATGCCGGCCACATAACCCGGAAGCTGTCTGCGGACAAACGCCGGCTCCCTTGGCCTATAGAGTGAGATGAGCGCCACAACCCCAGAGTCGTTCACGACTGGACCTAATGGTCAGGGGTACCTTTACCTTTAAACCATCTTTGCTATTTTTAAAGAGGTGGTAGTGGTTGTGAAGTACTTTATTACCTACCCTTGATGAAATCTTTGGGCCATGGATTATTTTCATCATTAACTCTGCCAGCTATACAGTATTGTGCAGTCACGCCCAAGTGCAATATTGATGAACAGAAACGATATTTGTGGTAGGATGTTCATTTTAACTTTAGCTATCTTGCTGAGCCAGGATAATGTATATGCTGACAATTTTCCCATAAGTTTTCAGATACAGCCAGCAATTCCCTGTGTTTATATTCTGTTAAGTCGTTGAAGTTCATGGTTTACCCAATACCCAAGTTCATGGTTTCTTAGTTCATGTGTAACCTGCTAAACACCATCAGTTGCCTTCAGGTTTCAGAAGGCGTATTGACTGTGAACCATTTGGACTTACTCAGGTTTACAATAAAGCAGAATGTATTGCAAAATAGGTAACTTCCCATTCAAGCTAAATTCCAGAAATACCTTTATTATTTCTAACTGATATTGTAATTGGTTCTAGAAAAAAGGGGGAAAAATTGTTATTCTTGCACAAAAGAGAAGATTGTTTCAACTAATAAGTTTAACTCCAAGTATACTTCTATTTCTACATATACCTGTATGGAGCGTTTAAATAATCCTGCAATAATTGATTCAAGCTGGCATGCCAGTATAGGGAGTACAGTATAATGGTTCAGCAGATACTACTGCTCTGAAATTAGTTTTGCTTTTATTGTTGTGTGTATGTTTGTTTATATGAGAGGGAATTGTGTTTGATATTGACTGAACAGCAGTACAGAATCAGAGAATCTTAACCAGAGGGTCTCTGAAGGTTAAAGTTTATGATAAACAGCTAAATAGAAATTGTTTTCCCCACTTTCATATTTCTTCTGTGAGTTTTTAAAAGAAAACAGAAGACCCCACCATGCCAGTATAAGGAGGAGTTAGACAACTGGCTTGTTTATTGCAGTGAAGATGCAATGCCTCCTTGCCCTTTGCCACTTCTGTGGTGACGAGTAACATTAAGAATGATCTATGTCAATCTTGTACCTCAAGGAGTAAATTCTACTCATGAATAAGTTATCCACAAAGATCACATTTTATCTACACTGTGCTGTAGAATTTGCCCCAGAACCTGAGCTGCAAACTGACCTTCCAGCCAAATGTACTCTGCCCCTGCCAATCTCAGCCCTTACCCAACTAATTAGCCGGATGGCTTCTATCATTTGCAGGCTCTTCTCAGAAATAATTCAAGACTTCCAGGCTAACAGAGCTTATGATTAGGTAAAATAAAAATTGCTCCTTTTCATTTCTCAGGCAAACTTAATGTTAACTACCTTGAATGACTTTTAAACTACCTGGGCTGTAATTTTTGAGGCCGCATTACCATTCTGAAAGAAAATCATATGCAATATGGCAGGTGTTTAATGAGAAAGGGGTGGGGGGGGAGAAAAACATGATTTGTGGTATGAATGGTTTCCTCCAGGTTTTTATTCCAAATGGGGTCTGCCTTAAACCCACAAAAATAAAATGTGCCGAGGATATGCTTGCATATTATGCAGATGTGTGAGCTGATATTCCCTTGGCAAGGTCAGTAATGAATTCTCCATTAAATCTTAATGTGTCCACATTTGTTACCCTTATCGGAGCAACTCTCGCTTTTGTTCACTGACAATGCAAGTTGCATGCTGCTGCTCTTCATCCTAATATACTGCCCTGATGAAGGAAAATTGCCACCTCAGCCTGAAATGATGATCAGTTGGAGCAAAAGGTTGAGCTTCCTTGCTGTTTTACTGTGAACTTATCAACACAGAAAGGTGATTTATCAAAATAATAATAATGATGGCACGGTTGTTGGTCAACTCAAACCTGGCTGTTATGAACCGCATGCCCATTCATTTCTTGTCATCATCATGTTTAACTCTGTTTAGGATACAAAGCATAACATGTGTCAACTGCTGACGTGTTATTTTTGTTTTAAAACACTGGGTACATAAACTGACATGTCTGAACTGAGCCCATGTGCAGCGTATCACAAAACAATTTTAATAAGCTCATTAGCAATATGCTTGTAGTACAGTATGTAACCAAACAGGCCAGCCAGAAAAGCACTGTGTCTATGGACAAACAGCACTGGGGATAATAAATGCCATGTTAAGGAACTGAGGGAGGGTGATGTTTACATCTTCAGAAACTGCCATGGAAACCACAATTTTTATTCAGTATCCATTCAATCAGAGCAGACATGACCTCAGCACTGTCCGTCTTATCCAGGAAGGAAATGCAACCTTAGATTTGTATTGTACCTATATTGTATTGTACCTATATTGTGCAGGATGTTTTCATTTTTGTAGTCTTCCCTTCACAAACTCCAATTGGCTTGAGTGTACAATTCAAGAACATAGGAAATTGCCTATGGTCCACCTAACACAGCATTGTGTTCACTGAGTCCATGGTTTCAGACAGTCTTTGCTAGCCCAACCTGAAGATGATCGGGGTTGAACACAGGGCTTTTTGCTTATGTACACCAAAAGGTGGCTTGTTTTTTCACATTGCACTTTTGCACATAGCGGTCTGCGATTGTAAACACCTTTGCACAATAACATCATCTAAAGGGGCAGCTACTATCTGTGTTGTTTCTACACACAGGTTTTCGTATTTTCAAACTAGTGTGCAGCTGTGTTCTTTATGCTCTTTCTTCGCCCCTCTGCAGTTAGTGTTTAAACAGAACTTTCTTTCCTTTTTAATTTTTTGTAGTCCAAGGGACTGGAAACTAATGAGTTGATATACTGATATACAGAGAATATATATCAAGTACAGGTATATAGAGGTGGCTAAGATACTCTGCTGCTTCCTATTCTACTTATTTCATTCATAGATAAGTTAAATATGGTGAGAGACAGTGGCACAGCCCTGCAATGTCAGTAGATCTGCCTCAATAGGTGGCGACCTGGGAAAGCACTCTCTGTGTACACATGGTGTCAGCAAGCACTTAAGAAGTGCATTCTTGGTACAAAGCAGGTTATAAATGTTCCAGCAGAAGGCGCTTTAGATTTGCAGACAGTGTGGGACAGAGACGACATGGAGATGATGTTGAGTGTACAGTAAGGTTACCAGATGTCCCCGTTTCCTGGGGACAGTCCCCAGATTTACAAATCAGTCCCCATACAAAATCCATTGAAGTTGAAAAGTGTCCCTGGATTCATTGAAAAAAATCTGGTAACCTTAGTGTACAGCACCCCCAAAAGGTACCTGCATTCAGCACTGAATAAGACATTATCACACAGTGTATCTTTCACCTGAGTGGTGAGAGGTTCTGCTATATAGGAGAGGGCAGATAGCAATAATTTTACAGCTGTTAAAAATATGTATTTTGGGAGCACCAAAGCACACACACAGGTAGAGAGTATGTGATTCTAAGAAGCATTTGTCCAGATATCTTAAATCAGAGCTCTATGGTAAAACCTTTCAGCAATTGTGTCAAACAGCAAATCAGACTAGTTAATCTACCTACCCTTGCTCCCATCTCCTATCCAGATCAGCATTTGTCAATGGATTTTGAATCAGAGTACATTTGGGGAGCTGATTTATAGCACTAATTGTCTATTAGTTAGATATCTGGTATCAAGGTAAACACCTATTGTCAACAGAATTGCACTAAACCACACAATCCCAAGTACTTCTGTAAAAGGGGACCCTTTCCAATGTTGGTCTCGTCCTGCTCTTATCCCAATCCTTCATATCTATGTAAGTCCCCCTTCTGCACTGATTTGAGGAGTTCAGAACCTCTTACATATTAGTCTAACAAGAATTTACAAATATGTGGTGTGACCCCGTTTAAGCAAGGGAGATATTATTGAGAAATATAATTGGTAGCACTTAGACACTCACCTTCCACTGCAATGCTAAGCAATACAGGAAGTGGAAGTAATTACAAGGTAGAGGAATATTAATCCTCTTGCCTTGCAACCACCCGTCTCACCTCACTCATTCCTGTAATGGGCTAGAAAGTGAAGGGGTGGGGTATTTACTTCTGGAGCCACTGTTATGCTAATTTAGCACTTCTTTCCAGAGATTTATCAGAAACCAGGCATGGGATGTAAATTCTAAATGGTGACTGGTTTCTCCAAGGCCTGATTGAAACACTGCAGACATTTTTTTGAAAGGAAGGGGGCATTACTGAACTTGCTACTGAGAAGGTGTGTGTGTGTGTGAGAGAGAGAGAGAGAGAGAGAGAGAGAGACAGACAGACAGACAGACAGACAGACATTCTGACATTCTACAGAATCCGGTCTAAGTGGGTTTAAAGCTGTACTACATGACACTCACCACCAGGGGAGTATGTTGTCCTGTACTCAAAGGTTTCCAAATGCTAATACATTGCTGGAAATGACAGGAGGGAAAAATGCTCTTGTGCTCAGATCTTGCTTGCAGGTTTCCCATAGGAATCTGGCTAGCCACTGATAGAACAGAATGCTGGGCGGGCTATTGGCCTGATCCAATGTCTTTACATTCTTATGTTAACATTCTGTCCCCTTTCTTGCTTAGAAAAGCTACCAAATCAGTCTGTGTCTTCTAGTGATCCTAGTGTTTAGAAGCATAACAGCTTGACTCTGCCTTGTAGTGGTGAAATTGACTCAATTCTGTAAGTTACAGATTCCCTATGCAAACGTAAACCCATAAAAGGCTTGTGCCATTCTACACCATGGATATAAACCAACAGCTATCCTGAGTACAATTCTGATAAATAAACAAACAAACAAAGCTTAGATTTGCCATATGTGGTCAAAGTGGAAGGAGGTGCCTGTTGCAGTATATGGCCACTCTAAAGGTCAGAGCTCAAGAATTTCCACAGAAACCTATTATGAATGACAAATTAAACCATTTGGAAGAAGCAGCTCTCACATTCAACAAGCACTGAACAAGAATTCTTGCTCAGCTACAGTTCTGGCTATCCATGGCCTGAACAAATATATCACGGGACTACAATAACTTCAAAAATGCCGCTCCATTGAAGACTCAGAGAGGTTATAGCATTGCAGTTTCACAAAGAAGTGCAAAATGTTCTACTTCCTCACAGAAATAATGCAGGCACCAGTGGCCTTTAGAAGGAAGGCAAAATGGAATGTGTGTGTGGGGGGGGGGGATTCCGAATATTTTCTAACAAACTTCTTACAGGTCCATTGTCTGACACACATGTACCTTCTCCAGCTATTCTTCCCCCGTAGCCTCTTTTCACTTGCCTATTTTTTATTATTCCATTGTAGAAATGCCTCTGCAAATCTTTCAAAGGTTAACAGGCCTGTCCAGAAAGCACAGGAACCAAGTCTCGGTACAGCCTATGAATTTTAATGATCCACATTACAACAAATGTGCTATTTTTATACCTGTTCGGTGTCTGCAATCAGAAATATCTCAGTAAATGTATAAAATATGACACAGACCAAGTGAAGAAACAATAACAGAACTGCACTACAGCCAGGTCACCATTAATAAGGGTAGACCACAGTGAAACTGGAAATGGAGCAGACCACAGGAATAATGTAAGGAAAGTCATAAAAAGGATTCTAGAGAAGGACATGCATCCACAGGATACATACAGCAAGTAGAAATCTTGTGATGTTCTAGGTGAATGCACATGTTAGTTGAGCATCACATGCTTATAGTTGGCCACCTCTCATGCCATCATGAGCTATGAAGAGAATTCTAACACTGATCTTCATCTGATCAGAAACCTGGGGAAGCAGACAAAATTCTCCCAACAGATGATTAGAGTACCATATAGTTTTGGCACTTTGAGGGCATTCAGATGCGGCAAATATTAGTTATTTATAATGCTAGTTCTTATATCCTGTTTTCCAGTGTTCCTTTCACACTGCTCCTGGGCTGATCACCTTCACCATGCACAAATATATGCCCCGAGTATTTGAGCTGAGTAATATATGTGTCAGTATTTGCCCTGACATAATTTTTTTTAAGCAAATTTGAATTCTGATACAACAAAACCCAACACATTTAAAGCACATAGCTTCTCCCAAAGAAGCCTGGGAATCATAGCTTACCCCTCACAGAGCTACAATTTCCAGCACCCTTAACAAACTACTGTTCCCAGAAGTCTATGGAGGATGTTATGTGCTTTAAATGTATGGTGTTGATATGATCTGGTTGCAATGACAACCTGAAGAAATCAGGCACATGGCTTTGCTGATCTGTGTCAATAAGTGTTAGACGGTATTACAATCTATAGATTCGTTACAAATATTTCAATCACAAAGCTGCTCTGAATAGTCACCGATTTAGAAATTACAGCAGTGCTTTGATTCGAAGTGCGCAAAGTGACAATGTGCTTGAATCTGAGAATGTGCTGTGAATGAAGTTTCCATGATGACAAAATATTTTGCTATTGCCAATTATTTCCAGCTTGTTAGCAGGGGTTTAAGCCCATCTTACTCATTAGATGAACACTCTAAGTACAAATAATCTGCCCGATTTGTATTTAATGGCTGTTTGTTAACATATAGTAGACAAATAATGAAAGCCAACCCTAAAAATTGTAAGTGATGGCTCCAGTCTAACTTCCCCGGGGAGGGAATTCCATAACCTGGGTGCCATTCACCAAAACCAAACCACTTTAGGATGTGGGATATGCAACAGGACCTTAGAAGAAGAACTCAACCTACAGGCTGGCTTATATGGGAGGGAATGATGTAGGGCAGCTCTGGTAAGAACTAGTACCTTGAATTGCCCCCCCCCCCAAAATGGGAAGCCAGCTCAATAGATACAAGACTGGTATAATATGGGTTAGACATATGTACTTGTGACAAGCCTGCTTTTCAGCAGCTGCAATTTCTGAACGTTCTTCAAGAGCAGTTCCACATAGAGCATGTTGCAGTAATCTAACTAGTTCCTATTTTCAAGGAACAAGATGAACAGTGCTAAAAAAAAAAAGCAGGGATGGAACCAAAAAAAGCAGTGGTAAAAAAAAAAGCAGGGATGGAACCAAGAAGGTGAGAATTAGATGAAGCCTGTTCTGTTGAATATCAGAATCAATATGATACAAGGCTCTTGTTCATTGAATAGAGACGTGGGGAATTTTTAAAATAGAAGCACTCTTTTTCTATGGAATGAGTATGTGACAGGAAATGCTTGCTCATACAAAAATCCTACCTGTTCTCCATGCCCAACAACAGAACAGGTAAATCCAGGCCTTATCTCAGACAAATCAGAGCTCCTTCATTTGGGTATTCTCAAGCCATGACCAGCATCACTTCAATTGCTAACCAGCGTGCTTCTTCTCCTTGGAAGTTTATTTCTAATTAATGGCTAAGAGAAACCACAAGCTCCTGAATTTATATAACCTGCCTTTGGCACCGCTATGCATTTCCTGGTGGCTGCATATATGTTTATCATTTGCAGTACTGTAGGTTGCTAAGAGAGCTGGTAATTTCCCCCCCCAAACTAGAATTGTTTCCTTTTAGGATCTCTGAAGCAGGCAAAATTCATCAGGAGCAGATTGTTCTAAGATTATTAGAAAAATGATAGTAACTATACAATACGGTGGTAGATGTCATAGTCTCATTGCTGAGCAACCACATGCAGAGCTCAGTGGAGTGGGAGGTCTGTCAACCAGAAGAGTCTATGACGTATACTTGCCTGGAGTCAGAGTCAGCATCCAAAGTCAGGTCCAACCTAGGGTCAGGTCAGATGGTCTGGGCTGATGGAATTCAGTGATCAAGGGTTAAGATGTGCAGGAAGCAGCAAGGGAGGGCCAGGAACCACAAGCATTGTTACCAGCACCTGACTGCTGCTGGAAGCTCTGCTTAAGAAGGCTAAAGCCAGCTGGTTGTTATCAGTTCCCTCTCCTCTGTGTCCTTGCTGCAGGTGGAGTCACTCCCTCTTCTCCCCCTTCAGGCTGCTATTCAGCAGGTGAAGCTGACTCCTGGCCCATGACAATATGGCACAAATAAATATATAAAGTCCCAGGTCCATTCACAACTTTGAAGAATGTCACGTCTTGGACAGCTACTATCAGTCAGTCAGCTAGCAGTACTCAGTATTGGTCTACTTGACCCAATGTTCTACTCCCTATAAGGGAAACTCAATCTATTGAATCCTTATATCTTTCTTTTGCCAAACGGCTTTAATAAAATAGACGCTTCAATATAGAATTTAAATGTACCTAAAATGAACTTGATTATGCACTTCAAAACTTAAGGCAGCAGTTTCCAAACCTTTAAGGACTCATCTCACCCATATATGCCACAAGCACAGACCAGAGTGCACTTCAGTAAGTATGCCAATATAACTGGGAATATGTTAGCAACTGGCACCCAGCTAAACAGGCAAGGCAAATGTCATAACACATGTTTACATATTCACACTTTAATTTGTATCATTATCTGCCTGGGCATACCTCTTTATGCCTGATATGTTAAAACTGGCATCTTTGTCTTACGTCTTTGAATCCTAAAACCTTCAGTGGCATAATTTATACCAGTGGAACATCTGACAGCAACAGTGGTAAGGCAAAGAACTGTAATAGTGTGTTTAATGTACAGGCTCTCTTTTCAGTTTTTTAAACTTTCTTTTCTGCGGGAGGTCATGCTAGGATAATTAAAAAAGGAGATACAAAAGCACTATTAATTAAAGCATAGGTAGAAATTAATTATAGAATGAACCCAATGGTTTCCCCTGAAAGCTGATTTTGCAGATAGCATATCAAAAGCAAGTATGCCATGGGGAGATGAACTGATATGAAAAATATATAGAAGAGAGGAAAAAGACTTTCAATGGATATTTCTTTCAAGGGTTCGATTTCTTAGCTCAACTGGGGTTCCATTTCACGTCACAAAACTGCAATCTAGCAGCACGTAGGCACCCATATAAAAAGCCAATTAATGGGTTGTCAGGAGAATATGTAGGATACCAAATCACAGTATTATCACATAATGTTGTGTATTTCAGTCACTGGAAGGAACAAATTCCATTTATTTTTTTGTGGTACAGAAAAGAAAACTTTTGTCATTTCATTGTAAAAAATATTTCAACTGAATAAAGATAGTTAAAGTGGGAAGAAACTGTGAGTGATGGAGAGGAGATGAAAAAACCCATCACCTGAGACCATCTGGACACACCTCTGCCATCAGCACTATTGTTCTCTAGGCCACTCTGGGAGCCCTGCCATCCCTCTAGTCAAGTGAATGATGGAGAGAAGAGGAGACAGAAAAGGTGAAAGACCAGAAAAGGTAACCACCTGAATTGCTAGTAAGCCCATCCCTTTTGAGACAGATCTATAAATATCCTTGGCAAGTGATCGCCTTATCAAGCAAGGTTGACGCTTAAGTGCATTGTCCCTCAAATGTGGGCCTCTGCAGGTACTAAGGAAGATTATATTAGCTTTAAGCTTTAAATACACACAACAATGTGTATTTAAAAGATACACAAACCAAGTGGTTTACTGTCTTCAGAAGAATCTCCAAAGTCTGTTTGGAGGCTTTGAGGCCCCAAACCCACTCTTTATTCATAAGAGTCAAATATGTATTTGCTAGCACCCATAGAGAGCCGCATTAGAAGAATACATTTAAATGTCAACTCTGTTTGATGTATCAGGGCAAATAGTTCTCTAGAAATATGGAGTCAGCTATGTTGCTAACAAACTAAGAACTAAGTTAATATTTGTGCAATTTGCAGAGAGTTAATGATTTAGGAACTGAAAGCTGGGCCCAGAAAATGTCCTGCATATTATACCAGATGCTGCAGCACTACTGAATGTAAGCAGGGTGTGGGCTCAGCAACCTGCATGGTAGACAGAAGGATAAGATCAGAATATACATTTTGATGGGGAAACTGACAAAAAATTGCTTTCTGTTTGCCTGTCACAGGCAGAAGACTCTGATGACTCAGAATACTTTCTGTGAATGAACGCTCCTTTCTTTTATCTATACCAGCTTGGATTCCATGTGTGGATGAAGATGCTGTTTTCAGAACGTTAAAAACAAATCCATAAATAAAATGCATTATGTGGTGGCGGGGGGAGGTGTATTTACAAGGGTTATACCTTTGATATCCTTGACATTTTCCACAGGGCTGTCATGGTCTAAGGCATATATCCATACAGATTTTCTATTTTTTCTCTTCTTCCCTCACTGCAACTGAGATTTAACCCTTCCTGAATGGTACTTGTATGGGTATTTTCCCAACATTGTTATTTGGCATTCTTTCAGATAAGGAAGCTATGTTTGCTGGTTCTATGTTTATTTGACTGTTGGCATCCCATGATTTATTATGGGGACAGAGCGACACATCTTCTAGGTGATTAGTTTTTAGGTCCTTAAAAACAAAGAGTTCATGGTGGTTCCTCGTGGGAGAAAAAATACTGGGAAATGTGCCTCCAGCAGAGACGATTCTATATAAGCAAAGTGTGTGTGTTGGCAGAATGTCATATTAACATAATTTCATGCATTTAAATTTCATAAGATGTTTGCAGAAAGTGAATAGCAAGGAAACCTTCAAAGGTCAGAATCTATGAGCTCTAACCTATTTGAAAAGATTGGGAAAAGGACAGATGTCTCATGACGGAAAGTGTCAGAAAGGGTTGACAGCACACTTAAACAATGAAATTCATTACTAGTGCTTTCTTGCCATCTTGAATATGATTCTTAACTATTGAAGAATGCTAACTCGGAAAACTTTTTAAAGTGTAACATTTCTTTACACAGAAGTAAGTCTCATTTGGGTCAGTGAGATTCATTCCCAGGTTGTAGGGTAAAGGATTATAGCCTAATGCAGTGGTTCCTAATTAGTGGTTCATGGACCTCAGAGGGTCCATGTAACCCACCCAGAGGGTTCATGGCACATACCTGTCAACTGTCCAGAACATCCTGTTTTGGGGTGCTGTGTGCTCTTGTGTGGATCACGTGTCTTGCATGGGAGAGCAACCCGGAAGACATGCATCCTGGTTTTGTGCTGGGGCATGTTGAAGAGTATGGTGGCACAATTCACATAACAAAAACTACCACAGAGATATCAACATTTTCAAAAGTAGGGGGTCCATGACTTGGCTTTTGAAAAACAGAGGGTCCACAGTACTTAGCTAATTGGGAGGCATAAGATAATAAACTGCATATGATCACACTGTTATTTACTATACAATACTGTACGCAATCTATTGAGGTCAGTTGTGTGTGAGCTGAGCAGCTGACAGGTGGATCTGCAACTGAAGAACAGAAGAGCCAAAGCTGTGACTAATGGAGAGAGAAAAAAATCTATTGGGCTCTTAGGCTCAGGTGTAAGGTAAAGGTAAAGGGACCCCTGACCGTTAGGTCCAGTTGCGGAGGACTCTGGGGTTGCGGCGTTCATCTCACTTTACTGGCTGAGGGAGCTGGCATATAGCTTCCGGGTCATGTGCAAATAAACCACATATCCTAAAGACACCCCAATTCCCGCTGTTCCTCATTCCAATGAATCTTCCACTGCTTGGAAATTGGGGTGGCATGAAACAATATGTACCTTTTGATGATGACATATATTGAGTAAATCTGAACCACACTGTATGAAACTTATCAACCTCTGACCCCTTTCTCTTAATAAGTGAGATTTTTCATTTCCTTACATAGCCACATTATTTCTTATTTAGAGTTCAGTTTACATCCTTCACGTGCCGTTAAACCATACAGTGGTACCTTGGGTTATAGACGCTTCAGGTTACAGACTCCGCTAACGCAGAAATAGTACCTCGGGTTAAGAACTTTGCTTCAGGATGATAACAGAAATCACACAGTGGCAGCGGGAGGCCCCATTAGCTAAAGTGGTACCTCAGATTAAGAACAGTTTCAGGTTAAGAACGGACCTCCAGAACAAATTAAGTTCTTAACCCGAGGTACCACTGTACTTCCAGCTGGCCACTTTTTTCACCTTACAAACAGCACCTCCATTACATCTTAAAAATAAATAATCAATTTCACATGTGTAGTCCTTCATATACCGTATTTTTCGCCCTATAAGACGCACTTTTTCCCCTCCAAAAATGAAGGGAAAATGTGTGTGCGTCTTATGGGGCGAATGCAGGCTCCTTGGCTTCAGCGATAGCAACGCGAAGCCTCCGAAGCCTGCGCTCCAGAGGCTTTGTGTTGCTTCTGCTGAAGCCAGGAGAGTCTGCTCTTTGAGGCTGGCGGTGGGGGAAAGCAGCGCCTCCTCCATCGCCAGCCCCAGAGAATGGGGGGAGCGGGAAGGCGAGCGACGCCTTCCCGCTACTCTCCAACCCGGGTTTGAGGCTGCTGGTGGGGAAAGCAGCGCTTCCCCCATCGCCAGCCCCAGAGATTGGGGGGCAGCGGGAAGGCGTGCGACGCCTTCCCGCTACTCTCCAACCCTCCTGTGGGCTTTTGCGGGAGATGGGGGAATTCCCCCACCTCCCGCAAAAGCAGGCAAAAGCCGTGCGCTCTTTAAAGGGGCTCCGCGGCTTCTGCTGGCTTTTCTAGGAGGTGGGGGAATTCCCCCACCTCGTAGAAAAGCCCGTAGGAGCTGCGCAGCCTTTGAAGAACGCGCCGCTCTTGGGGGCTTTTCCCCGAGGAGGGAGAAGGGACTGACTGGCCGAGTCCGTCCCTTCTCCCTCCTGTGGGCTTTTGCGAGAGATGGGGGAATTCCCCCACCTCCCGCAAAAGCCGTGCGCTCTTTAAAGGGGCTCCGCGGCTTCTGCAGGCTTTTCTAGGAGGTGGGGGAATTCCCCCACCTCGTAGAAAAGCCCGCAGGAGCCGCGCACGCTTTGAAGAGCGCCGCTCTTGGGGGCTTTTCCCCGAGGAGGGAGAAGGGACTGACTGGCCGTTTCAGTCCCTTCTCCCTCCTGGTCGAAAAGCCCGTAGGAGTCGCGCACGGCTCCTGTGGGCTTTTGCAGGAGGTGGGGGAATTCCGCCACCTCCCGCAAAAGCAGGGAGAAGGTCTTGGAGTAGCGCACAGGCTGCGTGCAGCCTGTCCGCTGCTCCCAGAGCTGCGGGGGGAAAATCATATTTTCCCCCTTGATTCCCCCCCCTGAAAACTAGGTGCGTCCTATGGGCCGGTGCGTCCAATAGGGCGAAAAATACGGTACATTGTTGTTCTGGAACTGGTGTGCTGGGAGAGCTAATTACTATCTTCCATTGTTCAGTTCTTTGCAGTGTTTATCTAGATGGTATAAGATCACATTCAATTCTTTCCACTGCTTACAGACTAGCGTACAAGCTGCAGCCATAAATAACTCACAGAATGCATATCTAAACTCCGCAATTAAAATTCCGCTCTGGAGTTCTTCCCCAGCACACAGTTAAAAGCAAGATCTTTTCTCAAATTCAGACTCTTTACAATATCTGTTCGGCAGCAGTTCATCCCCCCCCCCACTGCATTCCTCCAACAACAGTCCAGGAATAATATTACCGTATTTTTCGCTCTATAAGACGCACCAGACCACAAGACACACCTAGTTTTTGGAGCAGGAAAACAAGAAAAAAATATTCTGAATCTCAGAAGCCAGAACAGCAAGAGGGATCGCTGCGCAGTGAAAGCAGCAATCCCTCTTGCTGTTCTGGCTTCTGGGATAGCTGCGCAGCCTGCATTCGCTCCATAAGACGCACACACATTTCCCCTTACTTTTTAGGAGAGAAAAAGTGAGTCTTATAGAGCAAAAAATACGGTAAATAAAGTCCATTCAGCCTTGGACAAGGGGGGTATACTGAGTGCGGAAATGATGATGATCATATGTTTGGAACAAGAGCGGAAAACCTGATTTTAAGAAATTGTATTAAATTAAATTAATTTGGTTTGATTTGTAATAATTTGGGAAATTAATAAAAAGAATTTGAAAAAAGTGTCACATACCTTGCTGTACTTTTAATTGTGGAAGTCAATCACAGCATAAAATATGGTTCATTATAAAATCATATTCATGCTAGCTAGCCATTAAAAGTAAGTGGTTTACTGCAAATCTACAAAGCTGAACAAACAAATAATGCTATCTGTGAACATTTCAGGCAGGATGGAATTTCTTATTCTCTTATTATGCCACAGAATTTTCTTTCCTATATGTGAAATACTCTGTGTGCTAATACATTATAATAACAACATTCAGCTGCAAAATGTGACACTCCCATTCCTATATGTGGCAGATGCAATTAACATACTTTCTAAGAATATGCCTTTCTCTCATAAATCTACCTGCTGCAAAGATTGTAACAGGATTTTAACTCAGTTTTACTTTCTTTCTGTTGAAAAAATGTATCAATGGATAACTCCCAAGCGTCCTCAAATCCTCTGAGAATCTCTCTAGTCTTCAAGGTATCACTTAACTAGGGTCCCTCAATGCGTTAACCACAATTTTCTTGATTTAGTTTTTCTGAGACACAAATCATTCGCCCGGAGGGGGGGGGGACACACACAACCCCACCCTGCTGCCTTCCAGCTCACAACATAAATTAGCTCACCAACTGCTTTTGAAAGCAGAGGGGGGAAATCATTCTAACTTCATCATTCTGATTATAGAGGAGGGAATAAAATCTCCTATGACCACAGATGATTCAAGGCTTCAGGGATTTCTTTTTACAGCCATGTAAGAGAAAATACATACACGCAACACTGGCAAGTCAGGAATAAAATGTAAATCTGACTCACAATAACTGCCTCAAATTATTAATTCCTTAACCCCTTTTTGGTATAATATCTTTGGCAGACTCAGCCTTTCCAGGTTTAACTTGGAATGTGTACCAAACATTCTGTAAAGCCCCAGTATTTGTTTTAAGAACAGTACTGCAATGGGTGGAAACACACATTTATCACCACACAACAAATGCTTGGTGCAAAATGCCTGCAGCCTCCTTCTTTAGGCAACAGTCATAATGGAACAAGGAACCAGTGCTTTGACTGAGGGTACTGCCTTGAGACTTGCATCATCTGACATCTGGTGCCACATGTGCAGCAAACTATGGACACATGTAGAACATTGATACCATAGCGAACAGAGTCCGTCATCATGTGGTACAAATAAGTTACTGGTACTATATATGATGGCGGGTGGCGCTGTGGCCAATCGGAAGGTCGGCGGTTCAAATCCCCATGATGGGGTGAGCTCCCGTTGCTTGGTCCCAGCTCCTGCCAACCTAGCAGTTCAAAAGAACAGCAAAAAGTGCAAGTAGATAAATAGGTACCGCTCTGGCGGGAAGGTAAACGGCGTTTCCGTGCACTGCTCTGGTTTCGCCAGAAGTGGCTTAGTCATGCTGGCCACATGACCCGGAAAAACTGTCTGCGGACGAATACCGGCTTCCTTGGCCAGTAAAGCGAGATGAGCGCCGCAACCCCAGAGTCGTTCATGACTGGACTTAACTGTCACGGGTCCTTTACCTTCTTTTTAAGCTATTGATAGCTACTCTGTTTTTCATGAATTTGTCTAATCCTCTTTTAAAGCCATCTAGGTTAGTGGTTGTCACTAACATAGTTGAACTATGTGCTTTTATCTATCCTGAATCTTCCATATCCTAGCAAAGGTTTAGGTATGCGATCATTCGCGAGTCATTTGCGACTGGACTTAAGTGTCAGGGGTCCTTTACCTTTATATGATAACACAACCATGGAAAATCCATTATATGTGGGTCATTTCCAGTTGAGTGGGTGTAGATACTGTGCAGTCCAGCCCTAAGGAGTTGTAGAATAATATAAAACAATGAAGATCTCTTTTTGTGCCCTAAACAATAGTGGCTAGCTTTAGTTTAGCAAAAAGGAATTATTGCTATGTCCTTGTGATTATTATGGAGCCAAGATGCTTTGTCCATGCTGCTCTAAACATTTAAAAAAATATTTAGAGCAAATAGACTAGACTTCTAGAGAACAGATAGTTCAGCTGACACACTGTTGATAGGCCTGACATTGTTTTCTGTTTTCTCTGTGTTAGTGGCTGGCTAAAAGACAGGTGAATGAAAAATAATAGGAGATAAATGAACCACAACACAGCAAATTTGATCCTATGCTTGTCTCCCATGCCATAAAACTGTAGCAGGAATGTATATGCTCACAGTTTTCCAAGACATTAGCACATCTAATCAAACAAAATGTTTGGTTTTTAAATTAGGAAATATTTAACACCGTGTTACATATTTATGAGTCTTTTTAAATGCACAAGGAAGGGCACAGGGCTGCTTGAAAGAAAATACATCTAACATGGCAGCCTGTAAGACGGACAAGAGAGAACAACTCTGTGATCCGAAGACTGAAAACAATTTTTGCTACGAAGATGTGTATGGATTTATTTTTGTTGAGTTCCATGAACTGAGGCCTCTACAAGAAAACTGAATCCAGTTTTCTGATAGTCATCTCTAGGCACAAACGGGAATTTCTTCCCAATGCAAGCAGCTTTAGAGGAAGGTTTTCTTCTGGACTACAGCAAGGGAGGGATGGGTTAAATCAGGCATAGGCAAACTTGGCCCTCCAGATGTTTTGGGACTACAACTCCCATCATCCCTAGCTAACAGGACCAGTGATCAGGGATGATGGGAATTGTAGTCTCAAAACATCTGGAGGGCCAAGTTTGCCTATGCCTGGGTTTAATTCTCTCTCCCTGCCAGCTTCAACCCCATTCATCCCAGGAGAGGTTATTTGCATCCCCCCTCCCAAGCATATGTTGTATTTAATGGCATCTTTAACTTGGCCTTCAGAAAAACCCTTTCCATGTTGAATCCTCAGCCTCAGTACTCTTGTATGTTAAAGAATCTGGAGGACATTCTCCGTTTGTGCCCAGTGCTTTCCCTGTGGCTGTTCACTGCAAAGGAGGATTAACATTGATGGGCAGCTTGTGTTGGCATTTCAGATTTTCTCACTGCAGAATGTCTGAATGTAACATTTCTCCCTCGGAACGTATTTTTAAAACTGCTGCCTTCGTTGAAGATCACACCTAAGACCTCAACAAGGTGCAGAACATGTTCTGTTTTTCAAAATGAGATGTGGGCTTCAGAATCATTTAGGCACTTATCTCGAGACTGAGTGTACTTCAGTTCCCACATCTGCAAAACAGGAATTATCTTGCAGAAGTGTTCTGAGGCTTACGTATTTAATGGATTAATTAGTGTTACAGTGATTTTTTTCTATGCACCTTGGAAGTGCTGTGGGTTATCCTTAGTTGTTTGAGCACTACTACTAACAAGGTATTTCATTATCATCATCTTCATCTTCATCATCCTGGAACCAAGCTTTGGTGGCAATTACTGTTTGCACTGTCATCCTCAACACCATCTGTAAAATGGATAAATGTGGGGAGGGAATTCATCTCACAAAGCAATTGAGTTATGGATCAGAATACTGAACAGCAAAACAGGCATCATACATTATCTCTCAAAAATGCTGTGAAGCTTATCCATTGATTAATTAGCGTGCAGGTATTTTTCACTCTCTAACTTTAAAGGGCTGTTAAGAACAGTGGTAGATTATGCTGTGCAGTTATGCAAGCTCTTCTGCCAGCAGAAACCAATGTTTTTTTATCCTGAAAGCAGACTCTAAACATAATACAAGCTGTAATTATTATTATTATTATTATTATTATTATTATTATTAATCATAGAATCATAGAGTTGGAAGAGACCACAAGGGCCATCGAGTCCAACCCCCTGCCAAGCAGGAAACACCATCAGAGCACTCCTGACATATGGTTGTCAAGCCTCTGCTTAAAGACCTCCAAAGAAGGAGACTCCACCACACCCCTTGGCAGCAAATTCCACTGTCGAACAGCTCTTACTGTCAGGAAGTTCTTCCTAATGTTTAGGTGGAATCTTCTTTCTTGTAGTTTGGATCTATTGCTCCGTGTCCATTTCTCTGGAGCAGCAGAAAACAACCTTTCTCCCTCCTCTATGTGACATCCTTTTATATATTTGGACATGGCTATCATATCACCCCTTAACCTCCTCTTCTCCAGGCTAAACATGGCCAGCTCCCTTAGCCGCTCCTCATAAGGCATCGTTTCCAGGCCTTTGACCATTTTGGTTGCCCTCCTCTGGACACGTTCCAGTTTGTCAGTGTCCTTCTTCAACTGTGGTGCCCAGAACTGGACACAGTACTCCAGGTGAGGTCTGACCACAGCAGAATACAGTGGCACTATTACTTCCCTTGATCTAGATGCTATACTCCTATTGATGCAGCCCAGAATTGCATTGGCTTTTTTAGCTGCCGCATCACACTGTTGGCTCATGTCAAGTTTGTGGTCAACCAAGACTCCTAGATCCTTTTCACATGTACTGCTCTCAAGCCAGGTGTCACCCATCTTGTATTTGTGCCTCTCATTTTTTTTGCCCAAGTGCAATACTTTACATTTCTCCCTGTTAAAATTCATCTTGTTTGTTTTGGCCCAGTTCTCTAATCTGTCAAGGTCGTTTTGAAGTGTGATCCTGTCCTCTGGGGTGTTAGTCACCCCTCTTCATCATATCCATTCCCAAAAATATTTATGAAGAGCTATAAATGCTTTAAACACACACACACACCCCCCCCATGTCATACAGAGTGCTAGAACTGAATGGCAAGTCTCTTGCATTTTTTAATTATGAATATTGTTGAGATGACACTTAGCAATATTCTTTAGTTGAAATAGTCAGTGCGGGAAGATTAATTATATGTTTCTGGTTGAGAGTGATAGCTATTAAGTTATATGAAACATCTTCATGGACTCTGTGTGTGTGTATGCTTGTAAAGCATAAAGAAGTTTTATGCAGAGCTTGGAAATAGATGTTTGCTAAAACTCTATGCAGTTTCACTGCACTTGAACTGCATTGTTTTTAACAGAATACTAAAGTGGTGTTATGAATATGCAATATTTCTGAAAGCTACTGGCATAGGGAATTGAAAACAAATTTGTTGAATCCCATTAGCTAACCAGACAGGTATTAAAGAATTTGTAGTCAATAGTAACTTTGCTGCTGCTTTTAATGGAGCCAGTCTTTCATTCCAACATGATATTATCACAATTAAATTTTCAGTAAATTGCAGATTGGTTCACATTTATACATGGGCCATTAATCCATGATCCTATATTGTGTGAAGAAACCTCCATCTTTCTCCATTTAGACACAGAATTCACTCAATCTCATATATGGGAGAGAATTGCCATGTCTCTTATTAAACCACCTACACTCAACATCACCACCTTTTCATGAAAAGGTATATATGTCCCTGTAACACAGAGAATCGATTCACTCATTACTCTCTAGTTACTTTTGCAAGTCTGATTCTCAGTAGACTTAATGAACTTTTTTTGCAGACTCCAACACAAATTAGGAAATAATAAACTCCTAAAGATTGTAATCCTCAACATTTATGCTCCTGAAAACAGTTTTTTTATCTAGCCAATGCTTCACATTGAAAAGTGAATAAGCCAGTTCTCATCTCTCCCAGATTTACAGGGCTCATAATTTTTTAGCAACAGTGAACCCTGTTTTGCAAAGACCCCTGTTTTTCCTCAGATACTTAAATCTTCTGTTATTTTGATTCTACTATAACACCAGGAGAAACATGTGCTTACACCAGGCAGCTGCAGCTGGCTAGAAACCCCTTCAGAAATAAGCTGTGGAAAAATTATATAAACATCATCAAATATTTATCTCTCAGGAAAATATCAAGTGGAGTTTTATTGCATGACATGCACTGTATATATATTACATGAAAATTATGATTAGCATTTCTTTTGCATAAATTCAACCTGCAGCTATTATTATAGCACTGGTGAAAATTAGTTACTACATTCTGGTAATTTATTTATGTTTGGGTTTTGTTTTTTTTGTTTTTTGCCAGTGATATACAATAAACTAATCTGATAACGGAAGGCAGATGTTTCGCTCAACTGGAGGGAGAACTGTCCATTAGAGCTCTGATGTCAACATAGTGTCCTTCCCTTTCTGACTCTACGTAGCCCAGATGGAGAAAAAAACCAGGGAATTGAGAATGGGCTACTTATAAACCCTCAGTAACAGCTTGCTGCTTCTACTTCCTCACGCAGAATATAGTTAAACTATGGAACTCACTCCCACAGGATGAGCCAGTAATAGACACCAACATGGATGGTTTTAAAAGAAAATTAAACAAATTAATGGAGGACAAGCAGCTATCAATGGCAGCTGCAATGGCTATGTTCTGCCTCCACTGTTTGAGACAGTATTTCTTTGAATGCCAGTTAATGGGACTTGCAGGTGGGCAGAATGCTGTTGTGCTTGTGTCCTTCTGGCAGGCTGTTTTCAGAAAGGGATGCTGGACTAGATGGGCCACTGCCCATCTTACATTCTCTTCTTACATTCATATATTCCTTCAAGCTCTTCTTACATTCATATATTCCTTCAAGTTGCTTGGGGAAAGTGCTTGAGAGCTGTATATGTGGACTCTGGAATGTGCAGCATCTTCTGGGGATCTGCTAACATAGACATAAGCCTTTGGCAAGAACAGCATGGCAAAGGCATGGCAAAAAATTCCAAGAAGGCCCATGCTGGCTTTTAGCTCTCCAGATACTTATCTTCCACCTATACTATGAAACATATCCCAGTATTTTCAGAGACGCTCTCTGTGTTGTGCTGAAATGTATTGATGCAGATCAGAAGAGCTACTTTCTCTATTGTGGATGATATTCTATTCTCTGGACAGCAACCTACAAATCAGAATTGTATTTTGCCGCACCAACAGAAGGAAAGACAACTTCCTAAAAGTACATAATTTGGGAGTAAAAGTTTCACAGATATAAAGCACGTAAGCTCAAATATAATCAAGTCATTACACACAAAATCCCAAAGAGAAATAGAATACATTGAATCCAAGCAATTAATAAGCATGACTAGATGTGGTCTATTCATTTCACCGGGTCTACTGTGAGTAGATCTTAGCTGGATACAATCCAATGACATTAACACCTGTTCTAATTCCTATTTCTTCAAAATATTTCAGTTATGAATAAAACTCTCTTTACTAATGCAGGTGTGGTTCCAAGACAAGAGACACAGCCTCCCATGCAGGCCAACCTGGGCATTAGGACTGGATGCCTCATTAGCCAATCCACCACCCTTGGGGCTTCACGGCGTACTAGCATGCAGAAAGGCTCCCAGGCTCTCAAACTCCTTTACACGTGCAGTGGGTGCCAGTTCTGCGATGTTTACAAGCATAGCTTTACCCAAGCTTTGGGGAATTCTGATTGACTGTCTACCACTCCGCCTGGTAATTTTATATGGATTGATTTGATTGATTTGATGCTATTATTATTATTATTATTATTATTATTAATTAATTAATTAATTAATTAAGGTACTGTTCTTTCCTATTCTGCAACCTGCCCTGGGACCATTTGTGGTCTAAACCACTGAGCCAATCGGGCTTGCCGATTGGCAGGTTGGCGGTTTGAATCCCCGCGATGGGATGAGCTCCTGTTGCTCGGTCCCTGCTCCTGCCAACCTAGCAGTTTGAAAGCACATCAAAGTGTAAGTAGATAAATAGGTACCACTCCGGAGGGAAGGTAAACAGAGTTTCCATGCACTGCTCTGGTTTGCCAGAAGCGGCTTAGTCATGCTTGCCACATGACCTGGAAAAACTGTTTGCAGACAAACGCCAGTTCCCTCGGCCAGTAAAGCGAGATGAGCTTTACTTCTGTGATTGGACTTAACTCTTCTGCAATTGGACTTAACTGTCAGGGTTCCTTTACCTTTTTTATGTGTAATAAAAGTAATTATTTTAAATAATATATAAAATTGCTTGGGGGTATGGATAAGGCATAGAAGCAGCACCCTATTTTTTAATAAAAAAGCAGCAACTAAAGAACATGACAAAACACCAGTGTGGAAAGAAGTAGAATGGCCTTTAACTCTCTGTGGCCTTTTAAAAGAGGGTGGGGTTTTTAAAAATGTATTTCTATTTCCTCTTGGTTTTAATGGATCCTGTCTGCTTGTTTTAATGGATCATTGTCTGCTTGTTTGGTTGTAAGCTGCTTTGGGTTGCCCTGGGCAAGATAAAGCGATTAACAAATTTAATAAATGAGAATGATGATGAGAATGATGATGATGATCAACTGCAGTATGGCTTAGCTGAGAAACTAAGATTAGAAACAGTCTGAAACCTGAGTTTTAATGCAAGCACCTTACAGAAATCCATCTCAAAACTCTGAGCAGTATAATGCATTTCTTCAAAAGGGGAGCAAGGGTGCAATACAAAATCACTATGTTCTCCTTATGCTGTTTCATTATAGTGTTGTTGTTTTTAAAAGAGACTGTCAGAATCATGACTTTTAATTACTTCATTTTATTGCTATTTATTGTGAAGGCATAAGCTGTTTCAGAGATGTGCAAATGTCTGCCTTCATCCTGATAGAGCCTGAAATATGCCTTGTCACCTTCTCTAGCCTCTGGGCATTCTTGCAGATCTTCCTGTTGCTTTGCTACAATTTGCTAGTGCTGTGCTATGAAGGCAACAGTGACAAAGATACAGAAAGAGGTGGAGGAGCAATCAGTTTTCTGGTGTTTCTTTTGTTTGTAAATGTATCAATAGGTTTCTTCCCTGCTCACATTGTTACCTAAGGCTGTATTATCCAGGGTTGGGAACATGAGACTCTAAGTCCTATGACTGCCAGCCAGCATTGCCAATGGTCAAGGATGATGGGAGGTGGAGTCTAATAATGTCTGGAGGACCACTGGTTCCCTACTGCTGCTACATACCTATGGTTAGATTTGAAATGGGGTAGTTTAAAGCTCTGCACTACTGACTTATTACCTTGAATACATCTATTACCATAGTGTTGCCTTACACAATTATGTGTGGGTGTCAGTAATCTGACACAATTCTTCTTTAAGTGCTACATTTTCTGAAAGGACAATGCACCTGAAGACCAAGGGTCTGAAATGAGTGCTTGGAAGGTTGCGTGTCAGAGCCAAACTAGATGTGCACTTACATATGTCAGTAACATAGCACAAAATGGAACCAATTCTCACTGTGAAGGCAATGCATATCTGGGAAGGGAAAACTTTCCCACATGATGCTAGTGAGGACTCCACTCTCACCGGCACCAAAGTCTCTTAGCTGTGCATAGGGGAGGGGTGATGGCAATGTTTAACAGCATGCTAAGAGTTTCAAACTGGAATAAACTGGAATTGGGGGTGCAGCCTTCAGAGAGCTGCCAGAGTTGCTCTATGGATATTTTAAAAAGTATAGATAGATAGCCTACCTTTTCCATTTAGGGCTTCTCTTCCACAAAGTAAGGAAGGATAAGAATTCCCTGAGTTGCCTTAATGCAATGTAAGAATTCAGAGACAACCATCATTCTCCTTTCCCTAATTTCCAGAGGGGTAGTTTTGCTAGGCTCTTGAAGCAAAACCAACAAAGAATCTCGTAACAACTTTTTTGGTTTTAAGGTGCCACAGATCCCTTTGTTCTTTTTTTCTGCTTTATTCAAGATGTCACTGGCTGTTCAGTCCTTAACTTCAAACATCCCAAATGCAAAGCAATGGCTCGCATGTCAAATCCACTAAGGACAACCATTTGACCTTGGCACAGTGCATGTTGTCAGAAACATAACTGTCCAAATAAATGATTATTTATTTGGACAATGATGTTCCTGAGAACATGTACTGTGCCAAGGTCCATTGGCTGTCATTAGAGGGCTTGACATATAAGCCAATGTTTTATGCTTTGAATGCTTGAAGTTAAGGACAGAAGAAAGGAGTAACATCCATACTGGAGGCAAAGGAATTTGAGCCATGAGATTTCATCAGTGGCATGGAAATAGGGGTGACAATATGTCCCACAACCAACTATGAGTATAAACCTAGGGGCTCATCCAAACTTCTGCTTGTTCCACCACTTTCCCCTGGCTAGAGCCGCTCTTTACCACTGAATCAGAGCAAATGTCAATCGGGTTTTCTGTGGGTTGATATTTGCTCCAATTCAGCAGTAAAGAGTGGGATTAACCAGGGAAAGCTGTGGGGGCAAACAGAAAACCAATTGGACCTGGCCCTAGGAAACATCTCGAGCCTATGCTTTCTAGGCCCAGGGCGAAGCAGAAGTGTGAACAATCCCTTAGAGAGCTTTTATAAATTCATGTTTTTGTGGGATTTGCCTCAATGGGAGAATGCACAAGAGTAATACATCTCTAATTGTTCTTATTGATGGCATGGTCAAGGCCCCATCTAAGGCTGCAGCAATGATAGGTTTGTTTGGATGCCTTTGAAGCATAAAGTGGTGGTGTGACTATTGTGTTTTCATTGAGCCTGTGGCTTTGGTGTTGCATTTGCTTCTTTCATCCAAAGCTGGTGCTTTACCATTTTTAGTATTCCCAACTTTATCTGTAACCTTACAGCATTTTTGTCTCATCAGTGACAGACTAATAGGACTTCCCTGTTTTGCAAGGTCATCTTAGGCTTGCCACAGTTTGGTTGCTGAATAGGGCTTCTCTTTCATTAAAGGGCACGTCAGAATATTAGGCATATCCAACATTGCCAAAAGGGAGGTGAAGAACCAGGCTGGCTTCATCTAGGATGGTTTATGAGGCAGATGCTTTCTCACTGTTCTCCAACAAACACATCCAAAATACGTCATTTACCACAAACCTAGAGGCAGCTGCTATTAGATGCCCATTCTTGGTACAGAAACTGTTGATGCACAATGAAGTATTGAGGCAACTGCAGTGTTATAGAACTATGCATATTCCTTTGTTCAGCTGGCTGCTTAAAATGTTGCTCAGGGCTTGTTTTATACTGCACAGCAGGGCTCCCAAAAGAAAGCATCAGCTCCTTGAGTTGTGCTTCTGCAAAGCACGAAAGCAATTATAACACAGTTTTAACATGCAATTAACCCTTACTCTCTGTGAGGCATCTGCCAAGCTTTTCAGGTAACTATAACTGCTCTTTTTAACACACTTTAGGGAGTTAAACTATAAATGTTTGTTTCTCTATGATGACAATACCCTGAATTAATTAGAATATTTCCTTTCTACCTTCTGCTGCTTCAGTCCAAACCACACTGGCAGTATTAACATTTTCCAAGTGAAAGTAGCCAGGCAAATAACAAATTGCATCCTTTTCAGGTAATACAAGTCAAATTCTGTATAGTTCTTTGCTTAATGGGTTTATTCCTGAGAACAGAACCGTAAGTATTTGTTCCCATTTATCTAAAATAAATAAATAAGGCAAAAACACTTTCATAAGGTCACTGTGCTATTTGAAAAATAGCTAATTCAATCACACTGCCTGAGGTACAGCATTACCTCAGAATACATGTGGAGGATTAATTATTTGAAAGTGCCTTTTCCCCATCACAATAAAATAAATCTATGTACATGTGAAAAGCTAACATGAGAGCACAAAGGTGACTTTGGAAGCATATTTGAATTAGAATGTGAGTTAGATGATGATGTATTGAAATAGTAGATAGTGAAGGATACTGCCCAGGCTTTGAGTTGGAACCGCTTATTAATTTGCAACCACATGCTTACCAGTTGGCCAATGATTTGTATTGGTACAAGAGGTTTTTTAAAAACTTTTTATACCTGACTGGGAGTTTAGGGTTAACAGTGGAGTAACCAAGTTTGCTGATGATACCAAACTATCTAGGGGTGCAAGGAGCTCCAAAAAGATCTCTCCAAACATTTCCTATTTGAACTACGAAACTCACTACAATAAGATGCATGGAATACTGTCAATTTGGATGACATTAAAAGCCGATTAAACAAAATCATGGAGGAAAAGGCTATGAATGGCTGCTAATCATGATGCATACATTATTATTTGTGATATTATTATTTGTGATCATTATTTATATCTGACCTCTCAGGATGCAACTCCTTCCAAGGTGGAGACAAGTAATATGAACACACTACACACACACACACACACACACAGAGAGAGAGAGAGAGAGAGAGAGAGAGAGAGAGTAATAATAAGTAATCAGGATCCTGGAGGTAAAGATGCGCCAGCACTTGTGCTGATAATACTTTGTTAGACCTAACAAAATATGATGCCTGAATTAAGCTTAAACATAAATTAAATGTCATGGAATAAAAAGGTAGCAGCCCACCTTGGAAACCTCCCATCTAGCAATACTTCTGTACTTGTAGGCACGAAATATTGTTTCATTTCATGCAACTGCAGAGAGAATGCATACTGTGTGAGGACGAAAAATAGAAATAGAAACCTGAATCTTAATTATATTAAAGTCATTTGCTTATGAGGGATTATTATTAGTAAAATTAATTAATTCACACACACACACACACACACACACACACACACACACAACATAAACACAAACACACACATAGCACTGCTTGGTAATTGTGAAAACATCTTCCATTCTGCCTGAGGAGACAACTGCATGAAAGCACTATTCAGAATCACTATCTGAACAAGTTAAAAAAAATAACGAGGCAAACTCCCAAGAGATACTGCTGTATCTCTGAAGTAAAGATCAAAATCCTGAAGAGAAATTGTTCTGTGGCAGACAAAAAGTCATGAAATACATATCCATAAAGTCAGAGCTTTGCTAAGCAAATAACAAATAAAACAGGAAACTCTCTTTCCAAAAGTCTTAAATCATGCTGACAGTTACAATATGTGTGAAGCATCTGAAAAAATGAAGTGTCTGGGGTGAGGGGAGAGCTGTCTGCCTTCAAGACAAAAATGCAGTAGCTTGTATTTCCTTCAATATATTGATTCTATTTTACACAAAAATATACTCATGAAAAAATGATACTGCTCAGGTGAAAGAAGTGAACACAGCTGCCTTTCTTAATTTAAATGTAGATATATTATGGGTTCCAAATCTCAGAATCAGTGTTCCTACATAGGTTTTCATAGTGAACATGAATGTTATAGTCAGGTCTGGATTAGGACATTTAGAGGCCCTAAACACTTAAAAGATTTTTAGAGTGCCTTATATATCTAATTCAAAACAATAATAAACCATAAAATAAAATTTTATTTTGCGTAACGAAACGAAACCGACAGTAATATGGAAAAGAATGTTTATTTTTGTATACTTCCACTTTACATTTGGGGGAAAAAATTCTCCTCCCTTTTCTAATTGCAAAGCATTTGATAAGATCCTCAAAACTAATCTTAGGTAACACTCCTGCTTCTATACTTAATAGAGATAAGGCATTCAGCCTGCCTTGCTGCATAGTTCTGTAGGGATTTTTAATATACTTCAGCTGAGAAAATGAACATTCAGCTGAGCAATTTGTGACCATTAAAGTTAAAAATCCAAACAATGGAAAATTTCTGTGGTGCTGCTCTTCCCTTGATGCCCAAAGCACATGCTTATTTTTCTTAATGGCTAATCCAGCCCTGGTTATAGTCCTATAAAATTCTAGAACAGGTTATCCTATTCTGCAATGTGGAGAAGGAAAGTACTATGGGGAACTGAATACTTACGCTGAGCAGTATAGCTGTATAATCTCAAAGATATTCCAGAAGTCCTTTGTAGAGATAAATGACTCTTCACAGTATTTCAGCACAGGAGAATGCTCTGATTTTCTAGATTTGTTTTTAAAGTCAGATCCTTAAACAGGAGCCCCTTGAGCATGAAGGACACAGCATGTATTGCAAATAAGTGTCTAATAGGAAGATGTTTGTCCTGGTATTACAGAGTTAGAGTCAGGGGTGAATCTCAGTGCAGATAGTGTTTCTTCTGTATGTTTTGCATGTTGGAGGAGGAGACCAATACTAGCTACTTCATCAATGCTGTTGTCTAAAATCTGCCACATGAGCCAGCTAGAAAAGAGGGTGGGGTTGGTTTACTTCTAAGAGTCCAAATAGTTTTGTTGAGAAGGGAAGAAGTAGTGGACCAGAACTTGGATTTTTTAAAAATCTACACTGCAGAGGCTTAACCTGTACTTAGTTCTAAATCAGATATCCAAGTCCTTCTGGGCAGTGCCAGAATTATGGGGTCCCTTTATGAAATGGATAAAAAACCCAAACCAAATTTGCTACTGGTACAATTTTAGTATCTAAAACCAGTGGCTAAGCAGACTGTTGCAAAAGATAAAAGGCCTGGACTAACTATCTCCTTCACCCCCTGAAATCCAAGCACTGTTGTGATTGATTTAATTATAGGTTCAGCACATGCTTATTAGTTGCCAGGAGTAAGCAGCTAAGCATGCAATGTTATTTATTATAATGTTACATCATGGCGAATAGACACAGGCCATTGTCTGAACAGAGAAATTCAGCTGAACTAATAGGAGGTCAACGATGTAGAGAGGAAGAAAAATGATGGGAGGAGAAGGGTCTAAAGGAGAAACAGTGAGGCTGAGGACAAACCAAGAACAAAACCAGTGAGCCAAAGAGGCAGTGCCAAAGTGTAGCTTTGTCTGAGTAAAGAACTAGGATTGACCTTGCATAGCCAGGTTAGGAAAACCAACATGTCTAGGAGATGGGTGTATGGAGAGTGAGGCAAGGTCTGTGCTAGGAGCACAAGACTACCCTTTCCTTCTTCTCCTTTGTGGCCACAAGTAACTCTCCATGAGTGAAACCAGTACACAGATCAGAAAGCTTGCAGTTTAATTCTAAAATTTTGGTTGATCCCAACAGACCTACTAAATAAGTGGGTCAGTATGTTGTTTTCTTACAACTTTATTGTGTGGCAAGTAATTATGGAGTGTGTGTTCAAATATATAATTAATTTTGTTTACATTGGTGAATAACTAATTTACAAGGCAGGGATTTTCTTTTTAATTCCAATGCAAAACCACAAATGTTTTAAGTGGTACACATAGCTGAAAACAAAAAAAAATAATGTTTGGTACTAACATCACCTTTAAAGTAGCCTAGCATCTAGGTCCAGAGCGGCCAATATGGTGCCTCCTGACTACAACTCCCCACCCCCATGACCATTGGCTATACTGGCTGAGGCTGATGTAGTCCCAAACATCAGCAGGACACACTACACTGACTATCTCCAATCTAGTTGCTTGAGATTTTTCCTGCTTTGGTTGAATAAAAAGTTGAGATTGGTTCCTCTGAAGATCTCATTCTTATGGTTCATGAAGGGTAAAAACGTATTTCATATCTAGGGGTTGGTTCACACAGCATATTTCTCATCTACGCTAGGTGTCTGCATTCTCTGCGCATGTACTATGTTGAGAAATGTAATATATTGAAATGTTAGCCACAGACAGACCAGTCCCTGTGATTGCAGTGGCGATCTGTTTTTACAGTGGAACCGTTTCTGTTCTCTCTACATGCTCACTTTCATCATTTAATTCTAGCCCATTGCCTTTCATTCCCTTGATATAGAAAGGGAGACATTTCTGATAAACACAGGATTTGTTTGTTTGTTCCTAGGAGTGCAGAATGATGCTTTCTTTTATTGAAGCTTGAAGCAGAAAGAGTCAATAGATTGCGGCTGATGTTTTATTCTTGGTGCAAAGTCCACTAACTCGTTCACCAAGTCTCCTCTCTTCACAGTTATATAGACCCATTAACATAGTATCTGATGCCACAAATACTTTAATGCATCCTTGCAAAATCCCCTTGAAGTAATGAAGTGCTTATACGGAGGCAGAGAAAACTAAATGACTTGTCCAAAATAATCAGGGAGGCTGTGAAACAGCTGTGTGTGAATTAAAGCTACTGCTAAGTCGATTGCTTGTGTGGAATGCAAGGGCATGCTGAAAAATCCAGCCTTTAGCTCACACTAAACTTCAGCAATACCCCTTCCCCAGTGGTGTCCTGCTTTGTGTCATTGTCACCTGCAGTTGCTCCTTTTTCCCTACAGCTTACAGCTCTGTATTCTAATCAAATATTCACTTTTATGTTGGCAAATCACCTTGAGGTCATGACACCCCACCAAGAGAAACACATACCAAAGAGCCAGAAGTGGGGAACAGGTGAGAAGAGCCTGTGAAACCTGAGCCTGTGTTTATTTCAAAGGTAAGTCCAATTCACCTAAGGGTAACTTAGACCAGGGTGATGACATAATGGGTGAAAACATCCCTCTGTCTGGGAGGAAATAAATTGTCTCTGGTATCTTCCCTCATCAGTACAAAAATCTTACCCTAGGATGTTAGGGTAAAGGATAGGTAAAAAAAAAAATTGACAAGAAGTTGTGTCTTTCTTTGTAAAGAAACTTACCTCAGAGCTGGGGTGTATGGGGTGTTAGAAGAGGGTTAGTACTTCTGGTCAGGGACATTCTGGGGTAGCTTGTCCACCTTAGGCCCTCATTCTTCTCTCAGCTCTCACCTGTGGCTCTTAGAAGCTGTCAGCATGTGATAGTGGCCACACCTCGGGAACAGCTTCAACAACATAAGCTCCATCTATATGAGAATGCTTATTGATGTATTTAGACCTAGCAGAAATAAATAAAGCAATTGATATATGGGAGAAATGGGCTATCTTAGAAGGTGAAGTTTGCCGAGAGCTTTGTCAACTATTGGAAAATGAACTATGAAAATATGAGACTTGAAAGGATTTCATTTTTGCAGATGATTGCCTTATATTTTTTGTAAAGTTTCACTTATATAACAACAACAACAATAATGAAGATGAAAATATTTTCCATCTGGATATGATGTTGATATTTAACTGGTATTTTGTTGTTGTTTAGTCATTTAGTGGTGTCCGACTCTTCATGACCCCATGGACCAGAGCACGCCAGGCACTCCTGTCTTCCACTGCCTCCCACAGTTTGGTCAAACTCATACTGGTAGCTTTGAGAACACTGTCCAACCATTTCATCCTCTGCCGTCCCCTTCTCCTTGTGCCCTCCATCTTTCCCAACATCAGGGTCTTTTCCAGGGAGTCTTCTCTTCTCATGAGGTGGCCAAAGTATTGGAGCCTCAGCTTCACGATCTGTCCTTCCAGTGAGCACTCAGGACTGATTTCTTTAAGAATGGATGCGTTTGATCTTCTTGCAGTCCATGGGACTCTCAAGAGTCTTCTCCAGCACCATAATTCAAAAGCATCAACTCTTCAGCGATCAGCTTTCTTTATGGTCCAGCTCTCACTTCCATACATCACTACTGGGAAAACCATGGCTTTAACTATACAGACCTTTGTTGGCAAGGTGATGTCTCTGCTTTTTAGGATGCTGTCTAGGTTTGTCATCGCCTTTCTCCCAAGGAGCAGGCGTCTTTTAATTTCGTGACTGCTGTCACCATCTGCAGTGATCATGGAGCCCAAGAAAGTAAAATCTCTCACTGTCTCCATCTCTTCCCCTTATATTTGCCAGGAGGTGATGGGACCAGTGGCCATGATCTTTGTTTTTTTGATGTTGAGCTTCAGACCATATTTTGCGCTCTTCTCTATTTTCTCCTCTAACTGGTATTTTAACTGTTGCTTATTATTGTGATGGTGATGTATTTATGGTCAGCCACCCTGTGCTGACAGAGATGGGATCAGAGCCATGCTAGACATTTGAGACATCTTTGTTCTGACCATTCAAAGAAGAGAGAACATGACGAGAAATTTCTTCCCCAAAAAGAAAGAAAGGGGAATTAGAACTCCATTTTAAAAAAAAAATGGTAGAAGGCGAAGCGGGTTGTACTTATTTTTGGAACTTTACAAAGAAGCTGAGGGCTCTTTTTATTTTCTTTAAACATTTTAGAAAAATCCAATTGCACTCTCAGCAGCATGGGTCTCTTTGCTTACAAGATCCCATCCTTGCAGGGCTTCCTGGAAAGAACAAGTGAACATGCAACATTCAAATAAATGTCTATAGATCTACAATTCCCCTTTCTTTTTCACTTCTGCTTCCACATAGGTTGTGTGGTTTGGTAGTTTGATTTCTAGAATCTTCTCCTAATCAAAGTTCCCAGAGGATGAAATGAACAAATTTACTGTCAGAATGAAAGATAAATTAATGCTTTTGCATGCTATTTGGCTGTGAGACGCATGACAAGACTAGGATAAGGTGATTGATTTCCTTCAACTGAAACCAACACATTGAACTTCAAACTAACCTGGGAGTATAAACCCAAAAGAAGAAAGAAAATTAATCTGGGAATGTAGTATGATTTGCCCCAAATAATTATAGGTGGAACAGGAAAGGTCTAAGGGGTCATCATTGGGGGGAATGTCAGCGAGAGTGAGCCATGGGAGAAGAGTGAAACTGTGGGGAATGGTGGGTTGGTAATAGGAGTGAGCGATCTGGTGGCAAGCCCTATATATTCTACCAGTGCTAGTCGCATTAACCTTGAATGGCACTAGGATGAGATGTAGAAATGATGAAAGAAACAGTACTTCTGTGGAATGCTACTGCTTAAAGTTGTGGGGAGAACCACTGCCTTAACTGAACTGGTGCTGGCAGCGGCAGATTCCTAGGCTTGTCAGCCTCCTTCCTCATGCTGCCCAGGCCAACTCTTGATTCCAAGTGGCAATGATGAATCCCCAGGCCAGACAGCGACTGCTCTTCCTCCCACAAGCCTCTCCCTTACCTGGGCTGGCAGCAGCAGGAATGGATCCCAAGGCTGGCCAGTGAGGAGGAAGGCAGACTGCAGTAATGCCAGCAGACCTGGATATCTGGATTCCAGAGGAAGGAACCCTGAAGGCTGGCAGGTAGAGGAAGCAGCAGAGCTGGTGGGGATGTTGTAGCCCATGGGTAGGCAAACTAAGACCTGGGGGCTGGATCTGGCCCAATCACCTTCTAGATCCGGCCCATGGATGGTCCGGGAATCAGCATGTTTTTACTTGAGTAGAATGTGCCCTTTTATTTAAAATGCATCTCTGGGTTATTCGTGGAGCCTGCCTTGTGTTTTTACATGAGTAGAATGCGTGCTTTTATTTAAAATGCATCTCTGGGTTATTTGTGGGGCGTAGGAATTCGTTCATTTTTTTCTTTCAAAATGTAGTCTGGCCTACTAGACGGTCTGAGGGACAGTGGACCGGCCCCCTGCTGAAAAAGTTTGCTGACCCCTGTTGTAGCCTGTTCTGACTGTCCCTCCACAGTCCATCCACCATCTCTAGTCACACTGTGGTTCATAGTGCCTTCTGTCTGTGGCCATGCAAATCACAGCATGAAGACATTTAATGCCAACACACACACACACACACACACACACACACACACACACACACACACAGTATAAACATTTTTTTCCTATAATACTTAAGACATATCCACCATCAACAGCAGTAGTACTTGTTTACTGTTATATGTCAAAGTTCTCAACAATTAAACATGTGCATAAGCTTCTACTAGCTCTGCAGACCAAAATACATTGGGTGGTCAATTCTGCAGAGTGTCTATTTTCCACAACTGGGTAGCTCAGGCTTTGGGGTTTGTCATTTTCTAAGGGTTACAGAAACATATACATAAAGGGAAAAAGTTATTTTTAAAAACCGCATCTTGGATTATCTGCTCCTAATTGCAAACCATGCAGATCACACAGTACCTTGAAATGTGAGAGTATGTATAGAGTAAAATAGAGGATAGTACTGTATTGTTAAATCTGTTCTCTTCTTCCATTAAATGTTAAGGTTGAGAAGCCTAAACGGAAGGACATTGGTTGCAGCAGTATGATCTTCCACCATAGCCTGATAAAAAGACCCAATATTGCATCTGTTGGCTGTGATTTTTTTTTTAAGTGCACTACTTAAAGAGTACAAGCATAACTTTAACTTTTTAGTTGTCCTACAGAAGTCTAACAAAGCTTGGCTTGTAATCCATGGAGCCACCTAAAAAGATGAAAGGCATTACCCTTGCAAAACACCTTCATTGCAAAGCTTCTGAAGCCAAAATACGTATTAAAATCAGTCATTTGGACAAGTGACTGACAGTTGATAAAATTAGCTGTAATAGCATTTTTAGGCTGTTAAATTGATTTTGAAAAATTGCTTAAAAAGAGAAATGTGTAAAGCGTAGTGAGAACTCCCTTGTGAATTGTTCTGAATTTCTGGAAGGGAGAGTGGAAATTTATCCTTAAAAAGCTAATTCACTTTACAAATCTGATAATTTCTCAACTGCTTTGTTGGATTGTGTTGGTTTTGATAAACCAGTGCTTGCTTTCCTTGTCAATCCAACTTAGCCTCAAACAACAATGTTCTACCTTGCTTGATTTGTGGGTATTTTTATGCAACTTGGGATGTTGATTCTCACCACAGTTAAAGAAAGAATATTGGCAGGCTGGAGTGTGTGCAGAGCAGGGAAGCCGGATGGTGAGGGGGCTGGAAACAAAGCCTTGTGAAGAACAGTTGAGAGATTTGGGTATGTTTGGCCTGGTGAGGAGACTGAGAGGAAATATGATAGTCATCTTCAAATATCTAAAGTGCTGTCACATGGAGGATAGACAAGCTTATTTTCTCCTGCTCCAAAGGATAGGACCTGAACCAATGGCCTAAGTTACAAGAAAAGAGATTTCAACTACACATCTGGAAGAACTTTCTGACCATAAAAGCTATTCAACAGTGGAACAGAGGTGGTGGACTCTCATTCCTTGGAAATTTTCAAGCAGAGGTTGGATAGCCATCTGTCATGTATGATCTTGTTGAGAATCCTGCACTGAGAGGTTTGGACTAGATGACCCTTGGGGTACCTTCCAAGTCTACAATTCTATGGTTCTATGATTTATGAAATTTAAGCAGTTCAAAGGCAAGTAAGAATACATTATGGTCACTTAGCAGCTCTTCTACATGTTTTTAACAATAACCACAGATAATAGAGTTTAATGAAACTTCAGAAATTGTCTGATGAATGGAAGAGGCAGACCAAACCATTTTAGGAAGAAAGGGCATATGGGTAAAACAAGCAAGCAAGCAAGCAAGCAAACAAACAAACAAACAGACAGACCACAAATGACTTCATATAATCAGCTAGTCATTAGCTTTAAGTATAATTATTAACAGTTTGTGTGAAAATTCCAATTCATGGATGTTCTTTGTCAAGTAAGTTTCCCCCCTTGGGGTAGGCTTCTCAGAAGAAGAAAACCCTACAGTAATAATAATAATAATAATAATAATAATAATAATAATAATAATTTATCATTTATCATTTATATCCTGCCCATCTGGCTGAGTTTCCCCAGCCACTCTGGGCGGCTTCCAATCGAGTGTTAAAAACAATACAGCATTAAATATTAAAAACTTCCCTAAACAGTAGACTGGTATCATGTAAGGATCATATGATTCATCTTCATAATCTAATATCTCATTAAATAGAGCATGTAGAAGAATTAATATGGTGTCAAATCCTCTCTTTTTTCAAGATCAATGGAAACAAAGGGAAGCCCTGACAAGCTTCTTTCTCCTGCATTGGCACTTTTCTTTCCTATGTGCAGAAAGCTTGTCATCAAAATTTCTACAGACACAAGTATACTAAAGGTCAATCACTAAATTTGTTTGGATGGCCACTTATGTATTCTTCATGCCAATGAAAAGAAGTCAGAAGACAATGAATAAGAATAATTCTCTGAAATAAGCATACAACAGCCACATGTGAGGATTAAATATGAGGATACATTTCTGCAATAACAGATAACAATTATTTTATTTTAATTCTTGTTTTTATTGTATTAGTTGTTTTATGTAATTTTATATTGTAAGCTGTCTTGGGCTCCTGCCTGGAGGAAGGGAAGGCATAAAAATGTTAAATAAATAAAAATAGTATATAACTGATCCATGTTTATGGATTTTTGTATTTTCTAAACAATCTTTTCTTTCCAGTATTTTTTATGAACCTGGATTTACTTCCTACTGTTAAATATGAAAAGTGGAAGCTCTATATCCATGACAGCAAATTACAATCTATATGAGCATATGGAGCATAGTGTTGCCAAAGAAACATTAATGGCACATTATAAATCATAGAATTGTAGAGTTGGAAGAGACCCCAAGGATCACCTAGTCCAGGCATCCCCAAACTCAGCCCACCAGCTGTTTTGGGACTACAATTCCCACCATCCCTGACCACTGGTCCTGTTAGCTAGGGATAATGGGAGTTGTAGTCCCAAAACAGCCGGAGGACCGAGTTTGGGGATGCCTGACCAATGCAGGAATTTTGGCCACAGCTATCCCTGGATGGGCTCGAACCACCAATCTTCTGCACCCAGATGGATTAACCCATTGTGTCACAATGATAACATCGCAGTCACATGACCAAACCACCTATAGGATTCAGCAGTAATAGTCACCACAGCAGACAGGAAATTATTTTTGGCAATTAGAATTGGAGAACAGTCTCTAACAAGAGGATGCAGTATTTTTGCCCTTTTAAAGAAAACCAAACATCAATATCTTCTGTATTGAGTACATAAAACCAGACCAGCGTCAGCTGATGAATCAACAGTCCTTCCTCTCTCCTTCCAGCTTCTACAATTGAAGGAAGAAGGGGTGCACCATTTTTACCCTCCTAACATTCATTCCCTTTTCTGTTGTTCTCCATCTTTCTTCCTCAAACCTCACCTTTTTCTTGGATTTGCCTTCTGTAGCAGTGCCTCCATCACTGACTCTTTTCTCCCCCAGCTTATGTCTCAGGAGAGAAAACAAAAGCTTTACACAGCAGGGGTGAGGAAACTCTGGTCATTTTGGTCAAGCTACACCACCTGCCCTACACCTGGCATCATCTATAGCTGGGCTAAAGAGTGCTTTGCAAGATGCTTTGAAGCCTCAACCATCAACTGATTGTTGGGGCTTCAAAGCACAGGCCCAATGATCAGTTGGATCTCCCTAATGCAGCCGAGAAGGCTGGAGAAAGCTTAAATTTAAAGCTATTTTTCCAGTGATCTTAATTCAAGCCATTTTCTCTGGAAAGACAGAAAATGCTGTATTTAAAACTAGAATTTTAATTTTATTTTTTACAGAGAGATGAAATGCTATCTGAATAAATTTCAAACCGGCTCCCTATCACAGCTGATCAGTGATTACATTATTTGAAGACAGGCTCCCAGGGCCAATCAGCTGATTGATGCTGGAAGCACATTTTCAGAGGAGGTTGTTGTAACCACCAATCGTCTGATCAGCATTTTTACAGCAACCTCCTTTGAACAGTCTGGGCAGTCCCACCTATCTGTCAAAGTTTCTCTGGGAATGAAAAAGGTTAACAGCAACTGATTCAGGTTGGCCGTCCTAACCTGCTAAGAGATGGGTTTTGAGGGAGAGCAAGAGAGATTTGCTTCAAGAAAAGAAGGGAAATGTGGTATGAATTTCTGTGGAACAATTGTGTCTGCTGGCAATTTGTACTAGTACTGAAAATGGATTCATGTAGGCCATGCCCAGGAACAAATGAAGTGTTTGCTATACAGTGGTACCTCAGGTTAAGTACTTAATTCATTCCGGAGGTCCGTTCTTAACCTGAAACTGTTCTTAACCTAAAGCACCACTTTAGCTAATGGGGCCTCCCGCTGCCACCACGCCGCCAGAGCACGATTTCTGTTCTCATCCTGAAGCAAAGTTCTTAACCCAAGGTACTATTTCTGGGTTAGCAGAATCTGTAACCTGAAGCGTATGTAACCCAAAGTACCACTGTACATAGGTGAGTAAAGAAACCAACCAGATACTGGGCTAGAGAATTTGAGTAATAGAAAGAAAAACCTTCTGTCCAGGAGTTTGGAAAAAACAGGAGTAGAGATATAGATAGATATAAATTGAGGGTGGGAGGGAAGACTGTGCTTTTAGTTAGACCATGTAACTAGCAAGAAAAGTGAAGGCAGTATTAATTTTTTGAAATTAACTATAGGGACTTTTATATACCTGTTGTTCTTGTCCATGGAGTTTTCTTGGTAGGGATACTGGAGTGGCTTGCCGGGTGCTGGAGGAGACTCTTGAGAGTCCCATGGACTGCAAAAAGATCAAACCTATCCATTCTTAAGGAAATCAGCCCTGAGTGCTCACTGGAAGGACAGATCCTGAAGCTGAGGCTCCAATACTTTGGCCACCTCATGAGAAGAGAAGACTCCCTGGAAAAGACCCTGATGTTGGGAAAGATGGAGGGCACAAGGAGAAGGGGACGACAGAGGATGAGATGGTTGGACAGTGTTCTCGAAGCTACCAGCATGAGTTTGACCAAACAGCGGGAGGCAGTGGAAGACAGGAGTGCCTGGCGTGCTCTGGTCCATGGGGTCACAAAGAGTCGGACACGACTAAACGACTAAACAAACAAAATAGGGACTTAGACCTGTGTGGAAGCCATGCTATCTGTCACATAACCTCTTCTCTTTCATTGTGGTATGATGGGATACACTTACTCAGTAGAAAGAGAAAAGCATTATGCTTACGCTTAAGAGGCTCCCCCCCCCCATGTTCCTGCTGGCTAGTAGAAATTATTGTTGGCTACCAATGCCAGCTGCAGTTTATAGATCCATGATAATCCAGCACTGAGGTTCTCTCACAGACCCCACTGAATTTGTCATTTGACTGCTAGCTCTGTAAATAATCCGTAGATGAGTTGCTGGTTTACAACTGCATTCTTAAAAACCAACCTGTGAGAGATCCTCAGTACTCCTCTGTGTAAACATGCTTTGAGAAAATGTTTTTAACACACATTGTGCTGTCAGAAATGGATTTTAAAACAAATATCTCACCCCCTGTCAGTCCTAAAGATGTTCATTTATAGCAGTGCCAAGTGATTGAAGTAGCAGTGTTGGTTCCCGTATATATATACTCAGATTTAGCCTCTGCAATTGAATCCCCTTTGAAGCTTTCATTTAAAACTGTGCCTCCAAGCTAGCAGCCATGGATAGTAAACAATACAAAAAAACTACTAAAAATGGAAGCAGAACAGAGTGATTATGGCTGGTGGCTTGTTTGCAGTTTTGTGGGGAAGTTTCATCGGTCTATGAAAGGTGCTGGAAAGTGTGCACTCATCTGAGTCAGGCCCACTGCACCACGCTGCTCAGCAGTCTGTTCTCCTGTGGCCTCATTAACTGATATCTCACAAGCTAGGCAGCAAAGCGGTGTCCCAGATTTTCACCACCCAACTCTGACATTTATAAAGTACTTTCCATCTTGACAAGATCAAAAACTCAGCATTCTTTCAAATTTCATAATAACTCCCAAACACCCCAGCTCACGAAGGAGGCATGGGAGAGGGGGGTGATGCTCTTATTAGATAAGAACTTTGGAAGTAAGGTGTCTTCCCTTTCCTTGCAACTGGGTGATCATTTGATTTTTGCAACGTTCTTTGTGCTTAGAACACACTAGTACAAGGTATGTAAGAATTATTTGCAATCACTTGGTTCTTTCATTCCAACCCTGACAGCTCATGGGTTCTCTATCAATCTTTAGTCTCACCCCCTTCAGAAATTGTACTTAAAAGAGCTCCTAAACTGGGGGTGGATATCCTGGTCTCCTCTAGATATTACTGCACTACAGCTGCCATTATCCACAGCAGGTGGCCAGGCTGGAGCTGATGGGAGTTAGGAGTCTGACAGCATCTAGAGGGCCCCAGGATCCCTAGCCCTGCCCTATCAGCTCCTGAAAACTGAGAGGAAGTGGGTGGAGGAAATAAGCATTTGACACAAGGTCATGACTGTCTTGGACAGGGGATGCTGGGTGAGGACACAGCAGTTCTCCTTGAAATTCCCCCCTCCCCCTCCTGACCACTTCCATCCTTCTGAGATGGCACTCTAGCTAGCCTGAGCTGGTTTACTGTCTTGTCTAGTTAGCTTCTCCCAACAGATGGCACCACTGAAACCCCTGGCTGAGTGAAGAGGCAGAAGGGCAGCCAGGCCAGGACACCCACTCCAGCAGGATTGCATGCTTGCTGATGCTTTACTGTAGCATTCATTTGAGCAGGCAGCAAGGAGGGACTAGGCAGTGCATTGAGCAAGTGGTGACAAGGTGTTGGGGAACAGAACTATGTAGAATGTGGCCTGACCTGCACCCCTAAATTAGCCTGCTGCTCTCAAGCACTGTGGAGGATGCTGTCCCATCACTAGTACTGAGGATTCACTTGTGAGTCTGGTTGAGGATGCCTGCCTTCCCTCCTCTCGGCATCAAAATGTATTGGGCTGCCAAAATCGGGAACAACACATTTCAGCATGCAAAACTGCCCTAGACTGAGTCAAACAATTTGTCTATTCCCAGTCCGCCTGATGTCTTTAAACTGGAGAGGATGGGAGCTGAGCCTGGGACCTTCTGCATGCAAAACTCTACCACTAAGCTAAGACTATTCATGCACCTCTAGGACCCCCATGCAAACAACATATATTATTGCTCATCACACATCAGTATCGTTCATTTGTTCAAATTTATTATTATCGTGCTTCTGCTATCTGTATTTACTTACTTGCAACATAAAGTAGGTTTTTTGGTGAGTAAATACTGTAGTATTTTTTTTTAAGTTATGTTGCTAAACTTCAGCTTGCAGAAATGATGACTCAGGTAGTCATTAGCTATATATCTTTAGTGGAAAAACATTCTTAACTAGTTTTATAGATATGGCTTAATATTTTATGTTATGCATTAAGAGCATTAAAACAAAAGATATGTGTGTCACTATTTTATGTATGAAGCCCTGACCACCAACCTCAGGGAGCATGAACATTTAACAATGTGAGGAAGAATCAATTCACGGTGTTTTACATATTGTTCTTTTATTTTAGATTTCAATCAGTTTTAAAGCTCACAGTAATAGGCTGTTTCGGGTGCATTTACAACACACTGCCATTTCAAGTTAATTATCCTGAGCTGCAATCACCAAGCCTGCAACTATATCCTAGACTTCAGCAGACCAAGCATTGCAGGACAGTTCTAGGGGTTAGCAAGGACCTGCTCAACTGTAAATCATCTCACTCTTCCTCATTGCTCTGTGGACCACTCAGAATTCCAACCTTCCTGCTGTGCCAATTATTACTCATTTTGTAATGCACTCACAGTAGTCTCTGGAAACTAGAAACTGCAGCATGAGGTTAGAGGCAGCAGCATGTATAAGGACAGAGTATGAAGATTTTTGCACACCTGCATGCCAGCCACTGATCACTGCTATATGTATGCCTGCCTACTCTTACCAACTTAGACTTGCAACGAAAGATGTGCAACTGTGTTTACTGCAAGCCAGCAGAATTCCTTTCCCTCTTGCAGCAGAGTGTAAAAGCACCCTGGGCAGCATATTGCCTCCCTAACAGTGAGAGGTTTTTTTTTTTATTATTTTTTTATGTACTATAACAGTAAGAGTACCTTACTTTGTCAAAATGAGCCTAGAAATGTCTTGTCTAGATCAGTTTTCTTTTTCTGCTGTTCAGCTTCCCCGCCTGCAAGATCTCTCACTGCTTTTAATAGGCTGGGTGGGAAGACAAAATGAAACAGGAAATTGGGCAAATAATTAAGACCTAGAGCCCTTAAAAATGTCTCAAAATGCTGCCTTGCAACACTAGACCTGCTGGTCTAGGATACTGATCTTCAAGGTGTCCCATACCCTTTTTATTGGAGTTGGAAATAAACTGTATTCTATAGTTAGAATAGCTTGTTTATATCACTTGCGTTGAGTACAACAGAGAGGTTTCTGCATTTGAAAATCACATTTTTGAGGCAAATGTTCCCATTTGAAAAGACTGCTACCCTGTGCACAACACGGAGAGCCCTACTGATACCAGTAAGACCTTATTCTAATTAAACATGCATGGGATTGCATGGAAATAGTTAATACTCTAGTTTTCACGCTTCATTGCTTTTTCCTTAGATCCTCCAACAATAATTTTATGTCAATTACGACTCATGCAATATGAATCCTGCATAGATATGTAGGGAAATATTCAACTAGAGTAGAAACAGTCAATAGACAGTAAACTAACACAATCAAAGGAACTCTGGAAATGTAAAGCATGTGAACACAGATGAATCAGAGACCTAAGCAAGTCTTTTTTGATAGAGGGCTTCACATAAAATATATGGCCACAACTCCCGTTGCTTTGGATTTTAATAATTTCCCTCCTTTTAAAGGAAAAAAAGTAGTCTCACCATGTGTTTTTAGAAATTTCCATTTCCCCATAGTTCTCGGTTTTTAAAACTGAAAGGTCTTTTAACAATAAACCCAAAATAATGTGATAGTTATATTTCCACATGAAGAACAGTGTGTTAGTATGATGAAATGCTGTCTTGTGTTCTTCAGTAGAGAAAGCATCCAATATTAAGGGAGAAAAGAAAAGCTCGTGTTAGACTCTAATTAGGAGATACAAAACAGAGTTTCTTGCTCCTCACTTCTAATATCACATGCGCTGGTTTGACTTACTAAAATGAAACCCTTCAAATCACAGTAATCAGTGAAACTGTATCAATAACAATGCAAGATCTTGTTTACACAGCTAAATAATGATTAATGCGTGCCATATGGAAGCATGCGCTAACACTAATGAATAGTTCTCTGTATGGCAACTGGTAATGGGTTTGCGAAACAGACAACCTGGCACTTGTTAGAAGAACAGGATAAAAGATCAAAGCATAATATTAACCAACTGGCTAGCAACTTCAAAATAGCAACATTTACAATTAGAATGAATACAGCTTTCAAATGAAGGTTCAAATAGGGCAACACTGTTTGGATAGCTTTCTAAACAGATGCGTTGGATAGCGGAGTTTGTGTTTGTTTGTTTCTTGGCCTGCAATATGGGACTAAAGCTGCACTTCAACAAAGAAATTTTGTAATCTGCTTGAAAATTGCCATTAAAGGACTGAATATTGTCTCAATGGAAATTGCTTGTAAAGTGGAGCAGGTGCACAGTTAAGAGGGAAGTACCATCACATTAAGAATCAGAAAACTCCCATCACACAATACAGGGAGGGAGATCAAAGTACAGAGGAGATTCTCCCTGCCCCCATACACATTGCAGCTGGTGAAGATATGGATCCACATCTGTATATACATTGCAATAATTAATAGCACCCAAATGGGTTTTGTAATGGTTCTAGGGGTTGCTCGTGTGTAAGTTGCCGCCACTCCTGGCTAGGTTACCTGGTTGAACCCTTTCTGTCTGGACAGCCTCTAGCTGCGTGGCTGTCTCAGTCGCTGGCAGAATCCGTCAGTGGGCGTTTCTTGAACTTCTTCCAGCAAAGAAGTTCTTTGACGCCAAGTCTCCTCCTACTCTCCCTGCGCGGAACTCTTCTGTGCAGGGAGGGTGTGGGCAGCGGAGTACCCATACTCTCTCCGCTGTTCTCCGGCGAGGAGTCTTGGAGCCTCCTCTCCGATTCCCCCATCTGCCCCCCTTCTCCACTGGTGTAACGCTGCTTTCCTTCCCCAGCAGATGGGCTGCCTCTCTCCCTACTGGGACCCTCTCTGGCATCCCTCTGGAGCCTTCCCTCCGCCTCTAGCTCCGATGGCAGTTCCCTGACAGGTTTCTTGGTATTTTGTATGCATTTTGATACTGATGAAAATCTGCAGCCCTGTGCTGCATGGTTTAATGTTGGAATTCATTTCCAATTCATATCTAAATTATTAGTTTAAATACATATTTTGTAGCAAAAAATTATCTAAATATGACTTTTTCATGTCAGGTTTGTTGAAAAATTCAGATTAATGAGACTGCTTGGGAAACATCCTGGAGAGGGGTGGAAGGCGGGGGCCTTCAGTCCTGGAAACTGCTACATAGGGCAAGGCCTATTGGGAAGGGTTGCTTAGGCCACAAGGTTGTATATTTGTTTCCATAAATAAAGAGTTAACTTCACTGGCAGAAGTGAGTTGCTGCCTTTATTGCTGACCTGCGCTTGATTCCTGCCCTGACACCAGGTAGGTTTCAGGTGCTAGTACTGGGGAAGGGCTACCAGTGACTGTTTCCCCAGGACTTACCTTGCCTACTGTTTTACTAATTCCCTAGGAAGGGTGTAGCTTGTTCTGGACTGAGGCAGGAAACCCCATCCTATAGCAGATTACTGTGGTGGTCTGTTCCCTCTCCCCTGCCCCCACGTGCCTCTCCTTTTGTCTATCTTTAGACCTTGCAGTAGGATGCTGGGACAATGTTCAGCAGTGCCTCACAGACATGGATCAGAAATATGCTGAACTGTTCATACCAATTGACCAATAACTGCACAAGCATGTATTTATTATATATTTAAAACTCTTCTGTGTCACCCTTCATTCTTATGGCTACAACAGGCATGAATGAAAACATGCTACAAAAACACAACACAATACAAGTAACAGGACCAACAACCATCACAAAACAATTAGAAGCAACTGAAAGCAAGCAACCTCTCTGTGCAATTTTATACACAACTACAAAAGTGAAAGTTACATTAGCTATGCGTTGTTGTTGTTGTTTACATGATGCACCTGTGAAAGCATTGGAGATGGAGGATATTGTATTAGGTTATTGATGAAATACAAGTTCTGATGGGCTATTAATATATTTGTATAATTTGTAATGTTCACAGTGACCACAGATCCCATTTTAAAGTCCACACAATGCTTTCCCCCTAACCATGTATACTAATTCAAAGCAAGAAAAAAAGGAAGGTATTTCCATTCAGCAGGGTTGCCTGGGTGCTTGCAGTATATGAGATGGAATATTCCTAGATTATCTTGGATGCCTAATGTAGGTTTTCTGATTAATAGACGAGAGATCTTCCAGCACTACCATGAAACCAATTCACTAGTTCTAAGCGAGAAGACAGCCTGACTGGCAGCTTCAATCCCCCTATCCTTTGGTAGTCTTTGTAATTACTCTGCTTCCACAGTGTGCTTTTAAAAATCCCTACAGCGCAGAGAGAAATAATAGCTGGCAAATTGTTCACGGTATCTTTCACTCTTTTGGGAACTAACAATAAAACTTGGAACAATAATGACTGGAAGAATGAAATAAGATGGTAATGCTTTCAAGACCCCAAAAAGACTCCAAAATTTTAAAAAGCACACACATATACACATAGAAAGCATAGTTCAAATGAAATTCTTGTCTTCATTCTACAAATATCACTATGCTATAATAGAGTGAAGCCATTCATGGGCATCATGTTATTGGTTTCAGGGGTTCTCTAAGGCAAGAGGCTAGTGTTGGCAAAAGTAAGTGAAGGAAAAGGGAGTGGAAGGAGAGGGTGAGATAGTGGGGAGGTTAGCATTGATCAGACACACAAATGGAAAAGCTGAATTTCCTCTACTGGTGCATCTGGACAGCGCTGACCTCCTCACCACTTCACCCTTCCCAGTAAGCCACAGTAATGCTAGTGCCAGGAAGCAAAATACATGTTGCCACTTGCACCTTGCTGGCTTCTCCTGGAATGAGGAACATAATTATGATTCCATTCCAGAAGAAGAAGAAGAAGAAGAAGAAGAAGAAGAAGAAGAAGAAGAAGAAGAAGAGTAGTTTGGATTTGATATCCCACTTTATCACTACCCTAAGGAGTCTCAAAGCAGTTAACAATCTCCTTTCCCTTCTTCCCCCACAACAACCACTCTGTGAGGTGAGTGAGGCTGAGAGACTTCAGAAAAGTGTGACTAGCCCAAGGTCACCCAGCAGCTGCATGTGGAGGAGCGGGGAAGCAAACCTGGTTCACCAGATTATGAGTCTACTGCTCTTAACCACTATACCACACTGGCTCTAAGGGGCCAACTCAGCTACAACCTTTTTAGACACAGCTTATGCAGCAGCAGCAACAACAACAATAACATGGACAAGTACCTGAATCCCTTACCCATTTTTGTCAACACTAACTGCCTGGGGTGCTACTGAAGCCTTGATTTGCTGCAGTACTGCTGGGGCCAATACTCAAAAGAGGACGCAGCCCCAGGTCAATATGGCAACTGTGGGGAATGATGCAAGGACAACCAATTAAGAAAGTTTGGTCAAGGGCAAGTATTTGTATCTTGCCCTCTCTCTCCTACCCAAACTTGGGATCTAAAACTGCATCCCAGGAAGTGTCTCTGCTTTCCCAGTCTTTACCAGAATAAGTTTCACAAATATAAGTGGGATATTTTTCCAGGTATGTGGGTTTAGGCTAAGTTCACGTGACTCCAGTATATTTTGCTATGCAAAGCTTCTACTTGCTCTTCTATTTTCCGCTAGTGTGATGAGCAATAGGGATGACAAAATGGTACCTTCCATCTTTTTAGCACTTTAGAAAATGTTCAAGTTGGCTAAATGGGAACTGAGCTGTTGTAAAACATGGCCTGAGCAAATAGGCTCCCATCTGGGATAGTCAAATCCCATCAATTACATTCATATTCCTGCAGTTATTTCCTCATTTAGCATAGATTTACCTAATGCCCTGCTCAAAGGACTGTTCAACAATGTGAGTGAACAGCCACTCCATTTTAAACATGTTTGTATGCTCATAAAATCAGTAAGACATAAATCAATCCAGGAAACATTCAGAGACATGCTCTTTTCCCCCAATATTTCTTTGAGCTGTGCTTTCTTTATGACCTTTTTGTTTCATTTCCTTTTGCTGGACTCTGTTAGGATGCTCATTTGACACAATGTTTTTTGTGGTAAGTAAAATCTCCTGCTTTTCAATCAGAATGCATGTGGAATAAATTTTATTAACTGATTGCCGCATTCATTATACCCTATTTTATATGTTATGTCCTTCATTCTTTGGAGATTTGTTTTAAAACAGGTGGTTTGCTCTGAATTTTTTAGACTGCATTCAGTTGTCCATGTCCTTGCCATGTGAGGTATTTATTATACCTTTAAGCTGCCTCTTCTTTTTGTTTTGTTACTTTTGATAAAGCATGGAGACAGACAGGCATATATTTAATTACAATGATAAATGGTAATTTTTAAGGGCAAAGGGAGCCATTAAAGTGAATACACACAACTCATAGCACTAGGTTTAAGTGAACAACAATATTATTTAATTTCAAAGGAGATATGAAGCAGATTCATTTAACTTATAATTCCCTACCTACCATCCAGGTGCACTAACCAAGTGAGGTAGAGGAACCTGCCTCCTACTTTTTCAGCTTTTTCAGCACCCTATCAGCATTTAACACCTGTGGTCAGAGACCTATGCTGGTTGCCAATTTGGTACAGGTCAAGTTCAGGGTGTTACTATTAGTACATAAAGCCCTTAACATTTTTTGGACCAGTTTTCCTCCTATATGCCCACTTGGCCATTTTGATGTGTGGAACTGGCACCATTAGAAGTGCCACTAATTCTTATTCCACACTTGTAATAAATTGATCTTTTAGGGTGACAGCACCCTATTGACATCAGGCAAGAGCCTTCATTGTACTATTTTTGGCACCTGCTAAAAACATTTTTGTTCAGACAAGCCTACCCAGATTTGTAGAATGTTGATATGTGTTTTAATCACAGGTTTTAATTATTTCTTTTGAATGTTTTAAATCGTTGCTTTCAACTGTTTTTACTGATAATTTATTGTTTTTCTAAACACTTTGAGGGTCCTCCCCACCCCAATCTAGCAACTTATAAATATTATGAAATAAATCAATCAATTGGCAACCAGTATTCACAACCATTCCTATGTGAAATCAGTACAGGCCAGTAGGCCTAACTTCAGGCATACAGTAAAAATTGGCATAGAATAGTTTTGCTAGAATTGAGACCTATCTGGCAGCATTGGCAAGGGGTACACATATCCAACAAGGGCAACCTTAGCTAGTGACTGATACAGAACCATTTAACGGTTCATCTAAAATTTCATATGGTGCTGTTTTGCCTACTGCTGACATCACAATTCTAAATTCTAATGAAAACTGTGAACATGTTACAATCTGCTTAGAAAACTGTTAGGAATATTTTGCCTGGGCAAAGAAAAAATCAGCAGACAGTTGTGATTTAACACAAGGAATTCCGATATCAAGCAAATATTCTTAGTCAGTTGAAATACACTATTGAAATCCTACATGGCCTGGGACCCAGATCACAGAGGAAATGTCTATTCACACATTAAGTTGCCCTTACACTAAAAAATTCCTCAGAAGATCTCTTTTGATTCCTTTCTCTGAAGTGAAATGTGTGCCCATATGGGGGACAGAGCCTTTTTAGTTGTGTATTCCACATGCCATTCTGTCTCTACTGGAAGGCTCAGCTTGTGCCTATATAAATGTACTTTTGGGCATCAGAAAAATACTTTTCTATTTCCCCAGGCTTTTAACCTCTATTACATATATTCTGTTGTTTTTGCTTTTAGCACCACCTTCTACTATTGAAAACTGTTTTGCAGGGTCATTGAAAACTACCCAGGAAATTTGAAATTTAAGAGCAATAGAAATGCATGAGCTGGAATGACGACAGCAGGCACAATACCTCTCCTACTTCTATACAAATTCATTGTAACACAGAAGAGAGCTATAGACAAAAATCAGATGGAATTCTGCCCATAAAGTGAAGAGGCTTATATGACTAATAAGAGACCATGAAGGCTTCCTTCACTGAGCACTCAGGATAGAATGCAAATGTATTCACCAGAGTATTATTATATTCAGAGATCATGCAACAGCAATCCACTCTCAGCCGTAAGCTGCAGTACTTTATCAATAAGTAGTTTTAATATTATACACTTGACAAGCTGTGACTCTGAGCAAAATCACGGAACCAACTGTCATGATAATGTGGGTTGGGAAGATATAGATGTGTTTTGTATGTACGGAAGAGGTTTGTGATTTTGGCTGCATTCAGCCAAAAGTTTAGGAAAACAGTGTTGTGTTTTCCTAAACTTTTCTTGGCTGATAATTTATGCATTTTATATAATATTTCACATGATATAAAGGCCACTTCTGGAAATCTAGTGGAAGTTTAGTGCTCATTTCTGCTTCCAGAAAAAAAAATCCATTTGCAGCCCCATTAACCTAAAGAATCACAGGATTAAAGTGATAAAATATGGGAACCTATGAAGCTATGCAATTCTTTCCTGCCTGGGACACGGATGGTGCTATGGTCTAAACCACTGAGCCTCTTGGGCTAGCCGATCAGAAGGTCGGTGGTTCAAATCTGTGCGATGGGGTGAGCTCCCATTGCTTTCTCCCACCTTCTGCCAACCTAGCAGTTCAAAAGCACACCAGTGCTGAATTACAAGTACTGAAATTAGGGGTTGCTGGAAAAGTTTAAAACAGGGATGCAGAAAAGGGAGGTATGGGGAAGTCGTGGAAACAAGGTTCAAGAAATAGAGGTAAAGAAACTATATGTGTTTACATGTTTGTCTGTTTATGTGTCGTCAATTGTTAGTTGTATTGTGTTTTAATATATGTTGTAAAATCAATAAAAATTTATTATAAAAAAAAAAATCGAAAGCACACCAGTGCAAGTACTGTTGTACCTTGGAGGTTGAACAGCGGGAAGGTAAACGGTGTTTGCGTATGCTCTGGTTTCTGTCACGGTGTTCCACTGTGCCATAAGCAGATGCCATCCCCCCTTGGCCTGAAAGCGAGCAATACACCCCATATTCTTTAACTTTAGCTGGACTTTAACTGTCCAGAGGGCCTTCCCCACCCCCTGCCATTTTCATAGGGGAACAGAAGTGTGCATGTGGAAAGAGTGAGGGCGTAGTGATATATCCAATGTCATTTGCTGTTGTGTCACACCATGTCCACTGCTGTGAATGAAATCCTTTTGTAACCAAAGAAAAACTTTAATAAAAATTATTTTCTTTAAAATAGTTTGACATGTAGTATATTGGTTAAAAAAGCCAGAATTTCATAAAGCACCAGGTACTTTAGTGTGAAAGTAATATTACAAATTGTGACAGAAACAGTACAGTGGTACCTCGGGTTAAGTACTTAATTCGTTCTGGAGGTCCTTTCTTAACCTGAAACTGTTCTTAACCTGAAGCACCACTTCAGCTAATGGGGCCTCCAGCTGCTACCGTGCCGCCGGAGCATGATTTCTGTTCTCATCCTGAAACAAAGTTCTTAACCCGAGGTACTATTTCCGGTTTAGCGGAGTCTGTTACCTGAAGCGTATGTAACCTGAAGCGTATGTAACCCGAGGTGCCACTGTACTGTTATAATCAGTAAAAAATAAAGCAATAATGCAGCCTGAGTAAACAAGCATATGGGCCACTCGAGCCACTTTTGACATTCATAATATGAGCATGATCATTTGAACTGGTCCTCACTTAAACATGAATTCGACAACTAAGAGAAGAACTGCGTGTGCTGCCACTTTGAGCTCCCTGGAGAAAAGGTGAGCTATAAATGGTGGGAAATAAATCAACAAGTGGACATGAGAGGAGTCCGCAAGTGGTTCCTCACATGGTTAGGACCAGCACAAGTGAGAACTATACCTCACCTCACATGCACCCACAGTGGCATTGCACAATTTCACATTTACAGTGGTACCTCGGTTTACGAACTTAATCCATTCCGGAAGTCCGTTCTTAAACTGAAACCGTTCTTAAACCGAGACACGCTTTCCCTAAAGAGGCCTCCCGCCGCAGTGCCCTTCCATCGTTCGGCTTGCGTTCTTAGAGCAAGGTAAAGTTGGCAAACCAGGACACTACTTCCGGTTTTGTGGCGTTTGTAAACTGAATAGTTCGTAAACAGGGCTGTTCTTAAACTGAGGTACCACTGTACTCTGTGTGCATATGAATAATGAAACTACATAGATAGGGCTAACTGCATGGTCTTTCCAACCCAGACCAAATGGAAAGCAAGGTAACAATTTATTTTGTATCCTTTTTTAAAAAGCATATCTGTGTTAACATTTGTTAACTTTGCTTGCTGTTGCTGTTTTGAAATATTGTATATAAGCATGGCCAGAACCAAGCAAGAAAAACTGAGGAAGACACTACATTGGAAACATGAGATTGTCAGCTGCTCTGTGAACGTCAGTTGGAAGAAATGAGAGCATTGAGTGGCTTCTTAGAAACACTTCATGCTGAAGCATGATTTAGGGGACATTTGGAGCCTGAATGAGGTAGCATCTGCTTGATTCTCACATTGAATACAAAAAAAGGAAAAGAAAAATTCTCCTGTGTGAGGCAGAAATTATTGAGTGAAAGAAAACTTTATGTAGCAAGAAACTCAGGGATGAACCTTGAACGATTTTTTGGAGATGAAGTGGGGGCAGCCACCAAATTCAGAGTTTCAGGGCAAGGTGACATTAGTACGCTGAAGACACTCAGCTCTATTTCTCCACAGCATCTGAATTAGGAGAGACTGTGCAGTCCCTAGACCAGTCCCTGGACACAGTGGTGAGTAGGGTGAGGAAAAAGAAATGTGGGTTTGCCATAAGCATCTGGTTGGCCACAGGATACTGAACAAGATGTCCCTCTGACCAGATCCAGAAGGGCTCGTCTTATATTCTTAATATTTTTGTATTAAATAAACTGTTATATTAAGACTATAAAGCACACTTCTCACTTGAAGCTGCCAAAAGATGCTTCCTGAAACTTCCCCACACAACAAAAAAAAGCAATGTATATTTTTACAGAAAGATATTAGTTGTTACAAGAGCAGAAAGGGGAGACATCTATTACAATTATGGCAAAGGGTGGGAGTTATTAACAAGATTCTATCAAGCACTGATGCTGATGAAAGTCGACATTAATATTCTTATTTACATAACACATAATCTCTAAAATAAAATACGTGAGCATCAACAGCATTGCTAAGCACTGCTGATCTTAGCTCCTAGTTTTCCTTAGGTGACTATGCTGTCAATAAAGTACTAACCTCTGGAGCACCTTCTATTATTTTTATTTTTTTCCAATAAGCAAAATTAGAGTCTTCTAAAAATTCTGAGCAAACTTATACTTCATTCTTACACTGTTAGCACAACTGCGTAACGATAGGCTTTATGTAAGAAATCCCCATTTCCCATCTTAATTTCAAAAGGATTACTTAGTTCCAACAGAATTAAAGTAATCTGCCTTAAATAGCAACTTTTAAATAAACAAAATATAATTATTTAAGATAGTATTTACATATGCTTTAATCTTTTAGATTATTAAGCTTGTTGCACCACTGCTTATGCGTTCTTACCAATAATGTGTTCAAAATATTTTTTATAAAATTTCTTTATGTGATACAACAATAAAGACTGGTTATTTTAAGAATATGCAATAAGTATCTTTGCTAGCATATTTAAGATAGCAATAAGTATTGGCTACTGTCTTGTAGCATCTTAACTTTATCATAGGTGTATGTTTTCATGGACTAGAATCCACTGAAATCAATACAATATTGCTGAAAGAAAGGCAGTATAATTGAAAGACCATTGTTCTCTTCCTGTTGTTCAGCTTTGGGCTGAAAAACTCATTTTTATTCAAAGTACTAAAAATAATCCTCCCATATCTCAATTTTCATATACTAAGTACAATACAAATGTATTTGTATTTATCGCTTCCGTTGTGACTGCATTTAGATTCATCCACAGAGTTTCAAGATGATAAATATGGTTACTGGAAGCTTAGTTATGATATCAAATTGTATTAACTCCTCTTCCACAGCAGCAAGGAATATTCAGATGCGCAGCAAATGTAAACTAGTTGTTTTGGTATAACAACTGTGTCATTGAACTGCATTCTAGAAATCAGTTCAGGATTATTGAAGAGTTTCCTAAAAGTCACTCTATTGCAGCTTTATGCCAGAATAGGCACATCTCTGAAACTAGCTCAGTGCAAGACAGAAGGTAAGTTCTTTGAGTACTTTGAAAAGATGAACTCTTTTATGGGTATGTCCTCAGGAAACCTGAGAGACAGCAGCCTTTGGGTCAATGTGAAATTAAAATTTGGCTACAAGTGTTAAGAACACACAGTGTGTGTTTACACAGATCACCATGCTTAGCAGAAATGCAATGTATTAAATATGTATAACTACCAAAGAATTGATCTATGCCTACCTTCCAAATGTGCTGTAGACAGAGCTTGTATAACTCTGTAGGCTTATATATACAATGAGATATAGAAGATGATACTGCTTACAAGAAGAATCTTCTCATAGATGAGGCAAGGCAATTATTAGCATTATTTTGAGAGAGAAGCATTATTATAAACTTTTCAGGTTCAAGAATTCAGAGTAGACTGGATAGGAAGTCTGGATGAAGAAATCATTAGCGCTAATGGAGCTATGATTAATATTTATTAGTGAGAGAGAAAGAGGAAAGAGGGAGCGAGAACATGCAGCAGCACCCATAATTCCTTTCCTGGGCTTGTAGCAAACCCTCTAGAGATTACATGCAAACCTGAAGGGTATTGTGATAAAGATGGCAGAACTTTCTTTTCTCCTGTAGATTTTAATGTTTCATTGTGTCCTCTGAGACAAAGGAAGAGGTTTATGAATGAGAAAATGAATGTAGGGGGCAGCTCACTCCCCTCTTTCCCGAGACCCTTATTTGTTGTTGTCGTTTAGTCGTTTAGTCATGTCTGACTCTTTGTGACCCCAAGGACCGGAGCACACCAACTGCCTCCTGCAGTTTGGTCAGACTCATGTTGGTAGCTTCGAGAACACTGTCCAACCATCTCGTCCTCTGTTGTCCCCTTCTCCTTGTGCCCTCAATCTTTCCCAACATCAGGGTCTTTTCCAGCTTTCTTCCCCCCTTTTCCAGTCAATCCAGCTGTCTTCCCCCCTTTTCCTTGTTTTTTTATTGTCTTTCAGTTTTTAACTCCCTACTCCACTCATAAATATGGCTTCAAGGCAATTGCTGTCAATCAGTGGGGGGTGGGTTTTCTTCCAGTAGTGGTCTTGCAGAGATAGATGTGAAGAGATGGCAAAATGTTTAGCTGCTCTGCAGTTGTCCTGACTGCTGCATGTCTCTGCTGGGGATACATTTGCTTCCTTCACTTTGTAAGTTAAATACTAAGTTCTGCAATCACTTAGATAAACTCTCCTCTCCTCTTACACTGTGCTAAGTTCTATCAGAGAGGATGATACTTCTGCTGCAGTCAGTGGCGTAGCGTGGGGGGTGCAGGGGGGGCGGACCGCACCGGGCGCAACATCTGGGGTTAGGGCAAATCAATGGGTTAGGGGGCGCAAATCCACGGGTTAGGGGGCGCAAATCCACGGGTTAGGGGGCGTAAATTGCTTGCCTTGCCCCGGGTGCTGACAACCCACGCTACGCCACTGGCTGCAGTTGCCAAATGTGGGGAAGGGGGTCTTTCCCCAAACTCCCGAGTCCCCCAAGGCTAAGGGTACGTTCCTTTACCCAGCATTTTTCTGTTTCTCTGAATGCTTTCTGTTCTCCCATAGCAACATTATATATATTGCATGTCTTTTATATGCTTGTTGTTCTTGTCCATGGAATTTTCTTGGCAGGGATACTGGAGTGGCTTGCCGGTTCCTGCTGGAAGGACAGATCGTGAAGCTGAGGCTCCAATACTTTGGCCACCTCATGAGAAGAGAAGACTCCCTGGAAAAAACCCTGATGTTGGGAAAGATTGAGGGCACAAGGAGAAGAGGACAACAGAGGACGAGATGGTTGGACAGTGTTCTCGAAGCCACAAACATGAGTCTGACCAAACTGCGGGAGGCAGTGGAAGACAGGAGTGCCTGGCGTGCTCTGGTCCATGGGGTCACGAAGAGTCGGACACGGCTAAACAACAACAGGTGGATGGATAAACCACAGCAATGCCTGTGATTAAGTAGCCAGGCGTTCCCATAGCATGTGATTCTATCTGGTAAGTCAATGAGCTAGCTCTGCCGCGAAACACTGTGCATGATGTCTAATATCAGCATCCCAAAAGTCATCATTTGCATTCTTTAAAGTGTTGCCCCTCTCACTGCTGAGCAGAGGCATCAGCGTACTAGGGCAATGGGGGAGGGCTGGCACTGTGTGTGTGATGCTGTGATGTCCGGACATTGGGAGGAGCTGGAGCAGAGCCAAACATGGCAGCTGCACGACTTCAATGACCAGTGGCTCCCCCTCTGCCTCCTCTTGGTGCTGCCACCGGCAGGAGGCTGCTTCGACCTGCCTTCCCCTCCACAGCAGGAGGAGAAGGAGGAGGGGTTCACAGATTTGTATGAATGTATTTAAATATGGAAATGATAAAAAAGTATGGTTGGGTAGTGCAATATATTGCCTCATAGATGAAGACTTTTTAGCTGTGCTATTTCCACAGTGAAAACTCAACATGCTCTCTTTTTCTCTCTCAAATATCATATGACTTTGCAATTTCTGCTTTATCTATAAGGCCTTATATTGTACTACCCAACCATACTTTTTATCATTTCCATATTTACATTCACACAAATCTGACTATTTTAAGGATATTACATACAGGCCTGAAGAAAAAATTGTGTACATCTAGCAGGCTGGAGAACCTGTGGCCCTCCAGAGGTTGCTGGAATTACCTACCTCCCATCATCCCTAACCACTGCCCATACAACAACAATAACTGCAGGGCTACATTATCCTTCACACACAGTACCAAGAATGGCTTGCTAACGGCACCCCGTATGTGGTGCAAACCAACAGGTTGGGAAAAACAGAGATTCACAGATCCAGAGTTAACAAAAATGAAATTATTGCAGTAGTCACTGATATAAAATGACCCTTACCAAAAATGTCTCTCACTTTTAATCGACAAGGTCTAGGTTAATGCTGTGAAAAGTCCAATGAAAGCATAGCCTGTGGCTCAAAGTAATTGTCAGCACTGAGCAACCATCACCTTTAACCTATTATAGATTTATTACTCCATGTGCACTGTGCTTATGACAAGGTATGTTTGAGTTAATCGTTAGCAGCCAGAAATTCTTCCTGGAGAGAAAGCAGTCAAGGTGTGTGTCTGTCCAGCATCACTTTTAGCTTCTGCTTGACCCTATAAGGATGCCAACAGCAACTGTAAAAATTCAAAACCTTTCTTTTTTAAAAAAAAAAATCCCCTTAAAGCATTTTTTAAAATATGTGATTTTGCAGTGTTTCCCAAACCCATTTTTCCCATGGACCACTTGAACATTGCTAAGGGTTTTGATGGACCACTTAATGATTTTCCTGCTGAAATTACTGAAAGAGCTTCGTTTAAAGACAATTTACATTGTTGAAAAATACATTTAGTTTTTGTTGTGAGCAATGCAGATAAGAATCAAAAGTCCTCAGCTGAACTTTGTAAAACCAGTTTAAGCCCATACTTTTCATAAAATGTCCTCATTTAATTTCAAGTCTCTGTTGAGACCCTAAAACCACATTCTTTAAAAAAAACAAAAAGCCCACTCAGACAATTTATATTTGCTGTAATTGTCAAGGAACAGAGAATACAATCACTCCCTTCCAGCCCTCCTCTCCACTAGTTGCCCTCCTCTATTACTGGTATATTAAAAAAAACCCTTATTTTGTTTTACCCTCTTTCTGCAGACACACATACCAGGTACACAGCTTGGTTTAAGAACCTAAGAAAAGTCTTCTGGGTCAGGACCATGACCCGGTTCTGCATCATGTCCTCACAGTTGCCAGAGCAATCTCCCCTCCCACGGTTTCCAGCAACTGACATTCAGAAGCATACTGCCTCCAGCCTTGGATCCAGAGCATAGAATTGTGGCTAATAGCCATTGATAGCCTTTTCTATCATGAATTTGACTCATCCACTTTCAAAGCTATCCACCTAGCACCACAACTAGGTGTGTGAAGTTCTTGACCCTGACACTCATTCCCAGCTTCATAAATGATGGCTAATGAAGCTGGGAAAGATCATCTGAACCCAATCCAATGTTGAATAAATTCACATACTGGCCAATAATGCATTGGAGCTTTCCCCTGGGTGTTATAGAGCATCATAAACAACAGACTGAAGGGTTGCAATCAGATTTAATTGGCTCTGTGTTTGGCTCAAAAGAAAAGAAATGCTTCTGGAATGGTTGCAATAAAATTGCAGAGCAGGTCTGACTCACTTTCAATGTAACTTCATCATTGATGGGTTTTATGGAACTCAGATGCTGCAATTTTCATGAGGGTTGACAGGTTTATTTTATTTGCATGTGCTTTGTTTTGTTCCTGTAAGTTTACAATGCACACAGAGAATCAATAGGTAAGTCAGACATAAAGCCAAAACCTGAACACCTGTAGCAACTGAGATAGCAGCCTGAAGTTTTCCAGCTTAACTACGTTTTCTAGCGCATTTTCTCCACCATCCTTTTTTGTAAGGTTCATGTTATAAAATGTTATAACCGTGTATTATGGTCTCTCATCACTGACCAACAAAAATGCATAAGCAATAACAAAACAACCACCCTAAAATAGAGAAAACAGCAATATTCGATGATCAGAGAGTCACTTGGCTACTGTGTACCTGACTCCTATTTACACAACTAGGCTTAAGGCACCTAAAATACAGACCGTGACTATACTGCACTAAACCTACTATGCCTGCTCCCACCTGCCTCTTCCTTTAGTCAGCAGTTTGCTTCAGGCCCAGAGCAGCTGGGAAGGATGTGAAGCAGTGAAAGGGCTGGTGAAGTGATCAAGTAAGAGGCTCATCAGCTTCTTAGATTCTTGGTAGGAAGAACGAGGCAGTCCATTGAAATCTGCATTACTAAACCACCATATGAAAAATAGCAACTATTTAAAATAAAGGAACCTGTTATGGTTTCAAAATATTCTTGAAACAAGTGGCATAAATCTAATATGGACATTTCAGTATGCAATAATTATTTAGTGTGGAATGTGGTCTATATATAAATAGAAATGTGTGGGCAGGAAGGAAGAAACTAGATAATGGTTATTTATTCACTGTTGTTAACTGAGCATCACCATTAAATATTGTTGGAAGATGCACTGGAGAAAATAATTGAATGCCACCAGGACAGTTTGACAGTGCAGTTGTAGGAAGACTTCTCCCTACCTTTGGATCTCTTAAGGAGGGTTAATCAGCAGCTGATCTGGGAGACGTTTTTTGCCCATTAGGATGCTGACCTGCCCAGCAGACTAACAAAGGACAAGATGAGGGGTAAGTCAGCAGGACACAGAGTGTGGGTTCTGTTTAAGGAGACACTCATGCAAAAAGGTAAATAAAGCCATACTTAGGCCAAGCTTTCATATAACCGAAATGACACTGGGCTCTATTAACATTGTTGTTTTGTTCTTAAATTTATTACTTGCATTTCACCAGGAGGTCCCAGGTTACAACAATTTGAAATTCAATATTAAAAATGCTTAAAACAAGTTAGCCACAGGGATAAAAACATAATCACTTTGAATTGCTTTGTTCATCTTATGGCAATGGACCTATAGAAATACATGCTTTTATTTTATTTTTATTTTTATGAACAGAACAGTGACTCTATTAAGTAACTAGTAATAGAGAAACTCTGTACATGTTAATTCAGAATGAAGTTTTACAGAGTTCAGTATGGCTTACTCCTAGGTAAGTGTGCACTGGATCACAGGACAAACAGTAGCATTATATCTTCAGGCAAGACTGATAAAAGGGCTGTTACATTTGCAAGGATTTTTGGCGCTCCTCCAGCACATACAGGACAAGGAAGAAAATGGTGATGTTGTAAGTCTCCAATCAGACAACATTGGCTGTGAACTTAGATTAACTGCCAGTGAGGGGAAAACAAAGCTACTACTAAAATCCTGGCCAATGAGCTCTTGAGTCATCTCTTATAAAGCAGCAACCTATGGGGTTTCTGCTGGCTCCTTTCCCAGCAGTTCTAAGGAAGACATTGCTGCAAGCATTGCACAAAGGAATGCCAGCACACGGCTAGCTTCCTAACCCTTTGCCTCTACCAACTATAAAAGACATCCTAAACCATTTTTGTGTCACTGTTTCTCATTTATCATACCGCTAAAAAAGAGATTCTTCTAAAAAACCTTATACTTCTAAGGAAAATAGTGCACAGAATCCTACTATTATTTAACGTTTATTCTTGTTTTACTGCTCCTCTCAAATTTCTGTTGGCTACACTACCATCTTAGGAAGAAGGCTGAGAAAAGAAGGAAACATCAGCATGCATTTTATCTTCAAATCATTACAGTGGTACCTCGGTTTACGAACTTAATCCTTTCCGGAAGTCCGTTCTTAAACCAAAACTGTTCTTAAACCGAGGCGTGCTTTCCCTAATGAGGTCTCCCACCGCCGGTGCCCTTCCACCATTCAGATTCCGTTTGTAGACCAAGGTAAAGTTCACTAACCAGAACACCTACCGTATTTTTCCGTCTATATGATGCCCCCATGTATAAGACAGCCCCCCCCCCCGTATTTTGGGGAAATCAATTTTAAGAAAATGAGGGGAGATGGCCCAAAGTTGTTGAGCTTCTCCTCCCACACAGCTGTGGGCAGGAAACACTCCCTAGATCGTTTCCCACTCGCAGCGGCATCGGGGGAAGTTGCGCTCCCACCAACCGGCTGGCTGGCAGGCGTGCCACATCTCTCCCCCCCCCATGCCACTATTCATGTATTGGACGACCCCAGTTTTTTGCCACGATTTTTGAGTCAAAAAAACCTCCTCTAATACACAGAAAAATACGGTACTTCCAGTTTTGTGGAGTTCTTATACCAAATAGTTCGTTAACAGGGCTGTTCTTAAACCGAGGTACCATTGTACTGTGTTTCCATTTTTGCATGTGCTTTTGCAAATAAAACATAATTGGACTATGTGCTCATTTAAAAGAGCTCAAATGTCCAGCAGCATATTCATATGTGTATTCTTTTAAAAAAAAATCAGAAAGGATACATGAATTTTGTAAAACTATGGTTTGCTATGTGTAAGGTGAAAAGTTTTGTATTCTACCTTGAGTTTATAAAGCAATGGCATCCACAACAACTAACACATGCATATAATGTAAGCATGAATGGGACTACTTTTAAAAGCTGTATACAATGTATTTTATTTTTTTAAGTATTCCCATTCATGTTTACATTATATGCATGTCTGAGTTGCTTTGGACACCATTGGTGCATACAACGTAATTTAAAGGGAGTGGGTGGCGCTGTGGTCTAAGCCACTGAGCCTCTTGGGCTTGCTAATTGGAAGGTCGGCGGTTCAAAACTGAGCAACGGGGTGAGTTATGCTGGCCACAAGACCCAGAAAGCTGTCTGTAGACAAATGCCAGCTCCCTCGCCCTGAAGCAAGATGAAAAAAAACACTGCATATTTGCCTTTGTCTGGATTTAACTGTCCAGAGGTTCTTTACCTTTTTACCTTACCTTTACCTTGCAACATAATTTAACATCAGAGAAATGATCTGCAAAAGAACTTACAAAATGTACATGGGCCATTCAATCTGTGAAGTGCAACACACACACACCAGGCGAATAAGCCCTTGGCCTTTGAACAGACAGTTGCTTCACTAATATGGCATTAACATCTCACTAATATTTAGTGCTCTAATAACACTACAATGATGATGCAGGTAATTAGGCAGCTTGCAAGGAGCCTAAGATCCATAAAGATGTGGCAATTATTTTTGTTATCCTTAAGACAGCAGGTTCATTCAGGGATACAACCATTCACTTATGTAATTAAATTTTAGAGCCTATACAGCGTCTGTCGAACATTTTAATTATGTTCACCATCAGTTGCCAGCATCTTGGCTTGTTATGGGGCAAATGAAATGTTATCATAAAAGTTTTCTCATTCTGTTTTAAATGTAACTTTGGAAATGCAAATTGCTCAAAAGAGTAAGAAATTTTAGACTTTTTATTTTTATTAAAGGCATTAACCCCACAGAAAACCCTACACAGGTACATTCACAAATAATAAAAGTATTCCTAAAATGGAAGCACCTCAAGTTGATTTTTGCCATGCTTACTAACTCGTGGCAGAAGGAAATAGGCTTAAGGAAGTGCCACAGTAATATATTCAATTGTACCAACCAGTCAAATGTTTACTGTATGCCACAAATATTAGTCCATGTACTCCTATATTTAGTTCATCATGAAAATTTTTTCATGATGCATACCTTACACATTCTATACTTGTAGGTTTCACCTGAGCTGTCAAAGTTATATCCTAAAGGTCACATATTGTTTAGGATGTTACTCTGGAATAATTGTTCCTTGATTTTTTTTTTTAAATACCAAGATTGTAAAAGGGTAAAGGTAAAGGACCCCTGACAGTTAAGTCCATTCGTGAACGACTCTGGGGTTGCAGCGCTCATCTCACTTTAACGGCCAAGGGAGCCGACAGTTGTCCACAGACAGTTTTTCCGGGTCATGAGCAGCACATGGAAACACCATTTACCTTCCTGCTGGAGCAGTACCTATTCATCTGTTGGCAGTAGGTACTGCTCCAGCGGGAAGGTAAATGGCGTTTTCATGTGCTGCTCATGACCCGGAAAAACAGCTTACCCCGTCATGGGGATTCGAATCATTGACCTTCCGATCGGCAAGCCCAAGGCTCAGTGGTTTACACCACAGCACCACCCACATCCCTAGAATTTCTTAATCTTTTGAGCAATTTGAATTTCCAAAGTTACATTTAAAACAGATTGTAAAACGTAAAGGTAAAGGGACCCCTGACCGTTAGGTCCAGTCGTGGACGACTCTGGAGTTGCGGTACTCATCTTGCTTTACTGGCCGAGGGAGCCGGCGTACAGCTTCCAGGTCATGTGACCAGCATGACTAAGCCACTTCTGGCGAACCAGAGCAGTGCACGGAAACGCTGTTTACCTATAGTACAATTATCATCAAGAGCAAAACATACCTAGGATGAATTTTTAAGCACTGTCTGAAAGACTACATGACTGTCATCATATTATTTGCTTCCTGATGGATTTATTTTATGGCCCATGTTAGTTTTAGACTTCAGTTTCTTATTTTCAGGAACGTCAACCCAGTTCTGCTGATGCTATCATGAGTTTTTGTACAGAGATATTTGTTATTGGAAATTGTGCTTCAGTATATGTCAAGGTGATGGATTCAGTGAAAGCTTTGTCAGGACAGGTTGGGTGAAACGGGCTGCAAATATGATGCTACACCACAAGACTTGATATGTTAACAGTGAGTCTGCTGATCTTGCAACTTGGCAAGACAAATACAAAGTGCATCACTTTGGTATCAAGGTCCCAAAGCCTTGAGAAGGACTTAAGAAGATTCATAATAAGCCACACCTCCCTTGAACAGTGAGTAAATGCCTAGGAAAGACTCACTTCTTGCTAAACTTTAAATATTCTAAAACATGATCAGCAATACTCTGCTTTTATGCATATTTTCTAAACTGTTATGAGAGCCTGCAGAGAGTTAGAATCAGAGTGAGAATGAATCTCAAAGGTCACCTTTCAGTGCAGGAAATCCACTACTACAGCACCCCTGTGGGTCATTCAGCCTCTATTTAAAACCTGCTAATGAAAGAGTGTCCATCACCTCTTGTGGCACTGCCAAACAGCTTGCACCAGCAGGAAGTTCTTCTGAAAGTTTAGTCAACAGTGGTTTGGGTCCTACTTTCTGGAACAGCAATAATAATAATAATAATAATAATAATAATAATAATAATAATAATTCCTCCATCACTTATGTCACACTCCTTCAAATATGTAAATATGGCTGTCATATTTTGGGTTATTGGGTTGTTGGTGCTTTTATTTTTATTATGTTTTTTGTGGTTTTATATTTTGATTTTATTCTGTGAACTGCCCCGAGACCTACGGGCATAGGGCGGTACATAAAATAATAAATAAAAATAAAAATCTCCAGGCTAAATATCCCTGATTCCTTTGAACTTTTCCATTGAACTTGATTCCCAAGTTCCTCACCAACTTCATCACTGTACTGTCAACAAACCTTAAAGTGCAGCTAAAAGCAGTCTTCTTAACATTTCCATTTGCTTCATTTTATGAAGTGACCACTAACTATGCCTGAAAAGTGTGTTTTATTGTAAGGTGGTTCACGCTTTGGAATTTTCAGATTAACACTATATACTTTTCATTCTCGGAACCATCGTCTTACTGTCAGATAGTGTTTAGCCAAAATCAGAGAGGTGTGTGGCATAGTGTTTAGGCACTGGCTATAGACGCTTTTGTTTAGGAAGGCTTTCCTGTATAACACAGTCATTTATGGAAGATCAATTTCATATCTAAATAATGGATTTTTGTCATTTTTAGAGCTCGTGTGGATGGTTTTATTGTTTTTTTAGAGGAAGGTGATTTTATTTTATTGTTCTTAAGAGCTTGGGCTTCTGTGTTTTATCCTGCTTTTACCCAGTACATTGCTTTATGCCATAATGTAGTTTCTAAATTTGTTTAATAATAATAACAAATAATAGCTGAAATATTTGGGTAAATGTGGAATAGGAAGCTATTGAAGGAACAGTGAAGAAATATTGTAACACAGAACAAATAAAAACAGATAGCTGTTTGTAAATGGCAAAAGGAAAATTGTGGATAGATACAGACAACATATGTATTCAATATACAATATATGGCATCAAAATCACAATGAATGCACAAATTGCGCAAGTAAGCAAATCAATTAAAAAGATGCAGTGTGTGTCTGAGTGAAATACTCCTTTTCCTTTTACATTAGGATGTGGATGGCAGTCATATTGATATTTCCAAATTAATACAGCAAGCCATGGGGATAGTTCTAAAAAGGTTTTCTAACTTTGTGTCACATGACCACCAACTGCAATGAAAGCCACATTCATTCCAAGCAAATAGGTCTAGGCTAACGAAACATGCAAGGGACGCGGGTGGTGCTGTGGGTTAAACCACAGAGCCTAGGACTTGCTGATCAGAAGGTCAGCGGTTCAAATCCCCGCGATGCGGTGAGCTCCCGTTGCTCGGTCCCTGCTCCTGCCAACCTAGCAGTTCGAAAGCATGTCAAAGTGCAAGTAGATAAATAGGTACCGCTCTGGTGGGAAGGTAAATGGCGTTTCTGTGCGCTGCTCTGGTTCGCCAGAAGCGGCTTAGTCATGCTGGCCACATGACCCGGAAGCTGTACGCCGGCTCCCTCGGCCAATAAAGCGAGATGAGCGCCGCAACCCCAGGTCACGACTGGACCTAATGTTCAGGGGTCCCTTTACCTTTACCTTTTAACAAAACATTTGTATTGCCTAATGACACAGTGTATCTGTGATACATTGTTGATAGGGAAAAGGAGGAGTCAGGGCTATGCTACATATAACAGTTTTAGTAACTGTGATACTATTTCAATTTCCGTAAGTATAACTGGCAAAAAGTGTTTACAGAGCGGCTTCAAGTTAAACCAAGCATCCAAGTGCTGTATGCAAGAACCAATCTTACAAAAACATTGAAATTTGTAAAGCACATCACATAAACACTACAGATCCCTTCACTGAAGCTTACAAAATTAATGTACTTCATGGTTAGTTTTTAAAAAGTTAAATCTGTGTATTACTAAAGCACAGCCCTTTTCCAAAAAAAAAAAAATGATTAAAATTTGATGCATAAGAAAAAGAAGCATTTGAAATGAAAAAGTGTACACATAACCTTCAATTTGATCTGTAAACAATACAACACACTATGTACATGAAGCTTGTAATACCATACTGCAATATTCCAGATGTTAGACAGCCCTGGCCATGAGGCAGCCATAGGTCTTGAACAGTGCGACACTGGAAGTCAGTTCTCTCTCTACCAGCTGATGAACATTTGCATTCTTTCTTCTTCTTTTGTATTTTGAAAAAATGGAATTTATTTTTCATCTTGTACTGTAGTCAGATACACACTTCTGATTACAAAATACATGAAATACATGAATCCACTGAAAACAAATGGTGCATGCTGAGTGAGACTTAGACAGGCATTCCATTAAAAAAACAAGGAAGTACTTCTAAGGCAATCAATCCTAATTCCAATTGGCTGCAGCTAGTATGACCAACGGCCAATGATGATGGAAGCTTTAGTCCAAAGTATCTGGATAGTATGCAGTTGGGGGAGACTGCTACATACCATTTCTCTCTCAAAACATACAGCAGTGTGGGAGCCAAATCCTTTGCCTGCTGAAATTGCAGCTCAGTTACACCTGTTCAAACTCTATACGTGCACATTTCCATCTATAACTCCCATCAGTTCAGAGAGGTCACTTAAACATAGAAGACTACATACATTTCTCCATAACGTTTTTTAAAACACTTTTCAGATACAGGAAGCTCTTGATTACTTTTTGGGTTGCTTCAACTCTTGAAAACAAGCTGGAACAGTACATAATTTTTATGTCATGTATAAATCTCCATCTTTGAACCACACATTTAAGATAAAGGTACTCATGAACCATGTAAACAATTTATCATTCAACAAAACTCAATTAGTTCAAGCAACTAATTCATTCTCTAGAAATAATCTGGCCCAAACAAAAATTGTGGAATTATGCAGTGTGAGCTCCTCTGTATCTGTTAGAATAAGCTGCTTGCTTATGCTGTGCAATTTCCTGTTCCCCAAAAACGATTAAACACAATGTGCCTTTTTCTTATCTCTTCCTGCCCAGCCAAGTCAAAAGGTATAGCTCTGTGTCATACCTGATATGCCACACAAAACCAGCCAAGTCTCTCATACTTAAAATCACAGCAGTAATGGAACAGTACAGGATATTTCATTCAAGGTCAGGAAGGAAATAAGATCAAGATAATAACTTCTGACTGTGTGATTCCTTCACCTCTTTTTATAAATATTTTTTTGAAAAATGTTTTTCAGGCTACTGATGCCTGCTTGTGGTAAGATCAACTAAGCTCCTGGCTACCAATGAAATCAGCTGAAAACAAAAATCACATAAACAATGATATAGCACCAGTAAGTGCTTAAAGGAACAAAGTCTTATGATTTTATATTAATGAGAAAAATATGGGAAAGTTAACAAAATAGGAGATGCTTACCTTGGCTCGCCTGATGGTTCAGAGTTTTTGATACAGTTTCCACGCCCCTCAGAGCAACATTAGAGAGAAGACAAATTCCTCAGGTTGCTACCAATGAACAGTCTCAAGTTCCACACAGTCTTAATCTTCTGCATATACAGACATGTAGATTTTTCTCCTGAGGATGACTATAATGTCCTCAAATTCTTTAAGAGTCATAAAACAAAAGAGAGAGAAGAAAGACAGAAGGTGTGGTGTTAAATTCTAGGGTCGCTTGTTTGGCTGATTCAGAGCAGAATGTAACACAATACTTGATGGGAATGAAGTGTCATGCAGGGAGAAAAAGCCTGAAAATCCATCACCTTTTGAGGGAAATCTTTGAATTCAAGAATTGTGGTACATATGTTATTCTGCCTTCTCTGTGATACTAAATTAGGAAATTGACGTAGGCTAAAATGATGTGCTTTATTATAATCTGGGCTGGTCACCGTAAGATGACAATGCTAGAAAACATTTACCAGTAAATAGAGCATTAAATGCAAATTGCTGTGTATTGCTCAAACGGCATGGTTCAAAATAAGAATCAACCTAGAATAACTAAACCAGAGTGAACCACTTCTACAACAACTTTCATTCAAAAACAAAACAAAACAATACAGTGTAGTTATTGTGACACTTTTTTGAGGCAATGATAAATAATCACAATGCATAGGGAAGACTGAAATGGAATCTTTATAGAGAGAATCCTATAATGCAGTGGGCGGAATTGTAAGGGGAATGCAAGCAGATTAGTATTTGCAGAACTTGCCAATTTAACAGCCAAAATAAGGGACCAGGATGAAAAAAAGATAAAGGGCTAATGGAACTCCTTTTGGGGACTATTTAAAAAAAATATGACACCAAAACTAATCTACAAGTAGAGGTGATCCTATGAACAACAGTTAAATACAAAGAGGGATAAAAAGGGGGAAAGTAGGGTAGACTAATAAACTGATATGCAGTATCACCAACAATGCCTCTGGTTATCTCCCGCTTGGACTACTGCAATGCGCTCTACGTGGGGCTACCTTTGAAGGTGACTCGGAAACTACAACTAATCCAGAATGCGGCAGCTAGACTGGTGACTGGGGGCGGCCGCCGAGACCATATAACACCAGTCTTGAAAGACCTACATTGGCTCCCAGTACGTTTCCGAGCACAATTCAAAGTGTTGGTGCTGGCCTTTAAAGCCCTAAACGGCCTCGGTCCAGTATACCTGAAGGAGCGTCTCCACCCCCATCGTTCTGCCCGGACGCTGAGGTCCAGCGCCGAGGGCCTTCTGGTGGTTCCTTCATTGCGAGAATCAAAGCTACAGGGAACCAGGCAGAGGGCCTTCTCGGTAGTGGCGCCCGCCCTGTGGAACGCCCTTCCAGCAGATGTCAAAGCGATAAACAACTACCTGACATTCAGAAGACATCTTAAGGCAGCCCTGTTCAGGGAAGTTTTTAACGTGTGATATTTTAGTGTATTTTTGGTTTTTAAGGAAGCCGCCCAGAGTGGCTGGGGAGGCCCAGCCAGATGGGCGGGGTATAAATAATAAATTATTATTATTATTATTATTATTATTATTATTATTATTATTATATGGAAGGTCAGGTTGGAAAGTCGTTATAAAAATCATGTATGACAGTGAATTACGACGTGTAAACAAAAAAAAGTAAAATGCTAAATATATAAATAAATGGGAATGCAAGCAGAGAACAATTTACAGAAGAGTAAGAAATGTAATATGTTGGAAATGCACATTCAGTCACATTCACCATACATACAGGCCAAGTCAGCAGAGGGTGGAGGGTTCTTCCCCATTGCAGAACTTAGCTATGAGGAGATTGTTTCAAAAATTGGGCACCTATTCTTAACTGAAGATTCCCTCTGGAACTGCACCATCGTTAGAAGGACTTAGCCTTAGTGAGGGGAAGCAGAAAGAAGAGCTCCTTCCTGTTTCCTGTGCCTAAGTGTCATGCTAGAAGAAGTAGTGCTTTTCAGAGTTAAGAAGTGACACCCAATTCTCTAAAAGAGTGTAGTGGGTGTGTGAATTTGCCACCCCTACTGATTCCTGCTTGTGGGTTTTTCACAGGTATCATGTTGACCACTGTGAGAAAAGGATGTTGGTCTAGATGAGCCTTTGGCCTGATCCAACAGGCTCCTCTTACGTTCTTATATTCTTATGTGATTGCTATGGATCCATTTTTCACAGATATAATCCCCCCCCCGCTCCAAGTGGGCTTCTTAAGGGCTTTCCAAATTTATTTCTTTACAGTAAATGAACAGCCACAGCCCCTCATTTTGTTGTAGATCTCATATATGCAAAGTTCAGAATTATTGGAATACGAAATGACGAGCTCATAATGTTTAGGTATATACACACTGAACATCATTTGCCAGTCAACAGTTCCCTAGATAGTTTAACAATCCATTTTGCAGACTGTTTGCTTAGCTCAGTGTGAGCTATGATTAGTTCCATGGCTGCACCAAAAAAAGATGGAATGTTAAGGCAATAAAATATGGTTCAACCCCAATTACAAATCAAATCAAATACAAATGTTTCTTTGCGGGGGTGGGGGTGGTTAAGAGTTATCTCATTATGCTTGTAACTGCTAATTCTGAATCAACCTGAGAAGAGTTCACCAACCAGAGATCCAAGACTCAGGTTTTTCTGGAAGCACCATAAGCCCCTCCCTGTGATCAGCAGCAGACAGCATGGGGGGGGGGGGAGAGTGTCTTTGGCATGATCTTGATACAGTTCCATCCCTCCAGAAGTAGGCTGGACTAGATATACACCCAATACCTGAGCCTACGCCTGTAATCAATAAAGTGGTGGCCATTCTTAATTCCAGACTGCTTGGCTTTCCAGATGTTTTGGCACTACAGTTCCCATCATCCCTGACCACTGGTCTTGTTAGCTAGGGATGATGGGAGTTGTAGTCCCAAAACATCTGGAGAGCCAAGTCTGGCCATGCCTGGTTTATACTCTCTCACTTCACCACAGCCTTAGAGCGGGGAGGGGAGGCACTGCAACTGGGACCACAAAGCAAACCTCTAGGTCCTGAGTACAGGAATAAAGCTTCCTTCAGACCTTGCCATTACCATGACAGGGATATAAACACAGCAGCAGAGATCTATAAAGTGAATGCCAACCATATTTCCAGAGTATACACTCAGTACGGCAAAATTTTCATTATTCACACAGAAAGTTAAAGAATCGTTCCCATCTCTCACCAGATAAAGCAGGATCCACAATCCACAGTATAATCACATCACAGCTATGGTCAACAGGCAAGTGAACATAAAAAATTAAGAACTGTTTTGGTGGATCAGGCTAGATTGCTCTAATTCACCTTCTTTAAAAGATTAAGTTGTTGACTGGTATTCCATTTTCTCATTTTATAAAAATTATCCCAAAAATAAATTCACACGACCAATTTAAAGCATCAAATCATCTACCCCCTCCCCTTCCACCCTTTCTGTGGTTACTTATCTTTTTTTACCTCTGCACTGGTTAATTTCTGTTTTGTAATGTGGGTGGCAAAACTACTAAAATGGCTTAATAAAGCATGCAAACTGGATTAATGAAAAACTCAAGAAAGCAAATGAATTAACTTTGCAGCAGGCGTTACATTGAATGGTGATAAAGATGCTGTGTGGTTTAATCACTAGATGGCACTGGAGTTAACTGTGGAGATAGGAGTAACTCATGGCATCAATAGACATAACTAGAGAGAACAAACATTTAGTACAGCTGTGGGAAATCTGTATTCTTTCAGATCCTGTTGGACTCCATCTCCCAGCCCCAGCCAATATGGCTAATGGTCAGGGATGATGGGAGTTGAAAATCCAGGTTTATCAAATACAGATGGTGTAGCTGATCCACATTTTGAATCCCTGTAGCTAAAGCCTCTGAGGCTGATTTGGTTGTATCTATTGATAGGAATTCAAGCGAAGCAATGTTTGCTTCTTGAGGTTTTAAACTCCGTCCCCACTCTTCTGAGAGATCCTTGCCATGTTGCTGGAACAGCAATTTTGCTTTGAATCAATGCAGCTATGTCTCCTCCCTCTGCAAGAGGTTGCTCACCTGTGAGCAATATTCCCTCTGCCATTGCCACAATTTGAGCAGGTAGGAAGAGACTGTGAGCGTTCTTAATGGGGTGGGGAATGGACCGTGCCAACACTATGGTCAGTGATGTCACCTTCTCCTCACCCCATAGATTATTGTAGTGAATCTATGTGGAGAGCCAGGGTGGTGTAGTGGTTAAGAGCGGTGGACTCATAATCTGGTGAACCAGGTTCGTGTCCCCACTCCTCCACATGCAACTGCTGGGTGACCTTGGGCTAGTCATACTTCTCTGAAGTCTCTCAGCCTCACTCACCTCACAGAGTGTTTGTTGTGGGGGAGGAAGGGAAAGGAGATTGTTAGCCGCTTTGAGACTCCTTAGGGTAGTGATAAAGCGGGATAGCAAATCCAAACTCCTCTTCTTCTTCTCCTTGACTTGAATTAATAGAATCAGAACTGTAGAGTTGGAAGGAGCCCCAAGGGTCATCTAGTCCAACTCCTTGCAATGCAGGAATTTCAACAAAATCATAGATGACAGGTGGCCATCCAACATCTGCTTAAAGATCTACAAGGAAGGACAATCCACCACCTTCTGAGGGAGTCCGTTCCATTGTCTAACAGCTCCTACTATCAGAAAGTTCTACCTGATGTTTAGTTGGAATCTCCTTTCTTGTAAACTGAAGCCATTGGTTTGGGTTCTCTACCCCCGGGAGCAGGAGAATCAAGCTTGCTTCATCTTCCATGTGACAGCCCTTGAGATATTTGAAGATGGTTATCATATCTCCTTCTTTTCCAGGCTAAGCATACCCAACTCCCTGAACCGTTCCTCATAAGGCTTGGTTTCCAGACCTCTGATCATCTTGGTTGCTCTCCTCTGCACATGTCCCAGCTTGTCAATATCCTCTTAAATTGTGGCACCCAGAACTGGACGCAGTATTCTAGGTGTTGTCTGACCAAGGCACAATAAAGTGATACTATTACTTCTGGGCAATATACTTCTGATGATGCAGCCTAGCACAGCATTAGTGTTTTATTTTATTTTATTCTTTTCTTGCTGCATCACATTGTTGACTCATGTTAAGCTTGTGGTCTACTAAGATCCTTGGACCCTCTTCACATGTACTTATGGCAAGCAAAGTGTCCCGTCCCGTCCCCCCAATATTATATTTGTGCAGCGGGTTATTCCTGCCTAAGTGTAAAACCTTGCATTGTCCCTATTGGAATTCATTTTGTTAGCTTGGGATCAGTTCTCCAATCTGTTATGTTCATCCTAACTACTGAGTCAGAGAGATATCCTGTACTTAAGCCCACTGATTTCAGTAGACATACTTCGATTTTTAATAGCACTGAATATCACCCTCAGTCACTTGATGGCACACAACCACACTTCCCTCTTCTTCCTCAAGCTTTCACAGTACAGTGGTACCTCGGGTTAAGAACTTAATTTGTTCTGGAGGTCCGTTCTTAACCTGAAACTGTTCTTAACCTGAGGTACCACTTTAGCTAATGGGGCCTCCTGCTGCCGCCGTGCGATTTCTGTTCTCATCCTGAAGCAAAGTTCTTAACCCGAGGTACTATTTCTGGGTTAGCAGAGTCTGTACCCTGAAGCGTCTGTAACCTGAAGCGTCTGTAACCCAAGGTACCACTGTATAGGACATTATACAAGCCACTGCTCTATTCTCTCTTGGGCCCATTTCATGTATACATCCATGCAAGCCTAAGTTTTCTATGAGTTATATAGCCTACAGCTGGTTTCACAAAGTCACAGCCCTTTTAGTGTATTCCCTATGTAATTCACATCTCCATCCAAACCAGGTGTTTCCTTCCTCTCCCAAGAGCTTGTTCCCCATACCAGATTATCCAGGAGGGCTCCCTGACCCTCCAGAGAGGCATTTTGAGGGAGCAAAGATAGCTGCAGGTGTAAGACAGAGCCAGGAATGTTTCCTTCTAGAAACAGTCTTCTGCTCACTTATTTTAGGCTCCAAACATTTTTGTCAAGAAAGCAAATTTGAAAATAACACTGAACCTCCCCCATTGCACCAGGAACAAGATCCAGCCATATGCTATTAATCACATTGAGTCATCATTAAACATAAAGAATACAAGTGACTGTGTCACTTTGTTGTTCTGCGAAATCTTCTCTTCTCCTGAACCTGAATGGCATAAAAAAGGTGAGCCGCCAGTCCTAGGGAAGAGCAGATAATTAAACTCTCCATGAAATTGGCAACAAGTAATTGGAAAGTTTGATGGCTCTAGCTGCTTGGCAGGTCAGACTTATTCTGTAAAATTAATTAATTAAATTATGACTTTGCCCTGCAAGAAAATGACAGGAAGGGGCATGGATCTACAGATATGAATCTAATGAGGTGCTGCAATTCTGCTTTCTTCCTTCCTTTATGTCATTAAGAACACCCCAAAGGTGCCTTGATACAATGAAATAAAGACACGGGTTAATGGTGCTCATTATTTGATTTCATTCTCACCAGTTTCATGCATATGCCTTCTTCCCAAGAGAGAAAGCACTCCTACACTGATGAGGAACAGGTATGCTTGTGTTTAATTAAAAATTAAATCTTAGAAGTGTTCTATGCATAAATGTAGAAAAGTCAATATGCACATGGATGGGGTGCTTTAATAGACACTAGACTTTCCAAAAGCTTTTGATAAAATCTCTCATAAAAGATGCTTTAGTAAGTTCAGTAGTCATGGGATTAGAGTACTAGTCATAGAAGGATCATAGATGTCTCATAGAATAGTAGCATTGGAAGGGACCCAAAGGATCATCTAGTCCAACCCCCAGCAATGCAGGAATATGCAGCTGTCCCATGTGGGGATCAAAATTGTGACCTTGGCATTATCAGCACCATGCTCTAACCAGCTAATGGAGCCATAATGACTTCAGGAATCAGAGAGTAGGAACCAATGTCCGTTCTCACAATGGAGAGATGAAAGAAACGGGGTTGCCCAAGGATCTGAATTGCTACTGGTGCTTTTAAAGTTTTTCATAAACGATATGGATTTAAGTGTACACAGTAAGATTGCTGAGTTTGCAGGTGATATTAGATTGTCCAGAGGAGTAAAAACAAAAAGGGATTGCAAGGAGCTTTGAAAGTATCTCCCCCAAATAGGCATTAAAATGGTTAAGTGATGCATATTTGTGCAAAAACTCCTAACTTCACATATGTGTTAATGGAGTCTGAATAGGTAGTGACTGACCAGAAAAGAGATCTTGGGGTTGTGGTGAATATCTTAATGTTGACTCGGTGTGTTGCAGCTGTCAGAAAGACAATTTCACAATGGCATTAAACAAATCTCTGTTGTCATCACACTTGGAATACTTTGTGTAGTTGTTGTTTGTTTGTTTGTTTAATTTCTATACCGCCCTATACCCGAAGGTCTCAGAGCAGTTCACATAAAGTTCTAGTTACCTCAGCTCAAAATGGATACCCACACTTTCAGATGAGAAATCTTATTTGCAAAGCTGAGTAAACTTAGCATTCACATTCAATCAAGAAGCAACATGGGTTTTGCCAAGAACTGTCTCTGAGGTGGGGAGGGGAGGAGAGGGAGAGAGATGGTTGAAGGGAGAAAGAAATTTCTAAGAAAGCCTTATAAACAACGAGCAATACCAAACCAAAACACCAAACTGAATATTGTGGAAGAAAGTAAACTCTGCTTAACTTTTCCTGATTGCAACTATGATAATGTATTACTCATGTGAAGGGGTTTCATACCAAGGCTAGCTGCATGCCCCTGATGTCCACACACTGCGGATTTCATATTTGACATAGCTTTCTGCATGTTTTCCACATTTATCTCAGGCTGTAAGACACATAAGTAGAACTTGTCGGCTTTAAACCACATGAGATTTAAACCATTATTAGCCTCTCGCCAGGTAATCAGAGAAGTAATTCTTAAAAGAACCCCTCTTTCACAACTATGACAGAGTTGGTTCTTAGCCAGAATCTCAAAAAAGCTCAGCTTGTGATGAACTCATTTTGAAGATCTGCCCAAAAGTATCACAATACAGAAGCTGCTGGGTGTCAAGCTCTTTTGAGCATTTTGCTCTATACTTGTCCCATTTTTGCATTTGGTCAAGAATAGCATTTCGCCTCATAATGTCAGGTCTTGCTCTTGATTCTGACATCCCTTGTATATCCTTGTTGGGGGTCTTCTAGCACTTTGCCTTGCTACACTATTTCAGAGATACATACAGCTATTTAAGTCTGGCTGTTAAAACCTCTCAGCAGTATGTTCATGAGGAAAAGGATTTCCATTGTAAGAATCAGACAAGGAGTTTGAAGGATTTCATCTTCCTTACTATAAAGATACTCTCACCTACTTTGTACAGCAAACACCAAAAAGGAGTGGAGGAATAGTGTGATCAGGCTTAACTTGAATCTGGTTTAGTTTCTTGTAAGTCTTGGGACAAGGGGAACAGGCAAGCAAGCCCGTAACCACCTTTACCACAAAAGATGATGATGATGATGATGATTGCTATACTGGTGTGCTCAAGCCAAACTCTGATCATGGCAAGGGGGTGACAAGGCATAGCCACATTGCCAGGGCCCCATCATTAAGTATACATTTCCCCTAACTTTTTTGTCTTTCAAGTTTTACCAGTTCATATTTTCCCAACTCAGAAAAGAGAGACAAAAGAAAAGAGTTTTTGGGGTGGTTTTTTTTTCTCCTTCCCAAATTGTTTTTGGTTGTGTTTTGAAATTGCAAGTGTTTTAAAAAGTTTTAGATGGATAATAATAACTGAGACTAATATGAAAGTAGACAACAGCGAAAGCTACACAATGCAGGGAAAGGAAGACATCCATTAATCTGCAGAAACAGGAGCATTTAGAACCTCTGCAGTAGGAAATACTTCTTTTGAAATGCACAGCCAGCTCTTCACGGCTGATTAATACCAATGTGTTTGCAATTGATAACTAAAGGTGGGACATGAAAATTAGGATTTCCATAATTGCATCCCCCACTACTTTCCTGTCATTGGTGTCCCATGCTATGTTTCAAACTTAAAAGCATCCAGCGTAAAATGATTCAGCAAATGAACAACTCCAGTGGACAGCTAAATAAGCAGCTCAGCTTCTCTTCCGTGTGATTCATTACAGTCCTGGGTGTGATTTGACTAATTAACCCTTCGCTGCTCTTTCCCTTGTAAATAACTAAAGTGTGTTGAGGAACCACATAAATGCTCACCCTTGGGTAAAACTAATGACAAAAAACAGAATAGTAGGCATCTAAAGCCTCCAATAGGGACGTGGGTGGCGCTGTGGATAAAACCTCAGTGCCTAGGACTTGCCGATCATATGGGTGAGCTCACTTGCCGATCATATGGGTGAGCTCCCGTCGTTCGGTCCCAGCTCCTGCCCACCTAGCAGTTCGAAAGCACCCTTAAGTCCAAGTAGACAAATAGGTACCGCTTTATAGCGGGAAGGTAAACGGCGTTTCCGTGTGCTGCGCTGGTGCAGGCTCACCAGAGCAGCTTCATCACGCTGGCCACGTGACCCGGAAGTGTCTTCGGACAGCGCTGGCCCCCGGCCTCTTAAGCGAGATGGGCGCACAACCCCAGAGTCGGTCACGACTGGCCCGTACGGGCAGGGGTACCTTTACCTTTACCTTAAAGCCTCCAATGTCACAAATTGTTCTGCAAGCAGATCCTAACAGAACTGAACAAACTAACTTTGAACATAAAACTTGTTTGCTAATATTTGGAGGCTTTTTACATGGCTATTCCTTTCCAAACAAAAAAGTTCTGAAAGCATATCAAATATAAAGAAATCAATTACAGATAGGTAGCCGTGTTGGTCTGCCATAGTCAAAACAAAAAAAAAAAATTTTCTTTCCAGTAGCACCTTAAAGACCAACTAAGTTAGTTCTTGGTATGAGCTTTCGTGTGCATGCACACTGACGAAGTGTGCATGCACACGAAAGCTCATACCAAGAACTAACTTAGTTGGTCTTTAAGGTGCTACTGGAAAGAAATCAATGTAGAACTGTAAGGCTGCATGCTTTAATGTCAGTAGTTAGCATAAATGTTTTTCAAGGAGCAAACTTTTTTTCCTAATCACTCACCCTTGAACAATCAGATACAGCTAAAAAGAAGCCTACAGCAATGAATCTGCATAGTAACTACTCCAGACAATTCTCAGCAACACTGAAATAAAGTTTACTGACCCAAATTCATCTCAGATGTAACTTCTGACTTCAGCATGCTTTTCCCAGGAAAAAAAAAATGTGCCTAGGGATAATGTTCTTTCAAACTGCAATGCTATTACAACTTGTAGAAATGTCAATGAATGCATGTTCAGTAGACAATAGCTGCTAAGTTGGTCCCAAAGATTAAGGACTAAAAATAGGCAAAGTGATGCATTTAATTGAAAGAAATTCTTCTGTTTCAGGAACACACAGTGTCATGACCCTGGGGTCAAACAGTGGCCAAGACACTGAAACAGAGGCTGCAGAGTCCCTAGCTAAGGAGTCAGAATGGGTTCTTGGCTCTAAGCCTGATGCTGATGAACAGGGAGCCACTAACCCAGAGGTTGGCAGGTGAGAGTCCCGCAGTACAAAGGCTGAGAGACCCAGAACTGGGATGCTCATTGCCCTTCTGCTGGGTCAAAAGAATCAAGTGTCTCCCAGACTGTCTTGTGAGTCCAACAGCACAGGGAGTGTAGCAAGTGGCAGGTCAGGAGTAGGACTCGCCAGCAGGCCAGAAGGATGACTCTTTACGGACTGTACTTCTCACAAAGGGGCTGCAGTCTAGGAGATAAGGGGAAACAAGATCTGTTTTCATTTCCCCTCCCTGAAGTCTCCCCCTGAGGTGCTATGTAATTCAAGAGCCCCAAATCTTAGCATTTTAAAGCTATATACAGTGGAGAGTGATAGTGTTTCTGGAGCAAGAATCACCAAGCTATAGGGGCCTGGTAAGCACATTTGCAAACCGGAGAAACTGTTTCGGGCACCACACACACACACACACACACACACGCAGTGCAGTATTTCCTATTGGCTACAATAGTGTCATGAACACTTCTGCCCAAGGTATAGAATCGCAGCAGGAGTTAAGGAACAGTAGCCGCTCGTCCACTTCCCCTTGTCTTAGCAATGACAGGAATGCAGAGCAGCAGTTACAAGATTGCGGGCTGGAGAGAAGTCAACTCTCCCAAGAAGCACAGAAAGGCTTCAAAAGCAGGAGAAATCATATTTCTTCACCAGGAGGCAATTAATCCTCTGAGTCCAAAGAGCAGACATATGGGAAAGGTTTTAGACAGGAGACAAACCAATAAACGGAGGCGTCACAGATTCAGGATATTCTGCAGAACCAGGAAGCATTCCTCAGAAGGGTCAACTGACTTGTGAAGTTCGAAGGCTCCGGTAGAGCCTCTGCGACTGATTGTTTGTTTTGCAATAAATCTTCAAGTTACTTACGACTTGAGTGCGGTCTTATTGAGATGGCAGCCTGGGCTCTTGAGAAAGAGAATGCTTCTTTCAAGCAGTGGAGCAGGCAGTGAAAGGAGACTTGGGCAGGCTTGGCGGTGTCCCAGCTGCAGCAGGCCTAGGAGGAGGGTGGTGAAGAGCAGGCTGAGGAACCAAGTGCAGCCCTCTCCCAGCCACCTCTCCTTGGCCATGGAGCCAAGGAACAGACAGGTCCCGGGACAGCAGGAGGCTCTCCTCTCCATGTTCCTGCCACGGGGTGCACACCTCGCTCAAGAAACACACTCTGGGAGGGAAGAGCCAGGGAAGGACTGGAACGGGCTGGGAAAAGTCTGGGTGTCCCTTCACTGACTGTGTGGAGAAGGAGGAGGCGCCACTACAGCCCCGAAGGCCTGGTTCAGGAGTGGCTCGCCTCCGCGCAGGTCCAGAAGATGGCAGTCACATGACCTTGGCGAGAGAGCCTGTTGTGGGGGTGCTGGGTTGCCTTCTATACAGGCATTTTGTAAGGACTGGTGAGATAAGGTATGCAAAGTGTATTGACCTATGTAGTGAAAGTGCTGCATAAATAATAATATTGGTGCAAATGCTTGGTACACAGAAAAGGTTTGCCATGCAATGATCCATTATATAATCTAATTGGTAGTAGTTAAAATCACATATATCATCAGTTCCTGAAATAATTTGCTTGATTACATTTATTGCAGAGTATTTTGTTTCATGTTTTTGTAATAATGAGGAAAAACAAATGTACATCTACACAGTTGGTATCGCCATGAGCTGAGCTCATTTGATGTGGAAACCTAAAGTTTAATTGCTTGATTTAAATTTGGCTAGTAAAAAATGCATACTGAAACATTACTCTTTTAATTATATTAATTTATAACCGAAGAGCGAAATTTACAAAGGCAATAAAATTAATTATTTATTTGCCCATTACAGCTGCATATATATTACCCAGTTAATTAGCTTCCTTAAGTCTCTCCCCCCCAAAAAATAAAAAATAAAAACAAGCTTAAACACTGATTTATATAAAGAGTACACACTGCCTCCTTACACAATGCCCATTCCAGCTGGTTCCTTGCATTTAACTCAGCTATATGAATTAGGCTTCAATTCTATATACACTTAACTGGGAGTAAATGGGACATACTTCTGAAAAGGTGCCTATAAGGTTGTGTTGTAAAACAGTTTGTCAAGGGGACACAGTCTTTGGAAATGTAAATCATTTTGTCTTATCCAAATCCCAAAAGAACTCATTGCTCTAATTCCAAATATGCACCTCCAGGATTTGCCATTACATGCCAGCATTTTTCCTCACCTTTCAAACTGTATGTCCAAACAGGCATCCGTGCTTATTTCCAGGGTCCTTAGGAAACTCTCTGTAAGACATCTCCTCAACATGGCTATGCAACTCCTGGACGGTTAAGTCGAGTCAAATTCGACTATGGGGTGCAGAGCTTTCAGGCCAAGAGGGCTGGCATTTGTCTGCAGACAGCTTTTCTGGGTCATGTGACCAGCATGACTAAACTGCTTCTGGCTCACGGAACACTTTGACGAGTGTCGGAGCGCATGGAGACACTGTTTACCATCCCGCGCAAATTTGAACTACTTACCTTCTGATCGGCAAGCCCAAGAGGCTCAGTGCTTTAGACTCCAGCGCCACCTGCATCCCGTGTCCGTGAAGTAACAAAGGCAGGCAGAACATGAGATCCTGGGCCTGTGGAGTGCAGCTGCAACAAAAATGTTGCACACATGAATGTAATACTAATGAAAAGTGGGATGTGGGTGGTGCTGTGGTCTAAACCACTAAGCCTCTTGTGCTTGCTGATCAGAAGGTCAGCAGTTCAAATCCATGCGACGGGGTACGGGGTGAGCTCCTACTGCTCTGTCCCAGCTTCTGCCAACCTAGCAGTTCGAAAACATACCAGTGCAAGTAGATAAACAGGTACCACTGCGGCAGGGAGGTAAACAGCATTTCCATGAACTCTCGCACTCGTTGTGGTCCTCGATGCGTCAGTAGGAGTTTAGTCATGCTGGCCACATGACCTGGAAAGCTGTCTGAGGAGAAACACTGGCTCCCTCGGCCTGAAGTGAGGTGAGAGCTGCACCTCATTTTGCCCACCAGCAAATGTTCTCAGAATAAGTCACATACTTTCTTATTAAAAAAATGACAGGTGTACATTAATGTTGAATTTCCATAGTGACACAGTAATTCTAAGGTAGGTGACTGCCATGACATCTGTTGAAGTGACAGTTTTTTAATTATTATTTATAATTTTCGATTATAACAAAAAAGAAAATATTTCACAAGTCATTCAACAGTAATTATAAAATTCTGAACCTTGACTTCCCTCCCCCTCTTTCTGCAGTTCCTTAAAATTATTTTAATCTTTCCCTGCATGTCTCAACCTATTCTTTTATCCATCTGTTATTATGGGTTGTTTTTTTAGAAACTGCAAGTTTTTACAGTAGTCCCGCTAATGTCTTGATCTGTTTGTAATTTGTTTGTAAATATTCAATAAACCATTTCCATTTCTTAATAAATAGTTTATTGTCTTGTTTTCTTATTCTTCTGGTAAATTTCACCATTTCTGCATATTCCATTAATTTCTGCATGATGTGACAGCAGTTTTGCAAAAGATTTGTGTCTGCGTCTGACCACCACAAGAGCCAGTTTGTCAGCCTTCTAATTAACACTCCAATGTAATTTCAAAAATTCATAGTGTACTGTAACTGAGTGCAACATTTTCATTAATATTTTAGCTTTCAATCTCCATAAGCTGGATAGCTAAAATGTGCAATGAGTATTTATGTAGGGATCCTGAAGACAATAAAATCAGATTATTAATGGCTACAGAACAATTAGTGTTGCATTAATATGTGATGAAAAACTAATTTGCACATTGTCTGAAAAGATATTCGAATTCCATTTACCCATGCCTTTAAATTTAGCTGACAGAGAAGCACTCTATTCCCATGGGTGTCTCTCTGTGTAAACTACATCCCTGAATGTGCCTGGACAATTTGGAAGATTTAACATCTCTGGTGTTACAAGACAGAACACAACTAAAGTGTTTAAGGGGAAATGGACATTTCCATAAAAAGTCTTTATACAGATATGTACAATATTATGCTGGGCAAACAACAGATTAATGCAAAAAACAAAACAATGTGAGAGTAATATAATAGTTACTGACAGCAGAGTACTGCAACAGGGTGAGATGTGGGTTCAAATCACCCGTCAGATATATACCCGGTAATCCTCTTGGCTGTGAGTCCTGGAAAACCTACTTCCTGCCTTGCAGGCATTTTTCCACCTGCCCTGGGCGGGTAAGGCCCTGACTGACTGTTCTGAGTTCTTGATAGGTGGGATGAAAAGTAATGAATGAAATAAATTTTAAACACTCACATTGTAGTAGGCCACTGTCTACAGATATTTAGGAGCAGTGCACACAAAAGCTCATACCAATAACAAACTTAGTTGGTCTCTAAGGTGCTCCTGAAAGGATTTTTAAAATTTTGTTTATACTAGAGATGCGTGCATCTAGCCCCATTAGTTACACAGAGTTTCTGCCCTAGGTTTTCAGATATTCATGGAAAACTTGCTGCTTTGCCTGCATGCTGTTTTGCATCCCAGTTTTTTCAAATGCCTGCATAAATATTTTTTAAAAGTACTCAAAGACCAACTATGAAAATTAAAATACATTTTAGTTCAGGGCTGGCACATGTCTTTTGGCATTATACATGGGCAATATCACTGGCTGGTCACAAATGCTTCTCAGCACTAATAACACATTATCTGCAATGCCTTCAGAAAGCAGCGGTGAAGCCTCGAGTTTAATTGAAGACCTTTTAACTGTAAGGATGAAACTGAAAAAAAGTTTTGGAACATAGGCAAGGAGAAAGATTGTCAATTTCTTTACAGCCTTTGTGCATAATTCTTTATACATCCAATAATATATGTGTTTTTCCTTACAACCAGCATCCACAGCCGTTTGAGGATCCAGCTTTTGGATTCTTTCCTGCCCGTTCCATGTAAACACAAAATATATTCAATCATTCAATCAGACATGATATAAATTGCATCTGGAAATCTAGTCCACTTGAACGGAACTGCAACATCCAACTAGGCAGATTACATACATCCCTTTCCATGTTGAGTACCCAAAGTTGTCCCGCGCGTCACAATATTCCCCCCCCCCCATGCTTGCACTCAGACATGCAAACTTTCCTTATTCTGCTGCAGCCACAGTGCATGCCAATAGGTAGCTTTGCTCCCTATAACTTTCAGATTCTCTGTATTTAATATTTAATCACAGCTGGGAACATGGCCATTGTTCTGTTGCCTGGTGCAAGGGAAGAATAATCATGTTCTGAGCTATGGGGGATTTCAAAAGATCTCAGCAGAGAGATTTAAGATAGTCTTCGCACATAAATACACTAAGTACACTTGAAATTGTTTCTGACACAACAGCTTTCCTTCACAGAAGCATAGCATAATCACTCCACTGCATTTCCCTAGCACAATCATGTAAACAAGAACCTCCCAAAGTCCAGAAAGGAAAAAGACATTACAGGTAGAAACAGTCCCCTCCCCCCACTCCTGTTTTTAAAACTTTGATAAAAGTTAAGCGAGAGCTTGGCTGCAAGCTCTGCAGCTGAGCACTTTGGAATCTAGTCATCGGCCCACAAATTGTGAAACTTGCAAAATGATTATACCACAAACAAATAATCTTGCCATTATTCCAATGATCCAAAGTCAATACAGTGGTAACTCTAGTTGCGGACTTAATCCGTTTCAGGGTGCCATTGACACCCAAAAAAGTCCGCAGTTAGAGCACCTCTTCTGTGCATGTGCACGGTATGATCGAGTGCTTCTGTGCATGCACGAAGCGCGCAGATCGCTTCTGCACATGCGCGAGCGGCGAACGTTCATAAGCTGAAAGTCCGTAACAAGAGCAGAACGCAACACGAGGTATGACTGTACAACTAGCAGTCTGTTCAGCACAGGTTCCTATGTTTGTGTTTGATGTTTGAAATAGGTTTAGCCAAAAGGCTGGTAATTGCTAGTTATATTTTCAGAGTCGTTTTTCAAGAATTGTCCTCAGATCACCCCACCAACATCACTGCAATCGTATTTGTTTATAATTGTAAGAGTTTATTGCATATGATATTCTGCTGAATTACATGCTACTGCCACAGGCAAAAAGATATTCACTACAGAGTAGAGAGAGAGCACAGCAGCCTGCTACTATTCTTAAGATACTATGCTTCGAAAAGCAAAACTCATTGAACTATTCTGTTCAGATTGAACAGAGAGTAGATTAGAAGCAGAAGTGCTGTTGGGTAGCTTTATTTTAGGGGGGGCGGTTTGTTTCATTCTGTTTTCATCACTGTTAGTTAGCTGCCTTGAGCTTCTTCGGAAAAGTTGGTGGGAAACATAAATAAATAAATAAATAAATAAATAGCAACATTCTTAAAAGAACACTTTTAAATATGGAACACATCAAAGAAAAGGGACTACTAATGGACACCAAGGTGTGCCAGCTGCAATTGCTGCAGTTAAATGTGCAAGAGGTTGGATGGAAAGCAAGTTAATGGGAAAATGGATAACTTTTATCCTATTTTGCAATGAGAAAGCGGGGGATGATGTAACGCCGCACTCATTAAAGAAAATATGACTATATATATTCATGTAATAAATGTTTGTAATCATAATAAAGAATTAACCTCTCAATTTGTTAAGATGAAAAGCTGAATAAGACATTTCAGGAACAAATGTGGTAATTGGGAGGTAAGTAACCATGTGATATATTGAATATACAATGATACGTCCGGTTGCACACGGGATCCATTCCAGAGCTCCGGTCAGATCCTGAGGTGTGCGTTTCCAGAGATGCCCCTTCTGTGCATGCACATGGCGCAGTTCAGCACTTGTGCGCATGCATGCGTGGCGAAACCCGGAAAAAGGTGGACGTAACCAGAGGTGGACAGAAGTAGAGGTACCACTGTATTCTCAACAATAAAACTGATTTGGTCTCAAAAGCCATGTCAGAATGCAGATTGGTAAGGGTCAAAATAATCAGTATAATCCAAAAAAGTGCCTTCTCAAACACCTCCAAAATATTGCCATATGCCACTGGATCCTGGGTGAGCTTTTTCAGGAGTGGTTATACGCACCTCTCCTTCATGGCAGTAAGAAATACCTGCCAGATGTAACATACATTAAATGTGCATTTTTAGTGATGGAAATGGAATCCCTGTACACCTCAGTCCTTTGACCTATGCTACATTCTTTGCAAACAATCCATACATCTGGTGAACTAGGTAAACAGTTTCCATGCTGTCCAGTGTTAGAAACTCAGATATATAAGCTAGGCACCAAATGGCTCCTTAAATCATGATTACAGTTGCCAAAATGGAATGGCTAGTTGCCATTTTGGGGCCAGATGGCCTGAAAGTCATATTTTTCAATACAACTTTTTTGTTCTTGAAATTGGTAAAATATCACAGAGAGAATTCTACAGGATGTGTTGCTAGTGTGTGAAAACAGTCAAGATCCAAGGATACCCAGGCATCCACTTCCAGATGATGGAGACATCAGGTTCCATCCTGGTACCCAGGCATCTTCACTTGGTCACAAGTGGCTGACAGCTAGGTGCAAAATGCGCCTGGGACCTGGCAAATTTCGAATACTGATGCTGTCTGATGCTCCATTACATAATTCTACTTCTGTCCCTGTTCTTTTCTATACAGGAAGACTGGTTCAAAATTCAAATTCGCCTCCTCGCATAAGGCCAGTGGGCTTCTGAAAATTTGCACTCTGTCCCACAGAGAAATGTAACACAGTGAAAGTTTCAGATATAAAATGGGTTAATGTTCTGAAACTATTTCAAATTGCTAAAAGAATTTAAAAGAACACAGTGTTACATTCACAGTGAACATTACTTTCTCACAGAAAATACTGATGACATATTTTCCAAAAAGAAAACAAAATACATGGTAGCAAATTCAAAATACCTATACTCTGTAAGATCTGTTTTTCAGGCAGCCAGCAACCCCAATGTGTTCTTTACCAGCCACATTGCTTTTAGCCTTTTCTTTCTTGAATACTGTCATATCATCAATTTACTATTGAACAATTTGCATTTTATATGCTTTAGCTGTGACCTCTCTTAAATCTCTGCCTTACTAATGGATTTAAAGGCCATTTTCCTAACCTCTATTTACACTTTATAACCCTTGAGACCTTTTATCATCTTTTTAAAGCTATGCCCATAATTATACTAATACTGGAAGATCAAAAGAAATTAACAAAGGAACATAGCTTAACATAGATTTGTGGGTGTAAGATAATTTGCTATACTCTGTCAGATGGAAGAAGTGCAGAATACTCGGTTCAGGAACTGCTTTGACCGGCTTCAGGTCAATGAACTAATTTAAAAGGAGAAAGCTTTAAAAGAGTTCAGGATATTTAATTCAATAGTAACTCAAGAGCTGTCAGGTCTAGCCCAGAAACAGAGTCCTCAGAAGATGAAACAGACACTCCACAGGTTGAAGAAAAGCATGCAGATGATCCCCTTGTGGGGTTTCCTCTCAGTTGAGACCTGCTAGCGAACCCCTTGGGACTCTGTCAGATTCTGCCGTCCCCTGTTACTGAATCTCCCTATGAGACCAGCATTGGACTGTTTCCTGACTTTGCTTCTGGATCACATTTGGACCAAGACTGAATTCCTGTGCTTGACCTAGGACTGCACCAGTAATTCTGCTTGTGTCGGTGTATACTTTGGTGAGAGGCTTTTACCGTATGGGACTGGGACCCTAGCCCCTGAAAGCACTCACTAGAGTGTGAGAAGTATTGGCATTGGCATACAGATTTATTTATACTGTATATTTATTTATAAAAGGTGTGTTCACATACGCACATGCACCTCTTCCTCCTCCTCATAAAATACTAGGGAAGTGTGTAACAATATGCATACAATTAAAACTTGATAATTCCTCCATCACTGTTGCTGTCATTTTCTTCAAACTCTTGCTACTTCTTAACAAGTTCACTGCAGGACTCAAGGGCTGTGTTTGGACATCGCAATAAAGGAACAAATATTGTTCACAATACAGGAACAATACTGTGTTTGGATATCACAATACAGGAACAAGCTTTGGGTTTACACGCCTTTCACCCCTGCCCTGCCTGGCATAACCATGAAGTGATAACCAGAAGCTTTAATTTTCCATTTTTAGTGTTGCATCTGAACCCTAAACTGTGATAAAAACTTAGTTTTATTGAAACAAGCAGGCTTCACAATGTATTTTTAAAAGCTGGTGTGCTCCAAACAAACAATGAGCCACAGTTTGTGGCAAACCTATGAAATTACAAGCTACTGTGAATTTAAAAAAAAGGAAGGAAAAGCTTCCAAATTTGTCATGACCGCACTATAGAATGAGAGATGGGAGAGTGCAAGAGTCCAAGCCGTGCACAGGTTAATTCTCATCACAATAAAATGTGGCTTGTAATGATAAGCCAAATGCAGTCTGTACAGGCAGGCACTTTCAGGTCTGTGACTAGAATTTTTCCTGCATGACTATTGTCTAGTAGCATGAAAGAAAAGTAAGAAAGCCTGACGTTCTAGAAAATTATAGATGCAGGGGATCTCTGCTTAGAAGACAGCTGGAGCGCTACTTATGTGAGCATTTAAATTCTCACATAAATAAGCTCTACACAGTCCAGAATCTATTTCTATCAGTGGGATTCACTAGTATGGAAATGAAAGCTGGAAATAGAAAATTATAAACTTAGCCTGATGAAAAAATTCTCCCTGGCTCCTATTAAATTATGCCAAAAACAACAGTTTATTTCCCTGTTTTCTAATGTCAAATGTTTTAGGGCACTCTATTCTTTGAACAGTTTCTATAAGACTGAGAAATGTCAAGGGGGGCAGTCAGGCACTATCTAGTATGCGTTACACAATTTATGCAGCACCTGCATTCAAATATTGCATATAAATATGTACGTAAGAATAACATGCTTGTTGCCTATGAAAGGCAGATGTAATACATAAGTGTGAGAACTCTCTATAACTTAAAAATTTGAAAATATGGACAGGCTTTTTATTGTACATTCATTAAAATGTAGTATGGTTGGTAGGGATTAGCAAAAACTGAGTCACGGAAATTTGACACATCCACCTCCAGCATTCTTAACTGATGCTCAGGACAACAAACAAAAAGTATCCCTTTTACCACTAGCAATGCATGCTGCCCTACTGGGGTTATTTTATAAGGTGGTGTTTTGCTTTGCTTTTTGTTTAAAGAACTACAACAGGGATGGGGAATCCAGATGATGCTGGACTCTAATTCCAATTAGGATTATAGTGTCAGAGTGATAAAAGTGCTCTCTCATTTATGTGGTGTTTTTAAAATATAGAAATATACAGGTTCACCTCTCCTAAATATTAGAGAGAAATAAGGACTTCATTCCCTATTTTTACTGTTCAAACCACTTCTACTCCCGCAGCTTTTTCACTCTTAGGTTTGCAAAAACCTTTTCCTAGTTATCTTTCGGCTTGCCCAAGAATTTTTAACTTGTGACTTTGTTTGTTGTCTATACCCTGCAGGAGGCTGAGAGAAAACAAATACAGTATATGAATTGAAATTACACTGAACAGACTCATCCATTCTATTTGATTCATGAGGTAGCCTTTCAACTAGATAGGCAATGTCTTTTTCCACTTTTGGTATTTCCGTTTACTTTCATTAAACTGATATAAACCCTGTAGTTCTGTGTTGCCATTCTGGCATCTAATTCCCCCATCCCACTCTAATGTCCCCACTCCACCCTTCAGGATCATGGTGCCTCCAAGTCCCCCAGACATTAGCAACACTTCTGAAGGAAAGACGTTGTTGAAGTTTACGGGGGGTGGGTTGGTAAGTTCATGCAAAGGATATATTAAACTTTTCTACCTTGGTTGCAGAAGCATTTTTTTAAAAAGGGAGAAACTGGTGGGATCAATCTGTAGCAACATTAAAAAGACAAGGAAGTCTTTATGGACAGTTCTGCTTTACCAACAAATACAAAAGGAACTAGAAGCATTTGCAGTCATGCACCAGTTAGCACAAGGAAAGTGCCATGCATCAACAGAGAGAAATTGCTCTCAGAGCTGATAAAAGGGGTGCCAACAGCATTTGGACTGCAATATTTAGCTTTTCCCAACACTTTTTGATTGCTGTCTGAAGCCTGGACTTTGAAAGGCTACTGCAATCAACGAAAGGCAGACATTTTAACAGAAAACTAGAAAAAAGAAGCAAGCAGCCAGAAGTGGGGAAACAGTCGTTTGTTTTCAGTTAGACTGCATTCAGACAGCACTTTATTCTGTTTTCCTAATGTTTTCTTACTGATAATTTCTGTGCTTTGTGTGATCTTTCATATGACATAAAAGCCATTTCTGGAAATCTAGTGGAAGAGTAGTGTCATTTCCAAGTTAATTTGTTTCCAGAAAAAAACTGGTTGCACCCCAGTAACTCAGAAGAGGAAAGTTTGGCATTGTTAATTCACAAGGTGAAATCTGGGGTGGTATTCCGGCACAAAGTTCTTTCCACTGTTTAAAATTAAGTATGACGTGGCTATATATATCTATATCTATCTATCATCTATCTATCTATCTATCTATCTATCTATCTATCTATCTATCATCTATCTATCTGTCTATCATCTATCTATCTATCTATCATCATCTATCTATATGTCACAGTTCCATCAGGGATGAGATATATGTGGCTGTCCCTTCAGGACAGCCAATAGTCAGGGAAGATGGAAATTATAGTCCAACAGGATCGGGTGGAGGGTGGGGACACACACAGGTGTGTCTGTTTCCTTATTTTCCTTCATGAAGAAACATTACAAATCAGGAGTGAGGAATAACTTCATTCTCCCACTCAGATAAAATTACAGTGCTTCCTTGTTTCTGGTATCTCCTCTCTTCAGCAAGAGTAGCTCCCATACAAAGCAGATATGACTGTTAACAGAATTATCCTCCCTACTTTGACTGTCCTCCTTTAGCAACATTTTCATAACAAATGCTAGCATTCCTGACAATCACTTAACTATGTGTTCCACTACATTTTTCCTCCCACAGCTCTGCAGTGAAATTAAATAAAATTACCATGGCACACTTTTTAGCACCAGCTATAACAAAATATATCCTCTGCAGATTGTTTACAGAGGGAAGCACAAGCCCCACTCTCTCTGGACTAGAGCAGCAGGTGTTCAGTACTATAATGAGCACCCTGCAAGCTAAAAGGGGACAGGTAACATGGTGCCAACATTTGTTTTAAGTGGAGTTTATGTTATTTTCACATCTACACTAGTCTTAGAACAACAGCTGTAGCAAACAATGTGCACCATGTTGTCAATACCATTTTGAAAGAATAGAAGTTTCTAGTTTCAAGGGAATTTACTCAGGGAATTACTCTGACCACATGGAGAGCGAATTTTCCTGGTGCTTGAACATTCTCTACTCGTTGTTGTATATGATCCAAATTAACAGTTACACAGCTCATCTTCACCATGATTCAACACTGATTAACACAGTAAGGAAAGAACTGTGTACAGAGTTTACTCTAGGATCATTGGCAATTTATGGCTAACCCAATTATTTTTCTTTAGCCTTGTGAGAGGACCCATTATTTTCAATTATGCTGTATAAGTGACAGCAAGGGATGCACGAGGGGTCCAACTAAATTATTAAAGTTTCTATGAACACTTGAACAGGCATTCCCACACAAATGAGGACAAAACTAGGGATTAAGAATAAGTATTTTAGCCAACACTTGGTGTATGGAATATTGCTAAGAAACAGTTAACATGGAGGTTGAACTTCTTGTTGGTATCCATCTGTCTTGACAATGGAGTGTACCCCTGGGGTGAAGTCAAACCACTGGAGAATCACAGTGCCTGCTATGGCTGCTGAAACCAGTAAAACAAAGGGGGAAGGGGGCAGGAGATCAGGGAAGCCTCAGGAGTCACGGGCGGGCGGCGCACCATTGCCCAGTTTTAAAAAAACTCTGCGCATTTATGTTTCACAGGGTGCGAAAGAAGGGCTTTGCACCTTTATACAATATGCATGTGTGCTTTGGCCCAAAGTCTTTTGCCTCACCATCCCCACTACTGACTCCCTGTTGCTTCAAAAAAAGAAAAAGGGGAGGGAGTGTTCCCGGATTGATTGAAAAAAATCTGGTAACCATAACCATAGGGACGCGGGTGGCGCTGTGGGTAAAACCTCAGTGCCTAGGACTTGCTGATCGTAAGGTCGGCGGTTCGAATCCCCGCGGTGGGGTGAGCTCCCGTCATTCGGTCCCAGCTCCTGCCCACCTAGCAGTTCGAAAGCACCCTTAAGTGCAAGTAGATAAATAGGTACCGCTTTATAGCGGGAAGGTAAATGACGTTTCTGTGTGCGGCACTGGTGCTGGCTCACCAGTTGCAGCTTCGTCACGCTGGCCACGTGACCCGGAAGTGTCTTCGGACGGCGCCGGCTCCCGGCCTCTTGAGCGACATGAGCGCGCAACCCTAGAGTCAGTCACGACTGGCCCGTACGGGCAGGGGTACCTTTACCTTTACCTAACCATAAGCTAGCACCTGTACTTACAATAAAAGGAGGGTTATTACTGCTGGACCTTCAAACAGCAACTTTATCACTCCTACTGAAAATAAATGTTCCATAATTTGCAAGTTCTCTTGGACTGACCCAATTATCTTGATTCATTCCAATACAGGTTCAGGCCTGGCCTAATTGACTATCTTTAACAGAAGGCCGGGGGCGTACAACCTTGTTGTTCTTACTTAAGAACATAGGAAGAGCCTACTGGATCAGACTCATGGCCCATCTAGTCCAGCATCCTGTTCTCACAGGGGCCAACCAAATACCTGTAATGAAGCTTTTAAGTGGGACCTGAGGGCAACAGGTGGCCCTTGATACAATTGACCATGGTATCCTTCCAGAACTGACTCTGTAAAATAAGACATTGGGAGCATTTGCTTTACAATGCTTCCATCTTATCACTGATGTCCATTTCAGAGAACAGCACTGGGTTACTATCTCTTGATCCTCTGGAAATTGGGCTGTAGGGTACCATTCTGCCCTCTGTTTTCTAAAACATCTACATGAAACCATTGTGTGTGCTCATTAGAAGACTCGAGAGAGATGCATCAGTGCCTGGACTTGGTACTGGGCTGGATGAGGGACAAAATGATGGAGGCAATGTGATTTAGCAAAGTCTGGTCTACTGGCTGCTTTGGATAGGGTTTTATGCCCCACTGAAGGATCAGGTTTGTGGTCTAGGGTTTCTCCTAGATTCATCTCTGTCACTAGAAGCCCAAGTGACCTGAGTGGCTAGAAGTGCCTTTTACCAGTTTCAGCTGGTAATATAGCCATGGCTGCTTCTGGGGTGGAATTAGTTTAGTGTGGAAGCACCTACCCCTTGCAGCTGCCTCCCAATGCTTTTCAGCAACATTTCTTTAAAACAAGCTTTCAAAACGGAGGTTCTATCCCAGTCACTATCTGTACTGAAATTTGTTTTGATATATGCAATAGCTTTATATATGTTTGTATACTGTATTGTGGAAATCACTTTGAGGTGCTTCTTATGGAGTAATTCATTAAATAAATAAATAGCCTCTTAATTTGGATAGATTGTAGTTAGGATGTCACGGAAAACACTACAATTATGATATGGAACCACTTCTACATGCTATGGTATTGGAAGCTTGAAACTAGAGATATTTCTACATGCCCTGGGTACCTCATCCATTATCCCTCTGGTCCCAGACAGCTAGGCTAAGCTCATAAGTAGTATCCCTTCCTATACATCAGATTTTAAGATCTGTCAGATAAGTCCTTCTCAGCACCAAAACACCACATTCTTATATACTATGTGGTGATGCAAGAGAGGGTCTATTCTGTCATGGTGCCACAGTTACAGAATTCATCCTCCTCTATAGTTTGGCTCTTGCCAGCTCTGTTAGCATTTGCATATAAGCTCAAAACATGATTTTGTTCATTTTTTAAAGTTCAGCAGTAATTTTTTGGCTAAGCAGCTGTGTCTGATGGTGTTATTCATTTTAAATGGACTGTTTTTATATACGTTTATTGTTCCCTGCTTTGAGATCTCAGATTGCAGAGCATGCTATAAATATTTTAAATAAATACATAAATATGGCTCCTTTGCACCATAGTTCCAGAAGCGCCAAGTCCCAAGGATAGTGGTACTCATACGGGAACAATTTTGTTATGCCCCTAATGTGTTCCTGTTCCTTACTTTCAATGTGCCTAGCTTCAGCCAAGACTAGAACTAGAATTTTCTGCTATTACTGGATGGGATCCAAAAACTCTGACCTTTCCATAATTAGTCCCTACACTGGCAGAAGGAAAGGAAGCAAGGTAATGAGAAATGCTTTACATGACAGCAGAGGGAACAGAATGCCATCAGTTACAAAAGAAGAAATCACAGAGTAGTATCCTTTATCCCTACTACTAATTTCTGCCGCACTCAGGGCTTCAGGTTCTTCTAGTATCTATTGCATTACTCTCATCTCTCCCCCATCCCCTTGGCACACACAAAATATTTTTTCTCTTGTTCTGTAGTCCTGAAACCCACTGTAATAAAATAAGTGCAGTATGGTGGTAACTGAAGCATTTACAGCTATTGCAGTTGTATTAGCCAAAGAAATGGTTTTTGCTGTTCTATGCCTGGCGTTGCTGTGCTGTCCCTGTTCCTTCCCCTGCTTTTCATGGGCTGATTTGGCTGCTCCTGTCACACTCGGCAGTTGGGATAAAGTCACTGACAATTGTTATTTCACACATGAGGAGTAATATTTTCATTTTCTATATCTTTTGAAATAAAAGCCTCATGGGCTATTAAAATAGCATGAACAAAGCTAGAACTAAAAGCAATTCTCTTACTGTCATTCTGAAACCGTGTTCACAGCATTCCACAGGCTTACTTACTTTGAGGTGCTATTCCATTTGTCAGACATGGTGATGACTTCCAACCATATGTCTGAAGTGGCAAAATCCCCTCATAAAAGGTGTAGCAATTGCTATGAAATAAGACAGCAAGAAATGGGGGAACGAGCATGGAAAGAAGAGTCTTCTTCTGCTAGTCACCCCACCTGGCCATTTTCTACTACCAGACTAGCTTCCATTTGGAAATACCAGTAGTCATACATTGATGAAAGTGCTTTGGGTGCCAGCACAAAATGGCTGCCATGGGCAGAAAAAAGAGAGGTGCTGGTACTCTGTTCTGGTTAATACTGTCAAACTGGAAACCTTAGATTCTGCCTTTTTATATACTGGATATTTCAAGCATGCGCTGCCATCAGAAACACAACAAAACCAGACTTCTAAAACATCCTCGTAATGTTACTGCAGAGGCCCAACGTAGGGGTAGAGAAACTTTTACCATCTGACACATGCATTATTTCATGCACAACCTTCTGTGGGCCACATGCCAGTGATGGGCAGAGGCAGAAGCAAAGGTAGGCGGTCACAGATGTGAATCTCACATTTATACATTCCAGCCATACAAATGCCTTTTTCTACATGCCTCTCCATCCATGCACAGAGGAGGCATAACTACAGTTCAGGAGCACTTTTCAGCCACACAAAAGCACATAAAAATGTTGTGGAGCTAGGCTGGTGAGGGATGTGGCTTGGGAAGAGATAGCGTGTGTTGGACAAGTATGGCCCAGGCTGGGTTCCGAGGGGCCTAGATACAGAGGCCTAGAAGGCCACATCCAGCTTTCAGAACGGAGATTCTCAACCCAAGGCCTAAAATGATATTCATAGAGTGGGAAGGGACAATGAGTGTCATCTAGTCTAACTCCCTGCAATGCAGGAATCTTTGGCTCAGAACCCACAACTCTGAGACTAAGAGTATCATGCTCTACCTAGGTATCATTTAGATACATGTAGACATCTCAAAAGCGATTGCTGAATTCAAAGCCACATGCTATTTTAATGTTAAATCACAATTCTCCCATCTCTTGAACACAAGCTACAGAAAAGAGTTTACCTTGACAGAAGGCATGCCTGGGAATTTAACAGAAGACCCAACACGGTTGAACAGAATTTTCACTGAAACTATGTCCTTGTTTCCATTACAATAAATCAACTTTTTCTTTGCTTTTTTACTGGCTATTCTTGTGCACCAGCAACATAGTATTTAGCAAAATCTGTTCAAGGATAAGCATTTTGCCCATATAGTTTTTTCACTCCATTATGGAGGACATTAACATTTTATGCTACTTCAAGCCTTTGTGATTCTTCAGTGTTGTAGCAAGCCCAAAAGAGAAACAGCAGAAAAACTAACATATAAAAACTATATACAAACAAGTGGGATGCTAGAATTCATCTAATGGAGACAGAACTAAATTCTGAAGATATATAACAATCTATTTTCTACAGCTCAAGGATACAGACTAGAAAGCTTGACAAAATGTCTTGCACATATCAGGGCAATCCTATGACCCATAACTGATTACGACCCTATTTCTCCAAACAGCAGTGTCAAAAGCACAATAGCAGCAGTATAAAAAAGGAGTCAGTACACTAACAACAATGTCAACTTCCTAATAAATCAATTACCACCCATCAGTCATGTTGCTCCCCATGCCTCCATGTTAGCTTTCCATGGAAGGCACTAATCAAAATGTAGTGGCAATATAAAAAACCATGATGCCATCACAACTCATTCCACAGCTCCTCCTAAACCACCATAAGGTTAGTAAAGCTGCAACTAGCACCTGTAGTGGAGGTTGCGAACCTAGACTTTCATTGGATTCAGGGTTTCAAAAAAATAATAAAAAGTAAGCCTCTGGTCCTCCTAGAAATAAAGTTGTGAAACAGCATGTGCAGGTACCCATCTAAGCTATTTCTCTGAAATGAACCAGCCTAGCTGATCCCATCTGTCAGTGCTTTTACCCTATGAATGAAATCAGAGCTGTGCTTGGTAACAGGACCTGATTGCTGTGCCAACTCCAGGCTGGTGCAGTGGTCTTACTGACACTACCTGACACTACTTGTGGCCCTGCCACTATGTAAAGCCCAGCCAGGAGGGGTGGGTGGGACATTATGATTGTCAGCCACAATATTTCTATATAAAAAGTGCTTAAGTATAGAAAAAGTTTCTACAAGTTATCTGTTTCCCTTCATGTGCATATTCTGGGAATCCAACAGGAAGGAATGTGCATATGTGATCATTATATCTGAGAATCCAGCCATCACAATGGTGATGGCGCTGTCATGATATTAGCATCATTCCCAGAGGCATTTCTTGTTTTCAAAAAGGGGGTTTACCTCCACTGGCAACAATAACCCTTGGAGCAATATTACATTGTGACACAGCACTGTTCACTCTGTTGTAGGAGACTGTAACGTCACCAGGTTTCTATTTTGTAGATCTGCACCACTTGAAGTAGTGGATTATGAAGGAGCTTTTTGTGCTAAAAAATGAATCTTTTGTCACCTCTTCTTGAAGTGGTGAAGCTCACATCCAGATTTTTATTTTTTAAAAAAGTTTTCCCCATCAACCCAAAATAATGCTATTATTTGGCATTTCTTATTGGCCTGTCTCTCAAAATGGGAGGAAAACCTATGATTAAATACCTCACCACACACCTGTTTGTGATATTGGTACTGTTCTTAGCCTGCCTTCGATGATGTCTCCCTTCTCAAGATGAGTTACAATAGATCACTACAACACAATATAAAATTATACATTAAAGGGTTAAAAACAGCAAAATAAAACATTAAAATAGCAGAACACCAGTTAACATACAGCATGGTAAAATCAACCAAATGCAGACCTGAGACAGGAAAACAATATTTAGGGTTCTCCTAAAAGCCAACAAAGTATGAATCATACATTCTCCCCCTGGGGATGGTGCTCCAAAGGTATGAGACAACCACGGGAAAAAATCCAGTTGCCAGTACTAGCCAGTCTAGAAGCTTTTTACCAGCAGAACAAATAACAAGGTCTAAAGTATAGGCACTGAATAAGGTGGTGTCAGTAGGGAGTCTATTATCCTTTCTTGCACATCTCAACACCTCCTTATCCCCCTTGTTTTCTTCTGTGGTAGACGATAATGTGCATCACCTCACTCTTCCAAAGAGGTGGTGGTTAAATAGCATAGAAAAATAAAAGATTTTATATCCCTCCTCTGCCATCCCAGTAGTTTATTCACCTTTATAAAATTCCACATGAGTGTCCTTATCTGCCAGATCTTGCTGTTATATTCCATATTACAGACACAGAAATGTGGTGGAATGACAAAATCACCACTACAATGTCTAGATGAAAGACCATTTGGAAACCTGAAAAGGAAGTAATATTTGTTTAAAAATGCATAATTGAAACTCCCATTTGAGTGACAAAATCTATACGGTCACATGAAGCAAAGTTGCAATCAAAAAAAACGATGAATTAATGTTTCAATTATGTCTGCACAAAAGTATATCCAAGGCAAGGTTCAGGACTACTGCAGCGAAGCATTAGTTTACAGCCCCAATTCCATAATGGAAACAACTGTTTCTTTTATCTTCAGCAAATTCCTCCCACAGAGTAATCACTTTCACATCTCACCATGGAAGTAACAACTTGCATTTTAAATGCCTTTCATATCACAGTAGAGAAAAGCAGGCCCACATGATAAAGATTCAGTGATTTACTAGATGATGGTGCAATCAAGCCTGTGCCAAAAGATTGAGGGAACAACTTGCAGATGGTAAATTTGAAGTGAGAAAAATGGAGAAAGGAAGAGAGAAAAAAACAACCTTTCAGTTACTCTTTCTCTGATTCACATTCTGTTTCCTCTTAATTCATATTTTTGTCAAAACTACATTTTGGATAAATTAATAAGGTGAAACCCTGAAGCCACTAGGAGTCTGACCAGTCATCCAATATTTGTTATAATTTATTTGGTCGCAGAAGGGACAGGTTCATTCATCCAGAACAGCATTGAATGCATAGAAGTGGTGGGGATTCTAATACACTTTTAACGATCATGACTATAATCCAGTTATATGATATGTAGCCATCCTGGGAATGGCAACTGGCCATAGAAGGCTAGACTGACCAAATAACCAAATAACTAACTAACTAACTAACTAACTAACCGACCAACCCTGGTGTTCTGATCTCGTGTTTTAATTCAGGCAATGATAGAATCATAGAATTGTAGAGTAGGAAGGGACCCAAAGAATCATTTAGTCCAACCCCCTGCATTGCAGGATCATGTAATGAGTTTCTTTCTGTGGTGGTGCAATGTTTATAGAATGGCTTCCCCTGTGGGAACATTATGCTGTAACACTGCTATCTCTTCCTAGGCAGGTGAAGACATATCCTTTTGTCCAGGCCTCTGGAGAGCAAGAAGGTGCATTGTGATTTGCTTCTGCCGGCTGTATTTTCTTTCCTTGCTATTTGATTTGACTGTTCAGGATGATACCTGATTGTTTTGATTTTATATACTGCTTATCTTGATTTTGAAACATTTGTTCCACCCCACCCAAAGCCCATTAGGTGAAGGGCAAGTTATGTTAAATGAATGAATGAATTCACTTTGAACATCCTAAAATAGGTTTTAAAATAGTTTGAGGTTCAGAGGGGGCAAATGTAAATATAACTGACTTTGACACTTTAGATGTCTGTTACATGTGCACCTCTGGACTAGAACAATAGACTAGTAGTAGTATTCTGAAGTTAGTTACGCTTAGTAAAATTGTAAATGCCCCTGGATTGTTAAGTCCAATCACAGGCGACTTATGGGGTGTAGCGCTCATCTCGCTTCAGGGTGAGGGAGCCATCGCTTGCCCAGAAACAGCTTTCCAGGTCATATGGCCAGCATAACTAAACCGCTTCTGGTGCAATGGGACACCGTGACAGAAACCAGAGCACACAGAAATGCCGTTTAGCTTCCCACCACAGTGGTACCTATTTCTCTACTTGCACTGGAATGCTTTCGAACTGCTAGGTTGGAAGAAGCTGGGACAGAGCAATGAGAGCTCACCCTGTTGTGCAGATTTGAACCGCTGACCTTCTGATCGGCAAGCCCAAGAGGCTCAATGGTTTAGACCACAGTGCCACCCATGTCCCACTTACGCTTAGTACAACACTTTGATCTTGCATACATGGCGCAAAGACACCCCTCCATTCTCAGTGCCTTTGAAATCTAATACTATGTTCCCCCGCCTTCAGTATCCTAATTTTTACAATAGTCTCAACAGTATCAAGCACAGGAATAGTAAGAAGAAATAACAATTGCAGTGAAGGTCTGTTCTTCAAAAATCAAATATCAGTTCTGAGAAGCTTAAAATGTTCTCAGTAATCCTGAAAAAAATTGTGGACGCCAAAGCAGCAGTTTTAATTGAATAAAATTTTAAACTATTAAATTAATTTATACTTAATACATTCAAGTGCTGCACTGTGTTTATACAATACTTGATTTAAAATATATTTAGACAGCTGACTAAAGAGTACATGCTGATCTATCTTCAATAATGTGATTTTAATATTCAATTGACATTTAACTTGCAATCGCTTTTTATTAACTGTATGTGATCATTATCACAACACCAAGCTTACTGCTGCCATACTGAGAAGTAAATTTATGGAAGCTATTCTAGCTATCAAGTTTTACAAATTTTATGTGCTGCTCCTGTAATTATAGCACAGTGCCTTCAATAGCAGCATTTCATTGTGAGTGAAAGGAAAAAGGACATGCATGGCTACCACAGACCTTTATTTATTTATTACTCTGGTCCAGTCTTTATTAAATTTCTCATAGATATCACTAAGGTCAGGAATTCCCACTGTTTTGTATTATGAGAATCCCTTCTATAGAGAAACCAAATCACATCTTTGTTCTTAGCCATTTATTGTTAAAAGCTTTTGTAGCTTCCAGCAGCTAACTCCCAAGATGTCCCACTGTCATTTTACTATTTTAGGCCCAATTCATGTAAGTTTGAAGCAGCGTGAGAACTGCTTCTCAATAGCCTGGAACCCATGCTGCTCTGGTAACATTTAATCATTACACTACACATTTCTTTAGTAGTTTCTGAATGTTCAAAAGCCCTCTGCAACACTCTGACAAACAGAGATCCATGCCTTGGGCAGACAACAGGAACGTGCTGCTTGCCTTGCCCCCAGGGTCACATGCCTTCCCTAGCACTGCCAGTATCCACATGTTGAGCATGCACACAGGGTTACCAGTGCAGTGTAAGCTGATACACATCAATATCAATGCATGTAGGTTTCCCTTTTGCAGGCACCTAGGCTCTATAGGGTAGCAGAGTCAGTGTGATTTTGTGGATAGGGAAAGCAGTGTAGTACCCCACCTCTTCAACATGCGGATCCCACCCTGGGAACCAATGAAGCTGCTACATAATTTGTGTTTTATGGTCCATGCAGCCTGCACCAGTCAACACCCCAGCATGTTGTAGTTTATTGACACTTCTCAAAGGCACCCCCATGCAGATTGCATTTCAGTAGCCTAGGAGCTTCCATTCTGAAGAATGGTTGAAACCAGAATATCTTGTTATTTAAAAAGAAGAAGAAGCCGTGAAAGTACATTTATTTGTCCTTAACAGGATTTGATCACGTCACTTTATAGCAGTCTTAACTTTGTTAGAAACCTCTTAGTAAAACATGTGCTGGCTAGATGTTCAACTTTGCTGGCTGAAGAGATCAATCACAGTTCCATTAGAAGAGAGAATATGAATACTCTGCCAAAATACAAATAGAGAATTCTTTGCGAGCATTTAAAATGATGCTTTCAAACAGAAGGGTGCTGAATGCTTCCACTAACGTGCAGTGTTCAGCTCAACGAAAATTAAAATGTGAATGCATTACAAAGCCACACTGAGAAACTAGTTAGAAATACAATTTCAGTATGTAAAAAAACACACCCCCATTTTCTGAATTGTTACTTGCATTTTTAAAACACTATTTATAAATGTACATTGGTTGAGATGCTGTCAATATGATACAGCAATTTCAAAAGTTTAAATACCACCATGGAATCAAATGGCATTTTTCTGTCCTAAATGGACATCAGCATAAAATGAATGCAATACAAAAACAAATTCACATATATTTCTTCCTGGAATTGTAAAAGCAATGCAAGGTTTGACCCACCTTTTTCCATACAGATTTCCAATTTTCGTCTCTGCCACTGAAGCAAAGGATTCAATGACCTATTTATCTTTCATTGCTCCATAGAAAGAATTTTGGCAGATATAGCCTGAATTGCCTTTTTGCTAATCTAATCCCACTATGCACTCTGACATACAGACCAAGGAACAGTTTTACAAGGAACTAGACTAGGTAGTCAGGAAAGTCCTAAACTATGAACACCTATTCCTGCTGGGAGATCTCAGTGCCAGGGTTGGGGGTGATCATCACACATGGGACAACTGCACAGGCAACTTTGGTATTGGAACATGAACGAAAACAGACAAATGCTGCTGAAACTGTGCTCGTATCACAGTTTCTGCATCGTGATAACGCTCTTCTCTGCCAAGGGAAAACAGCGAGTGTCCTGGAGACAGCACCGAACTATGTTCATGTCACATGGAGATGCCACAGTGAGGACTGTGACAAAGATCACCTCCCTGGTGGTGAGCAAGATCGTTCTCCAGCCATAGAGGACCCATAGCACAAAGCAGAAAGTGCACCCATGAATCAACACTGCCAAAACAGCCATATCTGAACTTTGTTAACACTTCTCTGATTTTGTCATGGTACAAGCTCTACTCATCTGCCCCAGAGACATTGTTGAAGCATGGTCAAACTGCATTAAAGAGGCAACCCACAACACAGCTTTGGCAAAGAAGAGCAGCAGATCCCTGACTGGTCTGAGGTCAACATTAAGGACTTGTAGCTTGTTATTGCTGCGAAGTGTGAGGCTCTTGTGAACTACAAGTGTGTGCCCTATGGGAAGATGCTTTGCAGCACATTCTCAGCATGTTCACTCTCTTGTCTCAGCAACATCTACACTGGCTTGATCATGTCCACAGAATGGAAGATGGCAGGATCCCCAAGGATGTGCTCTATGGGGAGCTGGCTTTTCTGTATTACAAAGATGTTTGCAAACATGACACATTAACTCTGTTATGTCAGGATCCCTTGAAGACAACCACAGTGCCTGGAGACAATCAGCAGTAACCAGAGGAGGAATAGCAACTGGAAGAAGCACAGAAAGAAGAAATGTCATGGTACACCTACATCAGCACAACCGGATACCTTCATCTGCCCCACCTGCAACAAAACATGTCTCTCTTGTATTGGTCTCTACAGCCACAGCAGGCACTGTAACTCTCAAACAGCTTGACTTCACCCCTGAAGGCACACTCTTCCATTGTCTCCTGAGACAGATGGATGCCAACCAACCGGAATAAAAAAGCTCCAAATGTCGTAACCTTTCCGTGCATGGAGAGCTTATCCATTCATGCCTCTGTTTGCCCCACCATTTCCCTCTGAGAAAACCCATGGTTTAGAGCTGAATTGGAACAAACCACAAACAAATTTTCCGCAGATTGCCATTTGTTCTGATTTAGCACTAAAGAGCAGGTTTTCCAGGGTAAAGCAGTGGGGCAAAGACAAAACTGCTTGGCCTACAAAGTGTGGGACAAGGGAAAACCACTTGGATCTGTGCTTTCTAGGCACAGGACAAACAGAAGTGTGACCAAGCCCTCAGTTGCTCCAACCCCCAATCAGTGATAATCCTTTTGTGTCCAGTTTTCAGATACCCATATCTGATGCTTTTTCAAAGCATCAGACTACTTTGAAATATGGTGTAAAATGGGACTTTTAGTGGCACTGAGGAAGAACAAATATTCCAGCCTCCCATACCATTGTGCAATAAGGCCACTTGTATTTCTATTTTATAATTATTAACTAAAGGTGGAATATGGTGAAAGAAACCTAACAAGTCTATAAATGAGCTACCTTCAAGGACATTTTCCTTTTGCAACTTAAATTTCAGGTATCAGTTTTGGCAATAAAATGAATATGAAAGTATTATTCACACAAGCAGCTTTCTTGCTAAATTCATAATAAAAGTTTTAGATTCAACAGTCAAACCAAAGTCAAAGTTGCAAACTCATCCAATTCAAAGTTAGACAATTCACAGTGGTTGTGAAATCTAATACTCAGAGCTTCAGTGTAATGATAAATTCCCATATCTGCAGTAGTCACTTTTGCAATAGTACTGTATATGAACTTTAATTGCATTGGGCCATAGAGTGTTATTCTGGCTCAATATAAGGTGCCAAGGAACCAATCTAGAAGTGTTTCCTTGTGGGGGAACAAGCTTGATTAGATCTTTCACTTGAAGCAAAGGAAACTCCCAGCTTTGTTTGCCTTCTTGGGACTAAATTTTCATTCCCAATCATAAAACATCATATGAAAACAATAACTTTAACAAAAGTAGATTGTATTGAATGTTAAACAAGATTTTGTATATTCCCTCCCATCCACCCCCCTCCACTAGTGGAGCCTTTCTTAACCTGGTGATCCCAACATGTTTTAGACAACAGCTCCCATCATCCCTGACTACTGACCATGCTGGCTGTGGCTGTTGAGCTTTGGAGAGCTGCAACATCAGGATGGCATGAAGTCGGGGAAGTTTTTGCATCATATATTCCCCCTCCCTTGTCTCATTTTATTGCTTTGCCTATTCAACGAAGACAAAACTGTGGGGAGGGGAGTTAAAATGCTAACAACAAATTATTTATTTCAGGCTTAAAATATAGAAATTACAATTCACAGGCACATATCAATTTTGAAAAGAAAACAAGGTATTATTTCGGTTTTGAAGACTTCAGCCAAGAAGACTTTCTTGCCTGAGAAGGCAAGAAAATTATGCAGCCAGTTCACTTTTTCCTTTAAGCTATTTATAAAAAATAGTAACGGAAACATTCAAATTTTATGCTTCCCTTTTTCAAAAACTAGGCTACAACTAATTCAAGACATTTTATAGACTAATTAATATTATTTCTATGCATAGATTTGTATTAGCCAATTCTAAGGCTGAGGACCAGATGGGCCATCGACCTAACTCAGCAGCAGAATTCTTCTTAGGTTCTAATGTTAAGACTACAGTCTTAAGACAGTGTGACAACAGGCCTAGTTTTTCCAGTCTTCTGTGCTACCCATAGGCCATAGCCAAATTTTGTGTGACCTTTGGCACATCTAATAAAATTGGAAAGTTAAAAATTCAAAGAACTGATCAACAACCAAGAGATGGAGAAAAAAGATTCTTTGCTGAAACACGTACAGAGGAAGGTAGCCAAGATCGTCAAGGGTCTGGAAACCAAGCCTACAGTTGAGGCAGTTGGGTATGTTTTGCCTGGAAAATAGGAGACCGGGAAGAGATAGTAGCCACCCTCAAACATCTAAGGGGCTGCCACATGGAAGATGGAGCAAGCTTGTTTTCTCCTGCTCCAGAGGGTAGGACTCAAACCAACAGATTCAAGTTACAAGAAAGGAGATTCCAACTAAACGTCAGAATTTTGGACAGAGAGTGCTGTTTGACAGTGGAATGGACTCCCTTGGAAGGTGGTGGACTCTTTTTCCTTGGAGGTTTTTAAACAGAGATTGGATGGCTAAATGCCATGTAGGATTTAGCTGAGATTCTTCCATTGCAAGGGGTTGGACTAAATGCCTCTCAGGGTTTCTTCCAACTCTACAGTTCTATGATTCTATGCTTTCAGATTTCTTGGGGACATAGTAAGACACAGGGACATATATTTTATTAATGCAGTAGCAAGGTTATCATATAGTAGGGTAACTCCTATTGTAACCTGCAACACATTCCTATTCAAACTCAACACAGGAATTCATACAGCTTTGGAGGATATGACTGAACTACTCCACCCCCCCCCTTGTAACACTGGGACTGTGCCATGTTGTTTGGATCTGTTGTTTTTGTACTGCTTTTAATGATTTATCACTGTTTGAGGGAAATATTGAAAGCTTCCTTGGATGCTTCTTAAATGGACCAGAAAGACACAAACTTTCTTCTTCTTCTTCTTCTTCTTCTTCTTCTTCTTCTTCTTCTTCTTCTTCTTCTTCCTTAAAAAAAAGTATTAAAAACTAGACATAGGCACTGAAATTCAATCCGGAACCCAAGTGAAACTTCTTTCTGCTACTGAGTGAGGAGACAGGTATCAATTCTTTGTCTGCCCCTTCAACCACGCCACAACTTTAACTGAATACTTTATTTGGAAATACGACAACTAAATATATAGCTATCCTAGGATTTCAAAGGGGAACTGCCTGCCCTAAACATTAAATGGTTCTGTCCATGGGAGAGTGGGCAGACAGATGACCCACCCTTAGCCTGGCCACATGTCTGTAAATAGGTTCAATCCTAGGTCAACTATTCACATGTTGGGAGATAAAGGTGAAAGGAAAAGGCATTTCAAGAAGCAAGGACCCCTTTAGGATTTCCCAGTCTTCACCACCCAGGATAGCAGGCATTCTTCTGAGCCTCTATTGGTCACTCTGAAAGTATCCTGACAGATCCCCCTCCCTCCAAGATTTCAAAGTCTTAAAATAAATGAAGTGTACTTTAAACACTCCTACATACACACACAGCTGAACGGACAGTTTGTGAAACATTACTCATCCTTTGTGCCATTTCTATGAAAGAAACTAGAAGGAAACTTGTTTAAATCAATCTGAAAGCCACATGAAACCCACAATTTATGTCGAAGCAGACTTGTTGTACACTATATAACAAACTGATCTGTCCTCTTTGTAAATAAGATTCAGCCTGAGCAAGCCTGCTCCTTGGGGAACCAATGCTTTAGTGTGAATTGCTACCACTCAGAAGTAATGGAGTGAGATTGCTCACGCCATTACTTTAAATGGTTTGAGGCCATACAGTCCCCAATTTCATTAGTTGCATTTATATATACAGACCTTCCTTAAAGCTCTTGAATACAGAGGTGTGTAAATGTTAGGATGTTGCTTTTCCCTTGTCGTAAGTCGAACAAAAAACAGTGCCAAAGCTTTGTAACAGGTTAAAGAACATTAATCAGAAGCTCTGCTAGGCTGATTTTACTCTACAACCCAGTTTCAGCTATAAATTTGAAAGGGTGATCTATTAAAAGGCAGCGTTCTTTCAGCATCGGTGAAAGGTCATCTGAAATTCCCAAAGAACATGCACAGAACCTGAAAGGGATGGATCTAATCTTGACTGAGGCTTCTGAGCTGAACAGCATCTTTGCCTGTAAGCTGACTGCTGAACCTTGACAGCTACCTTGTTAGACATACTACAATCATATTACAGACTGACATCTGAGTTAGGAACCTCCAAAGTCCATTTCAAGCCAACCTATATAAAAGTTGACAATTTTAATGATGTGTTATACAGAGAATCAGCTGATACAATCAATAGTTCACCAGATAAAAACTTCATGAATATGGTCTCAAGACTGAACTCAAGCAGTTATGGGCTAGATTGTGAACTTGTGGTGCTGTGGCATACTAGTGTCTTATGTGGCTTCAGGAATTAACACAATTAGTCGTACCTGTACAAACTGTTATGTGATTTAGTTAATTAATGGAAACAAACAATTCACCAGCCAGAAATTTCTATACTACTGTCTTTTGCACTGGCTTCATTACAGTACACCAACGTTATGTGTGCAATTTAAATAGCAGAGAACAAATAATGAAGAGAAGTAGAGCTTAATAAAACTGGCTCAATTTATATACACAGAAGTATTTATAGGTCAAGGGCTTGTTTCATTTCAACTAAGATCAACAGGTGACAATCTACTAAAAATGTTGCCGCTCTGAAAATGGTAACTACAATATCATGTTGTTTAGTCGTTTAGTCGTGTCCAACTCTTCATGACCCCATGGACCAGAGCAAGCCAGGCACTCCTGTCTTCCACTGCCTCCCGCAGTTTGGTCAAACTCATGCTGGTAGCTTCGAGAACACTATCCAACCATCTCGTCCTCTGTCGTCCCCTTCTCCTTGTGCCCTCCATCTTTCCCAACATCAGGGTCTTTTCCAGGGAGCTCTTCTCACGAGGTGGCCAAAGTATTGGAGTCTCAGCTTCAGGATCTGTCCTTCCAGTGAGCACTAGGGCTGATTTCCTTAAGAATGGATAGGTTTGATCTTCTTGCAGTCCATGGGACTCTCAAGAGTCTCCTCCAGCACCATAATTCAAAAGCATCAATTCTTCGGCGATCAGCCTTCTTTATGGTCCAGCTCTCACTTCCATACATCACTACTGGGAAATCCATAGCTTTAACTATGCGGACCTTTGTTGTCTTTGACAAAGACAACAGACAAAGACAACAATATCTTAACATGACCTAATTTTTGCAATTCTAATACCTTTACAATGAAGAATCTAGATATATCAGCACATCATAACATTTGAGATTGCATAGTTCTAAACATAACATGGTTGTCCTGAATTACAAAAGATAAAAAAGAGGGGGGAGTGATCCAATGTATCTTCAGCTAATCAATTACTATGAGCTTTCATTTGGATGAATACTCTTATCTTTATATTTAAAAATGAAATGGTAGGAAGCATAATAAACAAGGTATTAGAAGAGGAGCCCTGCTGGATCAGGCCAGTGGCCCAGCTCACCCAGTATCCTCTTCTCACAGTGGCCAACCATATGCCTATGGGAAGTCCGCAAGCAGGATCTGACAACAGCAGCACTCTCTTCTCCTGCAGTTCCCAGCATGGTGTTCAGAAACATAGCTCACCCGACTGCGGAGGTAGAGCATATCCACCAGGATTAGTAGCTATTGATAGCCTTAGCCACCATAGATTTGTCCATCTTCTTTTAAAGCCATACAAGAAGTATAACAAACATGTGTGTATTCACCCTACCAACACACACACACACACACACACACACACACACACACGGCGGGGGCAGGGAGAGAATTTTTATAGCAGCAACTCAGGGCCAAATTGGACGTAACATTGGAAAGCCTGTGATTGAATTTCCTACATTTGTTCATTTACCAAAAGAAAAAGCAGCTGGAGCAGCTGGGCTGAATCAGGTGGGAGATATCGTGGGAATGGGGTTTAACCCCTTTTCCCCCCTGTACCATTTCTCCAGTCTGAACTGCCAACTATTCAACTGTCATTATTTCATGATATACAGTAATTTTTGCCATACAATATGTTTGGACGTAGAAACCTGGCAAAGGATTTTTCTGTGCAGCTACCCAGTATTTCTTTATACATTTGGTTCTGCCCTGAGAAATGAAGACCAGGCCGTGGACTTTGCTGTGCCCCGTCTTGCTCCAGCTTCCATTTAAAGACTGGGTGCCTCAATCTTCAAGGTTTCCATTCCCAGCTTGCTAATTTAAGATCACAGCTTGAACTATATGTTCACAATGATATACACTCATTTACAACTTAAAAATAATTTGCAATATCCACTTCAGACTCTTACAAAATGAATAAAATAACATTTATAGGCAAGACCACTGTCAGATTAATCTGGTGCTTAAGTTTCTTCTCCAAGGTGACCAGACATCATAGTCATCTGTCTCTTGGAGATCCTATTGGCAGAGCTTGTCAAGACACCCATTTGTCATATGTCACCTCATGAAATGGTCCTTGAATTGTACATATGCATGAAAACAGAGCAGTAATTCAAACATCATTCTTCAATTCATGGCAGCTGTGAAGTACATAATCCAAAATAACACAGACTAGTTCATCTGAAGTGCAAATGACTGGTCTGAAAGCAGCACAGAACTCAACAAGGGAGTTTCAAGCAGTCTTGCATGCATTGTGATAGAAATTCTGAAGATGGAATGAGAATTCCAGGGTGACTATCAGCAGCTTTGTACTTCACGTTGCATTAGCAAGTTTCAAATTACAGTGGCAGCACAGGAAAAAACAAGTTCTTCTTCCCTTCCTTTCAAAAGAAACCTTGTGTGATCCTTAATTACGATGATTTCAGTCTGAATTCCTTTTATCCTTTGAGAAAGATGACTATTACAATTTATAAGAGCTAGATACAGGACAACCTCTACAGGATAGGAAAGCCAGGGTATTAATCTCTCAGAATACAGAAGCACATGCTTCCCTCATGCCTTATGATAATTAAGTGGGTGTGTTGTGTTTGGGTTGGATGGCTGCCCAAGTGAAAACAGGCAGAAGGCAGGAGGGGGCACCTACATATGAGGGGGAGGAGAGAGAAACAATACATGCCAGAAAAATCATAGTGGTTTTTTTAAAAACTCCCCCTGGAGATTGTGGGCTGTGCAGTAGACCTCAGTGCTGAGGCACAGGACCCTACTTAAAAGGGTGGCAAGCAGCACAACCTGCCTTTGGAAATTCTGCTTCACATCGCCAGAGGCCAATGGCACTCCACAGGATACCTAAAACTGCAAGAATGACTACTAGCTCTATCTTAAAGAGATTTTAGTATGAGGGGGAAATTCCTGAAAGATACAGTCTGTGGCAATTCCTCTGTGTGAGGGATGGATTGATTCAAAGTTTTTGATTTGAGAATTAGAATTGTTAATATTTGACGGCACTTCAATTAAAAAAAGAAATTCCCACAGTGCATTGTTATATACAGAGCAGCAACAGCAGCAGCAATTTGTGCAGATTGATCATTTTTTATGCACAAGCTGCCATTCGCATTTTGTTACTTGACACAGTACATGGGATCCCGACCTGGTAAAAGGAACTTGTATTAAGATGTCCCTCTGTGGCTGGTATGGAGACATTCTGTGCTTAAATAAATGCACAGTCTCCGCAGTTCACCTGCTGCCTTAAGAAGAAGAAGAAGAAGAAGAGTTTGGATTTGATATCCCGCCTTTCACTCCCCTTCAGGAGTCTCAAAGCGGCTAACATTCTCCTTTCCCTTCCTCCCCCACAACAAACACTCTGTGAGGTGAGTGGGGCTGAGAGACTTCAAAGAAGTGTGACTGGCCCAAGGTCACCCAGCAGCTGCATGTGGAGGAGCGGAGACACGAACCCAGTTCCCCAGATTACGAGACTACCGCTCTTAACCACTACACCACACTGGCTAATGCTATGAGGGAACCAGGGGAAGTCTAACAGCATACAGTATGTAAGTCTTACAACATATAGTATAGTGAAGACTAAGATATACATCTTAAATAAATAACAGGAGGCTCCCTGAACCTCAGCAACAACTTTTCAGGAAAGCACAAGAAACTAGAGATTTTTTTAAAAAAAGAAAATTCAGAGGGGGAAAATGTGCATTTCTGGAAGTGACTTCAGCTGATTTGACATTTTCTTAGAGCCAAGCCAATAACGAAAATACAACTGTATGCAGGACATATATCAGGGATGGGGAATGTGTGGCCCTCCAGATGTTGCTGAACAACAGCTCCTATCATACCTGAATACTAGCCATGCTGGCTGGGGATGATGGAAGTTGGGAGTTCAGCAACCTCTGGAGAGTCACAGGTTCCCCATCCTTGCTATATACAGAAGCAAATGGGGTGGAGATAATCTTGTAAAATGGCTTCAGTCCAAATAAGGTTTCTCCCACAATGGCACAACTAGTTTAACTACAGTTAAAAATAACCTGCAGCATTGGTCAGTTCTTTATCATGAACATGTATTTCCAAGATGTTCAGAACTGAAGATCATAGCCTCCATACCACTCCATTGGCACTAGCTTCAATGAAACACAATGGACCTTTCATATCCAGGTCACATATGTTCCCAAAATATGTTATCAACCTTCCTAAGAGTACTTGGTAAGTTGCTAAAAGAGCTGCAAAATCCCCTTTCTTTCTTTTTACAAATCTCTTTGGAGCCCAAATACTGTCTTTCCTGTTTATATTAGATCAACAGGATGACTTTCTTCTCCTTTCCTTCATTATGCTCAACACTGTGAAGCCTGAGTACCCATAAGTTAGATGGCAGAAATGTGGGGTGATCTACAACATATTGTTACAGATCTGGTGTAACAGAGTTTGGAGGTTCAAGGGCACCTATAACTGCTAGAGTTAGTTAATATTAGAAATTAATTAATGGCAGAATTTAGATAATATTTGGAATAGTGAAGGGGGGACAGCAGGCCAGTGAGAAATAGAGGCTAAGCTTCTTTTCCAGGTCAGGGTCTTGCCTGGGGTAGAAGTCATTAAGAATGACAAAAGGTGGTGGAAGCAAGTCATTGATTAACCAATCAATGGAAACCATCAAATAGGCAGGAGGCTCTGCTGATGAGGGAAGGAGGTTGTCAAGGTGACAGAGGCCTGTGAGGTCCCACAGAATAAAATGTGTCCTTTTGAAATTTAAAGGTTGAGGAAGAAGAGTCAGAACTCGATGAGCAGCTGTGAAGGCCAGAACCATAAAGGCAGGCTAGGAGAGAGGCATGGAGATATCTTGAAATACCATGCAGGACAGGCTCCTCCTGAGGTGTGAATGTGTGAAATATCTCTCCATTGAAAGCTTCCAGTGTAAATATGTGAAAATAAGTAATATTTCAAAGACACTGGTTGAGTGCCAAGACCCCATGGAATCTTATGCACTGCTCAGCAGAGATTGGGGTGGCCAGTAACAATATCCACTGCTTATGCCTACCTAGGAAGCCAAGAATGGGTTTTACTATTTTACCTCTTACTGCATAGAACTTTTGAATATGCAACTCTGAGAATATGAAGCCACTTAATAAGACTCATTTGGAGATATTAGAGCATATGGTTGAGTAAAGATCAGAACTTGTTTCTCTTTACAGTATTTACAATACCATTTGCAATTTGATTTGTTTATAGATAGATACGTTTCACTGAGTCTGCATCAAGCAAACCAAAAGGAAGAAGATCTACTGTCCATTCATTCACAATGGAACGTTCATACAACCATCTCATGCAGCTGGGTACTCTGTTAAGCGTCATAAGTAAAATATAGTGGCCCTGTTAGGAATTGTTAAGAGCAAAATTTAGAAGATTGGATGCACACATTTTACAAGGGGAAAGAAGCAGACATGTTATTCTCTTTCCAAGTTCATGAGCAATGGATGGAAGAAAGAAGCCACATTGCAGACAGGCACAGATAATTTCCTATTGTAATAGAAGCCTTAAACAACCTCAGCTACTTATTCTATAATTTCTTTGGATCCTAGCAAATTGCAGTTATTTGTTCAAAACAAAATGAAAAGGCCCATGATATAATAGAGCAATTTGAGCAGTGAAGAATGCTACACCTGTAATTCAATTTCATGGCAGCTGGTTTCACAACATGCTTCCATAGCACAGTTATGATATAGGAAACTTCTCTGAGTGTAACAATTCTTTCCCTAGCAAGCCAGTCTCTTAAGACACAAGTGAGCTTTAAATAGACAAAGACTATAAACAACAAGCAATCTGTATCTTACTTCCGCTTCCCTCAGTTGCTCAAGCTTTGCTTTCCTGCCTGCCCTTATGTAAACTGTTTTCCCACTTTATTTCACATAAAGAAAACAGGAATTACTAAAAAGAAAATCTCACCCTTTTTTAACACTGGAGATATTTCATGCTGTGCAAAGACACTAAAAAGACACCAAATCACTGCAAAATCCACAGCTGGACAGTATATTTATTAGGACTAACCCAAGTCACAAAAATATGGCAAGTTTCCAGAACTTTTCATCACACAAGATGTTATCAATGTAGTGAATGAGGGTTGAAAATTCAGAAAAGGAAAATAAAAAGCAAAAAGTACAGAAATTAGACTGATGCACTTGGACTTGTACAAGTGGGTAAGTTTCCACTTTGAACAAGGATGGAACCAGAGTGCAGACGCTTAAATAAAAAAAGGGTAAAGCAGTTTTAAAACTGTTCATGGGAGAAAGCCATTGGTTTGAGTTCTACCTTCCAGAGCAGGAGAAAACAAGCTTGATTCATCCTCCATGTGACAACCCTTCAGATATTTGAAGATGGCTATCATATCTCAGTCTCCTCTTTTCCATGCTAAACATACCCAGCTCCTTCAGTCATTCCTCATAAGGCTTGGCTGATCTCCTCTGCACACATTCCAGCTTGTCAACATCCCTCTTAAACTGTGGTGCCCAGAATTGGACACAGTATTCCAGGTGTGGTCTGACCAAGGCAGAACAGAGTGGTACTATTATTTCCCTTGATCTGAACTTCTGTATACTTCTGTTGATACAGTCTAGAATAGCGTTAGCTTTTTTTGCTGCTGCATCACACTGTTGACTCATCATAGGCTTGTAATCCACTAAGATCCCTAGCTCCTTTTCACATATACTACTAGTAAGCCAGGTTTCCTGCATCCTTTATTTGTGCACCTGTTTCTTCCTGCCTAAGTGCAGAACCTTATATTCCTTCCTACTGAAATTCATTTTGTTAGTTTGGGCCCAGTTCTCCAATCTGTTAAGGTCATTTTGAACCCCCATTCTGTCTTCTGTGGCATTAGCTACCCCTCCCAATTTGGTGTCAACTGCAAATTTGATGTGCATCTTCTCAATTCCTTCATCCAAGTCATTTATAAAGATGTTGAAGTGGTAGCAGTCTGGGCATCAAAGAGAAATCCTAAAATAGAAAACCCCCAAAGGGGAAGAATCCACCACAGAATTGCTATGTATTTCAATACAGGCCCCAACAGTAATTTAGTGCTATTGATATATAACTGTGCCCCTCCACCCCCCACGCAAATTGCCCAAGGTAGTACTGAGATTACATTCTCAGTCAAGAAGGGATGGAAAAGAAGTGATGTAGTAATGGGTGACTTCAGTTATCTCATATAAATGAGTTATATGTGTGCTCCAGTAATGACAAAGGGATAAAATTTCTTGACACCTTGGCAAAGGGTGCTCTCAAGATATATTTGGCAGGGCAAAAAACCGAGAATTCAATTTAAATTGTTAACAGATATAAGAGAAAGAGGAGGTTTTGCCCTGCCAGATTTGAAATTATACTATGAGGCATCATGTCTTTGCTGGCTGAAAGACTGGGTCAAGTTAGTGAACAATGAATTGCTAGATCTGGAGGGTTTCGACAACAGGTTCGGTTGGCACGCCTACTTGTGGCACGGAAAAAGGAAAGTACATAAGGGATTCGAAAACCACATCTTTCGAGGTCCACTAATTGAAATATGGGAAAGATACAAAAACCTGTTGGAGCCTAAAGTTCCACACTGGTTATCACCTCTTGAAGTGTTAAGTGTGAAAAAGATTAATATGAGAAGTAACTGGGTAACATACAGCCAATTATTAATTAAAGAAGGTGGGAAATGGAGATTGAAACCTTATGGGCAGGTTAAAGAACTAGTATTTGATTGGCTACAGTATTTCCAAATAAATGCAATGTTTAAAAAAGACAGCAAAGAAAGAGGATATGTGGATAAAGACTCTAAATTTCAGACGGAAATTATAGACAATGATGTGAAAACTTTATCTAAAATGTATAAGATGTTGTTAGATTGGAATTTAGTAGATGAGGAAGTCAAGTCCGTTATGATTCACTGGGCTAGAGATGTGGGCCATAGTATACAATTTGAAGATTGGGAAAAACTGTGCAAAGATGGATTAAACTTTACAGCATGTACGACAATAAAAGAAAATGTCATGAAGATGTTTTATAGGTGGTATATAACACCTATAAAATTATCGAAAATGTACAAGGTTTGTAATAAGTGCTGGTAATGCAAAGACAAGGAAGGCTCCTTTTACCACATGTGGTGGGAGTGTAGAAAAGTGAAAGAATTCTGGGAAAAAATATATATTGAACTCAAGAAGATCCTAAAATATACGTTTTTAAAGAAACCAGAAATCTTCCTATTGGGGATACTAGGGAACGAGATACAAAAGAAGGATTGTAAATTTGTGTACTACGCGGTTACAGCAGCAAGGGTAACGCTAGCCCAGAAGTGGAAACAGCAGGAAATACCAACGGTGGATGAGTGGAGAGCAAAATTATTAGACTACGCGGAGTTGGATAAATTGACAGGAAAGATTAGATATTTAAGAGACCAAAAGTTCATTAAGGATTGGGGAAAATATGTAGATTACCTGGAATATATAAGTGAGGGACAAACAACGTTAAGGGGATTTAAAGAAGCATTGTGAAAGACGAAGAGTTATTGACTAAAGGGAATAGAAGAGAGAGAGATATATATTGTCAATATAAGCTAGGAAATGCGTAATCTTAATTATTACCACGAATGATTTACGGACAAGCTGAAGGAAGTCTTATAAGAGATGGAAATGTGAAATATCTGATGTGAAACATGTAACGTGTACTATTTTTTTTTTCTTCTTTTCTTTTTATTTTCTTCTTATTTTTTGTTTATCTTTTATTTGTAAATCAATAAAATTCAAATATCTAAGGCTAAAAATTTCTTGACACCTTTTCAGGAGTTGTCAACCTTTTTGCACCAGTGGACACATTCTAAGAAGGTGGATGGCTCAGATGGTTAGAGCATGGTGCTGATAACACCAAGATTGCAAGTTCAATCTCCATATGGGTGTTGAACTAGATGATCCTCAGGGTCCCTTCCAACTCTATGATTCTAAGGTGTTGTGGGTGCCAGTCACAAAATGGCTGTTGTGGGTGTATGACATAAAGAAGTGACTGCTGTGGGTGTATCGTACTGCAAAGTAGCTCCCATTAAAGCTTGGCATCCTCTCAATTCTTTCATCCAAGTCATTTATAAAGACTTGCAATAATGTCTGCCACATTTAAAAGGGCAGAAAAAATGGTGCTGGCATGCCTCTCTCAATCATCTGCCCATCAGTGGGAAAAAGGCACCTCCATCAGCTACTACCACCCTTGCTCACAAACAGAAGCCCTTCATGTTAAGAACCTGCCCCTAAATTTCTGGGGCAATGTTCTTATTGATTCAAATGATTCTAAATGACCAGGATTAAAATCAACCCTGTAAGGTAGTACTGCTGTCACCAATTATGCGAATGACGCCTGAGCCAGGAAACTCTCAGGTCTTAAAGGATATCTTTAGGTTTTTAAGAAAGGCTTAAAAGTCTCCCTGCTTCTGGAGCCCTAAGCAAATCACAGTTATACAGTAGCAGGTTGACCAAAAGGCCAAGTCACTGGATTTAGAGCCAAGGCTTAATCCAAGAAACCATGCCAAAACTGAAGAGGTAGATTTTATTAATAATAAATAAAATATCAGCATATAAAAATAGAACTGGTAAACCAATAGAAAAATAGAAATGAAGAACATAGGAGTACATTTGGGAACTGCAAAACAAGACACAAAACAACAAATAATAAATAATAATAAAAAATTTATTTATACCCTGCCCTCTCCAGCCCGAGCCAGGCTCAGGGCAGCTAACACCAGTAAAATTACAATAAAAACATAATGGGGGAGGGACAACAATTTAAAATGCAGGTTAAAATGCAAATTAAAATGCAGCCTCATTTTAAAAGTAGCCCATGGATCAAAACTGTAAGGGGAGTGAAAACATAAGGGTCAGGCTGAGACCAAACCACAGGCCAGGTGGAACAGCTCTGTCTTGCAGGCCCTGTGGAAAGATGTCAAGTCCCGCAGGGCCCTAGTCTCTTGTGACAGAGTGTTCCACCAAGTCGGGGCCAGTACTGAAAGGCTCTGGTCCTAGTTGAGACCAATCTAACCACCTTGCGACTTGGGAACTCCAAAGTGTTGTCATTTGTGGACCTTAAGGTCCTCCATGGGGCATACCAGGAGAGGCAGTCCTGTAGGTACATGGGTCCTAGACCGCGTAGGGCTTTAAAGGTCAAAACCAGCACCTTAAACCTGACCCTGTACTCCACCTTGTCTAACTCCGTACATTACCAATAGAGCAAAGACATCAAAGAAACGCAGCAAGTAGCACAGATGTCAGAAAGAAAGTTGTAATCCAAAAGTGAGGCAAAATTTCAGGCCACAAACGTATTACACAGATTGTTGGGTATCACACAAACATGCTATTTAAAAATTGTATTTTTCATTTTTATGTTTCTGCAAATGTGCTAGAAGCTATAGTATAAAAGTACCAATAACAGGCAGAGAAAATAGCAGGTTTTCTAACTGGGTTATGAAATTGACCAGAAGAGGTTTTCTAATCAGATCTGATGCTGAAATTGACTCAACAAGAGATCAGGTATTCTTATTTGAAATCCATACAATTTACAGCCTAATCTGCAACTCAGAAGTAATCTTGGCTGTAATTCCCTTGGTCTGTGCTGCAGGCACTCTTCTTACAAGCCTCCCCACTTTTCTGCAATTATAGTGCTTGAGAAATGTAAACACCCACCTACCCTAAAAATAGGGTTTGAACCCTCTTCAAAACAGCAGAAGGCAGCATAGGTAATGATCAATAATGGATTGGGAAAGGGTAGGGGACAACTATGTCCATAGGGCTATGCCATATTGACCGTGTGGATGGAACACACAGAGGTGTCCACACCAAAAATGGCATTAAACTTAGAAGCATAGACCATAAATTGTAATTCCAATTTTGGCTTACATAGGAAAAGAGCAATGATTGGTAGCATTAAGAACCCTTTGTCCAGACAAAGTATTGGAGTGGGTATCATTAGGCATGATGGGAGCTGTAGCCTAACATCATTTGAAGGGCCACAGGTTCAGCCTGTAAATACGCTACTTATATTTACAGGGTGAGCCTACCTGCATTACCTATGTGGGGGTTTTTTTAAGTACCCATAGAGACTTCTCTGAAAGTCCCATCATTAAGCTTATTATAATGTTGAAGCATTAGGCTAAATATGTGTTGGATTTTATGACACTGATATAACACTGAAACTCCTAATAATATAACTAGGCTGAAAGTCAGAGACTAATTCTCAGCAGTTCATCAAACTAATTACCCAACAACCCCAAATCCTTCCTTTCTGAAAACTAAAGTTTCTTTACTTTTACCTCTGTTACGAAATTTGTGTAATTAAACCCATTGTGAAGATCAACACAGAGAGAGAAGAAATTAAAGTCAATTAAGCTTTGTTTCATCCCACAGCACTTGATTTAGTTTATTCCAAAACCTACAATGTAATCTGCTTGAGTGTCACACAGATCCCTTCAGGCCTGAGTGAAAACAGTTCCTTAAACTCAATAGGAAACGACTGGCTTTAAAATCTAAAGTTCCACAGGTCTATACCCATCAGTGCTTTCCCTCCATAGCCTCTTAATTAACTCTGTGGTGCGCTTTGTTACAAATATGAAACTCCAAATGAGCAACAGAGGCCTCTTAAAGCTTTCAAATTCCATGTATGATCAAAGAGTTCTGTGCCCAACCTTTTAAATTTAAAATGATAAATTTAAAATGATCTACCATAGTCTGAAGAGTAGCAGCATACCATCTGTACAGATCCAAATTCCTGCAATAGGCAGGGTCTTTGTTTTGTTATCAATGATTGGAGAGGGGAAAGAGGAGTTCTGAACTGGGATAACTAACTTCAGAAATTAACTCAATGGTTTTAATTAAAGGGAAACCATGGCTTAGCATGAGCGGACACATTTCCCAAATCAAAATCATGCCTCCTGCACTCCTCCCCAGACTTGCTACAGCCATGCTACCTGGGGCAGAGCTATGGTTTAAGTCAGTGTTATGCCTGAACCCAAGTTCATGGTCTGTCTTGCTCCAGACAAGCACCAAGGTATGCTCTTCTTTGATGGTTTATCAACAGAATCAAAGGAGGAGTGCAGTGCCTGCAATGTGCTTGTTTGCAATGTGCACTAAGCCATGGTTTGGCTTGATGTTATATGCAAACTGGGGTCATGTGGATGAAAACTCTATTGCAGTGGCAGTCAAAGATGGGTTTGAGAGATTCCAAAAAACAAATATGAATCTACACAACATAGTTTTTATTTGGTGTTATCAGTCTGTATTTCATTACTTGAGTAGCCAGAAGCAACTGTATTTTTTCTATCCACTGGTTCACTGATGATGAAAAAATTCTTACTCTGACAGTAATCTAGCTTTAAATAAGCCAGCTGCAGTCTATAATACCATCCTTAGCAAACTACTCATCTCTTAAGATGGATTTAGCTGGTGCAATAAACATTATGAGAGCCACATCACATACATGAATACTTTAGTATGCCCGCACCACTGAATCAACAGATGGTTCATAACATATACATAGTGTGATAATTCTAGCAAACCACTGGATGAACAGATGGTTCGTGCACATACTGCAGAAGCCTAGAAAATGATAGATTTCTGAAGTGTGATAGGCTTTCGGGCTCTGATGAGGACATGCTCATGTGCCGGGGGGGGGGGGGCTGGATACTAGCAATCTTGTGCATGGAAGCTGGGGGAAACAAACACATAACAGAAGTTGAGATCCATTTGCATGTGTGCATTCAAAGATGGAGCCATGGATCTACTCTAACAATGCATGCTGATGCTCTGTTTGCAGTAGGATCCCATGTGAAGTTATCTGCATGGAATGCAGATTGGATTTGTCATTTTCCTGCATGTAGCGAGATCTTCAGGGTAACTACAGGTTCAAAAATCCAACTGTGTGGGATAGAATATCAAGGTGATTTACCATGAAAAGTGGCAAATTAGAAAAATGAGAAAACTGAAAATGCAGATCGGAGTCCCTTGGAAACAAGTCATCAGGGTTCAAAACCGCAAGTTACTTTCCACGCAGTCCAACAGACATATTTTAATATCAATATTCATATTTCTATGTTTTGGAAGAAGCTTAAATGAATGTGCATTAGGAACACAGGTGACATCTAACCACCTATTTCATGGATACACTTTGTATATACACCTTTCTTTAAAGCAAAGCATTTTTAATTACAGGAAAAACAGACGTGTAGAACAAGCAGCATTGTATTTCACCACTACTGAGTACATGTGGTAAATGAATATATTCAGGTGGCATTCAGATGAAGTATGGCAGATTTGGAAGTAACTTATTCTCTACTAAGATCTAACCATGGGAATAATCCTTCTATCCCTTTCATCTTTGGCAATATTTTAAATTAAGGCTAGATGTTATTGCCAATGGTCCAAACAATGCATAGGAGTCCTGCTTGTGAATGGATTTCCTGCTGCCTTCTTATGGAAAGGGATCCATATTCTTCACACAGGCACTCAGCACAGCGCACTTGAAATATTTTTTTCCCCTTAGCAAATAATAGGAAATCTATGTGCAGGGCTTTAAATCATGCCAATCACTGACACTGAACAAAATCCACAAAATATCATTGCTGCACAATTCTCATTAATTTGTATGAGTTCTAGATGAAAGCGCTACTCGTTGGACTGAACCCAGTATGAATTCAGCAGGGGATCAATGTATTTTATTTTATTTAAAATAGGCCTTTCCTCATATTGTACAAGACTTTCCTGTGTGGTTTTCTCTGTGAAAGAGGTCAGATTATGTAACACAAGGGCAGTATCCAGCTTAAACAACAACAACCATATTTGAATTTGTGCTCCTCTTTCCCCAAACAAAGAACTCCAGGTGGTTTACAATAATCAAATATCAAATATATGATGCAAAACAGTAATACACAAAACAATCCTAGTAAGCATTTGACATAACAAGCAAACAATTTCATCAAGTAGTAAGAACAACAATTCATAAAACAACAGTAGAAATTTTAAAAAGGAAAAAGCATTAATATGCCATGCAAAAGAAGGAAAGAACTCAATTAAAGCTTTGAAATGAGGCTGGAATAAAACTGGCAACTAATGACAATCAAGCAGAACAAGTGTAATATGTCTGAAACATCTTGTTGCAGTCAATAGCCTGGCAGCAACATTTTGCAACAGTTACAGTTTCTTAAAAGTTTTCAAGGGCAACCTCACAAACAGGCATACCTCATTCTATTGCAGTTTGTTTCATGGTACTTCACAGATACAGTATTGCCTTTTTTTTTTTTTTACACTTGAAGGTTTGTGGCAAGCTTGCATCCAGCAAGTCTATCAGCACCATTTTTCCAAAAGCATATGTTTACCTCGAGTTTCTGTGTCACATTAATTAAGGTACGCAGATTGGGTATTTTTTTTATAAAAAAATACATAATGCTATCTCAAACTTAAAAGACTGTGGTGTAGTGTAAACGTAACTTTTATATGCACTGGGAAACCAAAGAATTTGTGTGACTTGTTCTATTGTGATATTTGCTTTATTGCTGTGGTCTGGAATCGAACCCACAATATCTCCAAGGTATGTCGGTAGCTTATTATGGAGCTAGCTAGGTTCTGAATAACTGCAGTGGGATTCTATTTCATCAAGTAGGCCCATAGCTGATATACCAGCCAAATCTGGTAAAAGCACTCCTTGCCACTTATGCCACTTGTACATCTTGTCGGAATTCAAGCCTTAGTCAGAGGAATTGGCCACTCTCCAGGTGCCCGGCTTGGATTCCTTGTTGATCTCCCCCGTCAGCGACTCCCGGTAAGACAAGGCGAGATCTCTTATCGGCGATCCTTCCCAAACGTGAGAAGAACACACCATCCCTCCTCCTCATTCACAGGGAGGGGAGAGAGACAGACAGAAATGTATTTACATGCCTTTATTTCTGTCTTTCCAGCAGTACAGAGAAAACGTGTCTGCACTCTCTTTACATCAACAGCAGAGAGAGAATAACTCCTCCCATGTACTTCCAGTACAAGTCATGTGACACTCTGAGCTAACATCCGGTGCTCAGCAGTGTGAATAGACTGCTCCTTCGTTCCCACGGTACAGTCCCAAAACATCAACATCCTGTTTGGCTTTCCAGCCATCTGGAGCACTCTTTCCAGCATTGCTCCTTTTTCGTAACACATCTAACGGTAGCGCTGTGTCAAAGGGCAGTGCAATCTCATTCAAGACATGCTGCCCCCACATGCTGTCCACTTTGGGCTCTAGCTTCACACACCCATGTATGTGCCCCCCCCAAAAAAACCCAGATTAGCCCTGAGGGGATGTAGTCCTCAACAGAAAAATGGTTTCTCACTGGTAGGTAGGTGGCAAAGACAGCTACAAAAGTCATTTTGTTGTTGTTGTTGTTTTAAAAAGCAAGTCAATTATAGACCTTGGAAGGGCTCCTTCCATTCATCGAAAGGACTGAGAGAAGCTCCTTTGGGGGACAGGTGTGAGACAAGGTGATTCTTACCAATTCTGCTTTCATCCAGTATCCTCCAGTACTACCACCTCTTGTTATTCTGGAGCATGGGTAGGCAAACTAAGGCCCAGGGGCCATATCCAGCCCAATCGCCTTCTAAATCCGGCCCGTGGATGGTCCGGGAATCAGCGTGTTTTTACATGAGTAGAATGTGTCCTTTTATTTAAAATGCATATCTAGGTTATTTGTGGGGCATTAGGAATTTGTTCATGCCTGCCAAAAAAAATATAGTCCAGCCCCCCACAAGGTCTGATGGACAGCGGACTGGCCCCCTGCTGAATAAGTTTGCTGACCCCTCTTCTGGAGGGTCCCCAAATCCTCTGCTGCAGATTTTCAGATGGTTCAAGGGGAATAACTAAAATTCGCCTCCCCCCTTCCACCAGTGGGAGTCTCCCTCACAGGAATTTATAATCCAATCCATTATATTTCCCAGCTTTAAACTGTGGTAGAACTTAACTTGAATATGAAGTAAAAGCTGTTCAAAAGAGCCATGCATACCCTTACTGTCACTTGTCAGCAGCAACAGGAATTAACAAGTCTCAGTACTGGTATCCTACTATACGCAGTGAAACTCCCAGTCGCAAATCCTTATGTCAACTTCACGGTTTCATTTATTATTAAATCGGTCATTTGCATGTTTTGTTTTCCTTTTGTAAACAAACTCAAAATAAGGCTGTTGGGACCACAAACTCAATCAGAGGAAATTTCCTAAATACACTTATCCTAGGGCCATTCCGATGCTGCTTTCGGAATGACAGCTGGCACCTGTGGCCTTCTGTGAAATACTTTCTGACACTGATGGAGTGGGACAGGTGGCCGAACTGGCAGAATGTGCTGCATTTGATTGATAAAGCGCTACAAGTGTCACAGGCTTATAGACTGTCATTAACATTCAGCAATTCCTCAGTGTGGGAGGTTCATAGACAAGCACAACACACAGGCAACTCTAAGAGAATGGGCAGTTGCTGGGAGTGGGGGTAGGAGGTGAGTGAAAATCTTTGGAGAGCATACTTTGATTTTCCTAGTTACTTTGCTTTTTTACCAAAGGAAAACAAAAGTAAAACCAAGGATTGCCACCACCTTTCCCTTTATCTCGGCCTGTTTGTCCAATGTTATCACAAACATTTAAAATCCCACACTGAGCTGTTTAGTTTAACAGCTGCAGACGGCACCATGTCTCAATGTTACTGCACAAAATTGTTTGCTTCTTGATCAAAATAACTACCTTATTTATATATTTATAAAATTACTTCTGTACCACCATGTCATAAATTTTATCATGGCAGTGTACGCTGTAAAACATCATTTAAAAATGCAGAGAACGATTTAGGTGACAAAAATAAAACTGATGTGGAACTCTGTTGGCACCTTCAACTACTGAATACACAAGCAAGTTTCCTATTATGACACAGGCGGACTACGGTTATTTAAAAAACCCCACGGGAAGCTTGTTTTTTGGCAAAGATTTGGGCAGCAAAGTTTGTCTGATGGCATAGCGATTGCCTTTTATTTCAAACTCTTTACATTTAATAATAATTAATAATAATAATAATAATAATAATAATAATAATAATAATAATAATTTATTATTTATACCCCACCCATCTGGCTGGGTTTCCCCAGCCACATTTAAACCTACCCTCTTTAAAAATGCTTATTTATGAGTTATAATTTTAATGCTCCCCAACCAACTTCATATGTGTTTTCTCCTAACCTAAAATGTAATAACTTTAAATCAAAACATCATACTAAGAAAAAACAACAACCTAAAATCCATATATCCATCCCAGTGCTGGGATGCTAAACAACCCATGCCAATTCATGTTCTCACTATTTCCTCTCCTTTTTATAAAATTATTTATATGCTACATTTGGGGGAAAGTCTACTCAAGGCAGCTCACACCATCATGAAAACCACAGTAAATACAACAATCTAACCAAACCAACAAAGACAGTTATTACAACCACTTAAAACAATTACTCAGTTATATTCTATAATACAGCTCTGAACAAAAATCCTTATTTGTTGGGGGGGTGTATCTAATTGGTCCACAGACAAGTCATGATTTACAGTTTTTGATCACGACCCTATGCAACAGAGAATGGTATTCTGCAGGTGGCTTTGAGAACGCTTATAAACTTCATTTATCTCTTGTTAGAAATACGTTCCTGTACATTCCTGTACAGAAAATACATGAAGATGGGGGAGGGGGGACACTTTTTAGGTTTTGAAACTATATTCAAATATGTCTATTTATGAATCAAGAATTCATAGTCCTTTATTTTGAATACTCAAAGTTTGTCTTCTTTAGCCATTTCCCCTATTCCTGGATTTTTTCAAAAAGAAAAAGAAAAAAGAGAGAGAAGAAAAAAGAAAAGAAAAAGAAAGCCTGGACCATTTCAGTGTAGGGGTGTTTTGTTTTTGTTTTTTGTTTTTGTTTGTTTTTGAGGCCAATAGCAGGGGGAGCCAAAGCCAATGACATAGAGGCAACTCATTTAAATTTTGTGCCATCAACGCAGAGACTAAAAAGGAGTTAATGTAAGGAGGGATTGTAAGAAGACAGGCAAGAAGGGGGGGTGCTCGCTGAGGGCAGACTGATCCATTCACTCTAATGGATCAGCCTCCTCTGTTTTTAATGTGAACTGTACAGTAAGTTTTTTCTTATGTATTTTACTTTGCTTCTTGACCCCAACCAATCAAGGATCATGTAGCAAACATGATTAAGTCATAGCACCATAGACCCAGTCAGAGTGAGCTACAGTATGTATAATCACTGTTGGTAATTAACAGCTCTCACTGTCTCACTCTGAATGCTGATGGTGGTGGTGGGAGATGGAATGCGTTCATATTGCCAGAACAACCTGGCTGATACATACCGGTAGGTATCTTGCCACACAGTACTTTTATTGATTGCCAATAGTGTACTGTAAAAAACTTTTCATCCTAACACCTCACTCAGTCATAGTCAGTTATGTGTAAAGAGTTGAGACACAACAGGGATGAAGATTTGGATGTGTAATATATTATGAATGGACAACATCCCCATTTAGATGTGCATTTACACAGCATTATTTTTCAGTGTGATATGCCTTTCAATGCACAGTGAAATGTACATCTCAATCCATACTCTTGCCTAGATGGGCAATGTCACATGGGCTGCATCTGAGTAAAGGATTGTTGAATTTGTTGGCTCAATAATAAGGATAATTTTATATCCTTCCATGGCCCCTATCCCCCTGTGAACTGTTTCATATCCTGTTTCAAAGCCCTATACGGCCTAGGACTCTCGTACCTACGGGACCGCCTCTCCTGGTATGTCCCACAGAGGAACTTACGGTCTTCAAATAAAAACATCCTGAAGGTCCCAGGCCACAGAGAGGTTAGGCTGGCCTCAATGAGAGCCAGGGCTTTTTCGGCTGTGGCTCCAATCTGGTGGAACGCTCTGTCACAAGAGACTAGGGCCCTGCGGGACTTGACATCTTTCTGCAGGGCCTGCAAGACAGAGCTGTTCCACCAGGCCTTTGGTCAGGGCACAGCCTGACTCCCTCCTTTGGCAATCTTCACAGAACTTTGGCCCAATGGTTGCCATCAATTTGATTTGAATTAATTTTATAATGAAATAATTTTAGAATGGTGTACTATTTTATTGTTGTTAGCCACCCTGAGCCCGGCTTTGGCTGGGGAGGGCGGGATATAAATAAAATTTATTATTATTATTATTTTGCAAAGGAGTGCGGAAAAACAGCAAAAGAGGGGCATTAGAAATTTATGTTTATGTGCAATATTTGGGAAGATGTGGTGCTCGAAAAAATTAATTCAATGAATGACCTGTTCCATTTACCTAATATATTTACTAACAAACATTGATTGCTCCTCACTCCAATTCCACAAGGGCAACACAACAAAATTAGGCAACTTGGCAATGGACAGCACTTCATGTTCCATTTTCTATTCCTTATGGTAGAAATGCATATAATTGCTTTGGCAGCATACATGGGGAAAGAGGGTGTGCAGGAAATAACTGACCTTTCAAACAGTCAGAAAGAAGCTCAAAGATGCCTATTTACTGTAGCTCTCTTGGTGATTGATATTAACTATGATAGCCTCCCTTCAGGAAGGAAGAATCTAGTCTTCTTATTCTAGGGTTTATAATAAGTGGTTTTTTTCCTGAAAAATTTGGCTATCAGTAACAGGTTTTTAATGTTAACACTCAGCAGATCTGAAAGCATAGGTTCTAGCATTCTGAAACATGAAAGCAGGCTGCTGAATTTATGCCAGAATTAGCTAGGAGTGCCACATCATAATGGCCTTGTCTCTTTGGATCTAATGGAATCCCCTTAGGTTACTATTTTTCTTCATGTTTTAAATCAAAATAGTCCAATAAGTAGTGATGTATGGAAGTGAAAGCTGGACCATAAAGAAGGCTGATCGCCGAAGAATTGATGCTTTTGAATTATGGTGCTGGAGGAGACTCTTGAGAGTCCCATGGACTGCAAGAAGATCAAACCTCTCCATTCTTAAGGAAATCAGCCCTAGTGCTCACTGGAAGGACAGATCCTGAAGCTGAGGCTCCAATACTTTGGCCACCTCATGAGAAGAGAAAACTCCCTGGAAAAGACCCTGATGTTGGGAAAGATGGAGGACACAAGGAGAAGGGGACGACAGAGGACAAGATGGTTGGATAGTGTTCACGAAGCTACCAGCATGAGTTTGACCAAACTGCGGGAGGCAGTGGAAGACAGGAGTGCCTGGCGTGCTCTGGTCCATGGGGTCACGAAGAGTCAGACACGACTAAACAACAACAACAAGAAGTCCAATAAGGATCGAGCATGCTCCAAGTGTCTGTAGGGGATGAGGACAGAAAGTCAGGAGGGTATTTTACATTTCTTTTCTTCTTTTCTTCCATGTTATGTATTTTTGTGTTTTTATATTGTAAACAGCCCAGTGAATAATCATGGAATCCAAGGCACCATACATAGTCCCCAGTCAGTTTCCTATCCAGGCACTGACCTGCTTAGCTTCAGCAAGATGGGGGCCTCATGTGCCTTCAGGCCACACTCTTAAAATGAAATGGAGTGTCCTGGAAAAGGCACCAGCTGGACGAATGGTGAAGATGGGGAGCACTGCATATTCCAACATTTTGCAATCTTGTGATATTAAAAATGTCGCTAATATCCAGGATTTGTGAAAAGAATCATTAGTGAAAAGCAGGCAAGTTTTCTCAAAGCCTCTGAGTTTGCTCAAAAGCTGTCTTTTTGATGAGTAGACACCTGTTAATCTTTCAAGTAGATGAAGCCACATGGTGCACTTATCAGTGACAAATAGGGAGAAGGAAAAACCACTAGAGATAAAAGTCTGAACTGAAAGATTATAACATTTCACTTACCTAGGACACTGCCATCCAAGCTTGTAGATATCCTGGCTCAGATGGAGGGCATCTCTCTGTTTAATAATAAAAAGGAAAATAATGATTCATTTGATGACAACAAATATTCCACAGTATTTTCTGCCTTCTTTGGGGGACGCTGTGCGATGCAAAATGATTTTTTTAAAAAAATCCTGTCCTTTAAACAGTTTGTATTATTCTGTGATGGCAATGATAGACTATGAAGCATATCATCATCACCTTGCATGTGAATTCACTATGCAAGTCACTATGCAAAGGTTTTGTTTCTTTACCCCTGTCCAAGGGTAAATGGGTTATAAGAACATTGACAGGGATGATGTGAAAATTATGACTGCATATAAAGTATGATGCGAATTATCATTAGGAGAAAAGGAAAGCTGGATTTGATTTATGTGATAATAAGCAGCAATGTTAAGTAGTTGAGACCGCATTATCTTGTGCCTTTTTAAAAGCTTGGCAATGGGCTGTGCTGTTTCCAGTTGTTTAAAGGCCCAGAAAGCACACAGCTAATCGTTTCTCATTTTGTTGCAGGCAAAATCTGTATTCCACAGACAGAACCATAAAGCTCATCTGGAGATTACACAAGGAGACCTAATTGAACAGGCTCTTCAGAGCCAACCCATAAAAGCTGCATGCTGATTGACAGGAGTGAAAGAAGTCTTGAAGCAGTTTTTGGAGAAACAAGCCACTGATTTATATTTAGCAACTTTATTCAAAAGTTTTGTTTAAATGTCCTCTCCCAATCATCAAGACTTCATTTTACTAGGATTCAATTTTACCAGAGAGATCATCTAGATTTTCAGTGCAAGATGGAAACATTTTTTCCTGTGTGAGATGTACATTTGCAAGTGCATCTAGAGCAACCATCTTCTCACTTAAACACAAACTTTCCATATACATAAGCAACAATGTCAAAGCCTCAAACTCATCTATCATTCATAAAAATACACGTATCTCCAAAACTCAAAACAAAACACTGACCAATACAATACTTTAGCTGGAAGTGTCTGGAAGGATCAAGTACAACAAATGAAAGTTCAAAGCAGACACATGCTAAGAGTCTCCATCTGTTTTCCAGAAATTCAGGGCCCAAAGTCTGCAAATAACTTAGTAGTTTAAGAGTTGCAACCCAATCAAAGCCATTTCAATTGATTCATGCTCAGATTTTAAATCCAGTAATGTATCCCACAGGCATCTGGTTGGCCACAGCGAGAACAGGACCCATTGGCCTGATACAGCAGGCTTTTCTTATGTTCTTATATTCTTATCAATTACACCAGCATTTTGCATATTTAAACCATATTTGCATATACACACACACTAAATTCTCTGCTTCTCTCAGATTAGTCCTGGAACAACTTTCAACTAAAATAGTTTTCAGCTTTATAGAGTCTTACCTCCCATGTAACACATGACAAACATATACAAATGCAGATATGCATACTTATCTCTGCACTCTGTACCAAGCAAAGACAGTGATGTTTCACACTCAAGAGACAAACAATCTTTTTTAAGTGGATAAAACACTCCCTCTCATACCAGCAACAGCAGTAGCTCTTCACTTCCAGTTGGATCAACCTGCTCTATGGAGACTCACAAAAAAAAAGGCCAATTCTGCTTAAGTGTGGAACCTGAAAGACCAGGGAGGGCAGTAGGCAATTAGTCAGGAGAAAAATGTTGACAGCGAGGTAAATATTTAACATATTTTTTGCAGGCCCAATGAGGGTGGCGCTGTGGGTTAAACCACAGAGCCTAGGACTTGCCGATCAGAAGGTCGGCAGTTCAAATCCCCGCGACGGGGTGAGCTCCCATTGCTCGGTCCCTGCTCCAGCCAACCTAACAGTTTGAAAGCACATCAAAGTGCAAGTATATAAATAGGTACCACTCTGGTGGGAAGGTAAACAGCATTTCTGTGCGCTGCTCGGGTTCACCAGAAGTGGCTTAATCATGCTGGCCACATGACCCAGAAGCTGTACGACATCTCCCTCGGCCAATAAAGCAAGATGAGTACCGCAACCCCAGAGTCGGTCACGACTGGACCTAATGGCCAGGGGTCCCTTTACCTTTTTAAATAGGAAATTCTAGCCTTAAGAATAGTTTGCACGTACGGTATTTATTTAGCAGTTAAGAAGGGGTTCTCACTATATACTGCTTCCTTACAACAAAATCATTTTAAAAACCAGTTAAAACATATAGTTCCACTATTGATCTTTTAATAAAACATTGCTGCAGCAAACTGTATCCTTTCAGATAATCATGCAGAATAGATTGTGTTAAGAGTATGCAAAATCTCCCAAACAGAGGACATTTCTTATAACTTATTGTCTGCTCAGCAGTATTTGGGGGGGGGACCTGAAGCAATATAGGTTGGAATTCAGTATTTCCTCACTGGACTGGATCCAGTGGCTACTGCACTGTTGGAGCTCTCTTTGCCTTCCTGCTACAGGTGAGGAGATGACTATGAGAAAAGAAACTATGCAACTGATGCCATCCTCTCTGAAGCCGAGTGGCCATTTGAATCAGGAATTGGTGGCCCAGGAATATAAAGTGCAATCAGAATGTTAATTTCCAAGAACATGCCAAATTTATGAATCCATTGATTTGCACCATACGCTACTGAAGGAGGCAAATACTGGCATTTTTGCAAAAGTACTATCCGAGAAATGAGACAGGTTCCTGTTTGCAATGGCAGATTGCTGATGTGATTTTTCCTTGGTAAATATCCAGCTTTTCATAATTTAGCATCAGCTGTTTGTACTTATGCCTCTTCTGCTCCTGGGCACCAGAAACACTTTAGGGCAGCTTGACAGCAGGTGTGTGAGCTCAGCAGTGAATGGAACCAGATCTTAAATTAGCAGCACTTGGCTATCCAAGGCCTGTAATATACTAATCATAAGCTGAATGCTCCCATGAAGCAGCTTGATTTATCTATTTTCACCTTTGGATGCTTAGAATTTTTTTTGAATTTGAACTTATTTTTCATTAAAACTTAGGTCATCAAAATGCTTAAGAATGGGTAGAAAGTAGTACACTATGTCATCAAGTAGCTAAACAAGTACAGAACTAAAAAGAGAACAGGGAGTGGAAAGCAGGAAGTGTCTAAACACTGAGGATGGCATTTTCCCTTCTTTTCAGCATTTCTCTCCACACATACCTATGGTTCCTTGCCCAAATCCATCCTAACAAGGTCAGTGGAAGCAGCCTTATCACACTTTTATCACCTTTTGGATCAATGCAAATGCAGACTATCTACACCAGGCTTCCTCAACCTAGGCCCTCCAGATGTTTTTAGACTACAATTCCCATCACCCCTAACTACTGGTCCTGCTAGCTAGGGTTCATGGGAGTTGTAAGCCAAAAACATCTGGAGGACCGAGGTTGATCTACACTGTGTTCCTTTAAGTGAGATGAGCATTTGGGCACATATTCAAAGGCACATCCTTCTGAAAGCAATGCAGTGCAGATAATCAGCATCTATAAGTGCCTTGTTCAAGTAGAAAGGCTGGCAGTGGGCTTATATATATTTGATTCCATGGTGCTGAGTTCAGGGAAATGAAGATGTATTGTACACTGTATCCAGGAATATCCTCATTCAAGAGAAATGAACTGCAGCTACGTAGCCCTTTCATGTCATCAGGAGTATGTGTTGACTTATACACTTTCTCTCTCTCGCCTGCACGTACACCCAGCTCCAAAACTATCTTGAAGCTTGGTTTAGGGCTCAGAGGATCAACACCGCAACAGAAGTTCCTCTCTTGGGCAGAAGGTAGCACTGAGCTAAAGGTACATGTGGGAGCTCTTTTCATTTTCTTTTTGACATACAGTTATCATGGAGGGAAGGAAGAAGCTTGTACTCACAGAATGCACACCATGGGACATTGCATTCTCTGACGCCACCCCATAATCATTTAAATTGCAAATGAAGAGTGCCCTTTTACAGTTAAAACATCATATGAGGAAGAGAAGTTAGGCTCAAGTCTAGTTTCCCACTCACCAGCTTTGCCCAAACCAACTGAGAATTTTACAGCCTGCCTGCTGGGTGGTTTGTTTGTTTGTTTTGCTAACAATATCAGAGGTCAGCATGAATGCACAAGGACTCCCACTAGCGCCATAGGACTTTGATTCTATTTTCTCCCATCACATATCTTCTGTATTGGCTCAGGGGAGAGGGTTCAGAAGAACCCCCAGAAAAGTGCCCAGGAGCAGGAGAGGGTGACTGTTCCATCAGCAAGCAGAAATAAAAAATGCTTGCTTTGGCAGAGTGATCTGCTTAGTGCTACACTGAATTCTTCCCAATGTATGTTATTATTCATTTCATTTCTATACCACTTTATACTGTTAAAAAAAAATCAAAGCAGTTTACAACACGTTAAAACACAAAATAAAACATTACTGAAGAAAGTCAAATATAAAGTATACTTTCAATGTAGCATGTTTAGCCCTTGTCACTGCCAGCTGACAGTTTTGGAGAAGCCAGAGGGGCTTTTTTAAAGAAAAAAAAAGCCTGATATGCTTCAGCAGGCCCCCTGGTATGCTGAAACCTACTCCTGCCATTGCCTTTGGCCAATTTTGGCATCATATATATCCACACATAGGACAACAGTGAGCAATGTCATTGATTAAAGTAACAACAACAAAACAGAATGAGACTGGGATAGCACGTGAAAGATGTTCCATAAAGAAAATGTAAACCTTCAAAATGATCCAGTGTAATGAGTTAGCACTCCACGCTGCAATGTTTTCCTATAGTAGATTCTAAAGTATCACTATAAGATACATTTTTTAAAAAACCACATTTGGATTGTAACCATCATGTTACCATATTTCCCAGGAAAGTTGCCAATGAATTCACACAGTCAAGGTAAGAATTTTGTTCAGAATATTGAAATATATTTACTCAATATAGCATACCCTACAGAGTCAGTAAACATCAGAGTGGACGACATGTATGTATCCACTTAGGTTCATCTTATGCAGCATCACATTCAACATTTTTATTTTTCTTGGTTATAGCCAATTTAATTGTGATGAGCAAAGCGTCTTCAAACGTTGCATTAGATAATGCACCTGTGGGGACTTTAGGCATACAAAATAATTTGTATGTATCTGTGTAAACATATGTTTTCAAGTGCTTAAGGACAAACTACTTGATATAGAAAAAGAGCCAACACTCAAATCCCTCTTCCTCAGATAATCACTCTTTCACCTTTACAATAAACAGAAATTGCTATAGGAACTCCCTTTCCTGTTATCCCACCTTCTCTATAGATGTGTTCCACCCATTTCAATTGCCTTGTTAATACCTGTTAAGATAACACGGCAAGCTGCCAAAATAATGGCATTTCTGCAGGCTTGCCAAAGGCTTCCTCTAGATTACATTTTGTCTTTTTATATATGCGAAGAGAAAATATGTGCATTTCAGCAAACGGACGAACTGCTGCCAGGTGAACTGTATTGATTTAGCTTTGGCTATGTCAGGAAAGTATTCTCAGGATGATAGCAAATGCTGTGCTGAATTAAAGGAAATCAACACCTTATACTATATTCTGTAGTGCTAATGTGGAACAGTGCTACAGTTTTTTAACCCAAACCACTCTAATTCCATCTCTGTAGAAAAGCACAGCATAGGTGTTAAGACTGGTTTCCCTAGCCTCTTGGTTTACAAGGTGCATAGTACTCACAGGACTAAGAGTGCTAAGCAGCTGATCAGTGCTATAAATACACTTCCAATTAAGATGACAATTTTCAGCAGCTTACCCAATTTAAAAGTCACTGCATTCCTGACCTTGTGATACCCTTGTCAACAGCCACACTTCTCACAGCTGTCTGCTAACACATTGCACCCGTGCAACAGTTTGCCACTTTCTTTGACCCCAGAAAAGGGATACATCAGTCCCATGATTGCTGTTCTTTCCCCACTTTTTGCCCCTGTCCTGCATCTATTCTTAGCTTCTTCATGCTCAGCCCCCACCTCTCATCACTTCAGGCAGAAATCAAAGTGCAATGGCCAGAATTTGAGCTTCAATTCCCAGAATTAAAAAACATAACTTTTGAAGAAATGGTACAAAGGACCCTGCCATATTACATTTTTTTAAAAAATAATTTTTATTATCCGGCCAATCAAATCAAATTAAATCACATCACATAAATTCCAAATTACAAAGCCGAATTTAAAATTTTGTTGGGGGGACCCATATTTCAAGATCCGAAGGGGGATTCTGATCATCTTCTTGCTACTGTGTTAATGTCCAAATCAATCCAAATCAGTCCAAACAGAGTTCATAATTCTATCCAGTCTTGTCTTGCTGTTTCCACATCACCTCTTGTTCATATATTTTCTCTTTTTTCTTTATGATCTCTTCTGATAGTCTCCTTAAGCCGATAAACACCAATAATAATCCTGTGTGAATTTTTCCGTTCTTCCAATCCTCAAATCGAGATGGTTTCCATATATCATCACCTTCATAGATAACATCGCTCTTTCCATCATTAATCTCGCAAAACTGTCGCTCTTAAGTCCCTCTGAGGAGTTTCACCCACAATATATAAACAGCTCTATTTCTCTCTTTCTCCTCCCAGACTCAAGACCTCCAACAGAACTTCCCAATATGGCGACGGCATTTTTAACTGCGTCATTCCAAAGCTCTTATACATTCCACGCTCTTCTTAAAACATGCTTTGGTTCGAAAGTTTATCTCCACACAGCCTTAAATCCACAGTTTAAGTCCTTAAAACGACATTTCTGACTTGTGAGGGGAGGGGATTCTTATTTAATCACATAAGGAAAGAAAGGAAAGTTTTCCCCCCTCCCCCATCAGTCATTTGCCATACCGTATCTTGGCGTATCTTCTCATGTTTTATTCTTGTCTTGTTTTATCAGAGATCTCTTCTGTTAGCAGTCTTTACTCCCCCTCCTTCCTTGAAATATGTGCATTCCTTCATCCAAATTGTTTCTTTTGAAGTTTTTGCAGCTAGTGGCGTGGATCAGGGACGGCGTCCAGGAGCGCCAGAATCCCACAGGAGGGCTTTGTGCTTAGTGCCCCCATCCCCACAAATTCGGGGGTGGTATAGGGCACAGCAGGCAAGGGCAGCCCCCCCACCATCCTGGGGGGGGGTAGGGAGGCTAAAAACTCCCATCATAGCCTCCAAATTACCTCATGTGGGTCGGAGAGATGTTATTGTCAGCCATCATCCGATGCGCCCCCTAGTGGCCCCCCCCAGGACCCTGCCATATTACAAGTAGAATACTAGTCCATCTAGCTCTGTATTTGTCTGAGTGCCAGAGGCTCTTTGGGGTTTCAGGCAGGAATTATTCCCAGGCTTACCTGAAGGCCCCAGGCATTGAAACTGGGACTTTCTGTATGCAAGGTATGTGCTCTTCTGCTCAGGTCTAGCCCCATGATTCATAGGAGTATGAGAAATACCTTAGAGAAGCCAATGAAACTTAGTCATCTGGGGCACCTGGGAATTTGCAGTCTTGCCTTTAGTTAGTTACCGTAATTGGGGTTGTTTATTTATCTATTTAAAAGATGTGGATCTGACCTAAATTCTGGGGCTTCCCTACCTGAGGTGAAATGGGAAGGTGCCACCCCAACCCACCAAAGCCTTCCTTGCCTAGGTCATGTGGTGCTGCCCGCAAAGCAGCAGCAGTGGGTTCCAATGCGATCTCACGAGAGCTCATGGAGTGCACAAGATCTCATGAGATTTGGGTGAGATATCATCAGAAGTTGCCGCCACCATCACTTTCCCAGCAGCAAAGGAAGTGGAGCACCCATGGTGTTCCGCTGCCTGAGATGGCTGCCCCTGCCTGCCTCATGGGTGGGCCAGCCCTGCCTAAATTAATAGACATACTTGGTAAGCTGTGCTGCTAATTAGTTAAGTCAATTAACTGACACATATTTTATTTTTTAAAAAAATAAATTGAATTTATCAAGAGTGTTCACCTGTGGCTCAGCTATTACCAGACAAGAAAATGGAGTTGTCCAATAGCAGATGATTCTCCACATTTTACGTAATGCATTCCACATATACATAAGTAAAAGCAATGAGATTTTTCTACAAATATTTCAAAGTGGTAAAGAATCTAACTTGAAAACAAAAGGCCCCCAAGTCCAATTCTCAGCATATTCAGTTAGGCTGGAAAAGCTACTGTATCTGAAACCCAGGTGAGCCATTGGAAGTTAGTGCAGACTATACTGAGCTAGGTAGACCAAGGAGTGACTTGGTATAAGTCAGTTTTCTGATTCACTTCAATTAATTTAATTTTCTTTCTCATTCTTCTGTTGAACAACAAACAAGAGTAAGATATTATTTTGAACATAATGGCCTACAGGTTTGGGGGTTTTGTTTTCTTTTACAAGATTCAATGATTGTCCAAATAAGTTATTCTTCCTCCAGTACAGCATGGAGTACAGAGGCTTTTGAAAGCATGGTTCAAAGAATTATGTTATTTTAATTACCATGTCCAATTATGCACTAACTGGAAGGAATAGATTGGTGTAGCTACTAACACCTAAAACAGGCACAATGTTTGATAAAGCTAGACATTAAGACCCAGGGGAATCCTAGGGGGATGGAGCAATCCTTGCATTCTAAGTCAAGGATAGAAGGTGGGTGAGATTTCGTCTTCTTCTATTTTGCTGCACCAGTTTCTAGAAGCAGATATGGAGATATGCAGGGATTTAAACAGAGGCACCACAGGCAAGTGCCAGGTTCTGCAGCTCCAGATGGTAGGCCTTGAACCAATGGATTCAAATTACAGGAAAAGATATAGTGACTAAGCATTAGGAAAAACTTTCTGACAGTAAGGGGTTCAACGGTGGAACAGACTACCTTGGAAGGTGATGGACCCTCTTTCACTGAAGGTTTTTAAACAGTGTGTCAAAGAATCACGTACAGTTAGAAGGAACCCCGGGGGTTATCTGCCCAATCCCTTGCAATGCAGGAATCTCAACTAAAGCATCCATCACAAAGGGCTGTGTGTGTATCTGTGTAGTTTGGACAGACATTGCCAGAGGTTCTTTAGCTGCGATTCCTGCTTTGCACAGGGTTAGAATAGATGACGCTTGGGGTCCCTTCCAACTCCACAGTTCTATTATTGTATACATGAGTGGTTTGTTTTGTTTCTTCCCTGACTTTCTTCCATGATGGAACTTAAAAGTTTGCTCTCCAAACAGTGATTGGCACAAACTGATTTTAAGCTGTATTTCCGTCAATTGCTGGATTTTATGTTTTAATGTATTATATACTTTGATGTTAGCTGACCTGAGCCCGGTTTGGCTGCGGAGGGCGGGATATAAATTTATTATTATTATTATTGTTATTGTTATTATCTTCAGCAAGGTCATAATCAGATCCATAATACATAATTTCAGTTAAATCAAAATAACTGCCAAGGAGCAGCACAGGACATGTGACAATGTGTCTGAAACAATGTGAGGAAATTCAGCCACTGCATAAGCTTGTGGTTTACCCTTCCTACACTATGGGTCCTCTAACCTTGACAAAAGCTTGTGTTTTCTGAGAGAAAACACACAACTTAGTAATGTTACAAGTGATTTTAATTTTAAAGAGCAGTTTTTCTTAAGGTTGCCAAGGTGACATGTTTGCAAACAAAACATGGGCACTGCATCAAAATATATTGTTAGTGCAACAGATAAGTAAAGCCTCCAAGCAAGATATAAAGTGGGTTTTTTTGTTTGTTTTTTACTGAACTTGCAAATAGATGTGGCTTACTTGCCTTTACTGTATCATTCATTTCATCTATGCAGTGATTCCATGGTAAAAAGTTTGTGTGTGTGTGTGTGTTTTTAACGGTAGCCCCCAATTCCCATGGGGGAATTGATGTGATAAATTGGCATGTAAACCAAGAGCAATTTATGTTGTCTTAGAAGCCAGACTACGTTTTACATATAATCAGGAGGCCTTCTACAATCATAAAGGCAGTGTGGTGAATTGCCCCAGAACTATACATTTTCCATCATTATTCTTGTTACCCAAGGAAAGTAAATAACTTGGGAATTAGCAGCAAGGTGACACTGCCATGCACTTACCCTCAAAAGCAAATCCCACAGCATTTACAAAGGGGTAAAATATTTAGATCGTAGCACATAAAAGCAACATTCTTAAAGAGAAACAGTAATTAATCATTGTATTTCCTTTTTATGAAATTAATTTAGTTACTGGTTAGAAAATAGAGGTAAAGGTAAAGGATCCTGGATGGTTAAGTCCAGTCAAAGGCGACTATGGGGTTGCAGTGCTCATCTCACTTTCAGGCTGAGGGAGCCGACGTTTGTCCACAGACAGTTTTCCGGATCATGTGGCCAGCATGACTAAACCACTACTCATGCACAGAGGACTGTGACAAGTGCCAGAGCACATGGAAACGCCGTTCACCTTCCCGCCACATTTATCTACTTGTACTAACATGCCTTCGAACTGCTAGGTTGGCAGAAGCTGGGACAGGGCAACGGAAGCTCATCCCGCTGTGGGGATTCGAACTGCCAACCTTCCAATCAGCAAGCCCAAGAGGCTCAGTGGTTTAGACCACAGCACCACCCGTGTTCCTGGAGGTACAAATGCCATTCATTTCCATTTAAATGAAATCATTTTAAAACAAGTGTGTTGTGGTGTGTGTTTATTTCTAAATTGTCCTGACTGCTATGCCATATGAGGAATCTAAGGGTCACAAATAGCTTAAATGGATGACAATTAATGAGTACAGTTTACCAAAAATTATCATTGCAAATTTGTAATTTTACAGGGGCCTTTTAGGAGATCCAGAACTACATGCGTAACTCGGCCTAGAGGGAAAGGCTTTTAATGCTGAAATGTATGACTCAAAAGGTGACCTATGAGCCACACAATGCCTTCCCTTTTTCTATACAAGAGTAGGACATCCCACCTTTAAACTAAAACAATCAAATACAATGTCAGTGCTATCATAAAATATGAATTTTGTGAGCCAAGCAGCATCATGTGAATTTGCATGCAAATCATTACTGGAGACAGCAGAAAATAATATGGCTAGAATTAACACTGATTAGGCAGATTTAAGAGCAATTGTGAAGTTATGGATTAATTTTAAGTTGTGACTGATTGTCCATGGAATGCAGCACAACCTTATAGTGATGGAATTAAGAAATGTAAGACTTTTCTTTTTTTAAAAAAAGAAGAAGACAAGACAGTTTGGGCATTATGTTGCCTTTTTCTGTAACTGCAGCAAAACTTCAGTCACCAAGCCTTATTCTAAAGCATCCTGCAATCTGCAGAATCTTTTTACTCATCAGCATCAACTGTGTCTCATTCTTGGCAGCCGCGTGGTGGTACATTCCCTAGACTGTGTCATGCTGAGCATCTGGATCCTCATCTGCTGCTCAGGTTTCTTCCCATCATCACCAGGATACAAACGAACTTAGGGAGTCTGACCAGACCACTCAAAGGCTATTTTTCATTTAAAGGTTGAGTGTCAGAATATTTCCCCTCTCCCTTCCTTTATCTGGAGCCCTCTTTAGAAAGGGTCAAAAGGAAATGGAAAAGCAAGCGGAGGAAAATTAGAAACAACCCCCCGCCCCAAATATATGTAACTATTGTTCCCTGTTGTCCACTATATGGTCTCTGCCACAGCATTCCTTTTCTATCAGCATTGAGTCCTAGTACCAATCCAAAACACTTTATTTTTGTTTATTGTATGCATTAAAATATATTGATTTCAGTGAATGGGAAGGTTCAGATAAAAAACAAAGGGGAGTGTTTGGGTATGCACAGTGGATATAGCGGTTTGGGTATGCACAGTAGATATAGCAGTAAATATGATTCAAGAAAGCAGTTAGAATATTCTAACAGGTTAAAAGGAAATAATAAACCTCTATTTGTAGCTAAAATTACACACCCTATTAGATTTCATGTAGACCTCATCTTCTGCTGCTGACCCACTGACTGAATAACATCATGCCATGCAAATTTGCTGTTCTGGAAGATGAAAAGATACCTCATAAAGGGGCAACCTGCAATTAGAATGTATAATTATACCTTGGGGCAGAAAGGAAGCAACCAGATTGCATTCAGCTACTCATATCTAAAGACATTGTATGGGGTTGCGATGTGGGGAGGCCCTGTGATTCCCACTTTCTAAGCCTCCTCACTCAGAACTCTGCTCCTCATGCCCCACTCTTAATTAGAATACTGTAATTTACAGTTCTGTGTACTTCTTTGCAATGGGGTGCAATTTGTGGGTTGGGACTGCCAGCTCCAGAATGACAAGGGACGCCTAGTCACACATGGGATTTTGCAGGGCCCTACTTGTTTCCATATGCCGCCCTGCCATCCCCGGAGGGGGCAGAGCAGAGGCCTTTTTAAAAAGGGACTACTGCATGTCACATCAGACCTCTTTCCTCATCACACCTCTCCACTTTGTAGTGGACCAGGTTTGTGCTTGGCAGGTGATGGGAAGAGACGAATACAAGTGGTGGGGGGCAGCTGCCACAAGTTAAATCTCTTGCTGCTACTGCCTCTGTCCCCAAAGGCTTTCTCCTGGCCAATATGGGTAGCTTCATTCCCAAAAGGCCTTGCATGCTCATGGAGACAATGGGGCGGCAGGATGTCTGATTCAGATAAGGAATTTTATAATCAACCAGGTCCTACTGGCATGTTTTTCCTTGACTATTATATGCACAAGTTATTGAGAAATAATTCTCCTGTTTTACAACTACTTCCATGATTCTGAAAAAAAAGAGATTAGTCCTCCTGTATGCAGGCTACTCCATTCCACACCCAGGGCATCTTAGCCTCTACCTAATCATAAGATAAGAAAGTAAATTTCCCCTTCCACCATTTTATGAAGCATGGCTTATTCATGATTGATGAGAGAACAAAGCTTATTAAACAGGACAAAAGCATTGCAATGTCCTAAGTTGCAAAGGTACAGTTAAACAACAAGGTTACCTATGTCTATCTGGAAATGAAAATCCAGGATGACACTTTCCTTTTTCAGAACATCCTTAACACTGGAAAGCACCATTTAAAAGTCTGCAGAATCACTTCATTAATATTTACTGCACATACCTTACTAGCAACCACTTACTGAAGATTAACCATTATGCTCCAGCTAGTGGTTTCAGAACACTCAGAATTACATTGTATGCTGTAAGTATTAAAATTAACTTAGAAACATGTAGTCCATTAGCTTGCTCTCTTTACAACAATAATCTAATTTTCATTCCCACAGTAATCTCATGTAACTGGCCTCCCTACTCCCCACACATGCACTGTGAATCTACTTTCTGGGATTTTGCAAAAGTGTTGCTGTTCTCTTTTCTCTATGTGTTTTCAAAAAATCTTAACCTTACTAAAGGTTAATACATTGGTTGGTTGCTTTACTGTTAATGTTCATTAAGAATAATATTTGAAAAGATGACAGAACCAGTTTTTTGAGGGGAAGCTAAAGCAATTAAAACTGAAATTACTCATTAAAATGAAAACTATTGCAATAAAGGTGACTTAAACCCATTGCCTATTATTATTATTATTATTACTGACTTGGTTGCTAATAACACATTTATCAGCACATCCAGCCTGGCCCTAACTTACAGGAAATAAGCAGCTCTCTGATTATGTACTGCTTTAATTATGTGTGCATGGCCCTGGGACACTTAATATTATGTGTATGGTGTTTATGTTTGGTTAAAACTAGTATTGTTGAAGAACTTGTAAGGAATTGTAAGATCAAAACAACAAAACATATGGTGCATTTAAGATTCTGTTTTCATAGCCAGACGACTTTTGTTAGCTTCCTCTGAATAAGTGTTCCGCTTCCCACTGAGTTTGCTAGTTGCATGTGCCACCTCTCTTTACATAGAAGCGCTACTGTTGTGATGATTAAAATTAACTTGCTAAAGGAGTAATATTAATTAACTGAAATCAACATCCCATTCATAAGCACAAAAAACCCTTACAAACCACTCATTTAATCTCAGTAATAATTAACACATAGGAATACGCATAACCCTGATAGCAGTTAGCCAATTTTGTAACAAGAGATAAAAAAGTGTATTAGCAGTGAACAACTACCTTGAACTGAAGGTGTGCAATTGAATGTAAAACATTTATAGCAGAAATGTTGGTAGAATTAATTCTACCCAAATATCAATGAGTATCTGAACGGGAGGTTTGCAAGGCCAATACATTCCTGATCTTTTGGGTAATGGTTAAGTTCTTTCTATGGAATCATAGAATTATATTATTGTAGAGCTGGAAGGTACCCAAAGGGTCATCTAGTCTAACCCCGTGCAGTGCAGGAATCTCAACTAAAGCATCTATGAAAAATGACCATCAAATGTCTACTTAAAAACCTCCAAGGAAGGAAGTCCATCACCTCCTGAGGGAGACAATTCCACTGTTGAAGTGCTCTTACTGTCTGAAGGTTCTCCCTGATGTTTAGTTGGGATTTCCTTTCTTGTAACTTTAATCCATTCGTTCAAAACCTCCAGAGCAGGAGACAACAAGCTTGCTCCATCTTCTATGTGTCAGTCCTATAGATGTTTGAACATGGCTATCATATCTCCTTTCAGTCTTCTATTTTCTAGGCTAAACATAACCAACTCCCTCAACTGTTCTTCATAAGGCTTGGTTTCATAAGGCTTCATAGGGTCTTGGTCGCCCTACTCTGCACATGTTCCAGATTTTCAATGGTTTTCCATGTTCTTCTTAAATTGTGCACAGAACTGGACACAGTACTCCAAGTGTGGTATGAACAAGGCAGAATAGAGTAGCACTATTCTTTTGAGCTGGGCACAATACTTCTGTTGATGCAGCCTAGAATGGCATTAGCTTTTTTTTGTTCCTGCATCACACTGTTGACTCATGCTAAGCCTGTGGTCTACTAAGACCCCTGGATCCTTTTCACATGTACTACTGGGAAGTCAGGTGTTCCCCCATCTTATATTTGTGCAACTGGTTCTTCCTGCCTAAGTGGAGAACCGTACATTTCCCCCTATTTAAATTCATTTTGTTAGTTTTGGCCCTATTCTCCAATCTGTTAATCCATCTTGAATCCTGATTTTCTCTTCTGCAGCACTGGCTATCCCAATCCATTTTGTTTCATCTGCAAATTGGATGAGCAGTCCCTCAATATATTCATCCAAATAATTTATAAAGACATGCAACAATGATGGGTGCAGGACAGAGCCCTGCAGCACCCCACTTGTCACTTTTTTTCAGTAGGGCGAGGAACCATTAGTCAGGGATCAAGACTTTACTCAAAGACCACAGAGTCTCCAGTTAAGGAGCCAGACCAAGTTCTGGGCTCTAGGTCTGATGTACATCAGGATCGCTGCATTTGAGACTATCAGACAGGAGACCGCAGAAGAACCTCCCAGGCCACCAAGGCTAGAACCAGGACCCTCACAGGTATTTTTCAACATTTTCAAATTGTCCCTCAGGTGCCTTGGCAGAAAGGTGGTATATAAATCACACACACAGGTCCCCCAAATTACTACTTTTGCATCAAACATGTTCATAGGAGAACATTTGCAACAACCTTTGCACAACTGAAGCTACTATCTTTGTCACAGTAGTGTCTCCAGAAAGAGCTCTGAATTGGTCCTGCATGCACTCCAGGATCTCCCGCAAGGAGAGGAGGCACCATCAATGCAGCAACTCTGGTGATAGATGGTACAATAGAGTTTTAGATCTTTGTCTTAAAATAAAGAATTTCATTAAGACTTTTCAGTTGTTTGCAAGAATTGGTTTGGTTTAGTTAAGGAAAAGTTTACAGGTCATGGAATGAAATACTGAAGGCTGCTGCTACTTAAAAAATAAATTCCAATTAGGTTTTTCAGTCAAGAGGTAAAGGTAAAGAAGAAGAAGAAGAAATGAAAATCTAATCCGAATTGAGGGAGTTTGCTTAGCCAATTCTGCATAGTTCTGCACAGTTGGCTAAGCTAACGGATAAACTAAGAGAGAAGGACAAAAAAGGACTTTAAAATTAGAGTTTGGGAACCATTTACAGTTTATTTGCAGAAACAACAAAATGGACTGGACTCGCTGGCAGTGTTTGAATAAACGTTCACAACTTTATTATAGTAACAGACATTTTAGAGAATGATAAAGGAATTATTTTGATACAAAGCAGGATACAATAAATAAAACCAAATAACTCAGTAGAGGGGGAGTTGAGCAAAGTCCGAAGGAGGAGAGGGAGAACATTTGTATATACTTTGATGAATGAGATTTGCATTTTTATTTGTTATAAAACCCAATAAATATTTATTTTTTTAAAAAAACAACAAATTGAGGGATGGAGTTTAATTTTAGCTGACACAACCAAATATCACATCTGCCAAAAGGCAAAAGCCAATCTGACTGTACTTCAATCTCCATTTAAAGATGTGTAGACTAATGACAACCAACCAGAATAAAACAACCAACTGTGATACTTGTGATCAAGTTGCATGGGGTCAACTGTGATCAAGTCAAATGATATTTGAGTCCACCCAAATGTTCAAGCATAAAACCACCTGCCTTTGTCATTTGGACATTGTACCCATTTTGTGGCTATTGCCCCCCAAAAAAGCACACACAAGGACCAGGCTTCTCAGCTTACTGGAATGTGGCGGCTATTCATGCAATAGCCAGTTCTGCAAACTGCGGCACAACCTGCTGGATCTCCATTTAAAAATACCTGCCCTTTAAAAATAATTCTCTGATTCCTAATCATTTTTATAATATACAAGAAGGTATATTTGCATCTGAATTATATTCTGAATTAGATAACAAGCTATGGCTGGCAGAGCAGACTGACCTTTTAGAAATGTTCAAAATATTTCCAGCAAGCAGGAGCAATAGCAGAAAACATATCTTTAAAAGCCAGGCACACACACTCTATACTCCACAGGAGATAAAGAAGAACAGAGTGTCTTTGGTTCTGGCAACCAATTCTTGCAGCATATATTTATTTATATTTTCAGGGTCGTTAGCCACTCTGTACCAAAAAGATTAAATATTATATTCTGATTAACTCTTTGATTCTTGTACTCAATGTTCCATGTAGTAATTTCCCATTTCAGTATCTTCTTAAGTTAAAAATATCCCTATGCACTAGTCACCGAACAGTAATACTTAAAATACAGCCTTAAGGAAGATCTGGCAAACAGGAGTAAGTTTCCATAGGTCTATGGTGGTATGCAGAACTTGTCTTTCTCTAACACAGCAGCAATTGCACACCTAAGAAAGCAATTTCTCTCTATTTTTTTTTAAAGCAAATAAACAAACTTTCTGATGGGGGGCAATAAGCCAAGAGCTAACTAGTCAGCTTTGTAGAACACTTTATACTGTTATACTGTTCATTTCTCAATCACTTGATCTCTAGTGTGCTTATGGCAGCTTCCCAAGTATACCAGTTATTAATCTACCTTTCCTCGACGAACTCTCTCCCACACCCAACCTCTCTCTCACACACCATAATCCTCACTGCAGCCTGTTTGTTTTCCATAAAATGGGCATTTTTCTCACTGAACATAAATCTACCATCCCTTCTAGTCAGAATCTTTAACACGTCATAAATATTAAAGCAGTATACAACAACACAGGAACACAGAATGTCAGAAGATACCTTAAACCAGAGCTTTCCAAACAGTGTGCCACAACACATTAATGTGTTGCCTGCAGTGTGTAGGTGTGTCACACAAATGCTCCTGGGGCTGGAAAGGGGTTAGTTTAACCTCTGGTTTGCTAGTAAAACTGAATTATTGTGTTGCAGAATGATGCATGTCTAAAACGTGTGTCACATGAAAAGTTTGGAAAGCTCTGCCTTAAACTTATTCACAGTCCATAGGGCAATCTAGCTCAATATTGTCCACTTTCCATGATTTCACACAGTGCATTCCCGTTTCTACCTGGGACCTTCTGAGTATAAACCAGTGAGCTATACCACTGCCCCAAAGGATCACACGGTACCATGTACCCTGCCATTAAAAAATAATAATACAGCAATCTGGTGTCTCTTTCCAAAATTAGGACATTGGAGGTGTAATGGAGGTGGCAGCCAGAACCAGAAACAAGTGGGAAGAGCTTGGGAAGCTAGACCTGGAGAACCTTGGAGAGGGTCTCAGTGGGATGGAGGTAACGGATTCCAAATCGAAAGAACTGTCTGATCCTGAGGAGGATCCCAGACATGGGGTGGCAGAGATCCACCCTCTCAGGCAAACTCTCACAAGTGCCTCCCATTACCTTCATTCCAGATATGCCCCCTCAGCTTCTCCAGCTGAGGAGTGTTCCCATGGGACCTTCTCCTCTTACAGGAGCCTCCCCACCCTGCCTCCATCTCCTAGTACATGGAAATGCCAGCAGCACAGCACACTTAGCCAGCCAACTAGAAGTACCTGTTTGTCTGCCCAGTCTCAGGACTCCAGCCACTTACAGGGGCAAAATGCTGTGACTACCTTGCCCTTCAAAAGGAAAGTGCAAGGTGTGTGCCACTTTTTCAATGTCTTGGCTTGTACCTCGCCATGCCTTTGACCTCTCATACAACTACTGATCCTTGCAACGTGTGTCTTGTCATATGTATTCCAATATGAATATAAAAGCCTTTGGCAAAACCATGAGTTCTGCCAGGAAGAGCCAAGATAGACATGGGCAAAAGATGGACAGAGGTTGCTTATACTCTAACGGGGCCTAAGCTATATGATGACTGGAAATGAATATTGGGGTTGTGGTGCATATCCAATGTCAACCCAATGTGTAGCTGCTGTGAAATTATTCATGTTGAGGATCATTAGGAAAGGAAATGGAAATTATTCTGCCATTCATGCACATCTATAGTGCAATCACACTTCTAATACTAGGTACAATTCTGGTAACAGGATCTCTGAAAGGATATTGTAGAAATGGATAAAGTTCAGGAAAGGTCAGCCAAAATTATCAAGAGGCTCTTCAATGCAATATTGCAATGTGGCTCTTTAGTTTAGAAAAAAGGCGAGCAGGGAACAAAATAGAGGGGTAGAAAGTGATGAAGGGTGTGAATTGGTGAGAGAGAGGTTTTCTTCCTTCTCCCAATGCTAGAACCCAGGGTCATCCAGGAAAGCTGAACGATATGAGAGTCTGAAAATAGAAACAGAAATACTTAAACATACACTGCACAAACTATTGAATTTCCTGCCACAAGATGCAGTGTTGGCCACAAAGTTGCTTTAAAAGGGGATTAGACAAATCCATGGAGGATAAGGCTGTCATGGCCACTAGTCATTACGTTTATGTATTACTTCCAGTATCACGGGAAGACAGTGTGTTCCTGAATGCCGGTTGTTGGGGAACATGAGCAGATGGGTACTATTGCCCTTTTGTTCTGGTTTCAGTATTCCCATAGGCATCTGTTTAGCCACCATAAGAACAGAATGCTGGACTAGATGGGCTTTGGTCTGATCCAACAGAGTTATTTTTATGTTCAGTTTTCTCTCAGACATTCTATAAGGAGTGAAGCACTGTTGATCTTATGTAGTGGACTGTCAAGAGAGAAGAAACGAATTTTGAAGCTATTTCTCCATAACCAAGTCTGTGTTTCCTCGGGAATGACACATCCAACAAAGCTTTTCCTTTGTGAATACTTCTTTATAACTAGAATGTTACTAATATAGATTACTTAGAAACATTTGCACTAAAAACCTGCTCAATTTTAGATGGTGTTTACTGGAAAATCTAATTAATAAATGTAACCACTGTCTATAATACTAGAAACATTGGTCTCTCTGATGCAATTTTCTTCTTGCTTGTATTAACAAGGCACTTGAGTTACCTCAACATTTTCACTATTCCACTAAATTATTATTTTACTTACTAGTCAGTTTTTCAACTCTGGAAGGCTAGTTATGCTTATAATAAACAGTTGTAAAGGGGGAGAGTTTGTGACTCTGGTATTTACTCCATAGTTTTAAGTCATGGATTATCAGCAGTTAATACATTTTTAATTAATATTTGTATAGTATCCGTGTCATTGAAGTTCCTGGATTTCAAGGCTCTTCCACAGTAACAATAAAAAGGGAAAGTCCATTTCATAGCCTCTACTGAGAAACCAGCTCCACTGGACATTTCCTCTCCCTCAACTGTCATCCAGTAACAGAATGGCCAATCCATCGGGCTGCAGCAAGGATCAGAAGAGAAGCAGCACCATCATCAGCTGAAGGCACAACCTTAAGGCTGTGTCAGGCTACTATTAGCTCTGTCAGGCTTCTTCCTCCATCATGTGTCACCTGGCAGAAGCTGTTCCATCAGGCTGCAGCAGAGGGAGAGATGGGCAGCAGGATCAGCAGCTAAGACACACCAGCAACTTTTGACTCATCTTCTCAAACTGTTTCCATTCCAGCTGAATTCCATTTTGGGTTTGCTTTTTCTTCTCTCTTTTAGTGTCACATCTTCTAGATTGTCGAAAGAGTAGGACAAAATGCTCTAAATAAATAATTTCCAAAATATTTGTGCATTCCCACACAGCAACTGTATGGCATATCCTCACCCCCACCCCCACCGACCATTGCTTCACATGGCCCTGCAGTTGAACCAAAAACTTGTAGCTTTTACTGCATTTTTATTCATTACAAGTCATTGTTCGGTGGCACACAGAAGAAGAAAACATAAAGCACAATAAGTAAAAGGTCAAAGACATAGGTTTATTCAATTCTCCCCTGGCTTCTCTTATGCAGCACCATACTCACTGTACAATTGGATATTTCAGGAGGTTTAACACTTGACATTTCAGATGAAATGTCAGGAGCATTATTGTGAATCTCCTTTTGATGTTAAATCTTTAGCACTGCCCTACTCAGTCCATTCCCTTTCCTCTCATATCCTAGTATAAGGCAGGAGGGCAGGCATATTACTACTGCCTACTTGCTGTAGCAGGTACTCAAGATTTAATGTTTTTGTGCTCTTTGAACTGCTCGCACCTTCAGCTTGTCCTGTCTCTAATACACTGCAGCCTTTTCTACTCATAGGAGACTTGACATGCCTGGAGTCTCATGATGTTTCAGGAGAAGAAGAGAAAGTCTTCTCCATTGCTCAGCAACTCTCTGTGGATTTTGGCTTGGCCTTCTCCTACATAGGACTATACTGTAATTGGTTTTTTATTGTTATATATTCTATTTTAACAGCTGGGCAGAGAACATCTGTTATGGTGCAGCACAGAAATACAGTTAATAAATCAACAATAACAGGATTGCCAGGTTACAACCCAGTGATGCTGCCTGGTCATTTAAAAATGCCAATGGCGCGAGAGTGTATGCAACTACTAAGCTTCACACCCCCTTCTGGAGATCGAGAAGAATTTCAAAAAATTGAGAAGTGTCAGAAACCAGCTCCTAGCTTACAGTTCAGATATCCCCTAGCCATTATGAGCTTAGCCCCATCCTTCTCCTTGGCTCTTACTGCTCAACACCATGTCTTCTACTCAGCACCCTCCTACTGATTTGCTTCCCCAGACAAACAACAAAAAGGGGGAAGGGTATAACGCCTCAGCTAAAGCCAGAGGGTGCTTAAGCTGTTCTTGAATGCTAAGCTGTTTCCTGCAGATGTGAATGAGAACTACTCCTTTTTACTTTGAGATGGAAGAATGAAGGTTACCAAGGTTAACCTGAGGGTTGTTTCTTCTAAGCAGTTCCTCACTTTGTATTGCAGATTCTAAGAATACTTGGAGCTGAATCTCTCTTTATAATGTGGCTCTTTATTCCTCCTCACTCATTTATAGGAGGATTAAATAAACTTCAATTCCCAGAACTCCCATGGAAAGCAAGGGTTTTGAGCAACTTCACGATCTCTAAGACACAAGCTTGGAAACTTAAATTGCGTCCTCACTGCAACTCACACCAGTGCAATGCACACACAACTTTTAAGTGCCATGGAAAAATGGGGAGGTGGAAACGAGCAAAAGTGAAAGCTGGTGACACTGAATAACTCCTATTAAGTTTCTTCAGAGTATTTTCCCAAAAGTCTCCGAAAGACCCACCCTGCTTCAAATTGGTATGGACAAGTTTCATAAATCTTTAACCCATTCAATCCATTTCCCCCTTTGCTGACCATCCACACACAAGTGTCACACAACTACTCCTATAGCAAGCATGATCTCTGTTATGGCTTTAAAAAGGTGTGAGAGAGGGGGAAATGTAGATAAAGTTGCAGAAGAGATCATGGGCAGAGTGGCAGTTCCTGAACACATATTAGCAGATACCTGTTGGTCAATTAGTGTAACTACAATATTCTTGGAGATTATCTGTAGACAATGTTGCAACTGAGTTTCACCAAAGAGATTTTGGTCATTCCTGCTCAGGAAAAAGATATGGGGACAGCATTTGTCTTATTGATGGGTGCATTCATCAACTTTTAAAATTATCTTGGAACCTATCTGAAGAACCTGTACAATATTTACCAGAGCAATTCCAATTTCTGATAAATACCAAAGCTGACTGCGATAAGAAGAATTTCAGGGGGTGGTTGTCTACTGAGTTTCACACAACCCTATAGAATGTATATGACTTGCAGATCTTCAGCTACACAAGTTTTGCCCATATACACTTTGAGATTTTGGGTGGGGAGCAGTGGACCTCTTAAAAGTCTCTTAAAAGTCTAAATGAGAGGAAGGGCCATAACAAGGGCTAGAACACTTCATTAATATGCATAAGGATCCAGCATCCATCCCTCACATCTTCAGTTACAAAAGGTCTGAGCCTTGCCTAAGACCTTGCACAGACACTGCCAATCAGAGTAGACAGTACACGCTAGGCAGACCAAAGGTTACAGTGTATAGACAGTATAGACAGTGATAACAGGATGCATTTTAAAGGAGAAAAATTGTCTGATTCAGATATAAACTTTTAAGAGATATTGCAGATACAAGAATAACTTCCACATACATGCAAAAAAAAAAAGGTTTTGCAAACCACTGACAGGCAGAGCTCACATTTGGTCATTTAGGGAAAGGATTTGTCCATGAGAAAGATATGAATCAGCCACCCATACATCACATGTGTTGAAGTTGAGTGATTTCACACAGAGGACAAACAGGAAGGGAATGAGGCTTCTGTAACCTCCCCCCGCAACTCCTGCTAACCTTTGCTGTGTTGCTGGCTACAGCACAATGTTTCCATGCTAGGTCTACCAACAAGCTTTATTTAGGAAAGGAAAGTGCACGAGCAAATATACTTAGAAACAAACCCTGAAGCTACTGTTTACAGGTAAGAGAAAGAAAACAAATACAGGTTCCAGCTGTGTGTGGTTGGGGGAAGCAGAAGTCTTTCATGCCTGCTTCTCATGTTTTTAAGAAGGTGAGGAGATTCAGCATGGATTACTTTAGAGAGAAATTAAACAAATACGTTGTTCAGGTCTATCCATGTAAGCTCCATCCTGATAATGGAATTGCCAGAAGCTTCCAGCCTGATTTAAGTTCAGCCCACCTCCAGTCAATTTGGCTCTTTTGTGGTTGCTTGGCTGCTCGCTGCCTATTAGATGAAGCTTCAAACTGTTCATTACCCCCTGCCTATTTATGTAAGACACAGCTGTGATTGTGTCTGACATTATTAAGATGTGATACCTCGTCCGGGACCCTTGAAAAGCTAGAAGAACATGACAGCTTTAAATGGGGGGGGGGATTTAAACCAGAATTTGTTTTTATTTCCTTCCCTGTGTTAGCCAGTGCTGTCCTGGAGCATGAGTGTAATAAAGTGGCATTTCTGGAGGGGAATTATAACACAGTTCTGCAATGCTACCAGAAAACTGTGAAGCAAGTCTGTTGTTGTATCACTTAGCAAAGGAAGGTTCCAACTCTTTGCTGCATAGGGAACTGTATTGCAGTCTTTAGGAGACCTACACTCAAGGTCTGGTTTGGGTCTTAAGTTCAGATACATTGTTAACTGGGGAAAGGGTTTAGCAGCGGAGAAAGCTGGGGGAAAGCAGGATTAGGTTTCACTAAGGCTGAATTACATTTGCCTGAATGGAACCTGCCCAATATACTCCCCAAACCAGCACACCTTGCTTTGGTTTGGGAAGGGCAAGTTATCAATTAAGCCTGCTGGAGGTAACAGGAATCAACACTGAAAGGAGTTTTATCTTTGGAGTGTGACAAGAGTGAGGCTTGCCTACTCCTTTCTAAGCCAGCAAGCCATGATGTGTATTTAAAAAAAAACAAAAAAAAAACCCTGATCCATACTGTGTCTTGGTTTGAGGGACTGTTTAGTTGCTGGGCCAGAGAGAAAAACCAGGGTTGCTGGTAGTGTATTGCCCACCTTGCTGCACTACAACCTCTTTAACCAAGCTGGCAGAGGTAATATTGGATTTGGTGTTGGGGAATTTCAATTATCCATGTGAAGTTGCCTAAAATGGGCCAGCTCGGGACTTCATGGTCTCTAGTACAACCATGGTTGTTATCTCAAAATATTAATGGATCAACACATGTGGCTAGGCATATCCCTTGATCTAGTCTTTGTCACAGATAGGACTGGTAATAATCTGTTCATTTGGGTGGGGGCGCCTCACTTTACGTTCATTTTCATGGACAGACCATTCCCTGGTGAGGTTTGGGCTGAGAGTACCTACTCCACTTTGGAAGGAAGGGGGAGCCTGTTGAGATGGCCTACACCCACAGACTGGTGGAATCTGATGGATTCCTGAATGCTCTAGAGGATTTTCTGGCTGGCATTCTTGTGGAGGCTCTTGTTTCACTGTGAAATGGTGAGATACACACATCCATTGACACAATTGTTCTTGAGTGCCCTTGCTGTTACTATGGAGCACACATTCACCTTGGTACTCCAGTGACCTGTATGCAATGAATCAGGAGGGTTGGTGGCTAGAGCACAGGTCTGGATTTGACCAAATATGTGTGAGGCTGCACCACTGTGCCCACTATGTGACAGCAGGCAAGGAAAACTTACTTCTCCACTACCATTGCATCCACAAGTAGCAGTTTGGAAGGTCTTTTTTGAGCGGTGAAAGGACTTTTGTCATCTGGCCCAGGAGGCTATTGCTCTGATACCCTCAGAGGCCTTCTGCTACAGTGTTGAAAGAAAAAGAAAACATATGTTCTCAATCATGGTAAGTAAACTTTAGATCTCCTTTCACCTTAGGTTAATTTTAGTTTCTGAAAGCCAATATATAGGTTGTTGCAATATGCAGGGCTACTTTTTGCCAATGTGCTTATCATGAAATATTTGTCACAAAATTGTTGCAAAATTGTTGAGTTTTAATGGCTGTAAACCACCCTTTGCAATACAAAGTGGTTTGTAAAGGTAGAGTGTAGATTTTCTAACAACATAGTTGCACTCCTTACACAGAAGGGATGTCACAGTGTGTTACATTACTTTGCCAGTTAATTTATACTTCTTTGCATTCACTCAAATTATAGATTTAATAATACTTTTTAAAAAATGTCAACACTGCTAAATAACAAATATTCAACCACACCATATTTATACAAAATATCCACTTGTAAATTCTACCTTAAGCATCTCTTTCTAGGTTGGAGACCAGTCATGTTTCCTGTGGTTCACCTGGCTACAGGTATATTCTCCACAAAATCATTCTTGACAGCTCCTGGCATTGTTGGGGGGGGTGTCTCCAAAAGATTAAAGCAAATCATGTACAAAATAACTTTCAGAAGATTGCAACTGCTATACATATGGAGTATCATTATGTAGAAGCAGTTTTCAGTGTCCTCTATGTAACATTTGAAGCAACCTTTTGAATTCACAAAGTGGTTAAGTGGTTATCTGATGTTATACAAATTAATTTGATCAAAGCATCAAGAATACGTATTTTATTTATGTGACTTCTGGGCATAGTGCCCCCTGAGCAGGTTACAGCAACATAATCAATCAAGTGGTTATAAAAAAGAAAAACAGTTACAATGGTAAAAATACAACAACAAGTAAAACTGTTCCAATCAAAACAGAAAAAGTATGATGTGGGGGAGATCTCCACAAACAAGCTAACATGTCCAAAAGGCCAGGGTAAAGAGGCATTTCTTCAGCACATGGCAGAAGCTATGCAATAAGGACAGACCTGTGTGGGGAAGGAGCTTCACAATTTAGGGGCTGCCACAGAGAAAGCCCTCTCGCAATCCACCATTCTCCATACTTCTTAGGGCGGCGGAAATACCAAGACAGCCGCTCCCCTGCCTGAACAGATCTTAACACCTGTGTGATATGGAAGCATTATTTCAGATACTTGGGACCTAAGTCGTTTAGGGCTTTAAACACAAAATTGGAACACATTGAATTAGATCTAGAAACTGACAACCAATGCAGAACTCTAAATGAGCCAAGGCCAATTGAGAGCACAATGCAATAGTCCATTCTGTTGATTAACAGAGAATGGAAGTCTGTGGCAAAGTCACAAGAGTCCAAGAAGGACCACCTCTGGAAATATGTACTCTTACCCATGAAGGGCTCCTGAGCCTCCAGTGACAGCACTGGATCCTGGGGAGTGCAACCCTGTTCATAATAGGATGTCTTCCCATTCCCTGGACTTGGAACATATAATGCCATTGTATTTTCAGGATTCAGCTTCAACTCACTGACCCATCGACAATTCTTAGATCCATCACATTTGTGTTTACAAAGGAAAGCACAGTGTATATTTTTGAATAAATATATGCATTTATCTCATACATCACTTTACATATACCAACCAAATGCAATGTTCATGATAATCCTAAACGGAGTAATGCAATAAAATTTTAATCAGTTTCTCTAGCTGCCCAGATTCAGTGTGTAGCTAGAAAGAAAGATTAAGATTTTCTGTGCAATTCTTAAACCCAAAATATGATTAGCTACTACTGTTCACTGTTTTAATTTAGAATTGAACAATGATTGAAATAGGTGCTTTATATGCACAGGCAACAAAGATGCCAGGTACATTTCTAATGCCTTATAATCAAATAGTTAGATATCTTCCAATTCACCTGTTTTCTAGTAATCCAGTAATTTATGGCTTTCAACACAGCATCTAAAATCTGATTATCAGTCTATAACACTTAAAAACAAAAAAATCATAACTAACGCCAAGCAGACCAGAAAGCTATAGGAAAATCATATGCAAGACATCTGACTTGTGATGCCAAACATAAATCATATTGTCTAAATGAGAAGAAATGTTTTCAGCCAACAATACATGAGACTATTCTTCTTGTGCTTTTTTCAGAGCTACGAGTACAATGTAGCACATTGGGCAAACTGCCAAGTAAAGCCATCTCACAACATGGAAAGATGTCAAGGATAAAAGAGAGGCAGCAATTCCTCATAGGGAGAGAATAATTCAGAAAGGATCCTTCTCTAATCCTCAGGAAGCAGTAGCTCTGCATGAAAAAAAAATAGGACAGCAGATAAAATATTAGCTTCTGCAAAAACCCATTGCTTCCATATTAAGGTGGGCTATATGAAATGTGAAAAGCCATTTGGATGCTTGCCTAAAGGTCTCCAGTCTTATCATCAGAGGCAGCCACCACAGTGAAATATTCCCCTACATGTCTAAGTGGAAGGTTAAATACAGGCCAGTGTGTGTGTGTGTGTGTGTGTGTGTGTGTGTGTGTGTGTGTTAGGAGAGGGGATGTGATACAGTTATTTAAAACTGCAATAGTTTGGTTTCCAACTGTGGCAATTAAACAAAATTGAAGGAGCTGGGTATGTTTAGTCTGGAAAAGAGGAAACTGAGAGGCGGTATGATAGTCATCTTCAAATATCTCAAGGGTTGTAACATGCAAGATGGAGCAAACTTGTTTTCTCCTGCTCCGGAGGCTAGGACTCGAACCAATGGCTTCAAGTTACAATGAAGGAGATTCCAACTAAACATCAGGAAGAACTTTCTGTCAATAAGAGCTGTTTGACAGTGGACTCCCTCAGAAGGACTCTCCTTCCTTGGAGGTTGTTAAGCAGTGGTTGGATGGCCATCTGTCATGGATGCTTTAGTCGGTATTCCTGCATTGCAGGGGGTTGGACTAGATGACCCTCAGGGTCCCTTCTAACACTACAATTCTATGATTCTATGAAAAGTGTTTTTAAATGCTTGATTGTTTATATCTTATTACTAGGAGCCAAAGATAGGACCAGCACCATGGACAGTGGAATGTGAAAACAAAACATATCAAGGCGGCTACTGGATGAAGAGTTTTAAGTACTGGCCACTGATTGTTCCTCACTGTAACTTGCATAAGTTTCCATGCTTTGGCAAATATATCCACCTATCTACAATCAATCAATGTTTACTCATTGACAGGGATAAGAGTGTCAGTTTCACATTAAAACACCTAGAATGGAAGTACCTCAAGACCAAATGAGCAGATTGCATAATAGCTCACTGAAATCTATCTTTAACAGGTTCTAATATGTCTAAGCTAAAGAAAGGCAAGTCTAAAGGAGGCTAATGCTGAGATCACCAGGACAGCAGATGAGCAGATGAGGCCCTCCTTTACTGCATTCTGCCTCTCTACTCCATATACCGACTGTCCAACACACAAAGCTGATGGCAGAATTAAGTGGCAGTCACCCCCTTAATTTACTTGGGCCTTAATCTATACCAAGCTTATTTAATAGTCTAACACTAAACAGATGAGAAAACAGTATTTTTGTAGTGGTGTACAAGGTCAAAAATCTCAATTTTACAGAATTTATTTACACACACCGGATGGCTGGCACACATCCCACTTGTATAGCATTGCAACAGTTATCCACCCTCTGGTAATATCCTAGTAGTATTATTGCAATGAATTATATGTTGGGCTGCCTTCAAAATGGTGCAGAATCTCCACTTGGCCCAAAGAACAGTGACTGGCAGATATTAGCATATTACATCATATGAAGCAGCCTCTGGTTTTAGCCATGGTTCCCAACTGGTCAGTAGGGAGGGTATGCATCTGGGGAACAGTGAGCTGCTAAAGAAGGCAGTACAGGACAGTGAGCTGTGCATCCAAATGGCACTGACTAAACCAACTCTGATTCTGTCACCACACTTGAAACCTGTCAGGAAGGACATCGGTTGACCCTACACCTTGGTCCTGCTCAGTAGTGGCAGCTGAGTAATACTTCCCACTCCACCTCAGTTGATCACATCAAGTCAGCGGTGGAGTACGCTCCTATGGCGTCTGAGGCAGGTGCCCTCACCAGGCGATCTTCAGTCTCAGGCTTCAATCCCAAGCAAGTCTGGGATTGCTGTTGTGTCCTTCTCTTGCACTCTCCTTGAGAGGCTTTGCGAGGAGTGTTTCCATGGTGGGGTGTGGAGAGTGAACAGATCCCACTGATCCCACGTCAGCCCTCGTCAATGAAGCAACACCAGCTGCTGGAGTGACACCACATGGTGATGGTATCGCCTTGGCAGCAAGGGCTGGCCTGGGGCAGTGGGATCTGTTCACCTTCAGAGCCAGTGTGGTGTAGTGGTTAAGAGCGGTAGACTCGTAATCTGGTGAACCGGGTTCGCTTCCCCGCTCCTCCACATGCAGCTGCTGGGTGACCTTGGGCTAGTCACACTTCTTTAAAGTCTCTTAGCCCCACTCACCTCACAGAGTGTTGTTGTGGGGGAGGAGGGGAAAGGAGAATGTTAGCCGCTTTAAGACTCTTTCGGGTAGTGATAAAGCGGGATATCAAATCCAAACTCTTCTTCTTCACGCTCCATCATGGCAACACTACTCGCAAAGGCACCAGGAGTGGGAAGTGCATGGGAAGGACACAACAGCCATGCGTCCTTGATCCCAGCCTTCTCATGCTGCCCTCCCCAAGCAGCTTTGCGAGGCAGGGATCTGATCAGATCCCAGCCTCACTAAGCAGTGCAGGCCTGGCTCAGGGACGGCGGCATTAGCCGCTCCTTCCCTGCCCCCGCAAATGCATCTGGGGGCAGTTGCCCTGGAAGCTCCCACAGACTCTACGTCCCCTGCATCAAGTTGCTATGGATTCGCTTTCTAATGGGAAGGAAGGTACAGTATAGACACTTATATGAATTACATGGTCTTGTGCAGATTTTACTTTGAGAGGACTATATTCCAGGTAAATTCCGTTGTCTTACTTCAGCTTCTACTTTTTCCCTACATGTGGGGGAAATAAAACAATGATGTACATTTTAGGCATATTTGAAATACAATTCGGAGGAGTAGATACATTGAATTCACTTCAGTATTAGCTTGTTTTCTCTGGTGGATCCCCTCCCTCAAACTCTTCTGCATCAAAATATTGTTAAATTCTCCTCTGTCTCCTTTTTACCTTCTTCACTTTCTAAAAATGTTCCCCAATGTTTATCTGTTGTAAAACATGGCATTATATATGTTATGCATTAAGTGTTTTGTGTAGCTATCATTATTTCCTGGGTGATATTTGTTTAATAAATTGTTTATAAAATGTTTAAAAAGTGATTGCCTAATCTGTCATAAAGCCCAAATCTCTTACTGAAGCTTTGCAGTCTGGGGATTAGCATCTTTCTGTGGATTCACTCAAGTATAACAGTATAAGCTTTCTTACTGACATATTTGGGAATAGTTCTACAGAAAGGAACAGTTGGGGAAAGAGTTATTTATACATCAATTTAAAATGTTTTTAAAGCATTTTTATAGTAGAATTGGCAGGAGGGTCACCCCAAGATATTCTAGCGCTTGAGGAGACCCACAGATGGCACCCCTACCAGTTTACTGGTATCTTTGTATAACACCTATGCAACACAGACTCTCACCCTGGCCCACTATACAGGGTTGTGTGGACTGCCTGTGCATTCCACTTTGAAACCTCCAGTCTAGAGCACTAAAGGGATCCCCTGGCATGGATATTTTATGGCAAGTTTTGAGACTGGGAATGAGCAAAGTTGGCACCAGTTGGCAAAACAAGCAAGATCCCTCTGGTGGCCTTTAAATAAATGCTCATGTTTCCCTCTACTTCAGAGAGTCCAGCCCAGCCAGTGTGGTATAGTGGTAAGGAACTGGGAGACCAGGGCTGAAATTCACCACTTGGCCAGGAAGCACTCACTGGGTGACCTTGACCCAGACACTGCCTCTCAGCCTGACCTACCTCACAGGGTTGTTCTGGGGATTAAATGAGAAGGGAGGGAGAACCGCATATGCCACCTTGTGCTCCCTGGAGAAAAAGGTGGAACAGAACTGCAATCAATCCATCAATTCTCAAAAAAGATATCTGCAGACGCCCCTCCTCACTGAGCAGCATAAATCCAGCTGAGGAGGTGCATTTAGTTTCTCCAGCCCCTGCTTTGAGACTTTAGAAGGCGAAAAAGAGCCTGACCAGGTCAACCCCCCCCCCCAAATACGTACAAATTGACAGGGCTCTTTTCATCTCAAAGACAAATCAAGGACAGCTCTTCTCCAGCTTTGCCAACAAAATAAAAAAAATAATGAATACAGAGCTCTTCCTCCCCCTCCACCCCAGGCTTTTCTCCCTGCAACAGGGCAACACACCCAGGTGCCCCACAAAAACTGGGCATGAAGCCCCAAGAAGGAAAAACTGTGTCATCCAAAGAAAGCAATATGAGGGTAAATATTGCAACCAGATGCTATAGATTTGGGGAGGAGAGTGGTGGGACTCTGTACAGGGAAAGCAGACTTTTCTTTTTTTTTTAAGGGGGCACATGCACACACCAGTAAGTAAAGCTGCTTCCCCCTTCCTCAAATCTCATGGCTTGGAAGCTTCAAGGAGCCTGCAACAGAAATGCAGCTACATTGAACAGAGTAGCCTGGGATGCTGAGAAGGGAGGTGGGGATCTCCGGTCCCCAACTTACACACAACATGTAAATACTTCTCCATATCCCTGCCAAAGTTGCCCGCTACCACTATACCTCCTCCTTGACTGCTGCGCATATCAGCCTCCCTTGCTTGGCTTCCCTGCCAAAGAACTCAAGCAGCAGGTTTCCTTTTGAGAGCAGAACACACCACTCTAGGAACCAGAGCTCAGTTCATTTAAGTGGCTGATGTGACTTCCATTATTATTATTATTATTATTATTATTATTATTATTATTATTATTAAAAATCAGCATATAATACCAAGGGGGAAAAGATAAATTCATATAAAGCAAAGGCATTGCCATACAACATGCAAAGCACAGCTCCCACCCCAGTACAATCAAATGAAGCTTTGGCAGCACACCAACAGGAAAACTCCTCATCCAGCCAGCTACTACCACCACTTCCTATGGCAGGGGCTCAAAGAGGGCAAGGCAGAGGTTGTTTCAGGGTTCTCCTCCATGCTTCTGGGGTGGCGGGAAGCAACTGCTTCACTCAGCCTAATCAGTGGGTTAGACCTGATTAGCAGAGACAGAGGGGAGGGACTTGAGACAGGATGAAGATGTTGAATAAACAGAGCTGGGGAGCAAACACGCTTGTCTGTGTGTCTGAGGCCACCACTCATTTTTCAGGGCATCAGCCCAGTATGGTTCAGCCGTAAACAATATTTGTGAAATATTAAAATGCCACAGAAGAACCTATCTCCTATATGACCCACAAACAAAGCTACAGGTACTACTACTTTTATTAGGTAGTTTCTCAAGAAAGCCCTCATTCTCAAAGACACAACATACCACATGATCCCAGTAGTTTAGTCCCCACCCTGACAATAGCATGGCGCCGATAACACACCCCAGCCTTCCCTCCTTCGCCACTTTTATAACACTTGTTCTGAACTGACAGTGCATACCAGTCGTCTCTTGTGGTTATCGGGTTTTCTATCAGCATCAGCTTCTTCTGGATGAAAAGTTTCCATGATTAGCTTTCTGAATGTCAATCGCTTGCTGTACTCTGAATGCAGACTTGTTCATCACTTAGTAATAACATTCCCTGCTGAACTGAAAATGTGTCCTGAATAAATGCTGGGAAGAGAGCAGCTTAACCACTTGACAACACTGGTAGACTACATTTTTCATTTCAGGAATGAGAATGTGAAATATATTTGTAAACTTCTGGTAAAAAAGAGAGATACTGATAGCATCATAGTAATGCTCCTTTGGCTCGTACAACAAACTACAACTCTGTATTATACAGCTCTGTATGCAATTAATGGAAGATATGAGGTACAGATGAAACTGGGGGTGGGAGAGTCAAATGGGGATCTGAACAGCCAAGCTATACAACCTCTCTGTATTCTAATTTAAAAGATTAACCTGCAGTGATTATCATTATTAGCATTAGCCAATTAAAAACCAGGTACTGTCAAGTCTGGCAATTTTTGAAATTGGGGGAAAAATCCCAACATTCATTATACCATTCTTTTAAATGTGTGAGTAATGCAACTATCCAACACTGAGTCAGTAACATCTGTGCAGATCTTAACAAATCACAAATAAGTTCATTATGTTCTTTCTTTATAGTGGCTGGCATATAACACTATAAATACTGGATCTAAATGAACTTCATACTTCAGAAATTCCAGTTATTTTAATAATGATCTTCCAGCATTTTTTGTGGATAAGTACATGACCACTACATATTATAACATGTTTCATATGCCACTTCTTTGATTACCCATCTGTGCACTTGTCTGCAAGCCATTCAGTTGACTCTTAATTGGGCTAGTGAGCTGATCAGTAATCAAGCAGATGATAACTTGCAGACTTATGGTGCTTGTTCCATTTTGGGAAGAAGAAAAAACCGTGAGAGTTTATATCACACAACCTACAGCAATTCACATGCAGCAGGTCACATTCTAAATGTAAGCAAGTATCAATCTGAACCGGCAGAGAGTTGAATCCACGTCAGTCAGTCAGCTGGTCTGCAGGACAGTGTGGCATAAAAAGACACACCTAATTTGCGCTGCCCCATGAATCAGCAAGCTTGCGCATGTCTTTTGGTGCTATGTGAGTCAACTGATTCAAGCAGCAGTGCAGGCACCATAAGTTGTGTGTCTTTTGATGCCATGCTGCCTTGTAGACCATTTGCTTTACAATCTTATAAAAAGAAATGTGCCTAGACATATCGTTGTGGCGATCACAGCCTAGATTTAAGGTGCCATTTGGCTCTTATATTTTATATCTCAGTTTCGAACACTGACAACATCAGTCATTTTGTTTCTGCTCCCTCATTCTTTTTTCCTGTAGTGACAAACTTTACTTCTGCTTTAGGTTTTAAGTATTGAACAAATTCTTGTCCCACTTGGATTACAGCTTTACCTGATATTAAATTTTGCATTTGGAAGTCCCTTGAGAGAAAATGAGACAGCCAAACACAGCCTGAGCTTACAGTTGGCTTTTCCCCATAGGAAATAGTGGTAAGCTGTTAAAAAAAAGACCCCCCAAAATATTTAATTGATCAGTTCCTGTGGCTGACAGCATACAATGTTTTGAATTACAGGCCAACAATTATTATAAAATACTATCTTTCTTTTGGGAGCTGAGAAGTAAATTTGTTCTCATTTTCTCTGACACAGGAGTTCTGTGCAACTCAAAAGCATATATTATCATAACTTACTACAGAAAGTAAGATGCTATCTCCTCACCTACTTTTTATTTCTGGAAAGGCAGAATGAATGAACCCAGTCACAAACTTAACACTATTCAAAAATAATGGGGTGGGAGACAGATTATATAAGAAATTAAGAGGAAATGGATGCCTTCTTCATTCAGAAACAATCAGTAAAAGAATGTGCAAGGGAATAACCAAATGATAAGCTTAGAATATACTCCTAATCTTCCTGCTGATTAATTAAGCCTCCTTTCTCTCTATACATGTCAGATCTAATAACACAAAATAAATCTCCATAAACTGAAATGCGCCTTTTCTCCTCCTCTCATTTTGCTATGCAATCACTATTTCTAATAACTAATCTGTAAATTATTAAATCAACTTAGGGAGTCTGAATTCACTCAGCGAAGTCAATAAGCTACATTGTCAGATGTAAACAGTTAACATTAACTGAGGTTGAGTCAAGAAAGTGAGTTACTGGAAACCCACACACATTCACTCTCACACATGATGCGCTTTGCTTTTCCATGGGCAAAAGTTGGATTCAGTAAAATAAAAATAAAAATAAAAATGATCCTTTTGAATTTGCAATGCTTTATATGGGATCTCCCCCATGACCACCAAATTAAAGACTACAGTAGCAGACTACACAGAAAGACAAAGCCATTGATCCAAAGCATGAATCCTATCTTCTTGATCATTCTACTTTCTGTTAAGCTACCCAGGTGCCAACCCAAGCCTTGAAAGCACATAGAGGTGAAATGCCTTGGGCCATCTGTCTTCTCAATGCTGGACCAACTGAACATGAGAAGGGATTAATTTCCTTCATGAGTGTAAATCACCATGGATGAGCTAATCGTAAGTGAAAGGGCAGCTAAGCCAATTGTTATGGTAACAGCCCAGTGCCCCAACTGTATCTGTGATTAATGTGTATCAGCTCAGTAGTCATTCTATTTGTTTGCAGTTTGTCTGTTTATTAGTCAGTTAGCCAGTCAGTGTTACTTGCCTAGTGTTACGTCTTGATTTGCTGAACTTATTTAGAGCAATGGAGATACTTTGTACTATGCATCTGTAGATATCTGTATCTGCAGAAGTCTACAAGCTGTATTTATCTACATCCAGAACTGTTTAACTAAGCCTTATCTTCTGCATCAGTAAGAAATCTGAACCTCTGCTTCCATATGGTAAATGATACTGGGAGCAACTTCCACAGCATTGGTATCTTACCTGAATTTGCCAACTGCTGTCACATATGCCAGTATCACAAGGTTATAGGAGAGGCCATAACCTGGTGCAAATGCTCAGGAAAAACAGGATACAACCACTCCCAAAAATATAAGGAGCTCCTACACTAAGGCACAATAGTTCATCAGAAAAAGTACTGATAGCCCCTTTGGTCCAGCCATCCCCCTAGCATTCCATGTGACCAACACTCCCCCCAACTCACTCCCCCCTTTAATTCCAATGCTGATCTTCACTCCCCGGTTCAGATCATGATGTTGATTTTGAATCCCACCCCCCTCAGTGGCTGGGGGCATCATTTAGTGGCTCTCCACAGGTACCAAAATGTCTTGGGCTGGCCCTGCCCTGAACATTGGCCATGCTGACTGCAGCTGATAGGAGTTGGAGGTCCAGAAATATCCAGAGGGCACCACATGGGCTACTGAACATACCAGTTTTACATAAGTAAAATCCAGTCTCTCCTACAATCTCCATGCATGTGAGCCTTTGATTTGCTGGATATGCCCAGAGGTGGAGTACACTATCAAGTGCTGAGCAGCAAGAGAGATGAGACGGGATTGAGAAACAGTAATATGTATGGCTGCTTGTCACCTTGCTCCCCAGCCCTCCACTTAACATCAAGTACTGACTGCATGGCACCAGTTCGAGCCCTCTATGTTATGTACTGAAGTTCTCACCCTGGGCCAGCAGGGGAATACTGTAGATAGTTCAGGTCCACATATGCAAATAAGGGATTGAAAGTGACGTTCAGTGATTGGATAGTTACAGAAAGTTGTTACAATTACGTTGTTCTGGAGCTCTGTATAAGCAGGCTGGCTGAACCCTTCAGTTCAGTTCTGTTCTGGCCTGTGAATAAACAAGAGCTGCTTTGAAGAATTGCTGTGTCGTCTGATATGTTCACCCACAACTTAACATTCTATATGGAAGAATGCACTCTGCATTTCTGTGAACAGGGCCTGAAATGTAACCAGAATGACTAAGCTTTGTCTTTTCTTCCTGAATAATTATAATAAAAAAATTTGTCAAAGTTTTAGCAGAGTTTAAAAATAAGCATTATCAATAGGGCAACCAGCTAAGGTTCTCTTCAGTTGTCATTTTGACAAGTCATATCTGTACCAGAGAGGTAGTTTATTAATCTTATTCTGATGGGGATTTTCTCATGGCTTCTGTGGCATGCAACTCAAGACAGCTTTTAGAAAGTCTGCAAAGGGGCAAGCAGAAGTGCAAAGTCAGAACCATGGCATAAATCCAGAACGGAGAGAGACACTGACTATGCAAGAAGGGGAACTGAAGAGACAGCTTTTCCCCCAAAGCGATATTTTAATTCAAATGGAAACCTCACTAATCCCTGGGAAGATTTATTACCTGTATAGAAAACAGGACTGCAGTTGGACTATACAATAAAGAACTGGTTTCCTAAGGGGCAATTTAGAGTTTAAAATGATGGAGGACCAGACTTAAAAAACAAAAGTCAGCTGGAACTTTGTTCTTACCTTTCATTTGATTTAAACACTCCATAAGGCAGGAAACGAAAGTGCAGCAATAAGGGAAAATCTACAGCAGAAGAACATATCATGATAAGCACCCCTGCAGGCTAGAAACTATTCCCCAAAGTATTTATGTGAAAGACCTTTCCTTCCTGGTAAACCTTGTCAAAACCTACCAGCCCCTAATTGTAAATTTCCCTCCTTCTCTGAGAGACAGAAGTGAAATGGCCCCCACAAAACCAGCCCTCTTGCATCCACAAGGCTGGGAAAGATGTAGGGGTGGGAGAAGGGAGAATAAGCTTATCTGGCCATAAGCTTATCTGGCCATTTAGCCAAAAGGAAATAAAACGTAATCACATCAAGACATAGATTATTTTGTTAGTAAATTCACATTTAAAGTTTGCCTCTGTGGTGAAAGTACTATGTTGCATGCTTCACACCAAAGTAATAGTTTAAGTGGATTAATTCACAAGACAAAATGGATATAGCAATCAATGGCACATAAAAAGCGTAGTATGCTTAATTTTGGAAAGAAAAGAAAGGATTCAATAAAAGCAGTCGGTATATCAGTCCAGGTACTACTATCAACATTTGTCTTGACCATCCTTGCCAAGAATGGCAAACCAACATCACCTAGGGCCCATCCAGGTGTGCTTTTCAGTACACATTCATGATGATTTGTGTTTATAATGCTACCAGGGGTGGTCATACGTTGTCCTGCTTTCAATATTGTTTGCACTCGCTAACGTTTTGGGATGGTCACACAGCTTCATTTCCAGTCGGTACATATTCTGTAACTTCCTGCTAAAATCCAGTAACTTTTTAAAAATGACACCATTGTTCTGTTGGTTTTGGTTTTGGGGGTTTTGTTTGTTTGTTTGTTTGCTATAGCCGCTCCAGATTAAAATACTGTGATAACATTAGAAAAGGATCACATAACAAATTAAAGCTGACTAAATCCTCCACTAATGTCAAGAACATGTTGAACAATATACCCACAACAAAACAAAACCCCTAAAAAGTTGTGAACATCCCTGTTTGTTTCCATGATGGCTCTGTTGAACAAATAAAGCATTTTCCAAAAGCAGGAAATCGATTCTTAAGTCTGAAGAGAGGGTGAAGTGAAAGAGGGAAGCAGCAAAGGTTATACCCTCAGTTGATTTCTAGGCCTTGTCACCTAACCGCTCCTTCAAAATGAGGCACAAACTGGCCATGACTGTAAACAACACTAACACATATGAGTTAATATGACTGAGTAGCAGTTCCAGAAACTAATGTCTCTTGCACATGTGTGCTTAAATTATGACACCAGATTGAATATTACAGCTCAGAAAGCATGTGTACATATGAATTATTCCACAACTACACTCCATGGCATAATCAGTTGCTAAATTTCTGCAGCCAAGTTGCCACTGATGCAGCAACATCATGATTAATGCAATGATGGCAACAGCAAGACAACACACAAAACCTAGATTGTTCAAAGTCATAGCTTGGGCATGAAAGCACAAGATGGGTATGTTAATTTTGTAACCTTCGTTATTTTAAAACAGGCATTATTAAAAGTTTGTGCATTACAGGAGTTATTTTGTGCACTTTAGCCTCATGCTTCAAGAATGATTATCCTCAAATTCCTCTAGGTATGCTCATATGCTTTTCAGGTATGATCTTAGCTGCAACCACCAGAAAGGCTGGGGGACATCTCATAGTGCAAAAAGTAGAGAAATTAAAATAAATGGCGCACTCATGTTTCCATACATAGGTAATGTGGTGTAACAGGACTGATGGTACCAATGTGGTGCACCATGTGAAGTGCTGGATGGAAAGACCCAGGTTCAAATCCCAATTGGCCGTAACGATCACTGGGTAACACTGGACATGTCACTATCTCTCAGATTGTTGTGAGAATAACACTGGCATGATCTGCTGAAATTCAAATTAGATGGACAACAACAAAAGTTGCAGAGTACTTTCTCAATTTCTCTAAGTTAATTGTTTAATGCACTTGTTTTCTCTCTCTTATGAGAAGAAATTAGGCCTATCTTATTTGCAGCTCAGGGAGCTAGTCTGCACTTGCTGAACAGGTTACAAAAGATCAACTCTCAGACCTAAAGAAACAGTGTCCTGATATTCTCCTGATAGAATATTTATCAGTGGCAAGCCTCGGCTCTAGCACAGCATCCCAACAGCACAGTGAAAACAAATTTAACACTTTTTTCTCAAAAACGGAAAGGTAATTCTCTATACCCCTGCTTGATGCAGTCTGCCAAACACATAAGATGGGCACAGCAATAACCTATTATTCCACCAAGAGGACAAAGAGGTCCATGATTTGGCCTGTAAGACAGGTAACAGACTCTACAAATTATTATAGAAACATTTCACAGTTTTCCTATAATAATATGTATATGTTTTAGTTTTTTATTATCAACACCACCTTGAAGTAGTTTATTTTTGACCTCCAGGAACAATAATAGATAATGATCATTCTATTTATTGTTTCAGAGTATACACAGAAAGTAAAATAATTAAGCAAGGTGCATTAACTTCTTTAGGAGGGAAATTTATGGGTGGTATTCAACTAATTAGTTGTTTGCATGCAAGAATTGCCGCTAGTGCAATTGAATGTTCCTGCCCTCTCTCTCCCCCTCCCACAACCATCCCCTCAAAATATGCTTTGGAGGGTTATGGGAACCTCCCAGAACAGATTTACGGGGGGTGGGGGTGTTAGAAGGAGTAGAAAAGGGAATACTACATTGTACAAGGAAAAATCATTGTGCTGACATAACCAGAGACGTGGTGTTGCACAGAACACAACCCATTATTGTTTATGTGATCAGAACCTTATCAAGTAATATACACCTCTGGATTCAATGGAGTTTGCCAGGCACTTTGTGCTGGGTACTATAGATGCATCTTTCCAGTTGAAAACATTTTGCTAAACCAAACCATAGCTGTCAATTCACTCCTGAGTTAGATAAAATATTTCCCACTGCAACATGTTATACTCAGTAACTGGACTGCATTATTCATGTTAAAACATGCATTCTGCAGATAACCTATCAAGGAAGTGAGGGGATGCTCATCAAATTTGCAGATGATACCAAACTGGGAGAGGTAGCTAATGCTACAGAAGACAGAATTGGGATACAAATTAACCTTAACAGACTGGAGAACTGGGCCCAAACTCACAAAATGAATTTCAATAGGGCCAAACATAAGGTTCTAAACTTAGGCAGGAAGAACCAGCTCTACAAATATAAGATGGGGAACACATGGCTTCAGTGGCGTAGCGTGGGGGGTGCAGGGGGGGCCGGCCGCACCGGGCGCAACATCTGGGGTTAGGGCAAATCCATGGGTTAGGGGGCGCAAATCCACGGGTTAGGGGGCGCAAATTACTTGCCTTGCCCCGGGTGCTGACAACCCACGCTACGCCACTGCATGGCTTACTAGCAGTACACGTGAAAAGGATCTAGGGGTTCTAGTAGGCCACTCAAGCTTAGCATGAGTCAACAGTGTGATACAGCAACAAAGAAACTAGGGCAATTCTAGGATGTATCAACAGAAGTATTCTGCTTTGGTCAGACCACACCTGGGATACTGTGTCCATTTCTAGGGACCACAATTTAAGAAAGATGTTGACAAGCTGGAATGTGTACAGAGCGAGAGAACCAAGGTGATCAAGGGTCTGGAAACCAAACCTTATGAGGAATGGTTGAGGGGGCTGAGTGCATTTATCCAGGAAAAGAGGAAACAGGGAGGAGATATGAAAGTCATCTTCAAATATCTAAAGGGCTGTCACATGGAAGATGGAGCAAACTTGTATTCTCCTGCTCTGGAGAGTAGGACTTCAAATTACAAGAAAATGGCTTCAAATTACAAGAAAGGAGATTCCAGCAAACCATCAGGAAGAACTTTCTGACATTAAGACAGTGGAACAGTCTCCCTTGGGATTTTGTGGACTCTCCTTCCTTGGAGGTTTTTGTGCAGAGTGTGGGCGGCTACCTGTGAAGGATGCATCAGCTGAGATTCCTGCATAGTAAGGGGTTGGACAAAATGACCCCTGTGATCCCTTCCAACACTATGATTCTATTATCCTTCTTTTGGACACAATGCAAGTTGGTACACTTACGCTCTACTGCTTTCAGCAGGGCTTAAGCACAATTAACTGTGCTGGTCAATAGTTGCCTTAAATTGTCCTCTCATAAAAAGTAATGAGCCCATGCATTTTTATCTGAAAGAATGTGGAAGAATACCTCTGCTGTGGGATTCTTTTACAACCAAGCATAGAATCATTCCGTTCCAAGTTATCATAGCTTTGTCCTTTGCCTTGAGCATCCTAGGCCTTAAGGCTTGCACAATGCGTTCAACAGATGTTTTATCCTGCTTTTCAGGAATACATCCTCGCAAAGCAACAAACACAATATACAAACTTAAAAACATACAGTGACAATATAAAAAGAGGACGATTTAAAGCCCCCATTTGGGGAAGGGGCCATAGCTCAGTGGGATGGCATCTGCTGTGCATGCAGAATGTTCCTCCACACAGGTCTGCCTGGATCTGCTGGTGTGTGAGTTCTGCCACTGCAGAATTCCTGACTATGCTCACCTAAACCACAGCTGGGCAGAATCTACCATTGGTGGTATCCTCACTGTCAGTAGCTTGAATATACTCTTGAAATAGGGTGTTTGGGGGTGGAGCAGAGTGGAGCAAGGCCAGTCAAGGATTCACTGAATCCTAAGTCAGACCAGCCACCAGGAAGAGGTCTGATTCAGGCCAACATGTTGTGCTAGCCAGCAGTTGGTGCAGTGAAAAAATGAAATCCTCCCTCCACCCTGGCCCTGGATGTAGCGGTCTCTCTGCTGCCACTGCCCCACTGCCCCACACCAGTTTAGATTGCTTCCTAAGACATCAAAGAGAATCTGCAGCTATTATCTACTGTATCTTAGAGACGGGTGCACATAAATGTAAACTGAACATATGGAAATGAATGTGCACAGATATAGGGACCATGGAAATACAGATGAAGTGCTTTTAGATATCTCACATTCTGCTAGAACAGCACCTCTTCAGCAAGATTCACCTTAAAGTGAATCAAAATGGTATCATCTGAAAGTTGTCTCTCACATACTTCTTTGGTACAAGCTTAGATGACACATGCATTCTGCAATCTTATTTTCAAGTTGTTGTTTTTAAATAAAATAAAAACATGTCATTCAACAGCAGTATCAGTTCAAAAATATATGTCTGAAACATTATTAGACGCTCATTGGAAATAGCATACGCTTTAAAGCTTTAGCTGAAGCAGAGTAGACATGTATTTACATATGTATAGTATATAGTTTATCTTCTGCTAGCTTTGTCTTTTAAGTTCAGCAGTTAAAAGGGGGGCAGGTAGTTGATTTAAATATGGGTCTAGAAGAAAAGTCTAACTCAGCTTGATGTCTTAAAATTTACTCAAGACAACATTCCTTTGCAAAATCTTTATCAAGCTGTAAGCTCTTTGTAATTAGGAAACAATACCCGCTGTTGGCACACAAGTAATGCAGATGTCCAACAGCTGGAATAAATATCTATATGAAAAGCAGCTGCCTCTGACTTTTCTGTATGAAACACTGACTTCTCGAGATGAGAGCATGTCCAACAGGAGAACAATATGTTCTAAAACAGAAGTTTTCAACCTTTTTGAGTCCACGACTCCCTTGACCAACTACATTCTTTTGGAGGCACCCCTGTGAGGCTTAGGAGCCCAGTTTTATCATCCCTTGCTTGCAGAGCCGATAGCCCCTCACCCCTTTTTGAACACCCTACCTTGTGGAGTGTTCCGCAAGTCTTCTCTCCTTTCCCCTCTCCTTGGGTGCTACGGCACACTGGTTGAAAGCCACTGCTCTAAAATATACTGAGAGCACAAATCTTCTAGTACCTGCTGTGGCGTCTCAGCAAGACTTTCCCATCTTAATCGTGCAATAGAAAGAACATTATGCAATTTTTCAACCAGAGCCCATGGCTTCACTAGCCCCCATTTAACAGCAGCTTTCCAGTTGGGGCAAAAATCATAGTTCTGAGTGTGCAAAAAGCGGTACTGTTGGTGTGAAGGCAAACTATAAAGCTGAGCACATCCAAGTTTGGATGGGGCAGGGGACAGGGGACAGCACTGACAGACTAGATGACAAATCCACGGCATCTAGTTTTTAAATCAAGACTGGATGTCTTCTAGGATAGAAAAAAATTGCATTCTCTCTCTTGTAATACATTCTATACTGGAATTTCTTAAGTGGAATTCCATGACCTGAATTATGCAGATGAAAAGGATTGCCTAAAAGCCTTCAAAGTCCCTAGGTCTAGCTTAATTGACTATTATGAAGTATCACATTTGTTTACTTCCATTGAGAGTTTCTGAAGCATCATACACTTCTCTCAATTCCAAAGTAAGATTTTAAAAAACCTTCTATTAGCATCCCTGTGCTACGGAAAACTCATGGGAGTTCAACATGCATATAATTACAACCTCAAGCTTTCACAGCAGAGGACATGTTTTTAAAGTCCTGTCCTCTTATAGACTACTGCAGTTTTAATTTCTCTTACATCAAAAATGCATCCTGCTGTCATGCAGGTCAAGTCTTCCTTCTCCCACACCCCACCATATAACAGTACAGTGATTCATACACTAATACCACTGGAAGAATAAATTCTTCCATGCATACATGCCTGCAGTGAACACACTAAGAAGTGCAATTCTGATACTTTCTTACTCAGAAGCACGCAGTCTTAAATTATGAGTGTAAAAAATTAACCATAAGCTAAAATATTGAGAATTCAACTGTGTTAGGAGAAGATAAACATTTTAGGACCCAGAATGTTTCCTACAACCAGCTTATTTTCTCCAATGATCAATCGGTCCCATGGCACAATGGCATTTAATCCCGGATAGAAACTGTAGAAGCATTAAAAATCACCATTGTTCTCCCCAGAAATGGATAATGTGTATCCAAAAACTCTGAGAAGCCAGGCCTTACTTAAGATGCCTAAATAGAAAAACGCATCTTTAAGTAAAATGACTGATCGGCTATTTCCTAAGACTTGCAGACAAACAGTGAATAGTGTTTATCACTGAAATTCAGACAGTAAAAATGAATTACTCAGACAAATCTTCCCTTCCCACAAGTCACATGGTGATTATTTCTGAATCAAATCTTTGTGTCTTTCCCCCTCCTTTATTTTACACACACACACGTATACAAATTTAAAACATTAGGACCTTTATTTTCAGACAGCCACATTCTTGTTATATTTTATTGCTTCATGTGTGCCTTCCTACAGATATTTGCCTAAGGCAAATATTAGCTAATCTAATGCAAGCAATACAAGTGATTGAAGCTTTAGCATATAAATAAAATTAATTGCTTTCTTTCCACAGACAAAACGAGTCTACGATTTCCACAAGGAGAAAAATAGTACAGTGTGAGCCACAATCCAAATCAAATATAAAAATTCATCAATGCCAGAGCCTCTTACTGCTTCATCGGGACAAATGTAATTGGGAAGAAAAATAATCAACTATGATTACCCCTGGTCTATTAATATTTAATTAGTAACAACTGTTAGCAAAACAGGACTATAAGCAGTAAAATGACTTATCTTGTAGGCCAGTAGGAAGCTAACAATTTTTAAGGACGTTGTCTCTCCATAAAACTCAAATGTAAAAGCACAGTCTAGTCCTGTTGTGCTGGGTGAGTGTCAGTTAGTGAGGCTCAAGGATGTGGACAACATGCTTGAATTGGTCAGAGTGACTTGTGCTCTGGACCCTTGACCCTCTTGGCCGATAAAAACTAGCTGGGCTGTGCCAGGAAGGTGATTAATGCCTCCTTGCAGGAAGGGGTGGTCCTCGCCTGCTTGAAGCAGGCTGTGGTAAAATCACTCCTTAAGATACCTCCTCTAGACTCAGAAAATCTATGAGCCAGAACTAACTTGGGCAAGGTTCTTGGGGGTGGTGGTAGCAGAACCAGATCCAGGCACTCTTGGAGGAAACTGATTTTCTAGATCCATTTCAATCAGGATTTAGGCCCAGTTTTGGCACAGAAACTTCCTTCGCTGCCTTGTGTAATGACCTCAGTCAGAAGAGAGACAAGGGAAATGTGTCTTTGTTAACGCTCCTCGATCTCTCAGTGGCTTTTGATATTGTTGGCCATGGCATCCTCCTAAAGCGGCTGTCCAAGTTAGCAGTGGGTGTCACTGCTTTGCAGTGTTTCCAGTCCCACTGGAATGGTTGTTCCCAGAACGTGATGCTTGGGGAGTGCTTTTCAGCACTGTGGAGCCTTCAATGTGGGGTTCCTCAGGGTTCAGTTTTATCTGCTATGCTATTTAACATCTACATGAAACCATTGAGTGGGGTTATAAAGAGTGGGGTTATAAAGAGTGGGGTTATAAAGAGCTCTACTTCTTTACATCTGCAGGCATGACAATGGATATGGTGGACCATTGTCTTGCCTGGATGAGAGCCAACAAACTGAAGCTGAATCCAGTTAAGACCAAGGCACTGTTAGTGGGTGGTTCCCTAGACCAGGTGGCTGGGAGGTTTCCTGCTCTTGATGGGGTTACACTCCCTTTGAAGGAGGAGGTACATAATTTGTGGATACTTCTGGATCCTTTGCTGTCACCAGAGGTTCAGGTACTCTCAGTGGTGCAGAGTGCCTTCCATCAGCTTTGGCTCGTGGCCCAGCTGCGCCCCAATCTGGACAGGGATAGCTTATCTACGCTCCAGTAACCTCTAGATTAGATTACTGCAATGCATTATATGTGGAGCCACATCTGAAGGGTTTGGAAACTTCAGCTGGTGCAGAATTCAATGGCCCAAATCAAAGTGCTGCTTTTGACCTATAAAGCCTTAAATGGCTCAGGTCTGCAATACCTCAAAGACTGCCTCTCCCCATTTTAACTAACCCAGCCGCTGCAGTCATCATCAGACGCCCTTCATCGTGTGCCTCCTCCACAAGAGGTCCAGAGGAAGACAACACAAAAATGGGACTTTTCTGCAGTGGCTCCTCATTTGTGCAATGCCCTTCCCCAAGGAGGTTCACCTCGTGCCTTCATTATACATCTTTAAGTGCCAGGGGAAGATGTTCCTCTTCAACTAAGTCTTTAGCTGATTGACATCCAATGTCATTTTAATGTGTTGGGGGTGGTATGTGTTTGCTTTGTTCTTGTTCTTTTTTATTGAGTCTTTTGTGTTTGTACTTTGTATTTTTATGCTGTGAGGCCCCCTGAGATCTTCAGATGAAGTGTGGTATACAATGTGTGTGTGCATATATATATTCTTTTAGGAGACCAGGGTTCAAATTCCTGCTCACTGGGTGACCTCCAGCCAGTCACTGTCACTCAGCCTAACTTACCTCATGAAGTTGTTGTGAGGATAAAATGAGGAGTGGGATAAGATAACCATGTACACCACCTTGAGAGCCTTGTAGTAAAGGTGGGGTATAAATGTAATAGTAAAAATAATGTCAAAATATTAATAACTACATCCCGTCTTCTCATTTGTGGTTGAAGCAGCCAATTCTTTCCATTTTAAGTGTTCCTCAAAACCTACAGATGAAGTATGGCTTTTAAAATTATTTCTGGCAAGTGTGTATTTTCCCCTGAAAGGTTCTCTTTGTCTGTCAACATTTATTTAGAAAACTTTCCTCTGCCACCAACTGAAAAGATTTGCCTTGATAACATTACCTTATTAAGTCAACAATAACTCACAACATTCACTTTTTCTGGAAGCCAGGGGTGGGTGGCAATGATACAAATATTAAACAACAAACCAACACCACCAGAACTGGCTTATGAATATAAAGAACAATTTTACTAGAATAAGTATATAACCTCATAAATAACTAGACAAAGAGCAAACTTAAGTGCAATGTGCATAACGAAGCCTGCAGATACTCATAAACATACAGTGTCTCTCTCCTTACTGTACTGGTTATGTATGCGACAAGCATGTCATAACACAACTGGAGCAAATAGTCGTTCACTAGAAGCACAAAGCCATAAACGTAGGAGCGGTTGCCAGAAAGCATTCTTCAAGTAGTCGTTAACTGGAAGCGCAAAGTCAAATGGTCAGCTGAAGCCAAATAGATGAGACCTGTTCTCCAGATATTATCCAGGTTTCGCAACAAGCTTCATCAGTCCATAATGCTAATCACTCAACACGATTCGCTCAAGACAAAAGGTACTCACAGGCACCTGATCTGGTGGCTTTTAGGTTCTGAATAACAACATTTTTGTTTGCCAGGCATTAGCATGTAATGGACTTTGTTAAAAGTGAATTTCTTGCTGCTGAAACTATATTGTTCTTTTGTTGGTTTTTGAAGGAGGGGTGGCAGATTTTATGCCTGTGTTTTCTGGGCTAATGGAAAATGACGAGTTGGGCATGTTTTGCAGCTCCCAAAATTTATTACATTTCTGAAACTCAAGCCAGAATATTTTTATTAAAACTTTTTCTCTTATAAAAACTTGAACCAAGGTTATTGAGGCCAGTGGAAAAGGAAATTCACAAGCTTCTAGCATGCTTCGATAGCTTGCTAGAATTGCTAATTTTCAGGAAAGACATCCAAGTCCAAAGAAGTTCACCTGCACTTTCATCCAATCCAAACTGAAAAGCCACTGTGCCAACAAACCTACTGTAACACAGAGCTTGTTAAATTGTAGCAACTACCGGTACTTTCCATTTTGTTCAGCCCACGAGGAAACAGACCAAAGGAGGATTAGACTCTGTTTTACTATTTTAAATCCAAAAACATAATGACCACAGCCTACATGCCATTTAGAAACTCTGCCATGTGGTACTTGCAGTACTTTTTATATATTCTTGCAGTAATTTACACAAGCAACATACTCAGCTTAAGCATTAGAATGGCAAAATGTTGAGATTTATAGGCAGTAATAATCTTGGAATCACCCAAACAGAGTAAGTATCTATCATAGTGCAAAATACTGCACATAATCAAAAGAAATCAGACAAATATAGAAGAAAGATCATTAGAAAATAAATGTTTTTAAAAACACACACATTCCCTGTAGCCCATTGGTATATCATTTTCTAAAAGCTGCTTAAGAAATAAGGTGTAGAAGTTTAGTTACCAGTTTTGAAAAGGCTAAGGGCAAAACTACATTTTGTACTAATGAAAGCTTGTCCTCACTTCCGCTTGTCCTGTGCCTAGACAGCATGACCCCCAGCAGCTTTCCGCTTGCCCCATGCTTTCAAGGCACAGGTCAGAGTGGTTTTGCCTTTCCTCAGCTGCTTTCCCCCAGAAAACATGTTCTTTAGTACTAAATTAGAACAAACAGCAATCTGCACAAAAAACAATTGTCATTTGTTCCAATTCAGTGCTAAACCATGGGGGAAAGGGGCAGGGCAAACAGAGGTATAGATAAACCCTCGTTAGTCTTGACTTTAAGTACAGGGTGTTGCTGCTTTTAGCTCAATATAGATCAAGATTCTAGAATGTGAGTGGAGGTGGTAGGGAGTTTTAACCCTTTATCACCTGTTGTGATGCCAATCTAGATCCCCTCCCTTTGCTTTAAGATGGGAGTAGGAACTCCCATTAACTTCAAATAGAAGCATTTTCTGTGCGTAATTTGTAGGTGCAGGGGGCATAATTCAGATGGGGAGACCACAGTGGAGCTAAAGCACACCTATAGTCACACTAGTATCAGATGTAATCTGTGATCACACCCACCCGCACATCCCAGTTGACAATTTGTGGGGAAATGTGTGAAGTTTGACCCCAAGACCCTATTGTTCAAGGCCAGAAGCATGTAAGCTTGCCCAGAACTGAGGCAACCTGCCCACCCTCCATTGTTCACAGGCAGCCTTCGTCAACTTGGGGTCTTTCAGATGTTTTGGACCACAATTGTGGTCCAAAAACATTTGGAGGTTAGGGGAGGCTGCACTAAGTGAAGGAAATAGTACCCAACCAGCAGAATGTAGGAACAAAACATCTGCTGATGAACAAAGCTGGTAGTTTCCTTGTGGAAACTCACTACAATAGATATGACAGACTGGTCATGTGTATTTTCCTTTCAAGTGATGGCGAGAATCTTACATCATTCTGCATTAGGGTGCAGCGTGAGACCAGATTTTCCACATCCCCTGGTAGGACTACAGAGATGTCTGCCTTAGCAGTTATAACTGCTGGCTTACCAGTTCATAACCACTTAGCAAATGGTTGCCTCTATTCACTCATAGTCCCTCCTTGTAGAGTATCTTCAGTGACAGAACTGGTCATATAGCTTCAGCTCTTTGGAATACAGAACCAAGAAGATCCTTGATGGCTTAGGCTGCGTACACACATCAATTTATCCCATTTCTCTGCTGCTTCCACACTGAATCTGAGCTTTCACATGACATCCAAGTTACTTCCAGAAAACCAACGGAATAAAGCACCTCTTTCATGCTCATTTCCAGGTTACTTGACTCCAGAAAAAAAAAATGTTTGCAGTCCCCTTCACCAGGAAAATTGCTGGAGTAAAGTGATGAACTTTGAGTAGTATACTGGCATATACTGTATTTTTCCATGTATAAGACATCCCCATGTAAAAGACACCCCCTATTTTGGGGGACTCCAAATCAAGAAAACACCCCTCAGCACTATCTGTATATATGACAAGCCCCAATTTTAAACCAAATTTTTTGGTTAAAAACCACCTAGTATTATACATGGAAAAATACAGTAATTGTTTCTTGCTGTTTTCTTGGTGGAAGAGAAGCACACATGTGCAGAAAGGGTAGGCAAGTAGTGACATTGTCTTTACTTCTTTTTATTCATTTTCTATAACCAAACCACAAAAAAAGAAAAACAAAAATAAACAACACACACCAAAGAAAAAAGAAAACATCAACCAAAACAAAACACATGAACAAACCAGAAGTGTGCATGCACACGAAAGCTCATACCAAGAACTAACTTAGTTGGTCTTTAAGGTGCTACTGGAAGGAAAAATATTTTTTTTGTTTTGACTATGGCAGACCAACACGGCTACCTATCTGTAACTGAAACCAGAAGACAAACATTAATTAACAACAAATAACGGTTGACTTCCCTCCATCTCAGTTTTGGGTTATGTAAATATTAAATCCATTCTGCAGTTTTTCATTTTATATCGTCTACACATCGCAAGGGTTATATTAAACCTGCTGTGATTTTTATATCTCTAGAATTTGTTTCCATATATGTTATGAATTTGGTCCAATCGTCAATAAACTTTGTACCTTTTTGCTGTCTGATGTTCTGCGTCATTTTTGCCAAATCCATATATTCAAATAATTTAATTTGCCAATCTTTAACGGTCGGGATATTTGGAGTTTTCCAATTCTGTGCTAAGTAGTGACATTGCCAAATGACATTCATTGCTGTGCTCTGCCATGCCCACAGGTGTGAATGACGTGACATTCTACTATATAGGTCAAAAAGCCACAATTCCATGATGCAACAGGTGCTGCGGTGTGAAAGGGACAGTAGAAAATGTGACAGAAGGGCTAGCATTTATTTATTTTTTGATGGCATCCATCTGTCCTGATAGACAATGCAGTGTGGCTCCGGGAGTGAAGTCAAGCCACTAGAGAATTACAGTGCCTGCTGTGGCTGCAAAGAACTGCACCTCAAAACTGCTGCATCCTCCATTGTTTTTGCTGTGTTAGCGACACCAGAGTAACCTCTCTGAGCCTGGTGTGTATGGAGGTCCTAGGAAACTAATGCAGTATCTTCCCACATCTGACGAACCCATAGTGAAAACACAAGCTAGGTGGTTCATCTGGTTACACGTTCTGTTTAAGCAGAGTAGAACAACATAATTTTAATTGAGTTCTCAGGAGGAGCAAGGAAGGAGAAAAGCATTCAGAACTGCCATTAATCAAACCATTTGCCTTGTCTGGGGGGAAATTGCCTGGTAGAAAAGAACAGTATGTGGATTGATCTTGATAGTTGAGGAAGGTGAAGAGATTAAGAAGCTCACAGGCTCTCTAGCAGGTGAAACATCTCAGCATCAACATTAAAATGAAGGTTACATTGTAATAGTAGGTGCCCACTTCAAACACAAATCACCCCCTGCTGGCTTAAGCTGGGACAATAAGAATCTTTTTGATATATCACATGAACAAACCATTACCTAGCATGGTAGACTCAATGGAGTATGGAAATATAAAATCCAATACTGTAGACTGGCAATAACTGAATGGTGATAACAGGACAGTTCATAAACTATATCCTGAAAAATATTAAAGTTCATGAGGGCTGAAGATGAATCAGAAGTGATTGAAATGAATGTAAAGGTAGCAGCTCATCACACTTCTAGATTATAAGTGACGTACAATTCACTGACAGCTTGTCACAATGTTTTATCAAATATCCAGGGCATTTTTTTTTAAATCACTTATATGCTAATTACATCCTACAGATGTTTTGAATAATTTGTAACTATGCTGGTTCAATTCAAATAAAGTAATTATCACCTGACTTGTCAGTCTGCTGCAACAGAAAATGCACATGAAACACCACAGAGAGTCAGACCCAGCATCAGCACACAGCATGACTAGTTCATTGTCATGAAGCCCCAGATGCATTCTAAGGCTCCCTCATCTAGAACTGCTCAGCTATCAACCTGTTATCTGGAGTTGTCCCATCACCCACCTCTGCTGTCCATGCCCACTGTTGACACCTGCCCATCCATAGAATCATTGAATTGTGGAGTTGGAAGGGTCCCGGGGTTATCTAGTCCTACCCCCTGCGATGCAGGAATCTCAACTAGATCATACATGGCAGATAGCCATCCGACCTGTGATTAAAAACCTCCAAGGGAGGAGAGTCCACCCCCTCTCATGGGAGTCTGTTCCACTGTCTAACAGTTCTTCCTGTCAGAAAGTTCTTCCTGATGTTTAGTCAGAATCTCCTTTCTTGTAACTTGAAGCCATTGGTTTGAGTTCTATCCTCCGGAGCAGGAGAAAACAAGCTTGCTCTGTCTTCCATGAGCCCTTTAGATATTTGAAGAGGGTTATCATATCTCCTCTCCTCTTCTTCAGGCTAAACATACCCAGCTCCTTCAACCATTCCTCATAAGGCTAAGTTTCCAGACCCTCAATCATCCAGATCCAGCTTGTCAATATCCTTCTTAAATTGTGGCACCCAGAACTCGACACAGTACTCCAGGTGTAGTATGATGAAGGCAGAATAGAGCAGTAGTATTACTTCCCTTGATTGGGGCACTATACTTCTGTTGATGCAGACTAGGATAGCATTAGCTTTTTTTGCTGCTGCATCACACTATTGACTCAGGTGAAGTTTGTGGTCCACTAAGACCCCTAGATCCTTTTCGAATGTGCTACTGGCAAGCCAGGTGTCCTCCATTACTTAATAAACTGATCATAATAAAATAATAAAGACATAACTTTATTAATATGCAACTCCACAGGAATTCATTCTCCAGGAATGTACTATCACCTTGTACATCAGCAAGCACAAAGAAACAGCAACAATGTGACAACCTTCATGATTTCTCTAATATGATGCATTTGATCTGAATCTTGATGTTAAAGACCCATCTGTATTTGCTGCTGTCTCAAAAAGCTATCAGAACACGGATGTAACACTAACAAAAATATCCAAAATTAAACAAACTCTTTTAAAAGTATGTTCCCATCAGCGCAGAGATGGGAAAGGAATGACTGGGGAATAGCCAGAGTTGGCCTGACAGAAAGAATCAGAGAAAAGCAATAAACACAAATAAAAATAACATCAATGGGAAATAGTCTAAGGATGTGCTCATCCTATTCTTTAAATTATATACTAGGGAATTTTTCCTGGCTTCAAGAATAATTGTTTAATAGAGTGTCCTGTGAATGTGTTTAAAAATATTCAGATGACTCATTTACATCCCACATATATGACAAAAAGGCTTACAATGAATGCCAATTTAAATCATAGAATTGTAGAGTTGGAAGGGACCCCAAGAGTCCTCTAGTCCAATTCTCCGCAATGCAAGAATCTCAGCTAAAGCATCCATGACAGATGACCATCCAACCTCTGCTTAAAAACCTCCAAGGAAGGAGAGTCCACAAGCTCCCATCAAGTTCACAGGCTATCACCATCTTAATATATTTATAAACTTTCAGAATGCACCACAACTACCACTCTGGGTAGATGGTTAAATCAAATTTATCCCAACAGAATTCAGCCAAAACATAAAATTTCACCCAGTCAGCACCAAACTCAAGCCCAATACAGTGGTACTTCAGGTTATAAACACTTCGGGCTACAAACTCCGCTAACCTGGAAGTAGTTGCTCCAGGTTGCAAACTTTGCTCCAGGTTGCAAACGGAAATCGCGCGCCGGTGGCGCACCGGCAGCAGAAGGCCCCATTAGCGAAAGCGCGTCTCAGGTTAAGAACAATTTCGGGTTAAGAACAGACTTCTGGAACGAATTAAGTTTGAAACCTGAGATACCACTGGACGAAGTTTTTGCAGCAGTTTAGATTTCAGCTTCAGTTAATCCCCTGGACGAGAACCCCTGGAGAAATCTGCAAATGGGCCCCTGCTCTCCATACTTTACACAATATTCCTGGGAAGGATACAAGATGGGGTAGGTAACCAAATATAAGTGACTTCTAAAGTAGTTTCTTCAACAGGGAATGCATTCCCTGTGCCCTCCTCGACACTGTTTTGGTCCATCAGTCACTTTATTCCTATGCTACTTTCTGATGTTTAAGGCACTTAACAAAAGCAACAAAACAAATACATTAAACATCAACAATACATTACTATCCACACTATCCCTCTACAGAACACAATATAGTACAAAACTGTTTCACAATAGGACCCTAACAAAAACACCTCTGTAACAAAACAATTCATTGCTTGCAGGAAAAGAGTAAAAAGAGAATCTCTGCCCTTGAGGTGATAGCAGAATAAGCCCTTTTAAAGGAGTGCATAGGAAGGCAGGGCAAATCTTCAGTCTGGGGTGTTTCAGGAGCAGGGTGGAACAGCAGCAGCAGAATCAGGCATCAAACCTCACTCAAAGCACAAGCGGAAGAGGTGCTACCAGCTGAGGTGGACAGCCTGACTCTTGGCCAAGGGTCCTCAAACTTTTTCAGCAGGGGGCTGGTCCACTGTCCCTCAGACCTTGTGGGGGGCCAGACTATATTTTTTGGGGAGGGATGAACGCCGATGGAGGGACGATGAGCAGCACACGAAAGGGCTCCAGAGAGGGGCTGCTTTAAATGGCGGCCGCTCGAGAGGGGCGCTCAGCTAACCATGGCTCCTGTGTCTTGCAAGCGGCAGGGGCTGGTGGCGGCGGCAGCGGGAAGATGAGCGGAGTGAAAGGGCTCTGGAGAGGGGCTGGCAGCAACAAAGCCCAGCCCCCTCCCTCCTCTAGGCAGGATGGGGAGAAGCCAGGAGGGAGGGAGGGAAGGAGGAGGTGCCGCCGCTGCTGTGTGAGGGAGAGGGAAAGAACATGTGCTCTGGCGATCCATGTGCTGGAGATCCATGTGGCAATTCCCAGATCTACGTGGGCCAGATTTAGAGGGCAATAGGGCCTGATCTAGCCCGTGGGCCTTAGTTTGCCGACCCACTCTTGGCTGTATTGCTGTTTGCCTGAGCAGCGCTAATTCCCAAACTAATCACTTGGGAAATTCCAAGCAGTTAGCTCAGTTGTTTAGAGTGTGGTGCTGATAACACCATGGCTGCTGGTTCTAACCCAAACAGGCCAACTGCATATTCCGGCAATGCAGGGGATTGGACTAGATGACCCTCAAGATCTCTTCTAATTCTATGATTCTATGAAAAAGGAACATGTGAAGCCATCCTTCTGAGCCCCTTGGAGTCGCTTCCCCAGCAAAGTTGTTTCTGCATAATGAAGTTTTATTTTTGTGTCATAAAGAATGCTTCAGGGGACGGTGTATCTACCCTCAGGGCAGTCACAGCTGGGGTCATCTTTCAACTAACTGGCTCATGTGGCTACTGCCAGTTTACTATAAAAGATAAAGAAAGCCTTGCAAAAGCCATCTGAAAAAGTAACAATGCTCTAGTAAAAGAGATTCTTCTGTACTAAATTAAAGGTAGAAATTCTTAGGGATCCTCATAGTGCAAATCACTTTGACGATATTGTTCCCTATGAACACAGATTTCACTGAACTTTCTTCTCTGCTTGGCATGTTTATCATATGAAATAACTCTCCTATTGCAGGTCCATTTTCCAATTCCCTCCTTTCCAAACAAAAATACTCTTTAAAATATTGCAGTTTTCGAGAGGCGGTATTAAAGGGACTGTAAGCTCACACATAACTCTCTCAGGGCCTTATCTTCTGCAGAGTGTATTGTCAGAAAGCAGAAAATGTAGTTTGTCTCGCATTATCTGTAATAAGATAGACAGTCCTTCATTTTAACAAGGTGCCACTGCCAATATCAGCCCTGCTGCGTGAAAAACCAGTGCAATGCTTTCTTTATTTATACAAGTGGAATGAAACCGAGGGAGACCTGAGGCAATTGGTGATACTTTCCACCAACTGGCACATATAATGTATTCAGTTTGTGCCTCAGTTAAAAAAAAAAAGCAAGCAACAGATTAGAATCCAAGAATCAAGAAGTCCAGTGACCTACTTACGCCAAACTGCCAACAATTAGTTAATGGAACCTTGCTTCAAGTCACATTTACATGGAAATTGCCAAAGGCAGCATTCAAATCTCTTTGAACCAATTTCTGAAAAGTGTGGAATTCAGACACCACAGAATGATATTGCTTGATATGCAAATCAAAATCCTTGTTTAACTATCACCTTATGTAAGCCCAAAGATTTATCCTCAAGGCTACGAGGACAAGACTTGGGGAAGCAGCTGTGATGAGCAGAGTCCCTAACATCAGTTTCCCCTCCCTGCCCAGGACAGATGGTCATTGCTCTTCTCAGAACCAGAGAGAAGCAGGCTTTGTTCACAGGCTGAAATGAGAGGCTCCCTTGGCTTGCACAGAAGATCACTGCATTTTTTTGTATTATATGCTGTGCTCCTTTTATAATGAAAAACTGGCTTTTTATGAACATTAATTCATTTATTTATATACGGGACAAGCTTACGGGTTATTGTAAATTGAATCATTCTGTTTTTGAACAGATATTTGCTTGTTAGGTGGTTATCTAAAGTACATGCAGATCTACTTGTCTGAGTGGAGGAGGGTTTTAGATTTATTTTTTGCAATATATGGTAAATGCCATTTTCAGTCAGAAGGATTAAGGGTTTTTTTTTAATTAAGGAAGAATACAGGACAAGAAAAAGCAATCTTAGAAGTATGATTTAAAACAATAAGCAATTTAACAAAAATAAGTCTGAACAACTACAACTTCTGGATTTATTTTGATGCAGTCATTCTGAATGTTAAGAAATGTCACTGAAGAAAACTTTCCAGCTAAATCTAGCTATTTTCAGTAGTTATTTTCATTAGAATGCTTATGACTATTCACAGCCTTTATCAATAGACTATATTTATTCTATCCACCAATATTTTGTGAGAACATCATATGTACTAGTTGATTGTCACTTGTAGTTGACTACTGAGATGTTTGTTTTTTATGTGAGTAGTGTTTTATTATTGTAGTTGTATTGTTTTAATTCATTATTACATCTTTTGCACATGTAAAATTTACAGTTGTTATCTTGTCTTGTCTAGTGTTTCTGTGTATTGGTGGTCAGAAGACTTTCTTTCTTTCTTTCTGTTGTTTCCATGCTGGACACTTTCTCAGACACATCCTGGTGCTCTTCAAGTGGTATAATAACAATTAAAAAACCCAAAATGGAGTTTATGCTAAGGAAGTGCTAAATTATTTTTCCATTCCTATTTTCAATGGTTGATGGGGACAAAACAGTCCTAATGAGTTCAGACATTTGGTAGTTTAATTTTACCATTCTTTCAATATGGATGAACTACCGTATTGGCCCAAATATAAGCTGCACCCCAATATAAGCTGCACCTTTAAAATTGAAGGGGGGAGGGGAAAAAACCCCAAATATAAGGCACTCCATTCCTCCCTGCTCCTGGCTGCCTACTGGCAGGGTGGGGGGCGGGAGCTGCGCTGCGTTGCTGGCGGCCTTTCCCCTTCCTCGCTCTCTCCCTTCCCGGCTGTCGGAGAGAGAATGGGAAACTATGCACGGCGCGGGCGCCGCTTTGCCACACTCCTGGCCGTATACCATAAGGTCGTGAATATAAGCTGCACTTTAACTTTTCACAGTCAGAATTTGGGAGGAAAGTGAGGCTTATATTCAGGCCAATATGGTATATGCCCTGATAGCATTGTAAGTTGAACATTTTAAAAAATAAATAAAGAAGGGAGGTTATGGAACACCACTGAGCATAACTGTTGCTAAGAATGTGGGATACGAAGTGGTTTAAATTTGCTTTAAAAGTTTTGTGATTATTCCAGACATCTCCAATTCAACCCACTGACTTGGGTGTCGGTATGTTACCATGATCACAGCATAAGAAATGTTAGTGAGAACATGTGTGCAGGAGTGACTTCAACAATGGCCACTGGTCATGATGGTTATGTACTACTTTTAGGATTAGAGGTACCATAGGTGCCAACTCCATGGGGCCCTTTGCTCCCCCATGAAATAATTAGGAGGTAAAAATTTATGCAAGTTGGCACCTATAAGAGGTACCATGATCAGAGACCTTGCAGCATTATGGCTGCCTCCACCAAGCTTTTCTCTTCATATGGTTTCTACCTTTCTGTTAAATATAATCAGTATTGGTGAAATTATTGAAACCTGCAATACACTTATAGTCTCCAAGGTTCTCTGTTCAAGCCAAAATGACAGGGAGTGATACTCAACTAAGCCACACAGCCACAGATGTTTGTGGGTAAAGAAGCAAAACCCTAAGAAAATGCTCTGTTCATTGAAGCTGCACAAGTCATCTGCAAACAAGCGCTACCATTTACACATCAGGTTTCCTCAGCTTGACAAGAGTGGGAAATTACCTGTACTTAAAGAGTGGTTAGAGGGACGCGGGTGGCGCTGTGGGTTAAACCACAGACTTGCCGATCAGAAGGCTGGCGGTTCGAATCCCCGCGACGGGGTGAGCTCCCATTGCTCGGTCCCTGCTCCTGCCAACCCAGCAGTTCGAAAGCATGTCAAAGTGCAAGTAGATAAATAGGTACCGCTCCAGCGGGAAGGTAAACGGCGTTTCCATGCGCTGCTCTAGTTTGCCAGAAGTGGCTTAGTCATGCTGGCCACATGACCCGGAAGCTGTACGCCGGCTCCTTCAGTCAATAAAGCTAAATGAGCGCCGCAACCCCAGAGTCGGCCACGACTGGACCTAATGGTCAGGGGTCCCTTTACCTTTAAAGAGTGGTTGGTGCCGAGCATGCTAGCTCTGTCCCCATTCTCTTCCATGTGTTGGAGGGTGGCTGTCTAGTCAAATTGTGCTAGTACCATCACTAGGACGACTAAGACAAAAGTCCCCATGTCTAAATATACCCTGATTCTCTTCTCTTCATTCATTGCATATATAGGCTTGCATCCTAACTGGGCATCTGTGAACATGAAGGATCCCTGTGGCAGGAGGATGGAAACAACTATCAGCAATTCTTACTTTCCCTTGCAGAGCCTCTTCTGCTGGCCCAACCCTTCAGAACAGATTTTGGTGTGTCACAAGGGGATCAGACTTATGAGCACCACATGACCACAATTCCACTCATGGAACACTCCTGTCAGTGGAAGCCCAGTTGGGGTCCAAGCCAGAGTCTATCTGATGCAAATTCTTCACAACTGCCTTATTTTCAAGCAATCGGTACAAAACTTTTTGGAAATTAAGGAATTCTGTTTCTCCCCTCAAAGACACTCACACAATCCGAACATATTAATACAAAACATATATTTAAATTTTCTCACAGAAATAAAAGCACCAGGTCACCAGGTAGAAACATAGTATAAGTGACAGTGTTGCTTTAAATTATTTCTCCCTTCCTCTGCTAATTTCCACAAAAGTCTCCAAGATACACATTCCTTCTAAGCTATGATGATATCATTAGATGTCAGTGGTTTTTATTTCAGAAGTATCTTTTTTTTCCAGAAGAGAGGAGAAAGAGATTCTCAAAAAGCTTGTTATTTCTAACATGAAACGAAGGCAAAATCACTTTGAGGTTTAGGCTATGTGTAAAATTAAAGCTTGTAACAGCATGTGGGGCTTCATGCCACATTACTGATATTGGCCCTGATTCTCATTAATAAGATATGAGAGAGAGACTAGTTTGGGCAGATGACTCTCAAAGTAATCTCACTGATTTTTAATATCTAATAAAATGAAATGAATAAAAACCATGTGTGGGGTGGGAAATTATGTAATACACATAGCAGGTGGTACCAGGACTTGCAATCACATCTTCAACAAACATAATTTTGTGGCAATTAATTACTCTAGTCCCAAGCCTTTACCAATGAACCTGAATAGCAAGGGAAATTGACAACGAGAAGATTGCAACAGCCAAATGTTCACTAGGCCCTTGAAAGGTCAATTTATGGTGCACATCTGTGTCTTCAAATTTATGAAGAGAATGTTTTCTCATGCAGACATTGTGCTTTACAAATAACAATGTGGTTTCCTGATGAGAGAATCTCATGGCACCCTATCATTAAATACATATGTTGCACAACCATTTCAATGTCCTACAATATTGCAATTAACAATATCATTTAAACGTCTACATAAACTTTTGCATAAAAGAGTGCACAGTTTAGCTCAGACAGTCATAACTTGATTGCAGAGATATATAAATGAGATTAGATAATGGTCATTCCTGTATCATTCCTGCAATATGGTCCATATTAATAATCTTATTTTATATTCAAAAGAAAGTTTTGACTTTCCAGCTGGATACACATTTTTTCCACATTGATCTTTACCATGAGACCATGCTGTATGGCTAACCTTGGAGCTAAATCTTCTCCAAGCCCTGACAATGTTAACAAAGATGAGAATTTCATTCCAATCCTAGTGGCCTGTCCTAAAACACAACTTGGACCAGAAAAACAAGGTTTAAGTGACACACTGCAGCTTTGCACAGACTTGAATTTCACCAGAGGACTGAATATGCAAGGAGCTGATTTCACTTCAACATCACACAGAAAAGCCAACTTTGAAATCCCTTGTACCTTATTTTCCAAATTAGGCAAAGCCTTTCATACCTGGTTTTACAGATTTTCCTAAAGTAAGAAGTGTTGTCACAGGTTTTTTTACCGTACATATAAAGGCTACAGTTTTCAGAATGAAGCTTTAAGTCTTATTTTTGGTAGCAAGCCTCAATTGAAAAGCTTGAATGAAAAACATTTTCCCATGCATGTCTTTCAAAGACTTCAGAAATTATTGGAGTGGGACAGAGTTTTATGAAATGCTTTTTATCAGGAAAGGAGTCCACAGCTCAAAGCATTTCTCTTTTAATTAACTCTTAGCCAAACCAAGTTTACAGGAATGCCTATTCATCCTATACATTCCACTGTGCTTCAAACAGCAGTAGCTGCAGCCCTCAACAGCCATAATTTTAACTCTCATTATTTCATTACCCAGTAGTGAATAAACCCAACCCATTATGGTGGTGTTTCTCTTGCCATTATAATCAGTTGGATATGATAGCTGTTTGCTTCTAACAAGGGAGCATCAAATATGCAAAGGACATTTCTTTAGCAACAGCAGCAAACCTATGAACAAATTTTGCACTTTCATTTAAGGAATGTGGAGTTTGAAAAGAAGTAGAGAAAAGTATTGTGTGTTTCATTATTACTTATGAAGGTAATTTAAAATATTTTCAATTGCTGCACAATCTTTATCAAACATTGTGTGTTTGCTCTAGTTCAGGATTTGTGTGTGTGTGTGTGTGTGTGTGTGTGTGTGTGTGAAGATGAAAAGCAGAGTGAAATCGACAGTTATTGTGATAAGGATTCCTTGACATTTTGAGAAGAGCTTGACTTCTACCTTCCCCTTAGAACACATTCAATTTTCTATAAAAATTTAAAATACCACTTTCATTTATTTGTATTCATTTTCATTAATTTACAAAGCAAAATCACAGCAAAAGATTGCCACATTTTTGTTCCTTTCCACTTAACCTGTGTTCCTTCTTCTGCAGCCAACACTAAAAAGCCAGTCTTGGGCTCCACTCAGCCTTTGGTGGCATATTATAATTCCACAGACAGTTGGGCCCTGTTTTTCCATCAGAACACAACACTTGTAGTTATGAGCCTCTTGACTTTGTTACTCTGGGGCATGCCAGTGAGTAGGCGGAATCAAAGAAAAGGTAAAGGACCCCTGACAGTTAAGTCCAGTCGCAGACGACTCTGGGGTTGCGGCACTCATCTCACTGGCGTTTGTCCGCAGAGTTTTTCTGGGTCATGTGGCCAGCATGACTAAGCCACTTCTGCCGAAACCAGAGCAGCGCACAGAAACGCTGTTTACCTTCCTGCTGGAGCAGTACCTATTTATCTAATTTTTGGTGTGCTTTCGAACTGCTAGGTTGGCAGGAACTGTGACCAAGCAATGGGAGCTCACCCCATTGTGGGGATTCGAACCACCAACCTTCTGATCAGCAAGCCCAAGAGGCTCAGTGGTTTAGACCACAGCGCCACCCGGGTCCCTGGGATCAAAGTAGTGTACCTATAATTTGGCAGCTTTGGGGGGGGGGAGGAAATGACCTCCTCCCTCAAAGCCATTGAGCACTTTGATTCATTTTTATTATTACACCCAATTTTTTAATATAATTTAAAGTCACTGTTTGGAAAGTCTGTTTGGAAAGTCAAAGAAAATAATTGGGGGGGGCATGGGATTTTAAAAGTTGAGAAACACTGCCCCATGCCATCAGACATGTACTTGGACATGACCTCTCTACCACTGTAATGTTAAAACTGTCCATCTTAACATTTTTTCAACATTTAAATGAACCACAAAAGGTTTAGACTGCAAGAGTTTCGGGTGCATAAACATTTTATTTCCAAATGTCAGTTATCACAATAAAAATAATGTATTATTTGCTAGTTACTTTGAGCCTGCAAGAGTAGCGATGTCAATCATTTCTATTTATTCCTAAAATAAGAATTTAACCATTTTCAATTTCCTCATAAATCAAAGTTTGCCATCAATACTGCCTAAAGTAACATGTCAATAACTTTCGGGGGGGGGGAGCAGGACACAAGACAGCTTGTCAGTTACTATTTTAATAATGCCGGAATAAGTGTTTTTCATTTTAAAACTGAGCCCTGTTAAAGCTTGCTGTCTTTTCAGGGTTTTGTTACCAGCTACCCATGGCATATAAGAACTAGTGACATACACATTCCTCCCGGCAGCCACAATAAGTTGATTATGATGAAGGAGGAACTTTTCTTCTACAGAAAGTGCACCCAGTCACTTAGTATTTTAGTACACAAACAATTTACAGTCTTGATCCTGTGACGGGCAGAGGCTGATCCTCCAAACTATATGCACTCTCATTCTACCCATGACTTTCCTCCCCATTTCCAGTTTAATATTAGCCACAGTTTGCCTCGCTTGGCAGACTGTGGAAAGCACTTGCCCTTCAATAAAGAATTAAAAATAAATAAATCAAGCCATGGTTTCCAATTCTGGTTAGGAGGGTAAGCACTAAATGCAGCCTGTCAATTTGGACTGAAGGTAAACTATGGCTATTGCTCAACAGGGAGCAGAAAGTGCAACCACTCAGGGGAAAAAGAAGCACGGTACTTCATGGTTTGGGAGAATCAAGACTTCCAAGCAAGCCCATGGCTCACGTGGCATTTCTACACAAGTCAAAGTACAACATACTATCAATTAAATATTATAGAGAATAATTATTAAACTTCCTGAATTGACAAACATGAAAAAACCACGATGTCACAAGAATAAACTCTATAATGGAAATTGAACAAACTGCATTCTTAAGAATATAAGAACCCTGTTGGATCATGGCAGAAGCCCATCTAATCAAATATCCTGTTATCAACGTAGCTAATCAGATGCCCCAAACCTCTTACATGCAAAATGTGAGTTGTACCACTGAGCTGTTAAATTTATGTTTAATATACAAAAAAGGCTACGTTTGAATGCATTGCATTTAAAATGTTATGCAAAGCGGTTTGCATTAGGCAAACTCTCACTAGGTAAATGCAGCAAGGAGAGGCTGGAATATGCTAATTGATGACTCATCCCAGAAACCCAAACAGTTCTCTCTTCTGGAAGGTGAAACCTGAGAACCTAGTTCTAAGTCAGCCATTGAAGCTCAGTGATGATGAACAAGCAAGTTGCTTAGGATCTCCCTCTGGAGCTGGAGAAAGGAAAGTTTATTGACCTGTGTTAAGGACTAAAAAGAAGTCTGAATCACATTGCTTGTTTGTTATAAAGAGCAATGTGTTACAAATAAATGTAATTAATTTCAAAGTAACTATTTTAAGACTCTTTCCAGTAAAGCTTCGAAACTCATTCTTGTGGTGGAGAGCAAATTGATTTCTACTTAGCACAAGGTCCAGAACAAGGATTCCCTTTGCAGCAACTCTTAAGATGAGCTACAGTATTTTATATGCATCCCTAAATTATAGGGAATGTGTTAGTTGAAGCAACACTTCATTCCCACTAGTTATTGAAGATAACTTTGTAGGCTTTCATGATCAACTTTATCCCTTCAAATAGGGAAAGTAACACTCTTTCAATAGTTCTGTCTATGCAAGCATTCTTGTTTTTCAGCTGATACAATACCTGACAACACAATCGTGAACCAAGGTCAAGGGGTGCTGGGGGGAGGAGATGGGGAAAGCCCCATTGCACAGGTGGATGTCCTTGCACAGGACTTCTGCTGATGAGGGTGGACAGGTGAATCCCACCCACTTACACTAAACATTTTTAGATAATTTAAAAAATTGAAATTGATTGTAAAAACAATCACATAAATAACAATCAAAATCATCAGGTGTGGGTTTTTCGTATGGGCCTCTGAGCATAGATCCAGGATGTTCTGAAAAAAAGGATGCCATGTGGACAATTTTCAAGTTATCTCTTTCCTTTGTTTTCCAAAATCCACTAGTATACTATTTGGAAATATGGTTGATCCATGAGCAAAATGAGAATGTATTCTTTTAGTCCCAAATCTGAAGTTCAAGTCATTAACATATGAAAACCAAAACGGGGAAGATGGAACTGAGAATATGTCTGTTGAATGTTGTTGTGCTACCTTTTAAAAATCAATTAACATATTAGATACAAAGTTTATTTGTATGCCAACTTTTCTTGGTAAATCACACCCAAAGCAACTCCTGGTAAATTATAAGAGCAACATTCCAATACCATTCATTAGCACTTCAAAATATATTGGTGAAATATCAACATCGGACCAATATTTCAACAGATGCATGAAAACATTTCATGTTAATAAATTCAGTATTACACTAAGGCAAGGAGTAAAACCTACACAAATCTGGAGTAGAGTCCCTAAGATGGTTGGGTGGCTCCTTGTGGTGACTCCTGTAGCCATGCCAGTGCCAAATGTATTGCTCTGATTTCCTTTGGACCACATCAGCAAGGCTGGGGGTTGGCGGGTCTTGTCATCTGGGCAGCCCAGGACCTCCATGCACACTGCCCAGACTTGCACCTCAGGAAGGTCACTTCAGTGCTGCTAATGCAGCGGTTTGACTCCACGAACACCCCAGATGCACTCCATTGTCTTTCGAGATAGACAGACATGCCAACAACACTAAGGCTAGACAATCCACTAACAATTCATACTAAAGCTCAGCAAAATAAAATAAAATACTGAGACTGAATCTAGACACACAGCAAAGTAATACATTAATAAGAATGCAGTATGGAGCAAAAAGATAAAATCTCATTTCTAGCACTTCATTTCGAACAATTCAGTAAAGTTTAAATAAGTCTAACAATCAAACCATCAAAAGCCTCTCATTCCAATGAATTCAAAATTGCACTAAATATTAAACAGCCTACTAGCAAAGCACATTAATAGAGCTGAACAATAAAATACAACCACCTGTCCAGAATTAGCAGCAAAAAACCCTCTCTGAAGATGAAGCCTCACCAGGGTCCTACTCTGGTTCAAAAAAAGATACCTCTATATATGAGGCATTTCAATCAAACCTACCCACCACCTCTGGGAAGAGACCCTCATCTTACCATTCTTCCATATCCTAAGCCAAGCACAGGCAAACTCAGCCCTCCAGATGTTTGGGGACTACAACTCCCATCATCCCTGAACACTGGTTCTGTTAGCTAGGGATGCTGGGAGTTGTAGTCCCAAAACTGGAGGGCCAGGTTTGCCTATGCCTGTCCTAAGCTATGAGTGCTGATCCTTCAGGCCATGGACTAAATTAGATCTGACGTAGGTGCCAATTCGGTTCATTAGTTGCTTTACCCCAAACTGTAAATGCTTTTGCATCACTGGCTCCTGCAAAATTGTTGGGGTTTTCTTTACACTGGATCACCTGTCAGCAATATGACAGCTTGTGACTTGCTGGTCAGCCGTCCTACCCAGTCAAAATGGCTCGCGTGGGATGTCAGGATTCAGCCCACAAGCCAGAGCCTGTTCTCATCCTAAACCACAAAGAAGAGGGGACCCTCACCATTGTGTAATGTATGATGGAAACAGTATGATGTGTAAACAGAAAACTGAAAAAAATGTATAAACAAAAAGCCTGGGGAACAATGCAGCACTTCTAAATGGGTCCTGGAACACAATATATATCAATCACACCTCAATTATCTATATGGACCTTAAGCATTCGTAACTGAAGTGATTAAAGGCCCATATTCTCAGAAAAAGTGGAAAGGCTGAAGAAAAAGAACAAATTCCTATAGGATTTACAACCAAATGTTCCTAGGTCCTAATTGGTATTCTAAGGATATGAGTTTTGAATATGCTCAGTATCAACCCCTGCTATCCTAAATTCTGTGGTATCTGACTAATCAGTTAATTTGTAATAGCACAATAATCTACATGTCTACTCTGAAGTAAATCCCACTGAATTTAATCCCACTTAATCCCAGTGGATTACATGGGCATATGACCGCAGCCTAAATCATTTTTCTGAGATTTAAGACCTTGTTGCTGCCAATACAGCTTGCTGTCTGTTGTATGTCATGCTCTACTTTAGAACGACTCGTCTAAAGGTTGCCCAGCATCCAACAGGATTTAAACTTGGATAGAAATGGATGAAGAGTTGTGTCCTCAGCTAGTTTGTTGAGCCAGTATTCAGAGAGCACCATTATTTTCCAGATCAAACAGAGTGTGCTGTGATTAAACTTCCTCTGAGAAGATATTTCAGGATGCAGCAAATCAAAACAAACATGCACAAAATCAACATGCCCAAATCGAGATTGAAAAAAGCCTCAGTATGCATGCCTCCTGGGGAAAAAAATGGCTGCATGAATCAGCTCTCAGGCACGATCATTTGCTTGTATAATGGAAAGCGTAGCCGAGGATTAATATTCACAGATGTAAAGCAGAATTTAGTCCATTTCTTTTTGCCATACTATATCATAAACACCACATTGCACTGGGCAAGGAAAACATTTCACAAAAACTGCCCTAAACGCTTATGACTAGCCAGTCTTCAAGTGAGCCCAATGATAGCTTAAACATTTAACTTTTTCTGCTATGTCAACAGAAGTAGCCTTCAACACGGAGTGTGCTATTGCCACTCTGATTGCAACAGCCTAAAGTCGCAGAATCTTTGGGAAAGGGATGATAGGAGATTGGGTAGAGAAAATGATTCTGCAGCATTCATCCAGTTCTGCAATCTATGTCTGATTATTGGTAAGGATTCCTCCAAATACGCACATCAATGCTGCAACTTAGGCAATGTGTCATTGCACCCAGGAAGGCACCACTGTTCCGCTGGAACTATAACTACGTCTGCATTCTAAACATAATTATTTAGAAGTATATGCAGCTGAATTCAGTGGGAGTTCACAGCAAACATGCACAATACATAATCAGTGAAGCCAAAACAAAAGTGATCAGTTACAATAATAAGTATCTTCAATGTCTAAGGCTGTGATCTTATGCAAAACTATTTTTAAATAAACCCTACTGAGTAAACATTAGAACAATCAAGGATACGGCTACAACACATTTTAAAACAAATATATAATGCTTTCTAAAATTGTGAACGAATGCCCAAGTCCTTATTCCAAAAGCAAAGGGCTTTTCAAGTACTGAGTCTGAAGAAAACAAAGGTGTTTGAGGCAAAAGGAAAAAAGATGAGTTAGCCAACTTCTCCTTCAGCCACACTACTACAAAAATGAAAAAGGTAAACCACTCCTTTGCATTTTGACTTCAAAGTCAACTGAACACTTTACTTGCCAATAGTATTTTACTCATGATTTCATCCAAAGATCCATCAGGGTGTAAAGTTGTGAAATAGAGCCAAGATCCTTTGTTGACAAATACAGTATAACTTCTGAAACTTAGTGAGTAGTTAAAAGACTGTGAGCATCAGGGAAGAACAAAGTAGAAGATCTAAAGCCTTACCACTCACATCATCCAGGTCAGAAAGTGGGGGCAGTTGTTTTATTTTTTGCAATGCCAGCTCCTGTCCAAGAAATATGTCAGCTTTGGGTCCAACAGATCCATTGGCAGCCCTGCTACACCCACAACCCCACAATCCCCGTTATGCTCCTTTGGTTGGGGGGGGGGCAGGGGGCTATGACGGAACAGCACTGGCAGTAGTGTGTGCTCTACCACAGTTCCGGCAGGTACAGTGAGAGCCTTCACGGCGGTAGAGCCCACCCTCCCTACTTGCACAACATGGCACAGGAACACTCCCACCTTATTCTTAAGCCCTCCAGCAGCACAAATCAGGGGTTAGGATTGCTCTATTAACCAAATACAATGGTCATGGGCTGAAGAATTAACACAAAACCAGCATGAATGGTGCTTCCTTCACAGAGCACTGCCAAGACTCTTTGAAGGGAAAGAGTGCAACAAGATTTCTACACTTGTTACAACTTTTCGGAGAAAACAAATCATTTACTCCACAAGAGTACTCTACCACTATTATTCCAATAATGGTCTCTGCTGCCTGGGTATGGTGCTGACATTATACTTTCTAAGCCATTTGGCAAGATTTCACCAAAACAATTCAACATAGATCTTGTCATGCCTTAAAATGACAGACAACGGCTGAAATACAAAGCAAAAATCCAGAAATGCTAGAATAGAATGAACTGATATGAGCATATTTATACTTAAGCCCTAAATGTTTTGAGATTTTGATTTACAAATCAGTATTTTGTATCATTTCCCCCTTCTTTGCTATGTTACTCTACCAAAACAACAACAACAATAATAAAGAAAAGACTATGACACACTTTCTTGGTGTTACATTTCACATGCAATCTTCTTGAATCAACTACAATTTCAGCAGGACATCAGAAAATTATTAGGTGTGTTATCAAAAAAACAGTCAGCAATTCAGAGTTCTACAATTCATGGTTGAGAAATTTTATGACTGAAAGGCTATTATTTTCCAAGAATGGTTACTGCTGCGGCATAACATTGTTCTGAAAGCAAGAAAACACACACACACAAACTTATGAAACCCCTTGTCTGCAATCTAGTTCCATCCCTTTAATCTAAATGGCAGCTTGGCTGCCCCAAAGTTTGTGTCACCCTTCCAAGACAATTAAAGAGATTCAGCTGAGTGTTTTCTGTTTCACAGCAGTGCACCATCAGAAATGTGGCATCTGTAGACAGCACATATATGAGCACGACTAAAAAGACAGGCAAGTCATGCTTTTCTATTTGCCTCTGCTAAGATGCAGCCTGAATCTATGACACTTCTCAACCAGGCACACTACTGGAAAGGAAGCTCTTTTGCTCATCTGTCCAAAAAAAAAAAAAAAATCCACTTGTTGATGGGTAGCAACTAGAACCACTGCCTGAATCTCTTCACCTGGATTAGCCTTTTCAAATTAAAAAAGGGAAAGGCACCTGTGTCAAGAGTTCCCTTACTCGGGTAGCGATGTGATAGTTTTGATTGCTGACCAGTGCAATGACCTCTCTTTCAGAACATGGACTTGTTGTACTCATACTATACATGTAGCTTTTTACTTCTGCTGTTGATACTGTCATCTAAACCCAGGACGACTGTTTCCAAACTCCTCTAAGGGGCGAAGTGGGGAATAAGGCTTGCTGGAAAATGCCTTTGGATGGCGTTCGCCACAGAGAATTACAACATCCCATCAGTGCTCATGAGAGACTCGCTTCTCCCTCTTGGAATGCAAATCAGGAAGCCACACACTCCAGCACGCACGCACACACACACACACACACACACACGGCTTTAGGAACCGCCTGGTAGAGCAGGAAGACAGTTTTTGCTCTCTTTTATGGTACCCAGAATGCGCCAAGCAGGGAGTCACTGCAAATCCCAAGAAACTTAGTGCAACTGGACAGCAGCAACACGATGGATGCACTAGGATCTAGCGCGAAGTGTGTAGGGTGTGTGTCATTTACTACAGGGGGTTCAGGGGGGAATAGGGAGAGCCTTGTATCCCTCCTCCTCCCCCAACTTCCTCCCATTCAAGGCGAGGTACTCACCCCACCCCTGTGGTTCGAGGCTCTCCCAGCTCCAGCCGATCCCCTCTGAAAGCATCCAGGACGGAGCAAAACGTGCACTCCTTTCTTGGCCGGCGCTCTGGAGCTCGCCGAGCAAACACGAGTTCAGCAGCTCCAACTCCAGCCGGCGGTGGCGGGTAATTCCATTGGAAGGGAGGGTGGGCGGGTGGGGGGAGATGAGGGGGGAAAGGAAAGAAAGAGAAAGCGAGCCAGACTCCCCCGAGCCGGTTAGGAGATCATGGTGCTTCCTGCTGTGGAGCAGCTGACGAAGCCGGGGCAGCCAAGCCTGGCCACGGCTCCTCTGGCCAGCCCTCGCCTCGCCAGGTCCCGGCGGGAGAAGTCCTCAGGCGCGCGCAGGACGGGGCATCCTCTCCGGGCCGGGTGCTGCATACACGGAGCTCCCCCGCTCTCCCTCCGCCGGCACCCTGCCTCAGCTCAGCAGCGCGTGCCGGACTCAGCCGGATCCTGCCGCCTCCCTGCGCGGCGAAGCATTGCGCCGCAGAGCGCACATCCAGCAGCTGCCGCCGCCGCCGCCGCCGCCTGGCCGGCAAGCTGTGAGGAAAGGCAAGGCAGGGGAGATTCCCGCTCGCCTCACCACCGAGCCTCCCGCCGCCGCCGCCGCCGCCTCACTTCGGTGCTGCCAGGCTTCTCCCTCGTGCTGCGCGCCCTCCCCTGCCGGCGCTTCCAGTGCTCTCTCTCCTCGCTTCGTGCTCGCGGGGTTCCTGGCGAAGCTCAGCGTTGGCAGCGGCGGCTTGAACGCCAAGCTCGCCTCAGCAGTGGCAGCAGCAACAGAAGAGCCTCCTCGGAGCCTCCCACGTGTGTGTGTGTTGGCGCGCGCGCCAACGGGCCAAGGAATAGCAAGGGGAGGGGCGGCGCAGGGTGTTTTCTCGCGCGCGCGCGCGCGTCTGCTCTCTGCCTCACGCTGTGGAACCGGGACTTTCCCTCGCTGCCAACTCCAGGAATCCCGCTTCGCCAATTGAGCCTTTCGTAGCAAGCCTTGCGAAGTAAAGCAGCTGAGGAGAGACAGAGCGGCGCGGCCCTCGAGCTGCAAGATGCTGAGGGCAGGAGCCAAGCGCTACCTCTCCGTAGCGCGCGCGCGCGTCCGCACGCGGAGGGAAGCACCTGGCGAGCCCCTTTTTTTTCTCAAGCTAATCTCGCGCGCGCTCACCGGCCCGAGTGGAAGCTGAGGCGAGGATTTCCTCATAAAAGAAAGTAAAATAAAATGACACAAGCACGGGATATGGTAGCGCTTGACTAAGTTTATCTCAGCGTACTTAAAAGCCCAGCTCTTGCCATTTTAAATGTTAGCCTAACTTTTTTTTTTTAGTCGCTGAAAACTACTTCACAGCATCGTTTCGACCATAGGTTGGTCCATATCCCCCCCACATTCCTCCGACATCCTGTTCCATAATACATAGTAATATTACTATTTATACCCCGCCCATCTGACTAGGTTGCCCCAGCCACTCTAGGCGGCTTCCAACATATATAAAAGCAAAATAAAACATTATACATTAAAATGCTTCACTATACAGGACTGCCTTCAGATGGCTCAGGGGTCGACTATCTCCATACCCGTCAACATTTCTCTGATGAAAACAGGGACGACCTACCATACCCTCCAATATTTCACTGATGAAAATAGAGATGTCCTAAGTAAAAGCAGGATATTCCAGGAAAATGGCTTCTATAAATCTGAGGCTGGCCCTAGAAAATAGAAACACTTGGAGGCAAGAGTGCCAACTTGGCCCCGTGACCGTGGGCACCTGGAACCACGGGTGCCATGCAGCATCAATGGCCCTGGCACCCAAATTTGTGGGTGCCTGACCCTCCATGGGGAATTTTTTGGTGCAAGGTGAAGACCATGTTATTTGCTCAGGTTTTTGAACAGCTGTTATGATGTGTTTTCTCTTACTGGTCCCAGCTTTTAAGGTACTCTTTTATGTGGGATGCCTGTTACAGGCAATTAAGTCTTTACACTGGCATCTTCCACAAACAGCACTTAGAGCATCACTTAGTTCAGGCAGACTTGAACACAGCCTTGTCTCTGAACTTGTATTTCCCGAAATAAAATTAAATAATACCTCTGAAGCAAACTTCTGTGCTAGTTTAATGGAAGAGATAATGGTTAGAATGTCTATAAATTATTAGATCTCTTTCCATGACCAAACTGTTTAAAATAACATTGTTCTCTTTGATGCTATTTACAATTTTTAATAATATGTTCTTTAGAGCAGCATACCAGATATAAAGGATAGTTTATTAAATGTGTCAGACAATTATTCTGTTTAGTATCTGCTGGTCTCAAAACACTTTGCACTTAATACACATTGGATGCAAATCATAGCTCAGTCCATAGAGCATGAGACTCTTAATCTCAGGGTCATGAATTTGAGCCCAACATTGGGAGAAAGATTCTTGCACTGCAGGGGGTTGGACTAGATGAAACATTAAAGTGAGTGTACTGTACTAGTAAATGTTTAGCAATCAGAAGGAAGAGATAGCTGTTAGGTGAGGTGGAATTACGGCTTTACCAAATTAGTAACTAAAGAGGAAACAACCTTATATGTGTTCCTAGGTTCAAATCAGGAAACAGCCAACTGTATATAGTTCAGTGACATGCATTGTCACTGAAAAATAGTCCAGCAGTGCTGTCTTCAGTATTGCTGATGCTGAAACTATAATTGTTCCGTTAGCACATTGTACATTCAGGACAATGGGAATGGAATAGCCAGCAAACTGATTGATCTGACCTGAACAACCTTACCAGAGTCAATCTAGAAAGAGTTTTACGGATTGCTTGCCTTTGCTAGGAACACTTAAATTCTTCTTTCCTCAAAAAACAAAAACAAAAAAAGGAAAGATTTTAAGGAACTGAAAAACACCTTTCCTTGAATACAATTGTCTGGGACAAGAAGTCTTGGAAAGGCTTGTTTGCACAGCATATGGCCAGGGGAACTTGACAAATGTTAACACAGCTGAAACAAATATTTTTGGCCCAGTTTACAAGCTAGCAAGCAAATGAATAATGGATTTGTCGTCTCTTCCACTTTGTAGAGTCCAATATTACTCATCCAACTATGTTTGTAAGCTTTGGTAACTTTCCACAATAAGATAAATTATGGTTGATCTCCTGCACATCATGCCTACAATTAGAATGATAAAACATGGATTCCACATTCATATCCTAAAGACCTTACCCAATTTTGTTGATAATAATGATATAGAAAATACATTATTATGAGGATGGGAATTATGAAGCAATAACTGCAATGATAAACCATGACTATAGCAATGACAATACTCATGACATTGATACTGTAGGACTGTGGAATTACAGTGAAGGGATCAGGATGTAACTAGTATCTCATTATGAAATATTGTAACTTAATAGAGCCACCTCTGTGTTGCAAGTTCTAGATACTAGGGATTTGCAGCAGATTTGGATAAATACAAATCAAAGTAGACCACTTTGGACATATTTAGGGCTTGAGTTGAAGTGGAGTCTTTCTGAAGTGCCCCAAACCAAATTGAGGACCTCTGGAGCAATCTGTGCTGCTTCAGTAATTTGGATGCAAACAAGAGTCTATATGTGCATTATTTTTGCATAACAACAAAACACTAAGGTGAATGTTCTGTCAGCACAAGGATTTATCCTTACACAACAGGATCTTCTCCCTCTCTCCTCCCCCCAAGCACCTGCTCTGTTCTAGGGTTTCCTCAAACCTCGGGAGCAGATTTGGGAAGGGCATGGGGGAGATGGGAAGTCCTGTCGCATAAGCAGAAATTATTGTGCTCACAGGGCTCATTAGTAGAATACCACCTATGTGGACTTAGAGGTAAGGTCAAGTTTTTAGTTCTATTCATGCAGAAAAGTTATTCAACACTAGCAGTTTCCAGGAGAAGGCTGCCTCAGATGGCCAATTTAACTTTTACATTGGGATCAAATGCTATCAAAAACAACATGACTTTTTGTAAGAATTCTTCTGGCTACCAACTGGGTGTACAGCTAAGGACACATTAAAACAGCAACTTCCTGGCTCATAGCTCTGAATTAGCAACTACATTACAACAGTAGGTCCAACCCTTTCCCATCATCGTTATGCCATTCTGTGATTATGCATTTTGCATGTGATGGTTATCCAGACAGAGATAGGATTGATCTGTGCCCTCAAGGAAAATTGATTATTCTGCATTACACTATTAAAATGTCCTCGTTGTTAGGCCTTGCTTCAACATATAAGAATGCTATTTTGTCAACAGCTTGTACTCACAAGCTAAAAGATTAAATCTCTGCTAAACAGAAACAGGTCAGGCCTCAAGGAAATACTCTGAATTAGATTTGGGGACCCAACAAAAAACACATGGGGAACTTTTAAAAATTGCATGTCACAATTTATTTCCAGCAACGGCAAAGAAAGAGTTCTTTAAGGTAACTTGTCTTGTGTCATCTCTAGCTTGATTAGTGAGGAAAAATGCAGGATCATAAAACTATAACCACTGGAATCAGGCAGTAGAAAACTGGAAACATCAGCAGACCTCATTCTTTCTAGTTATTCTGATCAATACACAGATCTACTGGGGAGGAAATATATTATTAGACAGCAAAATGCTGATGAATAGTCATAGCAGAAGCCATGTACTCCTTAGCTGACTCATGAAAACGGCTGTGCCAAATTTTCACATGTTTATTTTTACAGGGCAACTTAGCAGGGTACTTCTTTTGAATTTTGTGTATGACTGTTTCCAGCTACTGCATTTTCTATTTCAGTTGCTTTTTTGACACCATCCCCTTGAATCTAGACCAGCCTTTCTCAACTTTGGGTCCCTAGATGTTCTTGAACTACAACTCCCATCATCCCTGGGCACTGGCCTTGCTGGCTAGGAATGATAGGGATCCTAGTGCAACAACTTATGGAGATCCAAGTTTGAGGAAAGGCTGATCTAGACAGTGTAGTTCAGGCATAGGCAAACTCGGGCCCCCCTGATGTTTTGGGACTACAACTCCCATCATCCCTAGCTAACAGGAACAGTAGTCAGGGATGATGGGAATTGTAGTCTCAAAACATCTGGAGGGCTGAGTTTGCCTATGCCTGGTGTAGTTCCACATGCTGATGACATCATTATAATATACAGTGGTACCTCGGGTTAAGTACTTAATTCGTTCCAGAGGTCCGTACTTAACCTGAAGCACCACTTTAGCTAATGGGGCCTCCCGCTGCCGCCGCACCGCCAGAGCATGATTCTTAACCTGAAGCACTATTTCTGGGTTAGAGGAGTCTGTAACCTGAAGCAAATGTAACCCGAGGTACCACTGCATAGCCAAGTAATTTAATGATGTCACTGTGGGCAAAGAAAGGTGCATTTTCCCCAAGTTACATTAATTATTTACATTTATAAGATTATAAGATTAAGATTATGGAACTAATATTATTTTATTATGGGGCTTGTTGTTGTGAATGTTGTGACCTGCCCTGGGACCTTAGAATGAAGTGTGGGTAATAAATTATTATCAGTGTATTCTGCTTTCTTTGAAGAAGCTCAGAGCAGAGTCTAAATTTCTTCTTCCCATTTTATTCTCACAACACCCTCATGAAGTAGATTAGGTTGAGAGAGAGTGGCTGGCATTATGTCACCTATTGAGTGTCCTAGCTCGATAATAATTTGAATCCAGGAGCTCTTGGTTCTAGTCTGACTGACACCACATTAGTTCTGTATCCCTTTGGCAAAAGAAACTGAGCTGATGCTCACAGCAGAGATGCCTCAATCGTGGGACACACCTTTAACTTGCTGCACCCATTTCATTGCAGTGCAATGCAATGCAATGCAGCAAAACAGGAAGCATCTATTCAGTTGTCTTGGCAACAGAGATGTCTCCCTTTCCTCCCCAGTGACACTTTTGATTAAAGAAGCATTGTTTTGCAGGGAACCAAAATATTCACAAAAATGGTCCCCCCTGTTTTGGCTCAATCCTACTCGAATCTCCAGTATCTGCTATGTATTAGTGCTTACTTTTCTTCGCATTTAAAGTGAGCTATACGCAGCGATAAGCTCATTTTTAGTTATAACAAAATAATGGTTTACTATAATGCAAACTATAAAATAACAATCTTTCCCAACGGATGGGCTTGTTTTTTTATTAATATTGACCCATGTCTTTTTAACTGAGCTGTGCTTGCTTCCTTCAAAGGAAAAACAGCAGCAGCCTCATGCTATTAAATCCATCTAGTCTTCACTTATCTCTTTCTCTTCATTTCCATTGCAAAGATCTTTCATACTCCATCCCCCCCATCAATGCCCTTAATATTGAGGAATTAGTTCAGCTCCAGAAACAGGGTTACAGATTAGTTCCTATATTTGTGCTGCAATTCTAACCAATTTTACTTTATTCTTTCCAGCTTTGTATTTTACAAATGTATCCATATGTTTTTACAGTGTTGTTATGTGTTCACAGCCCTTTACTTTATTGCGTGCGTTATCACAGAAATATTTACCCCAAATTTATAAGACAGGCAAATATTAGTGTTCCATATTGTAGAACTGAGATGGAATTACACTAAGAGGTACTTATTTCAGCGAGTTTATGAGTACAGATAACTGTATTTCATTCATAATCCTAATATGAAATTTTGTAGAATACGAGCATAGTCAAGACATCTCAAAATAAATAAAAATTGTCTTGCAAAGAAAAGGGTATTTTGTATCAGTGGAAATGAGGCAAGCCTATAATAAGAGAGGATTTAGTTTTGATTATCGTCTGCAAGTCATTAAGCTTATGATATTTTTTAAAAGTTAAACTGTCCACTGCGCCATGTAATTTTCCATGTGTTGTCATTCGTCCTATACTGGCAACTTTCACTGAAAAGGCAAGGTTTAGAGCCTACTCCTAAGTGTATTTACATGGCAAATCCCATTGCTTTTCAAGAAAAATGTGCTTAGTGCTGGAGATGATTCAGAAATACGCACTTTCTGCATTTTACAGTAAATGTCCAGAAACTGTTTATAGTATCCTGTGTCACAGCAGTTGCCTGTTGTCTTGCCTGTTTTAGAACATGTTGCATTTGGCTAAATAAACAAAAACAAAACACCTTTCTAGTTAAGGTGTACAATTCACAGTTTCCATTTAGGCTGTGGCTGCATGTGAATTGCATTGATTTCCACTAGCTGATCACTCTCTTCCAATAATAGAGCAAGCTGAAAACAGCTAATTGCACTCCTAAATGCACAATCCCGTTCCAGCTAAAGTTGATCCATCAACTGCTAAGGCAAACTTCATCCATTAAAAAAGAACTCATATTAAGGAGACCAACTCAATTTCTTACCTTTGGAAGCTGACTGTATACATCCCACTACAAGTTCTATTTTAAGCTTCACTTGGGATACCATATAAGGAGAACAGCCCCCACCATAAAATTACTAATCTGCCTAACATAGCAGCAGGACACCTGCTGTTGGTGAGTCATGTTTTGCATGCTGCAAGAAGTGTGTGCATATATATGAGTGTGTGCAGATTAATTTCGTAAAAAGGAAAGTAAAAGGCAACTGCTTACTTTCATTCACTCTCTCTCTCTCTCTCTATTGGCTGTGCTTTTGTTTACCCCCATGCTATTCAACTCACTTATTTACAGTGTCCACTACATAGCTGTCAACTTTTCCCTTTTCTTGTGAGGAATCCTATTCAGAATAAGGGAATTTCCCTTTTTAAAAGGGAAACATTGACAGCTATGGTCCACTATGACCTAGGGGTTCCTATGGCTAACAGTTCTACCCCTGGAATCCTGGTGAGACTTCAAGCAATCTTCATCCTGATTAGCTACTCAGGAAGAAAAACACACTATCTGGTGCTTCAAAAGGCTGCTAGGTGTGAGATCAGAGACAGGAACCCTGTGTCAGGAACTGGGCCACTAGGGGAAGAGCTGAGTGCTGCCTCATGCCTCTCTCCTGAACAATCAGCTGCCTCAGCAAGCCAGTGTCTGGTGCCTAGCCTTCGATAGAAGCTGACCTTTCACTTTCCTGCCAGGAGATCTTGGGTTGTACTGAATGAAGTCTGGGGTTTTCCCCAGTTCTTTAGAGCAGATTTGGAGGGTGCAGGGGGAGGAGAGAGAGAGAGAGAGAGAAAGTTCCATTGTGCAAACATAGTGATTCAACCCCCTGACTGCCCTGAATACTAATCAAAATTGCTTTTGAAGTCAGCCATTTTGGACCTCAATAAATCATCAGGACTGATCTTTACAACTTTGCCCCAACAGTTTTCTTCTTAAAAAGTGAAAATATAATAAATACTGACTTGCAAATTGAGTCTTGTAGTGTCTTTCTTGATAAGCTTGTCTAGGGGACAGATAGACCCAGTTTAACACAATACTTATGTATTCCAAAACAATTTTATGACTTAAAAAAAATATGACTACATAAAGAAGAGGAGGAGGAGTTTGGATTTGATATCCCACTTTATCACTCCCCTAAGGAGTCTCAAAGCAGCTAACATTCTCCTTTCCCTTCCTCCCCCACAACAAACACTCTGTGGGATGAGTGAGGCTCAGAGACTTCAGAGAAGTGTGACTAGCCCAAGGTCACCCAGCAGCTGCATGTGGAGGAGTGGAGACGCGAACCCAGTTCACCAGATTACGAGTCTACTGCTCTTAACCACTACATCACACTGGCTCTGATTCTGTGTTGTTTATAGATAGGTCAATGAACTATTTAAACATCTTGAAAGTGCAAAATGCCTGCATCAGGTGAAGCATAAATAAGTATTTGGGTATATCACATATGTATGTGTACTTCTAGATTTTCCCATAAGAAAGAACATCTTCACAATATAGGAGCCTGCTACATTACTCTGATCTAGTCCAGCATCCTGTTATTGCAGTGGCCAACTAAATGCCTGCAGGTATCCTGCAAGCGGGACCTGAGCAGTCTGCCCTCCTGAGGTTTCAAGCAACTAGTATTCAGAAGCATTTATGCCTCCATCCATGGAGGCAGAGCATCTACCTAATGCAACCTCTGCCTTGGAATGTGTAAAAGTAAAATGACTGGTGGGCAAAGCCTATTCAAAGCTTCTCTAATCTTGTGCAGAATTTAGTATCCTGAGGATCTAAGCTTTCTTTTTAAGTTTCGAGTACTTGCAATTATCAATATATTTAGTGATGAACTAATACTATATTTTCTGCAGGTGAAGAAATGCAAATGAATCTTGTCCAATGGCCAGGGTGCATGGCTTCTGCATATTCCAGTAATACTTGGTTCTTGCACTGGCTTTATTATGCACGTACCTCCTCTCTCTTTTCCTCATCTCTCATATCTTCATCATTCCTAAACCTGAAAAAAATAAAAATATTTTCAACCATATTTGTGAAAGGTTTTTCTAAATTTAGCATTTGATTGCAAAATAGGATTTCTTTGATGAAGAGCATGCTCTGTTTTGAAAATATTGCTGGGCAGCTGCTGCACTGAAGCACAACTCAGTCAAAAGCACTCTGCCATATATTGTGTCTATTTAAAACAACAAAGAAAGAAAAAAAGGAGAAGCAGTACCCAACCAAGATAGATAAGCCGTCCTTTGCAACATGTAAAGCCCTGTCAAATTAATTTATGTTGAATTCAATTAAAACATGAAAGGGTACCTGTCCATGCATTATTGACATTGTATGAAGTTAACTCCCTAATGTGACCATTGGAGAGAACCATCATAAAACCTTGTACTTCCTAAATAATCTCATAGATGTCTACTAACTAACAAAATGTGACCAATTAATAGACAACAACATCAATGCCTGTCAGCTAGCCAAGACTTAAAGGTGATGTGAATATGTGCTCACCTATTATTATTAATTTTTTTAATGCTTTCAAGACCTTAGAAGACCCAAATGTTTGGGACAATGGGAGTTTTAGTTCAAAATGTCTGGCAGGCATCAGGTTGGAGAAGGCTGATTTAAAGGGAAACAACAGGATATTTCTTTAGTAGCTCTGAGGCAGGCATAGGCAAACTCAGCCCTCCAGATGTTTTAGGACTACAACTCCCATCATCCCTGACCACTGGTCCTGTTAGCTAGGGATGATGGGAGTTGTAGTCCCAAAACATCTGGAGGGCCAAGTTTGCCTATGCCTGCTCTGAGGCATCCATAGTACTAGCTAGGTTAAACAAACCACCCATCTGACCTTGTGCAATAATTTTTAAAGGGTTTTTTTTTTTTTTACATTGAACAAGGAGTGGCTGTTGTGGTGAGGTAGCAACACGGTGTCACCCTCCTGACAGTGACTTTGCCGCCACTTGCCAGAATAGTGCAAGGGCACCACAGCAGTAAGGTTGATGCTGCATGGGGGTACCAGCAGAAACACCATATTTGTTCAGATGATGCACTCATGCAACCCTGACCTCACCTATATCCTGCCTTCACATTGTCCCAGTAAGCAGCAGCAACATTGCTGTTGGGCAGTGCAACATCATCCCAGTGTGCTGACCACACCCAGCAACCTAAAGTAATGATAATTTTTTAACCATTCCAAATTTGGTTTAAGTTTTTAGCTCTCATTTTCATTTAGCTTGGCAATATCTGCTGTGTAACATGAAGACCCAAGATCTAGAAACAATACCTTGATTTTGTCATCTATGATGTAGATTCTGCATAGCGATGTATAAGGTTTCACAGTTATCTCTGTGTATACAATATTAAGATACTTCTCAGAGTTTCATAGACCACACCAAGACCAATAATAAAACTGGCCATTTCTATGCATCATGCTTCAAGTTAATCATGGAGAATCAGCACAAATTCAACTTCCCGTAAGTCTCCACACGGCCCATTAACCATAGCAAGAAAGATGGCAGTGCTATATTTATCTGCTGAAAAGAAGAAGAAGATAGCATTTGTGTCTTGAATAGCAAATAGCAAATAAATTGTTTGGTTTAATTTGAAATGTATTTAGATTATGGAGCATATATTTCCAATGGCTGTTTTGTATTTACAGCATGGCTGTCTAGTTATACTGCAGCAGTATAATTGTTTGCCTGCTGAGAATGATAGCAGCAAAGTTACTTTGGGTACCATTACAGCTAATTATAGTCTTGCTTTGGAATTTAAGGGCTCTCCTGCAAGGCTCCCTTCTTGCCATTTACACACAATGGACATGAATGTATTTTGACTGCTGTGTGTAATTCTAGTGATTGAGTTCCTGTAATGCCACTTCTAGATGCAAAGCACTGAAATTTATTGTAAGGCTTTGTTGCTAGAAATGTATTCCAAGTTACTGGAATCCAAATGGAACCTGAAGAGATTATTCCACAAATGATACAATGTGTCTATCATTTCCCAAGATCCAGAAGGTCAATGCATTCCCAGGTGACTCTTTCTGCACCTGGTCCGTGTTTTATGTAGACAATGTTCTTCATCGTAATGTCATGCTTGCATTTCTGCAAGTGGATTGCTTTTGTGTGGTTGGAAATATATAATTGTGAACTATAAGAGCTTAAAATGTTTTTTTTTTAAATGAAACGATGTCCGTAGCCTGCACTAGGCATGCAAACAACTTGAATGCACTGCCTTCTCACATAGCACCATCCCTGTTCCCCTAGCCATTCCTGTTTTACACTGTAGAATAATAGGAATGTGGCTTATACAGTGGTATCCCAGGTTACATACGCTTCAGGTTACATACGCTTCAGGTTACAGACTCTGCTAACCCAGAAATAGGACCTCGGGTTAAGAACTTTGCTTCAGGATGAGAACAGAAATTGGGCTCCGGCGGCACGGCAGCAGTGGGAGGCCCCATTAGCTAAAGTGGTGCTTCAGGTTAAGAACAGTTTCAGGTTAAGAACGGACCTCCGGAACGAATTAAGTACTTAACCCAAGGTACCACTGTACTGAGTCAGACCATTTGTCTATCTAGCTCAATATTGTCTACACTGACTGGCAACAACTCTCTGGGGTGTCACACAATGGATCCCCACCTGCAGATGCCAAGGACTGAGCCAAGGGCCTTCTAGATGAGCCATTACTGAGCTTTGGCCCTTCCACGATATGTTTCTGCGTCTACCACAATGTCAACATTAAAAACACAAGGATTGTTTCCCATTTTATAGCAGTTATGGAAGTAGATGCTAGCACAAAAAGCCCTATGAGTAAGCAGACATGCAAAAACCGAAGTGCACAATTCCTTTACCTGAGGGACTGAAGCACTTTTATCAAAGCAGATATCTCAAGCAGTAGAGGAATATCAGTCCCAATGAAAAAAATTGACAGATGTGAAAGAGATCCGCCCCCTAAGCTAGCTACTTTTCTACCACAGCTCACAGCTCAGATGGTTCAGCCAGAGGAAGAAATGAACTGCACAGAAACTTGTGTTGTGTTGTTTTAAAAAAACCCTCAATGGTATTTTCAAAGGAGGGTATTAAAAATGTATGAATAACTATAAGCATGCAAGAATGCTCAGTATCAGTTGTATCACTATTTTAATGCTGGTTTCTGTTTGCTTAGAGGCAGGAAGGCTTTCTTTAATGCTGGATTCCAACCAGAAGCAGTAATTCCAACATTTTGCGTATAGCCTTAAAAGGGGGAGGGGGGCTGCCGTCTCAATTAAAAATGTACTTCATCCTTTATGCAGCCCAATAAAATAACATGATCCAAGGGAGATGGGACATACAAATATATTGTAAATAAGTGATTTGGAGGATGCCATCCACAAATTTTGCAGGAGGCTCTGACCATTCAAGTACAAACCTAACACACCATGTGATACGTGTTGGGCAGCTTCACAGTCTGTATCTATTTCCTGAGGTGCATAAAATGGGAATTGCAAAAGCTAGGCAACCTCTGGCCCACTGAGGTTGGGCCAGAGGTTGCCTAGCTTTTGCAATTCCCATTTCTTCCAAGTTGACCCTTTATAAAATAATTTATTTCTACTGAATAAGTTGCTTTATTCTTTATTGCTTTAGATACTCCAAGTATTTATTTTTTTTAAGCTCTTTTCTTTAGCTCACCTCAGAAACCCCCAGAGTAACAAAACAGACTTCTAAAAAGGGACTTGGTGATGTGCAGGTTTCTCACGTAAAGCCCCACGGCCTCACAGCTCTCCCATCACTCAGAAAGTCATGCATGATTTCGGCTGAGGCACTGAGCAAAGCGAAGTACATGACTGAAACTCTATACTTCACCAGGCACACCTCATTTACTCCACTGACAGTCACTCAAAATCCAAGAGGGAGGGGGGGAAAAGAAGAAATATAAATGATATGCAACCAACTGGATGTATCATTTAGCTTTTGGTGAACCAGTCACTTGCGAAGCATTTTCCATCAACTCTTGTAAAACATCCTGCCATTGAGTTTCACTCAAGTTTTATTAAACTGTAGTCTATCGTGGGGGTGGAGGAGGGAAGATGGGCAAAATCAGAGCCATTTTTAATTGCGGACAGGAGCCCTGTCAGCATTTCTGTCCTGACTGTCATTGAAGTCTCGATTGCTTTGTTTAAATATTTATGACTTGACAGAGCCCATATTTTTGCTTTGTTTCAGTATTACCGTAAACTACCGAATCAACTTTTTTTATTTTAAAAAAAACAACAACCAAAGGGATGCAAATCATGCTCGGCAGTAATGCTGAAGTCCCATGGGCTTTTTGACAAATGATTAAAATCAAAATCAGCTTCAACATGAAAATGTTTTGTATGTTTTCGTTTGAATAGTGCAGAGTAATTGTAGGCAGGTAGAAGTATAGATTTTTTTTTAGAATCAGATCACAGAGTTCAAAGGGACCCCGAGGATCATCTGGTCCAACCTGAAAATGCAGCTGCCCCATATGGAGATTGACCTCCAACCTTGGCATTATCAACACCACAATCTAACTAACTGAGCTATAAGCTTGAAACCATCCATTTAGTTTGTTTTACCCCTGCCTTGTCTTCAGCTCCTTAATACTTTATCCAGATCTCAATATGTGGAATGGTGTGTCTTAAGTATGATCCATTTGGTTATGTATTTAACAAAATAATAATAGAGTTCCAGATTTCCATTGTCACTTTATTTATAAATTGACCTGTAATTACATACCAAGAACATTTATTCCCTGTAAAGGGAAGTTTTTAATGTGTTATGTTTTACTGTGGTTTTATAGTTTGCTGGAAGCCACCAAGAGTGGCTGGGGCAATCCAGTCAGATGAGTGCCATATATATATAAATGTTGTTGTTGTTATATCATGAAATGTCGGACAGGTTGTTGTGTCCCTTCTCTTGTATGAAAGGAAATAAAGCTTAATAGGAGGCAAAAATGGACATGTCACAGAGAAGGTGGGGAGAAAGAAAATCCCTTGGAAATAGGGCTGTAGGCTAGGTGTGATGAGCTGCATTACTCTCATATTCTCAATTAACTAAGTGATCAGACTCACACACAGAGATTCTCAACTTCATCTTTTATAGGTTATCAGTGACATCAGCCACTTTAGAGATGAAGTAACTGTAGGCCTGTGATACCAATAAGATGAGAGATAAGAATTAGCATTCTGAAGGCTTTCTAAGCAGCCTCCAAGCCCAAGATGCAATAAAAGAAAAAGCTTTTAGATCTCTCCAGGCAGAGGCATTGGGAAAGATGCCATATTCCCACAGGGAATAACAATGGTAATCCATATCAGGATTCAGAAATAATCTTCCGCATAAAGGCGTTTAACTTCTCCAGAAGCTAATCTACTTTTTTCCTTTTTTTTGAAGAGCTACTCTTTGTTGATACACTGAGAAATAAGAACCACAGAGTTGGAATGGATCAAAAGGCCATCTGGTTCCGTCTCCTGCCCCAAACCATTTGCCCACTAGCCCCACTCCAATCAATGCATGCAATCCAGAGCACACTGTGCTGCAATCAAGGAGTGTGGAAAGCTGCTTGCAGAGTCAATAACTCCAGATCTCAAATACATGATCCAAGTCACACGTGAAAGAGCAACACCACCATAACTGAGTTACTTAAGGTTTTCCATAGGAATTGGCATAGGGAAAACCAGTATAGGGAAAACCAGTAGGTTTTTCCCATCCCAAGTTTAAAAAGCTTTTGATGCTAAATTGTTCTTCCTACTCTTCTACTTCTTCTGCAAGGTCTAAAGTGCAGGTTCATACATTTCCTCTGTGGAGAGATTTGCATGCTCCCAATGTGAAGACATACTACGCCTCAAAATAGGGGCAATGCACAAACACTTCAGATGTGATAAAAGAAATGGGTTTGTGAGACACTTGTACTTCCTGTTATCCATTTGCAAGATATATTGCCCATGGTTAACATCCTGCTGAGAGTGTCAATGGCAAATAAACTTATATGTAGTTGACAGCTTTGTCAAAGGCAAACAATGTACCCACCCATGCAACCACAGGGAGGCGCTAAACAACACACGCGGGAAAGAAAACTGTATCTTTAGATATGAGGAAAATGTAGTGATTGACAAGAATATGTCCTATACCTGTTGGTTGCAAGGAAAAGAAATAGGCATGAAAAGTAGAATTTCTGGATGCCAAGATTCAAGTTTGGGGCAAGTGTGCTTTGGTGAGAGAATGCCACACTCTGCCACCAACGCAAGAAATAAAAGCTTTCACAGCAGCGCAGACGCAGGCAATGGGACATAGCATCAAGATCGTTCAGGAGCTACAGGGTGATCTCTCTTTTTTTTACTCCTGCGATCGACCTGGATAACCTGGTGATCAACCTGTTGATCGCCATTGACCGGTTGGACATTGCTGCCATACAGCATTCAGAAAAAGTTGCACAGGCAGTAAAATTTGGCTTAGTTACAGTGGTGAAAGTTCCTAAATTATTGGCATAGAAACTCAAGAGTGGCATGCAGTCTGAGCTGCAGCAACCAGACTTCACACGTTGATCTTCTCTGGTAGACTGGGGGGGAGCAAAGGCTTGATTACCTCTTCCCTCCCAAAGTGAGCCAAGCCTGGTGGGACAGGTTACTCTATGATCTTAAACCCTTCATGCATTAATGAGACTTAAGCATGTTGGTTATATGAGGCTGGTTATTCTGTAACACCTTCTATGTGTTTTAAGGCCCGCAACTGAAGATACAATTAAGCAAAATACTGCAATGGACCTGTCAGACTCCAATGTCCTTATTCTGGTCACATTTTGGCAGTTGTGGTGGCATCAGGCCCAACCCAAATATAACTATACAGTTCCTTCACAGATGTCTTCAAACTGGTGGTTAGATGAGCCCTGATTTATTTTCAGCATTTTTCCAGATTCACATAGCTGGTATGAGTGCAACTGAAGCCAGTCCTTTTCCCTGTGCCTATTTATTTGGTTAATTCCTGTGGAATGAATAACAAATAAAAATGATTGCTTGTGCCATTATTCAAGCTCAGCAGAGCTGCTGTGTATAGGACTGCTGGCACAGATAACTCTTCAGCAAATTTAGCCTTTTTCAGGCCTGCCAACTCTTTGGACATTTTGGACTCCTTTGACTACCATTGTAATGATTGATCTAGTTCTCCCCACCAGAACGTATCCAGAATGTATCTTTTTAAATACAAAAACTAAGCTGCAAATCAATTAAAAGAAGAGCAGAACAAATGAACTAATAATAGCATTTGTTGAAATGAAGGTTAAGGATGTTCAGGGACAGCATAAGACATTTTTCTTACAAATGGTACCTCCCTCTGTCCCAAATCAAGGTGCTTAGTACAAAGCTATTTTGGCATCTGAAGCTGAAAACCCCACAAGTGCCTCTCACTGTCCCTGGCAGGAAAAACGCAATAGTAATAAATCAAAGACTAACAATTTGCTACCTTATTGTGACACCCCATTTTGCTTAATGGTAGAGCCAATGTCACTGTGTCAATGCTTTGCTCTATGGAGTTACAGACCTGCCTCATTGGTAATGTTCATGTTTCCATAGGGCTATATGAAGAGAGTAGATTCTGACCCACATATAGTAGAAAAATTATCACTGATGATAATATCACCATATTCAGAGGTGGCTATGGATGCTTACAACAGTTTTAAAAAGCAGTGGTGTGTCAATAGGTTCATTGCTTGCCAGTGGTAAAGTGCACCACAATAGTTATAACTACTGCTAATAAATACTGCAATGCTTGGCCATGCATATGTTAGAAAGAACAGATGTCAGGAACCTTGTGAGTGCTCTCATTTGCTCATTGCCTTTAACAGTTTGGGAGGCCAGTACATTTCATAAAAATTCTACCCTGGTGCTTCAGGCAAGGAGCCTGAAGTGATACAGCACATGTTTTTTTGTGTCCCCCCCCCCCAAAAAAATAATATGTTCTTCTGGGTGGCTTGTCAATAAGTTCTCTTACAGCAGCTTCATGTTCCCCTCTTGAATTCAGCACTGACACTTGCAGGGGCTCTGTGGAGTCTCTGTCTCTGCTCTCAAGTGCTCATGCAGAATTTACAGCTAATTCATCAGAATCTCTTAAATATTGTACTTAAAATCTCACCATACATCCATATATTGTTTCAAAAATAACATCTACATGAAAAACATCTATATAGATATTTACAATTTCTACAAAAATAAAAGCAGAAAACTAAGAAGCTAGTAGAAATTAAAAAATAAAGGAAGCGATATAAAGAAACATATTCAAAAGGGAAAAGGAAGTCTATGGCTGAATATTATTCTGATATTTGCTGTTCCTAAACATTGCAGATAAAGTTCACCTTTCAATTTTGTCTGATGTTCATTAGTTATTCTCCTACAATATGTTGTTAAGAGTATGACATTCTATTTCTTCACAAAAAAAATGTTGGCCATATTTCCCATATCCACAATTAAAACAATATCAGTGTAGGTTAGAATGTATATTTGACTTTAAAACATATCCATTAGACATTTTGTCCCCATTACCAAAATTCTCATGTGAACACAAACAGCAGGTAAAAGTCTAAAAAGCACTTTTAATGCTACATTGAAAACACGCAGAGATTTCCCACTACAGTGTTAAAGTCTTCTTTAAGTGCACTCGCTTCCCTTCCTGTGCTCTGGAGACCAGTGCCACCCTCTTCCTCTGAGCCCAAGTGCTACTTTCCAAGTGCTCAACACAGACAACCTTAGTCTTTGGTAGAATCAACTTATTTCCCAATTGGACCTCACTTTCTCTTACTTAAGTCCTGCTCACTTTCTCCATATACTTCATATCCTTCCATATTATGCTAGTAAGCCTTACATCAATTCTGTAATGCATTCTTATCTTCATTTTACAAGTGGGAGGAGAAGCTAATAAATAATGGTTTATTTTTACCGAGCTGAATCAGAAAATTGTGGAGTTGGAAGGGACCCTGAGGATCATCTAGTCCAACCCCCTGCAGTGCAGGAATATACAGGGAGTGAACCTGCAACCTTGGCATTATCAGCTGCACACTCTAACCAACTGAGCTATCCAGGCATTTTAGTTTAGGTCGTCCAATGAGTAGCCATGCCTGAGCTGTTATTTGAATGGACCCAAGGATATTCAGTTCATAGCTCAGACTCTTTAGCCATAATGCTATCCAATGTGTTCATCCATAGAACAGGCAATCTGGGCAGGGAGGAGGCTGAATATATCACGACTGAAGATCAAGAATAATTTCTCAGTCTTATCTGAAACTACATTGTCAGTTCTGTGGCAGCCTGATATAACCAAGCTAGATTCTGTTTCCCACGCTGGAATGATCAACCCTAGATATTTTCCCTGCTTGAAAAAGTCAAAGGGACAGCCACTGCACATTCTGGGCCGAAGCTTATTTTTAATAGCACACAGAAATGGGTGTCAAAGGCACAAAAACTGGGCCAATCTGAAATCTGTACCCCCCAAACTTCATGATAAAAACCAGCCTGTTCTACTTCCATAGCCATTCTGCCACAAACCCATGTTGTTGTTGTTGTTTAGTCGTTTAGTCGTGTCCGACTCTTCGTGACCCCATGGACCAGAGCACGCCAGGCACTCCTGTCTTCCACTGCCTCCCGCAGTTTGGTCAGACTCATGTTTGTAGCTTCGAGAACACAACCCCATATACTCCATCAATTGAGAAAAGAAAAATCTCCCCATATGAGTTGCAGATACAGTTCCCACTGGAATTAATAGAAATCCCATTTAATGAATTTGGGTCTGGGTGACAATCCACAATTTTCTTGTAATATGTGTATCTGGAAACCCATCTGGCACCCAAATGGAATTACAAAGAATTGTGGATTACAGTGAAGGTATCTAATGCTACATAACATCTGTGCATGTTTTCCACATGGTATATGATATATTTATTCAGTTGCCTTTGTTGCCAAAGTGCACAGTCTGTATTTGCACACTTCAAACTAACATAACAAGTGCCAAGTTGGTCCTTTCAAAATTCATTTTTAACACATGGAAACCTGGACAGTTTTGTGTACAGAACCAACAATGTGTCTAAAATGTAGAGGCACAGAATCAAAGCTGCACCATTGCAAAAATCCAGATTTCAAGACTGTGCTGAGATCTCTTTGAAACTTAGGCTTTGCACTATCCATGTACATGACACCATTGATCTAACAAGTGAAATATACTGTTATTGGTGTGTGATGTTTTAACTGAGAGTATAAAGAAATCCATAATGTATTGAATTACGCAAAAGTACTTAGGACAAAACATTCCCTTCATATCCTCTCAGAGCTCAAACTTCAGATTTGGAAGCAAAAGATTTGATTACTTTCATCTTAGCATGCAAATCTACAAATATGAATGGTCTTGATTTACAGAATCTCCATTAATAAAGTTGGAATATTAAACTATGTAATCTCCTTTGTCTGGAACTGTCTGTGAAGCCAGGGAGTGCATTACTAAGTCAAACAAGACTTTTGCATATCTTTGCATATTCAGGAGTGACTCAAGGGAACTTTATCTTTAAAAAAAAACCCTGTGAGAAGTAGCCTAGATGGGATTGGTTAAAGAACTGATGTTACTGTCTTTTAGAATAGGGGATCTTTTATAGAATGAGAAGGACTGTAAAAAAACACTTCACCTCTAAACAGGTGAAATGCATGAACATTTCAACATAACTTGAAATGGAAGCTCATTTTTCGCAAAGGAAGCCTCAAGAAAATTTGCATCAACACAAATTGTATGGGGTGTTCTTTTTGGTAATCAAATAACAGAAGCACCGTTGAAGTATTGTTAAAAGAAAACAAGCTATTTGTTTCCATGTTTGTTGGATGTATGCTTTGGCCCAAGTAAAATACCAACTACCGTAAGTACTCAAGCAGCTTACCCAGTTAGGTAAATTCACAATGTAAGCAAACTGCTGCACTAGATATGAATTGAATGGATACTGGATAACCTGGTGTTTGTGATGCATATGGTTTGCTTTACTATTTGCTTAGATTGAGATTAATCCATTGCACACCTAAATTTATCACGCAACCACAATGCTTCCAGGAATGAGTTGAACCCATAAATATGGATTGAACAGCAGGTTGAACACTGGGAAAATGAAATAGAGTGCTGTCTGAATACAGCCTGTGTCATGTATTCTGCTGGCTGCAGCAAACAATTAAGGTAAAGCCTAATCATGCAAACGTTTGAATAATAATGCTTCACATTTATTGTCATTAAAAGAAACAGTAATAGCTGCACATAAGCAATCATAACAAATGGATCCAAAGTATTTGTTTTTATATAAAAAATAGGAATTCTGCTGTTAAAGACAGCTTTGACTTGAGATTACCTCCCAGCCATCCTTTGCATAAATATTGCATTTGGCCATTTCTCCTCTTGCATCTAACCTTTATTTCCCTTTTATTTTAAAAGGCTGTTTCATAATTCCCACACTGTATACTGGCACGCTGTACGCTAACATGTTGCCGACACTCTCATTGGCACTACACGACTATATATTAGCCACAGGAGAACTGGAGTGGATATTCAGGCAGAAACAAATCTAAAAGCAGTGAACCATCAAATGTGAGGAACTCAAGAGGAAGTTGGCAGATGAAAGGATACTGGCAACTCCCTATAGTCAAAGCACATCTCTGAAAGGCACTTATTTCAAGAAAAGTGTATAGTGTCCTTCCGTCCCTACCCCCCGTTGGCTAAAATGACCGTATAATTCATACTCCTTCATATTTTTTCTGCAGGCGAACAAGTGTTTCCAAACAGAATGGAAAAAGAACATTGGAAGGAAAAGCCAGGGTAATTGGGAAAACTTAGACCATCCCTCTCAATTCATTGTGTTACTGTGCTAATGCAGGCTAAAGATACCCCACTGCTGTGGAGTGCAACCCCTGAGCCCCTCAGATTGTAGAGGACATGTCAGTAGGACCACAGACCGAAGCTAGTCACAGTAACAGGATCTGAGGAAAACCATGTGAACTGGCATATCTAAGCACATCTGAAAACCTTTGCAAATGAGCCTACAGGAATTCCAGGCAGCCTGACTCTCTGCGGACAAGTCACAGATCTTCCTAGTCATGGCTGGGCAACGATTTAGGACCGAAATCAACTAAGTTATTGCACTAGAGGAAACCAGTGCAATCAGCTCAACTAGCACAACAGGACTTCCACCTCCCTGCTGTGCCCCCTGCACCGTTTCCACACTGCTTCAGTGGGTCAGGAGAATACCCCAGAATAGTGTATGGGAGGGGGATGGAGGAGATTGTTCAATTTGGCAAGTAGAAATGGTGGAAGAATTGTCCTAGGACAATGTTGACTTCCACTCACAGTTATGATGCCCCTACTTGCTTCACCTTTCATTCTTACAGTATGGCATAGAAGAATTTCCAGGCATGTGAGAGAAGCTTATGGGAACAAATCCAGAACGCAGAGCAGGGTTTCAGCTTAAGGTGCACAGACAAAATGGTGGAAGGTTTTAAGCTGGACTGTATCAAAGAAAACAAAATATATGTGATACCTGTCTTATAAGGAGCACCACTCACCACCTGGGCTGAAGCATTCTGCATCAATTGCAGCCTCTGGACCAGTTGCAACCCAGTCTAGAACTGGCAGACTCCCAAATTCTCAGATCTGGGAACCACTTACCTGCAGTGTCTCTCAATCAGCAGGATGCAGCTTCAGCCTATTAAACTGCATCCATTCTACAACTGCAGCATATTTTCCAACATTTATCTGATGAAAATAGGGATGTCCCATTCCATGATGATAATTTTACTATTTATACCCCACACATCTTACTGGTTTGCCCCAGCCACTCTGGGAAGCTTCCAACATATATAAAAACACAATAAAGCAGTAAACATAAAAAAACCCCTTCCCTATACAGGATTGCCTTCAGACGGCTTGGGAGTTGGATAACGCCATACCCTCCAAAATTCCTCCAATGAAAATAGGGACAACCTAAGGAAAAGTGGGACATTCCAGGATAAAATCAGAAACTGGGATGGCTTCTCTAAATCAGGGATGTCCCTGGAAAATAGGGACACTTGGAGGGTCTGCTGCAGGCAGGCACTAGTTCAACATTTGCACGGCCTCTCACCTCCAGTTAATGTTTAGGGGTAGTCTCAGTTTCCTACTCATATTGAAATACTGCCCCTCAATGAGGCCAAACTCAGATTCACAAAATGTTTATGGGTATGCATACCCCTATGTCCCCACAGAAAAAAGGACTGCACTTGCCACTGTTTTTTATGTCCTCTTATGACTGCAGCAGAGTTACCCTGAAAGGCACCAGTTCATCGCAAGCAATCTTTTCATGTATCTGAGCTCATTAGGTTAGCATGACTTTTCCCCGAGCTTCAACTTCATTTAGTTTTGGTAAATCTATCAATTTAGCCCCTGCATTTCATTTCATTGCTAAGCAGGATGACAGCCAAGCAGAGAAAATGGCAAATTTGTTCGGCAAGGGTTGAGCCAGAATCCCTTAAGTTGGTTTATAAAAAAAGCTGACCTAAAATGAAGATTGTGACCTTTGTTGAAGAAAAGGAACGGGTGATCGGCCTATATAGTTCTGCCTGGCTTCTCAAATGTAGAACCTCATATCTCAATTGACCACCTTTTGCTTCTCATTAAGTTATAAAATTTATTGCCACTCAATATGTTCAGTCTGCTACACTCATCTGCAGGTCTCTGCTTTTGCCTTGTACCCTTCTAATGGATTTAACGCAAAAGTGACTGGACCTTAATGCAAAATTGCTGTAGAAGCATTAAGTGGGCTACCTACTGGGATTATGCTGAGGAATTCCAAATGTCACTTTAATGCTGCTGGGACTAACCAGTTAAAATCCATTTACAAAAACCTCCAGCTTTGGGGATAGTAGGAGGACAGTTTGTATGAACCATGTTTAGCATCACACAGAAAGGACAGCATTTCCAGACCTCATCTTCTTCTTCTTCTTTTAACCTCAAAAAGAAAGATAAACTGGAAACTGTGAAGCTTGCATAGTTTTGCAATTTGGATGACCCTGGAGTTGTGCAAGAGGCTCAAATACTCTCTAGTGCAGCTGTGAAGAGCAAGATCAGATTTCCTTGAGCTCAAACAACCTGTCGGAAATATGAAGCATTGTAAATCCCAAACACCCAAAAATAATTATCCCAACTCCCCTTCGATTTAAAGATTTTCTGTATATCACTGAATCTGCAGAAGAGCAACTTCTTCACTGATTAGTGGAAGATGATTTGGTGCTCTGTTGTCAAATCCTTTTCCCAACAGGGAGAAAATGGAGGATATGTTGAGGGGTGGAAAAGGGCAATCAGCAACATGAAAGTAATATGCTCTCACAAGGATGGGTAGATACCTTCTTTTTAGGGACGAAGGGTGTTATGGAGTCCACAGTGAAGGACAACATTATTCTTGGTGGAAGGGGCAGTGTTGATGTTACAAAAGCATCGTCTCCAGTTTTAAAACATCAGGGCTCATTTGTAGTTTTACTGGCTGCACCCCTGTCCATGATAAAGCTCAGCCTTGCAATGAACTTCAGCCTTCCGCAGCCTTGTTTCTCTCTCTCAAAAGTTCCTGTTGTGGGAATTCCAAAGTGTGATAGTGTGGGCACATGCACTACCCAGCCCACAGAGGGATCTCCTCTGAACTAGCCCAGGTGAGGTAAACCTTGCCGACCCCTGTTCTAGCATTTACACTTAGAATATATGTCATTATATTGAAGAGCTTTGGATCTCTCTGAGATGGAGACAGTTTCTTAGATTAATATAGGAAAGGTCACTTGCTTTATCTTGGTCACAAAATTAATGCGATTCAAGCTATGAGTGTGAAGGTGTATTTATCTATTTTTAAAGACGACAGCCTAACACTGTAATTGTCAAGGTTTTGTACGTATGTCTACCGAGTTCATTGTTGCCACTGGAAACTATTCACCATCCCACTGACAGAGCAAGGTGCAGCTTTTCAGAAAGAAAGAAACTGTAATCCATCTTTTAAAAAAGAAAATATCACTGCTTTTGCTAACACCTCCTTTAAAATATTGCCTCTTCAGTTTGGATGCATTCATCAAAACCTAAGCTGCAATGGTGTGTATAATGCAATGAATGAGAAGAGCTATGAGCTATCTGGAAGCAGGAAACTTAAAAACTGTTATCTGGTGTTCCTGGGCTTGACCTCTTGTAGTGTTTTACTGGATAAAGAACAATATGGTCCGACAGAGAGCAAGAGTTTGAGTCTAAGGGAGCTTGTATCATTCAGCAACCTTGGACAAGTCATGTGGCTTAATTCCTCATTGGATGTGCATAGCCTTCCACTGAAATTACAAAGTGGGCTTGTTCTGCACACCAAAAAGGAGCCATTGGTCATCACCTATGACCTGCTTCCTAAACCACTGAAGCCACTTTACTGCTGAGAGGCACTGTAATGTGGGAAACAGAATATCATGTTTTGATTTATTTTTAACAATTTACTTCACTTTATATCCTCAATAGGTTTCCAGGAGGACCTATTATATGTTAGGTTAAAGCAACTTTACATGCCTCTAGTTAGTAGAGGGTTAGGGTTTCCCGCAAAACTCCCAATCTCCTCCTCCTCCTCCTCTTCCCCCTCCCCCACTCTCATGCATGAAGCAGCCATGTAACCAGCTTCTACTATGCCTTAGAATCTGAAGCCATCCTTGTAAATAGGAAGAAACTGTAAGTAAATAACCTTTTTTGCCTTTACCAATGGGACATCAGAGTGTGTTTAGGTATTACTCTTTTAAGCTATGCTAGTGATTTGTGAATGAGACCGAACAGGCAGTGGAAGGACTAAGTAAATCCAGCTTCCAAGTTACTTAAATCGGCCTCAAACTATAAAACCAACCAATTTTATTTTTTTTAAACCCAACTAGCCAAGCTAACATAACATCAAGACTCCAAAATATTTACAATAGCATGTGTTTTTAGGTTTTTATTAAGTTTCAGTTTTTTACTGGTTATAATGTTATTTTTGTAGGTTGCTTTGGGTTACTTTAAAAAAAGAAAAGTTATTAATAAGTGAAACCACCACCTAATAATCCCAGGAACTTCCTGCTTTGCCCCGCTTAGAGGTGGTCAGGTTAACACTTATTAGCACTACTAAAGAGTTAGAACCCTTCAGAAGATATTTGTTCATGATACCATATTTGCACGCCACATGTCTTTTCACTTATTGCCTGTGGCTGGAAAACTTAGATCCAAATAAAATACTGCAGTCTAGGTGGTGTGTTTGCACCACACCAACGTTGTTGTGCCCCTCCCAATCTCTGTTCTAGTATGCTGCAGGGACTCAGCTGGATGGACCATGCTGTCCCATTGATTCTTCCAGTCACTTGCAGTTAGTTCCCTATCACTAGTCCTGTCAGGGGCTGACTTTGGTGATTTTTCATAATATGGCACCCTGTGCAAGACCAAAATTTGGCACCTCTAAATGGATCTTCTCACTTATGGATCTTCTCAGTTTTGTGCCCCCTCAGCTCAGCACCCTGTGGGGGTGGGGGACCGCCCACACCACCCTAAATCCAGCACTAGTTCAGTGGTTACAGGGCCAGCAAGAGATGCTATAAGCTGCAATCCCTTCAGTCCCTGTGCTTTGCTGGAGACCATTTGCTCAGGGATAAAGTATAAATGTAAATCAATCCTATATGAAACTGGAGGGGTTTTGAGTACATGGAACTGGTCTGAGAATTTATGTATTAACAGCAGCTAGCAATGCCACACACGCCTCAATTCAGGAAAACAATCTTCAGAATGTCTGACTGTGCTTATGTTAAATGTCAGTTTAGTAATGTGTGACAAAGAGAGAATTATTCCCCTCTATAGCAATGTGGCTTCACTCTGAACCCATTTAATCACACCAGACTTGTGCAAGCTCACAGGACACATCCAGGAAATGCACCTTTCGTAAATTGCTATCATCATTCTCTGAATCATTCTCAGCCCAAAATGTTTTGTGCTTATTCCTTACAACTGGCTTGGCTGCCACCTTTATATATATATAAAAGCTCTACCAAAGGCGCAATCAGTTTGAGTTTCAGGTTAGTTCTTTTTTATGGCTATGTTGCAGAAATCGCTGTGAGTCTAGCCTCAAATGCACACTGTACCTTTAAAGCACCCCCCCTCTCTTAGACGTTTAGGTAGAGTTAAGGTAAAGGTAAAGAACCCCTGGACGGTTAAGTCCAGTGAAAGGCAACTATGGGGCTGCAGCATTCATCTCACTTCAGGCGTCGGCGTTAGTCCACAGACAGTTTTCTGGGTCATGTGGCCAGCATGACTAAACAGCTTCTGGTGCAATGGTACACCGTGACAGAAACCAGAGCGCATGGAAACGCCGTTTACCTTCCTACCACAGTGGTACCTATTTATCTACTTGCACTGGCGTGCTTTTGAACTACTAGGTTGGCAGAAACTGGGACAGAGCAACAGGAGCTTACCCCATTGCCGACCTTCCAATTAGCAAGCCCAAGAGGCTCAGTGGTTTAGACCACAGCACCACCGAGTCCCTTTTTTAGGTAGAAGAGTAGTACTGACTGACATTCCCAGTGGATTATGGGTCTTGGATGCCCCATGCAGATTTTCACAGATCGGTGCTTTTTTTATGACAAATCAAAGTAATAGCAAAAGTACAATTAACAAAACAGAAGCAAGGTAATTCAAGGTTACGGCTTCTGCTTTTTCCTGGTTCTGCTGTGCTTCACAGCAATCATGCATATTCAGTATTAAGAAGCTTATGTGTTACCTGAAGTGTTAGTTGAATAGACGGCCAAGCATGTAGTTGAAGTGTGAAGGCTTTTCATTTGGGTGAGGTGTGTAGGTGAACCTTCTGATCTCTTGAGGCAGGAAACGAAATTCTTAAATGACAACATCTAGGAACTGGCAATAAGTCTTACGGTTGTGCTTCATTTAAATTCTGATCTTCTTGACTCCAGAGCTTCGATGCTGCAGCATTATACACTATGTCATAAGCAGCGATTTTGAAATAACCCAAAGATGATGAAGGCTGCACCTTAATACTCTAAATGTCATTAAGTTTTATTGCATATTTCTAGCTAACAGGCTCCTTACAGCTTCATCAAATGGTTAATGTTAATCAGCCATTTATGCCAATACAGAAGTGACAGGTAATGAAAAAGAAATGGCAGTTTCAGAGAATGACATGAAGCTTTCTTCCTTCAGTTGCTGGATGAGGTCATTTGGAAAATCTGATCTCAACCATCCATATTCTTCCATATTCTTCGTCCTGCTGTAAAGGGTTTTCTTATTATTGCAGACATTGCCTACCATTCCTGCCAGTGCAGAATCCTGGTCCATCCTGATTTCTATTTGTGGTAGATTATCAACAGTTATATATTTTTTTCTCAGCTTGCAACTTTATTTACTTTTGTGGCAGGACTCTTGCATCTAACAAACATTTAATGCTCTTGAGGAAAGACGGTTCTGGAATACCACTAATGAATGAGTAAGGACTCGTGATAGTCATATATAAAAACGGCTGCTGTTGCACCTTGAATTCAAATAATATGCTGTAAAGAACAATAAAAGTGTCAATACGTAATTGAGACACAATGAATGAGTGGAGAACAAGTAAATGGTGAAAACTGAACTTTTGACAGTCACCACACATTTCAGCACAATGCACAGGAAATATTCAGTGCCAGGAGTGAATGGGATGAATACATCTCATTTCTGTGGCATAGTCAAGTGAATTGCAGAGCAGCTGTTGTCCAAAAAATGGCTAGCCATATCAGCAATCCTAGCCCTGTCTATTCAAAAGTAAGGCCCAATGAGTTCAGTGGGACTTAATATACCTAACATATATTTGAATGTTATATAATAGTAACAGCAGCAGCAGCAGCAGCAGCAGCAGCAGCAACAACAACAACAACAACAACAACAACAACAACAACAACAACAACAACAACAACAACAGATACCACCCAGAAACAATGGCTGTGCCTTACATGGTTATAACTTTTATGGTTATACATGGTTTATTTACTATAATTAGTATTCTCATTTCTTAAAGGTCCTTGCCTTGTGGATCCTTCCCACTTTACTTTGTTTTGGAGAGCTGCTGTGGCATGAGTTCCTGTCATGCTGCTTTGGTAAAAGAGGAAGAGCTGAACCATCTGGAAAGAACCGGCTGCCTCTGTACTCTGCCCATGCCAACCCTGTTCCAACCCTCCTGGAAACTGGGCACAAGACTAGTATGAGAAGCAGCTGTGTTGTGGCTTCCTTCCATGTGACCTGGAGGGTCTGACGTTACCCTTAAGTCAAAGGGATGGGAAGAAGCCGCACTAGAGCCAGCAGCTCCTGCCAACAATGATAAACATCATAAGTGGTCCCCAGTGATTGTTTTGCCATATTACTGCAGCATTCTGGAAAGCTCCATCTGTTCAGCTTCTGCTGTCATGGAGCTGCTTAAGCTCATGTGGGCAACTTGCAGCCTCCACACACCCCTACTGGGCCTTCCTTATGGACCATTGCAGGTATCCAAACTGCTACTAGATTTCCTCTCTATCTGGTTTCGTGTTTTTCTGCCTGGTATGGGGAGCACAGTTGCTCTCAGTGGGCTCTCTGTAAATCCCACTCCCCCAGCCATAAAAACAGCTGTTGGTTTCAATAGGGAAGAGGACACTCAGGGACACATGGAAAACCTTCCTTCCCGCCACAATTGTGTGAGGATGTGTGAGAATGAGTGCATGTATGAAATGAAACATTTTCATGTATGAAAATGTGTGTGTGAATCTGTCTTGTCCACTACTAGCTCTGACCACATCCACTGTATTGTGACTTCCAATCCCCCCCCCCCCCCCCGGTGCTGAAGTCTTTCCACAAATGAAGGGCAGCAATCCTATAGGTGTTTGGACTACACCTGGTATGGAGTGATTGCAGTTTGCTATCCAGCCTAAGTGGATTGTATTGTCTCACTTGTAATTCCCACACTTTTTTCCAGGAACCCCTGTGGTTATGACTTCTGTTTACAAAGTTTTCTCCTCTTCCTCCTCTAATAGCAATACTGCTGCTGCTGCTGCTGCTGCTACTACTACTACTACTACTACTACTACTACTATGCTCATGTTGCTATGCCTGTTTCAGAGACATGCTTTTTACCCAGAGCTCCATTTAACCCGCCTGCCAATTCCCCTAGCAGTGATTCCCCCCCCCACCCCAGCTTTCAGAAATGAGGCATCTCTATCTAACTTCCAATTAATTGTCAGATGCTAAAGTGAGAAAGGGTGAAATGAGAGGATAGAAATTTTTCTTCCAGCACAAATAGCTAAAATAATAACAAAAGAAACAGGGATGAACACCTGGCAAACACAGCTTTGTGAACTAATTTTCTCCTTTCTTTTCAGCCTAGTATTATATCTGTCTAATGACTCATTCACTCATGGCCTGTATAGAACAGCGGTTTTGAATCACACTGTAGGTCTTTCTCTTTTTAAAGTTTCTTTTCCTTTCTCATTCACATCCCCAGCTAGCTGGTGCGAAGTCATTCATTGATTAACTCTGTCACAGGCAACAGGATTTGAATTGCCCTTTATATTACGTTGCTCAATATCCTATTGTCTGGTAGGGGGCGAGTTGAAATCATCTCACGCTTCAGGTTATTGCCTAAAGGAGTTGGCTTATAACATGGTTCCTGATTAGAATTACCCAGGTTTGCATTAAATACAGGATTCTTAAAGCCAGCCTGTTTAAAAGCAAGTGCGCCAAATTAATAAATGTTAGGAAAAGTTATCTACTTAATTGTCTGGGAGAATCTGCAGCCTTCATTTACAAGAAATGAGGAATATTCATCATCATAGAGTAGACGTGACTGCTATTTAAGGTCTTCAGTTTTCCTGTAGGGAAGGGGTTGGGTGTGGGGGGAGAGGGGAAATGCTGTGATGGCAGTGGGGGAGCCATAATATTGAAATGCTAATGTTGTTTCATTAAATGAATTGTGGAGGCTGAGATAGAATCAGCATCCTCAAAGTATAATTTCTTTAAATACCTTGTGCTCAAGATTCCCCTCCAGGCAAGTTTTCATCTTTCTTCATTTTAAAAAAATAGCATTAAATTTTATTAAAGAGTCCCAATTAAGCTGGTAACTTGCTTCAAAGAACATGCAGGCTTAGGGGAATATGTTAAACATTAACACTGATGGGAGATTTGCCCATAAACCCATTTTTTATTTTTTATTTTTTAAAAACAGCATCTCCCCAATTGGTGCAATTTGGATCACTTCAGGCATTGTTCCAAACCTGATTGATGCTTATTTTGGGAAATGACACATAAATCCTCAGTTTTAAGGTCAAACATCATGGAAAGTTGACAGGTTTGGTTGAAAACTTTCCTGCCTGCCTTTGAAAAAAACAATCAAGAGCAGCTGTATTTGCTAGCCAGCCTGTTTCTTTTGGATCAGAAGACTACTTAAATTTTATGTTGAATTCAAGCCCAGATGTGAAACTAATGGCATGGATGTAGTACAGGAGACTATATACCGTACATTGCAAACAGCTGTAGCTGAATGCATTTTCACATTGATCAATCAATTCATTGACAATGTCTACATGATATTGAAGCATGATATTGAAATAAAGTATATACAAAAAGGTCAGATTTCCCAGTGCTCATCACAACGCTGGCATGAATGGCAGGAGGTGTACTTAGTACTTAATATACGTAGGTATTGTTGCATGCCACCCAAATCTCCAAGCAGTGTGAGATTCCAGGGGTTCCAGGTGTTTACCCAGGGTTTATGCTTCCTTTTGGAAAAGAGGCACAGTGGAGTTTGTGGTGGCTTTATGATATATGGTTCATTTGCACATATATACAACCTGAATATTACAATAATAAAGGACAAAAGTGGTAAGAACCTAACAGAAACAGAAGACATCAAGAAGAGGTGGCAAGAATACACAGAGGAATTATACCAGAAAGATATGGATGTCTTGTACACCCCAGTTAGTGTGGTTGCTGACCTTGAGCCAGACATGCTGGAGAGTGAAGTCAAATGGGCCTTTGGAAGCACTGCTAATAACAAGGCCAGTGGAAGTGATGGTATTCCAGATGAACTATTTAAAATTTTAAAAGATGATGCTGTTAAGGTGCTACACTCAATATGCCAGCAAGTTTGGAAAACTCAGCAGTAGCCAGAGGATTGGAGAAGATCAGTCTACATCCCAATCCCAAAGAAGGGCAGTGCCAAAGAATTCTCCAACTACCACACAATTGCACTCACTTCACACGCTAGCAAGGTTACACTTAAAATTCTACAAGGCAGGCTTAAGCAGTATGTGGACCAAGAACTCCCAGAAGTGCAAGCTGAATTTCAAAGGGGCAGAGGAACCAGAGACCAAATTGCAAACATGCGCTGGATTATGGAGAAAGCTAGAGAGTTCCAGAAAAACATCTACTTCTGCTTCAGTGACTATGCAAAAGCCTTTGACTGTGTCGACCACAGCAAACTATGGCAAGTTCTTAAAGAAATGGGAGTGCCTAATCAACTCATCTGTCTCCTGAGAAATCTCTATGTGGGACAGGAAGCTACAGTTAGAACTGGATATGGAACAACTGATTGGTTCAAAATTGGGAAAGAAGTGCAACAAGGCTGTATATTGTCTCCCTGCTTATTTAACTTATATGCAGAATTCTTCATGCGAAAGGCTGGACTGGATGAATCCCAAGCCGGAATTAAGATTGCCAGAAGAAATATCAACAACCTCAGATATGCAGATGACACAACCTTGATGGCAGAAAGTGAGAAGGAATTAAAGAACCTTTTAATGAGGGTGAAAGAGGAGAGTGCAAAATATGGTCTGAAGCTCAACATCAAAAAAACTAAGATCATGGCCACTGGCCGCATCACCTCCTGGCAAATAGAAGGGGAAGAAATGGAGGCAGTGAGAGATTTTACTTTCTTGGGTCCCATCACTGCAGATGGTGACACGAAATTAAAGGACGCCTGCTTCTTGGGAGAAAGGCAATGACAAACCTAGACAGCATCTTAAAAAGCGGAGACATCTCCTTGCCGACAAAGGTCCGTATAGTTAAAGCTATAGTTTTCCCAGTAGTGATGTATGGAAGTGAGAGCTGGACCATAAAGAAGGCTGATCGCTGAAGAATTGATGCTTTTGAATTATGGTGCTGGAGGAGACTCTTGAGAGTCCCATGGACTGCAAGAAGAACAAACCTATCCATTCTTAAGGAAATCGACCCTGAGTGCTCACTGGAAGGACAGATCGTGAAGCTGAGGCTCCAATACTTTGGCCACCTCATGAGAAGAGAAGACTCCCTGGAAAAGACCCTGATGTTGGGAAAGATGGAGGGCACAAGGAGAAGGGGACGACAGAGGACGAGATGGTTGGACGGTGTTCTCGAAGCTACGAACATGAGTTTGACCAAATTGCGGGAGGCAGTGGAAGACAGGAGTGCCTGGCGTGCTCTGGTCCATGGGGTCACGAAGAGTTGGACATGACTAAATGACTAAACAACAACATCCTGAACCTATGGGGGGGGGGTTCCATAGCATTAATAGTCCAAGATGGTCTTGTTTCTCCCATAGCCGCAGCCTTGGATTCAAACAGAAATCAAACATTGCTTTCAAATGTTGCGCAGACTCTCTCTCCTGCTTGCTGGTTTTCTCTCTAGCTCACATCACTGCAACTCAACTCTAACTTCTGGCTTCATCCTTCTAACTAACCATGAGCTGGAGAGTGGGCTACCACACACAGAGCTCCTTTCCTTTGTTTCCCTTAATAAACCATCACCCAGGCTATCACCTCAACACAGGAATGTAGCCTGGCTTATGTTTTAACTCTTGTTGTATCCAGGGGTTAGAAGGGTCTCTCACACACAGCCTGCGTCCTCCCCTGCAAACTCATAACACCATGAAACATATAAGTTTGGAAAAAATAGGTCCCAGTTCTGGGAGCTCCATTAGTAGTAGAGAGAAGGGAAGTCACTAGAAGTCCTGCTTTGATGGATGGTTTATAGCCAGTACATCAGCAGAAAGAAAAATAGAAACATAGAATTGTAGCATTGGAAGGGGTCCTGAGGGTCATCTAGTCCAACCCTCTGCAATGCAGAAATCTCAGCTAAAGAGCAACCATAAACCCTACAGGTAGCTGTATTTCTGCCACTCTGGGTCAAATTCCAGACTACCCTAGGATTGACTGTATAGCTTCTCTATCCAATCAGAAAACACTGTGTAGTTGAAATTTGTGCGCTTTGGTAGCTGCAGATTCCAGCCGCTTCAGCAACTGGACCAGAAGTAACATGTAGTCCTTTACAGAGTTGTCCCACCATCCTAAACGAAGGGTTTTTTAAATTGGCATGGTGGAAATGGTAGCTTCTTAGGACTACCCTAAAGAGCGTAACATGAAACCTTTAAGGGTATGGCTTCCCCCACCCCAACTATTTGATAAAGGACTTATGGAATTTGGTGAGTCCATAGACTATTACCAGTACTGCCCAGTCAGGATATTGTATGCAAACAGGTAAATTTCTGAAAGAAAGCAGAGCTTCACATAATGCAACAGGCATATGCCGGAATGGACCTCCTTCTCTGCCTTTGGACAGAGAGGGAGATCCATTCTGCTCTGGGTCCCCTGGGATGCTCTCTCAGGGACCATAGAATTACACATTAATTATCCACTATGTGGAGAAATGTTGGCCTTGTCTGCCCTTGAATCTAATGCAAATCAATGATCTCTTGGAGATAAATTATTCCGTACAGTAGCAAGTAGTGAACAAGGGGTAACAGAACTGTATTTAGCAACACAAATCACATGTCAGGTATTAATTTACATCATGGGGTCAATACTCTGATGATTTCCTGAAACAGGTGTTTTTTATTTCTGTTTTTTAATCCTTGTATGTAATAATGGCTAATACTTTGGAGGGTGTTATACGAGTTTGTCACCAATGCTACCAGAAATGCAATTATGAATTCTACTTCATGCTCATGCTGACAAGGGATTTATAAATGAATCGCACATCATATTATATATAATTCTACATTTGTTGTTTGCAGGCAACATATTCCAGTAAAGTAAACCGTATGTGCTGTGTGTACTTTAATAATAAATATAGGCTCTGCTAGCAAGGGAAAGGGGATCAGAGTAAATCCGAGCTGACATTTCTGTCAGATGGGACTTCTGCCTCTTTCCAATATGCTTTTTGCAGCTAGCAATACACCCAAGGTGTAGAAGGAATTCAGCTATGCAGGCTCAATAGTAAATACCACAGTGAGAAGCTATAACAAGGCATACTTCAGATGGGCACATCCAAAAGAATGGCCTTTCAGTTTTTTAAACTTTAAAAACTGGTTTAGAAGATCAAATTTAATGTTTTGTTACATTTCCTTCGGCTTATTATTGTCAGCCCTGTTGCAGAGCCTGGTCCAAGGAGGAGTCCTCACAACCCCACATGCTCACTTGTTCTGAGAGTGTCCCCCTGGTGGGGATATTACTCAAAGAGTTCCATTGTCCTCTTCCATCCCAGGACCCCACCCTGTCTTGTCTGCCTTCCCTTACACAGTTATTCACCTGACTCCCCTTGTACCTATCCTGCCTACTTTTTTAGCCCTCTTTTTAGCATGCCACTGATGGTGACAACCCTGGTCCCTTCTGTCCTGTCACTCATCCTCCTCCCCTTCCTTGTGTTTGCTGAGACAACCCATATTCCTTTTGTACATCACCTCTTTTCTTTTTTGCAACTTTCCTCCATCGCTCCAGTCCCCACTCCTCCTCCTCCTTGCCTAGACTCAGCAAGTGTGTTCTCAGACGCTGGCCTTTTATCTCCTGAAGGGCGCTCTGCATCCTTATGTACTACAGGCTCCCACTCCTCAGCTGTGTGTTGGCTCAGCATTGGTTGGAATCCCTTCACAACTGTATCTTGATCAGCAGTGAAAAAGTGATTTCCAATACTCATATTATCAGAATCTTATGATGTGTCACTTTTTTCAGCTACAGCTTGTCCTGTGGCACTCTGTACTAGGACTGTGTACAGCCCTGCCCCTCATCTGATTCACGGCCCAATCTGACACTTTAGAGTTGCCAACATTGAACCTGGGGCCAAGCCAACGTGGTTCTGGACCCTCAATCAATTTGGGTTTTTTTCCACAGTCATGTAGTCAGGGGTGGGCAGAGGTGACCTGCTTCTCCTTCTACCCTCCCTCTCCTGACCATAATCAGGGTTTCAAACCCTAATATGAATTCTACTATGGACAGAATGGATATATATGTATTCAGAATAAACCTTCCAATTAGCTCAGATTCTAATTGAAGTAAATAATTTTGATGTATATATTCCATTCAAATTCCATTCTTTGTTTTTTTTTAATTGAGATATATGGATAAGGACTAGGAAGAGGAAAGCAACATGCAAGCAGGAGCAGAGGAGACTAGTAGGACTAATGATCCCTGGAAAGAGAAAGTATGTGTTCAGAATCCATCTGTTCAAGGCTCGCTGTGGTTAATTTTTGGCTTCTATTTCCAATAATCATGAAGTAGATCTAAACATTCAGAATTCCAGCCCCTGTGATAGACTCCAGATTACATAGCTCTTTGGGGCATGTGTAAAGCTGCTGAATACACACAGCACCAGATGTACTGTTGGCAAAATAAAAACTTTCCTAAATATGGTACAAAATATGGTTTCCATATCCAATACTGAGTAGGAATTGCTTTACATGATATATGTCTTGCACAGCTCCCGTGATTTAGCATAAAACAATTTGGCTTAGTGTGTTTCTTCATATTTTCCTCATGGAGATGCTTAAAACATAAAAGGACCTACTAATGGACCAGCAGAGTCTGATCCAGTCCAAGACATTCACTTGTTTGCTGTCTTAACAGTAAATATTTATTAATGCTTCATGAATGAAGGTTAGCTGTTCATAACAGTGTGAGGAATCTGTGGCCCTCCAGATGTTGCTGGACTACAGCTCCTATCATCCTTGACCATTGGCCATGTTGGGTGAGGCCGATGGGAATGGGAGTAGTACGACATCTGCAGGGCTACAGCTATGCTTTTATTCTGCAGGACATTTCTGTTCTTCCCCAAACAATGAAAAGAAGCAGTTGAGATGAACAAGCTCTGTACTTTCCAACACTAGTGAATCTTGGGCTAATCATTCCCAAGGGAACAAAAAAGTAAGAATTAACCACAATGAATATGTTAGACTAGGCGCATGTACCATGATGTCATCTGTGCCCAGAGTTTTTCTGTACAGTATAGTATTGTTACAAAAATTGGATGCCACCTCTAATCTCTGTTGAACTGTGGCAAGATCCCACGTGCTCACCCTGGCCAGGGTCATGTTTCCATTGAGAATCAAGACTCAGCAAAGGCTGCCGTAGCTTTAAGAAATGTGATTCACTCACATATTTACACCTGAATTTAGTCCAGATCTTACAGCATAGTCATCTCAAGATGGGCTTGTTCCTCACAGCAGTGCAGAACTGGAGTCCAAGTCATCTCTCCCAGCCTCCTTTCAGCCAGTCTACCAAGATCATTCTGGCCTTTGTTCCCCTTCTTTTTCCCAATACACCTCTGCTCCGACTCCTCTCCATCCACCTGCTATCCCAAGTCTCTTTTTAAAGAGGAATATTTTCCCTCTGAGTACAGGCTAACTTTGGCAACCCCAATTCTGTCCAGACCCAAGGATTCCTCTTTGATGCGGGTCATCAACACTTTTTGTCATGTTAACACATCTATCCCAGGTGAGGCCCTGGTTTGGAAAGGAAGCTTAGCTTGTATTTTTCCCTTGGCATGGCATATTCCCTTCAATGCTCTAAATATTAGCTAGATTCTGACATTCACTCATTTCTTGGGTTTAGGGGGCAGGTTTCCTTCCCCTAAAATTTATAACAGTATTCTGTAACGGTTTTGCTTTTTATTATTGAATTTTTGTGTTGGAATATGCAACATTTTGCATGCATGCATGTGTGTGTGTGTGTGAGAGAGAGAGAGAGAGAGAGAGAGAGAGAGAGAGAGAGAGAGAACTGACAGCTTTCAGAAATATTCCCCCCCCCACACACACACATTTTTGACATAGTAGTTTGACATGTTTTTCTCTTCTAAAACAGCCCTTTTAGAAAAAAAAGTAAAATGTTCTCTGGCACCCCTCAAGCAGAACCAAGCCATAGACTCAATAGCTTATAATGCCATTGTTCTTTTTCTGTACAGTTTTGCAGTCAACATGGCCTTCCAGTTCATTTGATTCTGACTTTAAATTCTGTAATTAGGAATCTATTGTTCTTGACCATTGCTTAAAACAGAACAAAAGCATATATTTCAAGGGAAATATCACTGGTCACACAGTGACTGTCATTTTCTTGGATTCCTGGCACACTCTCTAAGCCCATCCCAAGTGCCAAATTATATCGGGAGAAATAAAATTCTGCAACTACTTGTGACTTTGAAAACTAGTGAATTCTATTTTCAACTACCAGCAATGAATGTAAAGTACTGTAACAGTTTTGTTTTTCTGCAGGGGAAAGATGATGGAAGAGATTGTAAATTGTACAAATCCTAATGCAGGCAGGACAACAAAATGCTAAAAACACACATTGTTTGGCCTTTTTCATCCTGTTTTGTAACAGATTGTTTTGCTTTCACTCCACTAGCAACTTAGAAGACCACCATCCATCTGAAAAAAAGAGTTCTGGTCTTTAAAGCTTGTGACATTGTTGTAGTTCATTACTCATTCTTCAAATTAACCTGGTGTCTCATCTGGAATTTGTTGCTAAAAGGCTTTGTTCTCACAGATGCAGTAGATCTGTGTCTTGGGGTCGTACAACTTCAGACTGCAGGTTTGCATGATAGAATGCTCATACAAAAGTATTGGACATCAGAAATGCTGTTTGAATTGAAACTAATTAGATGTATATATTTGCCAGAAAGGCACTTGGCAAATAAAGACGGTTGCTTGTTTTTCTGAAATAATGCTCGATATAAACAGAGAGAAGAGAGAAAGAGAGATGATAATCAGGGAAGGAAAGTCACCCTGCACATTAAAAACTTAGCTTTAGCGATGAAAGGAACGTCTGATTCTTGGTGACCTCTGCCCGTAAAATAAATAAATAAATCTTTTATTTATGAATGACCTGGATCAGAAATAAAGGTAAAGGTACCCCTGACCATTAGGTCCAGTTGCGGACGACTCTGGGGTTGCACGCTCATCTTGCTCTATAGTCCAAGGGAGCTGGCGTTTGTCTTCAGACAGCTTCCGGGCCATGTGGCCAACATGACTAAGCCGCTTCTGGCGAACCAGAGCAGCGCACGGAAACACCGCTGGAGTGGTACCTATTTATCTACTTACACTTTGACGTGCTTTCGAACTGCTAGGTTGGCAGGAGCTGGGACCGCCTGTCACGGGGATTCGAACAGCCAACCTATTGATCGGCAAGCCCTAGGCTCTGTGGTTTAGACCACAGCGCCACCCGCGTCCCGGTTCAGAAATAGTCATAGGCAAAAATGTGTGACAGTTAACCAGAAGCATCACTTTTCATGATCAGGTAATCACTGCCTGCAGGGCCTCTGGAGAACATATTAAGATATGTTCTGCTGTCTGCATGTCAATGCATAAGGGAAGGCTCAGCAGCTTCCCAGTGTTGCTTAATGTGATGCATTTGGAAGAAGAATCTCTGGGTCTGCCTTTCCCAGTGCACAGTGGAAATCACCCAATTCTGTAGCCACAGAAATGCTACTCTATTGTGGTCTTAAAACAGTTAAGACTTACTAAGAGTCAACATCTATGTGAGGAATATACAAGGGTTTGGGAAACAAGATAAGCTAAAATGCTTAAAACGTATTAGAAAATTTTAATGTATAAAATCTATCAGTTTAGAAATAAGTATATAGTTTATTATGGAACTTCACCCATAGCATGTCTGCAACAGCTCACTCAAATGCCATTAATATTTCTGCTTTAACTTAATTTTCTGAAAGAAAACAAATACATAAACCACCTTTAATGTTATTCACTGTCCACTGCTGCTGCTGATTTCCTAGAACACACTTTGCCGTTTGTTTAAAACTCTCGAGGCTCTTTGTTTCTATCTCCTTTGCGTACTTCAGATGTGTTCACCTAGATAACGAAGCTGAAATTGCTTTAGCAATACCACAGAATTCCTTTGAGAGTCTAGGGAGGTTATCATAGAGTACAGATTGCCATCAGGGACAATAAATGCCTATAGATAAGGGCTGAGCAGCCCATAAAAGGGAAGCAATTTAACAAGTATAGCCACAAGCCGATCATCAATATGAATTAGAGTTTATCTATAGGAGCCATTTGCAGGGACCTGTTTCTCAGATATATGGTACAAGTGTAAAGAATGAGAAATTAGAAGGAACCGAAACTCAAAGCATTGCTTAAATTATTATTATTTTATCTTTTGTTCAATCTTAATGAAATGTAAATAGTTTTTTAAAAAAAATTCATACAGAGGATATAATGCATACAGACCTGTCCATTGCATAATTGCAGGCTGCCCTTACACACTGAAGGTCACTGCGCCAACTATAGGGTGCCCTGGGTGTCTGGGCACCCACAAAAGTTTTGTTGTGCATGCTCAGCACCCACACGGTGCGGCCTCCAACATTCCAGGGACTCGCAAAGCACCAGAAGTCACATTGGAGGCCCTAAGGCCTCTGAACACGGCTTCCGGGTTCTTGTGAAGCACCGGAAGTCGTGTCCCAAGGCCTCAGAGGTGGCATCTCAGACATAACATGATGTCATAATCTGGGGCCCAAGTTGGCGCCTCTGTTCTGAACTTAGGCAGAGAGAACCAGCTGCGCAAAATATGGGGCACTCCTGTGAAAAGGATCTAGGCGTATTAGTAGACCACAAGCTTAACATGAGTCAACAGGATGATGCAGCAGCAAAAAACACTAATGTTATTCTAGGCTGTATCAACAAAAGTCTAGTGTCTCGATCAACGGAAGTGCTTTGGTCAGACCATACTTGCAGTATTGTATCCAGTTTGGGAACCACAATTTAAGAAGGCTATTGAAAAGCTGGAAAGTATGCAGAGGAGGGCAACCAAGATGATCAAGGGACTGGAGAGCAAGCCTTGTGAGGAATGGTTGAGGGTGTTTGATATGTTTATCCTAGAAAAGAGGACAATGAAAAGATATATGATAGCCATCTTCAAATATCTAAAGGGTTGTCACATGGAAGATGAAGCAAGCTTGTTTTCTTGTGCTCTAGTGGATAGAACTCAAACCAATGGATTCAAGTTACAAGAAAGGAGATTCTGACTAAACATCAGGAAGAACTTTCTGACAGTAAGAGCTGATCAACAGTGGAATGGACTCCCTTGGAAGGTGGTGGACTCTTCTTCCTTGGAGGTTTTTAAGCAGAGGCTGGATGGCCATCTGTCTTGGAAGCTTTAGTTGAGATTCCTGCATTGCAGGGGCTTGGTTTAGATGACTCTTGTGGACCTTTCCAACTCTATTATTCTGTGATGATAGAAATTCACACTAAAACATTGGGGAGTTGTTTGTTTGTTTTAATTGCAGGTTACTGCAAAATGTGGTGAATTGAATTTAAGATTGGAAAAATGAGAAACTGACAGACCCTTCCACCTCTAATTCTGTCTAAACAAGGTGGGATTAGGCTCAAAGTCCCATAATTCAGTCAATTTTATAGTTTACTCTGCCTTAGCAATGGCTTAGTTGGGAAAGCGGCTGCTAAACAAAATGTAATATAACTTCTTTATCTGAATGAAATTGCAGCAAAAGGTGATGTGATCCCACTGGAGCTAAATTTTATTTTGCAATAAAGACGTAGCCCACCCTTTCCTGTCATCATTCAAGGACAGCTACTTTCTTCCTAGATTTTTCAGTGTGTTTGCCCAGACCTTGTATATTCTCTGCCTCTTTTCTTGATCTGTGTCACTTTGGCTACAGCAGCACACAGCATGGGGCATAAGGCAGCCCTATCTGCCCGTTCTGCATCTTTCCATTGTGCTCACACAAATATTATTTTCCAGGAAGGTAGAAACAGGGATATAGGAGGTATACAGATGGCTCCTATTGCCCATAACAGGCAGGTATCTTACATCCCAGGGTGATGCAATACTATACAAGGGGAGAGCGAAAACAGGTCTGTTGTGCACTGGAAAATAGGAAGCTGCCTTGTTTGTTTGTTTGTTTGTTTGTTTGTTTGTTTGTTCAAAGGCCTTTCTGAACTGCTGCTCTCCTGACTTCTGTATGGCTAAGTTGCTGCAGCGTAGTAGTATGGAGGAGAGGAGGGACACAGCAGTGAGGCTGGTGCAGTGCAAACACGCTGGTAGAGCCAATCGGGTTTGCACCACATCAACCTCACTCCAAAATAACATACAAAGCATAGAACAATACAATAAGCACAGTTAAAACTTCATTATAAAACAATTTAAAATCAGGAACAGGTAAAAACAGGAACTAAGAAACAACAGCCTCCAATCTTATGGGTCAGGAAAAACTAATAGTTGATGCTTTGTGTAGAACAGAGGGGATGACATCCCACAGTGCAGGGGCAATGGCAGAAAATGCCTGTTTTTGAGTTTTTAGTGTTTGATGCCACAAGAATCCGCCCCCCCCCCCAGATGATCCAAGTGCACTTACAGGCCTATACAGGGCAGGCAGTCTTACTAAGTCAGATCATGGGTCAAGCTAGCTCAGTATTGTCACTATACTAACTAGCAATGGCTCTCTGTGGATTACCAAGCCAGGAAATGAATTTGGAGCCATTTGCATGCACAACATAACTACTGCGCTACAGCCCTTCCCAACAGTTACCTCTGCACTCGCAGTGGCTAGACGGAGCCCTAGGCAAAGTTTATCTCAAGCAATCTTTAATTAATAACCTGATCCTTTCTTTTAATTCAAGCAATTATATTGTACAATCATGACATACCACACATAGTATTTTCCATTTCTTCCTATGCTTGCACACCCAACAGAAAAAGCACATCTTTCTCTAATAGAAGATAAGGGTGTGCATTCAGTTTCAGAGAGGCACCTAGCTCAAAACTTTACCTGGCTTTTTATGATTTAGGAGCCTGGGGCATATTTAAAAGAAAACTTGCATCTTTGAAAAGCATACCAACATTTAAGAGAAAATGGCAAGGAATCAGCAGACTCAGTTTGTAACTTGCAGGCGCATTCCTAATATTTCACCATGTTGTATCATATACAAGTTGGTTACCTACATCCTCATCCCTTTTGTATAAGCTATTAAAATGCAGTCTTCACCACACCTGCCTGGAGTATTCCCTGGAGAATCACTGTTGACACTGCTTTCTAATTTGGTGTCAGTCTATTCATTTCACTTTCAGTAAAGTTTCCCAAACAAACGTGTGTTCATTGATTATGGCTTTCTTCTAGCTTATTTTTCTTGATTTCTTGGGGTTCATTGGGGGTTGTCATGTTGCATATGCCCGATAATAAAAATGATCATATCCTAGCTTAATATATAGGACAATGAACTGTCAATAAATATTGGCTTTTGAGATGCTATCATAGACTTTAATTCCCTTCCAGTAATTGAAATCCCATTTGTAATTATGCTACTCTCACTCTTGAATACAATTGGTGTGGCTAAATGCAATGGTTTGGATTAAGAGAAGCACCAGCAGGAGAGGACAACCAGAAAATGATTTTCATTGAGGGCTGAGGGTCCCTCTTGAATGGGGTAAGCTGTGGTGCAATGGGATGAGGCAGAAGAGGAAATGTGTTGCTGAAAATAGGACAGAGACACCTTCCATTATTTTCTATCATCTTCATCCTGAACCTGTGTTCTAGCTGTTGGTTTCTATTTCCCTCACTGAACAGCAACTGCAGTCACAAGACATTGTTTTGCATTCCACAGTCAGAGTTACTGTTGGATTCCCACGGGAATGGAAGACTGGATGTGACGTACACTGGTTTCCTGTTTTTCACTGTTCTCTCGGTTTCTTTGTTAGAGAGACGGTTGCTTCTCTGCTCTCACAGAGGCAAGATGCATGTTTGTATTCTCTCAGCATAGAGTGGAAATAAAGTTAAGAATGTGGCACATACTGCTTATCCTTCTGCTGTGTGGACTACTCTGATGGGCTCAAGATAAGACGAGCCTGTATCAGCTTCAGATGGGCAGAAGCTGGTCAAAATCTCACACTAGCATCATTAGTTTTCATATATATACTGTGCGAGGACTGCTTACCTTCATATGATGGCGAGTGGTCATTGTGGCTTGGCGCAACTGGGTATTGATCTTGGACAAGCTTCTGGTCCCCGCATGACTGTTGGGGGATGATGTTCCCTCCTCCTCTGGCCATGCGGGTTGTTCGGTGGGCTTGCATTCGAAGGCACTAATCAGGAGCTTGCTGAATTTAAATGGACCTACATCATGAATGAGATGAGGAGGATTGGCTTGCAGGTGAGAACGTCAACCCTTAGTCTTCACTCAGGTCTGCTCACAGGGCATAGCATGTAAAGAAGCCTTGCCTGGACCTGTCTGCTCAGTTGGAGCAGGAAATATCCATCTACTCACCCCATGTACTATGTTCCTGCCAAATGTAAGTAAGACCTTACTATGGAGATATTCAGTCACCGTATTTAGGACTAGAGAGGAATTTTCCTGTAGACAAATTGGGCCCACCTGCAGGTTTCATCCACCTCATATAAACTGAAACAATTTCTTAGCAGATAAGGCATTGGATTGGATCCGAGGTGGAGATGTATTTGGGATCCCACCCCACTTTAGGGAATTAGAGGGTACCCCATTAAATTTCAGTGGGTTTTACTATGTTTTTATATCTACTGTAAGCAACCCATGGGCAGGTATAAATAATAACATTATTATTATTATTATTATTATTATTATTATTATTATTATTATTCTGTCTAGATGCTCAGTCAGGGGCCAATAGGCCATAGCACCTATCCACCTGAAAAAAAATGGTGGTTCTGGAGGGATTGCCCCTATATGATGTACATCATAGGGAGATCCTTAACTCAGGATTGGCCTACTCAGCCTACTTACATCTATAATCAATAAAGTTGTGGCCTATTTAATAGAATCATAGAATTCTAGAGTTGGAAGAGACTGTGAGGATCACCTAGTCCAATCCCTTTCAATGCAGGAATCTCAACTAGAGCATACACAAAATGACAAATGGCCACCCAATCTCTGCTTAAAAACCTCCAAGGTATAAGAGTCCACCACCTCTCATGAGACTCTGGTCCACAGTTGAACAGCAAGCTCACCTTTTCTTCACTTCTTGATCCTTTGAGAAAAAAGTTACACACAGAGACACACACACACACACAGAGAGAGAGAGAGAGAGAGAGAGAGAGAGAGAGAGAGAGAGATCTGGGGGAGGGGTGGAATGGGATCTAAGCTCTATGAAATGGAAGACATATGGCCCAGGTTGCACTCGATACATTCCATGGCTCTTCTCCCTTTCTATTATCCCCCCACCAGTTTCTAATGAAGGTATGAATCAGATGAAGTGCACTCTAGTCCCTAGAAACTTACAGCACAATAAATCTCTTGGTGTCACAAATCTCTCTGCCTCTCCCTCTCTTGCTTAGGAATAAGGGAGTCTCTTTTGCAAGTGTGATATTCCATGGAAAACATTTTTTTTTCTTTTTTAACAGCAAGGGAAGAGTGCAATAACAACGTGGTTATCCTTGACAGTGATCACCTTAAATGCACAAGCACAATTAGATACGTTGGCTGCTGGCTCACTGCTCAGACTGCAGCATGTGCCAATGGATATGAGATCACTGCAAAGTAAAGCATGCCAGATGCTAACATATACCAAGTTAATTAGTGTGTGTCTAACAACTGGAGGTTGCTCAGCTCCATACACTGAAGAAGGATTATTGCCATAGCAACAGCTTCATCCTGGGCCTCCTTTCCCCCCCCTTTTGCAGCTACAGAAAATAATCTACACATTCAAAGTGTTAGTTATGTAGGGTATAGCAATTAACCCTTTCCTTTCCAATGTACAACTCGTGGCAGTCTTGGGCATACTGTTCTCTGCAATGATGTAAATATCATGGGAGGGGAAAGTTGTCTGCATATTTTGTGGGGGACAAATTTGATTCAGTTTACATTAAAAGGTGAACCTGTCTAATCCACACAGCCAAAACTCAGTGTTCCTTTGAAATTTGGATTTCTCAGTATTTGGTGATGAAGTTCTTCAACCAGCCAATGTTTACCAAAAAATTAAGTATTAAAGGATAGTGTGTGCTAAAATGAAAATATTAGTGAACATAGCGTACACAATGCATAATATTAGAGAAAATTCCCTGCAAAAATACATTAGTGAAAATGGCATACAGAAATGTGTTTATTAGGATAAATTTGTATTAATATGCTGCTGAATTTTCATGGGGATTTTTACTTATTATTTTTAAAAATGGCATAGTGCTGCAGAAATATGGAGAACTTAAGACTGGAAAAATGAGAAATCAAAAATAATTGATCTACCTATTCCTGAGTTCTGTGTATGAAAGTTATGTAGATTGCATGCATTAGAGGTATACATTGCCTATGTATCAGATGGGGTATCAGCTGGGATACTGTGACACTTGTGAGGCCCCACAGAGACTCAAGTGAGCAGATTTCCCAGCCAACATCCTGTTGACTGTACTCCAGTGGCTGCATATTTTGTTTCTATCAACCCTGCTATGTAAGAGGGGACTTGTCCATTTCTTTGTAGACTCCAGAGCCACTAAAACATTCATGTGGACTGATGTATCACCATTCTGCATGAATGCCACTTGCTTTTCCAGAAACAGAGAAGATAAAATGGTTTATGTAAGGCCTATTATTAATAGGCTGGGTTTTTACCGTTTCTGCTAACCTGCCCCCAACTGCAGCATAGTTGAGTAATTAAAGAGCTCCTGCAGCCAAGATTGGTCCTTGGGACGACACACAGCAGCAAGTGGCTTGTTATGAGCTTGTCTTTGATACCTGAAGGTGGGGGATGCTGCTAGGAACAGGGTATAGAGTATGTGAGGCAGCAACTCAAATGGTGAGGGTTGACATCTGTGCCTGTGCAGAAGGGTTTCTAATTAAACTGAACAAATTGTTTCTAAATAAAGCACCATCTTTCCCATCCCACTAAAGGCTTTTTACTACTGAATTTCCATTTCCGTCTATTACACGCTATTAAAAGGAGAATTGTAATTTAAATCTAGGTAGTAACAATCTCTCATCAACATGCCTCCATTCTGTGCAAATAAAATTTAGCAGAACAACTGCATTTAATTAGACCATAAATTATCAACTGCTGCAAGTAATTTTCTCCCTCCTCCACCCGCCTCTCTCTGTGCCATGTAGCTCTCAGTGCAGTGACAAATCATGGCAAGGAGGGTGAAGTAATGCAGCTCATATTGCTAAATAAGTGGACGAGAGAAAATGCATCATTTCATCCAGTGACACCCAACCCTCCTTTGGAAACAGAGGGCCATAATCAGTTACGCCACCTGCTAGGGTTCAAAAGGAGCAGTAGAGGGCAGGTAGTGTTGCGGAGGCCACCAGGGGGATTCTGTAAAGTTGATCGGCTGAGGACAAAGAAGAATAAGAGCAGTTTTAGTAGAGGTGGGGAATCTGTGGCCCTCCAGATGTTGCTAGACTATACTATAACTCCCATCATTCCTGATCATTGGCCATGTTGGCTAGGGCTCATGTGAGCTGGAGCTGAATAGATGGAGGCCCACTCCTAAACAGACAAAATATTAGGATAAATGTAAGTTGCACAATAGGGACGCAGGTAGCGCTGTGGGTTGAACCACAGAGCCTAGGACTTGCTGATCAGAAGGTCGGCAGTTCGAATCCCCGCAATGGGGTGAGCTCCCGTTGCTCGGTCCCTGCTCCTGCCAACCTAGCAGTTCAAAAGCACATCAGAGTGCAAGTAGATAAATAGGTACCGCTCGGGCGGGAAGGTAAACAGTGTTTCCGTGCACTGCTCTGGTTTGCCAGAAGTGGCTTAGTCATGCTGGCCACATGACCCGGAAGCTGTACGCCGGCTCCCTCGGCCAATAAAGCGAGATGAGCGCTGCAACCCCAGAGTCGGTCACAACTGGACATAATGGTTGGGGGTCCCTTTACCTTTTAAGTTGCACAATATAATGCTGCAAGTCAAAGAACTTCACAGTTAGTGATTTGATCCTAATGGCACCTCAAATATGATTCCTCCTACCCAAAAGTAGACTCTAATTCCACATAATCTACTGCTTTTGAAACCAAAGAGAATTTATTCTTTCATCCAGTTGTGTTATGGTCAGTGATAAACTGGCAAACTTTGAAGTGCAGGAGCCCATTTCGATAGTCACACCTCCAAAATGCAAACCCATAGCTATGCTGCCAAAGAGAGTAAAACAGTTCAGGCAGCCGTGCAAAGAAACCTTAATACGAAAAGGAAAGAATAATGACTAATCTTTCAAAAAGAAGTCCCATGGCACCACAGAACTAAACTTTGTTTGTAGCCTGGCTTTAGTCCGGTGCATAGATACCCAAGAGTATTTATGCAAGTACGACTGAAGTCAGTGGCACTTACTTCTGACAGTGTAGGTTAAACTTGAAAAACACATCGAGCGTTAACAAAGATAGTCAACCAGCTGAAATGCTGCCTTTAGCTTTTAATGAGAAATTCATAATTCTACCATTTAAATTGCCATCATGAAGCAGAAAAAGGACCCAAGAGCCTTGTTATCATTTCATTCACTTGCCAGGACCAGCAGAGCCCACCAATCACCCTGGCATTTCAGCAGATGATGTATATCGCTCCTGATTTGAAAAAAAGTCCAGGACTGCACTCACCCGTATTTCCTTTCCACTACTCTATGGCTATGGAAAGAGTGGGGAACCTCAAGCCTGGGGACGAAATGCAACCCCCTAAGCCTCTCTGTCTGGCCTTTGGGTCTTTCTTCAGGCCACACCTCATCTCCCCAGGCCATGTCCCTCACTGGCCTTGATATGCACTCTAAGTGGAATGTGTCATAACTCTGAAAATGTCCCTTCTTTGCTTGGATGGAGAACAGAGGGGGTGCTTGTGTGACTCTCTGTAGAAACTAGCATAGTGCCTGTAGCTGTGTTCACAGCCTTGCATGTGATCATCTGAAGATTGCCCCAAAAGGAAAACAACCCTCAGGTTGAAACAGTTTCATGTCTGTGGGCTATGGCACAGAGCTAGTTGTGGATCCATTTGGATCCAGGTCAAAATATTTAGATTTAGTTGTATTTGACTCCACATTGTTTCAGCAGCATCTTTCTTATTTCTGCAAGTCACTGGAATATACCTTGAGAAACAGCACACAAGGCATGAATTAAATGACATTTTTGGCTTATAATTTGTCTAGGAGCGCAGCCAGTTTAGACTTCTTGCTAACTTGAGATCTATCCCATCAATGCAAAAGGGACTTAAACTTTTCTATAATAATAATAATAATAATAATAATAATAATAATAATAATAATAATAATAAATTTATATCCTGCCCATCTGGCTGGGTTTCCCTAGCCACTCTGGGTGGCTTCCAACATATATAAAAACACAACAAAACATCAAACATTGAAAAACAACATATGCTATACATGCAACAAACCAACCAATAAATCAATAGAAACCAATAACAACAGCAGCAACAATAATAACAACAAACAACAACCATAATAACAACAATAAACAGTTTACAGTTATACCCAAATTAAAATAACCACCGGGGCCACTAGGTGGCGCATCGGAAGATGGCTGACAATAACATCTCTCCGACCCACAGGAGGTAATTTGGAGGCTATGATGGGGTAATTAGCCTCCTTAACCCCCCCAGGATTGTGGGGGGGACGGCCCTTGCCTGCTGTGCCCTATACCACCCCCGAATTTGTGGGGGTGGGGGCACTAGGCACAAAGCCCTCCTGTGGGATTCCGGCACTCCTGGACGCCGTCCCTGATTCGCGCCGCTAGTTGCAAGCATCTTCAAAAGAAACAATTTGGACGAGATAAATTGCACATGCTTCAAGGAAAAAGGGGAGTAAAGACTGCTGACAGAAGAGATCTCTGATAACAAGACAAGAATAAAATATGAGAAGATACGTCAAGATACGGTATGACTGAGGGGGGAGGGGGGAAAAAACCTGCCTTCCTTTTTCTTATGTGATTTAACAAGAATCCCCTCCCCTAATGAGTCAGAAACTAAGGACTTAAGCTGTGGATTTAAGGCTGTGTGGAGATAAACTTTCGAACCAAAGCAATGTTTCAAGATGAAGCTGGAAAGCTAAGAGTTTTGGAATGACACAGTTAAAAATGCCGTCGCCATTTTGGGAGACATTGTTGGAGCTCTTGGGTCTGGGAGGAGAAAGAGAGAAATAGAGTTGTTTACATATCGTGGATCAACTTCTCGGTGGGACTTAAGAGCGACAAATGCCAAATTTATGATGGAAAGAGCGATGTTATCTACGAAGGAGATATATGGAAACCATCTGCACTTAGTAGAGGAACGGGAAATCCACACAGGATTATTATTTTGCTTATCGGCTTAAGGAGACTAACAGAAGAGATTGTAAAGGAAAAATAGAAATTATATGAACAAGATATGATGTGGAAACACCAAGATAAGACTGGATAGAATTATGAATTTTGTTTGGACTGACTGGGACTGATTTGGACATTAACGCAGTAATAAGAAGATGATCTGAATCCCCCTTTGGATCTTGAAGTATGGGTTCCCCCAACAAAATTTAAAAATTTGGCTTTGTAACTTGGAATTTATGTGATGTGATTTAATTTGATGTGATTGGCCAGTTAATAAAAATTATTTTTTTTTAAAAAAAACCACAAATTAAAATAACCACCAACCCCAACTAAACATTTAACCAACACCAGCCCAACAAAAACAAAACAGAGGCATGCTTTTCAGGAAGCAAAAGGAAGTGGAATTAAAATGGAGAAGGAAGTGGAATTAAAATGGAGATTCAGCACAATATAGTGCTAAATTATCCAGCAATGGGAATCCCCAGGATCAAGATCTTCCTGTATTTAGGAGTCTCCTCTTGTATGGAATTAGCATGCAGCACCCATGGGACGTGGGTAGTGCTGTGGTCTAAACCACTGAGCCTCTTGTGCTTGCCGATCAGAAGGTCAGCAGTTCAAATCCACCCGATGGGGTGAGCTCCTGTTGCTCTGTTCCAGCTTCTGCCAGTCTAGCAGTTGCACTGGTGTGCTTTTCAAGTAAATAAATAGGTACCACTGTGGTGGGAAGGTAAATGGCATTTCTGTGCGCTCTGGTGCTTGTCCCATTGTGCCAGTGGTTTAGTCATGCTGGCCACATGACTTGGAAAGCTGTCTGTGGACAAAAGCCGGCTCCCTTGGACTGCACCACATAGTCTGCACCCCATAATCACCTTTGACTGGACTTAACCATCCAGGGGTCCTTTACCTTTACCTTACCCATGACTTGCATATGTGGGGTCACTAGCAATGATACATCATAGTGCTCCTGCTTTGGCCTGATTATACCTCCTGACAGTATCAGGGATGCAGTTTGCACTCGGGTAACATTTTCCAAGTTGACTTGACATCCTTTACTGTAATGAAATAGCATTTTTAGGGCAGTGTGACTGGTGTAGGTGCACTGGGCGTCATGCTGCAGGGGATATTATTATTATTATTATTATTATTATTATTATTATTATTATATTTGTACCCCGCCCATCTGGCTGGGTTTCCCCAGCCACTCTGGGAGGCTTCCAACAAAGATTAAAAATACATTAAAATGTCACATATTAAAAACTTCCCTAAACAGGGCTGCCTTCAGATGTCTTCTAAATGTCAGATAGTTGTTTATCTCTTTGACATCTGATGGGAGGGCGTCACTACCGAGAAGGCCCTCTGCCTGGTTCCCTGTAGCTTTGCTTCTCACAGTAAGTGAACTGCCAGAAGGCCCTCAGCCCTGGACCTCAGTGTCCGGGCAGAACGATGGGGGTGGAGACGCTCCTTCAGGGATGCCACAGCAATGCTGTAGAACAGAGAGTGAGTGGCAGGAGGGCTGAATTTTAGGGTCGCACAGGGCGCCACTGAAATTTGAGAGCCCAAGTCTGCCACTGTTTTCCTCCCTCCCTAATGGAGCTTCTATCCAAGTGCTCTTAACATATTTCTATAATACGCCTTTAATGTAGCCAGTAGCATTCAATCTAGCTAGCAGCATTTAATCTAGTCGGTAGCAAGTAGAGTAGTTCGTAGCGTGGTTCATACACAACTAACTTTTGGTCAAAAATCTCCTTTTTAAAAATTGAACTCCCCCCCTCCCCGCGCAACCTGTGGCTCAATTTCCCCCATAAGTCAAAGAGCATCTAGAGATATGGAAACATGTCATATGCCCATAACTTTTGAAAACAAATCTACCAATGAAATGAATCCTCTTCCACTTGCTGTTGCATGGGGATTCCAAAAAGTGCCAGAAAAACCTGCCAAGCAAAGCTGTGCTTGCTGTGATTGAGAATAATTTCATTTTAATTGTGATCATCACCTTCTAGTCATCAACATCCAGTGTAACAGATGTGACCATATTGCAATTCCATGGAAAGACAGCAAGCAGAAGATTTTTTAAAAGGAGCATCAAGACACTTTGCTGACTGTCACAACTGCTAGATTACTACTGCACTATGTTTTTCTGCTTAATTAACTAAAATTGTAATTTACCAAGCATACACTCCTAGTGGGAGAATCTCTTTTTTATATCATTCAAGCACTCCAGTTTATAACTAGTAATAGATTTTATTTTCTTGAGGATAACATTACATGAACTCAGCAGAACAATCATCCTTATTAGTATTCTTCCTTGTTTTCTTTCTCTTTCTCTTTTTTTTTTGATCACACAATTGTAAGGATATCAGGGAAGACAGACTAGCATTCATGCTGTGACTGATACAGATGAGGCAGTCTGGAACTGGATTTCAGGGCATCAGACATGCAAATATTTTGAGATTCGGAAATGGGTCATGTTGCCAACAGTGGGTGTTGAGTACAACACACCAGAAGGAATGACTTTGCCTCCAGGTTAGGGGTTAGAATCTGTACATTGCACCCAAAGCCAAAACACATAACTGAGATACATTATGGACAGTTTTAGAAGAGGGGCTTCCAACTCCTGCAATCCACAAGTAATCTTAAGTATGTTGTGTCAGTTCCCTGCTACAGGTCATACCAGTTGGAATGGTAGGAAGTGTGCCTTTTGATAGTGCCTTCTTTGCCCTGCTTGTTGTACTTAAAGTTTAGCACACAGGCACAGAACCAAAAATGTAGGATGCTTCTACCTACACACACCTTTGGAGTATATTTTTATCACAGTATTCTCACCAGGAGTAATTGCATCAAATGCTATTCCCATGGTAACTAGTTGTTTGCAAGCATACATTCATCCCCATGAGACTGAAGGCTTGAGACTTCCGGGTTGGCGCCATCGCCGAATGGCGGACTCCCTCCGAGCTCCGGAGGGAGTCTGCTCGGCAGGGGCTGGGTTCTACCGCACCGGCGATGCGGGGACCCTTAGAAACCACGGCCACGGAGGCCGTGGACATGGAGACTCGGCTTGCACCGTTAGCGCCCTCCCGACTCGTGAAGGAGCCTTTTTAAAGGCTACGGATCGGGTGCCGGGGAGAAGCGTGGTGCCTTGAGTTTTCTGCTTCCCCTGCTGAGCGAAGCCGCATGCCATCCGGCGGAGAGCGCTGACTTCTTCCATTGAAAATTCGGACTTTTCAACAACAACCCGTGAGTAAATTTGGAAATCGGGTTCAAAAGGAGGAAAAAAATTTTTTTTTTCGAATTGGATACGAGCGGGGGGGATCCAAAAAGGAAGTCAGTCCCCTCCCTATTGTAAACTTTCCAAAACAAGGACGGGGAAACCAAGACCCAAAAAGGCTTGCATTGCTGATAAAAATCCAAAATTTCACGATGGGGAACTACAAGAACTGTGCTGGAGGAGGAACTGGAGAAGGGAAACGCAACCCCCCCCCCTGGGAACCGGGGCGACTGAAGAGAGAGCCTGGTGAAAGGAGTCGGAGATTTTGACAGCTGTCAAAATAGCTGTCAAAGTCGAAAAGTGGAGTGGATTTTATTATGAGAACTTGGCTGGTTAAATTTGATACAATTTGCTACAACTTGTTAAAATTTGGATACAAAATGGCGAATATGGATAACAAATTGACTTTTGGATTAGAGGAAACAAAGTTACAACAATCCCCCTTGAGGAGCTTCGGGACATTACAAGGATCGGGAAAGTGGAAAAACACCAAATGGAACTTTACAGGACTGGTTATCTTCTGGGAAAGCTGCAAAACGGAAATAACATCTCGTCTTCAGGGTGTTTTCTTTTTTGTTTTTTTAAAGGAGACAATAGATTTTTCTATTGAAGAAAGGAAGGGACTGAACGTAAGGTTTTGCCCCTGAATAACAACCATCCCTGCAGACTTACCAAACTTTCGAACTACAACGTTTTAGCAGCGGAACAAAGGGAAATCAGACTACAACCTGGAAAGAACAATGGAGGGAGTTTTATTACAGTTTTATTAAAGACTGAAGTTAAAGTTTTGAAAAATAATGATAATAATAATAATTTTGATTTTCAAAAAAATTTATTTTTAATTTTAAAAAGAAAAAGCCAGCAAGGAGTTGGGGAAAAGTTGTGATTTATGGCCTTAAGAATTCCAGGCAGACACCAGGGGTTGATGGTCAGGGGGAAATTAAACCGGGGACAGGGGGGGGAGAACTAAAACTCCAAAGGCTTGCCAACTTGGTTATTTTTTGCTGAATTGGTCTATTAGTCATTATATTTTTTTTTTTATTTTCTACCTTTTCTGTTTCTATTATCTGGGGTGCTTCTTTTATTAAAAAATGGAAATTGTGGAATGACATGGGGTGGGTCTTGGGGAAAGAACACTGGGTTTTTTTTTCTTTTTTTTATTGTAAAACAAATTAAGTTTCAATTTGGATGGGGAACTTGTTTGGCCAACAATATGAAAGGGGAATATGGTAGGGGTGGGGGAAGGGGGGAGTCCCGTAAAGTGATATTTTTTGTATTTTTGAAAAATTTTAATAAATATTATTTAAAAAAAAAAAAAAAAAAAAGAGACTGAAGGCTTGAATCCTTGTCATTCCCTTTGCCACCATCCTCTGTGGGTAAACTTAGGTGAGTGTAAATAGTCTGGTAGTCTCCTGCAGCCATTTAAAGCCTCTAGGTATTTTCCAGGATTGTTAAATGCAATATACAAGTGGAGAGGGCTGGAGACTCATTACATTTTCTAGAACTGCTGGGTGACTTTAATCAAACATAGGAATATGGGACACTGCTGTATACTGAGTCGGGCCATTACAGTGGTACCTCGGGTTACATACGCTTCAGGTTATAGACGCTTCAGGTTACAGACTCCGCTAACCCAGAAATAGTACCTCAGGTTAAGAACTTTGCTTCAGGATGAGAACAGAAATTGTGCTCCAGCGGCGCTGCGGCAGTAGGAGGCCTCATTAGCTAAAGTGGTGCTTCAGGTTAAGAACAGTTTCAGGTTAAGAACGGACCTCCAAAACGAATCAAGTACTTAACCCAAGGTACCACTGTAGTTCATTTAGTTTAGTATTGTTGATACTGTGTGGCTCTCCAGGGTTTCCAGCAGAGACTATTTCCTTGCTGCGGATTGAACCTGTGACTTTCTGCATGTGGTACATGGGTTCTCTGTCACTGAGCTACAGTCCTTCTCTTTCTCTTTTCACACGCGCAGTCATGCACATTGCAGGCATCTGTCTCTCACATACATTGCCATTGTTCTTTGTTCACTGACAGAGTCACATACGTAATACCATTATCTCTCTCTGGCACATCAATTTCTCTCAGATCAAGGACTCTTTCCTTCTCTGGCATTTTCACATAATCAGTCTCAAGTCTATAGAACATGTTTATTAGCCCCCAAGGTTGTTGTAGCTCCACCCTTGCACTTTCCGAATTTCCTTCCATTATCCAGCTCTAGCTTATTCAGAGGACAGGGTTGCATTTAGAGAAAGAACAATCCAAAGAGGAAGACAGATGGGCAGAGCATTGGCAAGGACCTCAAGGTGGGTCTTTTGAAACAGATGGTCAAATTTCCAAACTGAATAGAAGCAACTGGTTCTTCATGTGACCAGGAGAAGCTGGCTGTTCACAGTGCTGTTCAAAGTGCTGCTCACAATGTTGATTCACCAAGTCTTGTGACAGTCATGAATCTCCCTCCTTTCCATTCAATTCCTTTCATTTCCTTTTTCCTTTCCTGTCCTTTCCCTATCCAGCTACGCAGAGTGCTGATTAGGTGGCTCTTGTGACAACCATGAAACCACCTCCCTCCCATCTCACCCTCCGAGTGACAGTTACATAGCTGCACCAGCTAGTATGGCGCAACATTTCAACACCCAGTGCTGCCTCAGTACAGCCATATTCTTTCGCTGCTGGGCTCCACTGAAAACAGCTTCTCCATGCGTACCAGGAAGTAACTCCACATACAATGGAAATACTCTTCTTTTCTTATCTCTGTGTCTGTGATCTCCTGTGTCTGCATGAAATTCCCTCTTGGCCCCAGGTGCTGGTAACCCACGCTATGCCACTGACACGAGCCCCCTTCTCTCAAACCAATGTTTCAAGTTAAAAATAAAAAAAGTAAAAGTCAGTAACTTGTAAAGAAAACACAATGGGTCAACAAACATCCTGCCCATCTGAAGAAGGAAATATATTTTTCAAATGCAAAGGCTTGCCTAATGCTTGGGCAAGGGAGGTGAAAATATCTATTGGCATCAGACCTGCATATATGTGTCTCAATAGAGGGGGTAAGGTGAGAAGCAGCAGAGCTTGCCTACAACCATTCCTGGAGGGAGGTGCACCTCTTTTCTAATCGTGTATCAGTGTGGATACATGGATGCTGTCCCAAATGGCAGTTCTGCATCCAAGTACTGTTTAGGCATACCTATGTATTTTCCCATCCTCCCCTTTCCCCCTTTATTTATTTATTTATTTAGTTAGTTACTTATTTGATAAAATTGATTGATTGTGAAAGAAAGAAAGAAAGAAAGAAAGAAAGAAAGAAAGAAAGAAAGAAAGAAAGAAAGAAAGAAAACAAACAAACAAACAAACAAACAAACAAACAAACAAACTGCAAAGTGGTTTACAAAAAGAGTAAAGCAATAAAACTACAGTGCTACCTCGGGTTACAAACACTCGGGTTACAAACTCCGCTAACCCAGAAGTAGTACCTCGGGTTGCAAAATTTGCCCCAGGATGAGAAAAGAAATCGTGCAGCGGGAGGCCCCATTAGCGGAAGCCGTCTCAGGTTAAGAACGGACCTCTGGAACAAATTAAGTTCGTAATCTGAGGTACCACTGTATTGGTAAAAAAAACAGTTAGAACAACTGTTTAAAACACTCAGAAAATTATTATCACCAATCAGCAGTCTAGATAACTGGGTGAAGTTGTCTAAACAGGAAATGCTTTTAGCAGGCACCGGAAAGGGTACAGCGATATCAATCGGCAGGAAGTTCCAAAGTGCGTGTGCCACCACACTAAAAGGTTGATTTCTTACAAATGTGGGGAAGGGTATTATGCAGCACCTGTAATAGTGCCAGTTCTGCAGATCAAAGCAGTCAAGTGGGAATATATGGGGTAATGTGATTCTAAGTTTTTAAGGGCTTTGTATACTAATAGTAACAGCTCGAATCTGGCCCAGTAGGAAATCTCTGAGCACAGGTGTTATATGCTCTTCCGCTCTTCCCCTCAGTGCCAGCCAATGGAATGGAACAGGAATGAAAAAGGTGCATGACATAATTTCAAAACACATGTCATAATTCCTAAGATTGCTAACAGGGTGATGAACTTGACAGGGGATCCTATTTGAATCCAGGGTGATATCTAATTCTGCCTGAAATTATTAGAATATAGCTTCTCTTTCTACCATGAGCTTGCATGTCTAGTTTTTTGCTAAAACAGTTTCCATTCCTAAAATCAGTTTATTACTGCTTAGCCTAATGTAGTAGGATGGAATTATCTGAAAGTTAGGATAACCCACGTAGTTTGTTTACAGAAGGAATGAAGGTGGAATTAATAAAATTAGCATTCATTATTTGCTTGTGCATGGTTAATGCCTCCTAGATCCTCTGTAACCTCTTGGAATCCCTGATTCTCTGAGAGCGTATTTATTTGTGAACATCAAAAGGAAATGATGGCCCTGCAATCTCTTTCATTTGAACATAAGAAGTTGACACAATATTGTGTTTCTCTTTTCCACGGTTCAGTTGTAGGATTAAATAGCTTGCTTTGTGCTTCCTAAGCATGGAAATAAAAACAACATGCATTATTCAGTTATTCAGTGCTTTTCGTTTAAAGTTCGGTTGCCTATCCATTGAGCAAAGGAGGAGGTCTATTTTGAAAGAAGATGCCTTGCAAACCTCCCTCCTAGGTCACTTGCTATGTGTGCAGATGGTCATCCATCACCCATATTACAGAGGCCTTGACATCACCACTTCTATTTGACTACAGATATAGAAGGTTCACTGCCCAGTTTTCAAGAAGCAAATCCCTGAGGCAAATTACCTGTGTAATAGGCAGTTGTGTGTATTGCATGTTTAAGGGTTAGGGCATTATGGAACAGCAGATGACTTGCTGTACAAGTGAATGTTCAGCTTCCAGATGATACTGGGGTGTGGGGTAAATTGGAGATTTTCAGTGGCCAATTTACAGTGCACAATGGATGTTGGCTGACGCTCCTAAATCTTGGACAACTGGGGTTCAGAAGGTTAACCACTAATGCCTTCCAAGTTGAGATAATGGGGCAATTCAGATGTAAATGAAACCATAATTGATGATTAAGCGGGGAACAAGTACTGAGACAGTGTGCTTCTCCCCTCCCTTTGTCTCTTCCTGTGGTACTCTGGCATTGGTGCTTAGGTGCCTGTTACATCTAAAATGGGGGACTGTGATTTAATATTTACTAACCCATATATGGTAATAAGGGGTACAATTCAATGTAGCATGTACAGAATGAGGTCCACTCATGCAATGAAACTTCCCTCCCTTTCTCTCCCCTCCATGTGCCCCCTACATACTGTGGGAGGCACACAGAGGGAAGTGAAGGGGGAAACGTCCCATTGAATGGACCTTGTTCTGTGCCTGAAACAACATAGTTGAATCCTGCCAAAAGAACTGTGGCTTAATTTAACCAGGATTGCAAACAAAAAACAAAAAAAACTGGGGCATGATGAGAAGGGTGCCCAATGTTTCTTTGCTGAACCTAAATTTCTGGAACCCAGTGTTTGGAAGCTTTGTGCCAGAAAGGACCCAATGGCTTTTGGATTAGAACACATTCGTATATCCCACCTTAATTTTATTGGTTGCATTCCTTAATTACATGCAATAAGCAAGCCAATAGAAGGGTATTGTAAACAAGCCTTGTTTGGGTGTTCTACACTAGGTTAAATGAACTCATGAAGGACACCCATGGGAATGGGAATGGCTGCTCCACTCCCAAGTGCCATTCCTGTTGTTCTCCATGAGTTGGAGGGTGAAGGTCTGAACAGGGGAGCCTTGTGTACTTCTGGAAGCTTCCTATGTGTTTTAGAACACTGGAAGCTGGAATACAGGAAGCTGCCGCACTACAGAATTTGGAATGGTGACTGAAGAATGGGAGGCAGAGCTAGTGTACTCATCCCCACTGCCTTCCCTTGCATGTTTATTTCCCTTGTGTAGAATGTCTGAAGAGAGCCAAAGACAAAATCTGTGCTGGACACCTGAGATGGCACGATGAGACCCCTTGGGATCAATTAGGTTCTTTCTTGTGAAAGAAGGATGGGAAAAAAATAGAGCAGCTAGATGAAAGAAAAGAGAGAGAGAACATCCTGACATTTCCTGTCTCTGCCTTGGCTTGATATAGCTCAAGGAAGAAGCAGACGTAGGTAACATTTTGGTGGCTATGCTGTGCTAGCTTAAAGCCTTAGTGAAATGAAAGACTTACAGGTAGGCTGAGGGAATTAAAGGCAGAAGTGCCAAAGGGAATTAATCCATGACTGAGCAACTTGTCAGGAGAGCAGAAGATGCATTATATTCCCATTTTTGACGTGCTTGAGAATTTCCTCCAGGGCAAACTACTGCGATGTACCATGTCTAAAAGATGTGGTCCAAAACAGACTGTGTTCACCCAGTTAGAACCCCAATGCATCTATACTCCTGCATTATTTATTTCCCAGCTGGTTCACACTGGTTGCAGTTTCCACACACACATCCACCCGCCACCTTTATCCTCTCTCTTCTCAACTTCAGTTTTGTGGTGGAAACAGCATGTTTTAAGTCAGCATAATCTTCTTCCTTCCTTTGAAAACAATAATTACTGCCATGAAGTTTCTAGGGTTTTCAAGGCAGTCTCTGGCAGTACTGTTGCTAGACTAATTCATTCACATTGTGTTATTTAATGGGTCTTTAAAAAACACTGCTTTTAAGGCTCCTGGTTAAAAACCGAGAAGTGCTTCCACTTAGTAGGAATATAACAAACACAGATGATTCATCCCTTTCAGAAAGCCATGCTTTACTTTTCGTTCAAAACCTCTGAATTTCCTCCCCAGAGCAACTTGGCCTCATTCAGCAAGTGCAGCTAGAAAACTGCCTGGGGTGTGTGTGTGTAAAAGTGTCACAGCTGCCTGACTATAGCAAAAGGTTCTGCGAGAGCTTGTTTCCACAAGAGGGCAGCCTACAGTTTTGTGGTGTGCTAGCAGCAACTTTTCAATCTAGATCACCTACTCTGGCTATATTCAAAATGTGGGCTTCAGATTATATTGTGGCTGCAACAATATGAATCACAAGTACGCTGTGCACTACATGGTTTGCTCTCATATAAAGAAAACATGCCACTCAAATCTAAAACTTCTGCTGTTCTACTCCCTATAGTTTAATATCTGGAATGTCTTGTATCTGTAGACATACTTGCTGTCCAGTCAATATATGAAGCGCAGAGTAGCCCCTGAAACAGAATACAAGCTGATTAGGGACTTCCTGGTTGAATTTTATTTTGTTCATGAATGACATCTAAGATGAGATGACTCTTACAAGTGAGCAAATGCCTATCTGAGACGTGAAATACATTTTTTTCTAGACAGTGGTGGCTGGCCCCATGGAATCATAAGCAAGTTGTGACAAATCTTTTTCCTCACAATGTACAAAAAAGAACAATTTCGAAACCAGAGAGAGTGAGATATATAGACAGCTGTCCTAGGAGGGCATACTGCCAACACTGCTTTTTATTTTTATTTTTTTAAAAAAACAACATCTAACACTGTGGAAATGGGCTATCAGAATTTCACCGCCTTAGGCTAGAAGCACTGAGCAGCTTGTTTATGAAAATATCATGAAATTCATTTCTTTCATATTCCTACATACATCTGGGTTGTTGTATTTTTGACAGACACTTGCAAGTAGTATCTGAGCAGGAGCACCAACAGCTCTGAAGTTATCTAAATCACTCTTGGGAGAAACCTGCTCCATCTAGTTCACCTGTTTCTACCTTCTGTATTCCATCTGCTCCTTCCCTGAGGTTACTAAGGTTGTAAACAGGATAGAATAGAATCAGCTGGCAAGCTGAAATGCAGTACAAGTGAAAAGGTCAATAGCAACTACTTCTTGTCTCTCATAGGGCAGAGAGAGAGAGAGAGAGAGAGCACATTAAAATTCTAATACCACTACCCACAGAGTACAATAAAATAGCACAACACAAATCTGTTCTTGGGAAAATAATTGTGACAAGTGAAAGAAACTATACCAGGCAGATTTTACTGAGCTTCTCTCCACCTTAAATTTTTAATCTACTGATATTGCCTTGGATAGTGTACTATCCATTCGTCGCATGGGATCTTTTCAAGGACCATAGGGATGATTACTTGGGGGGAAATAATTTAAATCACTTCAAGGCCAGTCCAAACTCCGAAGCTATAAATCACCTGATAATTCAAGTAAGCAAGTTTCAGAAGTTGGAGATCCACAATTAGTCTGAACCATCTACATTGTTTTGCACTTATCCAAATCCTCCTTCCCTCAAATCGGACTCAGTTTTCGGTATAAGTGTAATATAAGCTTCCTTCCACGACTGGTGCTTTTTTCCCCTCCAAAATTTCATTACAAACCTCCTTTAGTGGTCGAATTAACCAATCTTTCAGAGATCTATAATATTTTGAGGTTAAACCATCCGGTCCTGGAGATTTGCCCAACTGCATATTTTGGATGGCACCTTCCACCTCCTGATCTGTTATTTTATAATTCAGCATTAATTTATTTACTTGAGAGATTTTTTGTAGTCCATTTGTTCTTAAAAACTGGTCTATATCAGTCTCTTTCTGTGGCCCTTGTGTATATAGTTGTTTAAAATATCTCTGGAAGCACTTTCTAATCTCCACTGGATTCTGTATATTCTTTCCATCCACTTCCAAATTTGTAATGGTGTTCAGTTTTTGTCTTTTTTTCATCTGCCAAGCCAGCAGTTTCCCACATTTATTAGCTGATTCAAATGTCTTTTGTCTCATCTGCTTAATTTTCCATTCTATTTCCTGATTTATCATTTTCATATATTGTACTTGATACAACTTTATTTCTCTCAGAATCTCTTGCGACTTTGGTTTCACTCTTAGTTTCTTCTCTCCTTCTTTTATTTTCTCCAAAATTTTATCTTTTTTCTCGTTTTGAGTTCTCTTCTTTATTGCATTCTGTTGAATCAGAAACCCTCTCATAACCGCTTTGCTTGCGTCCCAGATTACTCTTTTTTCAACCGTAGTATTCAAATTTATCTCAAAATAGTCTCTCAAAGTTTTTTGGGCCTTCTTGGTAACTTCTGCATCTCTAAACAAGGTGTCATTCATCCTCCATCTAAAGGAACCAATTGGTGTTAATTTCATCTCCATTCTCACAGCATTATGGTCGGAGCAAGTTCTAGAGCAAATTTCCGCTTTTCGAATTTTAGGAGCCAGTCCTCTAGTTATCCAAATTTGGTCAATTCTTGTCCATGTCATTTTGGCTTCAGAGAAGAAAGTTCCCTCTCTACCCAAGGGGTTCTTAGTTCTCCAAATGTCAATTAAGTCCATGTTGTCAGTCATGTCAAAAAAGGTTTTTGGTAGTCTGCCGTCTTTGGTAATTACCTGTCTTTGTGACTTGTCCATATTTGTAGACACCACTCCGTTCATATCTCCCATCACAATAATGTTATATTCCATGTAGTCCAATAATGTCTCATGCAACTTCTTAAAAAATTCAGATTTCCCCTCATTTGGTGCATAAACTCCTACTATCAAGAATTTCTCTCCTTGAATTTGTATTTCAATTGCCACAAATCTTCCTTGTTCATCTTTAAAAATAAATTTCGGTGATAGGCTCTCTTTTGCATAAATTACAACTCCTCTCTTTTTAACTTTGTCTGACGAAATAAATTCTTGACCCAATCTTTTATTAATCAGTACTTTCCTGTGGAGCCTTATCACATCAGTTTCCTGTAGGCAAATCAAGTCCAATTGTTCCTTTTTCAATAAGTGGAAAACCTTTCTCCTTTTCTCCGGGGAGTTAAAACCGTGAATATTCCAACTTAATAGTTGCAGAGACATGGTGTGATTATTTTGCTTCTCCTCCAACTGCTCCTAGTGATTGTTCTTCTTCTGTCGGTGGTGGCTTTTTCTCTGATTTATCCAATCCCAAAGGTAGTGATACTAATTCTAGTAGTCCTGGTTTTAATGCTCTTGGCTCTTCTCCTTCTTCAGCTTCTTTTTGTAGATCTTCTTCGTGGTCTCTCAAGAATTTTTCTTTATCTTCCACTGATCTTATTTTGGTTTTTTTCCTTTTAAAGGTAAAAGAAAGGCCTTGGGGAAATTCCCATCTGAAAACTATTCTGTTTCTTCTTAGCAGGGCCACCAGATCTCCGCAGTTGGCCCTAAGATCCAATAAATGTTTCGGAATATCCTTGAAGATCTCTACTCTTGATTCTTGTATCTCCAGAGTCTGCTGGAAATGCAGATTCTGTATTTTGTCTCTCTCTTCTTTCGTTCGGAGGGTAATCAAACAGTCTCTCACCCTGTTTTTTCTCCCTCCTCTTCCACGTCTAAAGGCACTTACAATCTTGAAGTCTTGCTTAGCATCCAGGTTCCAAAAGTCTGCAAATTCTTGCATAAGAAAGTCACTTAAACTGTCTTTTTCAAGTTCAGGTACTGCCCTGATCCTCAAATTAATCTGTTTTTCCTTAAGTTCAATCATAGACAGGAGCGTCCGGTGGTCCTCAAGTTGTTTACATATCGGTGTAATCTTTTCCTCCACAGCCAAAGCTTTTTCCTGTGCTTCCTCAGCTGCCTTTTGGTTCAGGGTAGATTTTTGCAGCAGTCTTTCAATGGATTCTGTGTTTGAGTTCACCTTTTGCCCCAAACTGTTGGTGCTGGTGGTGTTTTGGTCAATTTTAGTTGTTTGTTCAGTAACTTGATTACTTAGTTTTTCCAAGGTTTCATAAATTTTGCTTAATACTGAGGTAAAACTCTCTTCAGATGCCATTCCTTTAGGCCCGGCTTGTATTGGATCCTTTCCTTGTGTTACAATTTGTGCTGTGGTTTGTGCAGGGTCTTTTCCTTGTGGTACAGGGGGGCCAGATGCAGATGCTCTGCGCTGCTGCAGTACGCTGGTCTGTGTCAGTCTAACCTTACCCGATCTTGTTGTCTTTTCCTGAGGCAGGTCTGCCATAACACTTTATCTGAGGGTCAAGGTCAATCCCACGGCTCGAAGCTTGTTTTGCAGTGGAAATTTCCCTGGCCAGTTTACAGTGGAAAATCCCCAGCTAGTTGTAACAATTTCAGTATTCCTCTAGGGGGACACAGTAACAATCAATGGAAACAATATAATGTCTTTTCCATTCCAAAGTCCCCCTTCAACAAAATATGCAACAGTTTCAAATCCAGAGAAACCCTTCAGAAAGTAACATTGTCCATAAACAGTGCGTCTCTTATTGATCCTGGCAGTCTGTTCCCAGGGATTAAATGATGGTCTTTATTCTCTTTACTCTCCCTTTTTTTACAAGCAAAAAATACTTTCTCCTCTTCCCTCCCCTCTCCTGCAATTCAGGGGGGGAATTCTTTTAGTCTGATGTTAGGATTTAAGTCCTTTAGACGCAACTCTCCAGGTTTTAGCTTAAAGAGTCTTTGTTTTGATCTATATACAGAACGGAAGGCGGACTTCCTGTTTACGCCTTCCCGCTTCAGTGCCAAATTAATCCTTTTTCTTATGTCCCCGATCTTAAACTTGACCTACTCACGGGTAGTTGATTATCAGCCGAATTGTCACAGGAAAAAGGTCAGCGCTCTCCGACAACAGCTATGCAGCTTCACTCCACGGAAAGAGCAATCGACTCTCAGCACCGCGCCAAGCCCCCGTTACGCTCCGGAGCCCCTTGCGGGGTTCCCTCGCCAATTGGGGGGGCGCTAATGGTGCCCGCTGAGTCCCACGATCACAGGCTTCTCCCGCCTGTGAGTTTCAAAGGGGTCCCCGCTTCGCCGTAGCGGCAAGACCCAATTTCCACGGAGCTACTCCCTCGAAGTTAGAGGGAATCCACCATTGCCGATGGCGCCACCTCCGGAAGAAAAAACTCCGAAGCTATAAATCACCTGATAATTCAAGTAAGCAAGTTTCAGAATTTGGAGATCCACAATTAGTCTGAACCATCTACATTGTTTTGCACTTATCCATTGAACTCTTTGTTCATCCTCCATGATTCTCACCCATCCCACAACACAGCCGCTCTATCTATAGATTGGAATATGCTTGGGGCACGACCTGACTTTTGCTTATGCTGGAGTCAAACTACACATTACCATTCATGAGCAATATGAAGCTACATATCTTGTGGTGTGGACCCAATTGTTATGAAGATCACAGCACACAAGAGAGGAGGCTCATATTCCTTCCACCAACAGTCTTCCTCCATAAATATCGGATAAATATGCATATCTCCAGATAAAAACATCAGGTAACAGGAGATGAGAAAGATCTTCTCCCTGAGATATTGGAGTTCTGTTGCCTGTCAGAAGGGTCAAGAGTAGGCTCTATGGACAAACAAATTGACCTAGTATAAGGCAGCACCCTTATGTTCCTCATCCTTTTTCAGAAACCTTAAAAAAAAAAAAGCTTTTTCATGTTTTTAGTGGAACATACCACCAATTTTAATTTGGGGGGAGGGAGAGTGCAGAAAGGAATCCAGGCATTTGGGAAGCCCTGAGCCAATAAATATCTCTATCTAGGCTCTCAGATTTGAAAGCTTTGTTAGGTTTTCATTCGTATCACTTAATTCTTTCAGTAATATTCTAATGTACAAGTGCCACTTTTCAAAGTGTCTGTTGGATTCTAGGATCACTTTGGGAAGGAACCATCATTAACTACCTGAATTAGAAAGCAGCCATAACTTCTTGACAGCTCCACTCTCAGGAGACCGTTTTCATTTCTCTGCTGCTTCCTTATTCATTCCTCATTTATTAAAAAACCGAATAAAATGCTTAGTGCATGGGCTTCAACTTCAAAGCTGAAGGATGATGTATTTTTAGCTAATAACCTCTCTTTTTTAGATACCAGGAATAGGGGAGGTGGTAGCATTTAAGCAGCAAGATAAGTCAGTAATTAGTGAGAATCAGATGGGACCTGCGGGATGATGTAGCTGAAGAAGAAAGGGAACAAAAGAGGCTGAACTGGCCACAAAAGAGAATGCAGAAAGATAGTGGAAACAACACTGAAACCATAGGAATTACAGAATTAGTTTGCTGTCACCAAATAATAAGAAATATATTTAAACCAGCAGGAAAAGGCATAACAGAGACCAGTGGCTGGAGACCACCAACAGAGGCTGTTATCTGCTTGGGCACTTCTTTCTGGCACATCTTTCCAAGAATGTGTAGAGGACAGCTGCAAATCTTTGGAAATTTGTGAGTTTGAATAACAGAACATCAGATGCAAAGAGCGCTCCTTGTTAAATTCCTTGTTGAGCTTAAATCAAAAGCCTCTGCCCTCTTTTCCGAAGTAACAAACAGAATAACATAACAGTGGCTACACGCGTCTCTTTCTTTTTGCAGGGGAGGACAAGAAGAAAGGAGACCATTTGAAAACCATAAGAAAGCACAAAGCACTTTGTCCTCCCCCTTCCTTTCCCAGCTGTTGTGAGGGCTCTCAAGTTTCAAATAAAACATTCAGATATCTTCAAAGAGCCAAACCCAGTCCTTTTGGCAGCTGACTGATTGCAGCCTATTAGCATATGTCAGTCCAGGAGTGCCTCTTGATTAATGCCAGTTGTCCAAATTATGGAGGAACCTACTACAAATCAGAGGCTTGTCCATGGCAGGGACACACTCCCAGGTCGCACCTACTCCGCCTTTCAAGTTGGCAGACACGGGCTTGAGCGGCACAGCGGGATGCAGTGAGTTGCCCAGACCCCACTGGAGAACTTTGCCAGGATTTTTGCCTTACAAATCCTGGCTTTCCCCTGCCTGAACCTCCTCACAGCCCTCCACGGTAGCAAGGAGCTACAGCCATTGGGTTCATGACATAGCCGGAAATTTATTAATGTTTTATATTTGATCCTTGGTTTTTTCTTTTGCCATAGAAAATTTTCTTTGTCTTTTTTCCATTGTATGAAGCAACTAGAGTTGAATATTACTGGTAATGATTTGAAACAGAAAAATCATTTTAGGGAGAACATTCATTTTGATTACTGATATCTTGAAGCTCTTTTCTCATTTCCGTTCATACTCTATTATAATTGTCTTGAAATAAGTTTAATTTTTTGGAAGTGATCCACACACCTAGGTATTTGATTTTCTTGTCTACTTTATGTCCTAAATCAATTTCTAGTCTTTCCTTTATCTGATTGTTTAAATTCTGTGTTAGCATTTTGGTTTTATCTTTATTGATGTAAAATCCCACCATACTACCGAATGTTGTAATAAATTCCAAAGTTATTGGTAGGCTTTCCAAAGGATTCTGTACTGTAATGACTGCATTGCCCACAAAGACTTAAAGTTTATATGTTCTCTGTCCTATTCATATGCCCTTTATTCTCTCTTCCTCCCTTATCTTTCTTGCCAATGCTTCCAATACCAAGTTAAATAGTAATGGGGATAAGGGGCATCCTTGTCTTATATCTTTTTAACTTTGAAATTCTTCAGTGACATTATCATTAATAATTATATGTGCTTTCTGTTCTCTGTATATTGCCTTGATTCCATTCGTAAAGGTAGTCCCAAAGTCCAGCTGCTCTAAAGTCTTTATCTTGAAGGCCCATGAAACATTATCGAAAGCCTTTTCAGCATCAGTGCTGCCTGCTACTCTGACCTTTTTTCCAAATACTCAATTATATTCAGAATATTTTTGATGTTATTTTTCATATGTCTGGATGTCAGAAAGCCTGCTTGATCTTCATGGATTACCTTGTTCAGCACCACCTTCATTCTATTTGCCATAACATTCGCAAATAATTTTTAATCATTATTCACTAGGGATATTGGTCTAAAGTTTTTTGGGGTGTAAAATTCCTTGGTCTTGCTTTGGAATTAATGTTATAATTGCCTTTCCCCATGAAGGTAGAATTTCTTCTCCCTGAAGGATTTGGTTCATTACTCCCATCAGAGGTTGTGCCAATATTCCTCAGAAAACTTTGTAGTACATCGAGGATAGCCCATCCGATCCAGGTGACTTCCCCAGCTTAGTTTGTTTTATCGCCGTAATTATGCTAGTGTTATGCTTTCATAATCATCTAATCACAGAATTCAACATCTGGTTTGGGAAGGCAATTTCAGTTGAAGGCCCTTGAATGCATCAAGGAAGTGAGCAAATGTTTCCTAGAGATCAGTAAGTTTTTGTATTTATTGTGTGTACTTGCCCAGATGTGCTACTGTTGGGGTTTGTTTGTTTTTACTTTCAGCGTGAGCACAAAGTGATGCTTTTGGAATAATTCAGACCCTCTTGCTTCCCAGACCCTGAAGCAAGCTTTTTTAGACCCACACCCTCTGCCATCTAGCAAATAGATTTCTTGTTTGTGTTTTGCATCAGCTCTTAAGGCTCCTGTTTCAAAATCCTTAAACTTTGTAGGCTAATGGAAAACACTAACACAACCAAAAATACAGTGGTGAAGGATCTTATTTCTGCATTTCTTTAGATAGTGCTGGACCATAAACAAAAGAATATGAATTGAAAATATACCTGCCCTTCTCAGTAAAGTTATTCAGCACAATTAAAAGCTGTGAGATTTAAAAGGTGAAATATAAATCATCAAGCCACATGTAGAAATATTCATTTTGTTTACCCAGCTGTGAATTTCTGTGGTGCTCATGAATGCCCCTTGCTTTTAGCTGTTTGGATTTTTTGTCTCTGCAATCCTAGCCACTGGACACTTTTAATTGAAAAGTTCTAGCTCAGTCACAGAAATGGCCCCCTGTGGATTATGTTCCTTGTAAAGATAAGCATTAAAATTAAGAGAAGCAAGTTAATACATGTTTAGTAGGAGGAAGTGCCACATGGGGTGGGGAGGGACAGGAGCAAGAAATAATGATGGCTGAAATATATTCCTCCCCCCTTCTCCTCAATATTTTTTTTTAAATCAAATGCCTGCAAAGTAAAATCTTTTAAGATATTCACCACCCAGCAATTATGCATAAATGTTGCAATTACTTTTATCAAAGCAGCTTAGTGGCAGGTGGGGGCAAAAAAAATTAAACTCACTTAGGTGAAACAAGCTCAGCAGATCTGCAAATGAACTAAAATCACACCAGCAACTTCCTTTTAAGTTGGAGAGCCCAGAAATCAAAATTATTTTCAAAGTTTTCTGCCTCCCCTTCCTCCTGCCAACTCCTAGCAATTAGGCTGCAATTTGTGTCATCTTTCAAATCGGCTGTTTTGCATTTACTGCCTGTCTCTGAAAGAGGCCACAGCCAAGATTGTGTATAGGACTAGCAAATTAAATTCTCAGTGAGCAGGGCAGCTAGCATTACATTCCATACATGGTGCCAAAATTGATGGGGTTACCCATGTGAATATTCCCAGAGAAAAGAAACTCCTTCCCTCCAAAAAGGAGAGGAGGTGCAAAAGCAATAGGAGAGAAAGGATAATAAATGAATAATGGCAATTAATTGGAATGGAAATTGTGATTGTTATATTCCCCACCCTCATGTTTAGTAGCCCTGAATGCAGAATTTTCAACCTGAGAAGCAAAATGGGTGGCACTCATTGATTACTTAAAAAAAAAATACAGCGATTTAACATTTAATAGGATTAAAAAGATCATGCTCTAAGCAAGCCTTGTGAAAAGGAACATCTTCAATCAGCACTTTAGTAGGAGGAATAATTTTAAAACCAGTACAGCACAGAGCTACAATGTGCACAATACTCATACGTACTTCACCAACTGTAGACTAATAATATTAATAAACAACCATCGCTATCGTAACCATAAAGCCCCATATATGTTTACAGCATTTTACAGAAAATGAGATCCTTGCTTCAATGACATAGCTTTAAAAAGATACTGAAAGCTTGCTATTTCTGTGCGTATCTATATTTATACTTGCTTGCTATTTCTGTGCGTATCTATATTTAGATTATTCATTTATATTGGAATGTGCTGTTTCTGTATTGACTAATGCTGCTACACTTTACAACACTTTCCCCTGAACTGATGCAAGAGGATTGAATAGTTTCCAAATGGATGCAAATGACAAATTTTATTATACACATCCATTTTGTGGGGATAAACTTTTAAACAACAATTTTGATCCCCATTGAATGTACTGAACTTCATTGAAAATAATGCTGTTGATGACTGAGGATCCTTTTAATTTTGTTTTTCCACTGATTGTACTTTCCATAAACCATGCTTCTTTTCCTTTTACCAAAGGGCTCCACACTTTACAATAAAAATCCACCAACAAACAACAGGAATGTATTATGAGGTGCTAAGCAAACAAGAACTCAGGATTCCAGAACAGTAAATTAATTTGAAAAGAAGGCAGATGCATTGTTGACACAGATTGTGGATGCTAGGATTTCTAATCCTGGTGGAATTTCCTCCCGATCTCCTGCTGCTGCCAAGCCATGGACCCAACAGGCAGGTTGCCCTACACCAGGCATTTCCAACAGGTAGATTGTGATCTACCAGTAGATCATGGGATGTCTGTGGTAGATCACTGGTAGATCAGTGCCCCCCCAAAGAAGCTAAAAAACTTTGGCTCCCCTAAAAAAAGGCTCAACAACTTTGAGCTTGCTGTTATGACTTGCCTGTGAGGTTTGAGCAGACAGGCAGAGTTAAATGAAACTTTTTTAAAAAATGAAAAGAAATATGGAAGTTGCATGCTGTACCTAGTACCTACACAATAACTGCTAACTGTGAAGATATCTTTGCATATTTGTAAATGAATGTTATCATTTTATAATCTAAAATTTATAAATATAATATCCTTTTCCTCAGTCCATGCATCCATGTGTAAACTTGCTTCATATGCTTAATCGTTGAGGAAAAACTGATTGAGATTTTGTCCATAAAAAAAAATGCCTCCAATCTGTATTTTCTAAAGTACTGTTTACATGGACAATGAGTCACAAATTGTTTTTCAATCAACATACTTGCTTACTATCTTGGCTCATTTTCTTGATTTCAATTGTTTGCCAGAAATGTGAATTCCACCCACTTCAACATAGTGGGCTTGCTGTTGTTTGCAACATAATTCATCTCTTCTTCCTCACAGGATATGTTGAGAGAGGTATGGGTTATATTGTTCTCAGGATAATATTGTAAAAATAAGCTCAATGTAAGGAGGCACTTTCTAGGCCGTAAGAGACAGGGTTATATAATTTTAAAACCTTGTATTGGATCCAGACTCTCCTTCCATTTGCAGACAGGACTGAAATCCAGCAGAGGTTCTTGCGGTGGAGGGAAAGGGGAAGCAATTTTGGCTGGTTTCTTTCTTTCCTTTTGCTCCATCTCTTGAACTATTCCAGATAGTCACCCCAACAGAGTATTATTAGGATATGCAGGGGACTGCAGAGGGAAGGAGAAACTGACAAAAACACTACCACGTCCTTCCTCTGATTAGAGTGTCATTTCCCACCCCCCTCCTCTAGCAGGAGCATTCTATGTGTATAACTTTTCTCACAGAAAGCTTAGATCTCTCCCTCTCAATAATTCATAATTATTTGGGAGAAAGGAAAGAATGCTTCCATATCTATACGTTTTGCCAGGTTGGGATGTTTCCGGATGAAGAGTTTTCTGTGGAATGGATTTGACCTGTCCCCTTACCTTGATCATTGACTATAACACAGTGGAGAACAGTGTTTGTTTATACTTACATTCTTTCAAAAGGAAGACATTCTTGATAGCATAAACCTCGTGAGAATCAACAAAGCTTAACTTTGTTTCTTGAATCTCCGCTGAAACTTGGACTTCTGAGTATGACCTTTGGAAAGCAGCTCTTTTTTTTTGCACAAATCAAGACCCACCCCTCCCTTAATGCTTCTTGTTCCACAGCCCACAATATAATTAAGTGAGTTATTACTGCTCCAGGGATCACATGGTAATTAGAGAAGGCACCAAATGGTCCTTAAGGCCCCAGTTGTCAGAGTGGTTATTGTGTTTGCCACACTGGGTCCAATAATGGTTGAAATGGCAGTGGGGCAAATAAAAAGTAAAATAGAATGATCTGGAGACATTAACAGGTTTTGCAATTATTCAGTAATTTGGAAACCTGTGGTTCTGTAGCCTGAGAACAGAATGTTTTCATTCTAAGACCACCAGGATCAGATATGCTAGAAAAGCCATCCTGGATAAAATGAAAACATTAACCTACCCTCAAGATACAGCACATATAAGCAGTGAGGCATGTATGGATAAATAGGCTTCACATCTGTCCAATTTATATACTGCAATGTAGACACAAAGTTCACCATTTTTGTCAGCTTTACAAGCAATGTTCTCCTGGTCACTGTCCAAAAATATGGCTCTAAATGGCCAAATGAACAAACCAAAATTCATATTAGTTGGGAGGATCATATGGTTCAGTAATGCCTAGATTGCGATTTTGGTGCCTTAATTCCCAGGGAATGAATCAAGGCAAATAATATAAATAAGTTCTCTAAGTGTCATGAAAAAGAACATGAAATGATTGAAAGGGGTTGAAGAAATGCAAAAGTTGTGCATAAACTGAATTAGCAGCTTGCTTCTGTTCTAACACAGTCACAGCTTGTAGCCATTTGAATTATCCTATGTTTTAAATTACCTATGGAAATCACACACACACATATATATTTGTCAATATGTTTTCTGTTTTGTCTTTTTGTCTTTCCCATTAGGTAGAAATTGTATTGCACTGTTTGTCAAATCTTCCTTCTGAACAGAAGTCATGGGTGTCTTTTCAGTGACATGAGCTCCTGGCTCTCCAAGAACAAATTTGTTCCCCTAAGGCCAAAGTGGCTGACCTAGAGAAGCTGAGAGAGGCAGAGAAGTGAGGTGTCTGGGGACATTGTAGCTGTGTCCCACTCCCAAAATGATAGCTCTCTTGCTGTCATGGAGAATGAGAATGTTGAGGAATTACAGCTCTCCCCTATGCCAGAAAAAGCCTGGGTAGTGGATTGCATTGAAGGAATTCGTAAAAACCATGTGCCTTGCCTTTCACAAGGAGAAGTGCTTCTGACAGCACAGAGCCACTATTGGATGCAACCCTGAGTAATTTATTAAAGAATCAAGAAAACAAAAGATAAATTATGAGTAACATGTCAAGGGAATAAAGCAATATTGTCTACCTAGTCATTATGCTGGGGATAAATCCTAAAGTTAGTCAATAACTCATATGAGAGTGAAGCATCTTTATGCAGACCATGAGCCTCGGCTCCATAGGTGGGGGGATTACACAAAGTTTTCACAGGCAATGAAGACATACAAAATCTTGTACAAAACTAGCATTTTTTACACTGGGTGCCAAGAAAAGGATTTGTACGGATATTAGCCAGAATCAATTAATCAAAGAGAATTAAACTCTCCTTGGGACACTTAAGAGACATTTACAAGGGATCTACCATTAGCCTTGGTCAATGGCCCAGCGAGGTGTATCAAAATGTATGATCTGTTCTTCATGATGTGAAGAAGCAGTCCTCTGTTACTATTTTTCATTCAGAAAAATAGTGAGTGATCATGACTTCTTTGTCATGTTTATCAAGTGGAACTGGTAGAATCAGAAAGCTCACCTGATTACTTATTATGATTAAATTATGTATTATTTGCTTATTATAAAATACAGCTTTCATTTATCACACCCCAGGTTGGTTTTATCTTGTATTTTACTCTTGTAAGCTGCTTTGGGAGGTCATTGCCCATAACTATTTTAATAAATAAATGGTAAAAATAAAAATGGGAAACTGGAGGCAGCATGAATCATTTGATTTCATGTGGTTCTCTGGAGGTGGAGAGGAGAAATGGGAGACAAACTTAGAAAGAGAAGTTGGATAACGAGCAAGTCACTGCTTTTAAGCAGGGATTGAAACACAACCATGCGGTATCAAATCCGAAGGCAGACACAAGCAGTTAATGGATTTGCAGGTAGAAAATCTCTTCAGTCTCTTAAGTCAGAAGATCCACTCTTCTGCTTTATCCCCTGATTTGAGGATGTTCCAAGTTGCAGCTGGAATTGGCAATTGGGAATGGATTAAGCTGAGTTGGGGCTTTATCTTTAAACCTTGAGCATTAACTGCTCAACATACCAAGGTTTTTCTGCTAGAACTACTTGTAAGTCCATTCTGTTGACAAGCTGTCCATTTAAGTTATTGATAACAAGTGTCCACACTGACCAAAAGTAGCCAACTAAAAAATAAGGGTGTGTCTTGCACAAGGACCCAAGGACAGGCCAGGACTTTCTGTGCATAGCCTCTTATTATATAATGCAACATGTAAGCTTCATTGCAGTGGATCTTATTATTCACTAAAATATTTATTAGCACCATTGTTACATTGTTTTAACAGCTGTCTTCTCTAAAGAACTGCCACAACTGTATCTTGACCCCCTGCCCCATTGCTAAGCTCTGCAAATCTTACAGAATAAAAATCAGAAGTAACCTAATTTAATTCTGTATGTGTATTCATTTATGTCAAAACTGTGTGTGCATTCAGCCACTAGATTTCTGCTGCAAGCCGTCAGAAGGTCCAATGAATTAAATTACAGTTCTAAGCTATTTCAATATTAGACTGCTTCACAATTATGATTCATAAAGAATAACACGTTTCCAACCATGTCTCCAATGTCATGTCACTTTGGCTTCCATGACTTTTGTAACTTGTATATAAGAAGAATATACCCCCTCTCTTGTAAAGTCCTACTTTATCCACATTTTTTGCTATGGGTGGTAATTGCTGCTTTTTATTATCTATCAAATATACTTTTGAAGAGGAAACAATCACATTGTAAACATAAGCAACAGTGCTCCATGAGACGAAGGACATTTGGAGGGTAAACTGTCCTTCAAGGTTTGCTTTCAAGGTCTACTTATATCTGTAACAGCTATGGGGATTTCCCCCCCAGGAGGCACTGAAGTTGGTACATCAACTGAAGTTAGAGAAAGGGACTCCAAGTCACTGGTAAGGATGAATAAACCTGTCAGGTTTGGTTCCCCTCAGTTTCTCATTGTTCCAGTTTTAAGTTCAGCTCACTCACAAAAATTCATCAGCATTATGGTGTGCATTTCTCCTGATACATATTTTCATATGCAGTGTTACCTAATATGCACCTTTTATTGCAAGCAATTCTTCTCTACTATAAAGCATTTTTGTACATTATGTTAACTAATATGCACATTTTTGGGTTGGCAAAGTGCATTGAAAAATTCAGACAAATGTGAACGTCAAAGCATAACTGGTGTTTCAGTTCTGGCATTGTTTCAGGAGGTCAAATTAGGTAGGTTTACATTAAATGTGCATGGAACCCCCTCTAGAACAGATCTTACTAGTGTATGCTTTCTATAGCACACACCTTCCAGAAAAGGTTGCTATTTTTAATTTTCCAGGATACTAGTGTTCCAATCCTCTGAATCTTTTCAAACGCAGATAGTTGTCTTAGCATTTAGGTGGGAAATAATAATGTTTTTGTGCCTGAGACTGGAAGTGGTTCGTATTCCCAGATGACACAGCCATGCTCTGCTCATCACATCAGAACATATGCCACTTTTAATCAAACTAGCAGCTTCTTGTTTATTAAGCTAAACTCTTGAGCCAATATAAGAATTGTGGTTGGGAATAGGGAACCGTGAAGCCCAAAGCAAGTTTACCAAGTTGTTTAATAAAACTGTAAATCGCAATATCAAGTGCCTTTTGGAAATTAATTGGGCACCCACTGGGAATTTGTCCTTCCCCTCTTTGCCTCCAAAATAATATTGATGATGGTTAGAAATACTTGAAATGTCCATTGACTGACAACTGACTGAATAGGAGTGATACAGTCGCATAATACTTTTGCAAACCATGGTCTGATCAAACCATTTCTCTCTTTGATAAGTGCTTTCATTCACTTGAAAAGATGAACCCAACGGCTGTGTGTCTCGTTAAACCTTAACATATCATCATTGGCATTTCTTCATTTTATCAGCTCTTATGTTTGTGCTGTTTCCATATCCCTTATCTAACAACTTACCTGGGCTGACATAGGAGTGTGGTTGCCAACCTTTTTAGGTCCACGAGCACTGTTGCAAACCCAGAGAAACTTGTTAGCACATGCACACACCCTACAAGCCAGATGACAGACATTTATATTGACTGCAATAGAATGCTTCGTTAAAGCACTGTCTCAACAGCTGGAGGGGAAGAGGAGGGGGCCCTGTGGACATGCACTTGTGTGCCTGGAGGCATTACACTGATGACTCAAGCCATAGGGTAAGGATAACAGAATAGTGCCCACTGCTGCCTTCCATGCACGGTCACCAAAATTCTGAATCATAGACAAATGGTGCATTCATCAATTCTCTATACCTGATTGGCATATCTGATGCCTGGTCTAAAAAGAGTTCCTATAGTCAAAGCTACATGTGAAGATGTTTGTCAAAAGGCAAGCTTGTAACTACATTTCCAAATTTTACTTCATTAGCTTAAGTACTAAAGCATTGACATTGATTTATTCTCAGATTGCTGTGAAAGAGTCTAGAGCAATGGTTCCCAACCTTTTTTTGGCCGTGCCCCACCTAAGCATCTCTAAAATTCTGATGCTGCCACCCCCACTCCTCGTGACATATAACTCTTATTATTCAAAAAGTGACTTCCTATTTACATGGAGGAAGCCTAAAAGGCCATTCACTGTTAATAACTCATTCTCGAATTGCCCCACATAAAAACCAAATTGCTCCCCTGTGGGGTGTGTGCTCCATGTTGGGAACCACGGGTCTAGAGTCTGGAGAAGAGAAGGTTAATTGGGGCTGAATAACTGCCTGGTCAGTTATTGCTAGATCAGACTCCATAAGTGTATATGTGAAATTAAGATATATATTTTTTATCCAGTGTGCATTACTTCACAGCTGTTTATATTGCATTGAATTGCATTTGCCATTTTAGCTCCCCATTCACTTGTTTTGAAGTGATATTTCTGGAGCACTTGATAATCCTTCTTTGTTTTAACCACCTTGAAAAACTTGGTCCTGGGGGTGTGATGCAGAGCAGTGGATCTTCTTAATCATCATAATGCAATATTCTCTTGTGATTATCCAGGATATTATAGAATGAAGCACTGACAGCTTTAAAGTGCTCATTAAATATACCAGACCACATGTTGAGAAAGGAACAGCAAATACCTCCACTTCAACATATATTTGATTTTACAGTATATCAAATCAAGGTCTACACTGCAATTCTGTTCAGGGGATGGAACTGAACATTTTCAGTCAAGGGAGTACCAGGCTCTGTGCTCACATGTTATACACCTGCCGTGCTGATAATTTGGATTTCTTATGATCGGTCATTGAAGTTCATTGTTACACATACAAGGCAATATCCAACTAAATAGTTACACTACTGCAATGGCTTTTAACTGCACTGTCATTTCTCTGCTCTGCACTGCATGCCCCCTACACGTCCCTTAAATCTGCTCTAGTGTAACTGTTTAGTTAGACACCACCCACAATTAATTTTGCTGCTGTTCCTAGGGATTAGAAGAATGGCAAGGTTGCCCTATAAGATGCTTTGATGAAAAAAAGAATGGATCTATCCCACTCTGTGCAAATTGCGGAGTGCTGTGGCATCCACAATCGATGCCACAATCCATTCTGGGCTAGCTACCCTGCTGATACCATCACTAGCTTGCTGTGTGAATGTATTTTCTATCATGAGAAATGCTCATAATTGAACCTGAGGACATTCTGGACATCCATCAATCACAATGTCTGGAATAGTCTTGAAACTCAGCAGAAAACAGTAGGTCCTGGGTCTGTTCCATAAATGCTTCCAGCTCAAACAGAAAGCATAGTTCCAGACCAGATTGTAGCTGAGAGAGAGAATTCTGCCATATCCCTAGTTGCACATCACATACTGAAATGGAAATTTTGCCGCTGAAAGGAGTGCAGGAAGCCTGGCATTGTAGCTTCATTTTAAAGAAAATGCTATCTTTTTGATACAACTCCTTGTACCATGTGGAAGTTCTTCCCTTTTCTTGTAACTTGAACCCATTGGTTCAGGTCCTATCCTCCAGAGTAACAGAGAATAATCTTGGTCTGCCATGTATATTGGGATGAGGATGGGTAGTGGGCCAGATCCTTACTTTCTCCAATCACTTTCACAGGCCAGAACTTATTTCTGAATAGACATGGCTACCATTGCACTGTCTAGCTCAATATGAAAACTGGAAAAAGTACCCCAAGATGTTACATTACCCCCCAAAAAGTTTTAGAGGGAATACAATAAATAGTATGCACTAGGGTCATGAAAATCAATAGACTTGGCTCTTTCAAAATGTAGAGCTTAAATACTTTTTAGGCTGAAGAGTTCGTTGGTTCCCAGATCCAATTCATGGGATGTATATATAGCAAGAGATCTGAGACCTGTGTTTCTAGACTGCAAGGCATTAGAGCAGTCAACACATTTCACAGTTCATGAGCAGCGAGAGATTAAAATGATTAACAAGGACACCAGAGCTGTACATAGGATGAGCTTACAGCCTCGGACAGTGAGAAATTACGGTGATTAGCTATTCAGAATGATTAGAAGTTCACAGGGTAAATTGAGATCCATGGACATAGGGAAACCATGATTAAGTGGGACTTGTCCACTCTATGGGCAGAGGGGAGGACACTGATCCATGGACAGCAAGATGGTTATTAGCATAGCTACATCAATAGTTATTAACCTGGTTGCATCAATATTGCTCGCAGAATGAACTTAGCTTCATAGAGAGTGGAGAAAACGATGAACAAAGGAACTTAGTAGTGATCTCTGGACAAATTAAGATCTATGAAGAGTGCCCAGGATTAATGCAAATGCATCAGCGTTGACTTCCGGTGAACGAGTTCATGGACAGAAGACTCACATTAGCATATTTCTGCCACATCAGCTCCTCCTCTTTACTGATGTGCTTATGAAGGTTCTTTCCCCCATAACTGAAGGTTAAATTAACAGATACAGCAGTCTTGAAGCTAAGCTGAATTTCCCATTCAGATAGTGTGGCAGTTCTTAACAGAGAATTAACCTGTTACATCAAAAACGTTTGTGTGCACAGATGTAGGAAAGTAGAGAAGCACTTGGAAAAACCGAATATGCAGATGTAGGCTTTCTAGGTTGTTAAATCTTAGGGTCAGTTCACAAGTGGCTGACTGTGCCATGCCTCAGTGAGCATGTAACTTTTGATGAGAACTGTAGCCTTTGCACGGTGGAACTCCCTGTCTGTTGACAGTGCTTTCACTGCATTCTGTTTGGCCCCTGACTAAAACATTTTTGTTTAGGCTAGCCTCTCCAGACACATAGAAGTTGAAGTGTCTTAATCTCTTTTTACTCTCCTGTTAATTTTAATTATCTTTTCCATGTTGGTAATAACTTGTACTGAACTCTTTCTTTATTGATCATTTTAATATTCTGTGCAAATTGCTCAGAGGCTTTATTACAATCAAGTGGCATGTAAGTTTTGTAAAATAAAAATAAGAAAAGAACAAATGAATGTCCTGCTCACACATTAAAAAGCATCCACAGCTTCTTCACTGCATAGCTACTTAAGTGCATTGGCTTCTGTTGTGATCCAAAAGTAGATGGATTATAAGGGAGGATGCATGTTTACAAAGCTCACTCCTGCTGCCTCCCAGGTGATGTAAAATGTAGGACCAGGGTTGTGTTTGAGTTTGTTCTCAGATATTATAACTTATTATGTGTATTATAACATATACACATACGAGAAAATGCTTGTTTTAGGGAGTCATGGTCAATGTCATATATAACTCATCAATATATACTGAATATGTTTGAATATGTTTGAATATTTGAATATTCGAAATTGGGTTGGTTTTGTTTTGTTTCCACTTTTGGTATTATGGGTTTATCCATTTGTGTCCCACCACTCATAGAATAGTCTTTTCTCCAGTAGCTAAAAGAGGAAGAGATTTCCCCCTTTCTTCTTCTACCCTCTGCACTACCTCCCATGCTGCTCTGGAGGAAATTTAAGAGGAGAGGGTGACAAAAGGAGGGGGTAATGGGCCTCCCAAAATCACATTACCACCTCCTGTTCATAGAAACCCTCAATGGGCTAAAGAGCCTTCTGTGAGTGAAGAGGCACAATTTGACACAACTCATGGCCGCTAGTGAATGCTTACTGTCAACTGCACTGTCAGTTAACTTTTGTGGAAATGACTGGACACTGACAGATTTTGAAAGGTCATCTGGTCCTCGTCCCCATCCCCCGTCCCCCCATACAGGCCTGTTTAGAACTGAACTATTTTATTTAAGACTTTTTACTATGGACTACTTGTAATTATGTCCCACAACTTTCATATATTGTGATTTCCTCTAGGCCAAGTATAATTTTGCTAGTTTTACATCCTGGTAATTCACACTAATTGGCAGCTATGCTGAAGTCAAGGACAAAAAAAAATGTAGTCTAGGTAGTATTAATAAGGGGTATCTTGAGCTTATATTATTTATGAAACTTGCTATCTGCAGAAGGCAAAAAAAGGGATAGATTGTCTTTGTCATATGCTATCTCCTCAGATATTCAGCTGTCCTAAGCAAACCACAGCAGCTAGGTTTTAATAAATTGTAGCAATGGTTATGAGATGTAATTGGGTACAGTGCATGATATGTCACTCCTTTTAGAACGACTCTTATTCTGTCTCTCATCCTCTTCCTCTGCAATCCCTGTCCAGCATCTGCTGAAGGGCTAAATGATCAAAGGGCTAAATTAACCACCCATGCATTTATTGGTGATTCTCCCCCCTGCCCCCGCTACCAAATGAGGTAAAAGCCTCTGTACACTTTTTAAAATGTGGGCAAAAGGGGGAAAGATATCAAAAGTGGTAATGGACTATGGAATTTTACCCAGGAAAAAAAAGAAGAATGGTCCTAAGTCTTACTGCAGATTGTAAAGTAAGAAAGTGGCATACAAACAATGTAAATTAAGTGAATACATTCTTATATAAAAATGCTGTGTATGTTAGTATTATATAATTTAATTGGAATAGAAACCCAGCATTGAATATAATGTAGAAATCACTGGCTACTCGATAGTAAGGGGAAAGTATCCTGGAGAAAAGTGGCTTTAATATCTTGGAACATCTATGATTTCTAACAGTATAGCAATCTGCTCCACAACCTTTAGTTTTAGGAATTCATATGTGAGATGGTGGAAAGGCTGTCTGTAATCAACAAGAAAGTCTTCCAGTATAGAACTTAGTGCATAAATAAGAACTAGTGTACTAGCCCTGCCCCACCCAAATACTTGAAGAAAGTAAAGTCAACTGGAAATGAGAAACTCTGCAGAAAGCAACCTCTCCAAGGAGAGGAACCGTGTGGTTTTGTGTATACAACCAGCATGCTAATTATTTCTCTCCCCCATATCAGCAGTAGCTGACCTGATTAAAATCATAAATCACTGAACACCTTTATTTTTGTGCCAGGAGAGCCCTCATCTGCATGTATGGGCATGTTAATTAAGAGCGCACTTCGTAATCAAAAACATTTGTTGTGGATAGAGAGAGATTTTATAACCTGACAAAGAAGTATAGCAGGATAGCGCTTAATTTCTGAAATGAGAGGTTCCAGAGTCCAGGCTTGCTAGTTTGTCAGCTTGGGTTTCTCTGAGTTTCTTATTTATCCATAATTAAGTTCACTTCTCCACATCAGTTTATGATTTTTAAAAATACCATTGTGAAAAGTAACCACCAAATTTCTCTTGCTGTGCACATTCACGTGTATATTTTGCCAAATATACATATTTTTTGCAAACTAATTTTCTCTAATCTAATGCATTTTTGTTTCTGATTTTCACTGTATGCACTTTAATGCACACTTTCCTCAAATATATGCATTTTTGTACCTATTACTTGCTGGAGAACCCCTATGAAAAATTCGGAGGATGGCTGTGTTTTAGTTTGCATATTGTTTAAAAAGGGAAGGATTCTTTTTTAAAAAATGTGAACCAATTTCAAGTGGCAGATTTTGTTTTATGGCCTCATTTTCTTGCACATATGGCCCAGATTTGACCTTGCACTCTTAAATACAGATGTAGAGTAGGTAATCCCCCTGCGTCCTGTGAATTAATTCAAATTGCATATAAGTTATGCCTATCACAGTTTTTCCTCCCCACAACTTCACTTTCAGCATCCTTTTCCTAGTAAATCCTTATCACCTTGCCCATATCACAGGATCCTTCTGTACACCCTTACAGTCTGCTTTACGTTTATTAATCATAAAATACCTGGCATTATTTACAAATTTTGCCACTTGATTGTCACAAATCTATCTGCTCTCTAAAAAACACAACTTCCAATTCAGATCCTTTGGAGACGTATTCATTATTTATCTCTGTCCATTGCCATGCTCTGTTCATCTTATATTTCTTGTCATTTGATCCAATTATGGGCTCACAAAAGCATATTCTTAGTGGTTAATTGCACACACACACACACACACACATACACACACACACATTTTGAAAAGCCCTTGGTGACAGATTTATCAATGGCTTTCTAAAACTCTTAGTGATGGGCATTTGGATTGCTTCCAGACAGGCCATAGCCAAGTGCAATGCCCTAGCTGCACATTTTCCACCACTGTGCTCCTGGGCTGGACTGCTAATGGAAGTCAGAAAAAGATCACTGAGACAACAGGACAACACATCCTATCTGCCAGGAAGTGACCATGGCAGTTTTGGGCATTTGGCTGATGCTGCAGGAAAAGTAACACTTAAGATGTGATTCTAAACCTAATTTATTTAGAGGCAACGCCATTGAACCCAATTTCTAAGTGACCGTATTTAGGGTTGAGTCTGGAGACCTGTCATAGTGCTCTAAGTCTGGTCCATTGATATCAGTGGTTCTACTCTGAGTAAAACTTAGTTGGCTGCCACCCTGTGGTCTGGATTCAACTAAACCAGTGTGCTAGCAAAAGCCAGAACAAGGGCTCCTCCCTCTCCTCTCCTGCATATTTCCTACACCTACCCCAACCCCGCCCCAGAGATGGCCACCACAACAGCACACTGAGGGATGAAAGGTAGGATCATGCATGTAGCAAACAAAAATGTTAGTGCTGACTGAATATTCAGAGGAGTGTGACTTTGAATTCCTCCCTGTGTTTCTGGTTCCAGGGAGAAATCAGTTCATGAAATAAACTATTCACACATCACATAAATGACTTCGTGAAGATCTGGATCTTCTGCCTCTATCTTTGTCACGGCTATTAACAGAGCAGCTAGGTGATTCAGAATGAGTTTGGGGCTGGGGGCTTTTTGAATGTTTGCAACATCTTATTCTGCATAAACCCAAGTATGTTTGTAGAAAGCAAATGTGAAAAAGAATGAAGCATGCAGTTGAGTCAGGTTTCACTTTAAAAATGAGGCAAATATTGACAGATTTCCCCCTAATTTACTGTTTACTCCGCTCTAGCAATGAAGAACTGTCTATAGGATGAGTTCCACTTCTGAACTGTTCTGCCCAACCATAGCAAAGCAATATTTCTGAAAATTTTCCCCATTCTAAAGAAATGAGAATAGTACACAGGAAGGCTTTGTAAAATTAATGAGGGAAAGCCAAACAGACTTTTAAAAGGATAGCAAGGCTTGTTGGTGTGAAATGCCTTGCACAGTACAACACACATGAGACACACAAGTACATCATGTTTCTGAGTACCGCACAATGTATTTTGTTGCTTTTTCATAAAAATCATGTAAAATGTTAGTCTGGTCTGCATATAAGATCATCCAAAATGTATAATCGATACTGTTTACGTAAAGACAAATCAGCTTCTTGTTTCTGACCTGCTAATCTTCCAGTGAGTACAGATATATTTCTCCTTGGTTGCTTCCACATTGGAGCTGCATTGCATGTCATGGGATTGCTTTTGCATGATTAGCTAGATGTGGGAGTTAAAATAGAGATCCCAAAGAACATTTTATAAAATATAAAAGTCAAGTTGTGATTATGATGTCAACACCAATATAAGCATGGGAGTAAGTGTCCAGTGTCCCCAGCCATTGAGCAAGAAGTGGGTTTCTAAGTCTATTTGTATTGACATCAAGCAGGTACTTTCACTGTATTCTTCTTGGTATCTGCCTATTTTTGTTTAGGCGAGCCTGTCTGGACACAGAAGTTGAGGTGTCATACTCTCTCTTTAACCCGCTATTAATTTTAATTCTCGTTTCAATGTTTGTAATAACTTGTTCTTAACTCTTTCTTTATTAATGGTTTTAATATTTCATGCAAACTGGATTTGTTGCAATCAAGTGGTACATACATTTTGTTAATAATAATAATAATAAATATTTTTTTATTTGTACCCCGCCCGCCTTGAGGCTCAGGCGGCTAACATCATAAAACTAACACAGTATACAAAGAACAAAAGAACATAAAACAGGCAATTAATTAAAATACATCTTAAAATTAGTTCAGAGCAAATTAAAATCTGGACAGATGGCAGTCCATGGGTAAAATTAATAATAATAATAATTTATTATTTATATCCTGCCCATCTGGCTGGGTTTCCCCAGCCACTCTGGGCGGCTTACAACAGAATATTAAAAACACAATACAGCATTAAATATTAAAAACTTCCCTAAACAGGGCTGCCTTCAGATGTCTTTTAAAGATAGGATAGCTGCTTATTTCCTTCACATCTGAAGGGAGGGTGTTCCACAGGGTGGGCGCCACTACTGAGAAGGCCCTCTGTCTGGTTCCCTGTAACCTCACTTCTCGCAGTGAGGGAACCGCCAGAAAGCCCTCGGAGCTGGACCTCAGTGTCCAGGTTGAATGATGGGGGTAGAGACGCTCCTTCAGGTATACAGAACCGAGGCCATTTTAAATAAAAGTTCTGCTCACACATTAAGAAGCATTTGCAGCAAGGTCTCCTCAGCTGCTTCACTGCATAGCTTCTTCAGAGCATTGGCTTCTGTTGTGATTTAAAATTAAATGGATTGTAAGGGGGGATGCATGTGCACAAAGATCCACTGCTGCTGCCTTCCAGGTGATGTAAAATGTATGATCAGGCTGTGTTTGAGCCTGTTCTCAGATATAATAACTTATTTTCTATATTACACATATGAGAAAATGCTTTTTTTAAAAAAAAAATTCTGAAACTTTTTCTGAAACCCCCCCCCCCCATTATAAAGAAATGAGAGTAGTGCACAAGGAAGCTTTGTAAAGTTAATGAGGAAAACTTTTAAAATATGTTGAGGGCAGGGACAGAGATAGGGGAGAAAGTTATTCAGGTTCACATTTAAAGGTGAATTTACCTAATTCACACTTTCCAAAATAAGAAATGAACCACAAGACAGCTATCCTTTGAAATCCCCACTTCTCTGAATTTTGCAATAGAGTTCTCCAGCCAAGGGATGTGTAAAAAGTGTTTCCCAGAAGCATATATTGGTGAAAATTGCCTACCCAAAAAAGCATTATATAAGAGAAAATTCCTTTAGGAATGGGTGCATAATAGGAAACATTGCTTACAATCCCAACAACATGTCAAAATTTGTTCACGTTGCCTTTGAATTGTCCTAGTGTTTCTGTTCCCATGGGTTCAGGAAAGGCTTTAATGACTGGTTTTCCTACTTACAATTCTCTTTATCCACAGAAATAAAAAATATAACTAATGCCTTCCTTTCTATTATTTGAATCAAAATTCACTTCAAATAAAAAGAATATTGTGGAAAATGATTACATACCAAACTGATGTGAAACTTCATTATATATCTATATATTTTAATATGGTCCCAATTTGCTCTGTCACTGCCAATGAAAAGCACATCAAATTAGAATCATTTAAGGATGGCATTTGACCCTTGTAAAATTAAAGGAGGTCTATCTAAAGATGTTGGAAACGCAATTCTGAAATTAATGATGAGATGGACACGTGGTGCCATTGTGGAGAAATCAAATACCATAAACTGCCATTAACTAAATTATACAATAGGAAGATTCTACTGCCCTCACCCCCACATTCCTTTTGGTGCCCCTTTTACATGTGAACAGGGGAGATGTAAATAAACAAACACTGCTGCATCACAGGGCATAATTAAATTAAAATCTGATTTATTTATTTTTAATGGCTAGCTTTCTTAAAATAAGAGAGAGCATGGTGGCCCCATATGGGATTATATCCCTAGCACAGTGGTTTGCTTGGCACCATGTTGATTCCTTTTTAGCAATCACTTTATTCTCAGATCTTTTAACATTTGCTGAGATTATTTCAGTTCTCCTCTTTATTCTACTGATTTCCCAATTTTGTTTTAAGTTTTGAGGTTTTACTTCATTCTTCTAATTGTTTATCCCTGCCAAATAAGCTAATAAGATGTGCAGGGGGTGGTGAAGAACCTCATAAGAAAGGAATGCAGATCGTTGTAATGTTTCAAGGCGCTAACATCTCGGTTCACATTCTTGTCCTTTGTAGTCTATGAGCTAATTAATTTTAATGTCCAGTTACATTTTTCAAAGGACTCTGGTTTCCTTTTGTGAAACACATTGGGAGCTCAAAAAGAGAATGATCATACAGAGAAATGTCCATCTCTGTGTAACAAACCCATTTTGTCCGTAATTATTTTTCTACATGAATTCATTGGATCAAGAAAGAATGGGAGTGAAACAAGACCTGAAAGATGCTTCTTTTCCACCTTTATCCCATGTGGAGTTTTTGTCTTTGGAAGGGGAGGATGTGGTAGAAGACTAAGCCAAGAGAGAAGCGAGGCATAACTTGAAGCAAAACAAAAGAGGGAGGAAGCAGATGGGAAAAGCATACAGACAAGAAGACACCATACTTTTCTGTCCCTTTGTACCTCCCATCTTCAGTAATGGGCCAGCAGCCAACGCTACAGGAGAAGGTACAACATGGCCGCCAACTGCTAACTTTGCATGCCAGCCATATCATTTTTGCATATGAAGAGCTCAGGATGCTCTCCCTTGTGAGCAGTGATGCTATCTGATCTGAGAATCTCAGACAAGCTGAATGATCATACCAATGAAGAAAAATGGCTCCCAAGTCTGTTTTTAATCACTGCGGTAGATGAAATTCTGTAAAATAGAAGTGCCACCCTGATGTCTAACAGAGACCCTGTTCCCTTGACAGCTGCACAATTGGCAGAAATTTATCCAGCCCAGCACTCTCAACATATTTCCCCCCTTTGTGGAAGATCATTGAAAGTTTTGTTTTGTGAAAAGTTTCACTTTCCATTCCAATATGCGAAATTCATTTTTAGGAGGTCCCCGCCCCCACTCACTTCCCAAAAATGAAACTGTGTTTTCAAAAATAATCAACACAAAGCAGAATAAATTATTTTTGCCATGTTTTCAAAAATAGGCATGGCTTAACTTATACAACAGACATCAACAGTGAGAAAACGAAGGCTAGGCAACTTGAAATCTTAATTTCCTCTGTGCCAAATAAAGTTTCATTGGCAATGTCCCTGCAAGCTGTTCTTGTTTCTTTTTGTAGCAGGAAACAATAAGACATCCACACTCACACACTGCATGCACAATGTACTCTGATGTAGTAATTTCTTACTGATGAAGATAGTTTATCATAGTGGGGAGGATATTAATCCTTCGATCGGATAAAGCCTTTGTTTACCTTCAGATTAAATTTTAAGTTTTTCTAAAAACACTCCTTCCTTTCTCTTATGGTTACTCTACTGTGCGAAGTATTAAGTCGCCCTTTCTTTCAAATGCCACATGCTGTTTATTGGTGAACATTCTTTAAAAAAGACTGATTACTACATTAAACCTAGGACATAAAAGCTAGCAGTTGTCCTATACAAGCCACACAGCTGGAAAAAAATTAATCTATTTCTGCTTATGCTGGAAGGAAACCAATACCTATGCTGTGACAATAAAGCATAGATGTACACTGTAAAGGATAGAACTACTCCTTGCAATTGTTTCTCTCAAACCGTGCTTGAATGAGTTGACGCATAATCCATATATGTCACCCTATTTCTGCAGCAAGAAAGAGCCAAAAAAAGAAGTTGAACTGATCTTTTTAAAGAATAACATAAAATAAATTTAGAACCTTTACAGCAAAAAGTCAGACAGGATGACATTGAATTGCATGATTAGGGAGTGTATATATTTATTTAGATTTGTATCAGGCCCTATCCCAAGGACTAAGGATGAATGGTAATCCTAAATGGTCAATAAATTCAGATAAAAATTAAATTAAAATCCTAATTCATTGTTATTTAGCCAACAAATGCCAGCTTGAATACAGAGGTCTTAGGCCATTCCTAAAACAATCAGACATAGTCTGAAAAACAACAGCAACAAACCTATGCTACAATTGGTCATAGTGCTAGATTGAGCTATAGTTATCAATAATCTTGTGGCTTTTTTATCCACTTGAGGTTCTCTATAGAGGTTAGGGGACTGCATTGATGAAGTGGTAAGAGAGGACACTTCATAACAACTAACAATATTCTCTGTTGACCTGTTATTTCTAAGTTTAATTCTGTCAAAGATATAAGCAAAAAAGACAATCTAATTAGGTCCAGGACTGACCCTTGCAAACAAGACCAAATGCAAATGGAGAACTAAAAGAAGAGCAAACTGATCTCAGTATAATGTCATGTTCTGAATAGATCCATTCATCAGAGGACCCACTTCCAGGACCCAAATTCACTTTCAATACTGGGCTGATTTTTATTTAACCCTGTGGTTGTCATAGCGGCCATTAATTTCTGAACTGACCCTACAGAGCCAGTGTTAGCATTAGCGATGAATTTACTCCAAGCAATAAATATGACCCCCATCCCACCATGCCTACTTTGGGTAGGTAAGGAAATCATTAGTGCACCAGGTTTTAACTGAACCCCCAGTGAGGTAATTGCTAGAAATCTTTCTCTCGGCAAGTACAGTGGTACTTCGGGTTACATACGCTTCAGGTTACATATGCTTCAGGTTACAGACTCTGCTAACCCAGAAATAGTACCTCGGGTTAAGAACGTTTCTTCAGGGTGAGAACAAAAATCATGCTCCGGCGGCGCTGCGGCAGCAGGAGGCCCCATTAGCTAAAGTGGTACCTCAGGTTAAGAACAGTTTCAGGTTAAGAACGGACCTCTGGAACCCGAGGTGCCACTGTATATGATGGAAAGGACCTTAGATAACAAAGAATGAACTCCGAGAATCATTTACTCTCTACTGCTTTTTATTAAAGAGAAAAATACTGGAAATTCAGCATGAAATATGGAACAATGGGAAGTTCATAATTGCCCATAGGGTGCATGAGTGATAGCATTGTGTTTTTGTAACTTAGAGAGATGTGTGGATAACTACCTTGAAGACTGCAAGGCCCTCAGACAGCATGGTGATGTGAGGAAGAACAGCTATCACTACCTAAAATAGATACAGTTACAGATAGGTAGCCGTGTTGGTCTGCCATAGTCAAAACAAAAAAATTTTTTTTCCTTCCAGTAGCACCTTAAAGACCAACTAAGTTAGTTCTTGGTATGAGCTTTCGTGTGCATGCACACTGATGTATCACAGGTGTATCTGAAGAAGTGTGCATGCACACGAAAGCTCATACCAAGAACTAACTTAGTTGGTCTTTAAGGTGCTACTGGAAGGAAAAAAATTTTTTTTGTTTTGACTAAAATAGATATTTACTGTTGGTGTATGGTCCCTAGTGGCATTCGCAAGTAATATTGCGTTTACGTGCTGGGCCATGTCAACAAATATTAAATATTCTCCGCAGCTTTTATCTTGGAGCAAGAGGAAAGTAAAGCAAAAGAAAATCATACGGCTCCGTGTCTGCATTCAATAACCACTACATCCGTGAAGAATAAACTGAGCAGTGCTCTGGGAGTCGCTATTCAAAGCCCCTTTTATTTAGATTCACTAAACGTAACATTGTTTAGGCAAATGACTTGGATTCCCCTAAGTAACTATAATAAATAATGTGTGTTAGTAATAAAAATACTATCCTCTGAAAATTACAAGGCTATTCTTTGTGGGAATAAATGGCTCTGTCTTATTGCCTTAAAATAAACACTGAAGCAATTTAATGCAAGAGTTTCTGCAGCATGGGATCTAAGAGAGATTTGCTGCTGCTTTTTCTTTTTTAAAAATATAAATTAAGAGTAAAGCAAAACAAAAACTGATCCCTGCTTTTCTGGCTTACTGTGGATTTAAACTAGGACATGAATTTTCACTAACAGCTATACAAATAATATACTTCATTTTATTATTCTAACTCCTCATATAAAAGTGTACAATAAGAAATAGGAGTTAATGAAAGTGAGCAGATATTCTCACTGTGAGATGTGAGGTTACAGGGAACCAGGCAGAGGGCCTTCTCTGTAGTGGCGCCTGCCCTGTGGAACATCCTCCCACCAGATTTCAAGGAAATAAATAACTATCTGACTTTTAGAAGACATCTGAAGGCAGCCCTGTTTAGGGAAGTTATTCATGTTTGATGTTTTATCGTGTTTTAATATTCTTTTGGAAGCCACCCAGAATGGCTGGGGAAACCCAGCCAGATGGGCGGGGTATAAATAAATAATTATTTATTATTATTATTATTATTATTATTATTATTATTATTATTATTATTTAGCACCACTTGTGGTGACTTAATATAGCCATCATTAAGTGAGCTTGCACAAATGTGTGATATAAAATGAAAGCAAAATAAGACAGGGCTAAGAGCTAAAGCAGGGGTCAGCAAACTTTTTCAGCAGGGGGCCGGTCCACTGTCCCTCAGACCTTGTGGAGGGCCGGACTATATATTTTTAAAAAGAAAGATGCAAGAGCACCACGAGCCCCAGTGGCTGCTTACCTGTGTCTTGTGAGCGGCAGGGGCTGGCAGCGGTGGGACGATGAGAGGCGCACAAAAGGGCTCTGGAGAGGGGCTGCTTAAAATGGCGGCCACTTGAGCGCTGCTGCTGGCACCAACAAAGCCCAGCCCCCTTCCTCCTCTAGGCAGGGCAGGGAGAAGCAAGGAAGAAGAAGGAGGAGGCGCTGGTGCCGCCACCATGTGAGGGAGAGGGAAAGAGCATGCATGCTGGCGATCCACATGGCAATTCCCGGACTGTCCACGGGCCGGATCTAGAAGGCAATTGGGCCTGATCTGGCCCGCAGACCTTAGTTTGCCTACCCATGAGGTAATGCAAACCAAAGGCCATTTGAGCTGGACATTTTCCTTTCCTTTCCTGGTTATCAGCTGTACAACACTAATTCTGTTAACAAGTACTGAGCCTGGAATCCAGGATCTTCAACTGGGAAAAGCTATTTAAAACTAATGGCGTATCTCTTTTCAATCAACCAACTGATTGGCAAGAAAAATATCAGCAAAAGTCATAGTTCTTTGACAATTTCTGCCTTAAAATGCCCAACTTTCCTGAGAAAAAGAATTAGGATTGAGGGGTTGATCTAAACATTTGACTTAAATAACAGAAACATATACAAGCCTTGGATGCTGCAAGCTCTATTTCTGTAGCTCTTTCACCAAAAGGAGCATTGTGCATTCCATGTACCCCAGACAGAATAAATGAATGCTTAATTTCAGCGTCTATGAATAACAGGCTGTGAAAATGTACCAATGGCAGCATCCCAAAATAGACCTGGAATGGTATAGTGCCACTGATTACTCCATTAAATTCTATATATTCCATATCCCACCACCCCAGTCCCCTGTCACTTGGTGCCAGACTTCCAAGTTCTGTGTTCTACAAAAGTTTCCCTCTTCTTCTCCAATTCCACAGACCCTAATCACAGTTTAGAAATTGACCTCATTTCTGGTCAGCCTCCCAAAGTAGGTGGACTAAAATATAATAAACAACCCAGTATGAAAAAATGTGCTTCTTCTAACTCTTAATATAGCCTTGCAACATATGATAGCACAGCTGGTTTTCATATTTTAAGAAATGTTACGTTAAATAAAAATTAAAATGGTAGCTAGGTTCCACTCTGTTGACTCTAATTGGAAATATAAAAACAGCTATAATTCTTTTTCTTTTACTTGTAAGTGGATGAAATTTGCAGAAAACAGAGCGCCTCTAGAGTGGATTAATACTGCTAAATTCCATGCAGTTTGAGCAGGGGTTTTCATGCAGGGAATCTTTACATTAAAAAAATTAAATTAAAAAGGATTGGATGCAAATTACAAATATGGTTGTCCCTTCTGAGGAGGTGGATCCTGGCAGATTTCAGAAAGGTGAATTCAGTGGAGTATTCCTTAATGGATTTGTGAGGTTAAAAGTTGAACTGAGAAAACACACACACACACACACACACACACCCCAAATGAGGCTTTATATCCAGTTCTTATTTATTTTAATGGCTAATTCCCTAGGGCTGATTTTCTTTTTAAAATAAAAATGAATCTACTGGGGAGGTGTAGCCTGCTTTTATTTCTGCTTCATTTTCAACTGTTGTGAACTATGAAAACCTATTCCATTCCCCCCCCCCTCTGTTTTGTGCAGTGGTGGTTGTTAATAAAGTAATTTTGTTCCATTCATGGCTGGACATTGTAAACAAACAGCTTCACAGTTGGAGCTCAAGATAATACGTACCTAATTTCCACCTGCAATTTTCAGTAATAAAATTAGTCCAGGTATATTTGGAAGGCTGCCCCATAATTCCCAGTATTGTTCTTACTTTTCTTCTCTACTGCTCCAAGTCCAATTATAGATTATTTTTTATTATCTAAGCACCTAATCATACACTTTTTAAGGGGTTAATTCAAAGTCAAAACCTCACCTTTGCAAATGCTGATGTTTATGAACAATTTCAGTGTTTTGTGTACTTATTCTATGCCACTGTGCAATCAGATCGCAATCAAATCATATTTTTTCCAGCTGCCTCAAGAAGTTCTAAAACTCTTTACAAATTATAGGGTGAAAGTCCTTGTTGATTCTCTCTCTCCCTCTCCCCCCCCCCCTCCTCTTTCTCTCACACACTCCTCAGCAGTTCAGCTTGGAGTATTGGCACCTACATGGCCAGTAGACCAATCCAAAATTTATTGCCCCTTGAGGCAAGCTGAGATGTTCGGAGGTGGCCCAGGGAAGCTTAAGGGGCTGAGGCAGAAAAATGGCCAGAGATGAATAGGCAGTGACAGCAATGACTGCTCTTTCTTGGCCACCGGGCCATGGGTGACAAAAGCACAGAAGATGGCAAGCCATTCACTCTTCAGAGCTCCAGATCTGCCACTCTTCTAGCTGTCCCCAACCTGCCACCTCAGGCAACTCCTTCACCAAGGGTAATGGGTTCACTGGCCCTGATGGCCGCGGTCTTCTTGGAGCTGATTCCTTTAAGGTACAGAATCTGAGATTAGCTTTGATTCCCGAGCTATCAAGACAGGATTTGTGAATAAGCAGCAGGTAGATGACAAGAAGAGAAGCAAGTGTTCCATGTGACCTTCTGGCACGATTCCTAATATTGTTGGTTTTGTACTGTAGGTAACACAACGCACCATTTCTAAATTTAAGGGCACGTTGCTATATCATTTGCTAGTTAATTATTGTTCTTCACCTCTGCTTGCTACAAGCCTAGCCCCAGGCTAGTAATTACACACAGGGCAGGTCAACTATCATGTTTCTGCTCATTCACTTCCTCTCACTGTGATATGCTGACAGCTTTACATAGTTTTGGCAGTGGGTAAAGGTTATTTATTTATTTGTGTTTAAGGGTTCTTTCAAAGAATCAGTGTCATTTCAATATGAACTGTGCTGAAAACCAGTGTGTGTGTGTGTGTGGAGATTTTCTAGCAAATTTTCCTGGTTTGAAACTTATTGGAAAACTACATTTTAGATTGGTTGGTTATTTAATTTCTATACCACTTAAGTGAGGGGCAAATCGGGACAACTTGAGAAGGAAACCCATCTAGGAGAAGGAAAACTCTGATGCTAAGCTGTATACATAAAACTGAAGCAATAGCACACAACTGAAACAAAATATTACGAAAACACGGATACATATAAAAACATTACAGCAACACAAAGCTGCTAATATATATGTAAATCAATATCAATTCATTTTCCTTCTGACACACCTTTCCTCTCAGCCTCCGGGTCCTCACCCAAGGTGCAAACAAATTCTCAGCTCACCCACATAAGTCTCACACCAATAAGAGATCCTAGCAACAGTGGATATCACCCTAGTCTCTCACTCCCAACTTGCTTTTTAGGGGCAGGCCCAAGCTGGATGGTACTTCCTCAGGCTGCCCAGACCTGTATCCCATTCAGCTGCACTCTCCACAGCCAGTTCCTAATACAGCAGGTTTACTGAATTTCCCAGGGCGTCCAAAGGAAGGCAAAAGGACATCTCTGTGACAGAGAAAAGCTAACGTGTGATTTCCTGCCTGTTAAAAACACAGAGAATGTTCAGGACCTGGACACACACACACAGTTGGGCAATGCCCATATAATAATACAATGGAACTGCCTGAGGTAAAATAAGTATGTTATTTATTTAATACAAAGACTCTGGGTTCAGAGAAAAACAGATACCTATATCATAAAATCATAGAGTTGGAAGAGACTGTGAGAGTCATCTAGTCCAACCCCTGCAATGCAGGAATATTTTGCCCAACATGGGACTTGAACCCATGATCCTGAAATTAAGAGTCTCATGCTCTACCTATATGGCGAGAAAGATATAATCTGTTTCTTATACTGAGAGAAACCAAACCAAATCAGTGTGTCTGATGTAAGTCAAATCCACTGAATTCTGAGGACTCTTAATTATATTCTCTACAGCAGAGTAATCTCAAATTGTAGGATTTGTGTAACGATTATAAACAATATATCCCATCTTCTTAATTTGTATTGCAAAGACACTTAGGAATGCAAAGCTGGTGATAAACAAACAACCCTGGAACATAATGGATAATTTAAACAAGGTAAAAAACACACACCATGAAACTCAGCATTCTCATGATGAGGAAAATGAATTAAGAATGGAGTAGCACACCCATTTCTCCCTGGGGAAAGAGTTTCCCACTGAAATCACTTACATATGCTGTGCATAAATAAAATTACAACACACAGCAATGCCATATTTCTTGATACAGTTGCCCAGTCCAGAGATTCTTTGTAGGAAAGGAACATTTCTTGTTCGTTTTAATACTGATGGGAAATTAATGCCCCTCTAGATGTTGTTTGACTACAACTCCCATTATTCCTGGCCATTGGCCATTCTGGCTGGGGGAAGTGCTTTGTAAAATTCCAATAAATGCAAATTTTGAAGGATAGCTATGTTTCAGTTCACATACTGAATTTTTCATTTACACAGTTCAAATTTGAGCAGAGTTTTGAGATAATATTTTTTAAAATTGACTTACAGTGAAATCCTATACATACATACATACATACATACATACATACATACCCTCTCCCTTTTAATTCCAGGCAACAATTTTTTAACAGTTTGATGTACAGACAAGTCAGATAATCTCAATATAATGCTCTTTCACTCCTTAGAAAATGATCAAGAAGAAAAATGATCAAGAAGGTAAAAGTTCCATTATGTTGAGTGGGATTTATGCCCAGGTAAGAGGATTGCACTGAAAGATTTAACACTGATGATTACAAAGAATACTGTTCTGCCCATGAAGCCAGATACACAATCTAGGGGAAGGGAAGATGTGAAAAATAACAAGGCTGGTCTTGAAACTTTAATAGTGGTGTAGAAGAGGAAATTTCAGCTGGGGTAACATAGAAGAGGCAATTTAAGAAGGTATAGATTGCATGTCAAGCCAGATGAAATTCCCTCCTCTACATAGCTGTTCAGGAGCCCTGTCTTCTTTTGCATTTGGCCACCCTAATGCAATTGCATTCAGCACATAATACCTACAGGAAACAGCCTGATGATTTACAGGTTTATCAAATTACTATCTAGCCTAGGTGTCACCAAACTTTTTGAAACAGTGGGCACATTTCAAATCTTAAGAGTATTGTGGGGTGCCAGTCACAGAATAGCTGCCATGTGGGACATAACACAAAATGGCTGCCACTGGGGGATGTAGCATAACACAAAATCAGAAACACAACCACCACTGACAGCCTTATGTATACCATGCATAGCTCAGTTGGTTAGAGCATGGTGCTGATAACGCCAAGGTTGCAGGATTGATCCCCATATGAGACAGCTGCATATTCCTGCCTTGCAGGGGGTTGGACTAGATGATCCTCAGGGTCCCTTCCAACTCTACAATTCTATGACTGTGAGAAATCAGTTATGTTTTGCTGCTTCTAACTGTGAAGATAACAGAGAGAGAGAGAGACAGTGTTGTTATCTAATAACAACAGGGAGCATTCCTCAGTAGCAGGAATAATATACAAGGTGACCACACCACATTCACTCTCATTTCGCATAAACTGCTTAGAAGTTACCTGCATGCTTTGCCCCATAATTTGCTTTTTGAAGAGCAAAAGCTCATTTCCTTCAAAAGTAAGTTTGTTGCATGCTCGCATCTATGGATGCTTTCGAAGAGCAAGTACTTATATTAGATTGACAATTTAGGAAGAGTTGGCCAGTTAATATGGATATGGCTTTTTAAATCGACTGCCACCACTACTGCAAATGTTATGTAGCAGGCCCTGATCTTTTCTAAGATTTCACTAGGTGATACTCCTATATTCCACACTTTTCACTGTAGCTGAATAATTTTGTCTTAGAGTTCTTATATTCGTTTTATTCTTAATAGGAAGGCAGTGGAGGATGCTTAATTCTGTTAACAGAGATCAAATTCTATGTTTTCATAGCAAAATCAAAGATTTTTCAGAACACAGAATATGGTTTAAAACATCTAGTTTAAAACATTGCAAAACTATTCAGATCGTTGATCTTACCAAGATAGTTACTATGGTAAGTACCATATTTTTTGCACCATAGGGCGCACCGGACCATACGGTGCACCCAGTTTTTAGGGGGGGGATCAAGAAAAAAAATATTTCCCCCCCCAGCCCCAAAGAGCAGCGTACAGGCTGCACACAACCTCTCCCTGCCAGAGGGGTTGCGCACAGCTATGGAACAAGTGAAGGCAGCGAGCGGGATGGATCCCGCTCGCTGTTTTGGCTTCCACTTTAGCCCCGTGCAGCCTCTCCTTGCCGGGAGACGCTGCGCAGGGCTAAAGAAGCCATAGCCCCGTGCAGCCTCTCCCTGCCGGAGGGGTTGCGCACGGCTATGGCACAAGCCTGCATTCGCTCCATAGGACGCACACAGATTTCCCCTCAATTTTTGGAGGGGAAAAATTGCGTCCAATAGAGCGAAAAATACGGTAATGCACATGCCATGTGGTCTAGGGCAGGGATAAACAACATGGTGCACTCCAGATGTAGTTGGACTATAACTCCCATCATCCCTGACCATTGGTCATGTTGTTTGGGGCTGGTAGGAGTTGTAGTTCAATAGTATCTGGAAGGCACCTGATCTAGGGTCTGCAACTGGAATTACGGATTGCAATCTGAAACTAGGTCATTCTCAAGCACCACATCATTTAGAGGAATATTTCACCTTGGAGATGAAAGCAGTCACTAAGCAGACTGTCAGAAGGGATGGGATGTTTTGAGAAATACATGAAATAGAAAGGACAATCTCTTACATGGATATTGGCAGGGCTTCCGGAGATCATTAGAATAATGACACTTTGAGAGCAAATGGCATGGTGCCTTTTGCTTTCAGTATTGTTGCCAACAGTCCTTACAATTTAGTATCAGGGATGCAATGTCCAGAAAACTGAGGGAGTGCCAGTTGATGTTCTGCCCTGTTGCTAATTCTGAGTGAAAGTGTTGACTGCAAGTATGGAAGAGCTTCAAGGAGAAAACTTGATATTAGGATAAATGCAAATTCAAGAGGGGAAGGTATGGGGAGCAAATGAGCCTCTTGGGCTTACCAATCGGAAGGCCGGTGGTTCGAATCCCTGCGACGGGATGAGCTCCCGTTGCTCTGTCCCAGCTCTTGTCAACCTAGCAGTTCAAAAGCATGCCAAAAGTAGATCAAAAGTAGATAAATAGGTACCACTGTGGCAGGAAGGTACACCTTCTACCTACTTCCTATTTGACCATGGAACTTTAATGTCTTGATTGTGATTTCATATTGTACTGCATATTTTGCTATTGTTAGCCACCTACTGCACCATTTGGTGGAAAGTCAGAATGCAAATTGGCACATCTTCCCTGCTTCTTTTCTGCTTGCTGCCCTTTTAGGTCCATACACTTATCTCTCTTCCCTAGACTACTGTAATCTTCTTCTCCTTGATTTTCCATTCTCTCACCTTGGTCTGATCATCTGAAACCTTGGTAATTTTTCCTCTTTTATCTACCAACCCCATGAATGTCAAAGAGTCTCTATTTTATGATTTGCAGTGTTTAAAGTGTGACAGCTGAGAAGTTTGACCATTTTTTAAGCTGTGAGTTACCAGCTGGATTATGGTCCACTAATGCCATTAGGCTTTTGCAAGACAGAAGGCTGCTTTTCTAACCATTTGTTATTTTAATGAAGAAGAGTCACATCATAAGCCTTGTTAAAAAGTCATTTAATCAATTGCAAAAGAAACAAAGATGTTTGAAAGTGAACATTAAAAGTAATCTCTGTCCATCAGAGCAGAAATCATAAGCTTTAAAGAAGCTTGAAGGGACAATCCCAATAATAAAACAATTATCCTGCTAATGAAATTGCAGCTATTTTTTTTTATTGTTTTGGACACTGAGGAGAAGTCTCTTCAGACATTTTAATACTTGTTATAGATGAGACCAGAGAGAACAAGGAAAGAAACTATTGCAAATATATAGGCATATATTTATCCTTTAGCACTGGTCAAAGTGCACAGGATAGGATCTTTAAAGTTAGGTTAGTCCCTGAAGCAGCTGACTAGCTACTGAGCTGGGATTCCATCAAAAAAAAGTTCAAATGTTGACATTATTTATCATATGCAAGGCAAAATAACAATGTAACAATATAGTATTAAAAAAATCAAAGGAAGCTGTGTGTTGGACCAGAAGAAGAAGAAATCATAATCTAACAGTTGGGTAATACCCTTATTAGAATCAATCAAAAGACCACAAAATAGTGAGCAAGCTTTTGAGTCCTCCAGAACTCTTCAGCAGATTGGATAGTAAGTGAAGCCAGGGTTGTAAAGAGAGAGAGAGAGGATATCTACCTTGACGCTGAAGCCACAAAGCCTATATTAGTCAGAGTCTTAAAATAGAGGGTACGAATAACAGCAGAGTTAAGTGGATTAGGTGCTACTCTTAGTACTTATGCAGGTTTCAAGTTGCACCTAGAATTGTTGAGACAAAGAAGAACTATTGATCCCTGTTTGATTTCCATATGGTGTATTACGAATTGACAGATTTGCCACCAGTATAAGGCAGCTTTCTATGTTCCTATGAGTTGATCTAGACCAGGGGCCAGCAAACTTTTTCAGCAGGGGGCCGGTCCACTGTCCCTCAGACCTTGTGGGGGGCCGGACTATATTGGGGGGGGGGATGAACGAATTCCTATGCCTCACAAATAACCCAGAGATGCATTTTAAATAAAAGGACACATTCTACTCATGTAAAAACATGCTGATTCCTGGAACATCTGCAGGCCGGATTTAGAAGGCAATTGGGCCGGATCCAGCCCCCGGGCCTTAGGTTGCCTACCCATAATCTAGAATGATAGGTGGCCAACCTGCCCTATATTACATCACCTCTTCCTCAGGTGGCCTTTCTTCCGGTGTGAGTTTTCAGTCTGGAGGGCCACAGGTTCCCCACCTCTAATTTATGCTAATTGATTATATCTAACACAATTAAATCTGGATGAGATTTTTACTTGGTTTGTCATTCTATTGTAGTTATGCACTATTTTTGGTAACCGGTAAACCTGTTCTATGCATTAAAAGCTCAAAGAGGGATGGAGTGTTTTTCTTTCTTTCCCTTAATGCATTATTTTTCAAAACACTTCTTGAAATGGCTTACTTCAGCCTATCACAAAATCATGTCCATTGAATCTGGTCAGCATATGCCCAAAAGACAACAGTCTCATTTGTTTCTGCACAATTTATCAAAAAGATGACAAACAGATTGAGACAGCTCTGAAGCCAAGGACTGAAACACGCATCCCCTTTAAACACACATTCATAAAAGCTCTTCAATTTGTTCACCCAGGCTAGCAACATCTTCTGCAACGTGATACCCATTTAATGAACTACACCCGCATTAACTATTTGTAATTGAAAGGTCAAAAGAAAACGAGTAAATCTTGGTTTGCCAAGAGAGAATTCTTCTCCAGTTGTCTGTTTCAATCTGGAGAGGTAGATTTGTTTTAGCTGAGTGATCTTGACAGAAGTGCCTGCTTTGACCACCAGGCAAGCAACTAGCTTGATGACATATTCTTGCCTTCACCTCAAGAATTGCTTCCAATTGTCAGTGGCGGCAGAAGCGGAAGTAGATTGTTGCTGACAATGGACTGTAACATCATATCGACTTGTGTAAAGATTTCCAATTCATAAGGACTTTTGTCATGTGTCACTGTTACTTATATTAAGAGATCTGTGAGGGGTGCCGTGATCAGAGGAAAGGTCAGCTGTCACGCTAAATACAAGACGTGTCACCTTCATTTAAAGGGAAACACCACCAAACTCTTAAACTAACTAGGGGGGATGACATCTGTATTTTATACCCATTGGACATAATTGTTCTGGCATGCATGCTTAGCTCTAGTCAAGTGTGCTTTATTTTCTTTTTAAATATGATTCCTGTTGCACAAGCAGCAACAAGTGTTACACTGTTAATTTCAACAGGCAATGAGAAGTTCAGCGATGCTTCCAAGTTGCTGGAAACCACAAGAGGGGAGAATGATCTTGTGTTCATGTTCTATTTGCTCATTTCCTATAGGCATCCTGTTGGCCACTGTAAGAACATGATGCTGGACTTGATGGACCATTGGCCTGATCCAGCAAGCTCTTCTTATGTCCTTATGTTCAGGATAAGCTTTGTAGGGCCTGCCTCTGTTGAAAGACTGGAAAATGAAGTGTCTCAGTAAAATATTTTTTAACATAAAAACTTGCAAGCTGGGGAAAAAGCAGCTAACATAAGCCACTTACTTAAGTCCCATTGGACTCCATTGGGCTGACTTCTGGGTAGATGTGGATGAATTTGTCACTTTAAGTTTATCTCAGTTTTTAATTTTTCCAATCCTGAATCCATTTCTCCTTATGAATATTCACCAGCCATTTAGCATTTCTCCTAACTAACATGTTTTTGCATGCTGTTTTGACTAATATACACATTTTAAAGCAATTTTCCTTATTATAATTCATTTTTAATGTTATTTTCACTAATATGTTCATTTTATTCACACTTTTCCCTAATATATTATTTTGGTCCACATTGTTGGCTGCAGAACAGCATTGCAAAATTTACAGAGGTGTAGTTTTCAAAGGATAGCTGTATTTTGATTCTTGTATTACTTCAAGAAGTGTGAATTACCGGTAGGTAGGTGGTCACAGGATTGCACTGTGAGTGTCAGATTCTTTCATGTCCAGACCACGCATCTAAGCAGTAGAGAATAACATGGTGGGCTGGCAGCACCTACCTGAGCTCCCAACAGCTGAGTCGCTGGGCGGGGAGGTTGGTGTGGTGTAAATGCACCAGCAGGAGCACCATATTGGCTCTGCCAATGTGTTTACATTGCACTGACCTCCTCCCCACATTGTCCTTCCCTTTCTTCCTCCCAGTAAGCAGCAGTGATTCATCTGTTGGGAGATTAGGGAAGTGCCCACCCACCCCCACCATGCCCTCTAGTATGAAGCTATTCCACAGGCTCACATCTACAGATATATCTCTGACTGCTGCCAAAACTCTGTGCATTCTACATAGGCAGTCAGTGTAGAATATAAGAGCATAATTCTTTAGCTCTTCTTCAGTTGAATTATTCCTGCAAATCTTAAGAAGCGTTCTAGAAAGGTGGTGGCTTTTTATTCATCTGCCTGTTTCACCAGGAAAGACTCAAATACTCAGGCTTGAAATATGACTTCTTTGAAGGCCAGATTTCAAGGTCCTGTGAACAACATATCCAAGTATTTCTTTCCACTTATGCTAATGTATGTGTTCAGTGGTGCAGTTAGGCAATTTTAGAGCCTGGATTTAATGGTTTTGCATGCACTCACACCCCACCCACCCTAGATGTAAAGTGTGTGACTTCAGTTGGGAAGCATTTGATGTACCGTACATTTCTCTCCCAACCCATTCCACTGCAACAAGCACACACAAAGCCAAATAATGCAAGTGCCAAACATGCTTTGAGTGCTACACTCCACTCATGAGAAAAAACACACACAAGTAGTTTCCCAACCTTGAAAAGCAAAACATACTCTGAGTTGTGCAGTTTAACATTTTAATTCCACTCAACACTGTTTTTGCTTATGGCTTTGGGCCATTCTTCAACTCTCAGCCTTACTTACCTCACAGGATTATTGTGAAGATAAAGGGGGAGGGGAATCCTGTACATTGCCCTGAGCTCCTGAGAGGAAAAATGGAGTGGAAATTTAATCTAGCATTTACACACACACACACACACACACGGGTGAAAAGACAAATAAACACATACAAAGCCAGAAAAGCAGGCACACCCATCCCATTGCATGCTTTGATTGCTACCCTACACTTCTGATATTTAACAGCAAAACAGTTTTTGCCTAGCTTGACCAACAAACAATGCAATTTCACATTTCAGACTCACTTAACCTCTCTGCTATGAACCTACTTGGACCCTTAGATCTTCATCCTCCAGATGCCTTTCTGAGGGAGGTTTAGTGGGTGCCACAATGGAGAAGGCCTTTTCAGTTATGGCTCTCCATCTGTGGAATGCTCTCATTAACATATTTTCAGCTCCAGGTAAAACCTTATCTATTCTGCCAGGCATTTGACTGATTATGATTATTTTGCTAGATAATATGTGTTGTTGCCAACGATTTTTTTTATTTTTTTTGCTGCTGTTTAACTGGGTCTGTTTTGTAGACTTTTGCTGGTTTTTACTGTAATGCATGGTTCTTTGTCTTTCTATCTGATTTTATGTTATCCTTTATGTCCTAAGCATGCCTCTATGTAGCAAGTGACTAATAAATCGAATGAGTAAATGAATAATAACCAGAATAGTGTTGTGAGATAGAACACAGAGTGAAAATCTAACACATAAGAGCAAGCCAGCAAGATCTTTTGGAAGCAATTCTCTAGGTTGCTTTTCAATAGTTAAAAAAAAGAAAAAAGAAAAATGTATCTTTCCAACCCATCTGAGATAAAAATTCAGATATGCTTGAGGGTAATGGGAGCGGAAAACCACATTTCATTCTTGATTGATTTTTTTCTAGTCAATAGAATTGCTCATTTAATTGTTTTTTAGTATTTGACCTTTCTATTCCATTTGGTTAATCTCCATGATTATTAAATAGCATTCATAATATGCACAAAGAGTAGCTGTTAGGGAGCTGGAACATGAATGCTGATTTCCCTAGGATACCTTGCTATCATCTGGTGTGTGAATGAAAGTCAAGGGAGAGTAGGGGAGAAGCCACTGCCTGCGTTTGCAGCATTCTAATGGCTCTAAAGAGGGAAATAATTGATGCCTAGCCTTTCCCATGGAAGATTTCTGGCTCTCAAACTAGGGAGGGGACACAAGGGTGCTGGCAATTCTAAACATGAACAGCCATGCACATGGTGACTATGCAGATGGAGCTGTGCTTAGTGGGCAGTTTTCTTGAGGCGAAATTCTGGTCATGTTTCTGATCTCTGGGCCATCCTTTGTGCAGAAGAGCTGTAATCTGAAAAGTCATTTCATTAGCATAAGAATGTCACACTTCGTCTGTATGGAGCTAGAGCTTTGTTGCAATGGGAGTTGCTGAAACGATTAACACAAGAATAATCAAAAACATTTTTTTCCTGGCAAGGTTTTAAACAAATCTATTAGGTTAAGCAAAGACTACCAATTATTTTCAAACAGTGTGATGGTTTTACTAATGACTGTACATGCTGGATGAGGAGCAAAAGCAAAACTTGCATTGTGAAGATCAATATCTCCTCTTTGTCTCTCTTAATATACAGCCTTAAAGGTAACTCAAAAAACTCAGACAACCATGAAAATTACAAATAGTCTTGCAGAAAACCAGATTCTTCACCTGTGCAGTAGTGGTACCCAAGACTTGAGGAAAGGGTCACTTGTGAGATCCCTTGGTGTTACCTAAGGAGAGGAGAGGCTCTACAAATGTAAAAATTACATCAGACACACTTATCCAAACAAGAGTCACCTCAATGGAATTGCACCCTGCTTTTGAAAGTCAGAGTAAGTGCAGCAAAAACATACTGATATTATTGTTATGAGTTTGAAGGCACTAGAACCCCCTAAAATCCTGGATCCAATAAAGGGTTAGAGTTCAATCAAGCCTCTTAAATCCCTGGATCCAGCAAGGATTAAAATATAAATCAGGCCAGTTTCATCAGGAGATTGCCTGGGAGATGGGCCACTAAAGGAGAACAAAGGGAAGATAATGGGCTGTTAACAAAGTGAAGACTCTTTGGCAGACATCATAGGGTGAGATAGTTAGCAGAGACAAGGCAGAGTTTTTAGGATTGCAATTGGGGGTGATGTAGGAAAATGGTTGCAGGCAGTAAGCATCAGCAAGTTGGAGGAGGTGGAAAGAGCATGTTTGTTTTCCTTTTGAATCCGGGGCTGCAGCCATGGGAGAAGCAAGAACCTCTTGGCATGCCAGTGCTTAAGTCCCTCCATCGTGGGCTCAGGTGCTATAGATGTGTAAATAACTTCTGACCTGGGTTAGAGGAAACATACAGGGAAATATAGTGGCAGCCAACTGGACAGCCCCTTGCATGGCTCGCCTACCCTTAATGGTAGTCATGGCAGGAGAACAGTAAAGCTTTTCCTTTAGAGGGCTAGTATTGCTACCCCCTTCATGTTCAAATGATGGAACCCGTTCACAAGAGCACCATGTAAAGACAGCTGGAGACATTCCATTTTCAGTAGGCAGCCATTGTCTAATAACAAAAAGAAAATGAGAACGTATCCTCTGACATGGTAAATGCGAGCTGTCACTTTGTGCAGATATTTATTTATTTTATTTAACAAAACGTATATAAAGCAATTACTAGAACAAAGGCCTCCAAGTGGTTTACAACAGACAGCCTAAAACATTTGTTCAAAATACCAAATATAAAAAAACAAGTTACATTAAAGCAATTTTTAAAAATATCAAAGAAAATCAGCAATTTTAAAATACCTACTAAAACGACGTGTCAAAATCACATGCTAAAATTATATGCCTGTGTAGGTTTGCTGGAACAATAAAGGTGGTGAAAGCGATATAGAGAAGGTATCTTCATAATATCAGTGGCCAGGGAGATGTGTTCATAAAGAAGTGCCAGTCAGTGTATTGAAGCCAACCAGGGTCTGAGGCATGGAACTTGTTAGGAGCTTTGCTCCATACCTAAACACAGTAAATAATAATAATAATAATAATAATAATAATAATAATAATAATAAATGAGGTGCCAGTACTCCTGTAGGAAGAGTTCCCTGGGAAGAGGGATTGGTTGGTAAATAACTGAGAATTTGCCAGTGGGTGTGGATCCGGGGAAGGTGGGCTGTAATCAGGAGAAGGGGTCAGTGATTTGTACCAGCCAGGAGGCAAGAGTTGGAGGCCGGGGAAGCTTCAGAGCTGGAGGGTGGAGCACAGGATGAGTCGGGAGAAGAGGAAGAAGAGGCAGGTCAGGCAAGGGAAGGGCCAGGTACTTCCTCACCCTCTCCTGCACCGGTCTCCCAGAACCAGAAGGGGTTTGAAAAGGGATGAGCGGAGGAAGCTTGCATGCAAGTGTAGCCTCCAGCTGCAGGTGTGCATCGCTTTGGGGGAAGGTAGAATGGAAGTGGTAGAGGGGAAGTGGTAGAGGGGAAGTGATTCTCTGTTGCTGCAACTGCTCCATAGATTGTGGGCCTGGGAATAGCTGCCTAGATGCTAGATTGGTGTACATGGGTATCCATTGCTGTGGAAGTGACCGTAGGTGTTATCTTTGACAAGAAAGAGTTAACTATTGGCTGTGTTCATTCCTTTGGCTGGGAAGCCAAATTGTCGTTCTGTGAGGGGAATAGGGGTCTCCTAACAACTGTCAGCACCCTTAACAAACTACAGCTCACATAATTTTTTGGGGAGAAGCGATGAGTGTTCAAAATATTACCACAGTGCTTTAAATGCATGGTGTTAAATTATAATCAGAGTAGACCCATCAGGCTCCTCATGATGCTGGTTCAGGGCTTGTGTCACTGTAGTGCTATGGGAGAACCAATTCCTGGTTTCCCCCCCCACAGAAACAACCATCTGTACCCATCCCTAAAAGCCTTGCTAGCATTTATTTTTATGCCCAATATACTTTTACATGCAACAACAAGGAGGGCTTTTATTATCTTTATTATTATGTGTATACAGGCACTTGACAGAACAGAATGAAATAAAGTGACAGTTGGCTGACAGTCCTCTTATATACTCCCTTTCCACTTTCAAACTCAATTTGAAAACGAAAACAAAAAAGACATCAGTGACTCAAACGACAACACTGACTCCACAGGCAAATTGTGGATTTGGAGAAATAGTTACTTTGCAAGAAATCACTTTTGACCCTGGAGAGAGTCAAAGAACCAAACTGACAGCTGTGGAACTTGGGGCTTTAAATGCTTTCTTGTATCTCTGATGTGACACATAATGGAGGCATGATTATGTTTTTATATATATTTAAAGTGTCAGATCTACTGAAATTCATTCTTACATTGCTTGCTTGGAGACTGCTTTGTGGTCACAGGTCTCTTTAGCTTCAAAAAGAGAAGATAAAATAAAATAAATGTTTATGAAAGCGACATGGCATGTAGTTCCTAATATCTGAAATTCATCAACAAAGATATGCGCAGTGAAGGATGAAACTTGTAGACTTGAGAAAAGAATGTGGTAAATATGACATGAATGCCACTGTTTCCTATTCTAAATAGACAGGAGTTGTTGTTGCGCGTCGAGGTCCCCAAGACACCCCAAATAAAAACACTATGACACTTAATTTTTGTTTAAGGTTTTTGGCATAATTTTGGCCACAACTTTATTAAAATTACAGCAATGTGAGTGGTTGTTTAGGCATTGGTAGCACTAACTGACCCCGCACGGGGACAGCTCTGACATTCGCACCCCCCGCGAAGTCAGAAAGGGTAAGTCACCTGGGGAGAGAGACGGGACTGGGAATCATGCCTCACCTCTCCCCAGAATGCTCCCAGGGGCTTGCGTGGCCCTAGCCCCTTGCCAGGGGGTTTCGGACAAAAGCATGGGGAGCCCCTGGGTTCCTTTAACGGAAAACCCTTGCAGCAGCAGCAGCATTTTGGAGGGGCAGGCACAGCCAAATCCATACCCCTTCACCAACCAATTCCCAAACCAATGCCTAACCGCAACCTTACAAGTTGTGACGATTTGCTACACAGTAGGCAAAAACCAAATGGCACCAGCCAATCAGCCAAATGGACAAAATTCCTACCGGGCTCTGCTCCAAAGCAGACAACCCCATAGCAGGCATAGCAAGGTCAAGCAAACAGCCTAACATTAGGGAAGGGAGGGCGGGTGATCCAAAGCACGCAGCGAAAAGAGGAAGTTCGTCGCTATGTGCAATATATTTAACAAATAGGGCTGTCAATCACTAAATGGCAACATATAAATTTCCCCAGTAACAGCCCGCCCCTGCTTAAAAGATGGCCAAACCTTTTGCCTAGCAACAATGAGGTATCTTGTCAGCCCCCACCGCAACACGTGCTCTCCGTGAGGGAGAACACGCTTTGTTGTTTTGGCAGACCCCCCCCCCCCAAAAAAAAACCCAGATTCCCTCAGAAAGGAGAGAGCATCCTCTTGCCTAAGTTTCTCAGTTGGCAGGAACTGAGTACTCATAGCAGATGCTAAGGCCCTTGAAAAGTCTCTCTGCAAACAATGGCTCTGTTTCTGGGAGGCTAAAAGTTTCTACTTCTCAACTTCGGCTTACTGAGAAGAGTTTTGTCCCAGGGTACTCGAGTTCAAAAGGGTGAGACGAGACAGCTGCTGCTACCACTTCCCAAACTCTCACTTCACCCAAACCTCTGCAGCACTTGTGAGTGAGCTTACATTCCAATACAACATTTGCATTGTATTATAATGGAGCAGCCATCACCAAAGGAACTTCTTCTGCTGTTCTTTAGAATCAGGCGAACCTTAAGGCCAAAGCCACCCTTGAATTGAAAGTGTTTTAGTGATCACTTGAAAAGCTTCCGAGAGGGGCACGTAAGGAAGTTTGAAGTTTTTGTAAACACAACAAAGAGTCTTGTGCCACCATAAAGATTAACACATTTATTGTGGCATAAACCTCTGTGGACTATAGTCCAGAGCAGTGACGGAGCTAGCTGCTCGGGCACCCGAAGCGACACATTTGCTGTGCACCTGGGGGCGGAGTGATCCGCCCAGGGGGGGTGCAATCGGTGCAGTGGATCACCAACGGGGGGGATTGTTAACCCCCCCCCCAGATGACACCCTTGCTTTTCCTGTTTTAAGTATCACCACATCACATTCTATCGTGCTAGCTACTGTTACTGGGCTCATAATATGCAGAGTTAGACAAAACATGCTTCTGCCCTTTCCTATGTACAACAGCTTGCCCACAGACAAAAATGGAAATCACTTACCAACTTTTAAAACCAAGGACATTTTTTTTTGAAGTTCACAAAGATACATAAAATAAGAGGGGCACATAACCAATGCATGGTCCCATACACTGGGCTTGTTTGCAGAGAGGCCCCTGCCCATATGTGTAGGTTAGCTAGGCAGTAAGCAGTCAGAAAAGTGGAAATGCCACCAACAGAGAAAGAAGACTGCTCTCTCTCTCTCTCTCTCTCTCTCTCTCTCTCTCTCTCTCTGTGTGTGTGTGTGTGTGTGTGTGTGAAAAGCAAATCTGGGAGAAGCAGGTTCTTATTAGGAAATTGGGTCCAGTCTGAAAAGACTTCAATCTGTTCCACTGAAGGGAAAAAAACCAAACCATGACCAGCTTTAATCAAAATGCTGATGAAAAGAGAAGGATAACCTTGGGGCAAGATGCTCTTTTCACTTAGTTCTTGGAGCATAAAATGTGAAACCAATTTAAAAACAGACAGATTTTTTTCCCCTTCAAAAAGGAATGTTGGACAACATCACAAGAAGGCCTCTATCCAACATGATAACCTACCTAAGCCCCAGTTCAACAGAGTTCTATATGAGCAAAATGCCTGCACCCCTGAGGTGCATTGAGGAACATGGGTGGATTATTTCCCTACACTTTGAAACAGAAAACACTGTGTGTGAAGCCCCTGTATAATGTGGTGCTGTGCCTGGTGTGCAGTGAGGAAGCCCTCATGGTTCAGAAGAGAATGAGGTGGGGTGGTGATACATACCTCCTGTGCCCTGCTGGGTCTCATGAAAGAAGAACTGGTAGCTGATTAGGTGTGTCAATCAAACTACATTTGAATATGTAAAGCCTGACTGTGAATGTAACAACCTGTGGATAATAAGGGGTGGCTTCTACTCAGTAAGACCACAAGTCCATCTAGCTCAGCGTTCTGTGCTCTAACTGGAGCAACAGATCTCCAATAACTCACGCAAAAGTCCTTCACAGCCCTGCTAACATGAAAAATAAGAAGTGAGGGCATAGTTTATGATGGACCACGTGCCTTGCATGCAAAGTAAAGCATGTTTTCCACCATAAACTATGCCCTCATGTTTTATTTTTCAGTTACATAGTGCTATGTACATAGTTTTTTGGCTCCATCTGAAATGTAAAAGCTATTGTATATTAAATTTTGTGAAGAGGAGATGAATGGTAACAGCATCAGGAAAACAGCATTGTTGTGTACATGTTATTGTACATGTATATACTGGGAATTAGTCATGGTTCATTAGAAACCAGAGTGCACCCGGCACACTGATGTACCTCTTCACACTCCATTATATATAAGAATGTGCCCTCACTGTACAGTGTAAAGGAAGAAAAGGCGTGGGCCAGCTTCCTTGGTGTCTCTATAACATTTACAGTGCAGGCACGGTCAGGATAAACAAACAGGATAGGCTCTGTGCTGTGCAAAAGCTCCTAGGCAGAAGAAAATAGACATGAAGTGCTCTATGGAGCAAATATTATTTAATGCTTTCCCCCTCTGAAAGCAGAGTAAGTATCCTGTGCTGGATTCAACTAACTGGCTAACACTAGCCTCCCCTCCTCCCACCACAATGGGCATTGGGGGCATTGGGAAAAACCCCAGAAACATGCACAAGGGACATCATCCCATCAGTGCAAGCAGAAATGCATGCACTGATGGAATATTTGTAATAGAACAGTGTTGAATTCCTACCACTGCTTACAGTATTTGAAAAGCTGAAGCTGCAACCCGTTCCCCTTTACCCAAGCACAGTAGGCGTTACTTCTGATTAAACATTCGTTGGATTACCAAAGGGGTTAAACCCTGCACCCCACCAAAGGCACACTCCTCCATTGTCTCTCAAAACAGACAGATGCCAACATAAACCATATTGGGCTGTGATCCTCTATTCACTTTCCTGAGACTAAGCCCCACTGAACAAAACAGGGCTTCCTTCTGAGCAGTCATAGAATCATAGAATTGTAAAGATACATATATAAAGGATTGCAGTATTAGGCTCTTGCAGCAAAAACAACAGAGGACTATAGGGCTGAATCCTGTCAAAGACAATGCCTGAACAATGCCTCAGTTAACAAGTAACACTAAGCCAAATAATGGCTTAGCACAAACATGCTAAGGTGGAAAGGCGATCTTCTGAAATTTTGTTGCTGCTGTACTGTTGCCAGAATAACTTGATTGGCCTCGGGAACAGTACACCTTGGCTAATGCTATGGAGGAGCACCATTTGCTGCTCCCCAGTCAGGTAGCAAAATATCTTAAGTTGGCCCTGACACCAAGGATTCAGTGTTGAAGCACTCCTGAACCATTAATCACCTTACAATAGGAGAATACATTGAGTATGAAAGACACAGCTTGGGGGATGTGTGTGTGAAGTTTTACATATTTTCTGAGACCTATGAGGACCACTTTTGATGACCCCAAATGTGTAGGATGATTAAAAACAGATTTGTCGCCCTGACCACTGTACCAGAAAACAAGTTAATAAAGAGCAAAGGGTGCAATAAATCGTCGCTGTCTTAGTAGCTGTCTCATTCCCTACTGAATCTATCATCTCTCTCTATAGTATGGTTACCTAATCCATCTACATCTGCCAGCCTAGTGTCTGTAATTTTGTCTCTTTCTGAGCATATTTCTATCAATGAGACACCAAGGGCTTTAACTATGTCAAATGCAAAATGACTTGATAGATGATGTGCACCACTTCTCTCTACACAGTGAAACTTGTGGCTGGACAGACTAAACTCTATGTGATGTATAGTTGAATTTAACTTGAACCCAACATTTATTGAATGAAATAAGCCAAGAGAATGCACCCTTGAATGAAGGACCTGAGTGTATGGAGGAGGGCTCAACCTTTAAAAAAACCCAAAAAACCCTATTTCCTCTCTCTTTTTCTTCTTTCTTTCTTTCTTTCTTTCTTTCTTTCTTTCTTTCTTTCTTTCTGATGCTCAACTCACAACCCGCTTGCCTAAGGTGCTTTTCTCCCTTCACAAAAGAGGTACTTTTTTATCATAAAATAATTTGAGAGAGAGGCAATCCTGATGATTAAAAATGGCCCGTGGGGGGAGGGAGTATGCAGCTTAACCTTGACAACAAATTTTCATATTTAAATAATCTGCTTTATCTTTAGATTGTATCACTCTTGCTTTACACTAAATAATAATAATAATAATAATAATTATTATTATTATTATTATTCAGCATTGTACTGCTTCTTTTCATTGGAAAAGTAGTAAATATGCATTGGAAAAGCTACATGCATCATAGGTAGGCTATCCCTTGAAAGACAATTATTGCTGCATTTGCACCGGTGATACAGGACATCACCCTCACTCCATCTCCAAAAAGCTTAGGAAAAGAGCATGCATTCTTAACACTTAACTCTCCTTTCTTGCAGAGGTCAGATGCCAGTTGTCATGGATGCTGTAGTTAAGATTCCTGCATTGCAAGGGATTGGGCTAGATGACCCTTGGGGTCCCTTCTGACACTACGATTCTATGATTCTATTAAAAAAAGTTACCAGAATGCTGCTATTTTATTTTTTAATCAAATGGTTGGTATCTTCAGTCAATTGCATTATTCTCCCCAAGAGCTACACTGTTAAGTTAAGAAGCAAACCTCATTAACCTCTGAAAGCGGAAATCAATAGTTTGCAATAAATTTAAGCAAATTTGATGCCAATAAATCTCAAACACACAGTAGGCTTTATAATATCACATGCTCTGGGAGTTTTCCAGAGCTGTGGGATGTTGCAAACAATCACACACACCAAAACCAAATAAACAGTAATTACAATTCATACCTGAAGACTGTATGCATATATAAACAGTGCTACCGCCATACAACAGCGTACAATATGACAGCATAGAATTCATAATAATTTATATGCATGGTCGCAATTCATTTAATTTACTACATCTTCATTTTCCTTGCAAGTGAAACTGGGCACAAAGCTTTGCCATGACTTAATTCCAGTTTGGTAGGCTAGATAAAATTGCCTCAGGGCCAGATACAGCCCATGAAGCTTCCATTGCAGAACTCTACACCTATGGCCACACAAATTAAAGGAGCCTAAGAGACTGCAACCCTATGTTCTCTGAGTGGGTGTTCCAGGGCCAATAAGATGTTTTGTACCTACCTTTCTGAGGGCAGAGAGAGAGAGGGGTCCATCCTTGGAGTGGGATATCCAAGTCTGTAAGGCCCTTCTACAGCAGTGCAGAAAGTTCTGTGCCCCTTGCCTTACCAATGGCAGAGCTCCAATGTCAGTGGAGTCAAAAAGGGACATTCCGGAGGTGGATTGGAGGGAGGCATGAATCCAAAGGATCCAGAGCTTTCTCATTCCCCAAGTAAACCACTGAAATGCAGGGAAATATACGCCAGTCTTGAAGCTCGTTAAGAAGGTGGTGGTGAGGAGGGAAATGCCATTCCTACATTCTTTCCGCCCTTCTACTACAAGCCCAGTAGGACTTTGAAAGATACAGATCCTCTGCTCTTGGTTCCCCCTTTGACCCACCAGTAGGGGAAGCCCCTTTAAAATCATTGAGACTTACTTGCAAGCTGACATGTATACGATTGCACTGTTGCAAGATGATAACATAGCTGTCACAATGCTACTGCGTGTTTTAAATGGAATTTATTTGATGTGATACTTAAAGTACTTCAAAGAGCACACACACACACATAACTCTAAAAATGCTTTGATGCAAAACAAAGTGCTTTCCAGGAAGCTCCCAAAGAGGAAGGAGAAGGATTTGCATGCCTGTCAGCTCCTTTCTAAACATGCTGAGTGAAAACATACAAACAACAAACAACTAGGAAATGCCGGTGGGAGGAAATGATTCATGCTAAGGTGCTAGCTTTGCCTAATTGCTCAGCTAAATAATATTTTGGTTCAGGGCTCCTATGATGACAAGGTAGTCAGCAGCTCTCCCTTGTCATGTTTGAAGAGAAATCGCATTCAAGTACCACAGGGAACCCACCCCTCTTAAGCAGCAGACCAGAATAAAAAACACACAATTCAAAAGCCTTTGAAATTTGGATAAAAAAGGGGAATGGGAAGCTCCTGTGTCTGATTATTGGTGGTTTCTTAATAGTCATTTTAAGAATAGCAAAGTCATTTTATTCAAAGAGTAAATACAATACAGGCACAGCAAAAAATTCCCCACATACACCTCTGCTTACCATTAGCACTTTCAAATATTATCCTCTCATTGCACCACAAGCACTTTGTAACCTTTGGGCACATTCACAAGATTATGCCTTTTAATTCTGGCTTAATTAATGTAGAATATTCACTGCCTCTAGGTTCCGTGCCCATGCCTACTAAAATAAATTAAAAACCAATGTGCCACACACAGCAGCATTGAAAGGACTTCCAACCTTTGTAACACTGACTTTCTTGATGTATATTCAAGTGGGTAGTTAAAATGGATCAAGGGGTGATCTGCGCCAAGTAATCTGATAGTGATCTTTACAGCCTGATCCCTTCCATGTTTACACATACATTCCCAGTGAGTTCAATGAGACACAACCCACAATGATTTATGACTTTGTATTTTATCATTTGTAGCTATTTTATTTTGTATTCACTTGTAAGGTAGAAAGATAGGACAAAAACTGTTTAAGAAACAGATAAACGTAAATGAGTCCCACTAGCCAAGGAGCAATGGGGACAACTATTTCCTTGTAGTCAGTCCTTTACCTAATCCAAACCTTATGTCAGGTGTTGGGCAGGTAGGGGTGGTTTGGGGGGAAATAGCCTTTGGGGCCTAGTTATACCCATGGACCAATTTCCCCCCACTTCTGCCCTATTCTCTGCCCTAACAGGCAGGTTTGCCACTTTTAACTGGCAACTTATTACTGTGTCCTTAACTACATCTTCTCCTTGACCTCTAATATGCTGCCTCCTCTTGATTATTACCTGATTATTACCCTCTGACCACTCCTCCTCCGTCTCTTTTAATGCCGGTTTCTCTTTTCTGTTGCTCCCTGTAGGCTCCTATGTACCTCCTATTTTCCTTTCCTTTTGCACATTTGGGATTTGTGCATTCATCCATTATATGGCCGCCTTGACAGTTTTTATTCCCAGCTCTTTATTTTTACCCACAACTTCCTTCCAGTCTTGTGCACACACACACATTCTCCCTGGCTCTGCATCCAGGGTGACCTGGCCCCCATCCTTTATGTCTTTCCTCAAGCTATTTGTCATGTCAGGGCTGTGCTGCTGTCTGTGGCTGAAACAGCCTCCCACTCTGTTACTGTATCTGACACTTACTGTATCTCTCCACTCCCCATTCCGATCTCCCTTTCTATTCCTCACACATCCAGGCTCATCCTGCTCATGTTACACTAAGAACATAGGAAGAGCCTGTTGGATCAGGCAAAGGGGCCTTCTAGCCCAGCATCCTGTTCTCACAGTGGGCTACCAAATGCTTATGGCAAGCCCAAAAGCAGGACCTGATCACAACAGCACTCTCCACCCTTGTGATTCCCAGCAACAGGCAGTCAGGGTCATATTACATCTGTCAATGGAAGTAGAACATTATCTAGGGTTACCAGATGTCCCAGTTCCAGGGACAGTGCCCGGATTTGCAAATCTGTCCCCGGGGAACGTGGCAGCAGCAGCCTCAGCAGCCCATAGCCAGCCTGGTAGCACAGTTGGCTCTGGCTGGCTTCAGGAGCTGCTTGCTGCCGTGGCGCCCGCCATTTTTCCTCGCCGTAAGTCCCCATATGATGTGTCTTATGCACATAGGATGTGTCTTGTGTGATCTCCTGCCCCATCCCCCCTTTGTTTTGACTGATCAGGGGAGGCTTGGGAGTCACGGGCGGGCGGCACGCCATTGCCCAGTTTTTTAAAAACTCAGAGCATTTATGTTTCGCAGGGTGCGAAAGAAGGGCTTTGCATCATTATACCAATATGCATGTGTGCTTGGGCCCAGGGTCTTTTGCCTCAACTCCCCACTACTGACTCCCTGTTGCTACTCAGCTTCAAAAAAAGGGGGGTGTCCCCTGATTCATAGAAAAAAATCTGGTAACCATAACATAGTCATCATGCCTAGTAGCCGTTGATAGCCTTGCCCTCTATGAATTTGTCTAATCTTCCTTTAAAGCCATACAAGGTAGTGACCTTCACTGACTCTTGTGGGAATGAATGTCACCGTTTAGCAATGCGCTGTGTGTATTTTCTTTAGTCTGTCCTGATGCTTCCAACATTTGACTTCACTGGATGTCCCCAAGTTCTAGGGGTATGAGAAAGGGCTCTGCTACTATGATATGTTGTTTCCCCCCATTTCCATTTCACTGCACAAAGGAGTTCTTAGTTCCATCTAGTGTTGGTCTTTTCCCAGTATCTTCCCCACTACCTAACTGGCCCATGCATTGAGATTAACAGGGAAGGTTAGCGCCAACGATGAATGGCGGAGTTCCTCCGATCGGAGGAATGGGCTCCGTGGAAATTGGGTCTTCCCGCCGCGGCGAAGGCGGGGACCCACTAGAAATCCCAGGCAGAGAAGCCTGGGAACGTGGGGTTCGGCAGAGCATCAAGAGCGCCTCCCCTACTCACGAGGAAACCCCTTTTGGGGCTCTGGAGTGAAGTGGGGTGAGCAGCGTGGTGCTGCGAACCGATCACTATTTCCATGGAGGGAAGCCGCGCAGCCATCGGCAGAGAGCGCTGACTTTTTCCTGATGACATTCGGACTCTGAATCAAGTACCCGTGAGTAAAAATGGAGAATTGGATCAAGAAATTTGCAAAATGTTTGAATTAGGCACAAGCGGGAAGGTTTAAACAGGAAGTCCGCCTTCCGCTTTTTGTATATAGATTGAAGCAAAGACCTTGCAACCTAATAGCCTGGAAAACTGCTTTAAAGTTGGAAATTTCCTGCATCTACAACCAATAAAACCCCCTTGGGAGCAGGAGAAAAGGGGGGGGGGATTTGACTGTCTAATTCTGCAGAAGGAGAGTAAAGGAATCTAAGTTTCCATCGTCCCAAACCTGGGGACGGGGTGTCGGGACAGAAATTGCTTGTGACGTCCATTGATTGAAAGTGGAGTATTTTGACAGATAGGTAAAAAAAGAGAAGAGAAACAAATTAACTTCAATGCTACCTTCTGCATTTCTGTATTTTAAAGATATAAAGTATTTGAAAATTGAAAGGACTTGAAATCGAAAGTAATTTTCTTTGTTGGATACTTTTTTTAAAAAAGTGGATACAATTAGAAACTGTATCCCCTAGAGGGAGCCTGTCAGTTTGCTGTTGCTGTTTATCTGAAATCTACAGCTGCAAGTTTTGGATCGTGGGAACTGCTGTCTGACCTTGAATAGAAATGAGTTGGAAGGAATGTTTGGTGTCTGCCCTTGGTATGACAAATGCCCTGCTGCAGCAGCTGCAGGAGAAAATGAATTTGATGCATGAAAAATTGGATTTGATGAGTGCTGTGGCCAGTGAATATGATTTAACAGGGAATAAGGATAAAGAAGTTATACAACAACCAATTCAAGAAACTGGCTTGACAAGACAAGTCCAAGGGCAGATGAAGAAGGAAGAGGCAGTAATTACTCCTCAAACAACACAAATGGAGGGATACAAAGTCCTGCAGGAACAAAAGTTACTGTGTTGGAAGATTGAACTTGGAGAGTGCTGGGATGTGTTTGAAGTAAATGAAGCCCTTAACTCTAGTGGGATTATGAAACAGGTGAACAACTATCTTCTGGATAAATATTTTTTGGACTACAAAGATGACAGGGAGTGGGACTGGGGGGAAGGGGCCAGTCTGATAAAGGAAAATGGAAACTATCACTGGATGGAAACCTCCGGAGACCCACTCCCCAAGAAATCAACAACAGACAAAGAAGTGCGTAAGCACAAACAAGGACAAGAAATTGTGCAGAAGGGGCCTAGAAGAGACTTAAGGGCCTCGGATATAAGAACACCAGATTGATGGACTGGATGTAATGGACTGAGAGGACTGACATAACCCGAAACCAGGAAGAAGGGACGTTGGATAAAAATTAGAGATATCAAGGGAAATTCTTTTGTTAATTTTGGAATCAGTGTAACATTAATGAAACACCAGGGAATATGCCGGAAAGGAACTAAATTGGCTTTAGTAGAAATGATTCAAGGAGATATGAATGAATATGACGTAAACTTTGAAATTTTAAGATTTTTAAGATAAGACAAGGTTAAAGAGATTAAGGTAAATTGATTAACAAATTAAATTAAAAGAGGGAAAGATTATGTTGAATTAATAAATAAGATAGATTGTGAAGATTAATTATTTAAATTAAAATTGAGAAACAGGGGAAGAATTTGCTGAAATAATGAATTAAACTAGAATACAAAAAGGGAGGTGTGAGGAAGTTCAAGAAATAAGCAAATGAAAAGTTGTAATTTGAGTTCTGTATTTTTCTTTTTTGCTTTTTGGTTTTTCTTTTTGTTTTACTTTTTGCTGTATTTTTCTTTTTGTTTCTTTTGTCTTTGTTTATGTATTTATGAAATTTTGAATAAATATCATTTAAAAAAAAAAGAGATTAGCAGGGAAGGTTCTGGTCATGGTCAGCCCATTGGGTATGGGACAGTGACACAAAAGAGAGTGGCTATGCACTGTAGTGATGGAGAACTGGTTGTCCTCCCAACCCCATGCTACTGTCACTTAGGTAACAACTTAAAATGTATTGCCTTGTTTGGCTTTGGTACCTAGCTGGAATGGAGCTTAATAGTATTTCTGTTTGCAGAATTGTAATGTCATTTTTAATAATTGTTTTCTACTGGGTGTATTTTTATATTTGTTGTTAGCAACTCTGGGCTTCAGTGTGTGTGTGTGTGTGCATGCGCGCGCATGTAAGTGTAATCTTGAGGAAGTACTGCTGTTACTTGCAAATGCATGTACAAGAAGAATCTATATTGGCAAACAAATGCCAGTTCTTGAATACAACAGGGTACTATGCTGAAGCTTCTTCAATGGTCTTTAAAGTTCTACCTATCTATCTTTCAAAAGAGATGTGTCTTATATGAAATAATGGAATGGTGTTTTAGTTATTAATCATTTGGCACATTGCAAAGGAGTTGGGTTTGAAAGAATTCCAGTTGCCAGCTCTACTTAGCTTTGATAAGGACACATTCTGGCCCTGTACTTATTCCCAGCTTAGTTCTTGAAATCCCATATCTGACACATGGATGCATTGTCAGCTGATGGATGATACATTCTTCTATGTGCTTTCAAGCATAGAATAGGCCATTAGTTTGAATCCTAATGCATACTCTACCATTTCTCTAATTTATCATCTCAGTGCCTCACCGTTTTTCCAATTTGAAAAGGAAGAAGCTTCCATTAAATGAGCTTCTTTTGCTACCCAAGGCAACTAATGTGGTACACTTTAAAAGCACATCAGGTCAAATTAAACTAACAGACTCAACATCATTTTCAAAAGAGGTTGTTGGTTTTTTTTGTTTTTTCCCCATGCATCATTTCCCTCTCTCTCCACTACCCCTTTTTCTTTTACTGCAGGAGCCATAACAGGTGACTGAATGATTTGGCTTTACAACCAAGATTTCAGGATTATTATCCTGCCACTACTCTCCATAAGTAGCTTATAATATGAGAAGCACCTCCTTTAGGCTTTGCTTGAAGAACTTGGGCAATGGAAAATACTTTTTCAGTGACATATAAATCTTCTGTTAAGCAGCAAACAGCTATGGATCTAGAAAGTGGGAACACAACTTTTTGAGATGGATAAAATAAGACAGATTTAGGTTTGTGATCAGGCCCTTTTGTTTCAGAAATCTTATGGAAGGAATATAGATACATTAATCAAGAAAGGCTGTTTCCTAATTAGGTGGGGTCCTTAAAATTTCTGTACTGCACTGATAAAAGAACCAAAAATCTAGAACTCCTACTACCCCCATGTGAAAAAGAGAGAGATGCTCAGAACATGATTCAATTTCCTGCCCAGAGTCTCATAGTCCCTTGCTATGTGTGGCAGTATTGTTTTTACCCATATGAATCAGAAGCAAGGGGTTGCGGTGAGACTTGGCAATTTCTCTGTCACATCATGAATCTCTGCACCTGGAAGACAACACATTTCCCGGGATATCCTGTCACCTCCACACACTGCTGCCTCTGTCTCCCTCAGCAGGGATTCACCTACCAGTACCACACATTTTTTTTCCTCCTCTGGAGAGTGGCATGAATCATTTGTTGGGTCAATCCATCAACCTCTGCTGGATGATTTAGAGAGGGATTGGGTCCGGCATCACTTTCGCTGTGCATGTGTGCCAATATCCAAACTCAGCAGAGTCACAACTCAATGCAGGTAATGAAGGTACACACAGCAGGCAATAAACACTTGTATAAGGATTCAGTCAGGTGTAGAGGTTTACTCGACAGGCATAAAAGTATATTGGTAGCAAATATATACAGACATTCACCACTGCTGTGGTCAAGGCATGCTCAGAGTCCAACAAGAGTCCAAGACTCTCTCTCTGCTTCTCTCACCGCAAGGCGCAAGCAAGAGACTCACAAAAAGTTACAACAGGTTACACAGATCCACTGTTATCAGTACTTCCTGTCACACTACACGTGTCCAAGGAACAGTTTCCACAAAAAAATGTCCTTGCATAGACAAAACAATCTCGGCCTTCTGCTGCTTCTTGAAACTTCTTCTCTGTTCTTCTTTGAACAAATGATTCTCAAACACACAGAGAGAATATCCAACATCATTCTGTACACTGCACCTTCCACAGTCCCCGTGGTGTGTTCTGAGGTCTGCAGCTGCTCTCCTTGCTTCTCTGGCCCAGAATCTATGTCTGAGGTGAGGGCATGGAATCAATTTTGCAACTCCAGCGACACAGCATGGCTCCTGTCAGTCCTGCTTCTGTGTGTCACATTCCCCAAGTGTTTGTCTTCTGCAATGGGTGATCTTCCTCCTCCCTAGAGGCAACCCACCTGCATTGCTGTCCACTCTGCTCGATCAAGAAATTCCTCATTTGCCCAGTAGCTTGAAGTGTGGATAGGTGAGTCTCAAGTTGCTCTTCCAGAAAGGCAACCATCTGGCATTTGCTGCAGATGCAGTTTTGCACATTCTCAGGCAGGAAGGCATACTTGACAAAGGTGCTGCAGGTTACTGCAGCTGCTCCCTTGTTGTCCATGTACCTTGGTCCTATGCACATCGTGAGACAGCACTCCAGACCTCTCCCTCAAACTCCCCCACTAAATGGCCACACAAACGCCCCTGTTTACAAGTCCTGGTCATGAGCTCCCAGAAGCTGCATTCAGCTCAACAGAACTGCTGCTGACTGTGAGCTCTTCCCACATTCAGCCTGACTTTCTCTCAGCAGTAGCCCCTCACACCATGTGCTCTAGCAGAGCAAATGGCCACACCCACAAACACACAATCAAGCCTCAAACAACTTAGACAAGCAACCAGCTTTAATTCAAAATACACAAGCTTACTCTCTTCAGTCTCCACCAAACCTTCATGGACGCTTCTGTTTATAAGTCCTGATCACAAGCTCCTGGTCATGGGCTCCCAAAGGCTGCAATCAGCTAAGCAGAAAGGCTGCTATCTAGGCATATTAGCAAAGCTGGCATGGACATTGAAAGCTACTTCAAAATTTTTATATTTCAGGTATCACATGGAAGTTACATGGAAATGCAGGGATGGGAAACACTAGCCCTGCTGAATTTCTGACACCATCACCCAGCTTCTCAAGGTGCAAGAGTTCTTCCAGATAAAGGTATGGCAGCTTGTGTCCCAATAGCTGCAATTCATTCTTCTTTGGGCTTCAAAATTGTCTATTAGAGCTTGTCAGAACAAGAAGGGGTTTTTTGGGGGTGTAGTCTTTTTTTGTAGAAAAGAAGATATTAATAAAGCTAATAAATATCTAAATTTCAGATCTTGCCTAGTATGTGTTCTCCTGTCAGAAGCAAGCTGCAACCAACCTTAAACGGAAATAAGAAAGCAATGAAGACATTTTAATGGGCATTAGCATTTTTGGTTTAGCATTCCACCCCATCCTTGGAGCTTCAGAAGCAACAGACTGTGTCCCAAAGCAGAATTAGATTAAAATGAGCAACAGAGATGTTCTATCCTCCATGCCAACCTATTATAGCAAAGACAGCTGCAGTTGGAGAGTCTGTACATCTATGGCAGACGAATGGGGCTATAACAAGTACCAATCCATATACTATAACCTATATCACATGAAGTAAACATTGCTCCCATAAAATGTTGTGAGACAAGTCTAATGTCTCTACCTCATTACATAGAGAGTCTCCACACCAGAAGCCACCTAACATAGTGATGCTGGTATGGAAACCTGGCATCAAATAAGGGTGTTACACCTTAAGAAGTGGAGAAGCAAATATGCAAATACTGCTTCCAGCTCTAAGCAGCAGTGTGCAAAAGAAAATGAAATCAAAGTAGTCAGAGCACCATTTCATTTAATAGAGCATCTCCAGCTTTAGCAAGTTATTTCTCATAATGTCCAGGAAAGTATCAAATTGCCTATTGATCATTAACTTTTTTTGGAGGTGGGGCATGTTTTGCTCTTGTTTGCTTTTTTCCCCTAGTGGGAAGTTCTTCATGCCCCACAAATGCTAATAGAGGTTAGGGAACTTGTCAAAAGCAATAGTTTTTCAAATAGAACTGTAAAGCATTATGGTAATTCTATGCAAATTGTATTAATAAAGGCTGGTGGCGACTGAGCTGGCTTGTTTGCCTCACATGTCGCACTAGGTTGCAGGCTATTAAGAGTACTTTTCATACTATTACACTGGTAATTGTGAAGATTTAAGCAGTCAAAGTAGGCATTTGTGCCCATAATCTACAGCAGTGTCAGGATAGCTCAGTTGTGTCCTTTCCACCATTGTATGTATTTGACTTGAAAGGGCAAAAAACAGCCTGGATACTTAGCTCATTCTTTTCCCATTTACTATCCATTCTTGCCAGATGGAGAGAATATATGCTACAGGGAAGGACTCCTCAACAGATGAAATACCAAGTATTATAACATTGTGTGGAAAATCAGAAGTAATCCCTCCCCCATTTTTAAATATCTCTGAAATGTGGAGTCATTTATTTCCAGTAATTCTTCAAATATTTGGGTACAACAGAACCTGAAGCTGAGGCTCCAATACTTTGGCCACCTCATGAGAAGAGAAGACTCCCTGGAAAAGACCCTGATGTTGGGAAAGATGGAGGGCGCAAGGAGAAGGGGACGACAGAGGACGAGATGGTTGGATAGTGTTCTCGAAGCTACCAGCATGAGTTTGACCAAACTGCAGGAGGCAGTGGAAGACAGGAGTGCCTGGCGTGCTCTGGTCCATGGGGTCACGAAGAGTCGGACACGACTAAACGACAACAACAATGTAATCCTACTTACTTGGGAGCAAGCCCCATCTAACTTAATAAGTTTCTGCATGGGCATGTATCATGCTGCAAACCTTTAGCCATTCTCAGCAAAATAGTAGCATCCTGCACTTCTCAGGGAGTAAGTTACATTGAACTCAGTGGCAGTTATCTCCAAAGAAGCGCTTAGAAGGCACTTAAACACAGACTTAATTTAAACCCTTGCAGCCTGTTTAGATGCAGAGCGACTCTTTGCCAGGTCAGAGAGCACCTCCAACACAATCATTTTCAAACTGTATGCTAGGGCACACTAGTGTGACTTGAGACTAGAGTACCTTTAATGTGCTGCATGAAATAAATGAAACAAATAAATGGAGCCTCTGGGCATTCCTCCTTCCAGTCAGGAGAAATACCCAGAAGAGAAACACAAACAGAGATCCAGCAGGTGACCTCTTTTGAGGGATGGCAATTCTTCCCAACCTTAGCATGCACAGTCTGAACAGCATGCCCAGGGTGAAATAGGTCTCCAAGTTTTTGTTCAGAAAAACAGTGTGCTGCAGCTCTCAGTCACTGGGTTAACAATACTATAGCGGAAGCTGAAGGCAACTGTGCACAGTTGTAATAGAGTCAAATTCAAGAGAACAGGGCTCTGTCTATTGGTGATCAGTGATATCATATAAAAGAGCTTCCCAGTAACTCCGTAAAGCGAACAAGCCTATTCATGCTTATTTAACCCTGCTTGCATCCTGGGCAGGTCACTTCAGTGCTGCTAACACAACAGAAATAACGCAGGAGGCAGCAGTTACAAGTCACAGATCTCTGTAGCCACAAGTGCTGTGATTCTCCAGTGGTTTGAGTTCATTCCTGGAGGTGCACTCCATTGTCTCTCAAGACAGAAGGATGCTAACAACAACATATTTTAAAACACTAAAGTACTCCAAGATCAAATACTAACATGAGAGTATACATTGCCAATGAAAGTCTGTTGTTGCCTGCCCAGCATCCAGCAAGATCACATTCTTAGGAACAAGATACAAAGTAGATGAGGTCTTCTTCACCTCCAGAATTATTTTCTTCTAGCCAATATCTTTTCAGATTTTATCTGAGGAAACAGGGACATAGAAAGCTGTCGTATACCAAGACCTTGGTTCATCTAGCTCAGTGTTATCCTACAGTGTCTGGCAGCTGTCCTCAAGGATTTCAAATGGTTTCTTCTCCCAGCCCTGCTTGGAAATTCTGGAGATTTAATGTACATGCAAAGCAGATGCTCTACCATTGATGCTGGGGAAATGGCAGACTGTAGAGTGGCAAGCTGCCAGTTGGGCATGTGTCTCTGCCATGGTCCTACTTGAAAGTAAGACGAGCTCCTGACAAAGGGGTGGGGGCTTAGGGCCAGTGCTGAGGACCGTTTTGCTCTTCAAGTTGTGACATATCCAGATTTAATCTTCTGCTGTCATTTCTACACAGTACCCAATTTAATGCAATTTCAGTATGTTTATGAATACTTTCCCAAGGAGTAGGGATGTGTTGCTAAACTGGGACCAGGCTGCAAGGAGTTTCAGAGGAGCTTTTTGAATGAAAAACAAAGGAGCTCACTTCATGGAGGTCAAAATTCTTTACATAAAAATAAAAATTTATTAGATCTCATTTAAAGTTGTTGGAGGGGGGAGGGGGCTATCAAAATAACAGTGTTCTAGCATTGTTTCTGAAAGCCACAGGGTGCACTATCAACATAATTAAAATGAAAGCATCTCAAGCTACTTCCCTACCTCCTTTTCATGTTATTGTCCAATTGTTCAGAACGTCTGTTTGTTACGGCAATGAAGCAATTAAGCACAGCACGCTGTAACAATAGGGATCGTAAAGTCAGAGTCGGCTACATTAGGCACGCAAGCATCAGCACAGGAAAACGTTAGTGAAAAGATCATGATTGCGATTGAAAATAATTAGATGACACAGCTCATTTGGGCAATGTTGACATCCACTGTGCACTTCGGTGCTCTCCAACATGCAGCGGCAGCTACCTCTTCACCTGAGCCCCAGCACCCAGCCTCTCTTGTTTCTTCCAAAATAGAAACCCACAACTAATCATTATGATACACTGTGGCTTGATAGTTCAAAAGATGTTGAGAAGTGATTTGCAAAGGATCTGTAATTAAGGCCATGAACTACAAAGAGAAATAAATCTCTGTATTACACTTAGGAGGATCTGAACTACATTTTTTTAAAAAGAAGACAGAAAACGTTACATAAACTAACCCTACCAGAACTGAAATCTGGGACAAGTCTCTCATTAATTTTACTAAGCAGGTGTCAACACAATACTGTCTTGACAATACACATGGAAAATGCCTGATTGACAAGAAATAAAGCTAATAATACTATAGCCACTCAAATACTTTGTTCCTTCACGTTGATCTATTTTTAAAAAAATCAGATTTCTATGAGAAGAAAATGTAAGCATTTCAGTGTTTTTACTATGAATACTCAACCTCACAGCTACAGGCTGTCAGGATCATCTGTCCTACTTTACCCATTTGATTTTTTAAAAACAGAGACTATTCTGAGCAACCCATTCCTTTGGTACAGATGATTGATATTCCACTGTGCGTCTGCTTGCATAGTGCTTAGATAGAAAGGTCATATTTATATTTTGTTTTATGTACATAATACCATCTCACCCACACTCTTGAATATTTTGCTTTAGCACCAAAGTGGCCCCCTAGCTACTGTACTGATGACCCAAAAAGGTGCCAGAACATTGACGTGCAATTCAGTCCCATTCCTAATCATGGAGGTCTGACTCGGTTATAGCCTTGAGCAGCAAGAAAAATATCAAAATCTTATGTAGAGAAAAAGCTACCAGCCATAAAACAAACATGGAGTTTACTAAAAATGTGCTGCTGTAGAAGTAGCCTCTTTGCGAAGCTAGCCAGGAGGTAATACTACAATGGTCCACCGACTACAATGACCCCACAAACCTTTCTGATCTGAGATTATTATTATTCTTTTATCAATGGACTGACTAGTTTTTGTTGCAAAGACTGTAACCTTTCAGCTCATTATATGCTTTTCAAGCTGCCTCTAGCTGCTTCACCTTTTGATTTCACTGGGAGATGAAGTTACATTGCTTTAAGTGCAATTTTATCTTAAATGTTGGGATTCTCTGACTGAAGAATCTGTTAACACTATATGATTGCCATCTTATGGAGGAGCAGAACATGCTACTAAGTAAATTAACAGAGAACCAAAGCTTTTAAGCTATAGAACAGAAATTTCCCATAGGGAGTGATCACAAGTTTCAATGTGTGAGAAATCTCCAGAAATAAAAGTAGTATTATTATTATTAATAAACTAGTATGTGCATTTTGCATACAATTTCTCAACTGAACATTCCAAGGGATGCAAAAGGGCATATGACAAAAAACAAACAAACAGGAAACTGAATTTTCAGTGCAAAATTATACAGTGTATGACCATATTCTCTCAGTCTGAGAAGGGCAGTTGAGGAGAATGAGAAACAGAAATGAGAGGCCATGGGGGTCATTCAATAATGTATGTGCTTGGAAGGTGTTCTGTTTTGGATGGATTTTCTTTGCAAAACATAACATCCTGAAACATATTGTCTCTTGCAGACTCTTATACTCCAGGGTTTTTCTTTATACTGCACTGACATATACAGTTGGATGCTGCAATGAAGTGCACAGTTGTATTCAATAAATGGGCCAGTAAAAGAGACTTACCAATGAAAAACCTATAGTGCAAATCTCACAAAACTCTCCTTTCCATGCATTGAGGGATGAAGAACTTCAATGCTTGCCCATTATTCATAATTTGCACAGCTTTATTAAAATTGGAGAATATAGTGTGAGGGGAAAAGAGTGCTTGCTTGGGAAATTATTTAACAATCTTAAGAAGTTCAACCTAGGCATGTCTTTTTTTAAGTTCTTATGTCAGGAGGTTATTTTCAGTTGACTCTAATTAACATTCTAAATGGCCACTAGCAAGTACAACTGCAAATAATACAGGTATAGAGAAGTACAGAAAGCAATACCTTCAAAAGAAGATGCAGTACATTTATGGAGCACTGTGATGACAGAAATGCAAAGTTGTGTTACCCATTGGTTTCCTCTTCTGTTGAGACATCTAGTCTAGACAGCTTATGTTGAAGTTTGTTTCTGTGGCATGTTTCTGTGGTATCTGCCATACAGGATATTCTGCTATGTACCTGGCATGAATATAATGCGATGGATAGAATTTCCTTTAAAAAAACAAAACAAACTCAAACTGCCCTTAGACATGTTTTGCCTTCAGATACTATGAATTATAATCAGTCTTCACAGCGAGTACATGCACGTTTACCCCTCTTTCCCAGTGAGAGAGTTGATGTCTTGGGGCTCATTTGCACATGAATGTATGCCACTCTACTTTATCACTGATTATTTATTATAAAATGACTCAACAGCTAACATGAGAACTGCCTCCACACACCCACAAAGGAACTGTCAGGTGAAAAGATGAAATCTATCAGGGGAGGGGGGAGAATTGCAGTAGCTGCAATTAAACCCTTGAGCAGCTAAACAATAGGTAGCCATCTTCACATAGCAGGGGATGAGCATTGAAACGCCTGTGAAACAGACTCTTGACAAAAAGAAGTGACTATTCAGGGTGGAAGGGCAGCTCATGGATCACAGAGCTCTGTGCCTCGGTCACCCCAGGCCTGATAAAATGGTTCGTGTTTAAATTAGGGGCAGTACTTCCATTAGATTAGACAGAGGAAGGCACCCACCTGCTGGAGGGCAGTGATGGCAGCCCCACAACTGTTGCTCCCATAGCCAATTCCCCTCTGCCAGATGACAGGACTGCCTGTACACAAAAAGACACAAGTGTGGATGGAAGTGTGTGTACAAATCCCCTCTTTGTGTAGTGGCTTTAGCAAGTAAGTCCCTCAGCTTTTACAGGATACTTGTGAAGGAACAGCCGTGTGGGTTGCTTGCAATGAGCTCTGCAAACAGCTTGGTAGCAAGCATACTCACTGGCTTGGCTTTCTTCTTTAAAATATTGCTCCTGTTACCTAAGAAAAGGAAGATGAAAGCACACTCTGGAAAATACCGTGCAAGTATTCCAAAGAGATTCAGAATGCTAGAGCTGTGACAGCACATTCTGAGAAAAATGCCCAGTGAAGACAAAAGCCTGAATCAACAGGAACAGGTGAATGGTGCCTTCCTTTGTCCTGTCACAACAGCTCATGTTGAAATTGAAATCTTCTCGATGCTTCCGAATGTACAAGAAGTAAAGGAGCAGAAGAGAGAAGATTAATACCTGCCCACTCATTTCCACTCAATAAGTAATGATACCAAATAGACAAGTAATAAAGTACATCAAGAAAACACTACAGAGTGTTTTTATTGTGCAGGGCAGTTTTATGGAACTATTTATCTGAACGATGCAAAACAGCGGTCCATAAACTTGCATTTATTCCCCCATCTGCAACATGAAAACAGAATATGTCAAGGCCTGGCATGCCAAGTTTCTGTATGAAGAGTGAAAACCGACCAGTGAAGGAATCCAGTAGGTGAAATATTAAACAGAATCCATGAAAACTAATTAAGCAAACCTAACGCAAATCCAGGGAATTCAGCAGGCAAAATATTAAGGCAGTGTAATCATGCAGCAGCAGTTTCAAAGCCAGGCAAGCAAATGGGGATGGTTGATATCCTGAGGAACTGGACAATGAAGCATGTTGCACTGATTGACTGGAACATACTGGGCCGGCCCAATCATGAGACGAAGTGATGTGACTGCCTCAGGCATCAGACTCTGCAGGGGAAGCAGATCTCAATGTAGGTCTTTATTCCCCACTTGTTGCTAATGTTTTATTCAATGCTTTATTAAAGAATGTTTTATTTAATGGTTTATTCCCCACTCACCCCTTCTTCCCTGGTGGGAAGGGAGTGCTATTCTGTGGTTCCTTGGGCACCAAACTGTCTTGTGCCGGCCCTGGGAACATGCAGCAGGGTCTCCTGTGGAATCATTCCAGAGATTTTCTGCTTATAGATGACTTTCTCCTCCATAGATCTACATTCACAGTCTGGAAAGCTGGACTCTTCAGTAATGAATGTTTGCAAGCCCATGTGCTAACCCCCCCAGCCCGGGAGCCAGCCCATAAATAATGAGACAAGACAATGATGTATGGGATTAAAATAGGCCACAACTTTATTGATTTCAGTTGTAGGACACCTTGGGCTTAGGCACTGGACAACATCCCTCTCAGCCCAGTTGGGTTGGAGGATACTCAGGGCTGACAGGTGTGGTGAGGGAGACTGCAAAACGAGAATTCACATAGCATGCCCCCCACTTCACCTAATGTAGATAGTTTGCCCTAATGCTGCCACTCAGGGCCAGGGACTCCCACAATTAACCCTTTAACAAGCCTTGCAAACACTGCCACATGGGGGTGCATAATAATGCTCCCCCCCAATTCTGAAGACCGACTAGGAGAAGGTCGGCTAGAGCATTCTCTTCCCTGGCCCTCGCTCTGCCCCCCAGCCTGAGCCGATTGGCTAGCTGAGGAGGGGGCGGAGTGACGGCCCAGCAAGCAAGGTGGGTGTCACCCAGGCTTGGGAAGCCTGTGCTGGGTCGCAAACCCTGCCCATCGCTTAGATGGATAAGATGTACGGTAATTCTCAGCCCCTAATCCTGGCAAGCACTACAGCAGAAAGGTTCCTTCCATTATCTAAATATGATTATCATGGACTCTGCATCAGTCAGTATCTAAGCAGTTATTTACAGAATGACTAAATGACAGTCATCCGTGGACTAGGAAAGGATCCCCTATGTCAATGTTAGGGAATGTGTGACCTTCCTGAAGTCTATTTTTGAAAATTTATAAACTATATGTACAAAAAAATGAGAGCTGTGTATAACATGTTTGAGAACAAAGTATGTAAGTTTTTAGATTCCAGCTCCCATCATTCCCAGCCAACAAGAACAATGTGTGCTGTAGCTGTAGAAAAACAGGAGGCCACAGAACTCAAAGTACCTTGCTCTTCAGTGCAATCCACAATAGCACCAACAGTAGGTTAGGCACCTCGTGGCAGATGAGATAGAATCAGTAATGAGGCGAAGATATGACCAGGGTTGGATCTAGACACATGAAAAAAGCGTTTCAGAAAAATGTGTTGCAAACTTCATAAAGGGAAACCACATTGGCGAAAGACGGGACTCCACATCTGCCATCTGGTGACACAACGTTATAACGCATATCAAGCACTTTTCCTTTACTAATGTAGCTGAGTCCCAGGTGTCTAAGAGCAGCACAAGGTGTAGCAGCAGCAGCAGCCACAGAATCTAGAAACTCTGAAAAGAAGAAGAAGAAGAGTTTGGATTTGATATCCCGCTTTATCACTACCCTAAGGAGTCTCAAAGCGGCTAACAATCTCCTTTCCCATCCTCCCCCACAACAAACACTCTGAGGTGAGTGAGGCTGAGAGACTTCAGAGAAGTGTGACTGGCCCAAGGTCACCCAACAGCTGCATGTGGAGGAGCAAGGAATTGAACCCAGTTCACCAGATTACGAGTCCACCGCTTTTAACCACACCACACTGGCTCTCACACTGGCTGTTAAAGGGTCAGAGGTGACAGAAACATTTAAATAGCTGACTTCATCGGGTCATTTCCTGCAACAAGAAATAATAAACTGATGAGGAGCTTAATGTATTGTAACAGGATCTCCTCCTCTTGAGGATAGCGTTCATCCTAAATATAACCTTCTTTTCGTGTAGAACCTTGCCAGCTGAGCTGTCCAGCAGCCAAACGGCACTTTTACTGGGTATTTGGGCTTCCCATCTGATCCACTATTGTATATGCTCCTGAGGCCAGATCAGTGATGGAGGGCGAATCAGGTTTTAAGATGCTGTTTGGGTCGTTGGGGGGCCCAGGCAAGGTAGGGCTGTCCAGGCTGCCTTCTGGAATGCTGAGGGTTTCTGTATGTCTTCAGTGAGAGTGGAGAGGTACATGGGGCCCCATGTTTCTTGCTTCTGAAGACGTCTCTCCAACATCTGGGTCAACCAGGATCCTGGTAGCTGGGCAGAGGTGGAGCCATCAGTGGGAAGCGACTGAATCAAAACAGCCAAGCCTACCCTTCAGTTGTTGCTGGTGGTGGAATGGACAGCAGGTTTTCAGAAATACTCTTAAAAAAAACAAAAACCTGCATGCTAACAGCCTGAATGCCTTTTCTCAACTGCAATCAGCCAATCACTTCACAATAACCTATCATTTGAACCAACCTTGTCAGAATAAAACTCTGATGCAAAAGAATAATCCTGTGCAAGAAAAACAAGTGATTTCCCAACTCTCATTTGCTAACACATAAAGTTCTCAGCAGACAAGCAGTTACCGAGTTGACTCTGCTGTGAAAGGGCCCTTAAACCCAACTGCTTCAGTCTGCGTTCTGGCAGAGGATGCTGGACTCTCTCCTTTTGCATTACCATGTAATTTTGTTTCAGGAAGCCATTACACGATTCACTTTTCTTGATGGAAGCAAAAAGAGCCTGGATAGTGAGAGGCCACTATAAGACTTAATTTGTTCATTTGACCATGGAGTATTTGCAACTGACATGGCTGGTATTAGCAATTCAAACAGGCAAGGCTGTGGGGGTGACTCACACTGAGTTGATTGTATCAACCACAGGCTGGGCCTGCATAAAATGGAATCTGTAGGTGACTTGGAGTTTGTTTGGTGTGTGTGTGTGTGTGAAACCATAACTAGAAGCTGAAGTGTGCAACATAAACTGATAGCAATAAAATCTAGTAATGTATTTCTGTCCTCTTGTGGATCTCATTGACGTCCAAATAGAAGAATTTAATTTCTTTCAAGGTTGGACTATTTCTATTTTAGCTTATTGCCAAAGGCATCCCTTAACTAATTAGTGCAGTCATAGCAACCAACCTCTTGGTATCAGCTTGTCAATCTATACTACTTTAAAAACTATAAGTACCTTCTTCTGCTCAATTATTTAAGTACATTTTCTCCAACTGCTCACATGGGTTTATATTTGTTAAATGTATCTTTATGGGAGATAGAATTAGTGAACCTGTGAGACGAGTCCTGGTAGTAGCACTATGAAGTCTCACAAAGGTTAAATCAAAGTTAAACTAAGGCATTTATATTAAAGGAAAAATAAATGCCAAGTGGACTATTCCGTTGGCTGTCATCTAGCTAAGTTTTTTTCCCCTGATTGTAAAAATACTGGGACAAACACTGCAGATTCCCTTAGCGCCTCACTTAGTAATCAATCAATCAATTAAATATTTATACAGTAGTTTTCTGGACCAAGTTCACCCAAGGTGGTGGGAAAAAATACAAGAAACCAACAATATAATTAAACCAGCATAAGAAGTAAGGCAAAACATCAATAAAGCAGCAGCATGACCAATAAAACATATCCATTAAAAGCTATATAAAACAGGTGGGTTTTCAAAGTCTTTTTAAATATGGCAGCCAAGGGAGTCAACAGCATATCCCTTGGGAGGGAATTGCATATAGTGGGGGCCACTATAGGGGGAGTAGTTATACCCCAGGACTGGGGAACCTTTGACCTTCCAGATGTTGTTGAAGTACAGCTCCCATCATCACTAGCCATTGGCCATTCTTGCCCCATGAGGCCAATGGGAGCTACAGTTGAGCATCATTTGGAAGGCCAAAGGTCCCCACATGTGAGCTATACACCAGGGGCAAAGAGCGATCCTATTCAAGTGATAACATTGAAGGGAAGGAGTTGTAGCAGAGAGGTAAAGAGGTAACATGGGAGAACATATTAAATGAGTTCATTCCTTGGGGGCCAGATAAATTACATCCTACAGTAGTAAATGAACTTGTAGGTATAATCTCAGGCCCTCTGTCCAATTTCTTTGGAGAATTCTTGGCGAACAGGTGAAGTACTGCAGGACTCTTTCCTGTACCCCATGAAGAAATTCAGCACTGGTTTCTCAAGAAAAAGTCATTAAATTTATTTCACAGTTTCTTGAAACAATTTTGCAGTACAATAGAAACATATATAAAACAATTATATATAAAAAATGTTTTCAAATACGTTGCAGATTCTGACCAAGATAAAAATTTCCAATGAGTTGGCTTGTTGAAAGAAGAAAGCTTTCAACAGGTGCTAAAAGACCATAGAGACTGTCAGCCTGATCTGTAACAGGACAGAGTTCCAAAGGGGAATTGCCACTGCAGTAAAGGCCTGATTTGAGCACTGGGCAGAATGGACCTCCTGGTAAGAAGGTATCTGTCTCCTGCAGTGAATTATAAGTATATGAGAGATGAAACAATTTTTTAAGATACCCTAGTCGTGGCAGCCTGATCTTTCTTTCTTTCTTTCTTTCTTTCTTTCTTTCTTAAATAGAACTACTAGTTTGGTAGTTCAGGGAAACACTTTGGACATATCTTGATTGCAGCAAGGCTTTTGACAAAGCCCTCAAAAATTCTCATTGACAAATCTAGGGAAATGTGGGCTAGACAATGCTACTGTTTGATGGACTTGTAGCTGGTTGATAGAATGACCCCAAGAGTGCTCCTAAATGGCTACTCAATCCTGATGGCACAGCTTGAAAACCTGCTGGCACAGGCTGAAGAGATAAATGTCCTATCAGAAAAAAGACATTAAATGCTGAAAGGTATCTGGTGAGAGTGTGGATGAGATCTGCAAAAGTTTTTTAAAAAATATCAAGTTAAACTTGATTAATTTGGGCAGCAGGTGGGCAGGGAGGGGTGAACACTTTTGACAAGGTGAGGCGTTTGTGCATACAGAAAGTTCTCTTGCTGATCTGTCACCAACACAGGACGTGTCCACAGCACATTCCTTGCTATTAGAGAGTCACTCGCCCTTTTGGATCATGACTACACAATGCTGAATCCTCTGAGCTGCAACTGATGATTTTGCAGCTAGGTGGACTTTGATTAAGATGTATTGTTTTTCGAAAAGCAAGTTTTTAAAAAATAAAAATCACTTGCATTAAGCAGTCAAAAATGTACGGTATGTCTTCGATTTCAAAAGTTATTAAATAAATGTTTGTTTTCCTCCAAAAACAAAAAACTCAGAGCAATACTCATTGCAGCCCTGTTGGGGTAGGTTAAGCTAAAAGATAATGACTGGCTGAAGAGCACACAGTGAGCTTCACAGCTCAGTATAGATTTGAAGTTGGGTCTTCCTAGTCTGGTATTCTAACCATTAGATCATCATAGTGGTAATAGTTGCTAAGTCATAGTTCTTAAGCCTCATCCTATATGTTGCCTCCCAAAAAAGCTTTCTACACACACTCATTCATGAGTTATCATGCATTTCTGTTCATTTGCCAGCCAACAGAATGGGCTACCCAAGTTACATGGGCCCGAAACACATACAAATGCCAAGATTCTCTGCGCATCTTTTTTTTTTTATAGGTGTCTATGGGAGATAGTAGACTAAATGCAATTCTATGGTGCCTCAACAAAAAGAGTGTGTCCCGGATCTCAATAAATAGCAGTACTATTCAATTGTGCTTTGGTCAAGCCTCACACAGAGCACTGCTCTGGTCACCACAGTTTAAGATGGATATCAATAAAGTGGAACATGTTCAGAAGAATGCGACAAAGGGAGGGAGAGGTATGGCGACCAGTTCCTATGAGGACAAGCTGAAGGAGTTCGGTAAGTTTAGATTGGTAGAGGAGACAATGGTAACTATCATCTCAAAATATTTGAAGGGCTGTTAGATAGATGATGGAATTCATTTGTTTTCTGCAGAGTAGGATCCAAACATAAATGTTACACTATTATTAGAGGGGCCCAGGCTGACAAGCATCAAAGTATTTTAAAAATACTAAGTATTTAAAGCACATAACTTCCCTCAAAGAATCTCTGGGAGCTGTAGTTTAAGGGTTCTGGAAATTGTACCCCTGTGAGGGATAAATACAGTTCCCAGGAATCTTTGTACGAAGTCATGTGTTTTAAATGTATGGGCCATCCTTCTTTGTAGTGCAATGCAATGAATTTAATTTAAATTCCATAGTGACATAAAGCTGGGGTGGGTATTTTGATATGTATCAAATTTTAATTGGGTTATATAACCAACCTTTGGCTGACTCAGGCAATAGTACTGTTAAGAACAAGAAAAGTATTATTATTATTATTATTATTATTATTATTATTATTATTATTATTATTTGTTGCTGTTGCTGTTGAGATCTGTATACTGCCCTTCATCCAAATATCACAGAGCAGGTCATAACATAAGAATACTAAATGAGAACACAGGATACATAAGAGAAACAAAAACAAACCAATAACCCTCTTCCCAAAAACACATTTAAAACAGCTAATAAATATTGGAAAGGAGGGCCTTGGAAGTCCCATCTATACACAGCATGGGAGTAGCCAAGGGGGAGGGGGAGAGGCAACTGCCCCCCCCATCAATAAAAGTCAATAAAAATGGATAGGTAACTGAGGTTCTGGCCCCCCTAATGAACGACCTGCCCCCCCAACAAAAACCCTGGCTACGCCCATGATACACAGAATGATATTGTGAAAGCCCTGCTTTGTAATACATCTACATTAATGAAAAATCACATATTTCTATGGTTGCAATAAAACAAATAAATATCCCAAAATAGCACAGTAAATATAAAAAACCTTGGTATGCCCAGGAGTTCCCCCACTACATCCTCTTACCTATAAGGCAGATTAGGCTGAGAGATAGCCACTTGCTCTGTGCTGCCCACTGAATTTCATGGAGGCATGGGATTTGAATCCAGAGCTTCCAAGTCCAAAGCTGTAATTCTATATGTAACAGGCCAGAATTACACCAGAATCAATAAAACGTAATCACAAACATGTCTAGAATTGCAACCTAAATATTTAGCTGCAGCCACACTAGTTGTTTTTGTAGTGTTGATTATCTGAAACAGCCTCCGTCATACAATGCTTTCAGGTCAAACAATCCCCTAACAAGAAAAATACTTGGAAGACAAATCTTCATTAGAACAACTGACCATTACAAAATAAAATTTATCTGTATTCTGCACCAGCCAGTCACATAATGTGATGTTCCCAAACACCAAGTGTAAAAAAAAGCATTAAAAAGGATGAAAAAGCACAACTCCTATAATCATATAGAAATTCACACAGAAAAGATATGTGGGACTGAAGAAAATTAACTTTGGCTTCGGTTCAGAAAGGCATACATTTCTTTTTATATTCGTTGATTTGGAGGTTAAAAATCTTTCAGCTATAGGACAAACAGCTGTTACCTGGCTGGCATTTCCTCTCCTTGCTGTGTTATAGATATCAGCTCTATTGAGCTTTATACAACTTCAGTATCCCCAGGTCCTGGGTGCATTATCTGTCAAACACAGCGGAACCTGTTTTGCAATATTTCCCTCACAGCTTATCCAAGCTTTTCAGGCCTTGAGAGAAATGGCGATATACAGCATAATGACTTTCCAATCATCTCTCCCTCCCTCTACATGCACACACAAACACACACACCCTACCTTTCCTGAGGCAAGAAAACTTGTACAAAATGATACCACTCTTCTCTTTAAAAATGTTTAAATTAAAATGTTAAATGCCTTTAATTGAATCACGTCCACTTCCAACACACACCTTAAGCCAAGATACAGCAGCTAAAGATGGCACATTGTCAAATCACCAGCATGGCATACAATATTATGCTCCGTAAAATATGTTTTTAATGAGATATACTGCCCTGAGATCTTTTGATAAAGGGTGGTATATAAATTGAAATAACAGCAATAATAGTAACAACAACAACAACAACAGAGAAATTGATAAACATACTAATTTCTTCTTGTTGGTATGCCAGTGTTATGTTCAGTATAAAACTTGATTGCTGTGTAGTTTCTGATGAGACAAGGGTGCATGTGGTTAGATTTGTGCTACTGTGTGCCAGTCCAAAACAGGCAATTGATTCTGCGTATGGCTGCATGCTCCCTGCCTTATGGGGTAATCACATAGTAAGCCACTGTCTCTAGCTGCTTAATGAAAGCTCTGTTACGTGCACAGACATCCAATACAGTTTCACACAGCTACTCCCAGATTCATTTGGAATTAAGTACATCCAACTGTACACTGTTTGAGAGCACAGACCACAGTGAATGAAAATGCAATTTTTATCTTCCAATCTTTGTTGCTCTTTGAAAAGCAGTTTCACTTCACCAGCCTAGGCAACAGATCATCTGTGACTTTAATGGCATTGTTTCCGTTGTGTTATGTCATCTCATTTCATGTTACTAGTAGGTAGCAAGAAATATGATAACATGACATGCTGTACCGTGGAGTGCTGTTGAATAGGATGCATCACGTCAAAAACATCATGGGGAGCAGGCTTCAAAATGAATGGGGAAGGTATATAAATGGATGCATAACTGGTGGAGCTTAAAATGTTCAGAAGTTCATGTGGGGGGGAGAGAGAAAACAATAGTTAAGAAGTCATCTCAGAAAATTACTGTGCCATCTACCCAACAGTCTTCTTTTCCAGTACGTTTCCAAGCACAATTTAAAGTGTTGATGCTGACCTTTAAAGCCCTAAACGGCCTCGGCCCAGTATACCTGAAGGAGCATCTCCACCCCAATTGTTCAGCGTCGAGGGCCTTCTGGCGGTTCACTCACTGCGAGATGTGAGGTTACAGGGAACCAGGCAGAGGGCCTTCTCGGTAGTGGCACCCGCCCTGTGCAACACCCTTCCATCAGATGTCAACTATCCGACTTTTAGAAGACATCTGAAGGCAGCACTGTTTAGGGAAGTCTTTAATGTTTGATGTTTTATCGTGTTTTTATTATTCTGTGTGGTCCTTCAGTCTGTTAGGACCACAACTTCCATCGTCCCTGACTATTGCACATTATGGTTGCAGTTGATGGGAGTTGAAGTCCAACAACAGCTGGAGGTTTCCCATTTTGGATATAGTTACAATATATAGAGGGACACGGGTGGCGCTGTGGGTTAAACCACAGAGCCTAGGACTTGCCGATCAGGAGGTCGGCGGTTGAAATCCCCATGATGGGGTATGCTCCCGTCGCTCGGTCCCTGCTCCTGCCAACCTAGCAGTTCAAAAGCACGTCAAAGTGCAAGTAGATAAATAGGTACCACTCCGGCGGGAAGGTGTTTCCGTGCACTGCTCTGGTTCACCAGAAGCGGCTTAGTCATGCTGGCCACATGACCCGGAAGCTGTACGCTGGCTCCCTTGGCCAATAAAGCAAGATGAGCACCACAACCCCAGAGTCGGTCACGACTGGACCTAATGGTCAGGAGTCCCTTTACCTTTACAATATATAGAAACATCAATGCAAGATTGCACCTTATTAAGACTAACAATCCTACTATGGAAGTTAAGCTGTAAAAAAAATGCTCATCTACCTATGAGAAGTAATAAACATGATAATTATATAGATAATTCTTTAATAAATTATGTATGCATAAGAACAGTTTGGATATCTATCAGCAAAATACTTATTTATTTGGCCCAGCATATGCAGATTACTCATTCTTCTAAGAACATAACCTGTGGCTTGGGGTGGGGGTGGGGATAGTGAGACAGACTGAGAGGGACAACAATTTAATATTTCAGAAATCCATGAGGCTTGATATCATAACCTCGGCATTTGAAAGTAGCTGGAACAAATGCCAAAGGTCATAGGGGTGAGAGAGTAGCATATCACAATATAAATTGCTAAGAAAGTAGGTGGAAATGGAGCTGGAATGCAGCCCAGGAAGCCATGGAGTGATGTAATAGAGAGACAAAGCAGCCAAGGTTGTGCCTTTCTTGAGCAAGATGTAACTGAGGAATCTGCAACTGAACTAGAGCTGGGATATATGTGAAATTTGCTTACAAATATGTGTATTTCCTTAATAATGCATACATGACCATTGTTCAATGCAGGCATTAGGTGCTTTTGCTGTATGAGAAAAGTGTCAGCAGCACTACAGAAAACAACCCACCCACCATGAAAAAGCTTTTTGCACTTCTAGAAAATGACAGAATTCTCAACTTTGGAATAGTAGTCTAAGACATTTCCCTGCATAACAAGGCTCTCCATAATCCGATTTCTATTTTATTTTGTACTAGGGGCAGACCATGGTGGTAAATAACTTGGTGGCACTGTTTATCCATCACTTTAAACCATAGTTTGAATTAAACTACTTTAAATGGTTTACATTTCAATTAAGCAGTAAATGTCTGAAAATTGTGCCTCAATATGCAGGAGACTATAGAAGAACTTACAGTGGTACCTCGGGTTACAGATGCTTCAGGTTACAGACGCTTCAGGTTACAGACTCCACTAACCCAGAAATCATACCTCAGGTTAAGAACTTTGCTTCAGGATGAGAACAGAAATTGTGCGGCGGCAGCGGGAGGCCCCATTAGCTAAAGTGGTACCTCAGGTTAAGAACAGTTTCAGGTTAAGGACGGACCTCCGGAATGAATTAAGTTCTTAACCTGAGGTACCACTGTAGTTTGCTTTATTATTGCTTTATTATTTCTGAAAGTCAACCTCTGAGGGTGCCTAAGTACATAGTGTTGAACCAAATTTCTGACAAGTTCTGGGGAGTGGGGTAGAGTAAAGCTGAGGCAAAGTAAACTAAGGCAAAATCATTGTATCCTGGCTATCCTCCTGTAGTATACCCACTAGGTGTGATTCTTGCCAATTGAGCAAAGAAGTGTCTGCCTAGTCCTAACCCAATGTGGTCAGCAAAGGAATGTCATCTAAATCTTCCATGCTTCATGCCTGAAGCACTGGGGGGGGGCCTGGCAGACAACACATTGTATTTCACAATCAGCACCTTTAATTTGCTTTCTACCCCAATATTTCAACAAACTGTAGAATGTCTATTGGGGCAGGGGTGGGAGCAGCTCCTCGGGTAAAGTCCATGGCACATATAAGCTTAACTTGCCATCCTTACAGGCAAGTTGTAACTGCTGCAACTTAATGATGGGACAAAAAGTCAACAGTGGTGAAAAAGGCTTCTAAGAATTGCCCGGTCCCTTGCTGCTCTTGTTTACCTACAACAAGTATGTTACTTGCCGATAAATGAAACAAAACAGAGAAGAACTGGGCACGTATGCCCCACATTTACTCACCAGCTTCATTGTTGACAGAGAGGCCTGTGGGCAAACAAGAAACCAATATAGCCTTGCATGCTCAATTGAAAGTTGACAGCATCAGTAATATTCTTTTGTTAGCCGACTGAATGTGAATGAACCAACACACTAATTACATAAAAATGCTGCGCACAGTAACCGAGTCATTTCCTAAGGCAAACAACAAAATAAAACACATACCCTTGATTCCTTGTGGGCAGATGTAACTACAGGTACATCGTAATAGTTCTGGTTTGTTTTAAGTGTGGTTAACATCACCTGAAAATCAATGGTCTTTTAGTATGATTTCTTTTTTAAGGATGTGGAATTCACTCCCCCAAGAAGTAGTGATAGCCAGCAACTTGGATGTCTTTAAACTATCAAAAGTTATCAAAGGTTACTAGCCACAATAGCTATGTTCTGCCTCCACTGTTGAATGCAGTATAGGGGACTCACAAGTGGGGAGAACGCTGTTGCGCTTCCCTTAGGCATGTGTTTGGTTGCTGTGAGTTTAGGATGCTGGTCTAGATGGACCAGATTCAGAAGGCTTATATAACATTCTCAAGAAAGACTCACATTCAATTAAACTTGGATTTCATTTCACATCTTCTTCTTTTTTTTCTTTTTTTTGAACTATATAGGAAATAAAGAGTCATGCTTACTGACCTTTTCCCAGTGTCAAGATTATCTGAATAACATTTCTGTTTTTCACTTCTTTAAAATTGACTTGCCATTATTCTTTCCTTAAGGTGCCTTTTAGAATCCAACTAGATGTGACATTAAATGCACCTGTATTTAGCAGGCAGTTTTTTAATACTGAAAATAGCTGTGAATGGACTGATAATTATTGAGAGTATAGAAGACAAGGAATGGGAACTTTAAGGCTTTCTCCTTGTCCTGCAGTCCTAACTAGGGAGGGTGAGGGGTGGGAATATGACTCAGTACACATTTGAAGCTAAGTCTAAGAAACTCACACATTATGAAACAATATGTGAACTGAAACAAATCTATCCTTCAAAATTTGCAGTTATCTGAATTTTGTTATGCAGTTCTCCAACCAATTTTTACAAAAAGCAAGTATTTTAGGGAAAACTGCACAAAAATGAAGGTTTGAGTGAAAACTACATACAGAAAAGCATTATATAAGGGGAAAGTATTTGCAAAACTGTGTACATTGGTCAAAACTACATATAAAATGTGTTTAATTGGGAGAAAATCATGCTAAAAGGCTGATGAATTTGCCATAAAGATTTTTTAAAATTCACAAGTTGCTGCAAAATGTGGGAAACCATATCTGTTATTGGAGCAATGAGAAACTGAGATAACTGAGATAAAAAAAATACTAATTTGAAGCTCCCGTATGCCTTGGAAGGAAACACTCACACCTGCCTCAATTGGCTCCAATGCAATTTTCATCAGGATTGCATTTTTGTCAGAGCTGTGACTGGAAGGGAATGCCTGCATTCCTATCAATCACTATTTTTATTTAAAAAACATGTACATTGCATGTCTACCTTGGCCCTAAGTTGGCCTCAAAGACTTCCGACTTCATTTTATCTAAACCAGATGCATAATTGGTTGTACAGTAGTAATCTCAATCTATGTCTTCGTAAATGTTTACAAGTGCCTCTTTTTCATTATACATTTTAGAATGGACAGGCCTACATATTGTAGAAAACACTGTCAGAGCACATTTGGCACATTAGGTAGATAGTGTTGTCTGGTTTCTCCTCTCTGCTCCCTCAAAATTCTAGCCAACCCCAATCCACTCATTGATGTTTTTGTGCCACATATCCATCCAAGCCTAGATCTTGATGCTTTTAACAGCAACAGCAACAGCAGCAGCAACAACAACAACAACAACATGCTTTTGTACCCACCATATCTGCCTGGGTTGCTCAGACACTCGGGGGAGCTTCTAACATAATATACAAAAATGTTTTAATTTTTTTATACTGGGCACTTTACTAATGCTATTTTAAAATATGAAATAACAACCTTCAGAATATACAATATGTATGTCATTTAAAAACTGCTAGGTTAAGGCTGCCATACGTCCTGGACATTACTGGGACTTCAAAGGTGGAACTGATGTCCAGGGGAAATTTCCAGAATCTGGTGCTTTGTTCTGGATCTTAGGCAAGTCAATTAAAAAATTGGGTTTGTCTTAAAAAATCTCAACAGCTTTTGGGGGTCCTATGCTAGGTGTGACAACAAAAAATGGCTGACTAAATGTTTTCATGAGGAGGGAGAGTGCTTTCTTTGTGGGAGAGGGCAAAATGGTGCTTGAAAGTTTGACAATAAGCCAGCTCCCATCAAGAATAAGCAGATATTCCCTGAAGTCCAGCAGATGCTCATTCATTCCTTTGTGTGTCAGGAAGAGGTATTTAAGGTTTAACTTGGGAGACAGAAATAATCTCTCTCCAGACTAACATTCTATTGTTCCATTGATTTACCTGAGAAAAACAAATGTTTCCTCCTTACCTGTGGATTTCTTTCCTAATTAAAATGCATGAATCACTTTAGATTATATTTACCTAAGGGGATATCAGTAGTGCCCTTTAGTATTATGAACTTTTAAAATAAAATACAGAGTTTAAAAAGTTGTCAAACCCAGCATTTTTTTCATTAATATCACTTGGAAGCAATATCAGAAAAGACACAGGATATTAACACTGCAAGCCCATCAATAAGCACATGTCAAAGATACTTTATTTCAGCAGCTGCTTTTGTGAGGATGCTTAAGGAATTGAGCTCTGAAATTTAAGACTTTACACTTGAAGATTTTATCATGCCAGAAAACCTGCAGCCAAATATCAGCATATGAAATTCAGAACCTGAATAGGTGACAACCGACTGAAACTCTCAATCACTTATATAAGCTTATACACATACATTTAAATAGTATCATCAACTAAACACTGACATGGAGTGTGTATTTGCACTGTCAGAATGTAAGGGCCCATACAAGAGGATTCCTAAATCATCAAATGTGTGTGTGTGTGTGTGTGTGTGTGTGTAGTGTACAATGAAATCATTAAAAATCATAATCAGATGTCTGTCTTTTAAATGCCTGGTGTACAAAGCAGTGTATGAAACCTGCTTATTTTGCATTGAGAGATGTTCACATAAGGATCCAGGGCTGGTTTTGTTATGGGGGGTGGAATGCACACGCGTGCGCACACACACACACACACACACAGGGTTCTGGACCCTGGTCAAGTTGGGAGGTGGGGAAACAGGTAAATAAAATCTTCCACATGACATACAGTCAACTTGCCACTTCACAGAAACTTTAGCATATTTACAGTGGAAATGGACAGACATCTTAAAGTGTGGTTGTGGAAGTGGTTTTGACACATTCTCTGCATTCCAAGGCATTTGTTTTCAGGGCAGGGGGTGTGTGGCAAAATTACTGCCAATGCATTCAGAGTGTCTGTCTGTCATTATGACTCATCAATCCTCAGGCAGTTGGGTGTATGTCATCCTTATTCAGATATTGCCATTTTCTTTCTGCAGGCATTAAATTTTCATTGTGTCCACTACATGTCCTTTCCCATCACCTGGTCTGTCGGGCTTTCGTATGTCTGTCTTCCTCTGTCTTCTATCAATGAGTGATTTTCTGATAACCTTTTAATGATGAATTTTGTGGTGGCTGCACCGTGTCCTTCCTGTGCTGCTGAAAATATTGTTGTTACTCTACATACCTGTAGGTTCCGACCAAACCAGTGCTGTGGACTTCTAGATAGTTGCCATCAGTAACTATCTCTTCATTTCACAGCTGCATAACAGCAAAAGAGATCAACTCTTATTTATGCTGGTATATACAGTAGTTTTCTTTGGAGGAGAAATAAGAACGAAATCCATGGAAGAATAGAAGCTGAAGAAAGATTACAAGATTTATAGTGTAACGGAAAGAGACCAGCACTATGGGTTAAATATAGTACAACTTATTTGTCTAGATGTCCTTGAGACTTACACAGCACTATCAAACCTATAGTTACGCAAATTTGTTAGATGTACTGGAGGGCAGCCAAAACATCTGAATAATCAGGAGGTTACAGCTTGATTCATATGGTTGCTTTCTGACTTCACAAGGTGATTTTGAGCCGTTGGGTTACATCTACATAGAGAGTGGTGGTGGCAGTGGGTTGGGGGTCAGGTCTGCATTGGACTACCTTGGCATTAAGCAAGCAAAATCTTTTGAAGACCAGATTTGCCAAGCAAGTGATGGAGTAGATCCATTCATAGGACTGCTTTGTTATGCAATTTCTCCACAGCAGACAGAAAGACTAATAACATAGTTTTTGGCAGAAGACAAACTGCAGTGGAATGGAAGCAGTGCTGCAGGCAGCAAATACAGAACAGAAGAGGGACTGATGCATTCCTACATCTCTACATCTAGCCCAGCATCATTTTCCCAAAGTGACCAACCAGATGTGTATGGGAAATCCTCAAGGAAGACCTGAGTGAAACAGTGTACTCCTCTTCTGTAACCGCCAGCAACTGGTATTCAGAAATATGCTGCATCTTCTTTTCTTATATATCCCAGCTCCCCAACACAGGCAACCAGAAAGCATTCTGGACCAGCTGGTAAGGAACTAAAACAGATCCACTTCAGCAACAATTCATTTCCAGTTCATAAAATCAAGAAGACTGTAGATGGCCCAGGCACCTGCTCAGAACAAGGAAGAGCATTTCTGTTAATAATACGAGAGAGACAGACAGACAGACAGACAGACAGACAGACAGACAGACAGACAGACAGACTGGCTGGCTGCTGGTACTTTTTGAAGCTAGAATATGGCCAGAATATTTTAAGATCCTCTAGCAACTGTTTTCCCTTCCCACTGTTGAATTGCTTTGGACCAAATTTCCAGAGTCCCTCCTGCAGTCTTCTTAACAGAAAGGATTTTTGTTATTATTATGTAAGTCCATTTTTTGCACTAGTAACAGACAACTTGTTTCCTCCAGTTCTTTAATGATTCAGACATATAATTACTAATGGAGATAAATCTGTCTGATGAATGTCATCTTTTAAATAATTCACATCTCTTTGATCTGTTTTCAAAGGGTTACTTACTCTTCTGTTAGAATTACAGGTTTGAGTAGGTCACTCTGTTATTTAAAGACACATTTTTTTCTTCCTCCTTTGGTGTCATAGCTGTGTTAGGATAATGACAACCACCCAACTGTCAAGATGGCTAACCTTTTCAGAAAACTGCATTCCACAGTTGCCTCTCACCTTCCTTCACCTTCCTACAATCTTCTCTGAATTCTGCAGGAGTCCCTGTTGCTCAAACAGCATAAAAATGTTTCCAAAGGACAAATGCATCCTTGCAGGTAGCAGCCTACTGTGTACATTGTGCACCCTGTAGGGAAAAGATGAAACAAATGAAGTCTGCCTGGACCAGCATGAACTTTTCTTCCCTCCAGGTGAGCAAAAAACAGCCACCACCGCACAGTCGACCAAAGCATAAGGTACCCATTTCACTACTGGGATTTTGTTTCTCCTCTGGAGGCACAAAGCATATTGTTTCAAAATCCTGTTGCTTCAACAAGACATCCCTTCACAATTGTGAGGCTGTTAGCTCTGCTCATACATAGCAAATCTGAAGTACACTTAGGAGCAACAATAGCAAGAGAGAGCAGATCCACACCATACATTCAAGGCACATGATTTCCCCCGGAACTTGTAGATTTCCCCCCAGAGATATACAGTTCCCAGTGTCCTTAACAAACTACAGTTCCCAGGATTCTTTGGGGGAAGTAGCATACTTTAACTGTGTGTTGGAGATGCTTTAACTGTATGGGGGTCCATATGCTCAAAATCTTGTGGCACCTTAAAAAGTAACACCATGTGAGAAGTGGATTAGTGGTTGACAGGTGTCTCCTCCCTACAGAACATAGATAAACTGACCTGCTGGGAGCCTGAAGGGCCCTGCCCTGCCTCTCTCCACCTGGCTTTGGGTGGGGTGGGGCCTGGAGGGCTCCATAAAGGGTGGCTGCTGCTGCTGCTGCTGCTGCTCGACAGAGGTGGCTCCTTTTTAAAATTGTTTTTATTTTTTAACTGTGTCATTTTAAATTGTTATTCATATTAATGTTGTATTTTTTAGTTTTAGATTTTATGATTTATGTGGAAATTGGTTGTGTACCTTTTGATGTGCTTTCTTTATCGTTTATGACATTTGTTATGTTGGTAATTATATAAATCTGGTCATGTTGTTAGCCGCCTTGAGCATTGCTTTAACTATGGAAAGGTGTCTTGGCAAAACCTATTTGCTGTTTCGCAACTTTATGACTAGTTGCAGGACCTTAGCCAGACCTAGCAGAGTACACGCAGAATCCATGGAAGCAATTGGCGACTTGGCTGCAGACAGGATAGACGAAGCAGGAACCAGGAACTTGTAGTTAGGTGTTTATTATATACAGTGGACTATTTACAGGAACAGAACACAGATCTTTTGCTAGCTCTCTCATACAAGACACAACTCCTACACTCACTGACACACTGAACCACTGAACTCTGAACTCCAGAACTAACACATTCCAGTTAGTAGGCCATTAATTATCACTCCCTTGAGAGAGCTTGACCAATCAGGGAGCTGCCTCCATGCCTCTGTTATCACCAGGCAGACTAACTCCTTCAGATTGCCTTCTGGCTGTCTGCCAAACCTTAATTGACTCTGTGTGAGTAGCTGCACGTACACAGTTTCCCAACAAGGTGGCATACAAATAAAATGATGGTGATGGTGATGGTGATGATGATGATGATGATGATGATGATGATGATGATGAAACTATGACCTTCGATCCCACAAAATGTATCAATGTTCATCAACATGAATGGCATCAAAAGGGGATTAAACAAATTCATGTAGGATAAGGCTATCAATGGCTACTAGCCAGGATAACTCTGTACTACCTACAGCACTGGAGGTGGCATGTGTATGAATAATACTTGGTTGGAACCAGGGCTGGCCACCCATGAGGCAAGTTGAAGCTACTGCCTCAGGTGGCAGAATCCACAGGGGTAGCAGATCCCAACCCAGATTTTTATTTTTTCCCCTTTGTTCCTGATGTAGATCTTCACTTGCTCCTTCTTCCCTGGTGGAGAATGGGGGTGCCATTTTGTGGTTCATCTCAGATGCCAAAATGTCTTGGGTTGGCCCTTGTGGGAATTGTAAATGAGCAAAGTGCTCTTGCACTCAGATCCTGTTTGTATGTTTCCTGTAGGCTTCCAGTTGGCCACAAAGACAAGATGCTGGACTAGATTAGTCTTGGGTCCAAAACTAACATGAACATGCTCCTAACTAAAATGAGTTAACAGCAAGTTCTTATATGTGTCTATTCAGAAGCCAGACTCATTGAGTTCAATGGGACTTAATCCTAGGTCGGTACGATTGTAGCAGAATTAGCAACCTGAATATAGAATCAGGGCTTGGCCGTTATCATGGCTTGATTAACACAGAACATAAAGGTTTGCTCATGCATACTTGCATGGAGTATGAGGAGTTTGGACTCAGATATGTTACATCGTTATTTCATTCATTTCCAAGTTATGTCACTTTGGCCATCTTTGTCTTGAGATGAGGTTGACTTGCATAGATTTGATGAATGCATCTAATAAAGTAGTCTCTTATCCACTGAAACATATCTCACAATATATCTATCAACCTTTGAGATGCTTATTGTTTTCCCCCAGAAACAGACCAGCACAGCAGCCCCTGTGGAATAATAATAATAATAATAATAATAATAATAATAATAATAAATTTTATTTATATCCCGCCCTCCCCAGCCGAAGCCGGGCTCAGGGCGGCTAACAACACTAAAACAGTGCAACATTATAAAAACATTATAAAAATTAATTAAAATCAAAATTGATGGCAACCATAAACTAAAGTTTTGTAAAGATTGCCAAAGGAGGGAGTCAGACTGCGCCCTGACCAAAGGCCTGGTGGAACAGCTCTGTCTTGCAGGCCCTGCGGAAAGATGTCAAGTCCTGCAGTCATAACAAAATTTGGGGGGAACAATATCCCTTCCTGTTATTGCCTGTTTTGCAAGAAATGGCTAGTATTGCAAATACTCTAACCATGTAAGTCCCCTCACTCCGTGTTTTGTGCCTATGAATTCATGCCTCTTTAGAAATTATGCTGCAACATGTATTGATTATCCCTCGTGGGCAGGTTTTAAAATAGCTTGCCACTCATAACTTTAAATACCGTATTTTTCGCACCATAGGGTGCACCGGACCATAGGGCGCACCCAGTTTTTTTGGGGGGAAATAAAGGGGAAAAATTATTTTCCCCCCAGGTGCGGGGCTGGGGCGGGGAAAGCTCGAGCTTCCCCCGACCCCAGCCCCCAAACAGGCAGCTCTCTGCAAGCCGTGGGAGCGCTCCCGCTGTTTGCGGAGAGGTCCGCGAAGCCTGGGCGCGCTGATCTCAGCGCGCGCAGGCTTCGGCTTGCTGGCAACTCTCCGCAAGCAGCGGGAGCGCTCCCGCTGTTTGCGGAGAGGTCCGCGAAGCCTGGGCGCGCTGATCTCAGCGCGCGCAGGCTTCGGCATGCTGGCAACTCTCCGCAAGCAGCGGGAGCGCTCCCGCTGTTTGCGGAGAGGTCCGCGAAGCCTGGGCGCGCTGATCTCAGCGCGCGCAGGCTTCGGCTTGCTGGCAACTCTCCGCAAGCAGCGGGACCGCTCCCGCTGTTTGCGGAGAGGTCCGCGAAGCCTGGGCGCGCTGATCTCAGCGCGCGCAGGCTTCGGCTTGCTGGCAACTCTCCGCAAGCAGCGGGAGCGCTCCCGCTGTTTGCGGAGAGGTCCGCGAAGCCTGGGCGCGCTGATCTCACCGCGCGCAGGCTTCGGCTTGCTGGCAACTCTCCGCAAGCAGCGGGAGCGCTCCCGCTGCTTGCGGAGAGGTCCGCGAAGCCTGGGCGTGCTGAGTTCAGCGCGCGCAGGCTTCGGCATACAGGCAAGTCTCCGCAAGCAGCGGGAGCCCAGCGCTGGGCTCCCGCTGCTTGCAGAGAGGTGTGCGAAGCCTGGAGAGCGTGAGGCACCGACCTCTCTCACTCTCCAGGCTTCAGCGAAAGCCTGCATTCGCACCATAGGACGCACACACATTTCCCCTTTATTTTTGGAGGGGAAAAAGTGCGTCCTATGGTGCGAAAAATACGGTACTTCAGCTTCTGTATCTGAGGCATGCTGTGTTCTTCCATAAATCCAGCCCAAGATGATATAATGGCAGCAGTTAGATGCTTAGCACCTTTCAAAATCTGACCTAAAATTTCAATGCCTGAGAGCAGAATCCTTTTGAATATTTAGTCTTTGATCTGTTTGGCCTGAGACAGACAACACAATCTGCCCCCTTTCCTAATCAGGAATATTAATGTAGGAGAAGTAGAACACAAACCTACATTTTGATGCCACTCATATATCAGGTTGCTTACATTTTAGCAGCCTATCCTTTTATAGCAGCTTGGCATTAATCAAGTAGTCAAAGCTTCCCCCATAACTTCACGCCAGGAAAAACTTCACCTGCTAAATTTCTTTGGATTAGGCTACTAATTAAAAGCACAGGATCAGGGTTCTCTTTTTTTTTTATAAGATATTTATTAAAGTTTTAAAAGTTTATATAAAATAGAAAAAACAAAAAACAGAAACAGTAAAAATACATACAGAACACATACAACAAGTATAATTTCAATCCCTTATATTCATAAAACTTACTTTCCCGACCTCCTCATACCTCCCCTTTCTGTACTCCAATCTCTAATTAATTCAATTCAGCAAATCCTTCCCCTAATTTCTATATAATTCAGGGTTCTCTTTCTTTAAGATAGTCCGGACTGTTATCAAAAGGTATGATTTGATGAAGATGTAGGGAAAGTAGCATGAGACCACTGAATGAATTCTGAACATCCAGTACATTTAGCACACATTTAAAGTCCATGGTTTCCACCAAAGATTCATGGGAACTGTACAGAGCTACTGTTCTCAGCATGCTTAATAAACTGAACTACCCAGGATTCTTTGGTGGAAGTCATGGACTTTAAATGTATGTTCAGTATGTATGGGGGGGGGATGAATAAGTCAACAGTTTCAAACTGTTTCTAGTTATGGTTGCCAACTTTTTTAATAGCTCAGGTTCTTGTGCCTTTAACAGCAGCCTTTCAGGCAGGGTGTCCAGATGTAATACAGGACAGGGCTCCTGTACCTTTAATAATTTTGTTCTGAAGGCTAGAATTGCCTGTTCGTACAATGCAGGTGAACAAGCCAGCTTTTTTGCCTTCCAGGGTATGTGTTTGTCAATGTTGAGTAGGTATATGATAAGGCTAGCCAGGATGGTTCTTTATTTTAGTGTGTGTTTATTCTAAACTGCTGGTTTATTTGATTAGTCAATGTATATTGCTTTTCATATTCCAAATAGATTTTTGCTGCTATAAAGGATTAGCACAAGTTCTTGAGAAGGAACTCTAGTGCCCAGACTGCTGGTTATTGAGTCTGTTGGGGAATGAGTTTTTCCCTTTCTCATGCTAGCTGCAGGCACAGAAATCTGTGCTTAGGCATGTGTGAACATCTGGGCTTTCTCAGGGAGCTACGATTCTGTTATTTAATTCCCACTGGCTGGTAAAGGCAGTGGGTGGGGTGGGGTCCAGATGGCATTGCAGCCAGGAGGGTCTTTAATTGATTTAGGGGCTCTCATCCTGTAACGTAGCATGGAGACAAAATGAAGGGGGAAATGTCTGCAGGTTAATTTTTGAGTATCAGGCTGCTGTCAAAAGCATAGCTTTGATAAAGGTACCATATTTCCATGCACAACTGGATGCAAATCAAAAGAAAGAAGAAAGCCTGCATCCATCTACATCAAAAGCAAAGAGCTCTGTTAAAGGGCACAGTGGGTTTTCTGCACCCCTGGTATGATAGCCATGTGGAAATAAGGATACCACACAGATAAAAGAGTATCCCACAAGTGATTTCCATTTCACATCTTCATCCACGATCCAGATCGCCAGTAATAGAATAAAATCTACTGCAGGCTCCAAGGCAAGTCTGGGTGGCAGTGAGGAATATGCTTTACTACACCATAAAATTTAAAAAATGTCATATCCAGTCAATCGGTTATGATTCCAACTTAAATGGTTTTAATGTACAGTTCTTACAGGGCCCATCAGAGTCTAGGAAAAGTTGCCAGGAATTTATGCAAATCAGCCTCGTGTCAAAGAATGGAGGCCAAGCTGACAGGCTGCACTTTCCTTGAAATAAGCTCCATTAAACACAATTTACTTACTTCAGAGTAAACATGTATAAGGTTGGATCATACAGATCCAGTTACAGACTAGCTTTTGCTTCTATGTGATACCTGCTGGCTGACACATCAAAGGCTGACACACCTATTACTGACCTCTTGAGTTAAAAGATTGGTGTTTGTGCAAACTGAAGTCACTGGTTCCACTGAAGTGCTATAGAGACAATATCTAAAGAAAGTGAACCCAAAATGTTCCCCTCTTAATCTCCTGTTATCAGAAGCTGATAAAGTACCCCAGTTAAAAGCCTTCAGGGGCACTTCAATAAGATCACAATTCTCAGATTAGGGTAGGGGTTTTGCCTCAATGTGTATCGTGTTGCATAAGCAATGTGTTCATAGTATGTGCCCAAGCTGTGTTGCAGCTTAATTTTGCAAGTGCTTTACCTTTTAAGCCCCACCCATCCATGCAAGTTAAATGGTCCTTCCGTCAATTTTCCAGGTGATGTCTCTTTCCCACCACTAGATTGGGGGGGGGGGGAGTTTTGAGTCTTTCCATGAGATTTGTAGCAAGGTTTCATTGCCACAAGCACAATACAATTTGAGACATATTCTCTAGTGTGTATCAGTGGAGACAGGTGTTCTTTGGGAAATGGTAGCGCAAATGGCATGGAGACCAACAGTAGGTGGCGCCAGAGCAAACAACTGTTAGAGCCAGAACCAACTCATTCTGGTTTTGTCCCCATCCTCCTCCCTGCTGAGTTCTTTGAGGGCAACACTGAGGAGGAGGAGGCTGACAGCCAATGCCACTTTAGTTGTAATAAGACGGACAAGTGGGGGGGGGGTGGCTGTGAGGAGACTGAGCTTTTGCCACAATTGAGCAGCCTCCACTGGTATGTATGTAGATAGATGTGCAGATATTCAGTGTACTCTTCTGAACTGCAAACTATATCAACTTACAAAGTAACCTTCTCATTCCTACAGTTCAATCTATAGTTCTCACTCATGCAATCCTTTTTAGGCCTCCTCATTTCTTACAGAAAAGTTTTCTTCCTTGTAATGCAGAATACGTCAGCCATGAGAGCTGCTCTTCTATTCTAGGCATGTTCCAACGAAGACAGGGGACAAAAATTACTTCCCCTTCTTTGGAGGATAATTTAAACGACGTAACACAGCTAATTAAATGTCTGCTGCTGTTATCTTTATTCAGATCTTTTTGCAACATGGAAGGCTAAGAGATGGGTTTGTGGAAGCTTGTAGCTAGATTGCTTTCTTTGGTTCCCTGTGGCCTTTCAGCAGTGATGTTCATCTAATAACAACCACCTTTTGCACTGCTAGACTGCGGGCTGTTAATTTTGTGTCGGTAATGGTAAATCACTAACTAGATGGGCGCCTTTCTGCTTGATGAAGTAATGGGGGGAGTAGAAACAATACTTCTCAATTAAGTTTGTCAAGAAAGTAATCCTGTCTTCGCTTACTTTGGAGTCCCATTCAACTCGGTTGGACTGACGCAAGGAAACATGCATAGGATCAGGCTGGAAGTGCTTTAATCAACACATTTGCAATCTCATATATAGAACTTGAAAGCAGAAATGAATACCTAATCAATTCCTGCTGCATCAGAAGCAAACATGACAGAGATTTTCTTGGTCAGCAGACAAGCCAATGGCTTTGGCCCTATATATATGAAGGAGAGTCTCCAGGCCCTTTGTTCAGCCCAGACACTGAGGTCCAGCTCCAAGGGCCTTTTTGGTGGTTCCCTCACCATGAGGTGAAGTTACAGGGGTTGGCCCTCAAAACACAAAGAGAAACACTAGGCCAGGGTGGCGCTGTGGTCTAAACCACTGAGCCTCTTGGGCTTGCCGATCTGAAGGTCAGCAGTTCCAATCCCCACGATGGGATGAGCTCCCGTTCCTCTGTCCCAGCTCCTGCCAACCTAGCAGTTCAAAAGCATGCCAGTGCAAGTAGATAAACAAGTACTGGCCACATGACCTGGAAAGCTGTCTGTGGACAAATGCCGGAAGAGGCATAGGAAGGTCAGGTGGTACCCAGTGTGGAAAATTTCTTGTCACACACCCCCATTGATATTTATTTATTTATTTATTTATTTATTTGCCTGCAAAAAATGGTTTTACGTTATTTCATATTTTCTTACAAAGTAATGTGGATTCTGGGCCTCTGATAACAAGTAGGCGACTATGGACAGATACTTAAATCTACAGGATGGGTTGTGTTTTGGCTTGTGTTATTTTATTTATATTTATTGTTTATTTATTTAATAAAATTTATTTTAAAAAACCTGAAAAGTGGTTTACCAAAACAAAAAAACACAAAACACCAATCACGAAAAATTAAAATCAAGAAAAATTAACAAACCTCCTTTAAAACATACAAAAGCTAAAATATTAAGATTAAAACTACTTCAACTTCCTAAGCATCTAGTTATGCTTGCCTAAAGAAGAATGCTTTTAGCAGGTGCCGGAAAAAGGTCTAGCAAAGGCACGTGCTTTGTTGCAATAGGTGGGGAGTTCCAAAGTGCAGGTGCTGTCACAGTAAACAATGCAGTACAGATATTATGTGGAACATGTAGTAGTGCTTGAAACTACTGAAGGGGAGGTTTTATTTATTGTGATTTCACCATGCTCTGTATTATCTAATCGACTTGGCCTAGTCTCATTTTCTTCACATAGGCCGACTTTCCAGGACCCGGGAAGCCCACCGGAGGGTAGGGCAGTAGGGCGGTTCATAAAAAACTTTTCTTTAAAAAAAAATATGCCTGCTCCAAAGGTTTTATCTTACTAAACTGGGGATTATATAGCTATAGCTGAAATTTCATGCGTATCAGTTAATATCTGCTCCACTGAATTGAAATTTCAGCCTTCACAACATAGGAAAAGCACCAAGTAAACAGCTATTTTCGTGGAGGAGGGTCACAGATATTAAGTGATATGCATGAAATTTCATATATAGCTATATAATCTCTAGTGTAGTAAGATAAGACCTTTATAGCAGGCATTTTCAAAAAAAAGTTTTTTTACGAACCGCCCTAGTAGGGCAGTAATTGTTCCTTGATAATTTGTCACCCCCATCCATGATGGCACCCGGAGTGTCCCACGTCCTGCATCCCCCTTTCCTAAGCCCCTGAATGCCGCCTCCCTCAGCCTGAATGCGAGATGAGCACTGCAGCCCCATAGTTGTATTTGACTGGACTTAACCATCCAGGGGTCCTTTACCTTTACCTAGTTATCTATATCTATTCAATATGGTATTGCCATTTTCCTTGTATTTCCCCCCTCCTAAAATAGTTGATGGGCTAGAAGCAGGAATACACAAACAAAACCCATCAAAATTATTGGCTACTTTTGGCCTCTGACCACGCTAATATGCATTCATTATTCACAGGAAAGTTTTTCTCTGTTAGCGTTGGCATCTACTGCTATACCCAGTCAAGTGGCAGCTGCAGGCAGGTGTTGTTCAAAATCCTCTGACACACTGGTGTGCCAGGCTGCATTATTTCCCCCGACACACTTCAATGTGCTTGCGTTACATGTCAGTGGTCACCTTTGTTGTTCAATATTGATGTGTCTCTTTGAGGACATGTCGATGCATCTGTTGATACAAGTGGCTTAGCCATTTCACCTCCCAAAAGCCTCTCTGTATGATGAACGGTGACCTGAAACACTGAAAGAAATGCTCAGGTTCTCCCCGCTTCCTGATCTACAGGAGGAGGAACAAAACAAATAGACAATTCAGGTAAATGTCACATTTCTGTCGCCGGCTGAATTGTTGCTGTCAGGGCACATCGTTCAGTAGTTAACAGATCTGCTGATACCGGCCTGAAGTAAACTCTCCACTTCAGAATTGCTCAGCCGTGCTGAGCTTTCTACAGGAACTTAAAGGGGTTTTAAGAAATGGACAACAGGATTTGTAGCTGAAGTGTCATGACCTAATCTGGGACACACCATACAAACACAGATAACAACCCACATAGATGATATACCCCCAAGGGACTGTGGGCTTCCCTATACATGAGAGCCACTTTACACTTCAGACAGTGATGACAGCGTGTATTTTGCAGAAAATAGAGGCATAGACCACACACACGATCTGCCTCTATAACAAAGTTTCCTCCACCAAACAGGGCTTCACAGGCATAACAGCCATGCATTCGAGCAGAATATCATATTTACACCTTTTGTGCATATTACACACAAAACAGATGTTTCACATTTCAGTATTAATCTCTTTTTAGGATTTTATATCCTAAAGAAAGATGTAACCCTGAAGTGTGAAATGTCTGTTTCGCATGAAATATTTCTTTAGAAGGAAAAACTGTTTACCAAACCTTGATTAAAATTTATTAGGGACAGCGGGGATTAATGTTATTAAGGGATTTGTTGTTTGCCAATTGTATTATGAACTGACCTGCAACATACATTCTGGATTTGTAAAAATGTGGGTCAGAATGCAGTTGGATTCTGCACTTCTCAGAATTTTGTGATGGAGTTTTTGACTCCAAAATGTACAGAAATGCATGTGAGATGCATATTTTTAAATGAAGTATGTTTAGAAATACATACTTAAACTATATTTAGAAATGTGTATGTTATCAAAAAAAAATATTCAAAAATACATTGTTGTACAGTTTGGGGAAAGACCTTAAATTGGCCTTCAGGTATGATGTTTATTAGCTGGGTGATGGTTTGGTTGAATTATGATTTTTTCAGTTCTTTGTTTATTTTTAAGTGGAATTTTGTTGAGTTGTATATTTATTTTGGAATTTTTTGCATTACTCTTTTAATCTTTTGTTATTTTTATTGTACACACATTTGGATGGGCAATTTGCGCAGAAAAGTGGCCCAAAATAATATTTCAAATATATATATATATATGAATGTTTTTTGTGGGGATATTTTTAAAAAGTGTAAATTAATACAGATATGGAAGGGAGTAAACATGTTAATATGACTAGGTTTACTGTTTGTTTTTCAGTGTTCACACTTGGTACATGAAAGAGCTGATGAATTGCCAAGATCCTATTGCAAGTTTCTGTTGGAGAAGTTGCAGCCACCTCTGGCTGATGAGATGCTGTGCATGCTATGGGAAGCTTCTGAATCCTTCACTGTTCTGCTAAAATAGGAGTGGGCAAATTTTAGGCTTAGCCTTGTGAAGTATTCTTTATTCTTTCTAGAACCCTGACATCCACCTACTGGAATCAGGTGAAAAATAGTGTCTCAAGAAGACATGTTTTTTGAATGAGGAACAGAGTACTTTAGAGCACATGCTCAGCACAGTCAAAACAAACAAACAAAAGACCCCTTCTTGTTTTCTCCAAAGCATTCTTTGTTTCAGAAGCCTAATTTAGGATAGGGAAAAACTATTTTTAGATAGTACTTTGTTAGACAGTTGTGAGTCAGAAACCCCTGCTGACCTATTGCAAACCTCTCTGAGATTTAGTTAGCCAGTCAGTTAGTTAGTTTAACGCCCTTCATCTGTAGTTCTCAGAGTGTTTCACGGTATAAAAATAGAAAATAAAAACACAAAGTACATAATAAAAACAAGATCAAGAACATTACCAACCCATAAACCCCACTACACACTCATATGCATTAAAATGCATATATATATATATATATATATATATATATATATATATGAATGAAAGGTGGGGTACACATTTTTATATAAATAAATGAATTGTGCTGTTCATACTAGTAAATCAGGAGTTGCAGCACTCAGCTGGAGACTGGGACTTGGCATAATCTCTGCAGTGTCAAAATGGACTTGGCTTAGAGGTTTCTCCAGCCTATGTGTTGTGGGAAAGGACTGTTAACCTCCATTTCAAAACATGGGCAGAACTGGTGGGTAGATCTGGCTAGCTAATCTACAACTGTCCACCACCTGCTTATCTGTTTTCCGATTGTTCTCTTCCTTTACCATTTCCCTCAAATAAAGGATCCAGGTCACTGAATCTGTTCTAAACTGTATAGTACTGTGCACTGTAGGTAGGAGATAATCGCCTTCCAGAGCATCCGGTTATCACTGCCTACCACTGAGGTTTCTGGGTGGAGACTTGTGCCAGTCTTGATAAGAGCCCAGTTCTTGTTGCTATCACAGTTATCAACAGAGGAGTTATGGAAGACACGACAAAAGAAAACAACTCCCAACAACTTTTCTGACTGTTGTGGCTGATGCTTCCTTTGCACTTAGCTGTCAGGGACTAAAGACATATTCTAGCGAGCTGCAGTTTACCTATGCAGAAGAGCTGTCACTGATAGCTCAGAGGGACTAATTATGAAAACATGGTTATAGTGGATTAGTCACTCTGTCAATCAGAGAGACATGCATCTGGTAACAAAAAGGCAACAGGTGAAAATGCCACAGGATTGGAGAATTAAGCGCTATGGGTTAAGTACCTTGCTTATCTACTGGGAAGGAAAGGCACGGTTGTTCAGGGGAGGATAAGGCAGCGTATATAATAAGGAACTAGTAATTGTCTCTGTCAGAGAAAGAGTGAAACATATTTCTCTATCTGCTCCTTATGAATACCATAAGCAGAGCTACACAGAAAAAAGAAGGAAGCCAGGACAAGACTTGCACACTATTAGTACACCATCAGTCCAAATGGTAACTGCTAGGAGTGGGCATCAGTTCTCTGTGTACCCTAAATAATTAGGAGAATGTGGGTTATTTGGGATAGTGTTTCATGTTACCAAATTGAATCATGGCATTAACAAGGTGCATCTAGACAGATCAGGAAGTGCCAACCACCCATGTTATTGTGAGCCCCGTAGAAACCTCTTGGCAGGGCTGGTCAGGGGGGAGGAAATTTCAGGTGAGAATGTGGAGTTGGACCTTGCAGAAGGACCCTGTGGTTTGGGAAGCACTGATCTGGATGCTGGAGAGGACCCAAGTGGGTTGTCAGGAGTCCTGCCTCAGTGTCATTGGATGACTTTAAGGTGGCGGTAGAGTTGTGTGGCGCAACTCCAAGACTGCCTCTCATCAGTGAAGTTATCCCCACCCCTGGGGATGAACCTGAGACCAGATTAGATAATGAGCCAGCCATCTCATCTTCATTGCCAAGGACGTGGCAATGACTGCACCAGCATGAAGTCTCAGCTACTCGCCAGACTGCTCACTTGCCATGCCTTGGGATTACAACCATGTGAATAATTGTGCACAACCTGCTCTTCAAAAGGGGAGCTCAGGGTGCAATGTCTTAGCTTGTGCCTAGCCATGCACTTTCAAACTCTGCTATGAACTTCTGAACCATGTAACCTGTAACTGCATCTACGTTTGGGCATTGGAGTGAATTTTGAAATAAAGCCTTCAGCAGTGGCGGATCTTGGCATCTCAAATTTCAGTGGTGACCTGTGTGACGCCAAACTCTGCTGCCCCCCCCCCCATATCTTGCCTTCCATTGCATGTCATAGTTGTGGTGTCTGCTGCAGTGCCTCAGAAGCTCCACACCTGATGTGACTGCACTGGTCATGCTCCCATACACCTGCCTTTGTCTTTTGCAATAGTTGAGCTGAAATTATAATACTGCATCCATGAGTGGGAGCCAGGACACGTGTTGCTCAGTTTTTCCATACAGTGAAATGTTGTTGTTTTCTTTCCCTTTTTTGGAAAATGAAACCAAACTCACTAGGGTAGCACACAGAAGGAGGGCTGTAGAAGAAAGGGGGTTCTTTTGTTTTGACAGGTCCAGACTTAATCACAGTTTATTATTTCCCCAGTGCACTCTTGTCACACTGATGGGGGGTGAAAAGGAGACACCACTTGCTATTTTCTTCTGAGTTTTGGCTGTGAACAGGGCATAAGCAGTATAGTTAGACTACTGGGGTGGCCTGCTTTTTCCCCGAAATGGAACCTAAAGAAAACTTGGAATGGAACATTTAATTCCATCCCTCGTATAAACAGCATTCACATTAGCAGCCTGGAGAGGAATTTGTAATTATGGCACACTTCCGTTATATGCTGAAAAGAAAGAAGAATGTTCAAGGACTTGTAATCATTGACTCTTCAATATTTGGCACTGCAGTAAGACTGCTGGCATGCAGAGAACCTTTGCTCGTGTGATACAGCATATTCATGTTGCCGGAAAGTAAAGATTTGTCAATACTTTAGGATTGATTTTATTTTTCAGTATTGCCAAATGGGCTACAAATGACTAAAATAGATTCAATAAAGTCATTTAGAATGAGATGACCAATGTGCTGAGTGCATCTGCAATTGTTGCTGATGAGCAGTTTAAATGACTGAATAAATCATTCATAAATGCAGCAGTGTTAAGTGTCGAGTAGCCTGTATTATACTGGCATTCATATACTGGAATGGAGAAAACATGGGTTGTTCCAAGATGAATTGGAGAAAGCACCTCATTCAGTCTAAAATCCTCTCCAGCACGTAATTAATAAGGAGCAGAAAGGCCTCCCCATTCCAAATATTTTATATAACGACAGAAAGCTGTACCTTTGGTACAGTGCAATGGTGGCTGACACTTTTCCTGTGAGGGGTGGGGAGGACTGCAGCAACTGTCAAGTCCACAGTATAAGATAGCACCACTCTAGTGCACTATAAAGTACACTGTACTGTGCTATGCTGTAGTTTTGTCTATGGTCAACTAAGCAGCAAGCAGCAATGCATCATGGGATATGCAGTCAACAGTGCAGGCCTCTGTGGATAGTGTCATTATATAATTTAGTCACTAAGTGGTGCTGGACTTAATTGTATATTGGTGGAATTTAAAGTGTCCTGTTGCTATTCCATTGCTGTTTAAGAAAAACAATGAAGTTCTTGTTTAGCCTCCTGACTACAGACGCCAGCCTACTTATGCATCCTGCTTCCATCCCGGGGTGCAATAACTCTTCTGTCTGTGGTACTTTTGGCACCCAGGCTCCCTCACAGTACACAAAAAATGCTATACTGATTCATGCAAAGTAGCCCAGATAATCAGTAAAAAAATCAAGAAACCATGAAGCAGTTTTGCTATTCATGCTGGTCCCCCAATAATTGGATTTAGTCATCGGATACTATTCAATAACTCTTATCACAGTTGTGAGCACACTTGGTTGGAAATATATCCCATTGATTCACATCATCAAAGGGCAATTTGTGGAGTTAGGATTGTCTTCTCTCACATCATACTTGAAGATCTGCTAAAGAAGCCTTGTTCATGCCCTCATTTTCAGGTGTCTGAATAGTTGTGGCAAGATCTAGGCACTTTTCAGTCTGGAACGCCCCTCCGAAGAAAATGTGTGTGACTGATTTCTTTTAAGTCCTTATGTAGCTCATAAAAAGGAGCTATTTAGGACAGCTCTCGCTGCTTGGGTTGAATGCTGAGGGGGTTGGGGGTTTTTTAACACATCTTGCTCTTATACTGTGTTGTATTTTAACAGCAGATTTTATTGTGAATTTGCTTGGATACTATTATTATGGTGCACCGATTTCATGTGGTAAGCCATTTTAGGAGCTTGTTATGGGCTAGTCAATCAGGTTTTGCATGGAACAAACCAAAAGAACCTAAGAAGAACCCTGGCCATCGATCAAGCCATCTGGCCATGTTCTCACATTGACCAACTAGATGCTTATAGGAAGTCCACAAACAGGACCTTAGTGCAACAACACTCTCCCCAGTTGTGCTCCCCACCAACTAGTATTCAAAGACATGCTACTTTGGATAACGGAATCTGAACACAGATACAGCCTTGTAGCCAGGGTTGGGCAAATGTGTGCATTGCTGCTGCCCCTGAGCTGTGTTTCATATGCGCACTCACATGATTTAAAAAATAATAATTCTCTTTTTAATTTGTGCATGACAGTTACAGCCCCCATTTAAAGACCACTTACTTGAAGAACAGGAGAAATGGGACCCTCTGAAAAATTCAGTGAATGAGGCAGGATGAGTGCACATCAAAAGTCTGCTCAGTCAAGACTTTCCCTGACTAAGGGCGGATTTTTGGCAGGTCACAATTATGCTAAGATTACTTTAGTGAGTCTGAAAAAGGCAGCCTATATGATCCTTAAATAATTAAATATTATAACTTTGAATTGTGGGCTAGAGTTAGACTCCACCCTTTGGACTTTCCTTTGCTCTGCTTTTGAGCTTCAGTTGTGTTCTCTACCAAGCCAGCAATAAAGAAGCATGTTTGTTTGCCTGCAGTGAGAAGTAAGAGTTTGTTTATTCTGCAATTATTGTGACTAGTAGAGCAGAATTGGGTGCTTATTGCTGAAGGGTGAGATAAAAACTGAAAGCGATTTGAAAAAATATATACCCTCGGTTATCCTTTACTCTTTTAAAGTACTCACTATACTGATTATCATCGTGGCTATTTTCCCTTCTTTTTCTTGGGTACTTGATGGCAAAGGATGAAAACAGCCCTAGAGGAACAGAAGCACTGCCGTTTACACTACAGGTAGCTGACTGGCAGGTTATCTGAGCTATAACTCAGGCCTAATTTCTGCTTATCCCAATGTGTGCTGCTCAGCATGATGTGTTTTCAGGGTTTCTGGGCAGAAAAACCAACCCAGCATTTTTATAGTGCTCCCAGTAAACACACTTAGGGCTGATTCAAATATGCCCAAATTTCAACTGATGACATGAAGCTGAACATATTGACTGCTACTGTATTTATTTATTTATTTATAGGAAAAATTATATCTAGTGCCTATGGAATATTCAAGGCAGCGTACAACAATTAAACCCAACCATAAAAAATACAATACATTTTTTTAAAAAAAAACAGAAATCCAATGTAATAAAAACAGAGACAAGTGCAACAGATTAAAACAAAAGCATTGGATATAAACTTATATAGCCAATTAAACCAATATTTGACTAAACTAGAAAGATTTTGCCTTATGGTGAGCATGCCAACTCTGCTTCCTGGTGCAGAGTCCCACAATTTTGGAGTTACTGGCCACAGAATATTGTCTGATATAGGGTTCCACCCCATTCTCAAAGTTTGCAATGGATGGTATTTGTCTTGCATGCATCTTAATGGTCCCCTGGACCCACTATGAATGAAAGTAACAGGACAAGAAAAATCTGGTTAGTAGCTTCTGGTTAGCAGCTTGGCCACAGATTCAACAGACCCAGCTTCTAAAATAGATACCATTTATTCATTCTCTGTGTGCTATGAAGTTCTCTTCCATTAATAGCAATGCAGTAAAGTGTCGATGCCAGGTCTTCAAGAGGATTCCATTGCAGCAGGGATATGATTAGTATTAACGAAGACATTAAAGGTGTAATTACTTAAATGTTACTATGAAGAGCTAGTCTTAAAAATGCTTGATCATTTTACCTCTTGAAGAAAAATAACACACAGGGCTATAAAAAGACACTTTCATCACTGTAAATCAATTATAAAAGTGTTAATGAGGTTGTGTGGGCTTTTTAAATGAATAAAATAGTTCCTGCAATCTTCTGTTTTCTCTATCTTCTCTTTTAAAGCAAGTATGATAGATTAAAACTTTCAGATAGGACTTGAACCAATGAATGGGTTCAAATAACAAAAACAGGACAGTGGTACCTCGGCTTACAGATGCTTCAGGTTACAGACTCCGCTAACCCAGAAATAGTACCTCGGGCTAAGAACTTTGCTTCAGGATGAGAACAGAAATCACGCAGCAGCGGCGTGGCAGCAGCAGGAGGCCCCATTAGCTAAAGTGGTACCTCAGGTTAAGAACAGTTTCAGGTTAAGAACAGACCTCCAGAACGAATTAAGTTCTTAACCCAAGGTACCACTGTATTTTAAGAAAACATTAGGAAAAAAACTTCCTTGCAGTATGAGCTGTTCAGCAGTGGGAAACGCTTCATTGAAAGGTGATGGACTCTCCTTTGTCAGCAATTTTTCACAGCAGAGGCTGTGGGTTTCCTCCCCTGCAGGGGTTGGTCTAGAATGATACTGGAACTGCAGACCTACCAAGTGTCCCTATTTTCCAGTGACATCCCTGATTTAGAGAAGCTGTCCTGGTTTCTGATCTGATCCCAGAATGTCCCACTTTTCCTTAGGATGCCCCTATTTTCATTGAAGAAATGTTGGAGGGTATGGAATTATCTGATCCCCAAGCAGTGTGAAGGCAATCCTGTAGTTTTTCTAATGTTTTCTAATATTTTTTATGTATATTGGAAGCTGCCCAGAGTCGCTGGGGCAAGCCAGAAAGATGTGTGGGCTATAAATAGTAAAATTATCATTATGGAATGGGACGTCCCTATTTTCATCAGAGAAACGTTGGAGGGTATAGAGCTGTTGTCCAATTCTGTGATTCCACGAACCTTCAGTATGCACATTTTGTTGACACTTTCTGCTCATTCACCTTGTGTTACATTGCTTGCTTCCCTATTCTTTACTGGTTCTGTGCACGTTTGCTTGTATTTCAATTTTGCCTTTCCATTATACATTTTTGTCTCATTTCTTCTCCATTTTCTTCGCCCTTCCAACACTCAGTCCTAGCTGACCTCCTTTCTTCATCAGCTGAAATATTTTTTGATTTGGGCAATGCCACTTGAGAGCTTCTGAAAAATCAGTTTACTATCTTCCTTGTGCAATCCAATGACTTACTGCTGCCTCCCGCTGATTTGCTCCACCAAATTGTTCCTGTGGACTACTTCTCTCCTACAATCCTACAAGCAAAGCTCCCAGAATCTTCTTAAATACAAAACAACATCATCTCAATTGACACTCCTTTCCTCCCTTCCTTCTGTCTTCCTCCTTTGCCTCTTAGCTCTTTCTCATTATGTACTGACTTCCTATTTCTCCAGCTCCAATTCCACAACTTGCTCCTCAGCCCTTGCCTTCTGCCCCCTCCATCTCAGTTCTCTCCAGTTAACTTCAATGTCTTCCTCTGGCCTCTGGCTCCTTCTCATCTGCTTTCAAGCACTTGGAAATCTGTCCAAACCTTATTAAAAACCTTCTGTCCCCTCTGCTGCTTCAGGCTATGATCACATTTTCCTTCATCCCTTCGCTGCCGAACTACAGTGTGTGGCCTGCTCTGGCTCTTTCAATAATTTCCCCCAACTCTAGTTCCATCCCTGTTATATTCCATATCTTGTTGGTTATGATTTGCAACTTTCAGGGAGTGGGGATATGCCAAGAAGAGCTTGTATTGCATTATGTGTATTTTATGAATGACTTTATTGTCTTTTTTAAAAAAAGATTCAAGAAGCTGTTCCTGTGTAAAGATGTTGGGGGTAAATACCTTTCTTTTGTCCTCCATATGATCCAGTAAGTTGAAAGGTTCCCAATGTATCATCAGCATAAAAACTCTTCGGGATATGCATGACAGCATCTGTTCAGAGCTTTGGTGAAAAAAGAAAAATACATTTCACTGGTAAGATTTTGTAAAATCCCACTTGCAGCTTTGAACATTTATATGCAATCTAAAGCAATGAGTAGGCATAGCCTCAGACAGCTGGGTTTTTTTAATAATAATAAAAGCTTGATGCAAATTGGCCTGAATAGGAAGATTATACCTTGAATCATAGCACTGTAAAAATAGCAGAAGCACAAGATGTTAAAAGGAATGTGGCTATGTTTGAAATGGGGTGGGGTTATAAATCTGTCGCAGGAGAACTAGCTTGCCCTTTGAACTTTGCATTTTCAATCAGTGCTTCTAAATTGTTTCTCACTTAAAGACAAATCCAAGTACTCACACAATATGGACGCGGGTGGCTCTGTGGGTTAAACCACAGAGCCTTGCCGATCAGAAGGTTGGCGGTTCGAATCCCCACGACGGGGTGAGCTCCCGTTGCTTGGTCCCAGCTCCTGTCAACCTAGCAGTTCGAAAGCACATCAAAGTGCAAGCAGATAAATAGGTACCGCTCCGGCGGGAAGGTAAACGGCGTTTCCGTGTGCTGCTCTGGTTCGCCAGAAGCAGCTTAGTCATGCTGGCCACATGACCCGGAAGCTGTACGCCGGCTCCCTCAGCCAATAAAGCGAGATGAGCGCCGCAACCCCAGAGTCAGTCATGACTGGACCTAATGGTCAGGGGTCCCTTTACCTTTACCTAGCACTCACACACTGAAAAGCAATGCATCTTTCTGAAGGGTACGTTTGAGGAGCTGTAAGGCAGGATGGGAAATTTTCCCAGCTGCTCTACGTTGGGTTCCAGTTAGTTGCTTGGTGCTCTTGAGTTCTTCCCCAGCTTGGTTTCTTTATCTGAACCAGAGAGGAATTTCCCCCTTTCTGCTTTACCCACCCATTTGGGTGGTACATTGCTTGTACTTGCAAAAAGCAACAAAGGGAAATGGAGAGGTTTTCTCACTCACACACTCTTTCCTGTGACTGGTACACAGTGTTTCAGCCACAAGTTGCCCCTGAGAAAGGTAGCTTCCCCAAAGGTTAGTGCATCATGTATCAGAATAAGGAATAAGATGTCTCACCACCACCTTTTCTCCTCACTTCCTGTTAGAGCTACCACTGTTTTCATCTCCCTCTCTCGTTTTCTCTCCATTGCTGCCCCAACAAATTGTTGCCCCTCTGCTGAAGTAGAGTGTTGTACTTGCCCAGTAAGTGGGATAGAACATGATGGCAGAAAATAAGCTAATGGGGGCTTTCCTCCCAAATTTAGACTGGGGGGGATAGCTTGGCTTTATTTCCAATCTACTATTGGGGGAGCTCATCCATCAGCATTCTAGGCTGCTGTTGCACTAACAAGTCAACATTTCCCCAGATCATCTGGTTCAATGTGGAAATGATTCCAGATCAGGGCAAATTCAAATTAGCGTATTGGGTTATGAGATGCTGCTTGCTTACTGAAGGCAGACTAAATTGCAAATGAGAACATATCTACCAGAAAAAAGAGCAAAAGAGTTTGGGGCACTTTCAGTGATGCTGGTGATAGTAGTGCTGAAATTAAATATGTTCCTGGATATTATGCACCAGTCATTGATGACCGCAAAAGGAATCTCTCTCAAACTCAGTTCTTATCCCCAGCAAGGTTAAAGAACAGGTTTAATGTATATTCCCCAGAGCAAACACGGATCAAGACTCCAAGAAATCTAATGTTTTCAGTGGGCAGTGCAGGGCTAAGAGCCTAATAAAATCAGCTACAGAATCTCCTAGACTCTTACTATAAAACTTTGTCTACCTTGCTTTTTCCTATTGGGGCCACATATGTTCTGGATATCTTCTCAAGTACACAGACTTAACCAGGTACTAACTATGTACATGATAGAGAGCATAACTCCTAATTTCCACTGCTCCTTGGCTGGTACCATGCTCACCATCCACCTGCAGTTAAAATGACGACTGTAAAATAATTGTTGGGAGCTCTTTGAACATGAAAAAAGAAAGCAAAATAACAAGGCTTCTTGCCATGTAGATCCAGGAGAATGATAGTTGGAAAATGAACAATTGTGCCCATTTACTATTGATGTGCACCATCCCAAGCCTCTCAAACGACATAGGCAATGTTGAATTATTCAAAGTAGCTTATAGGTATGTTGACACGCTGACCAAGCTCATTAATATGGCAAATATTTCAGACGCTTCAGGTAAATAATCTCTTTGGAACACTGAAGAGGTGTTAACAATGGCATTAAAGGGGTGGGTGGGTTGTTTTATATACAAATGGTGACTTATGAAGTCAACTCTATTTAAATACAGCACAGTTGCAGGATTTCTTCCAGGACCAAAATTGAAGGGCCACAAGATCAGATGCCCAAAATCTTTGCTGGAGAATAGATGTCAGGTGCCAAAGCAATGCATGTATTGACTTCTTCTTCTTCTTCTTCTTCTTCTTCGTCTTCGTCTTCGTCTTTGTCTTCTTCTTCTGTAAGGTAAGGTAAAAGGTAAAGGACCCCTCGATGGTTAAGTCCAGTCAAAGGCGACTATGGGGTTGCAGCACTCATCTCGTTTCAGGCCAAGGGAGCCGGTGTTTGTCCACAGACAATTTTCTGGGTCATGTGGCCAGCATGACTAAACCGCTACTGGCGCAACAGAACACCGTGACAGAAACCAGAGCACACGTAATTACCGTTTAGCTTCCCGCTGCAGCGGTACCTATTTATCTACATGCATTGGCATGCTTTCAAACTACTAGGTTGGCAGATGCTAGGACAGAGCAACGGGAGCTCACCCCATCATGGGGATTCAAACCACCAACCTTCCAATCAGCAAGCCCAAGAGGCTCAGTGGTTTAGACCACAGCGCCACCAGCGTCCCCTTTATTATTATTATTACCCATTCATCACCCTAAGATCCCAGGGAGGGTTACAACAATTAAAACAAAACACCACATTATCATCAAAACATGACACAATATTAAAATCAACTTTATTAGCTTTACATTTAATGATTATGTAAGATCCCTTCTTTTAAGAAAAGGATTTGCTCCTAAATACATTGTGCTTTATTCGCAAAGAGTACTTTTCAAAATTGGAATCATGCTTTATGTTAAAATAAGAAGGATTCTGGACATTGCAATCCACAAAGTGTTGGTTCTCAAACAACTTCCCTGCCACTGCCAGTTTGTTTAAAAATGGGGGTGGGGGAGCAAATGGTAAGGAAAGGTAGTTATTACATAAGAATAGGAAGACTAGTCAGTAGTAGTATAAAGCTAATAGGCTCACAGCTGTTGTCCATAATTTTTAAGCCATCTCTTAGGATGCCCCCTTGTACATTCTGGAAAGGAACTATTTTAATTCATATGGGAATCTCCCATGTTTTTAACAGAATAGAGAATATATTTTAGATCCACCCTGTTTTCCCTCAACATGTTCCGGTAGCTGAGCTAGTATCGGCAGGGATAACACAAACTTTTTCATTTTAACATGAAATGGAATTCTAAATCATGCCCTCTGGGTTTTTCTATTGGATTAGGTTCTATTTTAGCAACAGCCAAGAGCATAGTGCCTAGGGCACAGACGACAGAGGGCAAAGATGCTAGTTTAAGGTGCTCTGCAACTTCTGGCTGTGCATGTATTTCAAATGATTTACATCAAAATAAAGAATAGGAGAGCTAAAGCTGTTAAGAAGATCTAGCTGCTTTGCAGCAAGCAATAAAAAAAAAATTGCTGGAAAGACTTTGACTTTAATTTCCACAGGTACGATCAAGGCTTTTTGTCCTGTTTTGCCATGAATGCACCTGAACTGGGAACGAGCAAAGCTGGGAAAGGCCAAAGGCTACATTTAGACACTTGAATGCTCAGTAGGCAGATGGCTCTACTCCAGTAGGTGCCTTGAAAAAGGACGAGAGAACAGACCCAGCTGCCATAACAACACACAGTTATCTCCTATGGGGGAGAAATTCAATTCAATTTGCATTTAAAGGAGAACTTGCCTAATTGGCACTTTCTAAAACAGTATGTAAACCAAAACACATCCAACGGTCAATATTTTCCCTTTGCCAAATTTTCCAGCCAAGCAATGCGTACAAAAATGTGTACACTAGAATGAAGTGTATATATAAATGCACATGTAATTGAAAATATCATACAAAGTGCATTGTCCTGGAGAAAACTATCTCAAAAAAATGTGTATATTGTGTAAAACCTGCATTAAAAATGTACAGGAGATATTTGCACTAAAATGCTGAGGCTTTCTAATTAGAACTTTTAAAAAGGGAATCACAGGGTGATGCAGAAATGTTGGGAGCTGAATTTAAGATTGGAAAAAATGAGAAATTAAGAACGTAAGAAGAGCCTGCTGAATCAGGCTTATGACTCATCTAGTCCAGCATCATGTTCTCACAGGGGCCAACCAGATGCCTGTGGGAAGCCGGCAAGCAGACCATGAAGAAGAGGAGGAGGAGGAGGAGGAGCTTGGATTTGATATCCCGCTTTATCACTACCCTAAGGAGTCTCAAAGCGACTAACATTCTCCTTTCCCCTCCTCCCCCACAACAAACACTCGGTGAGGTGAGTGAGGCTGAGAGACTTCAGAGGAGTGTGACTAGCCCAAGGTCACCCAGCAGCTGCATGTGGAGGAGCAGAGATGCAAACCCGGTTCACCAGATTATGAGTCCACCACTCTTAACCACTACACCATGCTGGCTCCATGAGCACATGACCCTCTCTCCTCCTGTGCTTTCCAGCACTGCTGCTTCCAGCTATGGAGGCAAAGCATAGCCATCATGGCCAGTAGCCATGGATGACCCTCTTCTCCATGAATTTGTCTAATTTTCTTTTAAAGCCATCTAGGTTGATGACCATCACCGCTTCTTGTGGGAGAGAGTTCCACAATCCTACCCCATCTCCAGTCAGTTCTACTACAAGTAACTCACATTTCTGCCATTGATCTATATGAAAGGTCCATTTAAAAAATGGCTGTGATGTTTCCTCCATTTCTTCCCTGGGACTGGCATAAAGGTTGCCTTGGAGGCTTTTGATCTCAGGCAGCCAAACATACAGAGCTAGTGGGGGAAGAGGAAGATAACCAGAAAAGTAACAGTTGGAGTAGGCTCTGTGCAAAAGTGTGAAATCCATGTCCCATAAAAACCTGGCACTGTTCCTGGAGCAGAACTGCATTCCAGCTGGTTTTCATCCAGCCTGACCAATTTTATTACCACTTGGCTTTCTGTGTCACACACACACACACACACACACACACACAACAAAACCCCTCAGTCTCAATACTATGCAACAGACATCTGCATTTAGCATATGAATTATTACATGTGACTGAGCAACATCTGGGTATTTTTTTAATGGGGTTCTGAGCTTCTGCTTCAGCACATCTTGAGTGCTTTGGTGCCTCTGGATTCATTTAACCAACGCAAGCCTCTGCTGGCCACAATGATAAAAGCTGTGAGGAGCAGAGAATAGGAGCCCAAGAGCCAGAAATAATTTGCCGCCAAGGATCATCAGAACCATAGAGCCTCACTTCTTTCTGGAAACAGGTTCACGTTGCAATGCCGTGTGTAGGTTGTGATGGTGCACTTTCTGCACCAAGAGCAGAAGGAAACAAATGGAGGGTCTGTGTGCCTTGAACATAAAAATGTAGAAGTAAAGAAGAGGATCTAGTGAATTATATTTTATTCAATTAAACCCACTTTGGGGTTATAAAAGCCTTTATGGGCCAGGGCTAATGTACCATGTAGTACTCTGTGTGTATCTACTGATGTTCCAAAGTTAAAATTAATGTACTAGAACTCACTTGTTACTTGCTTTCTGAAAGTACTAGCTACTATCTCTTGACTGCCTCTTCATTTAATTAAACCAACTATGTCCCATATAGAGAGAGCCTTAGTGCTCACCTCCTGGGAAATACCAAGTCAACGACTGATTCAGAGCAGAAGAAAACTGTAGAAGATGGTGCTTCTCTGCTTTATACTGCTGTACCAGAACAGCACATTTGTGCAGTTCCCCATCTGTTGGCCAGACCCATGAGCAAATTTAACAAATGCCTCCCATCTGGATGCCAGATGCATAGTATTTAGATCCTGTTACACATTACAAAAGGATAAGCCAAGTTCTGTAGGACCAGGAAGACCAGGATGCAGGGTTTTCAAACATGCAGAAATAAATAGACAAACAGTACTGCCATGATTGTTTTTGTTCAGTCAACATCAAGAATCACCAATATCTCCAAGTTCTGTGAGTTTGTGGGGATGGAAAATCCCACTTTCTTTCGCCTGAGGACCCACTGTTATAGGGGACCTGCAGGCCATGGGAGGACGTGGTTGGCAAGCTTCAGTAATCTTTATCTGCCCCTCATTTTTTAAGGGGACCCCCTGAAGGACAGGAAAAATCTGGAGCTGAGAAATATCTTGCATTAGCTTTTGACTGCCATCTTTGTTTGCAGCACGGTTTGATATGTCTGCAAACATCTGTGAGATATGGTGTCACCATCACAACTGAAAACTAATCCATTTTGAGCCTAAAATGATTTCATTTGTTCCCATTCCCCCTGCTTCCTTGCCTATCACCCTTAGTTCAAGAGATATTTGTGCCTTTTCTTACCCCATCCTTATTATTTAGTTGGCTTTAAGCAATTCTGAAAATTCTCTGGATTCACATTGATAGTCTTCATGATGAGAAATAAGTGTTTTAAAAAATGCAAAGGAGGCTTATTTAAAAGAAAGAACATAACTGGACATTTGAACAGCTTTCATGAGATGTTTTGAAGGACAAAAATCATCAAGCATTCAAGTCTTGCAAGGAACAGCCCATATCCTTGAATGTCGCACTTGACATAGATACATGATGAATCATCAAACATGAGCACTGGAAATAAAGGGCAGGTGACCAGAATAAAGGGCAGAGCAAGAAGTATGGAACAACACCTGGACCATCTTTCTGCCTCTGAGACAAGGCCAACTTATATAATGAAATTTACCTCTTAAATGTGTGAGCTTGAGTGGACCCATGCAAAATGGAATGGTCATGTCCAAGTTGCAGATCAACACAGATGCATAGTTAAGCCTATTATGCGTACCTGGGTAGGGATGTGATGCATGCAGACTCAGCTTTGGGACTGAGTACCATGCTCCCCACATGGTACCAGTGGGTGTTTCTGTACTGAAAATGCAGCTGAGACCAGATCTAGACAGAATGTACTGTCCTCAGGCCACTGATCTACTGCTTCCTCCTCCACACACCAGCTGCGGCAGAATGGACAGTTTCTGTTAGTGTAGCGGGACTGATGGCTGCTTCTCTGCCTGCAATGGAGAGGTCACCAGATCCCAACTGTGTCTTTGCACCTGTACACTAGATGAGCATACTGGACCATGTCAATGACCCATCTAGTGCTGTTCTCACAGTGGCCAACCAGATGCCTGTGGTTTGTCAAATTCGCCAGCCTATGAAAATTCCCTCCAATATAGTTATCTAGACATTCACATGAGAACATTGTGTTATATTACCACAGCAAAACAAAGGGGGTCTGAATCTTTGAGCACAAAGCAGCTGTAGAAACTGACAGATAAGAGAGACGCATCCAAAGACTAGCAGGGTTATAGCAGAACTTGAAGCTGAGATGTGGCGCAAAAGAGGTAGGATCTTTAAGGCCATCTTGTTAAAATAACTACAAAGAAAAACAAGACTTGATCTTGAAAGGAAAAATATCTGATAGAGATGGCATATGTAGTCCACATCTCCAGGACAGAAATGAAGAAAGCTGTTTCCACCTTCAGTTTCATAGCATATTTCAAGCTCAGGCTCTAATAACATTGTTCTGAGCACCGTTACCTTCCATAAGTTGTCATACTGCCCTGCTTGGTATCTCCCTGTCCATGCCAAGGGATACAGGTGGGTTCCATCTTTTGCTGTAATGCTGACCTTTCACATATGAACTAACTGAGGATTTTGCACTGGTGTCACAAGCCACTGTTCACCTAATAGCTGTTACTACGTTATCCCAAATCTTCTGCTGGGGGCTCACCTGCATATGTACAAAATCCCCAAGCACTGAAGGTTTGTAGTGTAGACCCCTTCTTTCTAATTCTTCAGTAAAACTCATTTATGTGGTTGTCTGCACTCACCTCCTAGGCAAAATATCAAGTATTGTACATAGGAACATATGAAGCTGCCTTATACAGTGGTACCTCGGGTTAAGTACTTAATTCGTTCCGGAGGTCCATACTTAACCTGAAACTGTTCTTAACCTGAAGCACCACTTTCGCTAATGGGGCCTCCTGCTGCTGCCGCGCGGCCAGAGCACAATTTCTGTTCTCATCCTGGAGCAAAGGTCTTAACCTGAAGCACTAGTTCTGGGTTAGTGGAGTCTGTAACCTGAAGCGTATGTAACCTGAAGCGTATGTAACCCGAGGTACCACTGTACTGAATTAGACCATTTTGTCTAACCAGGTCAATTTTGCCTACACAAACGGGCAATGACACTCTAGGGGGGCTCTGCCAGTCCTACTTGGAATTGAACATGGGACGTGTTGTATGCAAAGCAGATATTATACTTGTGAACTGTGGTCCTACTCCTAGGTAGCATTTTGGACTCTAGTGCCCTAGCAGGAGATGTGTTAAAGTGCACAGCAACTGCTGTGCCCTAGTAGACATGGATAGGATTCAACTAAATAATGGCACTAGTAGGAGCCAGTGCAATAAGCCACTGAATGGGGCTTCCATCCCTTCTCCCCCTCCCCCCACCTCCCCAACAAGATAACCCCCAGAGCACGCAGGGGGAGGGGATATAATTTCATCTGGCAAGCAGAAATATTTGTGCTGATGGAACAATTACCTTAATGCAACATTGAATTTCACTCACTGTAAACAATTACTTCTTAACTAGAGGCACTGGGGGGAAATGAGAGGAACCAAAATACACCGTCATAATAACCAGCAAACCACCTCATAACTACTGTTTTTTTATTATTATGGGATTCTAAGGAGCTGCATTGTTGTATAACACAAATATATATGTGCATGTTTGTTTGTTTGTTTGTTTGTTTGTTTGTGTGTATCTCCATACCCACTTATGGACAACATGCTGCAGTAGTAGGATTTTAAAGAGGAAATTCTATAAACTGATCATACAGGAATAAATTACCTTTTCGTATAAGCTGTAGCTTGGATACGTCTTGCCATCCTAATAAAATATTGTTGTAATGAAGTGGGGTCTGCACCAGCTCATTTTTACAGCAAACCCCATTGAAATGCTGCTCTCTGAGCCACAGCTGCAGAAGAATGATGATGCAGCTATGACCTGAATTCTGGAGCTGGCAAGTTCTCTTTATCAGCAAGAACCACCATCGTATATCTCCTGGCTTTGTGAGTCCCTCTGTGAGGCTCCTGCTGCCCCACTGTTTGGACTCCTACCTGTGTTCCCTGACCTTTTACAGTATAAAGTGTGTCAAAGCAAACAAACATCTCTCTTGGGGAGTGCTATTCACAGATAAAAATAGCATTCCGCACAATCTAGGCCACAGACTGTCCAATGATATTGATAGAAAGCTTATTGAGCTCTGAAATAGGAAAGCAGAACCATTGTGGTAACAGGGGTTATACACTTTTATACAAGAAATAACAGCCCAGATACTAACAGGAAAGAGAGAGCAATGGTTTCTCTCACACAACCTCTCCTCCCCTCCACACACGCACACTGCCCTGCCTAACAACACTTCCAGATTTGTGTAGAGTGATTTGCCACCAAGTGTTTTTCAGTTGAAACAAGCACAGGTAAATCCATCTTGGACTCTTGTGCTATTCTTTGTCCTCACCCTAGACATCTACCTCTTTGTCAGCCACTAATTAAGTCTTTTCAAGTAATTAATGCAACTGAAGCATATTTGCATCCTTTCAGATGTATATTCAGCAGTATAGTGGAAGGGAATTAAGAGCAGAGAAATGGAGTTCTGGGAATCAGGACCACCCCCTTAGCAGGTGTGCTAATATCATCAGTTTGAGCTCCAGAGTAATTGATAGAACCTCCTTGCCCTGGCCAGGGAATGAGGTGGTAACGAGGCTTTCAAGCTTGATTGTGACAAATGCCAAAGAAGATGTCAGAGAATAAGGAAATAACCAACACAGGGTTGGATATTTCTTTCTTTTTCTTTCATGGGCTTTCTCCCGGCACTTTAAATGGCAAAACTTCTTTGCAATACAGTTTGCATTTCTAATTAACAGCTAATGGCTAGCTGAAGGTCTTTTGTTAAAGCCTCACAAATTGTTCTACAAATTGAACCCATGCACCAGAGGTAAGTCCCACATAGTTCAATGCAGCTTAGTCCCAGGTAACTAAGCACAGTAGGATTGCACGCATGCTGAACCTAATAAATGGGTATGTGTAATTAAATAAAAGAGGTCAATACACCTGCCAGCATTTTTGGATTTTCCTTCAAAGTGTGGCTATTATGGCCGTCAACAGTGAGCTCCTGCACGTCAAAATGTATCACTCTACCACTCTACACATCCACTTCTGGAGCCTACATGTGTTGCCCCCTGTGAAGAAGCTGTAGGACAAGTTATCTGAGTCAGAGAAGAGGAAATTAAATTAAAACTCCACAACTTCTCACTCCCCTTCTGACTCTTTTCTCTTTAATTAACCTCTTGCCCTGTCTTTTATATATAGTTCACTAACCACTCCTGTTTTCCAGCTCTCTTGCCTTGATCACATGTAGGGCATTGCCCATGAGAAGGTCTCTTGCAGGCTTCCGGAGGCATCTGGCCAGCCACTGCTTGAAAGAGACTGGCAGACTTGCCAGCTGTATCCTTCGTCTGATCCAATAGAACTACCTTGAAGTTAGCATTGTGTGGGAAACAACTGCGTGGAACAGAAAAGACACACCTGCCAGCACTATTTTTAATAAACAAGCAGAATGAAGGTGGAAGACCTTACTCCCTGTGGAAGCAAGGTAATCCTGCAAGTTTTGCTTTTAGATAATTGGTTTAACTCTGTTGGGCACATTTACGTTTCTGCCCAAACCGGCAGAAATCTTTGTGCTTTCCCCCCCGAAGTGCAGCCCTCAGGGGAAGCTTTGAAAAATCATGCAGAGTTTTCCTGGAGTGGCTGAGTGTGTATTCAGCTCAGAAATAGTCTTTATCCTAATTATCTAGGAACTCAAACATGGCTAAAGAAACCGTTGTTAGATCAAAATTGTTATTTAAAGGTGGGGGGGGGACTTTTGAAAAGCCACAAATTATTTTTTGAAAAGGTAGGCTGCTCTTCCGGCCAAATGCTTCTCCATGCATGAACAGTAAGTCCACATGCTTTCTCAAAATAGGCTCATAGAATTGTAGCATTGGAAGGCACACCCAAAGGTTATCTAGTCCAACCCTTGCAATGCAGGAGTCACAGCTAAGAATCCCTCTCAGATGACCATCCAACCTCTGTTTAAAAACCACAAATGAAGAAGCACCCACCACCAAACAGAACCCAGTTTACTTGCTGTCAAAGCTGTGTGCCCACAATCCTTTCACATATATGTGTGAGAACAGAACTCTCTCAGAAGACAATGGCCTTGTTTGCACATAACGTGTAGCAGTGCGTTTGATAAACCAAGCAATGATAAACCATGTTTAATGGCTTGTTGGGACTGAGGTGCATGCTGCTAAGTGGTCTTGCTCCTGGGAATAATCCTAAAGCTGAGCATGATGCCAGAGCCAATGCAGGGTTGGGGGTGAGTAGGAGTGGGGGGAGAAATTTGGTTTGGTCCACACCCTAATGCAAATCTACCTAAATGGCTCCTCCATAAATAATACACCTAAACCATAGCTACCCTTTGAAATGCACACGTCTCCAAATTTTCTAATGCAGTTCTCCAGCTAAAACTTGTGTCTTAAAATGCATATATTGGGAGGTGGGGTACACATTAAACATGTGTAAAATGCATATTTTAGCAGAGGATTAAAAATTTGTTCTATTAGGTGGAATTGTTTGCAAAAATGTGTATACTGGGAGAAATGAGAAACTTAGAAAAACTGAAATTGACATATTGGTCAGTCCCTTGCAGTCAATACAATTTTTACCTGGCTGTTAAGGACACCCAAAAATTATGGGCTCCTGATTTTCTTAACAGAAGAAAAGGGGCAATGAATAAAGAAAGCATGATCCAGTAAAGCAGATGTAGAAGGAAAGAATACAATGATTGGGAATTGAACAAAATAATAGGATTCCTCCTCAAGGCAGGTGCCACCATGGGCAATACCACTTTCAAGTGCAGCATAAATTCACACTATCAGTGTTGACACATGGTGACAAACGTATCCATTTTTTTCCAATCTATTGCCTATGCACCAGTCTGCCATGTATATCTTACTCTAGAATTCTAATCATGATAACCAATATTCATCATAGAAAGCCACATTCTTCTATTCAAATGAAGTATGCATATTAATAAACATGTTTTAATCTACATGTGCTTATTTTGCGTAACTTATTCTGCTTCTGTGATTTCAAATTTGCAAAAGTTTACCTGGACTGCCAATCCATGGACTTCTAATCATGGTGTTTCCAAGTGGATGCTGTATCTTTGGTCATGTCACATAACCAGGTATGCTGTGGAAGGATAGAATAGCAATTCCAATAAAACAGATAAAAGATGCAGAAAATATGAGATGTACAATAGCTCTCTTTATATTTTTTGAAAGTGGGCTCATGCAAAGTTAAGAAGGAATGTCAGCACCAGAAACAGCGAAATAGTAAAATGAACAAGCTATGTGTCATTCTAAGGTGATTAGCCATGCTTTATCTTGATCAAACTAATTTATTTTCTGTACTGCATGCTTGTGAAGAAAGGAAAGACTGTATTTGTCTCTAGATAGGTAATGCTCCCTTTCAATCCCTGGTCCTTGCTTTTCCCACTACAATTTTATCCTGGTTTTTTTCCCTTTCCCCAGGTCCTGCAGCTTCACCTCTTCTGTGACCAGCTGCAAAGATTTGATGGACAGGAAATCTCATTATTTTGTAGTCACCCTCTAACTTGAAAGAGCTCTGTCTGTCTCTCTCTCTGTGTATGCGTGTGCAGGTGTGTAGATTTGGGATGGTGTTAGGCACAGTCTTCTATGGTAATTAGCTAAGGAAACTGACTAGCTGTTCATGCAGAGCAGGAGGAAAATGTGACTAATGAGGAATGACTTTTGCCCACATCAAAGAAGGTGAAGTTGTTGGTGTTTGGGTTTTTTTGTTAAAACCACCATAGGTTAGCAAAATCCACACTTCTTATGTTGAAGAACATACCGTGTCCAATTCCAGGCACCACGAATTAATATTGATAAGCTGGAATGTGTGCAGAGGAGGGCAACCAAGATGATCAAGGGTCTGGAAACCAATCTTATGAGGATTGCAGGAATGAGCTGGGTATGTTTAGCCTGGAAAAGAGGAGACTAGGAGGAGATATTACAACCATCTTCAAATATCTCAAGGGCTGTCATATGAAAGATGGAGCAAGCTTGTTTTCTCCTGTTCCAGAGGGTGGGACTCAAACCAATGGCTTAAGCTTACAAGAAAGGAGATTCCAACTAAACATCAGGAAGAACTTTCTGACAGTAGAACTGTTTGACAGTGGAATGGTCTCCCTCAGGAGGTTGTGGGATCTCCTTCATTGGAGGTTTTTAAGCAGAGGTTGGATGGCCATCTGTCATGAATGCTTTCGCTGAGATCTCTGCATTTCAGGGGGTTGGACTTCCAACTCTACAGTTCTGTGATCTCTGGATGTATTAAAGAAAGTGCCTTAACTTCATCCCTGCTGTTGATCCCACTGAAAAATGTCGTTGGGATCTTTTGATATCTTGACCACCCATAACTTGCTTTGGGAAGGTGAGGTCTCCATTTACCCTTGAAATGGTCAAAGGACTATATTGGAAGAGTAAGAACATAAGCCCATACAAGGCCTTGTTAAAAGCATTCATGATGGAAACCTAGAGGCTTACATGGAAATGGTCTTCAGTCTTTGAACAGTATTTTTGCCACAATTTGTCATCTCCTAAATCAGGGATGGGGAACCTGTGGCCAGCCAATTGTTGTCGGACTACAACTCCCATCAGCCTCAAACAACACAGATGATGTGTAAGGATGGTATCTTGAAGGGTGATATTTCAGCAGAGGCTTAAAGATGCTGTACTTGCATCCTGCACAGAGTTAGACTAGAGGACTTCCACAGTCACTGGAGGGATGACTTCTATTATCCTTTTACAAATAGAGCAGAAGAAAACTCAGGCCTTCAGTTGGTTGTTTTCATGGTACAGCAGTGGACAAAACAGAAAAGTGAAAAGAGCATCATGGACAGTAACAGGGTGGAGCAGTGGTGGCACTTACCTGACCTCCAGAAGGGGGGTTGGGGAGGGGCATGGCAGCAGTGAGGTCACCACTGCTCAAATGCACCAGGAGAGCCCATATGGTGCAACAGTGACCAATCTGCTACCCTACCCCACCATTCACTAATGGTCAGAGTCTTGTCCAGGGGGTGGGGGGCAGGAGAGAACAATGTAACAGTATTTGAGCAACCCCCACCCTGCTGCATAGTAGCAAATCCTTCCTGTCACCTGAAACTATTTCACAGCCTGGACAAATTCACAGAAGCTACAAAACAATATTAATAAATATACATGTTTGTATATCAAAGTAGAAACACATGCATCAAGGAGATTATTGCATGACATCTTGTAACGTTGAATTGCAAACTGTGAAGACATCTAGCCAACTGGATTTATTTTTTCACAGGTACAAATCAACACTGGCAAGCAGATAGCTGATTTTAGCATCAAATAAAGCATGTATCATTATTTTGACTTGCAAAACAAAAAACCGGGAAAAATATGCTAAGAAGCTGCAGTGGACCATCTGTGTTTTAATTTTAAAGCAAAGGCCACAAGGACTTCAGGAAATTTAGAACATCTATCTGCCTAAATGAGCATTATTTTTAACTTATACCATTCCCTTTGGCTTGATTTGCTTTTTGGGCGAATATCCAGCCTTTTCAGGCAATATATCATACACAACACTATTCCCCTTCATGCATTACTCCCACAAAGGAGTCTCTTCACACAATCATGCCACTGAAATTGTATGGCTTCGACCCCATCCCCTGACATCCATGCACTGAGCATGGATATCTGCCAAAAGGCAGCCATCATGTGTGGAAAGCCATTGGGAAGTTGTGTGAGAGAGCATCCTTCTTGCAGTCAGCATGTGGATGTGCAACCTTGGGGGGAGTCAGGAGCAGCACCATAGCATCCCTTCCTGGCATTGTGTTGAGACCCCTCCCTACAATTAATACCGAAGGGGAGGAGAGGGCATATCCCTCCTATCTACTCACTAAAGTTTGCTCATAGGCACCATGCACTTACTAAATTAGGAAGAGCAAAAATGGGTGGAGAGTTGGAAAACTTTTTATTGCTGCTTAACATCAACTCTGGGCTCTTCCACACTTCTGTTTGTGCTGTACCTAGAAAGCACAGGTCCAAGCAGTTTTCCACTTGACCCACATGGGCATGGATCTCAGCAGTTTCCCCCTTGCCCTGCTCCTTTCTGAGGGAAAATCCACTCTTTAGCGATACATCAGAACAAATGGCAATCCAGGGAAAACCTGAATTGCCATTTGCTCCGATTGAGTGCTAAAGAGTTATTTTCCCCTTGGGTAGGGGGAGCAGTGGAACAAGACGAAGTGTGGATAAGCCCTTAATCTTAGTCCAGATATTCCACACTAATTACAGGTCCAGTTCAAACTACTCTGCAGTTTAGAATCAGTACATAATTATTTTAGTAGCCCTCCAGCTGCTAAGCTGCCCCCACTGAAATGGAAAGGGGATACAAAGCTGGGGAGATGGAAGTTTGTAGCAGAAGGGGTTGGGGCCAAAGAAGTACTAGGGCCTCGGTGGTTTCCCAAAAACCTTATTTGGAGCACAAGACCTTGAGTTCGGATTGGGCTTAAGCTTAAAATGATCTGAGTATCCATCTGAATCAGGTGCAAATTAGTTCACTTTTGATCACTCCATTGCAAACTGACCAAGTGATGCTTAGCCTTCAATAGCAGGAGTTAGGTTGTGGCAAACCCCCATAGGAGGTCTTCCCATTAATTATTGGTGTTGTTGAGTATCCATATGTCAATGTGGGTGCCTCTGTTCATGCTGAATGCCTTCCTTGATTACCTATGAAGAGACAAGAGATATCTGGAGGTGGTGAGACATTAGAAAGTCTGTGTGTGTGTGTGTGTGTGTGTGAGAGAGAGAGAGAGAGAGAGAGAGAGAAGGATGGAAGGAAGGAAGGAAAGGCAACATCAGTTCCCTGCTCCCTCCCCAGCTGAACTCTCTCTCTCCTCCTACAGGACGATTCTCCAGCAAATGCCCTGTTGGCTGGGCACATGGGTAGGTGAACAGTGTTGCCACTTTGCTACACAGTGAAATGATAGGAGGACACCAGTGCTTTAGACCTGCGCCTCTGACAGGCCTCCCCATTGACTGGTTTCTGCTTCAGTTTCTTAAAGAAGATGAGCTAAAGCCATCGCTGTCCCCCTGAGGCTGCAGTGTATGTGGAGATATTGGCTAAATTCAATTGTCCAGCTCAATACATAAGTTAGCATATAAAGATTTGGTAGACAAAGATTTTGACTATCATAGACCTGAATGATCAATTGGCTTCACTCCATTGAAACTTTGACTTCAATCCTACATCCATACTCAGAGGATTCGTCCTCAAGTATTCCATCAATGAGTCAATAAAGTGTTATTTCATGGCGGAGATGTTCTTTCCCATTAAATGTGGAAGGGAGAATGCCTAGATATAGATCTGTGGTTTGTTCTGCATTTGTTTTCATCAAATGCCATGCTTGCTGTTAACCACCACAGCAAACGTTAGCAGATGGCCATCTCAGGCCACTCCCAAATTGCTCAGCAACAGTTTACAGAGTTTTCATTCTGTTAGATGAAGTCTCCAGTGATAGCAGGCTATTAAGAAATAGAGCACAAACATGCACGATTGTAGCCAAATGTTTTCAGAGTTAACGTGTTGGCAGTCCTTGTCAGTGCCAGCTCTGTGCAACGTTGTAAGCAATAACGGCAGCTTTCAAAATTTATAATAGTTTGTTGAAATAGGCCAGTGAGTGATTGGCATTCATCAGAGTCTGCACGAAATTTAACTGACCACTGGTATGCGTATAGTTGACTGAAGGGAGTAGAAGTCCATAGCAATGTAATGCTCACTCAATAAAATAGATCTGAAAGACTCATCAACTGAAGAGGGTCTTGAAAGAAGCTGCATCTCACAGTTCTCCAGGGGTCTTGTTCATATTTACTAGAAAGGAAATCCAAATGGATTTACTTAGTCTTACTCTCAAATAAGTGTATATAGGATTGCAACCTTAGCATCTTTTCTGGGGGAATATGTGCAGAGGCAACACAAAAGTTCTCAAATTGCTTGGAAGGCTCAGTCCCATAAAATACGGCACAAACAGGGCCTGGCCAGCCGTATTCTAAGCCACACCGAGGCACTGGTCTCTGGTGGCAGATTGAAAGGGACCACGGAATACCCAAATTATTAAAGAAAGCGTATAATATATTGTCGGAATGGGAAACTAAAGATAAAGAAGTCAAGTCAGTAATGATTAAATGGGCACAGGACCTGGGTCATGATACACAATTTGAGGACTGGATAAGACTTTGGAAAGTGAATTTGAAAGTCATGGATTGCATATTGTTGAAAGAGAACTACATAAAAATGATGTATAGGTGGTACATTACACCAGTAAAACTGGCAAAAATGTATAAAACAGAACAAAAGAATTGTTGGAGGTGTAAAGAAGGGGAAGATACATTTCATCATATGTGGTGGGATTGTAAGATCTTAAAAACTTTTGGGAAATGATAAATAATGATTTTTTTAAAATGTTCAAAATAACATTTGTCAAAAAACCAGAAGCATTTTTGTTAGGTATTTTAGGACAGGAGTTGCTGAAAGAAAAATGGACTATTTATGTATGCTACAACGGCAGCAAGAATTCTAATAGCTCAGAATTGGAAAAATACCATCCAAAACACAATGGCAAGAAAAGCTGATGAACTATGCAGAGCTAGCAAAGTTAACAGACAAACTATGGGAAAAGGACAACAGTGATTCTGAAAAAGAATGGGAACCCTTTACAACATATTTTCAGAAACAACAAAAGGAAATGGACTCACTGGAAGGATTTAAATGAACATTTACAACTTTATTCACAAAGAATAAGAAGTATAGCAATGGGATAACATAGTTTTATATACAAACAGCAGATTGTAACATCTGATGTAACAAACCAGAAATGGAAGTTGAGGGAAGTCAACAGCTAGGGGAGAAATGGAAAACGAATATTTAGTAAAGATATTGGATGTTTGTTTTGAGAAAAGAAAACTAATAAAAAATAATTATAAGAAAGAAAGAAAGAAAGAAAGAAAGAAAGAAAGAAAGAAAGAAAGAAAGAAAGAGACCACAGAATGAACACTTCCCAGTGTATACTGAAACCTTTTTAGAACTGTCTGAATGAGTGCATCCCTTGCCTGATTCAAGCCCCTGTTGCCAGCAGCTGAATAGCTGCTTGGACAAAGCCTCATGAGCTGGTCTTTGATTGCATGTGACTAGGCTTCTTGGTTCAAACCTTCATTTTCAGACTTGTAGAGCACTGTAAACTGAAGAAAAGAGAAGTGCTGGAGGGGACAGGGACATCTCAGCCCCTCATGTTTGCTTGCATATGAGTAAAGCTAATGTCCCAATAGGGCTAGTGTGAATGTGCATTCTGTGAATGCACTTCTCCTTTTTATTTATTCATTAAATTTGTATACTACCCATCTGTAGATTTCAGGGTGGTTCTAAACATAAAAGACATTCTTGTGTTGCCACTCTCTGGACCTCTCATGGGAGAGGCACATGAAGAAGGGCCTCAAATGGTGATCTTAGGGTCCAGGTAGGTTCATATGCAGAGAGGTAGTCCTTAAGATATTTAGGCAAGAGACCAGTCCAGCACCTCCACTGCCACACCTGCCGATGTAAAGGAGAAGTAGAGCTGTGTGTCATCAGCATATTGCTGACAACATACTCCAAACCTCTGGATAACCCCACTCACTCTGGACCTTGTTTTCTCAGCTAGGCAGGAAGAGAGTGATCTGAAAATGGGGGATATTGACATCAGTCCCTTGTCATGGACAGATCACTTCCTGTTGAGATTTAGTCTTTCAGCACCTTTCCCCCTCTGCAGAGATAGAGGACTTATGAGGATGGTCCACCCTCAGAGGGTGATGGATCCAATGGGTTTCCAAACAGCTTTGGGGGATTTTCCAGCTGATATGACTGATGCTCCTATCAAAGCCCTAGAGCAGTCAAATGGCTCAGGCTGTTGACACAATAACCCTTGAGTGCTCTCTCCCACTTCGTGGAGCCCACTTGCCTCCCTGGTATACTCCAGAGCTTAGGGCAAAGAAACAAGCTGGGAGATAGCTCAAACACGACTGGAAGAAAGAGCCTCAGATATAAATTTTGCAATTTTTTCAGTATCAGGCAAAGACTTTATTATTATTATTATTCTCCCAGGAGTTTAATGAGTTTTGAGGTCTGGGCTTTTTAAAGTTTGAAAAACCCATTTGTATTTAATTGCATTGCTTCATCTTTGCTATGCTATGTTTTATATCGCAACTGCATCTTATTGTTCTTGCTGTCTTTTACACTGTGATTTTTTTATTGTTATTTTTTTTCTATAAGAAAGAATGTACACATTCCAAAGAACTGCAGTTATGAGGCAGCAGAGAAATGCTGAAAATAAATAAATGATTGATGTTAAGAATAATAATACTTGGTCTTATGTTTGGAAGAGCTCTAATGATGAAGGCAAGGATCCAACCTGGTATATTTGGTATACTCAGGGGTGAAGTTCAGCATTTTTATTTTTTGTGCATCTGAGGACAGATCCCAGGGCCATACTTTCATTTAAAATATACATGACTGAGAGGGGGGAAAGGCCTTTCCCCTTGCATGGCCAATCTACAACCATTATGTTTTCCACCGGATTTTGCCTCCTTTTTCCAAGATGGTGGAAGCTGAACTTTTATATCCACAAAAATGCTAAGGAACAGACTTCAGAGAGCCGATGTATTTCTTTCATATTTATTCAGCTAAATTTCCACTTAAATGGAATCTTGTGCACATTTGTGTCAAATAGGTGCTTTGGCCTTGTTAAAGAAGGTAAATGTTGTTTTGTTTACTTATTTATGAAAAGCTTTGCATAATTTAAAGACATGAGTAAGTTGTCCATTTACTTCCCACAAGATCCTCATATGCTTAAAATGATAATGCCCAAAGCAGTGGGAGAGAGGGTGACATTAATTCATGTATATGTATTTTATACCCAGACATCTCTCAGAAACCAAGAAAATTCTTCTGTACAAAGTTCTAGGGAAACAACAGCTGCATAAAACATTCAGCATTCTCTAAGCACCCAGAAAGCCTTGTCATTTGCTGACTTACAGAACCTAAAGTAATGGAGCATTATTTTCATAAAGAGCTGCTATTACAAGCCAGAAAGCATGGGTAAGTATTGACTAAATAGGTAAATATGATCTACAGTGGTACCTCGGGTTACAGACGCTTCAGGTTACAGACTCCGCTAACCCAGAAATAGTACCTCGGGTTAAGAACTTTGTTTCAGGATGAGAACAGAAATTGCGCCACGGCGGTGCGGTGGCAGCGGGAGGCCCCATTAGCTAAAGTGGTGCCTCAGGTTAAGAACAGTTTCAGGTTAAGAACATACCTCCAGAACGAATTAAGTTCTTAACCTGAGGTACCACTGTACTTTATTCTGATGTTTACCTTTCTGGTGTATAACCTTTGCACTCACTGCTTCCAAATCCAGGAATCCAAACCAACATAGGAATATAGTAAGCTGCCTTAAACTGGCTCACAAGGAGAAGATGGCAGCCATTTTGCTCCTCCCTATGCTTTTTTGGTTAGTGTGGAACTCCAGCTAAGTGGAGGTTTTGCTTAGTGTGCCATCTAAACCCAAGACCATGGTTAAGGTCTTTCCTCCTTAACCAGCCCCTGTTACCACAGGAAAAGACTGCCGTTTATGGTTGAGAAGGGAAGACCTCCTTAGTTAATTATTTTTAAATATTTTCATTCATAGCTGATTCCTAAATATTTATTAAAGTCCAAACATTGAAAAGGTTGGTCAGCATGTGCAGTAGTAGAGTCAAATGCTCTCTATGCTGTGGACAGCTGATGTGGTGCCCTCCAGATGGTGATTGGCTGCAACTCCCATCAGTCTCAGCTAGCAAGGCCAATGGGCAACGCTGCACCATGAGGGCACCACAAGGGTTACTCCTACTCTATACAAGCATATTCCAGCTCTGTTGCGCCCGTAAATATGTGGAGATAATCCCATGATACGCATATAGACTACTCGGAAAAGGCCTCCTCCTTGTGAGCTTGGCAGGTGCAGCTCCAGAAAGTGCGTCAAGCCTTATTCATTGAAGGATTTACTTGTCAATGGATGATTTAAGGTTACTGACAGTTTTATCAAAGCCTTGCCTGCAGGCTAAAGGAATAACACATCTTTAAATTCTTCTAAACGCATGAAGGTCATCAAGATTTATGGTTTACCCATGTGTAAATACCATTATTTATAGCTGATCCCCTTGAGGATGTTCAGTAACCTTTCTGCTGTGGATGCAAGTGAAGTAATCAGCCACGTTAAGAAATCTCACACATTAATCGCTGAGAGCTGTGCCCAGAAATTGACAGCCACAATACCTCCCCCCCCCCATCTCTCCCATTATCCACGAGCTTGTTGTAATGAAGGTGCTTCATTCTCACAGCAGTCACTGAACTCTAAATGAACTTGAGAGGGATTTTTGTCAGCCAAGTACCACACCGAGCTGATCTTGAGCACACAGCAGGGAAAGCAGTGTTTGTACATTGGGCTCTGTGGAATCTTCGCCAGAGAAGCTCTCTCAATGACGACCTATGGTAAGTAATAAATGTTACTTCTGAACTGGGATTGTGCCGGGGAAGGGGAGAGAAGATGCAAATAATGGTTTTGCTGTGTTTTTGTAGCGCAAATAGTGATAGAATCGGTTCATTTCAAATTGGAGAAGCTGTTCGCCTTCAGTCCCTTGAGGTTACAATTTTTTAAAAAATGGGCTGGTCCACACTATTCATTTAAACCACACCCAATGCACATTTGAAGCACATGACTCCCCCCAAAGAACCCTGGGAACTATAGTTTCCCTGTCACAGTGCTAACATTTCCAGCACAGCGTTTATGGGTTTTTAAAAAATGTTCTTTTATTTTCAAGGAATATGTTTGCATCATTTTTACCAATAGAAATAAATAAAGCTTGTCAGAAGAGAAAGATCTTTTAAAAAAACTATTATCAAACTCGTGGTGAACCTTATTAATCAGGCAAAGACCTGGCTATAGACAAAACATGCACAAATTGTCATCTCATCTGTCCTCCCAGTTGAACGACGTGGCCCAGGGAGAGAGGGAAAAATAGTGGAAGTGAACAGCTGGCTTCACAAATGGTGTAAACAGGAACGGTTTGGATTCTTAGATCACGGACTGCAGTTTCTTGAAGATGGACTTCTGGCAAGCGATGGGCTGCACCTCACAACGGTTGGGAGGAATGTTTTCGCCAAAAATCTCAGAAACCTCATCAGGAGGGCTTTAAACTGACTAATGTGGGGGAGGGAGACAGTGCTCCTGAAGGTAGGAGTCTATCAATTGATGAAGATGATCATCCAAATGTCATAGACCAAATGGAGCAAACAGCATGCAGACCTAGTGGCGGGAGGAAAAAATTCTTAAATAAGAGACACGGGGGAATGATTAATGGACTTCAATGTCTGTACACTAATGCGCAAAGCATGGGAAATAAACAAGATGAGCTTGAGCTCTTGGTACAGCAAACTAAATATGACATAATAGGCATCACTGAAACCTGGTGGGATAAGTCCCACGATTGGAATGTAATAATGGAGGGATACAATCTATTTCAGTGAAACAGACCAGACAAGAAAGGAGGAGGAGTGGCGTTATATGTCGGGGATCTGTATACCTGTGAAGAGATCCAAGATTTAGAACCTCAAAGCCAAAGTGAGAGCATTTGGGTCAAAATTAAGGGAGAGAAGAATAACAGTGACCTCATTGTGGGAGTTTACTATAGATCCCCAAGCCAAACGGAGGACATAGATGATGCCTTCCTGGAACAGATGGTCAAGCATGCAAAAGGAAGGGAGATAGTAGTAATGGGGGACTTCAATTACCCGGATATTTGTTGGATGTCAAACTCAGCCAAGAGCATAAGGTCAAACAGATTCCTCACTGGCCTTACAGACAACTTCATTGTCCAGAAAGTGGGAGAAGCAACAAGAGGAACAGCCATTTTAGATCTGGTCCTAACCAATGTTGATGACCTGGTTAGTGGGGTAGAAGTGGAAGGATCATTAGGCGCGAGTGATCATGCTCTTCTGAAGTTTACTATACAGCGGAAAGGAGCAGCCAAGCATAGTAGGACTCAATTTCTTGACTTTAAGAAAGCCGACTTCATAAAACTTTGGGAAGTGCTGGGTGAGATCCCATGGACAGTAATACTAAAAGGAAAGGGAGTTCATGATGGCTGGGAGTTTGTTAAGAGGGAGATAGTAAAAGCACAACTTCAGGCAATACCAATGAGACGGAAACATGGAAGGTGCCTAAAGAAGCCAGGGTGGCTATCTAAAGAACTTTTAACTGAGTTAAGATTAAAAAAGGATGTGTACAAAAAATGGAAAAGGGGGGAAACCACCAAAGAGGAATTCAAACAAATAGCCAGCACGTGTAGACACAAAGTCAGAAAAGCTAAAGCACAGAATGAACTCAGGCTTGCTAGAGAGGTTAAAAGCAACAAAAAAGGCTTTTATGGGTATGTTCGTAGCAAAAGGAAGAACAAAGAAACAGTGGGGTCACTCAGAGGAGAAGATGGTGAAATGCAAACAGGGGACACAGAAAGGGCTGAACTCCTCAATGCCTTCTTTGCCTCAGTCTTCTCCGATAAAGAAAACAATGCCCGACCTGAAGAATTTGGAGCAAATGATTCAGCAGATGAAAAACAGCCCAGAATAACTAAGGAGATAGTACAAGAATACTTGGCTAGTTTAGATGTATTCAAGTCTCCATGGCCAGATGAACTGCATCCAAGAGTATTAAAAGAACTTGCAGATGTGATCTCAGAACCACTGGCAGTCATCTTTGAGAATTCCTGGAGAACAGGCGAAGTCCCGGCAGACTGGAGGAGGGCAAATGTTGTCCCTATTTTCAAAAAGGGGAAAAGAGAGGACCCAAATAATTACCGCCCAGTCAGTCTGACATCAATACCAGGGAAGATTCTGGAGCAGATCATTAAGCAAACAGTCTGTGAGCACCTAGAAAGGAATGCTGTGATCACCAATAGTCAGCATGGATTTCTGAAAAATAAGTCATGTCAGACTAACCTGATCTCGTTTTTTGACAGAATTACAACCCTGGTAGATGAAGGGAACGCAGTGGATGTAGCCTACCTTGATTTCAGCAAGGCATTTGACAAGGTGCCCCATGATATTCTTGTAAAGAAGCTGGTAAAATGCGGTCTTGACTATGCTACCACTCAGTGGATTTGTAACTGGCTGACTGACCGAACCCAAAGGGTGCTTATCAATGGTTCCTCTTCATCCTGGAGAAGAGTGACTAGTGGGGTGCCACAGGGTTCTGTCTTGGGCCCGGTCTTATTCAACATCTTTATCAACGACTTGGATGATGGACTCAAGGGCATCCTGATCAAATTTGCAGATGACACCAAACTGGGAGGGGTGGCTAACACCCCAGAGGACAGGATCACACTTCAAAACGACCTTGACAGATTAGAGAACTGGGCAAAAACAAACAAGATGAATTTTAACAGGGAGAAATGCAAAGTATTGCACTTTGGGCAAAAAAAATGAGAGGCACAAATACAAGATGGGTGACACCTGGCTTGAGAGCAGTACATGTGAAAAGGATCTAGGAGTCTTGGTTGACCACAAACTTGACATGAGCCAACAGTGTGACGCGGCAGCTAAAAAAGCCAATGCAATTCTGGGCTGCATCAATAGGAATATAGCATCTAGATCAAGGGAAGTAATAGTGCCACTGTATTCTGCTCTGGTCAGACCTCACCTGGAGTACTGTGTCCAGTTCTGGGCACCACAGTTCAAGAAGGACACTGACAAACTGGAACGTGTCCAGAGGAGGGCAACCAAAATGGTCAAAGGCCTGGAAACGATGCCTTATGAGGAACGGCTAAGGGAGCTGGGCATGTTTAGCCTGGAGAAGAGGAGGTTAAGGGGTGATATGATAGCCATGTTCAAATATATAAAAGGATGTCACATAGAGGAGGGAGAAAGGTTGTTTTCTGCTGCTCCAGAGAAGCGGACACGGAGCAATGGTTCCAAACTACAAGAAAGAAGATTCCACCTAAACATTAGGAAGAACTTCCTGACAGTAAGAGCTGTTCGACAGTGGAATTTGCTGCCAAGGAGTGTGGTGGAGTCTCCTTCTTTGGAGGTCTTTAAGCAGAGGCTTGACAACCATATGTCAGGAGTGCTCTGATGGTGTTTCCTGCTTGGCAGGGGGTTGGACTCGATGGCCCTTGTGGTCTCTTCCAACTCTATGATTCTATGATTCTATGATTTTAAAACATTTTTGCCTGGTGGCTAAAGATACAGAATGGGATACACAGGATTATATTCACAGCCATATTCACAATCTGGGGTCCCATCTATGCACACAGAGCCAGCATGTGTATAGCTGTATGTACATTAAGCCTATTCACATACATTTTGCAGAGACTGAGGGTGGAATCAGTAGGTGTGATCTCACGCTTCTCACTCCCATTCAGTCAGCACAAATTAGAATAGCGGTATGATCTCTCTCGGTGTGTTTGTTGTAAGAATACGCCTCTAGGGGCCCCCGCAGCCCCTGTGATGAGACAAACCTCTCTGGGCATGTTCCTGGTGTTGCACAGCTCCAGGACGTTCATAAATCATCAGTCCTGGGGCGCTCCAGCAACACATAGCAGGTGCCTATGCGCATGCACACTCTGCAACAGGACAAAGCGATCATGGCATTCTCTCACCTCAGCGCCGAGAGAGAAAAGGAAGTGAAAAGTACAAAAACACAACAGAGCGGAAGAGATAAGGCTAGCTTCCATTCTCAAGCTTTCCAGCCTAGAAAGTAATCACAGAAATGTGACGTGATGTAACAGTCACACATCAGCAACAGAGGAGTGACATGCTAACGTGTGTGTGTGTTTACACAAACATATACTAGGAGCTGTCACCTCTGCTTGCATTGTTCACCAACCCTGCCTGCTCTCATCCCTCAGCCAAACCCCAACCCCTTATACCTCACCCAAACCCCACAGCTCATTCCACCCCCACCCCCCAGCCAAGTTTCACAAAGTGCCACATGCTTAAGGATGAGAAGCTGGGAGTTGCCTAACTGAAGCTGAACCTGAATATGTCACAAGTATTGTCCTGCTTGTAACCGCATTGCACAGAGAAATCACATGTTCACAGTCCAATCAAAGTTCAACACTTTTAAGTCCCATTGACCTCAGTGGAATAGTAAAGTAAAATAGTAAAATACTAAACCTTACCTAGGAGTAAGTCTGATTGAACTCCATTGGACTGTAAATAACCCCAACTTCAGCCAAAGAGGCTTAAAAGTCCTTATCTTAGATTGTGATAAGTAACCAATGTGTTATTTTGTACTATACTTTAGAAAATTACTTATGATGGCAATCTAAGATAAGTGCTTTTCAGATAAGCACTATTGTTACAGGGATATCAGATTTCCCAAACACTCAGAAGTGCAGTGGAAAATGTGATGACTCTGGCAAGAAAAGCGCTACTTGGAGAAAAGACGCATGAATTGTGTGAAATGAATGTGCATATTACACTTACACACAAACACTAACTTCCAGTGTGAATGAAGAGTAAACACTGTGTCCATGTCAGTAACAACAAGATTATCCAGGCCTTGAGCAATTGTAAAATTCCTTTAAATTACCATAATACATGCCATTTGAGTATACCTCAAAAATGCAGTATCATTATCAGTTATTGTTAAGCTGAACCTGGAGAAGCCAAGGAGATAAACGCTACCCTTTATTGGCTGGGGGGGGGGGGATTAAGAGTTTCAAGTTGAGATGCAAATATGAAGTCCCCATGTTGAAATTATTTCTGTCCAGGGTTATTGTGAAATTGTTGTTTTATATGTGAGATTGTCTTGCATAGTTCCCAAGGCAATCCCAAACAGCTTCCAAGCCATAGGCAGTTCAGATCTAAAGCCCATTTTGCAAAACATCTATGTCTTTCCATGAGATTAAATCCTGACTAGGAGCCTCCATCTATGATTTCTTGCATCTGCGGATGCAACAGCAACAGCCAGGAGAAGGGAGGTGAAACCGCAACACTACAGTGCACCCTAGGATCCATGGGGAGGGAGTGGCTGGATGGATTGGTGCTAGCATGGACACAGCAGCTCATGCAGGCAACAGATGAGGGTCAAGAGTGGGGGAATTAGCTGCCAGCCCAGCCAGGGAGGAGGTGGAAGATGTCCAGGAGCTCCCCTGATGGACAGAGGACACACCTGGCCCAAAGAATTCCCTGGTTCTGTGACCATGGGTGGAGACCTAAACAGGGTGCTGGCCATGGGGGCAGCTCCTCCTTGCTGGCTTCCCATTCCCCCTCTCTGTTCCATGATCCAAGTGGTGCTGGTCATTGTGATGGGGGCAGGTAGCTCACGCTCATGCCACCAGTCCCACTGCTGAGGGAGAGGAGTGTCTGAAAGAAGCCTGTGCATGTGTTTCAGGATCCTGGTGGTCTCCATGTGCAATTATTTACATGGCTGTGCTGTGTTCCATGTGGCTGTGTGATTGGTGGAGCGTGTGGTGGGTGTGGCTGGGGTCCATGGCATGCTTGGCTGACACACGTTGCTGGGGATGCCACACACATCACTCCATGTGTTTATATTCCTGTGCTGGTGTTTTCCTGCTATAGCGCTTGTGCTATTTCTGCATGGCATTGCTGTGTATATACACCTGATTAGGGACTTGGGAACACTCTCCTATGTGTATCAACAGTTGGCTGCTGTTCCCATGCTGATACCTGCTGAGTGGCCGATCTTTTGGTTTCCTGGGGTGTTAATTCCTGCTCCACCAAGCTAGAGCTGGCTCAGCTGGCATTTTCCGGTCCCTGGGGCTCATCATAGGGACATTCTAGAGATGTAGAATAGAATGACCCTATTTTCTGAGGGATGTTGCAGGGTATGGATCTGGTGTAGGCCTCATTTACATGAGCTTGCTGTGTGCCAGTTCCTTGTGTGTAGGACTGTCCTCTCTGTCCTCTTAATTGTACTTGTATAATGTCCCACAACACAAAGTTGTCTGGGTGGCTTAAAACAAACAAGTTCAATACAAGTTAAAACATAAAACCATAATGAAAAGCAACACAAATGCAACAAGAAAACAAAACTCAGCACAGCCCCTGAGCTGAAGCACAAATAGAAATGGCTTTCCCTTTCAGCTGAAATAAAACCCTGGACTGTTAATTCAAGAGAGGTTTGAATGCACGACAGGCAAAAGCCTCCTAAGCTTCTCCCCCTCCAAAAAAACCCAAAACATTTAAAAGGTCAAAGATGCAGTTTACCCAAGTGTAAATACCAGCCACAGTAAGCAATGCTGCAAATGCTAGGGCTGCTTGACCTTTTGCCAAACATGGTGCAATAACTGCTGCCTAAAACAACAGAAAACGTTATGCAGAACATTATAATGCAGCAATTTAAAAAAGGCCACCACTAATCTTCCTATGAATGTGTGCTCCTTTCCGTTACCCCTCTATGCCATGGAATTACAAGATTCTGGTGTGTTTTCCTCAAACCATTTCTGCTTCTCTTAAATGTCATTTTTCAAATGGGGAATCCCACTTGCCCTATAATATTTGTGAAATGATGCCAGAGGAGATTCAAGTGCACAACAAAGGAACTTAGCACTGCTGAGCAAAACGTACCTCAACAGAGGGATGGTATGAAGACACATGAGGCCATTTCCTTCCCAAAGCTAAGCAGGTCTTAGTACTTAGATGGGAGACTAACTAGAAACCACATTGCCATGATTCCATGGTGGAAGAAAGGTGGGTTACAGTTAAAGTAAGATGACTAGTCCATGTTTCCACATCCATCCAGCCAGAGGAGGGACAATACAAGCTAGCTGTTGATGAAAACAGTAGAGCTGAGCTGTGTTTGGGGAGCTTTTTACATTTACAGCATCAGAGCTGCCACTGTGGTCTGGAGAGCCAATGTGGAGTGGGGAAGTGGATTTGGTTGTCCATTGTACTGTTTAAGATGAGTTTTCCCTGTGTATATTTTTAAAGAAACTCTAGAACTGGCCTCCACCCAAAGAAACCAAACCTAAGTAGGCACTGCACCCCTAGAACATCTTCCTCCCAGAAAAGAGGAGAGTGTAACAGAAGGCATGGGGAGAAATTTGATTCATTTCCCATTTATAGGCAAACCTACCTTTTCACTTTCCAAAACAATACAATAACAAAACATAGCCATTGTTCAAAATGTGCACTTTCCTGAATTTTGTAATGCAATTTTCCAGCCAAGTAATATGTACCAAAGATATAGATATAGATATAATGGAGTAAAATGTTTAAAGAAATGCATATCTTGATGATAATAGCATGCAAAAAAAAATGAATTATTTTAGGAGAAATTTTCACTGAAAAGCTGAGGAATTTTCATGAGGACTTTAAAAAAATGCAAACTGATATGGAAATGTGGAGAAGTGAAATTGTTTTTATTTTAAAAAAAACAAGGCCGGCATGATCTATTTAGATCTACCTATTGTTACAGATCTGAGGTAACAGAGTTTGAGCACACAAGGGCACCCATAACTGTTAGCGTTAGTAAATATTAGAAATTTATAAATAGTAGATTTAGATCATCTTTGGAGTATTGAAAGGAAGAAGCCAGGCCCTCAACTGAGATAGAAGTCATTAAGAATGACAAAAGGTACTGGAAGCAAGTCATTAATCCATCAGTGGGAACCATCAAACTGACAGAAGACTCTGGTGGTGAGGGGAGGTGGTTGCCAAAGTGATGGGGGCAGGCTGTGCCCACAGTATAAAAGTGTTGTTTTAAACAAGGCTTGGGTTTTTCTGGCAAGGGTCTTTGGGCAGGAGAAGGGTGGAGCCAGAATTCCAGGCAGAGGCCATGTGGGGTAGAACCACCTTGGCATGCTGGGACAGAGGCATTGATGCTACACTGCTGTGGGGAACAATATGTAATGCTCTGAACTCTTTCCTAAGTAGATCTAGGTATAAATATGTGTACAATAAACCATATTTCTTGAAGACACTAGTCTCTGCTGTGTCTTGATTTTGCAACAGAAGCATGACCCTTGGTGAGTTCCTGGAACCCCCAGGAATCATGCTGCCACTAGGCAGATGGCACACAACAGTTGTAACTCTATGTTTGACCATGATAACTGGAAGAAGCAAATGCACCCCCTCAAACTTGTGATCTCATTTGAATCTAGGCTACAAATTCCAAAGAAGTGGACTCAGGGAGGTGAAAAGGCAGCAAATTCCTGTGCTCACCATGTGCAGCACTCAGAACCACAGGTGTGAGTCACAATAATCACCCATCCTTCATGCACAGTCAGTGGAGCTTCTAAGTATATCACAGTTTAGTCATCCAGATGGAAAATGAACCATAAAGGGTCAGAAATATGGCAGTGAACCAGATGAGGACTGTGTGTGCTGTTGTGGGCATTAAGCTATCAGAACACAGCACCCACCAGATGGTACTAAGTGGTAATGTATATGCCCAAGATGTCTTGCTCCTCTGAAACATAGAGCAGTGAGCATCATGAAAGAGTCAATGCCAAAAAAAACCCCCAATTTCTTTCTTTTTTTAAAGAAAGAAAGAATACATTATACTGAGTGAACAGCTATGATAGGTCCTCTTTTATCCTGTCAGAACCAGAAGGTGAACTGACAGAACTGGATCATTGGTTCTTCCTAACAAAAGTGATTCAGTAATGGCAGCTTACTTTTACAATAAGGAATGTTCCAGCATTCCTTTCAAAAATGATACAGCGGCAACTGGTACCCTTCAAAATATTTATTGGTTCTCTAATGTATATTATCTTATGCATAAGCACAATGAACCTATGCATAGACTTCACATAAAATGAGCATGTAGGGCTTCTGAAGAGATATGATGTAGGGTTGTTGAGACAACGAACAGGTAAAAATCTAATATTTGACATGCACCCCTTATTTTTTGTTAGGACATTAGGCACTCATGTGTTTTATTCAGTGTTTTTTTCTGGGGGTATTCAAGGCCACACCATACCAGCAGCTTTCTCCCGCCCCCATGTTAAACATGTGACTCTGTAACAACTTCATGGTGAGTACCAGCACCATTTTTGCTCTAAAAAAAAGCACTGGTTTTATTCATTATTTTGGCTTTCATCATACTGATGTTGCACATTTACTGAGATCTTAAGGCATTGGTTTTTTAAAAAAAAGCTATAAGGAAAAAGTATGTTTTAAAATATATTTATTAAATATTCATCTTGCTTTTTAATAGCAGCTTCTCGTCCTTCTGCTGGCAGCAAATAGCAGCTTCAGAGAAGCAATTTTCATTGGGAATATAGTGCAGGAAGCCCCAAGGCTAAGGTCCCAACTGTGGCTGCCCAAGGCACACATTAAATATATAGTGCATTTCATGTATCATGTCTTTTGGCCCAAAGTTTCCTGCTTTTATGGAGAGGCTCTTGTAGAAATCACCTCTCTTCAAACAGAGATTTTTATGGATTGCCATCCCCTTGGCCTCTTGCCACTGGCATCAGTAAGGAATGGCAACTTTAACTCTGGAGCTACAGTAATAGATATAATTTCTTTTTCAAAGGTCACAGTAGCATCAGCCCATTTCCTGCCCAGCCAGCTAGAGCAATGAGGATTTCCTGCATCTCATGCCCCCCCCCCCGTCCTCCGCCCAGAAAGGAAAGGAGAAAGATTGCTAAGTTTGTCTTGAAAGATGAAAAGGCCAGCTAGACCTACAGCCATCCCAGTTTGAGGACTGCCGATGAAGAACTGCAGGCCCCATAGAATTAACTGGACTACTGACCTTTTAGTTGATGCTGTAAATTATTTCATTCTCTGGTGAATTTGTCTCTCAAGCAAGCCAGCATCTATGTTTGAAAGAAAATAAACCATGCTCTGAATTCTGTGCAATCCTTCCTCTCTTTGGCAAAATATTAAGCTAGAAGAAGAATATTCTCCAAAAGGGGCATACAACTTCATGCTTCCTAAATTACAAAATGGAGATTTAGGAATAAGGAACCTTCTTTCTCAATAAGCAAGTGTTATCTTTGATTGCTTGCATTTTTAATTTTTTTGCCAATAAGTCTGGAAAACCTTTGGTTTTGCTGTGAAGCAGCGCCCTAAGAGCAGCACCTCACATTCTGTTGAAGTTAATTAATATGATTGGGCTAGCCTACGGGTTTAATGGCATATCAGACACAAACTATGGTGGTCAAGTGCACACCACCAGAAAAGAGGAGATGTATCATCCAAAAAGACATTTATGGTTTTAGAATTGGTATCAGGGTTGTTTTTTTCTTTTTGCTCTGGGTTTCAAATTCTCCAAGCTCTTTTATTAAGAGCACAGTTAAATTTTAGTACTGTGTACAACTGGGAGAGTTGCTGTCAATCCATGATACTTGCTGATTGTTTCTTGTGCTGCTCAGAACCTTCCTTGTACCAGGGGAAGTGGAGAGATGGCACCACCAATTGTTCTGACTCAAAACCTATTGAACCACCCTGATCTAGCTACTTAATGGCCTCAACTCACAGAGGGCTCTTGCCTGAATTATCATCTATGAAGAGAGCCTGCATGAATCAATAATGCATGGGGTGGGGGACCCATGACAAGGAGAATGTGCTTTTGACTCAGTCATCTGGAGTCTCGTGAGAGAATCCAGCCCATTCTCAAAAGCCAAGTGAGTTAAACATTCTCTCGGAGCTATAGGGCCTCCATGCAATTACTCTCCATTTAAATTGCAATCGTGGGATTTGTTTCCTTGGATGGATTTTTCTTGTTCTTTGTTTCCCAAGAGCAATGTAAAAGATATCAGATCAAGCCGCCACTTAGACACACTCATGTGTGGCAAAGAGCCAACTTGAGTATGGAACTGTGCAGGATAATCACCTGCCATTTCTTCTTCGTCAAAGGTAGGTTCCACATGGAAGGCTGTGCAGTATTGTCCATTGGTTCACAGTCAAAATAGAAGGTACAGGTAGATTGCTAAGTTCTACCACTTTCCAGGAGAGCAGAAGATCTCAGGGTGTGAACTGAAGGCACATAACACCACCATCTTGTTGAAGCTAAGCATTGTATTGAGGAGCTGTGGGGAAAGAGCTTGCAAAGGAGCACGCTGCACCCCGCAGGATCAAATCCTCCACTCAACAGCTGTTGACCCTGTTTGATTCTGAGGGGTGCTGCTTCAGAGGGTGGGCATTGGCCAGGAAGGAGAGGTAAGCTAGGAAAGATATTAAGAGCACCCAAGGACATGCATCAACACACACCATGCTTGTCTTCCTTTGGGAAGAAGCAGATGGCTCAGCAAGTACCTCTCCTTTCATTCTATGTCTTTTTGCTGCTGCTCCTACTTCCTGGCCAACGGCTCCTCCTCCTCTTCTGCAATGAAAGGAAATGACACCTACTAGCAGTCAGTGGGTCAGGGAACACGGAATGGCATTGCGTACCTGGCTTCTGGAAAGCAAGTGTCATTGCCATTTACTGAGAGGACAGGGGGAAAGTGCAGGGAGTGAGGTGTGGGGCAGGCACAGCGGCAAAGCCAATCTGATGCCGTGCTACTGCACCTACACTGTGCCTCACCCCCTCCCTCTTGTTAAGTGGTAGTGACATCCATTGTCACTGGTGGAACTGTTGCTCCACTACAGAAGCCAATACAGATAATGTTCCCTTGTGTTCATGCCCCACCCCCTGACACTAAGTTTCCAGTCCAATCTCTCAAAAGAATTTTGTGGCAGAATGTAGATGTGTCCTCCATCATTACCTGGGACTTCTGGAAGTTTTCCATACCTTCTGCTTCCTGATATTTGTACCTGTATTTCCAGAATGGATTCTGTTATTAAGACTGCAAAGCAGCAGAAGCCATGATATTTTCCAGAGAACAGCCATTGATTGAACAGTCTTTCTTCACCCATTTATCACCACAGTGCTGCTCAAATTACCCACCCCATCTCTTCATATCTTTGTCAGCTGCAGCTGAGTGATCTGCTAAAATTCCAGCAGTCAAAAGGTTAATAGCAATGGGACTATAATTCAGGCTTCTCTGACAGATGAAGTTTCGGAAGAGGGAAGAGAAGGAGAGAAGTTTCTGCTGAGAAAAGTCATTCTATCTTCTCCTCAACTAATCACCTGAGAAGTGTGATTATCAAATCTGTTCTCCGGGAACACTATCACATACAAGTGCAAAGCGTGCTTATCAAATCTGTTTTCCAGCAGCCCTATCATACACAAGTGCCAAAAGATCATCATACTGACTGAAATAATCAGAAAGAAGTACATTACCTAAGCCACAAAACCCCAGAGAAAACCAGAAAAGGCAGTATTCTCCAAAATAAATAAATAAATTGTTTATCATTCAGCACATATTGTGAAAATGCATTTCAGGCACAGGGAACAATGTTGTTATAGCTGCAAGATAGTCTCCTTGCAATGTTACTCTGGGAAAATATTGCCTAAAATATTCAAAATATCTTCTTAATGTTACCACCAGGAAAGTTCTGCTATAATAGACCTCTAGAGCCATTCTAGTGTGGAATTAATGGATTAAAGAGAGCAATTCAAGTAAGTTGAGCATGACTCCTGCACTGGGACAAGGGGCCTACAAATCCTATTGCTAGCTGCTTAGGTTATATAGGATTTCCTTGGAATTAAATGCAGACGTTTAAAAAATGGATATTCTCTTGGAAAGTCGTGTCCTGAATGTAGCTAACCTAAATGTTGAAAATGGAGACTTGTCAAAAGCACAGGTGCTTCTTAAGCAAGTAAACTCTATATAGTTTTACCTTTCAATTAATTTTGGTAATAATAATAATAATAATAATAATAATAATAATAATAATATGCAAACACTTCAGGTTGCATTGAACTAAGTCAGACTCACAGTTGGCCTATTGAAAAAATGGACTTAGGTATGAAGTAAAAAATGGACTTAGGTTGAGTTCAATGGGCCTACCCTGAGTGTGCCTTAGTTCGATATAACCCACAAACAAGAAAAAGCAAGACTGTCAGCAGTGCACAGGTAGTGAACTTGTGACCTTCCAGATGTTGTTGGACTAAAACTCCCAGTCAGCATGGCCAATAGTCCAGGATTCTGGTAGTTGCAGTCCAAGAACATCTGGGGGGCCACAGGTTCCCAGTACCTGCTACAGTTTATGAATTCTACATCTCAAATGCCAACTGAATATTCATTCAGATGAGCTGTGACACAGTAAATGGTATTGTTACCAATATATCTAAGACAGTCAGACTGTATATTACTATTATAAAATAAAAAAGTAAAATTAATGTTTTAATGTGTGATCTGCTTCCATTTTCCTTATTTAGTACGGCAAATTGCACTTACCAGTCCAGACCTATAATTCATCTCTATTCCATTTCATTAAGAGGGACATTAAACATGCGGCACCGTAAACAGCAAGTTTTAATAGCATTTCTTCTTGCACAGTGAATTAACAGGGATGGAAATGATCAAAAGGTACAAGCCAATGAGCAACTTCTAATTAAGAAGGATTTGTAGTGTGAACCATTGTTGGGACGGGAGGCATACCAATAGGCCTTACCTGCCTGAGGAATCTCTTTTGCTTTCAGTCCCTCTTCCTCACTCTAGATCTAGATCCAATAAATGTGTTAGTATACGTGCAGAAATGTGTGTCAATTTCCTTCGTGCCCTACAATTTCAGCCCAGCTTTGGGTCAGTTTGTGGCAACAGTATAAAGAGTTATTGGGAACTTAATTGATGTTTTGCAACATCTCAATATTTACCAATGTACAAGACCGAGCAAGTAGCAAACAAGGGGAGGCAGTGTCATAAGCAGCAGCTGAAGCCTGAAGCCCCAAGAACTTCTTTTTTCTGGCTAAATTAAAGAATGTCTCAAAAGTGTTATGGAAAAACATTTAACGCAAATGCTAGCAAACATCTTGCATATTGCAGGCAGGCTGTCTGGGGGATTTTAAACTTGCTGCAAGGAGAATGTGCTGCCTTCCAACCTTTTTGGTGCTTTCAGAAAATGTTTATTGAGAATTTGCATTAAATATTAGTTTACATTGAATGCTTCCTAATGTTTTCCATTAAAGAAAAAGAAAGAACCTTCATCCATTTTCATTTCTGCAAGTTCAAACTGCACTAATTCACCAAACTACATTAGTGGCAAGGTGTATATGGTAAATTCAAGGAGCTGGAATAATTACCTCCCATCAAAATGTGTTACTGATCATCACCTTATCATTCACTATCAAGTACCAAGCTGCGCAAAACCTAGAGTGCCCATTTTACGTAATTGGAGAACAGGTCTGAACACTTCTTTCCCTAGTATTCCTTGTGAATCTGTCATAACAAATAACTGTGGCTACAACCCTATACTCAATTACCTGAATTCAAAGGGTCTTGCTCCTGAGTAACATGTACCGAATTGGTAGCCAGGTCAAGTGGGTATGAAATCTTGGGTATATATTCAAAAGCACTTTGCACCAATTATTGCTTTTCTCTTTACTCTACCCTGACTGTTCATGGGGACAGCAACAGGTCCCCCTAATCAAGATTCCAATTGTAAATCTTCTCTTCCCATCTGTTATCCAAATATGCACACCAAATTGAGTCTATGTCCAAGAGATCTGTGGCCAAATGCATTGTCACTGGCTCCAAGGCCCACATGGGTATTTATGATATTATGAAAAAATCAAACCAGGAACATCTTTCCCAATAGGTATTCATGAATCTAGCAGGCAGCTCTCCCCTAGCTCTTTGTTTTCTTCTGGTCTTTTTTGCTCTCCACAGATTGCATTGCTAGTGTGTTTCGGTCCTCGGAGCTTTATAATGGCTCAAGGGACTCTATGCTCCTGAGGCTGGGAGAAAACAAGAGAGAGCCTTTCTTTTTACTGCAACAGTCACTGCACTTGAATTTGTCACTATGGGTGAACTGAAAAGTCACAAAAGACATGCCTGAAATGTACAACAAAAAATATTTGGGCTTTTTAAAAACAGAAATATAGATCTCTTGTTTCTGTAGTTAAAATGGTGCATTAATCTTTGCAGTCATAATCTGACTACACTGGCTCTCATAGATAGTCCCCAAAAATACCTTCCCTCCCCCCCTCACCTTTTCCCTCTGTATGATTCCAATGCTTTTTAAATATTTGTTGCTGCTTGTTTGTTAATTTGGTGTTTTAGTGGTTGAATTATAGATGCTTTTATGTTTGTGTTTTATTTGTAAACTGCTTTGAGCAGATGACTGGGAAGGGTAGCTAATGCCGTAGAAGACAGAATCAAGATTCAAGATGACTTTAACAGATTGGAGAACTGGGTCCAAACTAACAAAATTAATGTACTAGTACTGTAGTGCACGTGAAAAGGATCAGGGTTCTTGGTGGACCACAAGCTTAACATGAGTCAACAGTATGACGTAGCAGCATCAACAGAAGTATAGTGTCCCGATCAAGGGAATTAATAGTGCCACTCTGTTCTGCATTGGGCAGACCACACCTGGAATAATATGTCCAGTTCTGGGTTAGGAGGATATTGACAAGCTGAAACATGTGTGGAGGGCAACCAAGATGCTAAAGGGTCTGGAAACCAAGCCTTATAAGGAATGGTTGAAGAGCTGGGTATGTTTAGCCTGGAAAAGAGGAGATATGAAAGCCATCTTCAAATATCTTAAGGGCTGTCACATGGAAGTTTGAACAAGTTTGTTTCCTCCTGCTCTGGAGGATAGGAGTTGAACCAATGGCTTCAAGGTGCAAGGAAGGAGACTCCAAATAACATCAGGAAGAACTTTTTGGCAGTAAGAGCTATTTGACAGTGGAACTGACTTCATTGGTGGTTCTGAATCAGAGGTTGGATGGTCATCTGTCTTGGAAGCTTTAGCCGAGATTCCTACATTGCAGGTGCTTGGAGTAGATGACCATTGGGGTCCCTTCCAAATTATGATTCTGTGAAATATAGGCTTTGCCTTTCTTGCTGTATGCTTCTCATGTAGATAGTTAACAAGCAACAAAAATTAGAACTCTGTTATTTAAATCTAACAGGCTTCAGAGGTAACTGAAAACTGATGACAGATTTCAGGCATGCACTATGTTTAGCTTTCATGGTGAGTATAGATTGGTAAAATCACCTTGGCCCGTTGTCAGGTCCTCCCTTCAGCCATTCAGGAAGGCCATTATAGGAAGACACCATACGAGGAGAGGAAATGCCCATATAGTTCTGGGCGGCAGGAAACAATAGAACATGCCTTTTTTCATTGCCAGTGTTGATTTGCAAGCCCCCTCCATAGAGGCTGGCCCCTCTCACTGTCCTCGGAGCTTGCATACCGGTAACCTCCTCTGGCTGATATCCAGACAGACCAGGGAGATTTTGATAGGCGACATTTTCCCAAGCGTGGGTAAAATGCACAACCCCTCCCTCCTGCTTCCGCAGGGGAAAGAAAATAAGTCAGAAATCTATTTACATGATGTTTATTTCTGACATTACAGCACTAGAGAAAAACACGTCCTTTCAGTTCAGTTCTTCCAGCACGTCTGACAAACTTCCTGAACATGCACACACAGAAGGTTTCAAGTTACACTCTTCACAAAGACTTATCCAGCCTGTGAACGTCCTGGGAAATTCTTCTTTCCCACAGATAGGCGCATCATGTGGTGTCAACAATCTGGCTGTCTGCAGCAGTGATGTTTCCATATACTGACAGCCAGTACTATGTAGACATACGAGCCAGGTTTATCCTGCCTATCCTGCACAAATTCCTAGGACGTACAGAACAACTCAGCATTTCCCTACTACTACAGATGTTACATACTCAGTTGCTAGATTTTGTGCTGCCATGATGGATATTCGCAGAAGGGTGGTTTGTGCTACAAACCAGTCCTAAACAGAAGGCCCATATTGCAAGACCGTTATTCCCCTAAGCTCCACCCCTTACAGTTGTTTTAACTGTGTGTTTTCTAGTTCTTATCTGTTTTCATTATCAGTTCTTATCAATTATCTATCTTTAATCTCGTACTCTAATGACGTTTTATCCTATGCTTTTTCTTTGTTCTTATTTGCCTTAACAATTACCTGTTTAAATCCTAACTGCTATTTTATTCATTTGTTTCTCTTATGCTGGTCTATTACTGTAATAAAGTTTCTTCTTCTTCTAAAAAAAGATTGGTAAAAAGTGCTAGAGGCATTAGGAATTGAAGCCAATGTCCACCTGACAATACTCTTTTATTAGTACAGTGGTACCTCAGGTTACATACGCTTCAGGTTACATACGCTTCAGGTTACAGACTCTGCTAACCCAGAAATAGTACCTCGGGTTAAGAACTTTGCTTCAGGATGAGAACAGAAATCGTGCTCCGGCGGCGCGGCAGCAGCAGGAGGCCCCATTAGCTAAAGTGGTGCTTCAGGTTAAGAACAGTTTCAGGTTAAGAACAGACCTTCGGAATGAATTAAGTACTTAACCCAAGGTACCACTGTAATAGTACAGTGACAGGACCTAAATAACTTAAGAGTTTTAATAAACACAATTGGGGATGCAAATACAATGCATTCTTTCTCCTTCAAAAAGCACAGGCATAAACTCACTATGATTGCAGTCCATTTAAATCAGCTATGTCTGTTGTTGATTGTAGTCATTGTCTTTCATAAAAGGCATCTATTTAAATGGACTTTTCCATTGAACCAAGGAGCTGCCAGGTTCATTTCAGTATACGCAATTGGTAGATTAGATGTGTAACTAAGGCCATTCAGACTATGCATTCAACAATCTGCTGTGCACATTTTCTGTTTTTATTGTACTGATTTTTATGGAGATTGTCACAAATCACTCGGGAATTTCCAATGAAAGGCAATATGCAGATGAATACATGAATAAGCCAATTTGTTCTATATGCAGTACTTAATTTAGGCAAAGAGAGAGAGAGAACCATGAAGATGGAATGTATGGATACTTTCTTGGGCTGTAGAAGAAAGATACATGCTTAAAAGGTTGAAAAACGGAACAATCAAATATTGCAGCCAGCCAGTACCACCAGTTTGTGAGTGTACGCTAGTAGTTGCCATTACTGGTGCAATGGGATGGAGAAAGACCACTGAATTCTTAAGCCTAAGAAAGTACTTGGACAGAAATTCATAGGTGGGCGATAGGACAGTGTATGTGAGTGGGTAGGTCGGGAGAATCTTGAATCTGCAATCAAAGTCAAGCTTTGAAGTCCATGCATGACCCACTCTTCAAGCTGCCACAAACATATTCCTAAAAATTTATGGTTTCTGCAAGCAAGCATGCTTGGGCTTGAGAATGTAAAGGAGCCCTTCCCATCAGAAGAGTGCACCCAGAAGCCTAGGTATGACCAAGTGTCTAGGCATTAGGTGGATCTAAACTAGACATGACTAAGTCTGCCTCCCACGTATCTTCTATGGGCCATGGAAAAGGTTGAACAGCAAAGGATCGTCAGTAATTCTCTACTGAGCAGAGAGGTTGTCGCTGCTGATCCATGAATTGCTTTGCACAAATAGTCCATCAGATCTTTAAATATTAAACAAGCAGAACAAACAAATATTAAAGAAGGAAAAACCAACTAACCAACTTTACTTTTTCTTTTCTTTTTCTTTTTTTGCAAGGTGCGGCACATATTCCCTTCAAAGCTTTGTCTCCTAGAAGCAGCAATTTGCAGGCTGCTTCCTGCCCACCTATGCACATCAGAATTCAAGTCAGAGGGGTAACCTTTTGTGCCTCTTTGCCAAGGTGTGGATGACAGTAAGCATGTAGGAGGCGTTTTCTTTACTGTTCGAATTCAGGTATACCAGTGAAGTACTTTGCTTCTAGGAGCATAGGTTTTTGCTTTGTTTTTTTGCTTTGTTTTGTTGGGTTTTTTGTCCATGGAGAAATGGAGCTGTCAGAAGCTAATATGCTTTCTGTTTGTGAAAATCTACGCAATGGGGCAATTCTTGCTGGGCATCTTTTATTTACTTCTTACCTGGCAAAGACCAATTACTGAGAAACACCATGACTGATTCTGCTGGGCATCCCAGGTGACAGCTGGCTTGGTGGAAGAAAATCAGAGGCTTTGCCGGCCTTCATGGAAGGATCCATTATATCCTCTAGCACTCGGCAGAGAGAAAAAGGAAAACCCTCTGTCCTGAGAGGAAGGGCATTTGGGAAAGCATACATTTCATTAACTGTATTGCTTCAAGCAACATTTCATTAAGCTAATCATTGCACTCTGGATGCATTGTGTTTAGATCCAACACTTCTCTAGTTTAGAGTTTTGCTCCCATTTTTCCCCAGCAGAAGCAATTTTTCTTTCTGTGTTCAGGGCATTCAAGGTGGAATATTTTTTCCTCATCTGTAATGAATGTATATTTGGTGCTCCACTAACATTTCCAGGGGATTCAGTTGTCTTTCCTCAAAGCACATTCTAGAGTTTCTGATGTGGGAATATTACTTTTTCCCCAGATCCCAGAGCAATATTTTGTGTTTGGGGAAATGCACTCTTCCCTCCTACATATTTGTTGCTCTACCACCGAGACTCTGGAGACTGATGTGGAATGTGGTTTTGCAAGAGTTAAAGGCTGCTACTGGACAACATCCATGACATCATCACTGTAGTAATACATACTCTCCAACATGTTGAGTCCCAAAACCAGGACTTCGCATCCGTGCTCCCACGTGATTCATGTGACCTGCACAAGATCGCAACCCTGAAATCATGTGAGATCACAATGCCCCAAATAGCTGCTGTGCTCTTGCAGGAGAAAACAAGATGTTCCGTTTTTTTCTGGGACACTTGCAGGGCATGGTAGTATGTCATAAATCTCCTCCTCCGTGTACCTATACAATTTTGTGAAAATTAAGTTTTATACTAGGAGACATATTTGGGATTCCTCACATAGCTCTTTGGAAGACAGGTTTGGGATTCCTCACATAGCTCTTTAAAAAGGATGAAGGTTTTCCCTTTCTCCTTTATATTAATTCCTCATCGTCTTATTTATGTTTAAAAATATCACTTTTACTTAGCTCTTTGAATACATGGAATTCTTCACCCACCCATTCCTCCTGTACTAGCTGCATAATTCTCAGTTTCTAAAAGGGGCTAATTAGAGTATAGGTATATCTCTGCAGCAGAAGTGCCCTGCCTTGTGTTAAGATTATGCTGCTCTCCTTTAAACAGGGATGGGTTTTGTGTGGTCTTTGATCATGATCCAGAGAGGTCACACAACTACATGTTTGCACTTGGGGATTTGTCTATAGTCTCCCTCAACAAATGCTTACAATCCCACCATCCCAACTGTAAAAAGGCTTTTTGATATGCCAAGAAAGTATGCATGATAAAACAGAGGAGAAAGCCTGTTTGGACAGTTAGATCAAAATAATTTACATATGCTATTGGTTATATATAGTTGACATAGCCAATTTGGTTGGGTTTTCTCAAGTCTTTTGTGTCTGTTTTGCTGCTTGGGCTGTATCAATACAAATCCAGAAGATGAAGTACTGCTCACACGTACCTGAACAGTGAGCCTTAAAGAGCTGTTTTTAAAGGCTTACAGGAGCTGTAACTTAATCCATAAGGAAAACCTCACAGAATCTCTCCAACCCAACTGAACAAATGCTTAGGTACCCTACCCGACTAAGTCCTCATCAGGCTTTTGACCAGGACAGAGGATAGGGCTAACAGTAGTCATGTGGGATTGGAGGATTCACTTTAAACATACAGTATTTACTGTGTGTCACGCAATCCAACCCCATGCTACAACTTTTCTCTCCCCACAGTAACGGCAAAGGAAAGAAATGCTGCTTGGATTTTTCTGCACATCCACTTCCCTGATGGCCGCCTTGCCACCTCACTGAATGACTGACTGGCTGATTTGGAAGAATAAACACAAGCAACATCTGCTCTGTTTTCTAAGTGTCCTCACTTCAGGATATGGAGACAGCTGTTTATGAGAAAACAATGCGCGCTTCATTCCCAGATGCAGGTTTTTCATCCCCATTTTACTGTTTTAAACAGCATCAAAGAAGCTACACGCTAACAAAACTTGACATAACAGATAGACAAGGAAAGGGAAACATTCGTGAAAGAACAGGCATATTGAACTCTGAGATGAATTGAAATAAACTGTGGTTGAACTTCTCCTTAGTTTCCAGGAGCAAGGTTAGACATCAGTGTTTTTACCTTCATTGCTGATCCAGAATAAATCCAGAATTCAACCCACCACCTGAAAGGTTCTTCTGAAAGTGTACATAACGAAGAATGAAAGAGAAAAGAGAGAGGTAGGAAGTGCAGCATACTTTGTCTGACTGAAGGCCTGCTCTAAGATATGTATCAATATTCAATGTATCAATACCCAATGACTGGACATTCATCTTTCTTAGGTAATGAAGGGCTTCCCTTAGTTAATTTTCTTCACAGTATCCCCACAAGGTGAGAGGCAATCTTTTAAACACCTATTTTGAAGGGAGGGAACTGAACCCTGTTATGTCTAAAACCTCATAAACACAACCAGCATTTTATTTTGCGAGTGATACTACACTACACTCTGAAAAAATCCTTTGTGTGTTAAAAATTCAGCCATCAGAAACCTGTATGTACTAATCTCTTTTATTTGTCCATTAGCTTCTTATCACATCTAGAACTATTATTTTTTTGGTTCACTGTTCTTCTTCATATGTTTTCTCATAATAGCTATGCCATCCATTTGTGTGCTCTCTAGACGATATGAACATATCTAGTTTCTTCCTTCTTCCATTTTCATTTCCATCTCTTCTGCTATGGTGTTCTCCATGCCTGGAAAAACTTTCCCTTTGTTATTTAAGGCACTTACTTCTCCTCTATTCAGTGATAATATATCGTGCACATTCAGATAGAAAAGCTTGTTATAGTTCATTTAGGAATCTACTACCAGAACAAATGTGGAGGATCACATGACTGAATCCTTACAAACTTCAAAAAATCCCTACCCCTGCATAGTATGTTGGAATAATTATAGTCTAGCCATTTGTTCTGCATTCTGAATTGGTACAGTCCAAAGATGTTTATTTCACATACTTTTTTCTGAGGGTGCAGATCAGGTCCAGAGTTCACTTAAGGAAATACTCTCCTGAAAACTTGTGCACCTTAAATACAAGGCAAAATATTACAAAAAATAGAATAGTGTTTTTCACTTGAATGTATGTTCGTCAAGGCTATGCCTTTTTTTAAAAAAAAAAGGAAAAGGAAAAAGTAACCGTTTAATGATAGGCACCATTTCAGACTCAAGATAACATTTTCACACTCTCTTTCTCTCTCACACACACAGAGCCAAAGCCAACAGATCTGTTAGAATAGGTGTAATTAGTTAGCACCCAAAACAAATAAATGGCATCAATCAAAGTCAGTAGCCAAAATTAGAAAGAAAGCTTGCTCAGATAGGAACCATTCTCTAAAATAGAGAAGTCCAAAATGAATGTGTTTCCACCAAATAGAAGAGCCGAATATCTGATCTGCTTGACTGAGAGGATAACAGACACTGTCATGTCCCTGAGCTAAAGAAGAAAAAAATAGCCTAATTATTGTCTTAACACAACAGTTTCGTTTTAAATCAATATCTTGAGGAAAGAGCAACAACTTCAATCAAAAATAAGGAAAAGTCAGTAATGGAAAAGATTCCTAAAACTTTTCCTTGTTAAAAAGCAAGGTAAAGAAAAGATTGTCTTCGAAACTAAGTTTAGATCAGTGAGGGTTACTTCTGAAACCTTTGATTAAAGCACATTGTTAAGAACCTCAAGATTGCAGTGAATTTATTTGGTATCATTTAAGAGCAAGCTTAATGTGGTCTGTTTCTCAGAATTACATACATCACCAGTCAAAATAAGATTCTGCTTTCATTAGAATCTTGAATGTGAATCTGACAGAATTTTTGTAATTGCATATTAGTACTCAAATACGATACTCCTTTGCCAGAATTTATTTTAGGTATTTTTCCCATCCAGCATTTTCTGAAGGTGCAACCTGGTTGTTACCCTAAAAAAACTAAAAGCATTGTAGAAAGAGGTCAGACTTCATTGAATTTCCTCTATCTAACTCCTGTGTCCAGCTAGCCATATGTAGAGATCATTTACATAAGAAGAGCCCTCTTGGATCAGACCAAAAGCCTATCTAGTCCAGCATTTTGGGGCCTATGAACAGAGACTGAATATGAATAGCATGGAGGTGCTGTTGGGTAGGCACTTCCCATTTTTGAGAATGAGGAAGATGATAAATCTTGTGGGGAATTGCACTCCCTCTTACGGAAAAGATTCATATAGGAAGAAGAAAGAACCGTTGAATTCAAAGAAGTGCTGCATTCTTTATGCTGCATAGGAGAAAATAGAAGAGGCAACAGGCACTGAGCTCAACCTTGTCTTCTGGGAAAATGAAATCTAGTGTGGAATTTATCCTTTTCTTGACCCACATATGCATCCTAGCAGACAATCACCAGTATCGTAGTGCTGCTATGTTGGGGCAGGGGAGGTAACACCTGAAGTGAACTTAAGCACCTCTGTATGATACCTGTATATTTTGCCCCACAGAGCAAATAGCAGTTTTGGGGAAGGTTTTCAACCAGGAAAACAAGGAGAGGAAAGGGTTGGGACTTCCGGGTTAGCGCCTCCGGCAATGGCGGAATTCCTCTGATCGGGAGGATCCGCTCCGTGGAAATCAGGGTCTGGCCGCCACGGCGAAGGTGGAGATCCACTAAAAACCACAGGCGGGAGAAGCCTGTGGACGTGGGATTCGGCTGGCACCTTTTGCGCCTCCCCTACTCGCGGGGAAACCCGGTTTCGGGGATCCGGAGCGACGTGGGGTGAGTGGCGCGGTGCTTCGAATTGACTGCTTCTTTCACGGAGTGAAGCCGCATTGCTGTTGCCGGAGAGCACTGACTTTTTCTTGTGGACAATTGGACTTTAAACAAATACCCGTGAGTAGAACGGAAAATTGGATCTTTAAACATTTTAATTTGGCACCGAAACGGGAAGGTTTCAAACAGGAAGTCCGCCTTCCTCTTTTGTAAATAGATTGAAGCAAAGACGCTGCAAGCTAAAGTCTTGGAAAGGCTTTCATAAAGGATTAAATTTCCATCGGTTAAAATCATTAAACCCCCCTTGGAAGCAGGGGAAGGGGGGGATTTTGGACCTAGTAACCCTGCAGGAGAGAGTGATGAAAATCAAATTACCACCGCTCTGAACCTGGAAACGGGCTGCCAGGAAGATTGACGTCTTGGGAGAGTTCATTGACTGTGAACAGAATGTATGTTGACAGCTAGCTAAATAAGAGAAATATATTGTTTCCATTGTCCCCTTCTGTATTTAAAAAGGAGGAAAAGTAACTGAAAATTAAAACTAATTTTTATTGTTTAAACTGTGCTTGAAAGGATTGATACAAGTGGAGACTGTTTCCCTCTAGAGGGAGCTTTTGAAACTGTTACAAGAGTGGAGCTGGGGAATCTCCAGCTGCAAGATAAGAAACTGTGAGAAGCAGAGATTGACCTTGGACCACTTAAGAATGTCGACAGAAGAAGCCTTAGTGACTGCATTTTGTAAGATAAGCTATTCGCTGGAACAGCTCCACAAGAAGATGGATGTTATTGTTAGGATATTTCCGTTCCACCTTAAAAGGCAGCAGGATGCTTGTGTCACAGCCTGTGTATTTCCTGTTCACAGGATGTTTATGCTTTATGTTCCTTTCGTTTTTGCTGTTTTTGCCTGAGCAGTCGGAGCAGACGGTCATGTTTTCTTTGTTCTGACCAACGCCAAATAAACTGAAAATATGCATGTTCTGCTCTCATGCTGTGCAACTTCTTGCTGTGTGAATTCTGCTGTTAAGAGTGTGCACTAAGCCAGAGGCTTAGTGTCGCTAAATAGCTGATACTGCGTGACTACAGAGGTCGATGGATCGTCCGGCACCGAGCTTGGCAGCTTCAGATGGACTCTGTCTCCCTGGCAGTATCCCAACAACAGGTTTCGGGCCCAGATTCACGGCACTTGCAGGAGAGTAAGACAGCGACAGACTGCTGAAAGGTATGTTGGAAAAGCGAAAGAAGAGGCTTTTCTGTTTGCCGCGGCAAGAGCTCTTTGATGTCCGGCTGGCCTAATTGGCCTGGGAGCCGAGCCAAGCAGGCATCGTGATTTATGAGAGCCAAGATAAGGAGTCTCTGAAGTGAAGAAGACTCACGGCTGGCGTTAAGAGGTGGAATGGAGTTTTTCCAAGCCTCTGAAGCTGCTGAGTGCCCAAAATTAAATCGGGACAATTATGAGACCTGGGCAAAATGGTGTGAGAGTTTGCTGCGTCAGTTTGGAGTCTGGCATACTGTCTGTGAAGCCCCTCCAGTTCCTCTGACAGGGAGATGGGAGGCTCAGAATTCGAGAGCCATAGACGTAATAGTCTTGTCCGTCTCTCTGGAGGAAATTGCTACGCTAGCTGGCAACACGACTGCGCGTCAGATGTGGAATGCTTTGAAGATAGCCCATCTGCCAGTCATCCCAGCCCAGAGTTTGACTGCATTGGAGATCCTGGCTGTTTCCCAGAATGCGAGTGAATGCAAGGATGCCGAGGGCACCGGTTGCAAGCTGCAGGGGGAGCTGACTGTGATGTCATCCCAGGCAGCATTCCAGCCTCCAGGGGGAGCCAAGGAGTCGGCAGCTGAGAGCTCTGTTTCCCATGGGAGCCAAGGTCAACTTTGCAGAGGCCGGAAGGCCAGAAGTAAACAAAGGAAAAAGCCTGCTGATGGCCAGGAGCAGGGGGGCAAACTGCAAAAGCCCACGCTGGTGGAAAACAAGGTTTTGTTTGCCAGCAAATCTGCTTCAAAGGGGAAGGCCAGGTTTATTGTTGACTCTGCGGCCACGCGCCATCTCACCAAAGACCGCCATCTGTTTGTCTCCTTCACACCTCAAGATGGAGAGGTCCAGCTGGCTGATGGAAGGACTTTGCAAGCTACAGGAGTTGGGACTGTGAAACTTGAAAGTCTGCATACTACCATTAGTAATGTTCTTTTTGTTCCAGGAGCTGTGGACAATTTGATAAGTGTACCACAGCTGACTGGGCGTGGTTTTGAGGTTTCCTTCAAGAGGACTGTCTGTATCATCAGAAAAGGCAAAGAGGACTTTTTGCATGCAAAGTTGTTGGATGGTTTGTTCTGTCTAACTTATGATGATGTTGCTGTGTCTAATGCTGATACTTGTTGTGTTGCACAAACTAACAAGGTTCTTCATGCAGGATGCATTCACGATGCACATAGACGATTTTGTCACCTCTCTTGGCAAGCGCTAGCCAAGATGCCTGAGTTGGTTGAAGGTTTGGACATCAAACCTTGTAAATTTCACATGAAATGTGTATCTTGTGCAGAGAACAAGGTGAAGGTTGCTCCAAAAGGCAAGGAGTCTAGCAGGCAGGCTTCCAAACCCTACCAGCTAGTTCACGCAGACCTGGTAGGTCCTCTAGTGCCCTCTTTGGGAGGAGCAAGGTACTTCATGGTTCTAATTGATTCTTTTTCCAGGTACATTCATGTGTTTATGCTCGAGCAGAAATCGCAAGCATTTCCTAGGTTCAAGGCATTCTGTGCTTGGTTGGAGAATGCTCATGGTAAACGTATTGGCTGTCTGTTTACTGATCGGGGCGGGGAGTTCACTTCTCAGCAGTTTGAAGCTTTCCTGACTGAGAAGGGAATCCAGCATGACTTGTCAACGCCTAGATCGCCATGGATGAATGGGCTTGCGGAGAGAGCAAATCAAACGTTGCTGCAAGGAATAAAAACCTTGTTACATGATGCCAACCTCCCTGAGAAGTTTTGGGGGGAGGCTCTCTCGAATTTTGTTTACAGTTTTAATCACAGACTGTCATCACCTATTGGCTGCACTCCCTATGAGAAAATGTTTGGTAAGAAACCTAACACCAAGCACTTGAGAATCTTTGGTTCTGACATGTGGGTACACACCCCACAAAGCAACAAGCTTGGGAAGCGTGGGGCACATGGTTTGTTCATGGGGTACGATAAAGGTGCATACAGAGTATGGATGACTAACTCAAAATCCATAAAGTTCACAAGGAGTGTTGAGTACAATCCTAAGTGGGGGGAAAATGTGGGAATTTTCCAGAGTTACCCAGAGGAGGATGAAGGTGATGTGAAGAAAGCAGATCATGCTGAGAAAGCTGAGGAAACTGAGGATGATGATGATGATGATGATGATGATCAGAGTTCGGATTCCAGTTCAGTGGGCGGCGCTGCTGCTGCTGTCAGTGACAGTGATGACACAGCAGACTACAAGAGCGCAAAGGCCTCAGTCAGACCATCTGATGCGTCTGACAATGAACTGGAAGAACCACTGTTCACCATTGGTCACTTTTCTCCTAAGAAGGAGGAGATGAGTCCAGAAGACTTGCGTCTAGTTCGCAGGTCTGAAAGGGCGACCAAAGGCAAACCTCCAAAGAGATTTGCTGATGAGTTTGCTAAGACAGCAACTGCTGTTCTTAGTAGCTCAGAGAAGGTGTGGGAACCTTCAAGCTTCAAAGAGGTCCAGGAGTTAACCTCTAAAGATGCTGAGCCTTGGCTTAATGCCATGAAGGCTGAAGTTGATTCCTTAAACAGGAACCAGACTTGGGAACTGGTACCGGTAGTCCCAGGAATGAGACTGGTTGGCAGCAAATGGGTCTTCAAGGCCAAGACAGACCAGAATGGCAAGGTTGTCAGACACAAAGCCAGATTGGTTGCCAGAGGTTTTTCACAGGTACCAGGACAGGATTACCACGAGACCTACTCACCCACGGTCAAATATGAGAGCATTCGGCTGATGCTCAAAATCGCTGCGGAGGAGAAACTGCATGTTTCCCATCATGACATAAATACAGCTTTTTTGTACGGGATTTTGGGGGAGGAGCTATACATGCTTCCACCTGACGGGATGCAGATACAGAAGGGAATGGTCTGTAAACTGCGGAAATCCTTATATGGTCTCAAGCAGAGTGCCAGGTGTTGGAACACAAAACTCACTGAAACGTTGCTTTCTCTAGGTTTTCACCAGGGCAAAGCTGATCCGTGTGTGTTTGTCAAGGAGGAGGGGCAAAACAAACTGTATTGTTTATGTTTTGTTGATGATCTTCTGATGTTTTGGAAGAATCAGGCTTTCTACCAAAGCACCCTAGCTCAGCTGAAGGAGCACTTTGACATGAAGGATCTTGGTGAGGTATCCAACTATCTTTCTCTGCAGGTGGAGAGGGACCAAGCAGGTAATTTTCTGGTACACCAAACACAGAAAATTGCTGATGTATTAACCAGGTTGAATTTGGTTGATGCAAACCCAGCAGACACACCGATGGTGACAGGTTACCAGGTAGACAGTACTGCTGAAGCGTTTTCTGACACAACGCTGTACAGATGCATTCTAGGCAAGTTGAATTTCATTGCTAGATGTTCAAGACCTGACATTGCTGTAAGCACTAACCTGCTTAGCAGACATGCTAACAATCCTACTGTTCAGGATTGGAAAGCTCTGAAGCGCATAGCCCGGTATTTGAAAGGGACTATGCACTACAGGCTGAGGTTCACCAGTCAGAAGACTGGAGGTCTTGAAATCTTTGCAGATGCAAGTTTTGGAAGTGACACCACGGATGGTACAAGCACGTCTGGAGTATGCTACATGTACAACCACTGCCTGTTTGACTGGTTGTGCAAAAAGCAGACGACAGTTAGCCTAAGTTCCTGTGAAGCAGAACTCAATGCTCTGTCATTTTCACTCATGGATTGTGAATGGTTGTTGCAACTGTTTAAGGACATTGGGGTTTCTGTGAAATGTCCTATACAAGTGTATCAAGACAATAGATCTTGTTTGGCTTTGCTGAACTCGGAGAGTTGCAAGCAAAGGACCAAGTACTTGCAGATTAAGCTACATCGTGCAAGAGAGTGTATTCAGAAAGGACTCATTCAGGTGTCCTACATGCCAGGAAATGAAATTCCTGCTGATCTGTTGTCTAAGGTTGTTAACAGAGAACAACTTAAGGTTTACGTACAAAGGTTGCAATTGGGTTGAACCACAGGTACTACAGGTTACACGGAAAGGGGGAGGATGTTAGGATATTTCCGTTCCACCTTAAAAGGCAGCAGGATGCTTGTGTCACAGCCTGCGTATTTCCTGTTCACAGGATGTTTATGCTTTATGTTCCTTTCGTTTTTGCTGTTTTTGCCTGAGCAGTCAGAGCAGACGGTCATGTTTTCTTTGTTCTGACCAACGCCAAATAAACTGAAAATATGCATGTTCTGCTCTCATGCTGTGCAACTTCTTGCTGTGTGAATTCTGCTGTTAAGAGTGTGCACTAAGCCAGAGGCTTAGTGTCGCTAAATAGCTGATACTGCGTGACTACAGAGGTCGATGGATCGTCCGGCACCGAGCTTGGCAGCTTCAGATGGACTCTATCTCCCTGGCAGTATCCCAACAGTTATGACTACTAAAATTGATAACTTGGGACAAAAAGTGAACATCAATACAGAAATTATTCAGGATTCGACACAGGAATCTACTTCGACAGGACAAATTGGGGAGAAGACGAAGGAGAAAGTTGTTGTTGTTGAACCTAAAGTAATACAAGTGGGGGCCCCAGCCTTACAGAGGCAAATTGAGGACTATAAGTTGAGGCCTTTTATGATTGAATATAGAAAAAGTCAGATTTTGAGGATCGGAGCCCTGCTTGGACTGGAGAAGGAAAGTTGGATAGATCCTTTAATGCAGGGATTTATTGACCGTTGGGACCTGGAGTTGGGTCAGGAGGTAATTGGAGTTGTGGGGGCCTTTGGATTTGGAGAAATTTTGAAACATTTGCATTGTTTATATATTGTATTGTATTGTTGTTTTTTCTCTGTTTTGTTTTTTTTTCTTGTCTTTTTTCTTCTCTTTTTTCTTGTAAGTTTTAAAAGTAATAAATATTATTTTTAAAAAAAAAGGAGAGGAAAGGGTTGTTGTTGTTGTTGTTGTTGTTGTTGTTGTTATAAAAAAGATATACCACAGAGTCATGGTTCTGATCTGAATCACACACACCCGTGCAATTATATCTGCCATTTTTAAAATTATAATAGACCCAATCATAATTTTCTGCTGTCTCTTCTTAGTTCACTATATCCTCATATTATATCGGGGGAACCCCAGCCAATTAATGTTTTATTATTTCCTCCTGCGTTTTTGTTCTGTGCTACTGTTTTGCAATTTTGCTGTTTTATTTTATTATGTTAATGTAAATTGTACTTGTTTTAATTCAAACATTTAGTAAAAGACAGGTTATAAATACAAATAATAAATGAATCAAATCAAGGTTTTTGAATACCAGCCTCCTAAGCCTGGTAGTCTATCCTTGAGCTCAGAGGGGCTCTTGAGTAAACAGTTCTATGGAAGTTTCAGCAAAAAGTTGGCTGTTAAACAGAGTATAATGTGGCCTATTCTTTCATTAATTGCTTAATCCCTAAATGATTAACCTCTAATTATGCTTTTATACTTTTATTACATTAGCAACATATCCTCTGTTCTTTCCATTCAGAAAAATGGCACTGGCGGGTGGGAATTTACCTCAGAGAGAAGGAAGGAAGACATTTGGTTTTCAGAGTTAGTATTCTCCAGAGGATTCTTTACTCAAAAAATGGACCCGGATGTGTGGTAGTAAATGAAAGCACAATGTGCAATTAAGATTTAAAATGCAACTTCATATTGTTTGTGGGGGTGGGGGACAAGTTCAGCATTTATTCTCCAGTTTGTTTGGATGGAAGGGGTAAAACCTGTAATTTAAACATACCTTTCTGCATGTCAGTTAGATTGATTACAGTTTCCTGGGAACAATACTCTTTATAAGGTTTATATTACTCCCAACATCTTTTCCCCATTATATGAAAAACCCCTTGCTAACAAATGCAATCACATTTCTATTCAGTGCCTTTCAAAAATCTCCATCCTTCGTTGTCTGTGGCCACCTGTTAGCGCTTCCTTTTCTGTTTTTAGCTCCATTTGCTTTGCACTGTAACCTTTCCCTTCTGGTCTCCTGCCGTTGTTAGCCTAATTTTGTTCTCACTACAATAAAACTATGGACTGGCTTATCCTTCATCCAGTCAGAGAAACATTATTTAAAAGTGTCCCTTCCTTTTATCAAATTGGTTTCCCTCAAGCCTTAAATGGCAGCCTGCCCTCTGCAAAGAACTCACAGGCTAACTAGAGACACACTTTTGTCCTTCTTTATTTTGAGCTCTTGTCCAGCCTGTGCTCATAGGCTACATTTCTAAGATCTTGAAACAACCGCTGTATCTTTTAAGATCACATCTTCTCTGTCCATAGTGCTTTATAGCACTCATTGCTGTGGTGCCCCTATCACTCACAAGTGTCTCTTCTTTTCTTTAAAACTCTCCTGTGAGGCCTGAAAGGTGAGAAAATAAGAGTACTACCATTGTTTGCTTGTTACATTTTATCCTGCTATGTTACTTTTTATTTCTTCAAGAAGCTCAAAGCGCTTTATGTTGATTGGGAAAGAAAAATAGGTATATGAAAAGAGAATTCCTGTATGCCTAGATCCAAGTTTGGGGCAAGTACTCTTTGGGGAGAGAACCCAAGCAGAGATTTAAAATCACAAAATATGCAGCAAAGTAAAGCATAAAAAATATAAGCCGTTAGACCTTTACAATATCCCTTTCTAAGTAGCTTCCAAAGTCCTCCTCTTCCCTCAGCGTAGAAAGAGACCACACATTTCTTAAGTTTAAAAATGGCTTCCTTACAAACTCTTCAAAGCTCATGTTCATGTGCTTTTTCCACACAGCAGTCAGAGAAACACAGGCAATAAAACTTAAGATTGGCAGGATAGCTTCCTCTATGGGCTCAACACCTTCATGCATTACTTAGGTTTAAGCATGTTAGTTATATAAGGATGATTATCCCACACTGTACCCATTTTATACTCACAACTACTCTGTGAGGTAGGTGAACCTAGAGTTGGTAACTGGTCCAGGTGAGCTTCATGGCTGAGTGGGGATTTGAACCTTGGTCTCCTGAGGCTGACACTCTACATCACAGCTTTCTCATGTGAAATCATTCCCATTGGGTGGGAAACAAGGCACTGAAAGATTTCACATTCCCAGTGCCCTTGCTGTTTGTATTTCTTACTGTCTACTTCAGTAAGAACAGGCAGGCCTGCATATCTCTATGTGTAACAGACTGGGGAGGGAATGCATGTGTGACAAACACTGTATTCTGAGCAGAGCAACAGTACCTCCTAAAGCATCTGTGATCAGACCACTTCTCTGGAAACCCTCCACAGACAAATCTCCTGCATTTTGTTTCTGAAGGCACACTTTTAGCTTAATCCCTTTTCCACACTGCCTCAGCTAGCTGAAAACTGTCCGGTTATTTATATGAGTGCAGAATCATTACAGTGTTGGACCTGTTGTTGTTTAGTCGTTTAGTCGTGTCCGACTCTTCGTGACCCCATGGACCAGAGCACCCCAGGCACCCCTGTCTTCCACTGCCTCCCCCAGTTTGGTCAGACTCATGTTTGTGGCTTCGAGAACACTGTCCAACCATTGCGTCCTCTGTCATCCCCTTCTCCTTGTGCCCTCCATCTTTCCCAACATCAGGGTCTTTTCCAGGGAGTCTTCTCTTCTCATGAGGTGGCCAAAGTATTGGAGCCTCAGCTTCACGATCTGTCCTTCCAGTGACCACTCAGGGCTGATTTCCTTAAGAATGGATGCGTTTGATCTTCTTGCAGTCCATGGGACTCTCAAGAGTCTCCTCCAGCACTATAATTCAAAAGCATCAATTCTTCGGCGATCAGCCTTCTTTATGGTCCAGCTCTCACTTCCATACATCACTACTGGGAAAACCATGGCTTTAACTATACGGACCTTTGTTGGCAAGGTGATGTCTCTGCTTTTTAAGATGCTGTCTAGCTTTGCCATCGCCTTTCTCCCAAGGAGCAGGTGTCTTTTAATTTCGTGACTGCTGTCACCATCTGCAGTAATCATGGAGCCCAAGAAAGGAAAATCTCTCACTTCCTCCATTTCTTCCCCTTCTATTTGCCAGGAGGTGATGGGCCCAGTGGCCATGATCTTCGTTTTTTTGATGTTGAGCTTCAGACCATATTTTGCGCTCTCCTCTTTCACCCTCATTAAAAGGTTCTTTAATTCCTCCTCACTTTCTGCCATCAAGGTTGTATCATCTGCATATCTGAGGTTGTTGATATTTCTTCCGGTGATCTTAATTCCGGCTTGGAATTCATCCAGCCCAGCCTTTCGCATGATGAATTCTGCATATAAGTTAAATAAGCAGGGAGACAATATACAGGCTTGCCGTACTCTTTTCCCAATTTTGAACCAATCAGTTGTTCCATATGCAGTGGTGGACCTAGCCTCTAAATAAATTCTCATGACAGTGAAAGACAGTCACGCCAGATGGTTGAGAACTGCAAAAATCCAGCAAATTTAATTAGTAAGTTCAGTGCTTGAGAACCAGTAATGGCAGCACTTGATGGGACAACGTTATCAGTCTAAAAGAGTAATGAGAATTGACTCCTGATTTCTGGCTCTTCTGGAAAGTTGCATGTCTGGAATGACATTCATTGCCTGTTTTCACCCAGAATAATGTCATGGTAAGTTGGATAGTAACTTAAAATAAGGCACTTTTTAGTCCAAGAGATGACTAAACAGAGAGAATGGTGAGAGGTTCACCCATTCCTACATCATTTTTTAAATGAAATATGAGTGTTACCAAATCTAATTGAATAGAAATTCAACTGCTGCTTTTGAGCTAAGACTAGATTATTAAAAAAAAATTATCTCTTTGGAATGAAAACTCAACAATTTATTTATCAGTCTTACATACCTCCTGTAAGATAAGGTGATGTACAGTGGTACCTTGGGTTAAGAACTTAATTCGTTCTGGAGGTCCATTCTTAACCTGAAACTGTTCTAACCTGAAGCACCACTTTGGCTAATGGGGCCTCCCACTGCCGCCGCGCCGCCGCGTGATTTATGTTCTCATCCTGAAGCAAAGTTCTTAATCTGAGGTACTATTTCTGGGTTAGCGGAGTCTGTAACCTGAAGCGTATGTAACCTGAAGCATCTGTAACCTGAGGTACCACTGTATATCAATAAAAATATTAATATGATATAAATAATTCCATAACTCAAAGATACAATAGGAAAAGGCAGCATTACACTACTCTATCACTTCCATATGAATCTAACTGTTGGCAATCAAGAAACAATCCTTCATCTTATCCTTCCTTCAAAAGCCTGCCAAAAATGATTCACCCGAACCTGCTTCTTGAAAGAATGTAATGAAGGTGGCAGGTACATGTCAGAGGGGATGGAATTCTACAGACACAGGGCCAACACCAAAAAGGCATTGCCTAGCCCTCCCTCACAATATGCTATATGCTTCATCTCTAAACACACCATAACATGTCCACAGGAGCTTGGGAAGCACATCGATTGATGTGAAGGTAAGATTCTCAGGCTAAGATCATTTTTCAACCTGTTTCTTGGAGCATAACATGGTTATTATTTATTTGTTTGTTTTGTCACTCTGTTGAAGTTGAAAGAGCACTAGAGCCCCAGCTCAGTTCTTGGCCATAGTGATTTACTGGAGCATTTATAGTTATCAAGATCAGTGGTTGGATGGATACTCTACTAGTTGCCTGCAACTCTCTAGGGTTGGATGGCCAGTTGGCAGATATAAACATAGGGAGCTGATCAGATATTCAATGTATTGTTCAGGGGGAAAGAAAGAAAAGTGTATGCAGAATGAATAAGACCCTGAGCAGCTCTGACTTTAGGACAAAACCATTCTAATAGGAGAATTTTGTCAGCTGCCATTTCTCATCAAGGATAATAAATGGTGGAGCACATTTATGCCACTGAATGATGAATATGTTGCTCTAAATCATTTCACTTTGTTTGTCATCGTCTCCATTCCTTGTGGCATCTTCATCTAAGTTAACGGTATGAAATGGAACTTTTGTCTTCAAGGCTTAGAAAACCCATTATCAAAGATGGTGAGGTTATTTATTTATTATTAGTCGTTTCATTTCTATATCGCTTTATATTTTTAAGGGGGGAAATATCTTAAAGTGGTTTACATCAAAACAAATAGAAGATGTACCGAAAATGTAAGTCCTGTGCAGTTGTTCATTTTTTATTATATGCTGGAAAGAAAAGAGATAGGGGTGGTTTCCCACCCATTATCTGTTGCCTGATAAAAAAATATATATATACAGGAAGTTTTACATGAATTTGGGTATATATGCATAGGTCCCTTTGTAAATGGCACCTTGAACACGTGTAGACCAGGGGAAGAACCAATGATGGAATGATTGACTGCTCAGGGCTATGGTTTTGAAATGGCAGCAACTGGGTTTTTAAGAGACATTCAAAGCATCCAACCAATGGGACCTTTCTGGATGGCACTGGGAATTTTTATTTTTTTCAAACCCTTAATATTAATTGCTATGTTAGACAAAACTTGGATTTCAAAAGGATCGGAAGTGGCCTTTATGTAGTTATGAGATTTCTGAGAAATTGAGAATGAGAGGCAATATGATAGGTGTGATACTGAAGTCCGAGATTAATGTCTTTTTGTAAATAGTCGGGGTGGGTTACAATGTATGAGTATTATGGGTGATATCCAATGGTAATTGTGCACAAGCAGAACAGAATTCCACTCACACAGCAGAACATCACCTCCCTCTTCTCCCATTGCAAGCCCCTCACATTATCCCAAAATTTGCTCCATAGGGTTGAAGGATCCTTCAGAGCAGATTTGGGAATGGAGGAAGGAGAGGAAGTGGATGTACTGTTGAGCATGCAGGAGTTCACTCTCACAATACTGATTTCACCCCAATTATAATGTGACTATAAAAAAGGAGGGAATATCTAGTTTATAAAAGTGGACACTCATTTATTGTGTAGAATGTTCCCCTATAGCAGGGGTCTGCAACCTTTAAGACAAAAAGAGCCACTTGGACCCGTTTCCGAAGGGGAAAAAAACTGGGAGCCGCAAAACCATTGCGACATTTAAAACAAATATATCTCCGGAGCCGCGATCTGACAGAGGGCAGGAAGGAGACGTCGGGATGGTGCATGACTAACGCACGCACCGCCCCCATGCGACGTCACAGCCAGTACAGCGCCCGCCACAGTGGGGAGTGTCGGGGTGCACAATGGACAATGCGCCTCCTCCCCTCGCTAGTATCAGCCCTGGAGCCACGGCAAAGGTGTAAAAGAGCCACATGCGGCTCCGGAGCAGCGGGTTGCTGACCCCTGCCCTATAGTTATTGGTTCTGCTGTTGTGATAAGGGAGCATTTATGGAAAATACTTTTAAGGCATGGGAAGAGAAGTGCCACAAAAGCGTCGAAAATAACTAGGCTTGCTAACCCACTGGTCAAATTAGCCACTATTAATTACATACCACACCAGTCACTGCCATGACATTGCCAATTTTCATGCTTCCCCCCACCCTGCAGCTGTCAAAGTGGGAAGGGACACAGAAACTTACTATATAATGGTGTCAACTATCTGTATTGGAAGTCATTCCAAACGTTAAGAGACAGGGTCAGAATAGCTCACCACTTCCCAAACAGTGAGAGCAATGTGAGCAGTGACTCTTTGCAGGTTGGACTGAAGCAGGTCATGGCACTGTGTGTATGTGCCCAACATGAAGAGCCATGCTCTTTGGGTTCTATGCCTGCATTCAGCAACAACAAAAACCTTTCTGACTCTTTTATCGTTCACAGTCCGATTGATGTTTTCCGGGAGAAATGAAAATAGATTATTCAGGTCATACAAACAGCCAAGCGCTATGCTGCCTTCTATTCTGTGGAGTGAGTGACAGAAAATGTGTTTCCCCCTCTTTTCCCTCCTCCCTTCTATTAAACAGTTTCTAAGGTGAGTCCTTTGTAAAGGTCTTTGCCTTGGCAAAAGGCTGTTTGTTAATTCCAAGTGCATTCAGGCACATTCTGTAGTTTGACGTGACCCTATGTCACCAAGCGCGACACGGAGCACCAACTTGGGCAACAGGGAAGGATAATCAAGATCCAGCCCTACATGGAAGGAATTTTATTAGCAGCAATCTGGATCATTTCAAGACTAGTTAATGTGTACGCTTGAGATAACATCACTGTGCTCACACAAGGAAAGATAACATCACTGTGCTCACACAACTGCCAAATTCCTTTTGCATGTCATGTTTGCTGTCTTACTAATCTAAAACACATTTTGCCAACTTTTAACTGTTGCACAACAATTATAAACCTTCCTGGAAAGTACAGAGCCTTGTTGAAAATCTAAGTATGGGTCAAATTCAAATCCCTGACAAGTGGTGGTAAGATTCCAGGAGTTGCCCATACTGTTTCTTCGTTCCCCAACACAAAAGTATTTCCCATGTAAAACCTGAAGGTTGTCATCCTATGTAGAGCTGATGATACTGATGATAAATGGTAGCATTTTCTGTAAATCTGATGTGTTGCCAGGCCATGCCCAAGGTCTTGTTACTGGAATGGAATGCCCTGAACAAGTTAGGACAAGATTACCTGTAATTCATGGTTGGCATCCATCTGTCTCAAGAGACAATGGAAGAGTGCACCTTTGGGGGTGAAGTTAAACCATTAGAGGGTTACAGCGCCTGCTGTGGCTGTAAAGACCAATATGGAAGAGACATGCTTTGTTGCAGGTGTGGCAGCTGAAGGGGTCCATTGTGCTGATGCAGGTGTACCATGAATTTCTTCTTTCTGCACTCCTGTCTACAGATTTTTAAAATATTAAGTGGTTTAGAAATGCTTTTAAATAAATAAAAATAATCCATGTATTAACTGTTTTATACAGGCAGAAATAATTAAGACCGGAAACTACAGTGCGTGGCATGAAAGGCCGCTTCTTTAGCACACTTGTCTATTTTTTTAAAAAAGTGTGCAAATCAGCCCTGCCAGTTGCACCTTCAGTTTGCTGCTCTAACGTCAGAGGGAGGAAGAATACTTCTATTCAAAGAAGTCCCTCCAATTCACTCACTTTTGCAGCAGGTACAAGTAGAGAAGGCATTTTTATTGCACCCAGACTACCTGGCATGACAGCAGACGTTGGTTTAATTTCCTTCTTGTTTCTGCTCGAAGCCAAAATGAGTCATCTTCCCCATGAAATACAAATTTGTACACAATGCTGGCTGTTAATTACATTCCCTGTCTCCATTAAAGAGTGAAGTGACAATTTCAACCTGTCCCTGGGTGGCCGTTGTGTGTATGCTTGCTCACTTTCTCTCTCCTACCACGAAAGCTGCTGTTGTAACTCAAGTGCCACTTGGAATAATCAAACTAGCATTTCAGAAGGCACATCACAGCCAGCAAGCTGACAATGCGAAGGCATTGCCGGGTAAGCACAAACCATTTATCCTTCCAGCATGAAACAAATGTCGAGGCAATCTAGATAGATCTTTCTGCCCCTCCCTGCTTTCTCCTAGGAGCTAACCACTTCCCCTGGTCTACATGGAGCTCATCAGCCATGCACCATAGCATTTTAGGAGAGGGTAGCTGCTGTGAGCACTTGAAAATGCAGAGATAATGAACTGCAAGTTCTTGAAGAGACCTGAGTGAGGCAGGTAGTATAGTCCTTCCACCATAAGCTACATAAAAAACCCACATGTCCTAAAAGTTGTGATGGTGTTTGATGGATGTTTGGAGATTGCAAGTTGGCTCTAATGGGAACAGGGGAAGTTGTAGCATATAGTGTTTATAGCCCATATTTTTCTCCAAGGAGCTCAATATGATGTACCCCTCCTCATTTAATCCCCTGTGAGGTAGGTTGGAGTGAGAGGCAGTGACTGGCCTAAGCTCATCCACTGTGAGCTTTGTGCCTTGGTCGAGATTTGAACCCTGGTCTCCCAGGTCATGGTTCACCATTGGCTCTGTTTGCTCAAGTGGCATTGCAAAAGGAAATGTTTTAAGACTCGAGCGGGGAGAAAGAGTGGCAGCTCTCATGCAAAGGTTCTTTTGTGCAGAAAATACACTGCTCTGCTACAATCAACTGGACTATTACAATCAACTCAGTCTATTACTGCAGTTCCGTGTGGCACATAATACAGCACTGTACTGTTTACAGACCCACAAAAGCAAAGAAGGAGCTAGATCAGTTTCCCAAACTTTTCATGTTGGCGATGCACTTTTTAGACTTGCATCATTTCGTGACACAGTATTTCCGCTTTACTAGCAAACCAGAGGTTAAACTAACCTTTTTCCAGCCCTGGGAGGAGTGCGAGGAGTGTTCTCACGTCACACCTACACACTGTAGCCAACACCCTAATGTGTCATGACACACAGTTTGGAAAGCTACGAGCTAGATTACTGCACCAATCATAGCAATCCCAAGCAGATCAGCTCCATATAATTTAACTTTTACATCCACACATTTCCATTCTGAATATATATGAAAAAAATTAATAAAGGGGAAATGCCAGTTCTTGGGGAGGAAGGCAGTGTGCCTATAGTTTGCCTATAGGGCATGCTTTTCGAGTGGCTTCGCAGCATAAGACATTCGAAGCAGAAACTAAAAGGCAAAATATGTATTAAAAACACGACCAGGAGTAAAAAGGGCAGCTACAGTACAACCATCAGCTAACTATAGTACAACCATCAGCAGCCTTCAAAAGCTGGTCAAAAAAGAAACATTTTCAGCTTGAAGCAATGACAACAAGCAAGGATGGGGGAGACCAGAGAAGAATCCTGGTGGATCTCAACAGGAAAGATGTTGCAGAGAGGACAGGAATGTGCCCTCCAGGTATTTTCTAGACTCCAGTTCCCATCAGCCCCAGCCAACATAGCCAATAGTCAGGGTTGATGGTAGTTTTGGTCAAACAACATCTCAGGGCCACAGGTTCCTCACACCTGAGATAGAGTAAGAGGACTGGAGCTACAGGGTGTGTAGTGACAGAGGTGCAAGCTTATTGTTTTGCTCAAGGGGTTGTGTCTTCAAATGTTTGCAGCAAAAATAAAAAGAGCACCCCCACCCCCTGGACAGTAAAATAATTGATTAATAAAATAAAATGCACAAATGATAGCAGGTGGTGGTGGTGTGGGTGCTATATACATGCATGCATACATACATACATACATATACTGTACATATACATTTATATTCTAGATGCTTGGTAATATCCTGTAGACAATAACAGAAGTAAACATATGCATCAGCTGTGGTACACAAAGATTTGAGCTGCAGCTGTTTTAAGATTGCCTATTGTGTTGGAGGCATTTGGAAAAGACGTGTTAGGGTAGAGGAGAGCAGGTGGGCTATGAGCTGGCTTTCCCCACAGTGAAGGGAAAGGTATAAGCCTGGAGGGAGGAAGATGTCTGGTGAGAAGGGTCGAGGTACAGAAATGAGCTGGAGAGGTTTTGGTAATATTTTGCAACGTTATGGATGGTTGCAGGGTTTGATTGCAGCATTTATATAGGGCCAGAAATGGGAGCTAAAATACATGAGTATGTGTTCCGTTGGTATGCTGCCTCACCATATGACCGAAGGAGTTGACAACATCTTAAATCATTTTAAAACCACACGTAAAACATTAAAATGGTCTTGGATTCCCTATCTTCCAGCTTGGCAGGGGAGCTGTCCAGCACAGCAAGGAGCTGGTGTCAGAGCCAGGCTGCAGAAAACAGCAGAGGAGCTGTCCAGGAAGGTAACTTAGAGCTGGAGTCTCATGACAAGAAGCTGGTTAGAAAAGATGTTGCCTTGTTTTCTGCACAATCTAACTACGATTAGCAGTATATCTGTGCCAGGTTGAATGCTTACAAGAATGAACTTTAAAGCACCATTTGAGAGCCATTTCAAACTATGGTTTGAAGCTATGGTTTGGAATGGTTTTTTAAAGCTAACTCTCATTGTGGGTGTGATGCTAAGCAATAAAACACACATTGCATGAAATTGGAAGGTTTTGTGCCTACTCCTGCTCTCACACCTACCTATGCATACACAATGTTGTACAGAAATGCGCATTGGTGCATGTGCATAGATGTTGGGGCCCAGAAAATTCAGAGGCAAATGGTGTGATCAGGTTCTGATCAGGTTCTGGAACAGGCAAGCAAAGATCCAGAGGACCAGAGGCAGATGATGTTGCCAAAGAAGGATTGTGGGTCTAGTTCCATGGCAGGCCAGGCAAGTTATGGCATGGCAAATCTGTTTAGCACATTATCTCATCGACATATTTCTCAGATTGAGGAATCAGGTCAGGTGCAATAGTTATACAGGGACAGCAAAATATTTATTTAGAATACGGCTGGGCTGACAAAACTGGCCATTAGAGGAGAGACACTGAAGTGAGGTCGGAAAGTTCTGTCTAGAGCTACCTAGGTGACACAAAGTGTAAGGCAAAGAGTAAAGAATTCAGGGTCCTCCACTTGAGACTCCTAGTGCCTTACAATAGGCTCTTTCACAGATCATGCTGAATGTGCATATGTGAGGGAACCCCGGCACCATCCTGTTTTTCCTACTCCCTGTGTGTGTTCAACATAATGTGTAGAGTCCTAAGAGTGCTGAAAAGGGAAGCAAGATGAAGTTCAACACTGAGAGGAAAAGAGAGGGATAGCAATATGTATCACTTCCTTTCATGCCGATAGTTCCTTCTTTCTTCACAAAATACAGTTACAAACCCAGCATAAGGTTCTACTACTGTATGGAACAAGGCTGAGGTGTCCTAATGGCTGTGCATTCAGAGTAAAAGGAGCAGCTGTCTTCGGTGTCTCCAGATGACTTAAAACCTGGTCCAAGCGAGATGCTCCAAATTCACAACCCTCTATCTTATTAGCTGGCCAAGTTGAGCTTTCCAACTTCTCTAAAACAGTATCAATAATGCATCAGGACTGTTGGCTGGATGTGCTCATGAGCCAAGGCTTCCAAACCAAACAGATGCTTTGTCATAAGCTGCATTAGGAATTGCTTAATCACCATGTGCAATAACTCTGCTGTGAGCTTTGAGCAATGCATTTGTCACTGGATGTTCTCCATTGCGTCCGTGCGAGTTGCAGAGGCAGTATGTTATGCACCAACTGTGACCTATTTAAAATGGCTATTGTTAAACTGACCACTCAGCCTGAGTGAAGGGAAATTCAAGCATATCTCTCTGCACACCCAGATGAAGGTTGCATTAAGTCAGGCTGTCCATGAGGCAAAACGTGTAAGCTAAATGGATCCTGCAAAACTTGAATGCTTTGAGTCAGGAGAGAGCACACCCCCAAACTGTCTCAGAAAGCTCAGATAAGTCAAAGAGGTGAAAGTCATATCTGTTTGAGCCAGTATCAAGATATTCAGAAAATTGGATGGGTTTTTAAAACTCTGTGCTGTGGGCAAAGGAAGTGATTGGCTCAAAACAGGTTGGGTGATAGCAGCCTCAGGTGCTCTGTATTGTAACTCTGCTAGAATAATTACTTTAAGGTCTCTGACCTTCAAGAGTTTGCACCACAAAAGCAGTAGCAGAGGATATACAAGTGGTTCGTGCATTTTTGTCCTACACTTCTGGTGTCTCCTGTGAAAAAGAAACTTTCCACTCGCAAGGTAAGCCATGCAGTTTCTCCATGTGGCCTAAGGGAGTCAAGATATCTTGATTTCCCACCAGGTTTCAGTCAGAAATATTATAGCAGTTCTTTGTTCACTGCCAATGTGCAATAAAATTATTATTATGTACAGAACACCTAAGAATTAGCTTGGGGGTCGACATGATTTGAAAAGTTAAGACAGTTCCCTGCATTGTAAAGGAAGAAAAGGAGAGGAAGGAAGGAAAGAAGGGAAAGCAATGAGGATTATTATTTCAAAAAAGTTGGAGAGGGAGAAAAAGGATTCTTAAGAAAAGGCAAAGCAGAGATCTGGTGACAGAGAATTATAATGACAGTGAGAAGCTAGAGAAAAGGGACAGAGGTGAGAGATGGCAAAAATAATTCTGGATTTCACAATGAAATTGGTACCAGTGGATTGAAAGGTACTTAAAGAACAAGGGGGAAAGAAGCAGAGTGAATGGAGACATGTGTGTGTCTTGCAGAAGAGAAAAGAAGAAGTCAGGGGAGAAAGAGCATAAAAGAGAAATAATGCAATTAGTCTGACAAATGGTAAAAATTAAGCAGAGTTAAGAAGTAAAGAAAGCATGGGGAAACAGGGGCCAAAGAGCAGGCAGCCACAAAAGTCAAGACCATGCACAATGGCAAAGTAAATTACACTGTGGTGATATAAAAAGGAATGGAATTCTGGAATACTGAGAAGTGTTGGGATTTAGTTAGCAACAGACTGAGTGTTAATGGGAAAGTAGAAATATGGGAGCAGGGCTACAGCTTTTTCTTTAGCACATGGTAGGAAGGGAGAGGAACAGACAAGTTCTCCTTCTCAGAAGCCACTCACAAAGGATTGCTGCACTGGAAAATGGGAGGATTCAATCCTGCAAAATGCTGTCATTCTGCAGGGGAAGTCACTCGGGTTGGAGCAGCAACCAGCAGAGGATCAAATATTCCCACTTACGAGAGGATTAGATCCTGTACAATCCTGCTTCAGTGAACAGTAAGGAGAGGTCAAGTAAGGAAAGATACTAATCCTTACCTTCTCCCATGAGGCTGCAGCTGCCCGGTAGGTCCATCTTTTTTTGCAGTTTCTCCTTCTTCCTGTTTATGCCCACCTCTCCTTCCTGTCTGACATCCTGCCCACTTGCAGCCCCAGTGCACTCTGGGCCACCCAACCTGACCTGTAGAAAACTGGTGTCTCAACCTGACTTGACTGATGCTCAGATCCCTCCAAAGAGGCCTCATTTGGTTTACTACTCAGCAGAATCTGGTACACAGCCCTGCTAGAAAGCATATTACGAAGCCACTGCCCGTGAATGTAGTGATAGCCATATTAAGGAGAAATAGATTGCTCAAATAGAATCCTGCCAAGATGCATTCTGCCTAATAACTAATGACTACTGCCCTTGTGTGTATTCTGTGATGCAGAGCAAGTCGGGAGACAACTGAACTTGGTAAAGCAGGCTTGTAGTAATCTCTACAGCGGAAACCCACTTATTAGTCAATGATTCATAGCTTACTTTGCACTTGAGATGTTCTCAGGAGCTCTAATGCTTGTGGGCAGGACTGAGAGAATGCCTTGTAACTGTCACGTTTGGCTCTAGTGGCACCATCCGGTTGATGTGCCCTCTTGTAAGTGTCACATTCACTTTGAGAACCTGCCATTTTCACCATCATTTGATTCTGGATGAAGCGAGCAAGGCTTTTGCTTCCAGCTTGGTGTGACAGAAACAGTGATCTTACTCCTATATAGTAGAAGTAAGCAGCAGAGGCCGTTCTGCAAAAGAGATTCAGGAAGGAGGAAAGGGAAAATGCATCCATGTAACACTAGTTAGCAATGTTTTTTATTTAATATTGTTGCTCCCGATTTCTAGTTATTCTGGAAAGAAAAAGATACAGAGGCACAGCTGCTCCATGTTCTCATATAGATGAACATTGATTTCCACAGCAAGGAAGAACACACATACTGCATGAGCATTTCATGAAACTGAAGTCTACTGAAAAATACTGTTGCCCTGCTCTCACCGCAGTGGGAAGGAGGGAGCGGAATTGTGAAGCTCTACAAAGTCAGTAAAAGGTCTGAACAGAGCCTGTGTGTGTGCATATTGTACACGTTCTCTCTCCAAGGGGGCAGTCTCTGATTAGGTGTGCAGGACTTATGCTCATGCATAGGCTCTGTTCAGAACTTTGGCTGCATGCCTGGGGGTTGGGAGTGGTGACAGTGATCCCCCTCCCCCTCCATGCATTCAGTGGTAGAACTGACAACAGGTGGGGAGCATTGGTTTGGTTTCTTTATGTTACGTATTTTTGTGTTTTTATACTGTAAACTGCCCTGATATCCTTGGGTACAGGGTGACATATGAATTTAGTAATAAATAAATAGCTAAAATGGCTGCCAGTGGAGTCAGCTCTTAGGCTATTGTATCCACTGCTACAATCCATTCCTCTCTTGCCTATTGAATCCATTCCAGGGGCCAACACATGCCTGTGCGCATATGCTACGTTTTCTCTCACACACAACAATGGAAATAGCTGCATTTGAGGGTACCTGGGTTATACCCTTTATCTTTACCCTGTCTTTTGACACCTGAGATATTTATTTTTAGGAAAGTAGTGAATGGCATGGTGGACCTATGCCAGTCACTTCTGACCGGCACCTGCTACACACTGGGATGGAGAGCCAGAGCAGTGAGGCGTAGAGGCCAGTGCAGTGAAAATACATGGGCAAGAGGGCTGGATTGGCTCTGCCAATGCATTTGCAGGATGCTTACCTCACCACCGCCTTGCACCTCCCCTCCCAGTATGTATCAGTAACTCAACTGGAAAGTAATATGAGTGGCACAGCCCGACTACACTACCCACCCCTATTTTAAGACCCTCCTGACTGCAATTTGTTTTGATATTGCATTTTTGAATTGTTGTAATCCACCCAGGTACCTCACCCTGGGAATGGGTAGATAAGGCCTGTGTTTCTTTCTCGGCCTACGTGCCTTCCTTGCAGATAAAAGCATGCACTGATCTTCCGACATAATGTTTACATAAGATTATAGATACAGAAGTAACGATCAAAAACACAATATGCGAAACGGCTCTTAGGACAAAAGGCTTCATTTTGAAACAAAAAAATGGCATCCCACCCCCGCCCCCCACCTTTGCCCCTGATAATCACCTACTGGCATGTCATCAAGTGACAACAATGTGGCACTAACAGCCCACATAAGACTTGTTCAGCTGACACTTCTGCCAATAAATGAGAGTGACACAGCAACCTGGCAAGTCACTTAGAGAATTAAATCATGGCCGGGACAAGCAGGACCGCTGCCGAAGCCATCGTGTGTCCGTATTACCTTGTTTGACAAGAAGCAGGTTTCCATGGCTGTTGCATATTTAATGTAGCAAGAATGCTGTTAACACTTTCTCCTGAAACCTTTGCTCTCTGAGAAACACACAACACCGGAGATCACATTACCAGGGGTAATGGAGTAAAGACATGTGGGAGGGGAGTATTGTTTTGTTGTTTTTGTTTTAACTATTCACTTCGTTTTTACCTTGTATTTTTACCCTGTGAACTGCCTTGAGATCTTGAGATGAAGGGTGGTATATTAATCTAATAGATGATGATGATAATGATGATGATGATGATGATGATGATGATGATGATGATGGAGTTTCCCTGTGAATTGCTGCTTCTGCCCTGTTGTCCTTCTATACATATTATCAAGAGGAGCTTCTCCTAGAACAACTTTCAGTCAAAGTTGTTGTTAATATTATCACCGCTCGATCATCATCTATCATCTTCGTTACCCGTGGCTTGGGTGCCCTTCTGCAAGGAGAAAGACTCTTATGCTCATTGAAAATGTTGTTTGTGGCACAGAGAGTGACATGGAAAAAACATGAATTTTTATACAACACGTAGTCCTTATTAAAATATTATGCAATTCAGAAATGCCTTTGATTAAAATTAGAATCAGGATAAAGATTCTAATGCGCTCAGGCCACCTGCATTCATTTTACACCATGAAGCATGGTGGCCACATTTTCCTCTCTGGTGGCCAAGGCTCTGCTGTGAATGGTTGCCTCCTCATTTCCAGCATCTTCCTCCTGTAAATCACACCCCAGAGCAATGCTTAAGAGGAGACGCCTAAATCACAAAATAAAACAGGTCAAAGTTGCAATTATGATCAGCGAAGCAGGCACCAGTATGTTGTGCATAATTAAAATGACTGTAGGTCTTCTCCATAAATTTCAGCCAGAAAAAAGTGCCTCTTCATACCTTGGAATAATAACAAGATGTGTAGGGAAGTGTCTTACTTTGGAAGTGTCGTGACTTTGGAAGAACTTTGTTGCCTCTGTGGCAGACTAAGCTCCCATTTGTTAACATCTTAGAGGACATTCCTCTTCTGACCAGGTTGAAAGGGGGCTCAGAACAGTAACCATTGCATAACTCTGAACCCGGGAAGAAGGATCTGGAAGGTGTTCCCATTTTTGAAGAGCTATTCATCTAAAGTGACATGCTTAGGAGCTAAGATGCCGTACTGGCCCTTCATAACTCCCAAGCTAGATCTGATAGGGAAACCTGTCAGAATGAGAAATTAGACTCCAAGTAAACTCTCATCTTACTGCTAAATATGTTTGAAACTAGTTTACTGAGTACTGGTACACACCTTACACTGGTAGTATTTACTCATTGTCAAAATACCTGAATATTAGCCTTTTGCTCTTGCACAAATATCTCAGCCCTTAATTGTATTAAATATAAACATACTGCAGCTTTAAGTTCCAGGTTAAAGTAAGGAATAACCCCAGAATTCAAGAAAAAGTCTCAAGTTTTAAAAAAGAAGGAAATTACCAAGCATGCACAAAACCATTATGTCACAGAAGAGTCCAAAGTGAAGGAAATAATTTCCAGAGGAAGGTTAATTGAATTTGCATTCCGCCCTTCAGTCCTAAGGCTCCCAGAATGGTACATAACAATATATTAAGATATACAAACAAATAAATAAAAGCAACACTGTAAACAAATATAAGAACACAAAATATGCACACACAAAAATAACACCAGAGTTTGGGCTTTGGGCATTTCACAAGCAACACTTAAGGCTGAAAAATTATGATCCCTATGATAAAGTTATCTGACTTTTAACTGAAAAGCAGCTTTGAAATTGCATTTCAAAATTTTAAAGAGAGAGAGCAAACTCTGACATTTGCATTGTTGGGGTGCAGATTTTTTTTTTTACACGCTTATCTTACATCTGAAGTAGATGGTGGATATTTCATTTCTACAAATAATCTTATGAATGGGCTGTACTCTGCAGTCTTCCTGGGTGCTCACACTACAATCAAAGCCCTGGAAAAGACTTCATGAGGTAACTCCTCCTATGGGTTTTTTTCAGATAAGGAAGCATGGGCAGCCAAGAAATGGAAGCCTCCCACGCTAAGAAAGAAAGCTCTCCAGACTCTGGAAGACAGGTTTTGGCATAGCACTAGTTCAAAGGATCTGAATACTAGGTCCTGGGGACAAATAACAGAGGGTAGCTGTTACTTCAATGACCTCTTCATATCCTCCCCAGAGGCATCCAGCTGTTCACTGTTGGAAACAGAATACTGGATTTGACTGGCTGGCTATTGGTATCACCCAGCAAAGCAATTCTTATATTCTCATGATTTATTAGGTTACTTAACATATATTTGATGAGATGCTAAACTGCATAAAGAAAAAAGGTGTTAAAGACCTTTTGAAAGTGGTTGGGTTCATTTTACACAACTCAACAGTAAGATTACAAGGTTTATATCTTTACTGGACATAAAGAATAGTGGTGCACCTAACACAACTATCCACTGAAAGCAGATGTAGTGGGCATTAAATTCTACAAGCATATATAACACATGATTTATTAGTGCTGCATGTGTAGGTCAACATCTCTTTTTTAGGTGTTACATTGCTAAAGCTTCTGCTGGGAATCCTTCCCAATAAATTCAGTTTTATGTTCCTTTTTCAATCCTAGCACAAAGCGAATTTATGATAACAGAGTTTGGAAAATCCATGTAATGGAGCTGTAATCTCTATCAGAAGATACAGTTGGTGGGTCAAGGCTGTGAGAGACCACCTCCTACCTTGAAGAGTTGCACAAGAAAGGAAATTTCCACCAAGTATAGGTTCTTCCAACAGTATAGCAATACGATGAGAAAAATCACAACTGCCAAAAAATTCCCTTCCATTTTTTGTTAAGAAATGAACCTTGAAACTCAAAAGGAAAAAGAAGTCAACAGGATTATCCAAGTGTAGCAGGGATGCCATTGTGTAATTGGCCTCCGTTTAGATTTCAGCCCTTGATTCCTGATCTGGAAAAGCCCCATAAGAGGAGAGCTCCATGTGGGATTCTGTATGGTCCCCCATTCAGTGATCTGATCTGAGGTCATGGTGCTATCAGGATGCTGATTCAGGTGTTGTAGAAGGTGTCTTGGAGTCGGTATGGACTGATTGTAGGCTAAAAATTTGAAACTCAGTGCAGGGAAGATGGAGGTGGTGATGGTGTTCAAGCATTACTTTAATAGGTCTGTACTTTACCTTAAGTTTCAGGTTTTACTGTCGAGAGATGCTGTTAGACCCAGCTGTTCCCAAGTGATGCTATAACCAAAAGTGCCTTTTATCAAATCTGGCTGGTAGCAATGGTGGCATCTGGGCAAAAAAGAGTAATTTTGCTACAATAATTCATGCCCAGAAAGCTTTCAAGGTAGAAGACTTTAATGTGCTTTGTATTAGGCTGCCTCCAAAAAGCCATTTCAGCTGCTTCAGAATGTGGTGACTAGAAGTCCACATGTCTTCTCATAACAATTCCTTTCCCTTGGGATGCATATGAAAGAGCTGTCCATCTTATGGAAGCTGATGCCTAGGGTGGGTCTGTGTCCTGCTCTTCCAGACTAGGGTTTGGGTTGCATTCCATTCCTAAGTCTATAGATTCACATTATGTTCTAAGTGTGACCTGGCCAGCATGTCTCTTAGCTCCAGATTACGGATATAAATCAATCCTGCCTACAAATGGTTTCTAGTGTCCTACATTATCAACTTCTCTGCTGCACCCTATATCTCTTGTGTTCCCTGACTTGTGGAAAACTTAATTCAAGTCAAGTAATAGACACACACACACACAAAAGAACTTTCAAACCCTAATTTCCTTTTAAACTTATTTACAAGTTTTACCATTAAACATTATGCAAGCCCTTTGCAATCTTCCCTTAATTCCCCAACTTTAATTATATAATTGAACAACTCCCCCCCTCAAAAAACTAATTTTTTCCAGGAAACATTAAACATTACCATCTTAATGAAATTCTTAATGAAATGGTCCACTTTGAATGCAAATGAGTGGTTGTGGATCCGCCATTTGCTCATCATGCTGTGACGCAGAAGGACAAATGCCCTTTCTTTTGTCAGTCACTAGGAGTGACAGCCATTTTGTAAATTTATTTTTTTGCCAGCAGTTCCTTGGGCGGGAAGAGCAGAGAGAACAGTGGGGTTGGACAAAAAAAAAGGTGCAAATGAAAGTTTACCAAAAGCTAAGAAAATAAGAACTGACCAACTTAAACCAAACCACTCCTTTCCCTAAAATTTACATGCTTACTGTTTTTCAGCTCTAATGTTTTACCCTAAGTTGCCTTGCAACTACTGCTCAGGCCAATAACTAGGCGGAGATATATTGTGGCACTGTGGGTTAAACCACAGAGCCTAGGACTTGCCAATCAGAAGGTCGGCGGTTCGAATCCCTGTGATGGGGTGAGCTCCCGTTGCTTGGTCCCCGCTCCTGTCAACCTAGCAGTTCGAAAGCATGTCAAAGTGCAAGTAGATAAATAGGTACCGCTCCGGTGGGAAGGTAAATGGCATTTCCATGCACTGCTCTGGTTCGCCAGAAGCAGCTTAATCATGCTGGCTACATGTATGCCGGCTCCCTTGGCCAATAAAGCGAGATGAGCGCTGCAACCTCAAAGTTGGTCATGACTGGACCTAATGGTCAGGGGTCCCTTTACCTTTATCTAATGCAACTCCACTTGCTTCCATGATTACAAAAAACTAGTGTGGACTTCCTGAAATTTTCTTACCCCATTCTATCTTTCAGGGAAATGATGACAAGGAAATAGCTTCCAATCACGTTCCATTGGCCCAAGATCTCAATTAGAAGTGGAAAAGCACATCCTTTGTATGCATAAAGTCCTAGGTTCAACCCTGGACAGCCACTGTCTTGGTATAAGGCATCTTCCTATGTTTTGACTCTGAATATTCCGGGCAATTCCACATTCTGCATCTTTCTTTCTTTCTTTCTTTCTTTCTTTCTTTCTTTCTTTCTTTCTTTCTTCTTTCTTTCTTTCTTTCTTCAAGCTCTAATCCACTAAGACTGCACAGAAAGCACATTGTAATTAAGATGCCTCTAATCTGCAGTATCTGCAGAATGCACATCAACACCTGTTGTGGATTGAGGAGGATGTAAATGCTATGGTGAAACCAAAAGTGCTATTCACCTTTATGAGATGATATGGCATGTCTCAGTGCTTCCTCCCTGCAATGATCCTGTCACCATTTCCTTAGTACAAAGAGAGATATTCACACCTTTGTGAGCCCACTTTGCATTTGATTAATGGAGCTTTCCACTCTTGCTATGGTTTGTTTCATGATAGTATGCCCATTCAAATTTACCATATGACTTACTATAGACGTTTGAAGGTTGTTGTGATAGTGCTGTCCCTCTATATGCACCATTGAACTGTTTTCAACACACATTGGAGAGGAAACAAAAGGAACCAATTGCATTCTAGGTGATATCCACCATAAGCCAATAATATTCAAACAAACAATTTTTTAAAATGGAATGCACACAAAACACGGCAAGCAGCAGACTATGAAAGGCAAATAGGCCATGACTGATGCACGTTCAAACTGCATAAAATTGACTCTAGAAATGTTGCAGTACAGAAAAAGCTGTTGGTGGCTCACAATTGCTGTAGATGTTTCTTGCAGAAAGGAAGTAACATATAAATGATATGTGTGTGTCTTTAAGCACCTGTTTACATATACAAGACAGCACTGGTAGGGTTAGGGTTCCTCAGCACAGAAGCACGGCTGTTGAAAAAGATGCAGATATATCATCCACTCTGTATGTGTTTGCTGCAGAATACCCACACCAATCATGTATGCCACATCAAGTGGGGAACTGCCCCGGAGCATCCCTCATTGATTTCTTGTCTTGAATTAAATTGCCGGCATTGAAATACTTGGCTTCCCATATTCCAGGGCTTTCCAGCGCTATACCCTTGTAGGCATGTCTTCCATGAGTCTATTTGCTGTTAATCTCCCTCTTGCATTGTATTGAGCACTCCCAAGGTGAAGAAATTCTGCCATGAACCCTGCAAGGCAAAACAATGTCTTACATTTAGTTCATGCCTTCTAGTCCTTGTGTTTGATAGAAACGTAAAGGGCCTGGGAAATGCCTTTAATTTCAAATCCAGTCACAAATGTGCCTTTCTGAAGGAGGTCACCTTGGCGTATCTGTAGTTTCCAAAGTTTCAAACATAGCATACCCTTTTGCACTGCTTTCAAGTTCAGAGCCTGGATACCGAAGGTGTGAAGGTTATTCCTCTTCTCAGTGAAGCTGCCCTTTATTGTAAGATGTTTGAGAAACCTGGATGTACACTCTGTTGTTTACTCGTATCAAAAAGGCTGCATAGCTGTCTCACAGGCCCTTCCAGCTGACTAATTGCTACCAGCTACACCATATGGTACCCCTGCCTATAATAGTGAACACCAAGACTTCAACTTGCCAAATGCAGACACTCACAAACTAAAGTCTGGTCTACATCTGATATGAAATATCCATGTCCAGGTGCACTTTGGAAAGTACTTCCTTTAGTTCCAGATATGTACTAAAGGAGCCTTTGTAGAATGAAATGTCATATGGACATGGAAGATAATCTCTCTGCTAGATGCCACAACTGATAAATACAATCGAATGCCTCCCAAGTCAGAATACATAAACGACAGTTTTCAGATGCTGACATGGATCTGTTACGTGTTAATCTCTCATTGTTGAATATGCCTGCATGCACTCCTTAGAGCAGGGACCAAAATAGTTCACCCTGTAAATCCCACTTACCTATGCCTTGTAATCCGTAAAGGTTCTAGCAGCCTTCCTTAATTACGTAAATATAGTTGTACGTTCTGGAGTTTGTCTTCTGGATTTTTAAAGTTTACTTTGTTAGTATTTGGTACTCTGTCCACTGAAGGACACATACCCTTCTCATGTTTGCAAGATTCTTTTGTTGGCATAGTAAAAACAACATCCCACATATAAATACAGCTGCCTCCATTTTTCTTTTTTTAAAGAAACCTCATTGTAAACATGGACAACTGTGGTTAGATTTAATATCAAACTAATGCTCCTATTTTTAATCTTTTGTGTTTTATCCACAGTTGCTCATTTGCGGCAAAATGATGAATTCTTTATGTTTTCATGATGTACTCTCTTTTGTTCTGTAATTTTGTGGTTTTGGTTTGTTGTAATATCTATTATTAAGATAAAATTCAATTAAAAAAATGTTTTATAAAAACACTATGCCACTCTCCCCTTCCCCTGGATTTATTTTCTTCATCAACTGGCTTGCCCCGTGACATTGAAAGGGAGAATAAGCAATAAAAACTATGGAACTGCAAACCACAGGGTTGATGCTGCAGTGCAATTCCATGTTCATGGCATGGGTAAGCCTGGCATTTGCCAAGGAGAGCGAACTGTGGGCCACCAATGTCTGTGGACACTGACGATATAAATGCCTGCAATAGTTATTGTTATCTCTGCAGGACTACTTCCACATGACCTGTCTATTGAGCATTCATCCCAATTTGTTTACGGCGACATTAGATGGCATTAGCTATTAAACACATTGCAAACTTTGTGTGAGAAATCGGGTTGGCAAAAACGTAACTCCACAGCGCCATCTGGTGTCACAGTGTTATAATGCATACACAACGCATATAAAACGCTTTCTCTTTACCAATCTAGCTGAGTCCCTGGTTTGTCTGTGGAGAGGTTATATGACATTGCATCAAAGCAAGTGTTATCCCACACTTTCCTCTTCTTCCTCTCCCTCCTATCATTTTAAAGGTTTTGTTGCCATTAATATGGCAGCACCCTGTCAGTCTGACTCCGCCTCTTCGTCCTTTCTGCCTCACTCAGAGTGAGCCATTCTAGGTGAGGTGCCCTAAAAGAGTCCCTGTGCCATCAACACTTTTCTGCAGCAGCTAGAAAATCTCTTTTAAATTTTGTTAAAATTGATTCTGGAAATGGCCCTGGCTTTCAATGGTTTTTGCCTAAAGTGACCCACAATAGAAGTTAGGGGTGTGACGCAAAAAGGACCTTTATGCTCTTTAATGATTGGAAATGTTATTGTTTTTTAATGGACAATGTATGTGAAACATAGCAGCAGGTTGGCTGGGGGACTGATACAAGGGCTCAGCAGAAAGGGGGAGAGATGTGTTAAGACTGAAGCTAAAACAACTCAGGGTACAGAATATGTCTTCCCATGAAGGAGTCTGGGAGATCTGCTTCCAATATAAGAGAGTTCCACTTGAATATTTGTAAATGATGCAAATATCATTATGGAGAGCTCCATCAATTCCAGGAGTGCTCTCAACTGAAGGAAATTAAACACTGCACAGCTGCCCCTGGAAGGCTTAGGGAAGTGATAAGTGTGTGAACAGAATATTTAACACATCTTGCTCATGCTGGGATCCATTTCAGTTCCCAACACTAGGCACAACCATCAGTTCTGCTGCGCTAGTGCTATAGCTCACCTTCTGTCTAGTTCAACTGGGCCACAAAGAAACGTGGGTTGTCGCCATGTTGTTTCCCCCCCCCCCTTCTTTCAGGGAGAGAAAGGAAGCATTTCATTCTTGATGAGGCTGCAGTTTGGCTGTGGTCCAGATCCTTTTCCATTACATACTCCTTAACTCCTTTACCACTGAGCAAACCTAGTGAAATAAAGTTAGGAGTTGAAAGATTGTTCAGCAGTGTTGATCAAGGAATCATTCAGACTGGGGTAGGGTTGAGGGAATGCCTCATAACTAACATTTGTGCAGCAATTGGATCGGATCCAATGCAGACAACGGTCTTAAAATCTATCTCACAGTAGTCAGGGAGGAGACCATTATTGACTACAATGGAATTTAGATTAGCACTATCCAGAAGGGCTTTTTTATGCAGAACGTAAAAAATATGAAAGAAACTAAAAAGGTGTATGGTGTCCTCTATAACCCAAGAGCCTTATGTGGCTCAGAGTTACATTTTTCACAACATGATACATGCTGTACTTCCTTGCAGTATCACCTTCATCATTCTTGTCCTTGGCACTATTCCGTTTCAACGAATGACAAGAGTTCCCCGCACCCTCCGCACACACTGCTCTTTATGAGTCATTCTGCGGTGGAATGCTCTGAGCTATTTATTAAAGTGTCTATTATAGTAGTATTTGTCCTCAGAATTTCAGTTCTCTGCATCTTTCTTGCCCAGAGGACTCAGGCATAACTAGACCAAGTGGCTTAGCAAACAGTCCAGCTAATTTTAAGAACTTCTAATAGAAACTTTTCTGTCCAGGCTAGGGGGTGTGCCTCAGAGAGTTGTTGGGTTTTTTATTTTATTTTGTTTTGTTCTTTTGCTTGTCAGAGGCAAAGTGGAGTCTTTACAAAGGAGCACAAGTCAAAGTGAAAATCCCTGAAGTGTTTCGTCATGCCTCAGCAATGCATAATTTTTGAGATGTGGTGAGGTAAAGTGGGGGGGGGAGGGGAAATGTGTCTAAGTTTGCCATAGCACCCAGATGGGCTGATGAGGGAATACAGAGCAAACACTAGAGAGGAGAGAACAATGGCTCTGTGTGTGACTGACAGACCTAGTTTATAATCACATTTTACAGGGAAAGCAAATCCATTTAATTCTTCCCACCCCAAAAGCAAACTAGAATCCATTTATAAAAAAGTATAATGGCTTGTTAATAATTTTACACTTGTTGGAATAATTGTATTATTTAGATACCCATATATTGTATCACAATTTCAAGTACAGTGGTGCCTCGGGTTTCGAACGTCTCCATTCCGGAACTCGGACGTTGTAAACCCCGAAGTGAATGCTTTAGTTTTCGAACACTTTTCGGAAGTCGAACATGCCATGTGGCTTCCATTTTGAGTTTTCCATATTGTATTGAGGATTCCGTATTGAGTTTTTTGTTTTCGAACATTTCAGAACTCAAACTGTCTTCCGGAACAGATTACATTCGAAAACCAAGGTACCGCTGTATTACTTTTCTTTTCTTTCCCCCTTTTATTTCACTTTATTTCCTCAATAAATATTTCCAGTATTATTTTTTTAAAAAATTGTTTTTTAAAAAAATACTTTAAAATACTTTTTAAAATAGTTTAGAAAACCCCCAACAACTTTAAACTTTAGTGCAACTTTAGGGCCTAGCACTAAAACCCTTGGACCTAGGGCAGATTCAAATGGATCCTGAGCCAAATTTGTCAGTCTACAAATTGCTTTGGGCTGAGGTGAGCTATTCTCCAAAGCACTGAATCCAAGCAAATCTTGTACCTACATACTCCTAGTTCAAATCTCCACGAAAGTAAAGAAACTCATTGGGTGACCTTAGTTACCATCTGTCAGCCTAACTTGCCTCACAGTGTTCTTGTGAGGATAAAATGAAGAGGTAGAGAGCTATACATACCACCTTGAGCTTCTTGGATAAAATGAAATATATAAATGCAAAAATAAAAGAAATAATGAAGTCTATGGTCCTAAACATGCTTTCTTAGGGGCTATTCTGAATCAGGAAAAACATGTATTTCTCCTAATGTAATGTATATTTCTCCTAATAGACACTTTTGCATGCACTTTTTCCTAAAATACACATTTTTTAAAAGCAATTTTCCCTACTATAATGTATTTCTGCATGCTATTTTCACTAATACTTGAATTTTTAGTATACACATATTTCTGCACCTAACTTGGCTGGAGAACTGCACTGCAAAATTTGGAGAAGTGAATATTTCAAAAGATAACTCACACAAATTTCGTAAGTTCACCTTTAAATACAAGCCAAATTGCATTTCTCCCCCATCTCTAGCCATGAGTCAGGAGGGAACTGTACAGCCTCAAGCAGCAGTCAGGTTATAAATGATAACATAGCAAACAATTTTATTAAAAAAAGAAATATGCAGGGGGAAAATTCCTCCATCCCATATAAGTTTCTCAAAATGCACCAATCAGCTGCCTGGCCACGGCTTTTACTTTTCTTTTGGGTAAATGTTTTCCAGTTAAATAATCTAAATTACAGTGACAGCTGCTGCAAATGTTCTGTAGCATCCCCTTCCTTCCTCATACAGCATGTCAAATTTATATTCACATTGGCTGACTCTGCTGCCAACTGTACCTTTTGTTGTCCGTTACCAACATTAAAAAAATAAAATTGGCTTACGTCTTTACTTTCCAAACTGGGGCCCAGATCCTCACAGCTGGTGCAAGCACTGAAAATTACACCGAATGGATATGTGGACATTTTGTTCTTGGGCTACAATCAAATGATCATGGCCAGGTCATTACAAGTTTGGGAGTTTGCCAGAAATTACCTAAGTGATGCTTTCACTGGTGCTCTTCCCTCTGAATTGGCGATGAGACAGATGAATTCTCAGCTTAGCACTAAGACAAAATGGTGTGCAAGACTTTGTGTCCAGAATGATTCATATGGAACTGGTCCAGGTAAAAAAAAACTCCCTCTTAACTCTTATTCACAAAACCCTTTGCATACAGGGACCCACTTTCCTGTCAAAGCAGGATTCTGTGGTGCCCTTGCAAAGAGGTTGTACAAGCACTGTGACACAACAAAAACTGTGTTAACGGTGCACCACTACAATCAATTATAAAGTTGGTTGACCAAGGACATGTGGAATTATCATTTGCGCTTGCGGGACAGTGGGTTGGGTCCAAATTCCCCATGGATGAAGTTCCATTCACATAAAGAGTGCCCCTGGTTGGCACATTCTAACAGGAGGATGAAAATCATTTATTTTGTTGATGATTTCTCCTCCTTCGAGGTTCTGTGCCACCTCTCATGGAGTTGTGACGGTCTGGACAGGATTGGGATGGGGGGAGCACAGGAGGCTGCAGAGTGTCAGGTGGCTGTCAGGGAGAGCAGGTTCCTCAACAGGTCAGAAGGGAGACTTGAAGTAAAGTTAGTGGTTTTATTTAGGAAATTAGTAGAGTGGTACCTCTGCTTAAGAACTTAATTCGTTTTGGAGGTCCGTTCTTAACCTGAAACTGTTCTTAACCTGAGGTACCACTTTAGCTAATGGGGCCTCCTGCTGCCGCGCAATTTCTGTTCTCATCCTGAAGCAAAGTTCTTAACCTGAGATACTACTTCTGGGTTAGTGGAGTCTGTAACCTGAAGCATTTGTAACCTGAAGTGTTTGTAACCCGAGGTACCACTGTATACAACAGAGATCACACAGAGGTGGCTGCCTCCATGAAGATGTTGCCAAGACTGGCTCTTGGCACCTCCTCTTCCTGCTACCCCTCCTCTTCTGGACATCTTCCAAGCAGACACCAACTCCAGCAAATAGGAGGGCTCCCTCCCTTGGGCTTTTCTAGCTTTCTGTTCACCTACATGTAACTCTGCGAGACCTCAGAGTCAAAGGGAGCTCAAGGCAGAAGGATCAGGCAGCTGTTGTGAAGCTGCTGCAGTGTCTTCCCCCTCTCTGTCCTCTCCTTCATATTCTGAGCTCGAAGTGTTTCCCTCCTGAATCCTGTGCTTGCAGAGCATCCTGCCTCTGGCCCTTCTTGTTCACTCAAGCCTCTTGTGTCTTCCACCCCCCAGCTTCCTCATATGATCTGTCTTCTGTGTCCCACCACCACTGCCCTGGGTCTTCTTCCTCTGTGGCTTCCCTAGGGGGTTCCTCAGCTGGCGCCTCCACCATTCTTGGTTATCCAGCCAAGCCCCCAACACAGAGGGGAATCTACAAAAACCTTTTATTTGTTTCAATTTATGTTCATCTAATAAAACTACTCTCGAGGCAACATGCATAGCAAAACAGACAAAATTAAAACAGGCCACACAACCTCATTATAATCATAAATCAATAAAAATCACCATACTACCCCCACTTTCTATGAGCAGAAGCCTACCTCAGCTGGAGCAAAGGTATTTGCGACTGCAGTATGAGTCCTTCCATGGAAACTTGGGATCCAGCTTCTAACAACTACTTCGCACACTTGAATCTGAGCTTTCAGCCCTTATATAAAATAAACAGACCACCAGACACATACGAGTTATCATTAACTGGTCCTTAGTTCACACAGATGGGTTTAAACTATGCTAATAGCCTATTTCGTGCAGTGCCATTTAAGTTTCAAGTCACTCCCATGCCTAAAATTGTAAGCAACAAGAAATAAAAGGGACTAGCCCAAATGTGATATTAAAATGTCATTAATGAATTCATCCACAAGTAGGGATGTCAGAAAATTTTGACAAAAATGGAAATGGGAGTGGAAATTGCCTTTGTTCACTTATTTGTCCTGTGTCTGGAATGGAAATCAATCCAGCGATTGCAATTGGTATTCACTCTTGTTTTCCGTCTGCAAATGATACATAGGTAATTTGCACTGTTTTTGGCTGGCACTCAAATTAATGGTGTGGAATAATGTAATGACAATGAAATTAATTATGTCAGATTTCACCTATAGCAGACAGCGAGTTGAATAGCATAGAGGGTTTTGGAAGCTGAATTGCAGTGGAACAGAAACAGGCTGCATGTGACCAATGCCGGGCAGAATGGAAATGGAAGCCAAGAAAGAGGATATCACTCACACCAAGTTAATGTTACCAGGTATAGAGTATAAAGATAATGAGCAGCAACAGCTCTGTGCTTCTTGGGAAATCTTATTTTGCCCTCAGTTGCCTAGTTCATTATGAGTCACTTTACCAAACTGTTCTACAAGTTGTGCCTGGTTCAGTTCCATAAAACTGGCATTTCCCAACCTTTTGAAAGATTGGGTACAGTGTTTTTGAAGAATCAGACCAGATGCAGACTTCACTCTTATCATATTTTCTTAATCATATTCCAGAACAAAGGAAATATATCCTCCTTACAACTATGGGATAGCCCCATTAATATTGCCTCCCAGCACCCTAGCTGCCTCTTTGTGCATTAGGTCAGGGCTCAGGGGTTGGGTTCATACTTCCTGGGGCAAAAATGATGCCTCTGAGATTTTGCCACAGCTTTCAAGTGTAGACTGCAGGCCATGCCTAGGAATCTCTGTGCATTCTTACTTACTTCCCCTGATGTGGTGTGATGTGTGGGCAAGGCTGGAATCACTGCTGCTCAGGGACTTGGCACTCTGAAGGGCACAGAAGAGGGCCTGGTCCAGAAGGCACACGATGCACTGGGTTTGGTCAGTGCTTGGATAAAAGACAGCCTGGGAACTTTTGGTGTCCTACCTTGAATTCTATCATGAACAAAAGGGGGAATATAATGGTAATAAACAATCAAACAGAGTCACTGAATTTCCTGAGGCATTGCATCTTTTCTCGTGGCATACAGTTAGGGAATTATGGGCATAGATGGAAATGGACTTTTATATATTTGTACAAAAACAACACCCATAAGGAGATTTTGAGAACAGTTGGAGCCGTTATGTAGTAGTCTTTAGAACAATGGGCAGAGGCATGTTTAAGGCAACACAACCAGTTCCACTTCAATGGGTGCCAAGCCCAGTGGGTACCATAGGATGTTGCAACTGTGATGTAGTGAATGGAAGGTGAGAGGTGGGGGGGTCCCAGATTTGGGGCTCACAAAGGGCGCCACTGAAATATGAAATACCAACGTCTGCCCCTGCAATAGGGGCAGGGTATTCTTGGAACAGCCATTCTGTAAATATTGTTTAGTTTGCGTGGGATACTGTTAATTACAGTAATTTATCATACTGGCACAAGGTAGGATTCACAGGCATAGAACGTTTGTTCCTCCCTGCTGTTGGAATCCTATGGTTGTCGTTTTTTTAATATGAGACGGGATAGTGCTAATTGAATTTTCACTTGGATAGATAAAATCTTTAACAACTCTGGAATAGCTAGATGCTCTTTGTTTAGTGAAGTGGATCAGAATGATTTACAACACCTTTCACGTAATCATGCTAATTTTGCTTTCATATGATTAATTAAAACAATATGTTATTCCTTTGTAAAATGGAATTAGCACACCCAAGGAGACAGGTTTTATTGCAAACTTCTCTTTCTTGTAATAAAGCAATTTTCATGCATCGTATTGTGTTGTTGTTGTTTTTTAACAAAAGTAAGTAAACATGCTTAACTGGGCAAGAAAATAACTCTGGGGGCCAAATTAATCCATCATGAAATAATGCTAAATTTAGTAGTTATCATGCCAAAAATAATTTGGACCACAATGTGTATGATAGCAAAACACAAAGGCCATGATCCATAAACTGGGAAATAACTGCCTCTGGAAGCCTACCGACTCTCTTCCCAAAATGTTCATGCCTTGGTAATAAGTAGACAGAGATATAGAGAAGTACCAATTTGTTTCCTCCAGCAGAGCAAACAGCAGCTTTGGAGTAGACATTGGAGTAGACGTATGAAAAATGGGGTAAGGGGAAGTGTTAATTCCCCACTCCTGTTCAGTGGTCATAATCCAGTTACCCCCACTCTACAACTGCTTTGGTTTTATTTATTTTTTAAAGTAAATATAGAGAGATTCAATCATGAATCTCAAAGCTTTCATATAGTGTGGCCCTCAACTTGAGCCTGTGATCAAACAACTTCAGAAACCTCTCTACTACAATGAGGTACTTTCAATGAAACTGAATAGCATGTAAAGTAAAATAGAACACTTGTGTGCATCCTCATTGTCCATGCACTTTTACTGCTAAGCATGGATAAATCTCTCAGATTTAGCAAAGACTAAACTAAATTTCATGCCCAGTCCTATTTGCTTCCTACCTTGTGAGACCCCACTCACAGGACAATTATGCAGAGGTCGTATTTCAGTAGGGTGGCTTGGCTGGAAAACCTCCTTCCTTGCTTTTGCTTCAGGGATTTTCTGTAACTCAGGCAGTGTAGGAACATTTATGTATTTCTCAAGTTCACTTAGAATGCAATAACCATTCCGATTTGCCCATCTGGTTATAGTGACGAGGGGAATGACGTGACAATTCACTCACTTTCAAACTAAATCTAGACATTCACTAGATAATGACAACTTGATACGAAAGAGCAGCAAAGCATATTCTGTGGTGAGGCAAATGATCACCACAATGTCAGAAGAGCCAAGAGGGAGTCTCAGAGGCACCCCTCACTGCCCCAAGAGGATCTTTTTACAGCTTGGTGCACAAGGAGACAACAAACCCACTGTCATTAGTAATAAAAGCGTTCAGGTTGGGCAGCTAATGACACCTCACACCATACAGAATATTTGTCTTCTAAGCACTCCTTTGTGTCTCATTTGGCTTCAAGCATGGGTGGAGGTGGCAGTCATAAAAAGTTACCTGTTCAAGGTGTACTTGAAGCAAATACGGTGACCTAATCATGTGTGTGTCAGTAAAGCTTGCCCTGTTCCATTAACTAATGAATGCAGGGAATATAGATAATGTTTGTTCATTACTTGGGTTTTACAATAGAAAAAGTGCCTATAAACTTTGTTTGTCCAGTGGATTACAGTCAGGTTTCTGCTGTTCCTCCATTTTTAGGTGTAGGTCACAGTAGGTCTCCAGGAGATGTCAATAACACAATAGAATCCCTGAATAAAGTGGACTCCCATCCATCAGGTACGGTAAGTTGACAAGCTTAAGCCTCTGTAATGCCTTGAGGACAAGGATTTTAACTATGGTGATAGCAAGCAAAATAGAGAAAAGAGCAACCAAAAATCACCATGGGGGTGAAGCAACTCTCCTAGGAAGAAAGGATGCAGCATTTGGGGGGTTTTCGTTCGGAGATATGACACGATAGAAGAAAAAGTGGCATAGGGAAAGTGGATGCAGAAAAGTTTTTCTCCATCTCCAATAATGGTAGAACTCATGGACATCCAATCAAGATGAATGTTGGGAGATGCAGGACAGATAAAAGAAAATACTTATTCATGCAATGCTGTATTTTAATATTTTGTTGGAAGCCGCCCAGAGTGGCTGGGGAAGCCCTGTCAGATGGGCAGGGTATAAATAATAAATTATTATTATTATTATTATTATTATTATTATTATTATTATTATGCATAGGTAAACTATGGAACTTGCTCCCACTGGAGACAGTGATGGCCACCAACATGGATGGCTTTAAAAGAGGATTAGATAAATTCATGGAGGACAAGACTATCAATGGCTGCTAGCCATGATGGCTATGCCATGCCTCCACGGTCAGAGGCAGGAATGCTTCTGAATGCCAGTTGCTGGAAACCAGAAGAGGGGAGAGTGCTCTTGTGCTCAGGTCCTGCTTGGAGGTTCCCCACAGGGACCTGCTTGGCCACTGTAAGGTGGTGGGACTAGATAGCCCATTGGACTTATCCGGCAGGCTCTTCCTGTGTTCTGATATACTAACCTTAAAAAAACCACAATTCTCCATCTTGTAGCAGATTTGGTTAGGATATTCATTACAAAAAAAAAAATCTCTAGTTAGTCGTGAAAAGCTGAACAATTCTTTAGGCTAGCACGGAAAGAGTCATAATAATAGTCTTCATATCTTCTATCCATCATGAGATCTGATAGGTAGAGTCAGTTCCCAGAGTGTCGCCTTCCAAAGAACATAAGGCACCTGACCATCCCTGCTCTGGAAGAATGTCAGCATATGCTTCTGTTATTGTGGTATAACCTCATGCTGGGCACTACTGAGCATTCCGTTGATCTAGCCTGAAGCAGATTTTTATCACTGACTATCCTGAAGGGTGATAAAACATGGGAAATGAAAGCTCAAAACATATCTGTTAGTAGCTTTGGTCTAAGAACTGCTTCATATGACCCTTTTTCATATACTGTAATTAGCTAGGAAAAGTGTATACCATTCATACCATAAGGTATGAATGAATACATGACATGGACTATTTTTTGTTTGCTTGCTTTAAAAGGGGGGGGCATAGACCTTCTGCTTAGACCCTAAAGGCAAACAAAGTATGCCATGGTCTGTCTTGGCAATCTCCACTGAGTTCCAGTCCAATTAATTTAAAGCATTTCACAGGCCATACACCATGTCAGTGCTGTCTTCCTCTAATGCTTGGCATTTTTCTGCTTCTGCAAAATTAATTTGATGACTATGTTAAACTAATAATTGCCTAATTTCCACAAATGGTCTCCTGGTACACTCCACTCAGAACTTGTTTCTCCTGGGAGATGCACTGGGATCCAAGTGTATTATTTATGGAATCGCAGCTAATTTAATTAATTTTAGATGGAAAGTATTCAGTTTCACATACTATTGCTGCCTGCTGGGCTTCCTAACAGGGGCCACATGCAGCCATTATTGACTTCTCCTTGTCTTTTCCTGTGATTAGGCGGTAAAACCCAGATTAACAAAGTCACCTTGAGAAGGAACCTGCCTTTGGTTTTTAAGAGCTTCTAGTGATTTACAGTTCACTAGAATTCTGAATTCCTTACATTTGATACAGCAAATTGCATTTCTAATACAGTGAAACACTCAAATGATGTTCATTTCAATGCTGTCTCTTTAATGTGGAGAAATGGTGCCAAAGAAGTAGGAAAAGCACCACATCTCTCCACTGAAGATTTATTGCCCCTCAATCACAGCATGCATCCAGTTTCCTCCATTTAAAAGTCCCATCAACATCTTCTCATTCAAGAGACAAAACCAATTCACTGGGTACAACATCACTTTGGGAAATAAATTGCTATTGTAGAGGCAGATCTATATGAACGTGCAAAGCTGCCTCTGTCTCCAGTTACCTACCTTCGCTGAGGTTTTTGATTTTGTGGACCTGATCCAATCTCAGTTTAGTACTACTAAGCCTTGTTGGTTTCAATGGGAGAATAAGCCTGTGCTTAAATCTTTTCAGTAGAAATCAATGGGGCTTAGAATCACTTAACTTTGGCCAGATGATGCTTAGCATTACTATTAACAGCATAGAGAAGAGCAGCTTTGCAAGTGCTGCACTACTAGAGAAAGGGAGAGCTCCTTTCAAGACTCAGTTACATGGAAGGATAACAAGAAGAGTAACTGAAGCATTGCAGATGTCTTTATTTTATCTAGCATACTATTACATTTATACGATCCTTATTTCCATGGAAAATAGGAGACTACCTTATGCCAGGTTCGACTGTTTGCCCATCTAACACAATCAACATGACACTCTTCTGGTCATTCCAGCACAAACATTTCAGCTTGCTCCACAGAATGATCTCCCCTCTCCTCACTATATGTACTGTTCTGGGAATTATCCAGACTCCCCAGAGCCAATTTTGAGGTTGAGGGCATGTCAGTAACATGATGTAACTAGGTCTAATGACAGCAGGTTATCTATGGTAAATGGGTTCTCAAAATGCTAAGCCATGGACCATTGCTATTAAGATATAATGAAACCAAAGAAAACAAGGTTTCAAATTGTTGCAAGAGGCACAATAACACTTTGGGAAATGCAGCTCCCCATACTTCCTATGGAGTGGGTGTGTATGGCAAAACAGAGATGAACAATTCTGCTACGCAGTGTGCCCAAACCAATATTAATTAAGAGCTTGGGGCCACACACTGCCATAATTTTATATATACAATTGCACTTAATAAAGAAACCTTTCAAATGAGGCAGACTACCATAGCAAATAATTAATTTTGTGTAGGTGTCATGGATCATACTCTTACAAGAGCTGCCACAGTGCTGTGAAAGTATGGGAAATTACTCATTGGAGAGCAAGAAATACAAGACAGGGGAAATATTGACCTGCCAGTGAATTGTTGTGGGGCACTTCTACCACACCCCGCCATGTCATTTAAAGATTGCTCAGTGGCTTGAGCCCTCCATCATGTTCAAATGCAATACAATACGTAAGTTGAGGAAAGAGTTCCATCTGGCAGAGAAGTGGAAATAAATCCAAAGGTAGTTAACACTGTGGCAGCCTGCCTCCAAACTTTCCAAAAGGTGTTAAGGTAAAGCTAAAGGACCCCTGGACTGTTAAGTCCAGTCATACTTGACTATGGAGTGCAGCACTCATCTCGCTTCAGGCCAAGGGAGCCGGTGTTTGTCCACAGACAGCTTTCCGGGTCATGTGGCCAGCATGATTAAACCGCTTCTGGCACAACAGGAAACCGTGATGAGTGCCAGTGTGGTTTAACAAACAATTTCTCTTCCCAGGGAACTCAGAGAACTGTAGCTCTGTGAAGAGAATCTCCTAGCAACCCTCAACACTCTTAACAAACTAACCTTCCAGGATTTTTGAGGGGTAGCCAGGGCTGTTTCAAGGGGAGGGTTCCTCTCAATGCAAATTGCTTCCGAAGAGCAATTTTCCAGATAATAACACTATAGTAGGGAAGGAAAGGGTTAAATTCCCCTGCCTCACCTGCAGAGATCCTCATCCTTATCAGCTTCCCACTTTCACCCCACAGAAGCTATTTGCATTTTTAAAAAATCCATGTTGAAGGCAAATAAGCACTTAACATCACAACTAGTTTTGCCCTCAAGCAAATCAATATGTGCCTCCTTAAATATGGAGTGTTCTACTTCTGTTTCAAAAAATGCACCTTTCACTAAACTGGCTGAAGTTGAGTTTAACAGAGGAGATATGAAATTAGGGATTTTGTCAGTCAGCAAAAAGGGGGTAATCAATCTCACTCTTCTTGTATTACAGACAGAGAGGAATCGCCATGCAGGACAGCTTAGCACTGTAGTTTCCTGCCAGTATGTACATCTCTCAAAAACATCACTTAAGTCAAAAACACTTGGGTATGAAATTCATCCATGCAAAGAGGGTCAGTGCACTGCTCATATATTAATGTTGCCATTTGTCTGTCTTGAGAGACAATGGAAGAGTGTGGCATCCGGGATAAAGTCAAAACATTGGAGTGTTATAGTGCCTGCTGTGTCTCTATTTTGAATTATGGTGCTAGAGGAGACTCTTGAGAGTCCCATGGACTGCAAGAAGATCAAACCTATCCATTCTTAAGGAAATCAGCCCTGAGTGCTCACTGGAAGGACAGATCCTGAAGCTGAGGCTCCAATAGTTTGGCCACCTCATGAGAAGAGAAGATTCCCTGGAAAAGACCCTGATGTTGGGAAAGATGGAGGGCACAAAGAGAAGGGGACGACAGAGGATGTGATGGTTGGACAGTGTTCTCGAAGCTACAAACATGAGATTGACCGAACTGCAGGAGGCAGTGGAAGACAGGAGTGCCTGGCGTGCTCTGGTCCATGGGGTCATGAAGAGTCGGACACGACTAAATGACTAAACAACAACAACGTGTCTGTATAGACCGATACAGGAGAGGCACGTTTTATTGCAGCTGGAGCAGATGAAGGCATCTATTTTGCTGTTACAGGTGCACCATGACATTTCTTATCTCTGTGCTCCTCCCAGATGTCATTTCTGGTCACAGCTGTAGATGTGCAGCCTGTCTTCAGGCACTGTGGTCATCTACAAGGGATTCCCACATGGCAGGGTTAATGTTGCCAGCCTTCATATCACAGTTGCAGCCATCTTTGTAACACAGAGCTGATGTACCAACAGGCCTGGTACCTGAAGCCAGCTGCCTGTAAAGCACATCCTTGTGAATCCTACCATCTTCCATTCTGTGGACTTGACCAAGTCAGTGTAGACATCCCTGAGACAGGAATGCGAACCTGCTGGGAATGTGGGCTTGGGAGAGCCCATGTTTGTTTGAGACCCTGTCCTGCCATGGGTTGCCCCAAATCTTCCTGACAGAGCGCATAAGGAAGGCATTGAGGTGTTGCTCCTGACGGGTGTAACTTGCCCACACCTCCCTTCCATAATGCAGCATGCTCAACACACAAGCCTTGTAGACCATCTTGGTGTTGGATATGAGCATCACATTCTCCCATACCCTTTCAGAGAGATGAGCTATTGGCATAGCTGCCTTGCCAGTACGCTTGTCCAGCTCAGTCTCAATGGAAAGGTTGCTGGTTATGGTGGAGCCCATGTAGATAAAATTGTTTATTGTCTCAAGCGTGCAGTCACCAAAGCTGATGCATGGAATGCTGGTGATGTTCTGACCCAAGATGTTGATCTTTGTAAGATGATGGTGAGGCCAAACTCCATGCAGTCTTGGGCAAAACAATTGTTGAGTAATTGTAGAGTTTCTTCGGAATGCGCTGTCAATGCTGCATCATCTTATTGCAGATAAGAACCTGCCACAGTTTTGTCTTGGCTTGGAGATGTGCCAGGTTGAACAAATCCCTGTCGCTCCTTGAATGAAACTGCACACTGTATTCAGTTAAGCTGAATGCATATGAGAGCAACAGGGAGAAGAACATGTCAGAGAGAGTTGGGGTAAAAACACAGCTCTGTTTCACACTGCTCTTTTTAGAGAAGGTAAAGGTAAAGGGACCCCTGACCATTAGGTCCAGTCGCGGATGACTCTAGGGTTGCGGCGCTCATCTCGCTTTATTGGCCAAGGGAGCCGGCGTACAGCTTCCAGGTCATGTGGTCAGCATGACTAAGCCACTTCTGGCGAACCAGAGCAGCGCACGGAAATGCCATTTACCTTCCCACTGCAGTGGTACCTATTTATCTACTTGCACTTCATGCTTTCGAACTGCTAGATTGGCAGGAGCTGGGTCCGAGCAACGGGAGCTCATCCTGTGGCAGGGATTTGAACCGCTGACCTTCTGATCAGCAAGCCCTAGGCTCTGTGGTTTAACCCACAACACCACCCATGTCCCTTTAGAGAAGGTATCTGAGGGTAAACCATCATACTGGATGGTACCATGTATGTTCTCATGAAAGGACAGGATCATCTTGTGAAGCTTAGGTGGGCATCCTCTCTTGCTGAGCAGAGCGAATAGTCCTTTTCAGCTGATGAGGTTAAAATGTCTTCACCAAGTGTATGAAGGTGATGTACAAGGAGCATCTCTGTTCTCAACATTTCTCTTGCTGCTAACTAGGTTTTGGCAAGGAGCCCTCATACCTCCTTCTCAACGCTGTCTTCTGGCCAGAATAAATCAGGGCACCACGGCAGCAAGGCAGAAACCGTGATGACTTTAGGAGAATCGTGGCCATCCAGACTGTTGAGGGGTATGGGTAGGTCTAGCAGAGACCCCCCATGTGTAATTCTGGGGAGCGGCTGACAGTCAGTGTAGACATTACTGAACTAGATGGACCAATGTCCAGACTTGGTGTAAGGTAGCTTGCTAAATAATTCTATGGAGAGCTCTCCATGATGTGTGGGTTTCCTGTGCTTCCTAACAGGCCTAGCAATAGAAATAAAGCCTAGCACTGATATCTGTATTTCATACTGTCTCCCAACCTGAACTCAGTTGCAACCTGTCACCTGAGGACCAGGTAGCTTCTCCACTTCCATTGACACATCTCAAAGCAGTTTTTCAATCCAGAAAAGGTCCATCCGGACACTGTTACATACACTTGCCTGTATATAATCCGCACATTTAAACCCTTACACTGTGTGACCACTTGGAAGTAAGCCTCCTTGACCCTCAGTGGGACTTCCTGCCAGGTCGGTGAGTGTAGGGTTGAAGCCTAAATTCTATACCTAGGACACAGCTGGAGTAAAACACTGGTTTTTCCTAGGCTGAAGATGGTACACTGGCTTCAGGGGATCTGCTAATAATCCTCTGTTCTTTCTCCGTGTTAAATAGTATATTTGGACTGGTGTGATTTTGAAGGTTCCCCACCCCCACCTTTTAGGTTTTTGGAAAAGATCAAGAGGCTGGAAAGGGAATGAAGCCAGAGGGAGAATCTGTTCCAAACATCAGCGCTGCAAAATAGCTGTTAATTTATAGAGAAGAAGTCTGGAGCTTCTTCTTCCAGAGCCATACATCAAAGCTCCTGCTCACTGATACCCATTGTTATTTGGCCTTCGCGGTATAGGCCAAATGGGATTTCTTCCGTTCCTGAGCTCCTGGGTAAGCACGAGACAGTATATGATTTATTGCTTTGAGCATTCAAAATGCTACACACACCAAAAATTTATTGTGACCTTATTACTTATTTTTTAAAACAACAGCAGCAGCAGCAGCAAAGTAAATAAGTGCATCGGCTAAAGGTTAATGTACCAAATAAAGCAGATACAAAACAGAAAGGATGAAACTTCCTTGCTTCTTAACTTAGATAGGAACAAGGTTGTTCAGCGCTGCTTCTTGCAAGGGAGAAAAGAACCTGAGTTGCAGGGGGAATCTGACAAGGGAAAGAGATGAGGTGGAGAGGGACCGATTCTTCAGTGATGAAGAAAAAGTCCTTGTATACAATAACTATCTCTCCAGGAATACAAATAGGTTATAGTTCATCTTTTCTTTTCCCTTCTCTTTTTCGCAAGCTAAAAGCTGGAGGGAAAACAGAACTCCTTTGTCAGTTGATTTCTGACCAGTTCATCTTTTATGAGCAAACCAATATACAGTGGTACCTCGGGTTACATACGCTTCAGGTTACAGGCGCTTCAGGTTACAGTCTCTGTTAACCCAGAAATATTACCTTGGGTTAAGAACTTTGCTTCAGGATGAGAACAGAAATTGTGTTCCGGCGGCATGGCGGCAGCAGGAGGCCCCATTAGCTAAAGTGTTGCTTCAGGTTAAGAACAGTTTCAGGTTAAGAACGGACCTCCAGAACGAATTAAGTACTTAACCCGAGGTACCACTGTAATAGACAAGCTGCATCAACATAGAATCGTAGAATTGTAGAGTTGGAAGAGACCCTGAGGGTCATCCAGTCCAACCCCTTACAATGCAGGAATCTCAACTAAAGCATCCTATTCAATCTCTACTGAAAAACCTCCAAAGAAGGAGAATTTTCAAGGAGTTCCTTCCACTGTTGTACAGCTCTTCCCATCAGACAGTTCTTCCTGACAGTTAGTCATCCAAGTAATTTATAAAGACGTTGAACAACAACAGGCCCAGGACAGAACCGTGCGGCTTCCCACATGTCACATTAGTGAGAGTACTATTTATGTCCACGTGCTCAGAATAAGGAGACAATATGGACAAAATTGGGCCACAGCTTTATTAACATTGCAAATTGTTAGCTGTGCAGGAGCTGGCTTAGAAAGTGTAATAGGCACCACACACACACACATTTGCTACACACATAGCAAACCTAATTGGAGGGAAGGTGTGATCTTCCTTGAGAATGCAGCTGGGGAGGCAAGCATTAACCTCCCTTCCCCAGCTGCAGTCTATGGGATTATCATACATACATACATACATACATACATACACATGCACCTCTTCATGTTGGGTTTTAGCTGGGGAGATCTGGGTTCATGGCCCTAATCCACCATGAAGTTCACTGTGGGAGCTTGAGCCAATCCCTGTCTGAACCTGACCTAACAAAGGGGTCACATGCCAGGCCCAGCGGCAGAGCAAGCTGATCCAGCACCTGGGGCGGCGCATGTGCCCTGTGCCCAGGGGAGGGGCCAGCCGGGGCAGGATGCTCTGCAGGGCCTCCGAGGAGCCTGCCTGCCTCCTCCCACTCAGCTGCCCTACAGCTGAGGGGGAGACGGTGGGCGGACCATTTGGGGCAGGAGAGACGTGTGGCTCGGGCGCACTGCAGGCCCCACATTGAGTGCCAACCGGCATTTTGTCACCCCCCCTCCAGTGGTGACACCCGGGGCGGTCCACCTCCACCGCACCCCCCCCTTCCTCTGCTCCTGGCCAGGCCCAGTGGCAGAACTTAGCGTCTCAAATTTCAGTGGTGCCCTGTGCAATGCCAAAATCCAGCGCCCCCCCTTCTTGCCTTGCATTTGATGTCATAGTTGCAACGCCTGCTGTGGTGCCCCAGAAGCTCTGTGCATGCTCTCTTAGATCCACCTTTGCCAAGCTATTCCTGGTGCAGGTTTTATGCACAAACTAAGTAAACTCCAGTTTAGGGCCTCAGTTTATGAGGGGCCTCTAAAATACAGGAAAAAAATTACTAACTTTCAAGTTTTATAAAACTGGTTAAAAAAATTAAGGAAACTGGGAAAACAGACTCCAAAACAGATGACATCATTCTGATAATGACAAAAATATGCTTAATGACTACAGAACTCTTTGTCATATTGTGTTCACAAAGCTGTGCAAGAGTAACTATACATTCATATACATTAATAAATCATAAGATATTTTGGTTTAAAGGTATTTCATATGCAATTAGGCTTGTTGCAAGATATACATTTTAGTTAGCTGGTTAGCTTTTAGCTGCATCCTCGCATATGCACATATAAAAGTTTATATTATCGGTATTAGGGCTGATAATCTTTTTTTGAGATGTGACAAGAAATAACATTTGTTTGTATGGAGTGGTGCTCATGGCTGCTCCACCCCTCAAGAAACTGGATCACCTTCCCAAAGGGTGTCTTTTTGGAAGAAGATGCCTAGGATCCTGTAAAGCAGAAACTTGTCAATAAATATTTCAAAAGAGACTAGATGCTGTGAAACACTGAACAATATCCTCTGTTGTTTCAAGGCAGGCAATTGTGTATTTGGAGTGGGTGTCAATCAAAAGTAACCTTGTCTCGATTTTTTTCAAAAAGTGTCTGGCAGGTTATTCTGCATCTCAGTATAATGGCCTTTTGTTTGTCCACCAAGCTAAAAAAAGGCTTTATGCCATCACAAGATCTGTATGGCATCACCTAAGAAGGAATAATTAATGAAATCCCATTTTCTCCTTTGCTTTTGAAAAGACAAATTGTCATTTCCTTCTGAAGCGCTCTAAATTATAAATGCTAAGAATCTGGTGCTTGGAAAGGAAATCAGTCATAATAATGGACTGACATTTCTATGCCAAAATGTGTTTTTCCACCAAGAGGGCTTTGGACAAAAAGCTCTTTTGCCTGGCCTGAGGTCGCCATTAGGAAATCGCATGTGCCAAATGACAAAGTCTTGCTAAATCTCCTGTATTTTTATTCACTTTATAATAGTGGTGTGTCAGACTTGATCTAACATTTTGGACAGTAAACAAATCGTCATCATATGCCAGTATCAGTCAGTACAAGTCAATAGCCTAGCATTCTATTTTCTACCTCTCAAAATAACAGCATTTTAAGATATGGCGTGTGGACTGAAATATTGGGGGCATTGTTTAGGGAGGTTTGTTGCCATTGATTATATTATTTTTTGTATCTTTATTTTTAGATCTTCTTATTTATGTGGAGGGGGGACGCGGATGGCGCTGTGGGTAAAACCTCAGCGCCTAGGACTTGCCGATCATCAGGTCGGCGGTTCGAATCCCCGCGGTTGGGTGCGCTCCCGTTGCTCGGTCCCAGCGCCTGCCAACCTAGCAGTTCGAAAGCACCCCCGGGTGCAAGTAGATAAATAGGGACCGCTTATTAGCGGGAAGGTAAACGGCGTTTCCGTGTGCTGCGCTGGCTCGCCAGATGCAGCTTGTCACGCTGGCCACGTGACCCGGATGTGTCTGCGGACAGCACTGGCCCCCGGCCTCTTAAGCGAGATGGGCGCGCAACCCCAGAGTCGGACACGACTGTCCCGCACGGGCAGGGGTACCTTTACCTTTACCTATTTATGTGGGAAATGTATTCTTCCCTCCCCCCACCCTGATTAAATACGGTTGTCATTACCTATTGTATCTTTAATCTTCTTTTTAAAAAAGTCTCCCAAATAAATCACAGTGCTGAAGAACAAGTCAAAAACATTCGTAGCACAAATCACTATGGAACTTGTAAATAGTGAGTTGCCATCAGTTGTAAATAGTGAGTTGCCATCATTCAAATGGAAGTGAAACTGGATTTCATGTTAAACTATGCAATTTGCTTCCACAAGATGCAGCTTGGGTATCTTTTAAAGAGATTACATTAATTCATGGAGGATAAGGCTATCAATGGCCACTAGTCACAGTGGCTATGTCTTACGTTCTGTAGCATATGTCTCTGAATATTAGCTGCCGAGGAAATTAGTTGGCCGGTGTGGGAAAACAGTTTGTTGGAAATTATTGAGGGAAAGGTTCATGGAAAGTGGTTCATGAAAATGGGGGCGGGGATGGGGGTGTAAATGACAACAGACTACACAAAGAATAGCACACAGTTGTTGTTTCTGCAAAGATGGATGCTTGAACTGAGGGGAAGTGAATTCCAAAGTGTATGTGTGGAAAGGTCAGGAGAGGGACATCACACCAGTTGAGCTGATAAAGGTTGTGAGCTGTTTGAATTACGAGACTTGTATTTGAAGCCTGGAGCAATGCAGCAGAAAAGGAGAGGAAGAGAGAACGAAGGAAGGCTAGGTTACAGAACAGGTGGCAGAACATAGCGATACTGACAGGGGAATAACAACCTCTCTGCACAGATGGGAAACCCAAATTAGGGAGAATATCTTAGCAGAAGAGTAGTAGATATTGAGAAGTGTGGAAAGAAGTATAAGGAGAGTCCTGCTGCATCAGGCCTTTAAAAGCCCATCTAACCCACCAACATTTCTGACAGCGGCTAACCAGATCCCAATGGGAACTTTTCAGGCAGAGTGCCACAGCACTCTCCGCATTTGTGAATCCCAGCAGCCTGCATGCTCCTCAAAAATCCTGCTCTAATAATCAAAATGTATGAAACGTATGAGCAGTATAGATAGTTCATAAGAAGAGCCTGGCTGGATCAGATCTCATCCAGAATCCTGCTTTTAAAAAATGGGCAGTGGGCTGAAATTTCACAGCAGTGTAGCACCCTGCTTGTGGTTAACGCTTAGCTGGAATGAAATATTCAACGCAGCAATAGAGAAATTAAAATAATAATTTATTTGTCAGACAAATAAATGTGAGGCACAGTGGTATATGGTTACCAAGCTCTGGCCTGCCTTCCTGCCATTATGGCCAGCACTTATATTCCCTCAGCCCAGCCCCCTTGCTCCTCCTTTGGCTGCCTCTGTCCAATCAGCCTGGTTAAAATTCCTATTGGCTGTTTGCTAGAACCAATCATAAAAGATACACCCATTTCCTATTACCTTTTATGGGAGACAAAGAGCTATATTTCCTTCTATTTATAATTGGCAAACAAATAGCCATTAACCTCTACAAGGCACCTTAATTACCAGATAACCTTTTGCCCTAGACTAGGCGCCTTAACTAACATTTCACCTTTTGCCCTATTGCCCTATTCACTCCAAAACAGATGGTGGCTAATTTTATCTGAACAGATCTTTTGTTCATCTTCCCACACAGCATCTATGAAAGAGCTCCTTCTTTGGAGGTCATATGTCAGGAGTGCTCTTGATGGTGTTTTTCCTGCTTGGCAGGGGTCTGGACTCAATGGCCCTCGTGGTCTATTCCAACTCTTCTATGATTCTATGAAATAAGAATCTAACATTACTTTCTAAATCCTTTGCATAATTACATTTAAGCCAATATATTTCATACATAACATATATAGATTTTTAGAAGCAAAGACCTTTTCTAAGTAAAAAAGGAACTTTATAAAAACAGTTTTGAAAGCAACCCCTTAAATCTACACCCCCCTTTCAAGCCAGCTGTTGTTTGTATTAGCTCTTGCCCTTTTAACCTTAGGAAGATGTGGCTCAAGTTTAATGGGAGGCACAATAATTATTACTTTTTAATTGTGTTTTTGCAACCTTGATTGTATTCTATAATTTGTATGGTCAGTGTGACCTTTTGCTCCCAGCCTGTTTTATGACCGCAATAAACCAAAGGGGCCTCTGACAAAGACCTTGCCTGCTGGTTTCCTGTCTCGAAAGAAACATTTGTGAATTTAAGCTCATTTTTAGAATACAGGAATCTGATCAAAATATAAGCCTTGATTAAAATGCAGGCTATGATCAGATGCCTCAGCAGTTTAGGTGTTCAGAGGAGAAGGATTCTCGGAAAGAACCTCTCCTTAAAAAATGGTGGTGATAATAATAATAATATGTGGAACACATGTAGATGGTGCACTGCACACATGCCTCTTCTGTATTTTGGACTGACTTTTTTCAATTAGCTCTTGCTACTCTATGGTTAATTTCAGAGGGTCACATGACTCACCCAGTAGCCTGTCTCAGTTTTGGGCCTGGACATGTTGGAGGGTTTGCCTTCCCAGTCTTGTTACTGCCGAGCTTTTAAGTGGAGAAGCCAGGCATTGCACCTGGGACCTCTGGTCTCATGCATGCCAAGTACCTGACCTATTGCCCCTGTTTTACCACTGACCCATGGCCCTTAACCCTCAGCATGACTGCCTTCCTTCTTTCAGGGCAAGGATGCCCTATGATGAAAAGAGTGTGCCTCTATTTTTAGAGATACCATATTGGCTCGAATATAAGCTGTACCCGAATATAAGCCGCACCTTTAAAATTGGGGGGGGGGAGGAGAGAAAAAGAAAAAATACCCGAATATAAGCCACTGAACTCCTCACTGCTCCTGGCTGTGTACTGGGGGGGGGGCTGTGCTGCGTTGCCAGCGGCCATTCCCCTTCCTTGCTCTCTCCCTTCCCTGGCTTGGGGGAGAGGAAAGACCACTATGCATGGGGCAGACGCCGCTTTGCCATGCTCCTGGCACTGTTTGCCCCACGCTCCTGGCTGCATACCGTAAGGTCGCGAATATAAGCTGCACTTTAACTTTCCACGGTCGGAATTTGGGGGGGAAGTGCGGCTTATATTTAGGCCAATAAGGTACTCTCCATGTTACTGGTTACCAGTGGCTGGATTGGTAGACAAAATTTTATTCTGTCATACCATCTTTCAAATTCTGCGGCTACCTCCTGTGCTTCTCTTTGTCTCACTGCCGCCTTCCTCATGGTATCACCTTTCATTTATATTAGCCTCAAACTGAACACAACACACAGCTCCTCTTGCAAATTAAAACAAAAAACAAAAACCCACACACTCCAAACCAGTAACTGTATGTTTAATCAACAATATCTTTATACACAATAATTTCCTCTAAGCGCTGAGGGGTTCTTTGCTGTGAAATTGCTGTAATTACCATCAAAAGTATGCATGAATAATATTAGACACTCCCTTTGCTTTTTAATTTGGCCGATTTGCATGAAAATATTTCCTTCTTTCCCACTGTACTTGCTTTATCTGAATGTGTGCAGTTTGGTTAATGCCTTCCGTGCCATGTTTTCCTAAAGAACAAAAGGGTACGAGCTGCCTTGTAATCTATGGCAAAACATTCCAATCTGGCATCTATTTAAAATTTCAAAAGAGGAGCAGATTGTCCCGAAAGCTATATTCAACTTACTGGGAAATAGATTTATTGCTTCTCTAGGCAGGTTCTCGCTGAGGTGATCAAGGGCCTGCTGTAGACGTCTTTGACAACATCCAAACCAGCTGCACATACCTATCATTCATAAAGTAGACCCATGTGAGTTCCCAAGTTAATTTCATCCCTGAATGAAGAGTCGTTCTGCACCAGTAGACTGCAACAGGCTACATGAAATAGATTTTATTTACAATACAGCAAGGCCACAATAACTGCCACTTCAATAGCTCCAGTTGGGCAAACCTTCCAGGGGACGCTCTGCAAAATTCACCTGAAGTTCACTTTAGTAATAAACAGAGAGTCAAGAATGCAATTGTTCTTACAAAAGAAAAACAGTTCAATATAAACGCCAAACTTATTCAACACATTGGGGAAATGGGAGAAGCAGAAGAGATGGGGGAATCTCAGAGGCAAAGAACCAGCACAGCCTTTACTTCTGGTCCTTGGCATTTTCTTGCGTACTTGAATACAAAATACACACTATGGCATGTCCATTATGAATGGCACATTGAATGGCACATTCAGTGAATGTCATGACCCACAACCCAGGGACCATGCACTCAGTGGAAGATGAAGCTACAACTTTGTCTCTGGGGAAAGAGCAGCCAGGATGGTCCTCAAGACTCTCCCAAGCAGAGGATAGAGCTTTGTTGTCCTTCTCTGATTCAGAGGAGATATTTCCCTTCATACCCCTGCAGAATCAATACTGAGAGCCCTGAAATAGTCAGCCAGCCAGCAACCCTTGGGAGGCAGGTCTTACTGCACTACAAGTCCAGACAATGTCAACAAGGCTTTAGTTCTAGCTAGATGTTTACACAAATAACACTTACACCCTGGGAGCTCTTCAAGGTCCTGCAGGTTGCCTTGAACTCCTGACAGGACAGCTCTTGGGACAGGACATGGTTTAGGACAGGATACCATGACTAGGAATAAAACCCCAGACAACAACCCTTTGGTGCCCTATATCAGCTGAATCCCAATGAGCTTCCTCCAGAGAAAGTCTTCATTTTTTGAGGAAGAAAACCTGCCTCCAAACAAATGATGTCCCTCTAGATCAGGCTTCCTCAACCTCAGCCCTCAAGGTGTTTTGAGACTACAATTCCCAGCATCCCTGACCACTGGTCCTGCTAGCTAGGGATCATGGGAGATGTAGGCCAAAAACATCTGGAGGGCCGAGGTTGAGGAAGCCTGCTCTAGATCCAGCCCTGTGACCAGCAGCTTAGACCAGCAATGGCCAGAAGACCAGAAGTTGCAACCAGGGCACATCATGATTCTTGCAGGGGCTGACTTGAACAGTGCAACCTTCTTCAACAACTTTGTTCCAAAAAAAAGTGCTGGCCAAGTCAAACTAGTGGCAGCCTTCCTAGCACAAAACGAGGGGGAAAGCTATAGCTCAGCTTTGCATGCAAAAGGTACCAGGTTCAGTCCCTGGCATCTGAGGTAGGCTAGGAAAGACCCCAGTGTGAAACCCAGGAGAACCATTACTAGTTGGTGCAGACAGTAGTGAGGGAGATGGTCCAATGTTTGTCTGACTCAGTGTGACAGCTTCCCTTGTTGACAGAATAGAACCTGGAAAGGCATTGTCAGATAATGTAGATTATACTGAGCTAAATGAACCAGAGGTCAGACACATTATAAGGTGGGTTCCTGCATATTACTGGAAAGGGACACCAAAAGGACTTCTATATGCTCACAGAGGTCTCTGGGACATCCTCTCATTTAGCACGGGAAATGTTTGTCATTCTGAGGCATCATTGGGGTATATATGTGACTAGTGAGATTTTGGTCAGGAAGGAATCTGGTCCCCAAACAGGTTGGCTGGGGAGTATCAGTTGTAAAAACCCAGCATCAGCTTAGATAGTGCTAGTTCATTCATCTGGAATAAATACATTTCAAAAAGGAACTTTCATGCCACACTCCTGAATCCAATTGCCTGGAAGTCTAATTCCATTTTGAAAGGGTCTATTTTTTACTTGAAGCATAACATTTTTCTGCAAAAAAAAATAAATTATTATTAAACACCTTTTTATTCTAAAAAAGACAAATTTGTATCCATTGTCTCTGATGTGCGGAATGCACTTGAAATTGGGTCTTAGAAAATTAATCTCGAGGTACTAGACCTTAGTCTTTTTAAAAGAACAGATTGATTGTGCCATTGGATCATAAAATCTCATTCACGCTATATTGACAGGTGTCCTATTTATCTTCTTGCAGCACAGCTTCCCATGAACTATGCTCTATGGAGGCGGCAGAGAGCAAATTCATTTCTGCGATCAACGCACCACTTTGTTTTTGTTTTCTACGCACAACACCAGACTAACTGTAGCATTACAGATGGATTGGCTGGTTGCCAGCTTCCCACCTTACCATTGTGTGGGCCATGCTAGAGGAAGAAATGAGTGCTATTTACAACTATGTCATCATTTTGGATAGTGAGGGCTTTTTTTAAAAAAAAGTGATTTGTTACCGACTTGGGCTGACCTAAATATACCAAGTGCTTTAGCCAGCAAAATTGAGCTGGAAATGTCCCCAGAATCGACTTCTGATTTTCTGTCTTGCCAGCATCAGCCAGAAGCACTGTGAAATCAACTTTAGAGATGCATCCTTAATAATGAATAGGTGGATGATGTGGTGATGATATGAAAAGGAGAAAGAGGAGGGAAAAGATTGTGCAAACATTTCAGTTTTCTGGAATATATTCAATAAGAGAGGAGATTGGTTCTAAATCTGGAGAGTTCTATGTGCATACCTTATTGTGCCCAGTCTGCACTGCCAAGTTAAGGAGGATGGGGTCAAACAAACTGGCTTGAGTTTGACAAAGGAGACAACTTTTTCTACTTCTGTAGGGGTCCATTGTTCATCTAAATAAACCCCTTGGAGAGGTAGCATTTTGATTAGTACATCCCATCTTGTATCCCTCACATACATTGAAAGAAAACCCTAATGCAGAAAGTGAAACTGCTTTGTGGTAACTGCAGACCATGTCTTGAGGGTCCTTTACTGAAATAGAGTTGCTCTGGTCTGATTTGTTTTACATTTTTTAATTTAGAGGCCAGAGGGGCAATGCTGTTGCTTTTGCTATTTCCCATGGGAGAGTGGCTTGAGGTACGCTGTATGAAATACCGGTAAATCAAAATAGGGAAGGTGGAAGATATTTTCTGCTGTCTTAGCAAAGTAAACACACACACACATTTTAAAGTCATTAGGTAGCACAGGGAATGACTGAATTATTAAAGGACTCAGGGACAAACCCAATCCACACTTGTTATCAAAAATGGCCTTGTTTCCAATGCACCCTTCCTTGCATAGGAAGCTGCCTTATACAGTCCACCTAGCTCAGGTTTGTCTGATGGGCAGCTGCTCTTCAGGGATTCAAGCAAGTGTCTTTCCCAGCTGTCCCTGGAGTTGCCAGGGATTAAACCAGGGACCAGCAAAGCTAATGCTCCACCAAACAAGCTATGCCCCCTCCTCATCCTTGATATCACATAGGCATGATATCAGAATGTTTTGCATTTCCCTCTACCCCATTTCAGCAGTTCTCAGTGCTTTGTATCACTGAGTATCAAAGGGTTTTGATCAGTACCAATAAAGGGTTTTGAACAAGATACACCTGTTTGGGCAAGCATTCCCCTCAACTGAAATTGTGATTTGATTATTTCAACTGTTCCAATTGTTATCATAGAATTGCAGAACTGGGCGGGATCTCAAGGGTCATCTTGAAATGTAGGAATCCCAACTAAAGCATCCATGGCAGATGGCCACCCAACGCCTGCTTTATAAACTAAAATGAAGGAGAATCCACCACCTTTCGAGGGAGTCCGTTCCACTGTTTTTAAACTGCTTGTTTTAATGTATAGTTTAATTAAATGGTGTTTTAATATTATTCTGTATTTCAACTGTAGATTGATTTGTAAACTGCTAAGAAGTCATTTTGACATAAGTGGTAAATAATAATAATATGCTCAGAACCTAAGCCCAGAGCCAAATATAAGATTGATGGTGTGACCCTATACAATTTACATACAGTCATACCTTGGATCCCAAACGCCTTGCGAGTTGAAGGTTTTGGATCCCGAACGCCGCAAACCCGGAAGTGAGAGTTCCAGTTTGCGAACGTTCTTTGGAACCCGAAAGTCTGACATGACTTCCGCGGCTTCCGATTGGCTGCAGGAGCTTGGTTTCTGCACATTTCAGAAGTTGAATGGACTTCCAGAATGGATTCCATTCGACTTTCGAGGTACTACTGTACTAGTAAACCCAAATGGGGGTGTAGTTAACTATGCATTTGGCAGCATTACTGTTATGTACTGAGTTGAATAGGATCCAAAAGGCAGCAGTCTGATTGGTCCTAGAACAATAGGATTCAGAATGCAGCAGTCTGATGGGTCCTAGAACAATGCAGCAGTCTGATTGGTTGGCAGGAACCACCCAATCATGCTCCAGATAAAAGTGAATCCACAACCTGATTGGCTTACAGTAGAATTCCGGAATTAGCCAATCATGTGCAGCCCATTGTGTAAATAATGTATATAAAGCAGATACTTTGAGGGGACATTCATTCATTCCTCCTCACCACTATGAGCTGAATAAAGAGCATGAAATCACTTTGCGACTCTGAGTATATTTCAATTACATATTTTAGTGGGAGGAAGGAGGGCAAGGTGAAAGATCCTTTTTCTTATAAAGAACGCCTTTGGAGCATGCATCTAGCCCAGTTTATAAAATATTCAATGTCCACAGCCATGGACATTGGCTATTAAACTAACAGGTCCAGTATGGAGCCATTATGAGTCCTCTGCTTCGTGGACTGGAGTGTAATTATGCAGTGTACCAAGTCACCATGGTTCATGCATATATCTGGATGTTCAGTCAGCCCCCCACCCTCCATCTGTTTGCAGGGTTGGGGGAACCGGTAGCAGAACTAATGTGGGATTGTCCACATAATCCAGGATGCAGTGCCAGCTTTGGTTTCTGGAAGCAGGAGAAGCTCCCATTCAGGTACCTTGTAGCTTTCATCCTAACTTAAAAGCAACAGATTCTAAAGACTTGCCTCCCAGGATGATGGTGTGAGAATGTAGAAGAGGCAAAGATTTCCATAGCCCAGCATAAAAGGGTAGCTGTATGCTGATATAAAAAAAAAGGTTACCAAAAGCTCTAGGATTTTCGATTTCTTCATGTAATTCTGCCTGGTTTGGTTCCAAGGAATGTTGAGACCTAAACATAAGAGTGAAAAGGGTCCTGAATGGTTTCTATTGCGTTTAATAACCACTTCATCTCTGTCACAGGAAGGAAGTAGTACATCAGGCTGTTTTGCTGCTGACAGCACTGGGGAGCTGGAGGACAGTCTTCAATTAGGAAGATAATTCCATTTCCTTTCCCAGTTGAGGAAGGATGGATTATGCGAGTCAAAGGGGAACAGAGCTAGGCAGTTCTCAAGGACCTCTCAGTTATGTGCTTGTCAGTTCCAAGAGGGCAGGGATGGGGAACCTCTCCCTGCGGCCCTCCAGATATGTAGATATATATATTCTTGCTTTTTAGCCCCCAAGCGGTTAACAGATTAATATGAAAGAAATGCAATAAAAACACAGCCACTACAAGTAGAGAAGTCCTGTAAATAAATACAACAGATCAATAAAAATATGGCATAGCAAAAAACAAACAAAAAACAGATTTGCCATCAATCACATACATTTGTGAACTAAATTTGTGCTGTCCCGCAAACACACCTCTAGCACTGACTTGGAAATCAGATTGAATCATATTTGCCTTCACCCACCCCGACGTCTCCCATTTCTTATCTAGGAGCAAGCCGACCCACAAATAATTGTCCAAGGGGGGTGCCCTCACTCTGGTTACACACAGCCTCCAAGTAAATAGGCTTCTCCCTGGAAACAGCTGCAACTGTGGCAAAGTTCTTCCATTTGCTTTCCATGGGCGAGATTAGCTCGTTCAAACAGACTCCTCAACAGGCTGCTGTCATTTACGTCTACCCAGAGAAAGGTCTCTAATGATGAATTAATCTTGCTGGCCCTCAACGCACTGAAGTCTCTTACTTTTGCAATAAGGAAAGTGATGGCGGAAAGTGCTGGATAAGACTTGCTCTTGAAGCAGTGTTGTCTAGTCTCCCTGCAAACAAATCAGAACAAATCCTCCTCAAATAGTCACCATCCACTAATCTCCCTGCATACAAATCTGGGTGAATGCTCAATAAACAGGCTGCCTGAAAGAGCCCCAAGAATGTTTTCACAGAAAACATTAAATAGGAGTGATTTTCCATCTATTTCCCATTACTTGAGCCATGCAATTATATAGAACACCGGTTCCCAGTCTTTTTGGTATGGTGACCCAGAAGTCCAAATTCACTTGGTATGATGACTTAACATTTTATTGTCCCATGAATTTGGATTTAAGTCTTCAGCAGCCATTGGTTTTGTGCATTTTAACTTCAAGATTACCTATTTTATAGCCGCTACATGAGGCGGAAAAACTGTCTGCGGACAAATGTCGGCTCCTTCAGCCAGTAAAGCGAGATGAGCACCACAACCCCAGAGTCATTCGCGACTGGACTTAACTGTCGGGGTCCTTTACCTTTACCTTTTACATGAGGCATTCAAGCAAATAATGTCCTTAACACCCTTATTAAAAATGAAATTTGTTGAAATAGTTATAGTACTTACAAAGTTATTCATTGTTCTGTTAATTATAATATGCCAGTTTGTAAAAGGGATTCATCACTCCAGTTAAAGATTGCAAGCCATTATTTTGGGTTTACTTACAAAGTGGGATTACCCACCTGCAGGGGCTCTGAGATTCACTTGTAGGCTGCAGCCCACAGATTGGGAAGTGCTGGCATAGAACGTAAGAAAGGGAAAGGGAATGTATGTTGTTGCCAGTGCTTTGTGTTTGTACAGTATTACACAGGTGGATTTAAGTCCTACTTGTGAAAACGCCCCAACCATAGCAAAGAGAAGCAACAGATACCATCACAATCTATTAAGACACTTCCTCCAAGAATGATGAAGTGACAATCCTACAAATGCTATGCGCCTAATTTGAAAGCATTTGCACAGTGACCCACCGCGGCTGGCAGGGCACTCAGAGCCACATCACACTGATCTCTGCTAACAATCTGATCAAAACCCTCCACCGAAAGAAGGATGAAAATCCCTGTGCTCTCCATCAAGACAAGATGCAAAAGCTGGCTAAGTTGCGGGGAGATTACAGCTATCAAATGAATAATTCTAGCATGTGATAGATAAAACAAATACTCATTAAAATATAAATCTCTCCACACTGAAAAGAGGGGGGAAATATCCCCAGTCTATGCGCAGAAGGCCCCTAAGACGCAAATATCTGGCAGAAGAACAGATGGGGAGAGACAAGCAAAGTAATCTGTTCAAATCCAACTACCCCCACAGAATAAAGAAATATGGGACCTGATGTGACACTGATATGCTCCAAAAAACGGTACAGAGAAAATATAGCTCATCTCGTTGCTGCTGGAAACAGGCAGCAATTTCCAATTTTCAGTGTAATTCATTGAAAAGTAAACCAGACTGGTGAAGTCAAGCTCCCTTTCTCCCCCTTTTATTCATTTCTTCTTTTCCTTTTCTTTTTTCTCTCTGCATGCTTAGACCATAATTTAGATCCACATGACCAGCCAAGTTTAAAACTGTGGACAAGAGGCTACAAATCCATTCAAGGTGCAGATTGGAAGGAGGCAGAGGGTTGCAATAGCCAGAGAAAACCCAGGATAAAACCCAGGTCATCCTTTAGGCATAAGTAAAGGGGATCACCGGATTTTGGTCTGTTGGCAGTTTTCTTTCTCAGAGAGGAAAGGAACATGACAGAAATGTGATTGGACATGATGTATATACTCCAGGCCCCTCTCCTCTCACTATTGTCTCTGGAACTACATGGTGGAAATTAGCATGGGCAAATCATAGAAGTTATTGATGTCTCCCATCACAGCAGTTTTCAAACTGTGCTCCCAGGAACCTCTGGAGCTTGTCAGAGGCCTTATATAAAAGGGTTGGTGATGGTAAACAAGCAGCCGTAAACATCTTCCTCTGCAATGCACGGCTGCCAGACCCCAAAGCCTCCTCATGATTTGGCTCCCAAATCCTCTCTGACATACAGGACTTCCATGTCAGATGTTCAGGAGTTTCTTCTTTGAAAGGCATTCCTTCTTTGATGTGGAAAGTTTCCATAAGGATAGAAAGTTACAGATAGGTAGCTGTGTCGGTCTGCCATAGTCAAAACAAAAATAAAATTTTTCTTCCAGTAGCACCTTAAAGACCAACTAAGTTAGTTCTTGGTATGAGCTTTCGTGTGCATGCACACTTCTTCAGATACACTGAAACAGAAGTTGCCAGATCCTTCTATATAGTGAGAAGGTGGGGAGGGGTATTACTCAGAAGGGTGGTGGGAATGGGTGATTGGCAGATAGCTGTGATGAGCCTGTTGATGACTCTTAACGACTGCAATAGGTCTTACAGGAAAAAGCAAGGGGTGAGAAGGTGAAAAATGGCTTTGTCATGTATAATGAGATAAGAATCCAATGTCTTTGTTCAGACCAGGTCTCTCCATGGTGATAGAAAGTTAGAAAGCCAGGTGCTTTAAATGTATGGTGACGATTTTCCTGTTACAAGGCAAGATAGGAAGGATGTTTGAATAAGTACGCTACCCCTAGGGCCCTTCCCCTTTTTATGAAGATTACCCGCTCTGGGATCCCACAGCTAATTCTCCCCTGGTCTCCTCGCTGGCCCAAATAGGACTAATTTAGCCAGCTATCCCTGTTTCTTGGATGGATTTTACCCCTAAACTGATTTTTGAATTCTGAATTTGTTATTCACGTTTTATGCTGTATTTTAAGTTGTTTTTTGTTGCATCAATGAAGTGTTTTAAATTTGTTGTTAGCCGCCCTAAGCCCAGTTTTCTGAACAGGGAAGGGCGGGGTATAAATAAAAAATTATTTATTTATTATTTAGAGCAGGGGTCAGCAACCTTTTTCAGCCATGGGCCAGTCCTCTGTCCCTCAGACTATGTGGTGGGCCGGACTATATATATTTTTTGGGGTGGGGATGAACAAATTCCTATGCCCCACAAATAACCCAGAGATGCATTTTAAATAAAAGCGCACATTCTACTCATGTAAAAACACACTGATTCCTGGACCGTCCTCAGGCCGGATTGAGAAGGCGATTGGGCAGCATCCGGCCCCTGGGCCTTAGGTTGCCTACCCCTGGCCAAGAGGCAAGGAGGGAACATTATCGGCATAATACAAAAGTTACTCATTTCTGTTCAGAGAATCAAGGCATGCTAATATAAAAACGGCACTGATTTTGGACCTCCGGTTGTCCATTGGTAAACCAGGATGAAAGGTTCTAGACCTCACACGATGTTAAGCTGCAAACACTGCATTTCACAATACATTACAATTAAAAAAATCAGAGCATTGGAGCTGGGCTTGTTAATGCCTCCTCCGTTTTGAGAAATCTAGCACAGCATGAAGCACTATGGCTCATGCTCTCAAGCTGTTCTATTACGCTTGATTTATGGCATGACAGCCCTTGTCCTAACCCATAACCTTGAGCTTGTAAAATGCACAGGGGGGAATTTACTAACTACAGCATTCATCTTAATGCCCTATTGGGAATTACTGTAGAGAAGAAGAAAAAGCAGAGAGAGGCACAAGGTGTACGGACACCTTAACCAGTAAATTATGAAGAGCAGTCCTCTAACAGCCAGTGTCGTAGATCATGCAGTCCATTCTATTTTTCATTTAATTCAATCTTTATTTATGCAGGCAGTTTACTGAAAGAAGGGATTGCATTTGCCATCTTCTGAAGCAAATAATTAATGAGAAAATGTTACACTCGGGGACTAATCACGCAGGTACAGAAATACTTTCAATGCCTTTTATCTCGTTTTTAGCAGTGTCGTTGAAATATATGTGTGCATGCATATTTATACACATAGCCACTTATGAGTTGGCTTTCTAAAAATAATAATATTCAAAATGGATAAAATATGAACTAATTTAAGTTAAAGCATTCAAAAATATATAGAATGAAACAAGATATGTGGTGTTCAGTCTCGGGCAGCCATGTACAGGATTGTATCCAAATCACTGAAATAGCCAAATAGCTAAAATGAAAGCACAAAATAAACAGATGTAAAAGCATGCTTAGCAACATGCCATCGGTTATTTAACAGATAACCAGCTGAAACGCAACCCGAAATAAAAATGCTTTTAACTGGTTAGCAATAAAGATCAAGGGAAGAGAATGAGTGGACTTCTCAAGGGCTCCTGAGTCTAGAAATTGGGTAAATGGTTGGTGCTGGATGAAGGTACACATGAAGGAGCAGGTATGTAGTTTGGGAGTCCACCTCAATTCAAAGTGGTCAGAAAGTAGCAGGTGTGGGGGTGGGAATGGAGGCGCTTACCTAACCTCCCAGCAGGTGAATAACTACTGCTTACTGGGAAGGGCAAGGTGGGAATGAGGTTGGTGTGGTGTGAACACACAAGTGGAGACAATGCAACTGACCTCTGTACCACCTCATTCCTCTCCCTTGTGGTTAGCAGCAGAGGCTCCTCTGCTAGGAGGTCTTCCCCGCCCCCCGCCCCCGGCATCTGCTACCGGCTGCCAATGAAGGTGCAGGTGTGCACTGCCCATTTCCTCTTGCCATTCCATAGTGAGACGAGACCAGGGCTTCAGCAGGACCATCAGCTTTCTGGAAAATCTCCCAGAGCGTTCAGCAATCCACCAGTCTCTGGGGGCAGCCCATCTGAACAGGTCTACTGCCCTTGCAAAGCGGAATTGCCGCCGCCAATCCAAACTTCAACAGAAGTTGGTCAGAGCACGACAACAGGATGCACTACACACACACACCAACCTTCAGGCCACCCCTCATATCACTTGGGGCAAAGACTACATGAATTGTATGCCCTACCTGGGCTGTTGACGATTTGAGATAGACCCTGTATGGTTATCATACAGGCCATTAAGTCCCAACCCAGCTACAGTGCAAGTTATGGAACTCTCTCCCTTTAGAAATTCATATTTCTCCCACAGTACATGCCTTTCAGTGGTCTGTAAAGACCATTTTAGTTCATGGGGCTTTTGGTTTGGAATTATTTGTCCCCTAGTTCTTTATTGTCTTCTTCTTTTTTAACATTCTATCTTGTGTTGTATGCTTCAATTTTACTTCCTCGCTGCCAACCACCCCCCCCCCCGCCCCCCACCATGGATTCTGTTTTGTTTCAAGTTGATTTTAAATTGTTTACTTTGTAAGCCACTTGGCAGGCCCTCAGGTTGAAAAGCAGCCTAGAAATATTAATATAAACCAACACAGACTTTTTGTGTAGTGTACAAATGTGGCGACAAACAGAAACTCAAGCTGGCAGCACCATTTCCAGTCCCACAGACTGACTCATCAGGTCTGGGGTAAATCAGCAAAGAGGTGCTTAGACAGAGATTATTTTTCTCAGTGAGAGTCCTCTGAGGTGGATGGCAGACCATCGAGGAGAAAGCACAGCTGTCCTGTGCCTGCTCCAGTCAATGGCAGCCTGCCCTTTGTATCTGGGCTTGAATTCTTGAAACAAGAAGAGATTGTTGATGTTGTCCACAGAATATAAAATCAGTCCTGTTGATGCAGCTCATGCCCTCGAGATATTCCGGTTCTTATTTGAGTGTTAATGTTCAACAAATCAGTCTCTGGCACCAGCTCCAAAGATTTACATTTTGTTGTTGTTGTTGTTCCCTTTCTTTTAAGTTATTTTCCCCAGGAAAGTCTCCAAGCAGTGACTTGGGTAATAACCAAAAGCTGCACTGATTATTATTGTTGTTATTATAGGCTCACTTTTATTTCTGTTTAATTAGTAATTATTTTAAATTACATGTGGTTGAAGTGCAGCTGGATTAATGTGGCTCAGCCATCAGGATTTTGTTCTTGAGCGAGCCAACATTACAGGAGGATATATTTCTGAGGCTTGTGGAGTGTGTGGTGACAGTTGTCATGCTTGATTTCTGTTGTTCATTATGGATATTTGAATTGTATTAACCTTAGTTCTCTAGTATGAGGAGAGAAGCAAATGTTGCCGGCCCACAAGGGGCTGAAAGAGTAGAAGTATTATAGTAATTATAGTAAATATATTTAGTATTTATAAATAAATAAACCAGCTATGCTGGTTGCCAACTGCTTTGCAGGACCAATTCAAGGTGCTTTATTTTGATGTTTAAAGCCCTAAATGGTTTGGGACCCAAATACATTATAGCCTAAATAACTGACTTTGCGTACATGTGTAAATAAACACACTACCACATGATTTGCATAAGGCCTCTTTTCTGTAGATGTACTAGCTCCCATTACTAGGAACGCAGGGAGCTGCTTTCTATCATGTCAGACCATTGATCACTGTAGCTTGGTAGATTCTGGCAGTGCCTCCCCAGATTTTTGAATCAAGATCTTTCCCAACCCTACCTGGAGGTGCCAGATGGAACAAGTGAGCTTCTGCATGCAGAGCATGTGATCTACCACAATTTGGCCCTTCACAAAATTGTGCTCAACAAGCCAGTGATTATTACATTCTGTGTACGTGAACGGCTGTGTATTAATACTTAGTGGGGGGAAGAATTTACACTTGATCTACAATAATCAGTGCTGAAACTGTTGAACATCTGGTAACCACCCACTAGAGTAGTTGTGGAGATATGACCTCTTTCTCTCTCTATGGCTGAACTTTTGCTTTTCCTTTCCAGACACTAATGCTTTATATCCTTGGATCTTACTACTGTCAGTCACAGATACGAGCTGTAATCAAGGAAGCCAAAGACAACTCTTAAGGCCAGTGCATTTAACAAAAAAAAACCAGCCCTGGTTGCTGAGAGAATTCACTGTGCATTAGAGCTTGCTGCACAGCCAAGTAGTTATCTGATTGCTCTTTTGTGGGGCCAAATTGATTTTCAGCCCATGACGAAGTGTGTGGGAAATACAATCAGTATCATTAGCAACTGAAAATAAATCTGGCCATGTGTTGTACTATAATGTGCATTAGGCTCTCTCTGTAGCCAAGCCCAGTTTTCAGCTACTCTGCACGTTGGCCCTTAATTAGACAGGCTCACTAAACTTGAACAGGAGTCAATCCCAGCGTGCCACTCATATCTAGCTAATTTGAGTTGCAATGATGAGAAGAAATGGAACCACCAGGAAAGCAAACTAAAATGCCAGTATGTTGTGGCCCATCAGTACCTTCTAGGGCACCCATGGAAGGTCACAGAAGGTCACCAATGGAAGGCCAGTGTGAGAACAGGATGCTGGACTTGATGGGCCATTGGCCTGATCCAGCAGGCTCTTGTTGTATGTTCTTACTATGCACTCAAAAATCCACAGTACAAAAGAGACTGTTTGCTCTTCCTCCTTGGTTCCTGTTTGCATGGACTCATACACCCCATAAACATGACCACATTTCACTGGATGCCATGACTGAATGCCCACCTTCCCATCTAGTCTGAACAGAGGAAAGGTGCAAAGAGCACTTTGGGTGTGAGCATGGTGGTGGCTTATGCAAGTGCCTTTTTCCTACTGATGGGATACATGCTCACTCCATTTTATTCTCCTCTTTTTCTGCTATTTTAGATGTGCCACCTGTTGGAGAAAAGTAAATACATTTCCTTCTCCTGAGTTTGTAGTCTATGCATATGTTACTTTAACCCACAAGAGGGCACTGTTGGTCTAGTGATCTAGTCACCCCGTCTGTAGCTTTTCTGTCTGTTAACTTCATCCCTAAATGTTGAGCCATTTTGTTATTCTCTCCAGACAAGATGTCTGCTGTTCCTCTCTCTTGTCTCTACCCATCCTATAAGCAGCTTCTGCATGAGTAAAGCCTTTGAACCCCAGAAACTCTAAGTGATCTTTTTAATCCAATTTATCCAAGCTGCAAAGTTTACTAAAACCACCTCTTTGTGGCAGCCAATTTGTTTTATGTCATGCCTCATGGCAGCCATTTTGTAATATGCTATGCCCCTGTGGCAACCAAGTTATGACTGGCACCCACAGCACTTTTTCAAATTTTCAAATGTGTCCACTGACCCAAAAGGTTTTGTACCCAAGCTACCTCACTGGGCTCTTTTGAGGATAAAATGTATATTAAGGTGATAAGTAACAATGATTACCAGTTAAGAATTGAAAATTGAGATGAGACCCAACTAAGTCCTACACTGAGTTGTTTCAACGTCTTAGTCATGTTCGACTCTCCGTGACCCCATGAACCAGAGCATGCCTTGGAAACTCTCACTTTCTTCTCAAAGCTTCTCCTTTTTTATGTCCATGGAGTTATCTTGGCATAATACTGGAGTAGTTTGCCAGTTCCTTCACCAGGTGGATCACGTGTAGTCTAAACTCTCAGCTATGACCTGTCCGTCTTGGGTGGCCCTGCATGGCATAGATCATAGCTTCTTGGAGTCATTCGAGCCCCTTCGCCACAACAAGGCAGTGATCCATGAAGGGGCCTACACTAAGTAGACCCGCTGAAATCAATGGATTTATGTTTTTTGTTGGTAAGTGGTTAACAGTGTAATCTTGTAATAGCTATGCAGAAGTAAGCACTATTTAGTTTGTTGGAGGAGGAGGAGGAGGAGGAGGAGGAGGAGGAGGAGGAAGAAGAAGAAGAAGAAGAAGAAGAAGAGGAAGAAGAAGAAGAGGAAGAAGAAGAAGAGGAAGAAGAAGAGGAAGAAGAAGAATTTATTATTTATATCCCGCCCATATATTAAAGATTAAAAACATCCCTAAACAGGGCTGCCTTCAGATGTCTTCTAAAAGTCTGGTAGTTGTTTTTCTCTTTGACATCTGGTGGGAGGGCGTTCCACAGGGCGGATGCCACTTACCGAGAAGGCCCTCTGCCTGGTTCCCTCTAACTTGGCTTCTCGCAGCGAGACAACTTCCATATAGTTGCGCACACTACAATTCTGTATCAGTTTACTTGGGATTATCCTTCTGAAATCAATGGGACTTCTAAAGAGACTTGCATAACATTGCATTGTAAAGGACCCTGATTTTTTTACTGGAGCATTTAAGAATGTCAGAGTTGGAAACAGAATTGAATGGAAGCTTCATTGAAGTTTCGTTTTTCCTTCCATTAAACTTCATTATACCAAGCACAGTTTACAGCTTTAATCTGTCTCTTCTCAAAGCCTAGTCTGCCTTCATGCATGCTTGCTCTTCAATTTTTGTATGATCAGCAGATATACATAATGCTGAATCTACGTTGTTCTCTGCATCTGATTAATACAATTAGTAGGCAGTAGAGACCCAAAACACTGACCCCAGTAGGATCCTTCTTAAAATAACTCCTTTATTGGAGGTCACACTATTAATGATCACCGTCTGCTAAAGGTCTGCTACCATTCTTAGCAAAGGATTTTCTTCCATAATTAGGACTCAGATACTCAACTCAGATACAGGCATGTTAATGACTGAGAAATTAGAACATCAGGAAACCTATCTCTGTGTTGTCAGCTAAAGCATATCACAAGGGAATAAAATATCTAGAACAAGATTCAAAATTGCTTGTTCCCTTCTCAGTTTAAAGTTTTCCCCATTGACACTCCGGCTGAACAAGCTATGCTTTGCCATTGTAGGTTAAGAGCCATATGTTCCGTAGTTCAGGTTTGAACATGATACACAGGAGCGTATTCATCAGGAGTGTAGACCGGTCATGTATACAAGACGTTGATTATGATTTCCCTAAATGCAGCTGCAAGGCTTTGGACCAAGACCAAAAGGTGGGAACACATCTCACAAATGCACTTGGGATGTGATCTTAAAACCTCATAATCACGTTTATGTTTGCACCACTGAGAGTCCAAGCTTTGCATTTTTCAACATTTCAACTCAGGGAAAGATGGCAAACTTGTTTTTATACCGCTTGGTTATTTTAAGCTTTTTATCCCATCCACGATCTATTTGCATTGGCTTTGAGACTGGAATACATTTCACAGGTTCTTAAACTTTAGCCACTGGCGCACTTTTGTGCACAATTTATCATCCTCGTCATTTCATTTTGTATGCTGCCTTTCCATAGTTAAAACTATGCTCCATAGTTCCGTTGGTTAGAGTGTGAGGCTAATAACACCAAGCTGTATGGGAACAGCTATATATTCTTTCATTGAACTAGATGGTCCTCAGGGTCCCTTCCAACTCTACAATTCTATGATTCCATGATTCTGTAACAATTTAGAGTGCTGGTGCCCACATGGGTTGGGAACAGGGTATCTGAAGGTATGCCTGCCTCCACATCAGCCTGCTCATATGCTGAGGTAATAAACTGAGGTTTCCGCTGTTAGAAGTGAGTTAGGGTGGCAGCATAGAAAGGCCTTACTCCATGATGGAATACAGAATACTCTACCCAGGAAGGCTTACCTACTAGCAACTTTGCTATCTTTTTAGGAAATACCTTTTTTCTGAGGCTTTTGGTAGTTAAGATTGTGGTAATTTTACTCCTGCTAGTTTTTATTCACTCTTTTTATGTTTTTTAATTTTGTTGCCTTATTTTACTTTTGTAAGCCTCTCTCTCTCTCTCTCTCTCTCTCTCTCTCTCTCTCCCCCTATATATATATATATATATATATATATATATATATATATATATGATTATACATGCTTTTATTTAGAAATAGGAAAATTAGAAATACAGTGGTACCTCAGGTTAAGTACTTAATTCGTTCTGGAGGACCGTTCTTAACCTGAAACTGTTCTTAACCTGAAGCACCACTTTAGCTAATGGGGCCTCCTGCTGCCGCCGCGCCGCCAGAGCACAATTTCTGTTCTCATTCTGAAGCAAAGTTCTTAACCTGAGGTACTATTCCTGGGTCAGCGGAGTCTGTAACCTGAAGCATATGTAACCTGAAGTGTATGTAACCTGTGGTACCACAAAAATATCTACAGTGGTACTTCAGGTTAAGTACTTAATTCATTCCGGAGGTCCGTACTTAACCTGAAACTGTTCTTAACCTGAAGCACCATTTTAGCTAATGGGGCCTCCTGCTGCTGCCGTGCCGCCGGAGCACGATTTCTGTTCTCATCCTGAAGCAAAGTTCTTAACCCAAGGTACTATTTCTGGGTTAGCGGAGTCTGTAACCTGAAGCGTATGTAATCTGAGGTACCACTGTAATAAGAGATGCCTCCAAAAGCTATGTGGTTCTCATCCTACCACATGCAAGATTTTGGAAAGCTTTACCACCCAAGTGGTATTCCATTTAACTGAACCTCATCCTCATTCGCAGGTTGCTTTTCGTATTACCATTACGAATACCCTTTTCACACCATGTATATGCAGGCAAACACATATTCTGGAAAGGCATGGGCGTAGCCACGGGGAGGAGGGGGCAGCTGTCCCTTATCAATAAATGAAAATAACTAACTGAACAATTGTGTCACAGATAACTCAGTTCTGCCTCCCTCCCCCCCAACATAAAGCCTGCCCTCCCTCACAAAAAATAAATCCTGGCTACACCTATGTGGCAAGCTCATATAATTTAGAAAACAAGCACATTGTGTGATATAAACAGCTTTTCAATGTTGAATTGAACTACGAGCAATAAACTACAGTACTGGTTAATCAAAGCTTATGTGCCTGACCAGTGACTAAAACTGTGCTTTTTAGTTGCATAAGAAGCACTTTAGACAACTTTCTTCCCTTGACTAGAGGATGCTAATAAACGCCTTAGGCTAAATGGGCTGGGTAATTTGATGGAATGCGATCCTCTTCCTCTGAAGTCTCATCATGCCGAAATCTCTCTGAGGTATGGCAATGCAAAATGACACGAGGAAGGTTGGCACTTCACATTTTCCCTTTTTTAAAAATGTAAGTAGGAATACAATTTGGGGCAGAGATGTGCTTGTTAAATATAAACTAATCACATTCAGAGGAAAGATATTGCATGCTTAAGCATCTCTCAGATGGAATCAGCAGCCCTGACGATGAAAAAGTGAAATATACATGCCTCATCCAGATAGAACCTACCCATGTGGCAAGAACATTATAAAAAATATTGACCACTATTGAAGATAAGCTCAATGTATGTCAATATCAAAGAAAAATAGCTGAACCTTCTGAAAATGACTTTGAAAAACTGGATGATCAAAGAAAATTATGGATATTGATTGACAAGCAATTCCTTGCCGGAGCTGTACTCATTAGGGAGTTTTTGCCACACGTGCACAGAAAATACGAACAAATTGCCTTTGCTTTCTGGCAAAATTGCTTTAAATAAAACCTAGCCTAGTTTGTGGGTGATTATTAGAATAAGAATGCAGGAAGGAAGGGATCTGTGAAAATCCATGGGTGGTACTTTCCACCACGATTAGCCGTGGGCAGGAAAGGAGAAATTGCTTTTTGGGGAGAGAAAGGATTTGGGCTCTAAGGATGCAGCCAATTATTCCCATCTTCACTTTACAGCTTGGAAGGCTCTTTGACACCAAAGTGATATTTTGGTGCAGGTGATGGAAGGCTTTGGATTCTTATGGATATGCATCAGAGGACACAAATCCTCAAACACCAAACTCCTCAATCCTGCCCAATCCTTTTTGTATGAAAAGGGGCAGGTCCTCAAAGCAGCAGTGGTTAATCTACAGGCCTCCAGAAGTTGTTGGCCTCCAACTCCCATCAGCCCTAGCCAGCATGGCCAATGGTTAGGGAAGATGGGAACTGGGAGTTCAACATCTAGAAGGCAGCAGGCTAGCCTCCCTCCCGCACCCCACTGTATAGGATCCTTTTGCAGGAAAACAGGTGAGAGAATGCAGAGTCCTAGCGGCTGGTTGTATTGGTGGAGTGCAAAATCAGCACTAGACAGCACAATTCTCCTCTCACTGTAGTCTTGAAGGTTTTTGAAAAGTATCCATGATCTAGTAAACATTTGAACTAGGTTGCTTCAGTGTATTGGAACAGAGGGGAGGAGTGGACCTTAAAAGCTATTTAGAAACGTAGGTTCGTTCAAAACACAACAGCCAGGTTGCTAACCACCACTGGCTATTTTGAACAGAGCTTGCCAGTATTAAAATTTTTTGACAAATTCTAAGTTTGTTTCCACATTCAAGATGTTGGTATTAACTTTTAAAGCCCTACACATCCATATAATCACCTAGCCCATATAAGCCCACCAGTTTGTCAAAATCTACATCAGAAGCCCTATTTCAGAGACGGAACCTTTTCAGTGATGGTACCTCAGTTGTAGATTGTTCTCCAGAGAGACACTTGGCCAGCAATGATTTTGCTTTCTGGCACTGTGTAAAGAGGTCTCTACCTTTCCATGGATATAAATTTTACTTCTACCATTTGTTTTATTGCTTGTGTTTTGCCATTTTTAAATTATTGCATTATCTTGTCAGCTTCCTTGGAAGCCATCAGCTGAAATCAGCCTGCCAACGATTAGCAAATCAAAAAACTACCAAAGATTCTATTTTTTCTGCCTCATGTTTAGGCAGCAGCAAAACTCCTACAGACACCCCACTTTAATAATAAAGGAGAGCTATTTACAAAAGGGAGAGACTTTTTCAGTGGTCTAGCAGGCACTTGGCAAGGAGCAAAGGAATAACTTCTTTCCCCTCAGACTTTGAGAAGCTGGGTTGTTTACGAAAAATGAAGGCAACATGGAGCAATCTACAACTTTGTTGGAAACCAGTATTTAGCTTATGGTAGCTGGAAGGAAGGAGGTGGGGAGAAGAGTGTGGTTCTAGCACTGGATATAAAGGCTTTCTGTGGAGAATTCTAGCTAAAGGCCCAGAAGGTTCCATGGGAACACAGTGACACTATCTTTGCTTACTCTCCCTGAAGCCCCTTCCACATGTTGCCTTTGGTGGACCTTGACATCTCAAATTTCAGGGGCGCCTGGTGAAACGCCAAAATCCAGTGGCCTCCCCCCTCTGAGCCGTCAATTGGAGTAATAGTGGTGGCGCCTGCTCCGGTGCCCCAGAAGCTCTGTACCTGGTGCGACTCCCCTAGAACTGTTTCTGTTTGAGGAAGCTTTAAATCCTCAAAAATCAAGTTACCCGAGTCAACTTTTGAGGATTTCAAGCTTGCTCTAGACTAATAAAGGTCACTCAATAATATATAGGTCACACAAATTTCAGTTCCTGCAGTTATACGTTTTCTTTTAAGCCAGCTGGTTACAATTAAACAAAAAGCTAAAAGTAGGTTAGATAACCTCACCATCTAAAACAGGAGTGGGAAAACTTTTTCAGACTGAAACCCACATTCCCGTCAGCGTGGTTGGAGCCCATGGCAGTGGTGGGTGACGCCAGAGGCAAAGTAGGAAGAGCAACAATTGTAACCTTTGTGTATTAGGTTAGTTTTACACCCGCCCTGCTCTATCCTCAATCCAGATAAGCAAGAGTTCCAGGATAGATTCCAGCCAGGCAAACACTCAAAAGTAGGGCTGGTAGGAAGTGGGACCTAGACAGACAGGTGCGGCTGAGGAAGTGTAGCCTAGGGAGAGTCACAGGGGCCCGATAGGCAGGCTTGGTGGGTTGCATTCGGTCCCTAAGCCTCCTCACCCCTGACCTGAAACAAAATGCATCATTATCCTACTTTGGAGTTGGAAGAGAAGGCTACTCTGTAATACGCAGCTAAGAGCACAAAATGCATACAGAGTAAGTTGCTTCCCATCAAAAATAAAGAACTGTATAATCACTGACAATTTCCTTTTGTAATCTAGGTGCACATGCTCTATTACTGCTAAGCATGTCATTTCCTCAGAGATTAACTGGCTTCTGCACATATCAGGGACTTCTTAGTGCAACTGAGTGCCAAGAGGCAACTAAGAAGGGCTGCAAGTTTTCCATATTTCTTTATGTACCCCCAGAAAATGAACAGTAGCATCATCTGCAGTTACATTGTACTAAACTGAAATTTCTCCTCATTACTTGTTTACTGTGCAGCTGCTCGGAAACATCCCCCTCCCCTTCTGCGATGCATGAGAAGATATCAAAAGCAATCATCAAACCAAATGCATATTCCCTGCCAATTCTTGTCAGTGAACAAAACTGACTGCCCATTCCATATTCTTTAATGAATTATTATGCAAAAGAAAAGAATGAAGAAAAGGCAGTTGCACTCACAGAGCTTTGCCTGCTAGTTGAACACAAACAGTTGGCGTTTTTGTGTTTTTTATTCCCTGCATTTCCTGATGGAATTCAAATCGTGTGTACATACAGTTCCTAGGCAAGTCTCTCATCCAGGTGCTGACAATAACCAAAGCTCCTTGACTACAGCATGGCAGCTGAATCATGTGCCTTCAGAATATATTGTAATTTGAGACTTTCACCCCTCACAAATTTGTAACTAGCGTTAAGCATATGCCCCATGTTCAGGTGGGACACTTTAATGAAGTAGATCTATAATGCTTTAAGTGTTTCAACTACAGGGCGGAAATCTAAAATAGCTACAAACCCAAAACACCATTAATTGAACTAGGGCAGAATCCATTTACTATCATTCCAGGAGCTAAAAGCACTTCTGTCAATGCAAGCCCCCTTTAGATTGGATATCCCATTAAATCTTTTTTGCATTCTCAGCATGTGCTAAAGCATACTTGCAGACTAAAAGATCAAGAAAGGCAATACTCCCAGTGAAAGTGCTACTGGGAAAGATCCAAACTGAAAAATCAGATTGTAGCTTCCTCATTTGAGACCATTCCCTACCACTTTTCTCAAGTATCATCTAGATCTGAGGCACTGTACTTGCCTAGTGCTTGGTATGCTTTCCTAGTCACCGTACACATTTTTGTGTCTATAGGAGACACCTGAGCCTAATTAGAAACTGATTTTTAAAATGTACTTTATTTACATGGTTATCACAAAAAAGGGAACAGCGCAGTGGGGAATATTACAATGTGTTAGTAATAGTTCTGTTACGAAGCTGCTGCACATAGTCCTTTGCGTGATCTAAAGCAGTCTTTGGTTTCTCTGGAGGTGGAGGTGGGCCTTCGACTAATTTCACAAAGTAATGGCACTTGACTTTGTCCATAATGCCAAAAAAGCCTTTGCCATGGTAACGGATCCTTTTCAGGTAGTGCCCTTTTCCAGAGAAGGATTCAGCTAGAAGACATAAAATAGACGTTAAAAGAAAGGGAGAATGCAGGCCATAACATAAATTCTATTTAAAAAAAATCTGGCTCACTCAACGCCTTGACAGACCTGGATTTCTCTTTTTAATGTGCCACGTCAAAAATTACAAAACAAACCATAGAAAAATGTACCGGTCCTGTTTATTTATCTGGGCCTACAATAAAGCTATATGCAAATCCTTTACCTTCAGAATGCCCCAACCTCCATTTAGGCAGGCCACTAACTTTATTAAAGAAGTGTGGTAACAACATGGCATAGAAGAAATTAGTACACAATAAAATATATATTTTTTAAAAATGGGTGAAAAAACAGGACCTGTGACAACCAGCAGCAAAAACATTAAACGAATTAATGAAAACTACTACTGTTACTCATTTTTCACTAAGTATTTCACTAAGTATTTCTTCTATAACTCTGAGTTTCATCTATCAAAGGTTTTTGTGCAGCCAAAACCCACCCCACCCATTTTAAGCCTTCCCCTAGGAAAGCATAATTCACTAAGCTGGTCAGTCACTTTGCCCTAGAATGTCCACTCGAGGCGTTATGAATCATGACGAAGTGACATTTTATTTCCCCCTTTGCTAGAAGCCATTTCTATACTGCTTTTTGTCATCGTATGTTTAAAAGAGAAATGAGCTTCCTATGACAGCAGCATTATAAAGGTAAGTTAAAAGGATCCATTTGATATGGAGAACTCAGAGGGCTATACCTAAATGCCAGATCTAAATGCACTTAATTTAGAACCTTTTTACCTCAATTAAAGGTTGAAAGATGACCAGTTGCTGGGAAGTGAAGTGTGAACTGCTGGCTAACCTGCCACAGCAAAATGAATTACAAACCAACAGAAATGGGCTGATGATGAAAAATGGATTATTGTGTTTAAGACCTATATGGAATAATGCACTTTTCATGTATACAAATGCTAGGGCAAGTAATGTCAAACAACCACAGCTGCAAGAACTGAAGTTATACTTAATCCACATGCAGGTTGAATAACTTTTCAAAGGTCAACCCTACTTTTTATGCAGCTATTGGTAAAGTATGCTGATTGTAAAATTGCTGCTATCCCCAACAGTGCTAGGAAATTAGAAGCCTATCTTTAATCTATTGGAAGATGTCATCAGGCAAGTCTACTCCTTGCTAGAATTTGAGAAATTAAATATATTGGCTCCAAGGAATCTGTACTCTACATAAAATGGCTAGTAGGCCAAGAACTCCCAATGAAGTTGAAAGTACTCAGTAAAACTTGTGAAGTCTTGTGTATACAGGTAATCAGTAGGCTTTACATGTTGTGTTGACACCTTTCCCCTATCTAAGCACACAGATACTCAAAATCAACACAATGAATCTGACATCCTCATCTTAGACATATCCCACTGATTTTTATGTACCGTATTTTTCGCTCTATAAGATGCACCAGACTATAAGACGCACCAGACCACAAGACACACCTAGTTTTTGGAGGAGGAAAACAAAACAAAAAATATTCTGAATCTCAGAAGCCAGAACAGCAAGAGGGATCGCTGCACAGTGAAAGCAGCAATCCCTCTTGCTGTTCTGGCTTCTGGGATAGCTGCGCGGCCTGCATTCGCTCCATAAGACGCACACACATTTCCCCTTACTTTTTAGGAGGGGAAAAGTGAGTCTTATAGAGCAAAAAATATGGTAATAGCTCTCATGACATTTCAGTACTTAATAAACCAAGAAACTGCAGGACACTGAGAGATATAGAAAACCCTCCATTTTGAAGCTTTCATCGATTTTTTGTGGGATTTTTCTTTGTGAGGGGGGCAGGAATAAAAAATCACAACATTTTCTGATGGCCTTAATCACCTGGGATCAGTTAGGTTGTGTTTAGTAAGCAAAACTGGGGGTGGGGGGGTATGCCATGTGTATTTTACTTGCTGTATAAATGGAAGTTTTTCTAATAAACAATAATATTTGAACCAAAATATTTGATTGGAGTGGGAAACAATCAATCATCCTTAGCATGGATTACATTTTTTAAAACCCAACATTTAATTTGAAATTTTTTAATGTGACCTTCCAGTAGAGAAATGTTCTCATGCCAAGGCTACTCAGAGATGCCGAACTTTAGAATATGTCTTCTATAATAATAAACTATTTACCAATGTGTAAGTTGGATCTAAATTCTACATTATGCTTCCTCACTGCCATTTCTTGGGCTTCTAGAAGGACCTATTGTAAAAAAGGAAAAATTACAAATTAAGATTATGTAAATTTTTAACCCTGGAGTTTTCATATGCACAGTAATACCTACTCACCTTTAAATTAAAAAAGGAAACAATGTATTTATTCAACTTCCTTGCCTTAGGGTACTTAGCTTATTAGTTTCCCTACCTCATGGCAACATGTCCTGGGGCAGATTTTAACCCCAGCCAAATTGAAAACTTTCTTTTCCCACACAAAAGTAGGACTGCAAACAGTCTAGTTCCCAAAATCTCTCTACATTCTGTGCCACTACATCCAGAGTCAGAGGCTTCCCTGCCACAGGTGCCAAACAATATAATTACACTTTTGCCAGCACAAAAGTGGAAATGCCATTTCAGGCATAAAAATCCTGCCAGGAAAATTAGATATACCCACATCAACTAGCACAACACTGAGTGAGAATGAGAGACTTCTGCAAGATACTATGCAAGCTCTCAGCCACACACATCCCTCTGTGTGTGTGTGTTGTATTTAACAAAGTTCTCTAAGCAGTTCACCAACTTGTTCAAAAATACAGCATACAATCCAAAGCTTATAAAAGAATAAGCCAGTTATAAACAATATGAACTAGCCCAGAAATATAATTTAAAAGATAGAAATATATGGATTTAATAGAGAATGGTAAATTAAATTCTGAAGAAACTTGTAACATACCTCTTTTATCACTTTTGCTCCCTTTTTGTCATTGAATTCCAACTGAGCTAGTGCCTGATCTATGGACATGCCTCGTATCTGAAATGAAAAGCAACACAGAGATGGGGAAAAGTCTCAATACAGTATATAATTCATATATAGTGAAACAAACCGCATTATAAGCATCAGTTTCAGTGTAGAAGAACTATGCAACACTGAGTTGCTTTACACAGTTTTATATAAGTGCTATGGTACAAAAAACTAAAACACACAAATAAACTCTGACAAAGAGCATTAAGGATTTCCAAATCGATACCGAAATGAAAAATTCCTAATCTCAAATGCACTGCAAAATAAATAAATAGAAAGCTTCCAGTGAATAAGGGCTTTCAAATCTATCGTGCAAATATGGCTAGACTGTGGCGTGCCAAGTGCTGAAGGACTGCAACTCCTATTATCCCTGACAGTTGGCCATGCTGGCTGGGGTTTTGCAGAAAGGAAAAGGCTATTTAAAACTATTTTCATGTGCAGCTGCTTGACACAGCAACCTATGCAAATGCTGGCATAAGCTGTCACTAAGAATGTTTTCCACATATAAATAACAGTTCAGGGCATGGAGAGAGTTTCAAAAGGTTTCCACATGGAAACTGTAACATGGGAAAGCCATAGTCAACAGATACAGGGGACCTGACTTGACCTCTGCAGATGATCCTGCAATGCTTTTTGCTTTTCCAGAGGAAATTTAAGCAATTCTTCGTTTTTCAGTATTTGTTACACTCCATGCATCCCACCAAAAGTTTATATTATCTAAATCTCCTCTTGGTATACTCCCCGCCCACCCCCAACTGGGACAAAATAGCAAAGCAGGATATTCTTGCACAGTAGCGCAAAGCATCCTCTGCTTCTTTAAGTAAACTTACATAACATTTTATCCAGGGATTTTACAAGGAAAGAGGTTTTTTAAAAAAATCAAATGCAACCCCATGTAAAGAGGGCACGAAAATACAACCATCACAAGGAAAGAAATCTCATAATCCTAACAAGATTAAGCCTACAAAAATCAATCCTCTTACCAGTTTTGCCAGGTACCACATCTTGTCCTTACTGTATTTAATGTGTCTTCGACAGTGGTATATTTCCTATATAAAAGAGATGTTTATGTTCTGGGGACAACAATGTCTTTTGTTTTCTCCCCACCACCCCCAGTTCCTCTACTACTTTGAAAACAGAAAACATTTCCTCCTCCACCTGCCAAAAATTATGTCAGACAGACTTTACACGGCAACAGGCAAGAATGGAAGCAGCGAAAACTAATTCCAACTATGTTGTGTTATTTGTCTCTTACTACATAATAAATAATGCTTAGTATTTCACATGAGCAGCTTTATGGTCACCAACTATAGCCTGGCTGACTTGTTCCTACTTTTAAACAGTGCTGTGCAATGACTTGGTACAGATTAAAAAGGTATCAGAAATGGTGCATCATACTGCTGTCTGACCTACCCTACTTGGCAGCATCTCTCCAGGTTCTCAGGAATATATATTTTCTGAGCTTGCTAGAAAATATCTTTTTTTTTTTTAACTGGAGGTTGCCAGGAATTGAATTTGGGACCTTTTGCATGCAAAATATGCACTCTACCTCTAAGCTATAGTCCCTTCTCAGATGGGAACACATTAGTACAGTGGTACCTTGATTTGCGAACAGCCTAGTTTACGACCATTTTGGATTATGACCAATTCAAACCCAGAAGTGCGCGTCCCAGTTTGCAAAAAAAAAATTGGATTACGGCCCGGGTTTTTAGGATTACAAACAATTATTTTGGTTTACGAACAATTTTTTTTGGATTACAACCTGTTTTTTTTTTTGTGTGTGTGTTTTTGGAGGCCCCATTGGCGAAAGCGCGCCTTGGGTTACAACCTGTTTTGGTTTACGAAGGGACCTCCGGAACGGATTATGGTTGTAAACCAAGGTACCACTGTATACTGAAGCAGTGAAATTTAATACAGACTTACAGATAACATAGGGAACAGCTGACCAGCTGCTTGCTTTGTCTAGCTATGCACTGCCATGGGTCTTCCCTGACCCCACTATCTTCCAGTACTCTTCTCCCACCACAGTGCTGAAGGGTCTTGCTTGTCTCTCCCTCTCCTACCTGCAAACACCTGTTGGTCTTTGCAGCTGGCCATGGAAGGAAAGGATCCATGCTCCACATGCAGTTCATTCCGTGTTGAAATGAATTCATCCTTTCCATTTTCCAGGTGCAAAAATTAGCCAACAGGCCTTTGACACAGATTTTTCTAGCACTGCTCAACACAAAGCTGTTCAGCTACCATACTAATTCTCAGCTGTGCCTCAGTCAGTCTTCATAGGTGAGATACATTTCATGAAATTAATGCACAGAACATAGGGTTGGCATATGTCTGGAATTTCCTGGACACTGCCAGGATTCGGCTGTTGGAAACAGTGTCCTGGCAGTAATTGCTGAAATGTCCAGGAAAATCCAGATGTATGGCAACCCATGCTCAAGAAGCTCAATAATTTCCGCCCCCCCCCAAAAAAAGCTCAGCAATTTATTGTTCTATGGCAACCCTAACAAAATAGGTCAGTGCAGGTTAAGTTCTCAATATACAACTGATTAAAAAGCTCCTTATAATAATCCCTTCACAACTATTATTTTGCTAACACATGCAAGGTCCAGTACCAGCTACAGAATGGGAATGCATTTTTATATATATTTTTAAAAAGCTTTGTAAAAGAGAAGCAAAATTCACCCAGATACATTAATCATTTGAGAAGTGAAATTCCGTGTGAGCTTTGTTGCTCAAAAATATAGTGTGTATACTTCAAATCATATTGCTTGCAGAACCGATAAATGCGAACAGAAGACAAAAATGAGGAACTTAAAAATAAATACTGTATTTGTCTGCAGTGAAACCATTTTTCATTTTAGCTGCGCTCAGCAGCAAGCCAAACCATCTGACAGTAAATTCATTATTTAAAGGTAAAGAAAAGCTGTAAAAAATGCAAGACCAAGATTACTATACCTGATGGGAAAACTTGAAAGAGTTTTCATACAAGTCTCCCAAGTGCCCCATATATCATGCTACCAGCTAGTGATTTCAAGCTTTTTTAAAAATAGCATCTCTTTCCTGCAGTGACCAGCCTTTTAATATTTAGTTTATCTAGTTTCACACACAATGGAAGCTGACAAGGGTACCACTATGGCTACAGTTTCCTAAGTACAGCCCAAGGCCGGAGAAATAAGGATGCGATCACAGTGAAATTCAGGCCAGAATAAACCCATTAGCTGTACACAGCAGACAGAATGAGACTCAATTTCTACAGAATTAGGGATACATATGCCTTATCCTATGATGTCTATTCAAGATCTAGCATCTATTTTGTTTACCAGAGGGGGGAATAAAATAAATGATACTTTACTTAGTATGATGTGCTTGGCCATCTAGCCACGCACACATATCCTAGATACTAACAGCAAACTCAATTTCCTGAGACTGGATCCTTATGTAGCCAAAATGGAAGGTTTCAACATGTTCAGGAAAACCACAAGGTCTGCAGAAATGCAGTACATCTTTAGTAAAACAAAAAAACACGCACAAAATAATGGCCACTGAGCTTTTTATTAATATAAATTCTAAAGTACAAACAAACCAGAAAAACATAACCACAGTTACTAAGCAAAGTTACATTGTTTGTACTTTTGACCTTACATTTTTTTTAAAAAAAACTTTTAAAAAATCTTTTTAAAAAACCAGCCAGTGAGGACTGACATGCTAAATAGCAAGAAAATGCTGACTGGCTATTACGGAGGACAAAATCAAAATCGGAGGGCTGGAATTAATAATAATAACAACAACAACACCCTGTCTTTTTCCCTGACAGAACTCAAAGAGGCTTGTGGATGAAAACTGAGTAAGGATCCTGAACAAATCATGTTTTATTTCAGTCATTAATTGTGCCAAAGAGCGGCTGGGATGTGATAAGTCTGGGAGTCACTGCTTCCTTTTTTGTGAATTAATTTGTATTGCTTTTCAAAAAATTTAACAAATCGTTGTTGTTTTTTAAATGGGGGTCATTGCTTCCAACATTTAAGCCTGTGTTTTTGATACAAACGCGGTGCTAGCCTTGTTCTTGGAAATTACAACCTTGCAAAAATAGACAAAATGAACCCCTGTTCACTGCTCTACAATTCTGTAATATATAGATGTTAAGTCTTACTGCAGGTCTTCGAGGTTCTCCTGGTTGCTGTGGAGGATAAACCATCCTATTCTTCTTTTCCCATCTTCCAATATCCCCAAGAGATGCACTTGTATGGATATTTGACAGAAGAGGAACACTGCAAGGTGCTAATAACCTGTGAGACAAGAATTTGTCATTCCACCAAGATTATAATAATCACTTAAGAGGCTGATTGCTAGATGCTTTTCATCCCAACTTATCAGAATGTGCTCTTTCATTGTCTCTCCTAATCAATGAGCAACATACTCCAAGATGGCTCAATTGCCCTGCTGGTTTGAGGGGCAGTAGGCCTATTGCAAGGAACGGGGCCAAAGATAGCCCAATAGGCAGCATCCATAATGCTATCCTATTTATACATTATGGGCATATGCTCCTAATAATATATTCAATATCAATTACTATATGAAGTGGTATTGATTCAGTTAGATACACTATATGGGAAAAGCTGAGCTTGAAGTAACTAACAGAAACCACAGACTAAATGTTTTAATTTGGGCATATGTCTCCCAGTACTTCTCTTATTATTCCAACTAAATGATTCAACTTCTGTACTGGGATTGGAGACAGGAAAATAAGAAAGCTGGGTCTTTCTGGGGGGGAAAGGAAAGAATTTCAGTGATTAGCAGTTTTTATAATTCAGCTTTGCTTACTTCCTTGAAAAAGATTACACACTGGGAGGGACACTAAAGCTGCCAGGCATGCATAGCATGAAAGGTATTATGAGAAGGCAAATTTCCAATGCATATGGAGTTTACCTTATTTGGCACGTACAGGTGCCATGTAGAATATATGCAAGTTATTTATAATTTTGTTCAGATAATGACACAGACCTAGAATTTGTTAATGATACAAAGTGTGCATGGCATCTTCTTAAGACTAAGGCCCTTTAAGTTTCCCTCTGGAACACTGTAAGAACTTACTGATGCCCAAAAATGACTATGCAAGAATTCAGGCCCAGTTGTTCTTTGCAGGGCTACATCAGTTCTTGCCACTTGCAGAAAGAGGGAAAGGTCCCTAGGCTGAATAAAATGCTCACATGGGGCCATAATCCAACACTGTTGCTCCACTAGTGTGGTAGAATTCCACTTGCACAATTGAACATTTCCCTCCTTCCCCTGCACACACACCCTTAAAATCTGATCCAGAGGGTTGGAAGACCCCCCCCCAAAGCTGATTTTAAGGGTGCCCGGGGAGAGCAGCAAAAAGGGAAGTCCTGTTGTGTGAGCAGAACTCCCCACATCCAGTGTAGGATGCAATTCACAGGCTGTGAGATGCAGCCAGTAGTTCCATGTGATCCATTCGCATAGCTGTGACCCATAGAAATAACTAAGGCTTCTGCAGTATCAATGGCATTTAAAACAAGCAAAACAAATCCACTCGTTTCTGAAGCACAGAAGCTTCTGGAATATTGTAAAATTCTTTTTATAGCCTCCACAATTTCAGAAGCAAGGTGCCATATAGCATAGGAGAATTTCTGTCTGAGAAACACAACTTGGGCACTGGAATATTTATTTTGTCTTCAGTTTCTGTCCACTGTCTCCATATCCAGCCACATTTCAACAGAAACAAATTCCCCATGTGCAAGAAACTGTTAGGTGATGGCACCCTCTAGTGCTCAAGACATCCCTATAGAGAGAACACAGGAAATACCTATTGCTATTCATATTTACAGATACATATCTTTTAAATTATTTTCATAATTAAAAAGCATTTATCCACCTTGGGTCTCAGCTAGTACTATCAAATCATGTTAATGTCCATATACATACATATATACCGTATTTTTCGCTCTATAACACGCACCTGACCATAACACGCACGTAGTTTTTAGAGGAAGAAAACAAGAAAAAAATATTCTAAACAAAACAGTGGATGTATGATTTTTGTGGTTCATGCTGTGGCCACAGACGTGATCTGACGGTGAGTTTGGGGTAGCCCAATGCAAAAATCCTGAGGATCCATGTGGATCCATGCTTTGTAACCACGTTTTTGCGCCATTGCAGCCCCATGAAACAGTGGGTGCGTGTGTGTTTTTTGGTGCAGGCTGTAGCCATGGATATGCTATGTGATCTGATGGTGAACTTGGGGTGACCCAGTGCAAAAATCCTGAGGATCCATCTGGATCCGTGCTTTGTAACCACACTTTAAGTGGGGAGGGAAGGGAAAGCATTCAAGGGACAAGGAGCATGTGTGGGATGTGTGGAGAAGGATGCTGCTAATAATGCAGAAGAGGGGTTTAAGGGAAGAAGGAACACGCGTGGGGTGTGTGGAGAAGGATGCTGCTAATGATGCAGAAGAGGGGTTTAAGGGGAGAAGGAACACGCGTGGGGTGTGTGGAGAAGGATGCGGCTAATAATGCAGGCGAGGGGTCTAAGGGGAGAAGGAACACGAATGGGGTGTGTAGAGAACGATGCTGCTAATAATGCAGGAGAGGGGTTTAAGGGGAGAAGGAACACGCATGGGGTGTGTAGAGAAGGATGCTGCTAATGATGCAGGAGAGGGGTTTAAGGGGAGAAGGAACACGCGTGGGGTGGGTGGAGAAGGATGCTGCTAATGATGCAGGAGAGGGGTTTAAGGGGAGAAGGAACACGCGTGGGGTGGGTGGAGAAGGATGCTGCTAATGATGCAGGAGAGGGGTTTAAGGGGAGAAGGAACACGCGTGGGGTGGGTGGAGAAGGATGCTGCTAATGATGCAGGAGAGGGGTTTAAGGGGAGAAGGAACACGCGTGGGGTGGGTGGAGAAGGATGCTGCTAATGATGCAGGAGAGGGGTTTAAGGGGAGAAGGAACACGCGTGGGGTGGGTGGAGAAGGATGCTGCTAATGATGCAGGAGAGGGGTTTAAGGGGAGAAAGAGCTCGAGTGGGGTGTGTGGAAAAGGAGCTTTTCGGCGAGCTGAGCGGGGAGGGGGGAGGGAAAGAGCACTGTTGCTTTAAAGGAGCCAACCGGACAGCAGCCACTTACAGCAGTGTAAGCAGCTCCTTTTCTCTCCCGCTTTGCTCCTTCTCTCCCTCTTTGCTGCTTTACGCAGCTAATGGCGAATCCCCTGCAACCCAAGTCCTGCTCAGCAGATCAGCTGAGACGCTGGGAGAATCGTAATTTCCCCCTCTCCCTCATCCCGTGCCCTCCTGTCCCCAGCAGCCTTTTTAAAAAGTTTTTACTGGTTTTCACTGCGCTCGTGGCTCAGAGCCCTCCTGTGCCCTGCCGTCCCTCTGCAGCCTCATTGCTCCGTTTAGAGAGCACACGGACCTTTGCTAGCTGAGGCTGCAGCAGCTGTTGCTGGCTACGGGGCGCTTTTTCCATCTCGCTATGGCTCCCGTCTGTCCCTCCTCGCGTGTAAGCGGCTGCTGCCCGCTTTGCTGCCATGGCTCTCCTTCCCTCTCTCCTCCTTGGCTCCCCCCCTCCTCCTGGCTGTAAAGCAAGCAAAGCTAGAGCCGTGCAAAGCCCTGCAAGTGGCTCCCGCTTTGCTTGACTGACGGCAGCCATGGCTCCGGTCAAGTGCATTCGCTCTGTAACACGCACAGGCATTTTCCCTTACTTTCTAGGAGCAAAAAAGTGCGTGTTTTGGAGCGAAAATTACGGTATATATATATATATATATATATATATATATATACATATCAAGTTTCCTGAAATGTTCAGTTTTTCCATCTGTAAAAATATGCACATGCATATTTGTATTTTGTGTCTTCACAATGGTATTCAAATACCAAGAGTCAGCCTGTAAAATTAAAAGCAGGCACAAGCTGTCTCCCAGTACAGCCCAGGTTTGTTAGATCCTATTGGTTGGACCAGTAGCAGAATTATTCCAGAAGAATTTCAACTCTATAATTAACTTCTCCAAAGGAAACAAATGGAAACTATTGCTTATTTTTGCCATTAGGATGCAAAATACTGGCTTTGGATTATACTCATTAAAGCCATCTTATATAAAGGTGTGATTCATTAACCATGCAGATAAGTGTAATCCCACTGAAATAAAATAAAATAAAAACTGTGCATGTGTTTTTATTCTTCCCAAATCTTTCCCCTGTGATTCTTCATTAACGAAGATCAGAGCCCTACTGTTCCTCTGTAATACCCTACTGAATGAGAATGGCTTCTCATTGTGCGGTAGAAGTGTGCTCCCTCCTGGTCACCTAATAAAATGCTGGCCTCCACTTTTCTTTCCTAGTAACTCTGCAGCTGAGGGACAAGGAGTGATGTTTCATAAACATTTTTGTACCCTAGCAAAGGCTCCTGTGTTCAGTGATGATGATTGGGGGGGGGGGGCTTTCCAGAGTAATCACCTGCTGCATGTCAACTTGAAGAAAAACCTCTAATACATATCTTAACCACACGTGGGGAGACACAATCCTTTAGATATTCTGGTCCAAAATTGTGAAGGGATTTAAACTGAGCCCAGAAACTGATCAGGAAGCAGAGCAATTGACTTATAGTGCCTGGTCCTTTCTGGCAATTTGGCAGCTATACTGTGAACTAAATGAAATTGTTGGACCCTCTTCAAAGCAGTCCATTCTAGAGGTTACCAAGAAATGACGTCCAAGGAATGATAACCTGAGAGTGAAGACGTTCTGCACATACCTTCATTCACTTAAATATTATCTGTACTCAAGCACAATCTGAGGGTGTTTCATTTCACCATCAGGTGGATACTCCTATTGATTGATTGCATTTATATACTGTCACTTCAAGGCTGCAAATTCCTCAGCCAGGCAGCCTAGTAGCTGCTGATGGAAGATGTTTTCTGTTCCTGCACTGATTTAAGAAAGCAGACACAGAGAGGTTGAATGGCCACCTGTCATGGATGATTTAGTTGATATACAGTGATACCTCTGGTTACGTACTTAATTCATTCCGGAGGTCCATTTTTAACCTGAAACTGTTCTTAACCTAGACACCACTTTAGCTAATGGGGCCTCCCACTAAAGCCGCGCCGCAATTTCTGTTCTCATCCTGAAGCAAAGTTCTTAACCCAAGGTACTATTTCTGGGTTAGCGGAGTCTGTTACCTGAAGCGTATGTAACCCGAGGTACCACTGCATTGCTGGGGGTTGGACTAGTTGACCCTCAGGGTTCCTTCCATCTCTACAATTCTGATTCCATGATTCTAGAGGCAGGTTGGGCCTTGGAGGCACAAACAGCCTAGCCCTTTCTTCTCCAGCTGACGGCAACAGCACTGCCTAAGCCACAATCCCTATACAAGGCTGTTAAGTACGGGAGTACAGAAACCTTTGGGAGATTTGTTTGTTAAGTCTCAGTGGTTACTGCTGCTGGTCAGGCGCTCGAACTCCTGGATACTGACTACGACCAAAGTGCTGCATTGGGCGCCATAATTCTACACCACCAAATGCACAAAAAGTGCCCTTAAAAGAAGAAGATGACAGCTTTGCAGCCACAACAGCGACCGGCCCCCAGACCCTTTCGCAGGGCAGACTCACCTCCCGGTCCGGACGGAGTTGAAGAAGCTCCACAATCGGGCGGCCCCTGAAAACGAGAAACGAAGCATTAACGGCAGGAAGCTGGTGGTTTTGTTTTGTGGGCTGGTGGAGAAATGCTCAGCCCCCCTGGGCACATTCCACCGTCGTTTTCCTCTTCCTCCCTCCCCACCGCCAAACTCACCCCCGAGCATTGCGGGCGCCGCCATCTTCGCAGCCACAACCCGTCTGTCTATTTTACGACAGCAGAGAAGGGCGCTTCTCCCCTCCCTCCCCTCCGGAATGTCCTCAAACAGCCGCCGTAGCTCGGCGCGAAATGCTTTGCGGCACACGCGGGGAAGCAGCTGCAGCTGGGCGGCGCTTTGCGGCGGCCGCTGTGAGCAGCGAAAAAGAAAACGTGAGGGGGAAGCCGCCTGCGAAGGAGACAGGATGGCGGCGGCGTGGCGCCCCGGGGCAGCCGAGCGGGTGCTGACGGCCTCGCCCAACTGGTACTGCAGCCGCTGCAGCGACACCTCCCAGGACGGGCGCCTCTTCGGCTTCGCGGCTCGCAACAGCGTGTGCCTCCTGGAGATCCGCCCCTCCGCGCCCTCCTTCCACGGTACGGAGCCGGCACCTCCGCTGCCTGCATCCTGCGCGGGGCTCCCTTCAAACTTCGGGCGTTTCCTTCCGTGCCCGAGTTCTCAGGGCGGGCTTTCGATTCTGGGGGAGCGGCTGAAGTAGAGCCTCCTTGTCCAGAGGCAGTATACTAGATACTTGGGATCCCTCGCCAGCGGGTGTCTCTCTACAGTGCAGCAGCCCTAAGCACACTTAGGACCGCATGCGCCTTCCTTTGCAAGTGTGGAAGGTCTCTGGTTCAGCCCCTGGGGGAAAGATCCTGCCTGAAACTCTAAAGCGTGGTTCCCAGCTGGGGGAAGGGGGCAATTTGATTTTTAAAGGGAGGGGGGCAATTCGAGAATGAGATTAACGGTGAATGGAATATAGAATTAGTCAAACCGATGTGGGGAAGGGTAAGACGCACTGTATGAGAAGACTCATTGAATAGCTACTAGAGCAAGGGTTTTTAAGTTGCGGTCCATGAACTCTCTAGGAGTCCGAAACCAAAAGATTAAGAATAACCGTACTAGAGCAATTGCATAATTGTGCCTCCCTTAGCAGGAGATAGGTTGTAACTTTTCACAAATAATTTTTAAATAAAAATTAAGAGAGAAGAGAGAGTGCAGCTTTAAACATAATTTGGAAGTTATGCTAAAAGTGTGTAGACGATAGGCCTGTGTTAATAATAAGCTTTGTTTCCCCCCCAAAATGCTTGAAACCAAACGTTGCTTTATTTTACAGCCATAATGTTTTCTCATCACAGGGGAGCTAGTCGGCCACACCGAAAGAGTTTCGGGTTTCTCGTTTTGTTCCTATCCTGGTCAGAACAGCTTCTGCGCCAGCAGCTCTGATGATGGAACTGTGAAAATCTGGGATACGCAGACATTGACTGTCATGACTGAACATACGTTGCATCAGGTAAAGCAGTTGACTGCAGTGCCACTGTCATTTGACAAATGGAGAATCAGGCGACATTCTCCAGGGAAACTGCTGCTGATGTCTACTCTACAGAACAGTGTATATACAATATACAATAGCTTTCCCAAAAGCATCCATGTTAATCTTCTTTCTCAATTCTCTCCCCCGTCCCCAAGAATACAATTTCTGCAGTGCACTGGTCGCCGAAAATGAAAGACTTGGTTGTGTCTGGTGATGAGAAGGGAATAGTAATTTGCTACTGGCATAATCGAAATGACAGCCAGCAGTTCTTCCCAGAGCCCAGAACTATATTCTGTCTCACCTGTTCTCTGCACCATGAGAATTTGGTGGCCATTGGGTAAGTATACTAAGGCTGCATACATGATTTACTATAGTCAAAAATCTCATTATTTTATCCAGGAGCAACTCATAGGCACTTACTTCTTAGTAGACATACAGAATTCTGCTGTTAGATTATTTATTTGGCCCTGCAGAAAGAGGAATACAGAATAAATGAAATTCTCACTGACTTGAGTGATTACATGTTTCACTCAGTTTTCACCAGGGGAACGTAGATGAAACTACGGTAGTTTGATCATCAGTGCCTGAACTTAAGGACTCAACTCTGTTCTTGGCATTCCCTAATTCATGAATAGTCTGTGGTTGCTTTTTTTGCAATGACTTTTGCTTTTTGAAGATGCCTATAACACATGTGTTTGTAGCTTCGAGAACACTGTCCAACTTTCTCGAAGCTACAAACATGAGTCTGACCAAACTGCGGGAGGCGGTGGAAGACAGGAGTGCCTGGCGTGCTCTGGTCCATGGAGTCACGAAGAGTCGGACACGACTAAACGACTAAACAACAACAACAACAAATGACACGTGGGGGGGGGCATTGGTAGAGAAAGAAAAAACGATTTGAGAGAAAATAATTTTCACATGTCACATTCTAGATATGCTTATATATTTTGCACCTGCTTTTGGATTCTGTAAACTACAGTGACACTTTTCAGAGTTAATACATCCTGCCAGTTTACTAAGTGGTAACTACAGGGTGGTACAGTTCTCACCTCATTTTCCTCAATATAGATGAAAAGCAAAAACATGGCAGAAAACTATACCGCTTTGCAAGTGGTCATCTGTATTATGCCAGGGTTTGTTCAGATTTTGTGTCACATAACACTTCTAGAGTGTTCACTCCCTCATAAGGCAAGCATCCTCTTCTGGGCCAGGATAGTAAGCATTGCTCCAAATAACTCAAAGTAATTTTCTTGTAAACCACTTGGAGTTTTTACTGGAGGCAAGCAGTATATAAATTTTGTTAAATTAATGGTTTAATTTAGCATTCTGACAGACCAGGGAAACTTAAGGTAGCAACCCCATTCACACTTCACTTTGTAGCAAATCCAGTTAGTCACAGTGGGACTTAAGTTGCAAGTACTGTAAACATTCATGAATTGGGCAGCAGTGTGTGTTTGTTGTTCTTCATGAACTGTTCATGAGCTGTTCTTCATGTTCTATAAATTTTTATATTTGCATCCTCCCTTATTGGGAACCAATGTTTCTAAAGTCTTTGCACCAGTCTGTGGGAGGAGGTTTGGATTGGGTGGTGATGCCCCTTTGCCAGGCTAAAGAGGTCACCACCAACAGAGTGTCTGTATCCTCTGAGTGGACTTTGAAGGGTAATGGCTGATCAGCTGATCTTTGGGTACATCAAGCCCCTTTGAAGGCACTTGCTGGTTACAGTGATCTCCTTTGAATGTTGACAACTGTCAGTTGCCTGGCATCATTATTATGTTGGGTGGTTGGCAGTATTTTGTCCATGAACAGCGGGGAAATCAAGTATATATTCCACTGGCTGTATCCAGTTCCCCACCCCTGTTCTAGACATATGTTGCTCTTTCTTTCCTTGTATAATGGGAGAGGAGGAATGTGTGTATGGAGGAGGGACAGTAGACTGCACAAAATATTTATGGGTTGCATCTTGTGCTGACCTAACTCGGTAAAGCATTATTGATAGCTTGAGAATTCAGGCATCCCTCCCCTAATGTATGCCCTTTCTTTTAAGCTATAAAGATGGAATAGTGGTTGTGATCGACATCAGCAGAAAGGGAGAGGTTGTTCATCGACTGAGAGGTCATGATGATGAAATACACTCTCTGGCTTGGTGCCCTGAGCTTGGGGAGGAAGGTATATGTGGTCGACAAGATGACTTCCAAGGTATGTTCCTGTACATGGGGCAAAGGGGTAGTGTTTGTTCTTGTGATCATCACCCTGTATGTATTGGGTGCTCTAAGGGCGCCTGAAGACTATGTAGAAGATCTTTCATTCAAAAATAAAGTAGTACTGTTTAACATGATTTCATGGTACTCTTGGAAGAAGACACTCCTGTTGGAGGTGTGACGGAAGAGGCAGCTGTAACAAAAGGCTATTACTTGGCATCAGGAAGCAAAGATCAGACTATCCGTGTGTGGAGCTGCACCAGAAGCAGAGGTAAGTGTATAAAAATTTGATTTGTTTTCCTTTGGCAAGGCATTCTTTGTGCATGTTTCTCAGTTTGCTTGCTTTGTGCATCACCATTTTGACAGTTCACAGCATAGTACTGACATGTTGTAACTGCATTTAGCATCCCTGACATGCAATGTTTTGCTTCCCTAAGCAAGTATGACAAAACCTCTTCGGATGCCATGTAATTTCTGGCACTGTTGTCATCCAAGACTGAGTGAAACATGAAGACAGAGCAGTGCCTTGGTTGAAGTGAAGGAGACTCTTAAATCGAAAATGCAATCCTTTGCATGTTCAGTCAGAAATAAGCATTCTATGGATTTTCTTCCTTCTAAGTGTGCAAGAAATTGAAACCTATGAAGTCTGGCCTAGCTAGTCATAAGTTTTGGTGCCTTGTACTTCAGATAATCAAGGGCCAGGAGTTAGGTTGGATTCTAAGAACTGAGGCAAGAACATTTCATAAAGTTCCTGGTTATTCATAAGGGCACTTCAAATACATGTGAAGAGTCAGCTTTTCATTTTGGAAGACAGTTGTTTCGTGCTGTTCTCTCCCTTGTCCTGATATCAGTGGAGCCTGGCAGCACTTGTGGGTAAGCATGCTGTAACCATTCCTTCTGTTTCTGCAGTGGTAATGACTCTGAAATTGCCTTTTTTGAAAAGAAGAGGTGGAGGTGTTGAAACACCTGTGAAAGAACGCCTCTGGTTAACACTACATTGGCCCCCAAGTCAGCCCACACACATCTTATCCAGCTGCTTTGGGTGAGTACTAAATGCAGTGCAACAGTAATAGAAAACTCAATGCAAGCATGGGATTTGGGAATAATTCCTTGGCGTTCTGTAGCCTCCCCGTTTCTAGAGACTTCCTCCTTTCTCGGCAGCCTGAGCCATATATAGAATGTGATGTGTGAAACTTGGTGTGATGCAGTCTCTCCCATTCTTAATGGAAGGATTTCGTGTATATTACCCTTACCATTACCATGTCTAGTGTTTTTTTGCATGTCTTGCTGTTATTTTCTTCACAGAGGTGAGCTGCTGCAGTGGGATTTGACTCAACATGGGAAGAGGAAATGGGAACTTTTGGGAGCTTCATCCGAAGGACAAAACCACTCCAGAATAGCGTTCAATTTGTGTTCCTTGCAAGTAGAAGCTAGGCAGCTACTTCTCTCCATTTCAATGGACAGGGATGTAAGAACCACAAGTCTTAAAATACTCCAGAGTTTTATTGTTTTGGTGGGTTACCCTGCTAAGTTGCTGTCAGTAGCCATGAATCTGTTCCTAGCAAGCACCTATTCTAGCATTATGCAAAAGCACACAACATCTCTCCAAAATAATTACAGTGGTACCTCTGGTTACGTACTTAATTTGTTCTGGAGGTCCGTTCTTAACCTGAAACTGTTCTTAACCTGAAGCACCACTTTAGCTAATGGGGCCTCCCGCTGCTGCTGTGCCGCCGCCGCACAATTTCTGTTCTCATCCTGAAGCAAAGTTCTTAACCCAAGGTACTATTTCTGGGTTAGTGGAGTCTGTAACCTGAAGCGTATGTAATCTGAAGCGTATGTAACCTGAGGTACCACTGTATCCACGTATTGCAAATAACTCCGGAAGGGGAGGGTGCTGAATGAATTAATATGGCGTCTGTCAAGGGCATTTGAGGGTTAACTGTTCCCATAATTCACCTTGACTCGCTTTCCAGCTTTATTGTCTCATTATCATTGTCTGTGGACCTCCCATGATTTGCTCCGGTCTTTGCCTTCTTCAGCCTTCAGTTGTTCACAGCTCAGCTATCAGTGCAAAAAGCTGTCTGTCTTTTGTGTTACCTGTGGTTTTGGAGATAGTTTTCCATCTTCTGAGAATTACTTTCCTTGATAATGTCAATTTTATAGAAGCAAAAAGTGATTGAAAGTCCTGTAATCTTTTAAGTTTTCAGCCGGGAAATAATCAGACCCAGCCTGGCCTTTTTTTTCTTTTCTTTTCTTGTATTTTGTGGAGACAGGGAAATGATTTTGGTCTGCAAGTTCTTAAAATTCCATATAGGGCCACTTAGTCATCTTTGGAGCAGATATCTGCTCATCAGCACTGCTCCCCTTTTGTAAACGGCATGCTTCTGGAGAAATGTTTTGTTAATTCCCCCCCCCCAAAAAAAACCTTTAACTCCCCCCCCCCCCAATCTCTCTCTTTAGGTGAAGTGCTGGGACCTGGCAACTTTAAATTGCTGCTGGACGTTGCCTTCTCTTGGGGGTTTTGTGTACTGTTTGGCCGTTTCCCCCGTGGATACAGGCTGCCTTGCTGTAGGAGTTGGGGATGGCATGCTTCGGGTGTGGAACACCACGTCTATCAACAATCACTATGATGTGAAAACCTTTTGGCAGGGCATTAAATCCAAGGTCACAGCTGTAAGTGTGTGCTTTGATGCTTCTCTGTTTTTTAAAAAAGTTCTTCTGATTCCGAGATTGATATTGGTAGCAACCTAAATGGGGTACGACTAATGCTTGCTGTACCAGGAATGTATGGAAGCACCTAGAGTAGCAGAGTCCAATACCTGGCAGATTTGTAATAGTAAAAATAAATACATTTTCTGAAATGGCAAATCTGATTTAAAATGATTGGCTTTCCAATTAAAATTTTCGCCTTTTGATAACCTGACGAATGTGGAAAGCAGCACCTTGTATGGATAGAAATGAATCCCAGACATCCACAAAATGTTGAAAGCCTTGTGGCTCTTTCTGTTTGCAGTTGGCCTGGCACCCAAAGAAAGAAGGCTGTTTAGCTTTTGGAACAGATGATGGGAAAGTCGGCATCTATGACACCTACTCCAACAAGTAAGAAATGACTTGGCTTTTGTTGGTCTGTGTGAGTCGGCAGATTATAACCAAACTAAAAAAAAATTGAAGAAATGTTATAAAGGTGGGGGGGGGAGTATTTTTTAAGGAGATTATAGAAGGTGGATAGGATAGAAGTCTACAAAATTCACATTCTAATGCAAGAAAAGGAACTGTGTGCTCCTGAAATGTCATGCCGAAAATATTTACAGATATTCCAATAAACATAATTTTCTGAATAAAGCTTTGAATTTGTTTTGAATATAAAATGTAAACCTTTTTTGTTAAGCTGATTTACTTCATTTAAAGTCATTCATAAGGTTAAAATCTGAGCAAAACTGGCATTGGAAAGCTCACAGTGATTTACTATTCTCTGAATTGAGACTCGGCATAAAAAATTGCATATGCAAAACAGAGCACCAACAGTCTCCTAAAATTTGCCGTGGTGGAATGCAAAAGTATCTTGAAAAGTTCTGCCGTTCTAACTTTTGCTTCCTAACTTGCTTAGCCATTTTCACACTTTGATTTCTGTTTGCAATCTTTTTCAATTATGCTTTGCATTTTACACTAGATAATGCATGCTCGGCAAGCTTTCTGTTAAATATGACACCCAAATTCTCCTTTAGGCCCCCACAGATCTCCAGCACCTTCCACAAGAAAACAGTGTACACGTTAGCTTGGGGACCTCCCGTCCTTCCGTTGTCCTTTGGTGAGTCGGGGGAATCCATCTAGGATCGCTGAAATAGCCTTTAAGAAGCTAACTAGCAGACAGTGGGGTGTCTATAGTCTCCAGCGTTAAGAATCAAAGCATAGTACAATACTTGTTTCCTCCTGCTCTGGAGGGTAGGACTTGAGGCAATGGATTCAAATTAGAAGAAAGGAAATTACGACTAAGAATTCGGGTGGGGGGGCTTTTTGACACGAAGAACTGTTAGACAGTGGAACAGACTCCCACGAGAGGCGGCGGACTCTCCTTCCTTGGAGGTTTTTAAGCAAAGGTTGGATGGCCATGTGTCGTGGATGCTTTAGCTGAGATTCCTGCATGGTGGGGTTGGACTAGATGACCCTCGAGTCCCTTGTTTTATTACTTCTGATACATTCTATGTACTGTATGCCTGTCCCTGCATTCTCCAACATTACTGTGTACAAAGAAAAACAATTGACGTTTAAGGGTGGGGCAGTAGCGCATCTGGCTTAATTCTTCAGTGATTTTGTTGTCATGGGGAGAAGAGCCGTGTTGCATTAATGTAAATCATTGCATGGGGTTTTGCTAGCAGGATTTAATTAGTTGAATCCCGTCCGATATGTTTTGCTAAGCTGGTTAGCACACTTCTTTCTGCCAGTTGTATTCAAGGTGTCTGCTTTTAAAAAGAATAGCCGGTTTAATTTCTTTGTTTCTCTCTTGCAGGAGGGGATGGTGACAGACCTTCAGCAACTTTGTATAGTTGTGCAGGAGAGGGGATTGTCTTTCAGCACAATCCTTGGAAACTTGGTGATGAAGCCCATGACATCAACAAACTAATCAGAGAAACTAATTCAGTCAAAGTGAGTAAGAATTTACGGGCCATAGGTGAAATTCACCTGTTAAGTCTTCTCCATCTGTTCTGTGTTGTGCTCGTGGCAGTGCAGCCTTTGATACTGATGGGCTGAGTTAGGTGTGCTGCTGCTCAGGGAACCGAACAATTTGCAGTACAGTTTCTGAAGGAAAAGAGAGTTGTCAGTTCAGCTGGAATTAAAACTGTGGGCCAGGAAGAGCCTCCAGGGGGTTGGGAAGCTGAGGGAGTCCAGAGGCGAAGAGGCTGAAGGAAGGACAAGGGAATGGCAGGGCCTCTGAAGACCTAGTACGCTCAAGTTCAGGAGGTGGAACAATGTGATCTGAAAAGCAAAGACCTAAGAAAAGGATTGGGGTTTGAAACATGGAACTGAAGAAAAGTGAAACCATGATTAAATTAGAACAGCAGGGAAATAGCGTAGGCATGAGGGGGAATGGGAATTGTGTACTATTGGAGGAAGGCAGTGGGAAGGAAAGGGAGTAAAAGGATCAAAGGACTGCTAGGAATCTGGAATGGGAGTTTGATGGAAGAGAGAGTGTGCACACAGTGTCATCGCCATGAGTGTGTATGGGGCTCTGAGGAAAGAGAACCATCTTTTCCTTCCTTGTTGAGCAATGAAGAATGAAATCAAAGAAGAGGTGCTGGGAGGAAGGCAGCCACAATTGAAGTCAAAACTGTCTAGGTTAATTGTAGGGACACTTTCTGAAAGACATCTTTTTGGTCTTCTGTACTACTATTTTTTTTTTGTTGTTGTTGTCAGGCTTTATTCTAAATTTTAAGCTATGGAATTTATTCCCACAAGAGCTAGTGATGACCATGAACTTGGATGACTTTAAAAGAGAATTAAACAAATTCATGGCTATTGATGGCTGCTGCCCTTGATGACTATGTATGTCTCTGAGGCAGTATGTCTGTGAATACCAGTAGCTGGGAAACTGCTGGAGAGGAGAGCCCTCTTAAGCTCAGGTCCTGTTTGCAGGCTTCCTATAGGCATCTGGTTGGTCACTGTGAGAAGAAGATGCTGGACTAGATGGGCTACTGGACTGATCCAGCAGGCTCTTTTTGTGTTGTTTTTCTCTTTCCTTTCCAGCTTTCAGCTATTCAATTTATTATTAGTTTATTTGTATTTTATATAGCATTGCATGGATCAGTTGTTTTGTTGTAAGCCGCTTTGAGCATGGTTTTTGTGTGTGTGGAAAACCAGCATACAAATAAGATGTATGACTGATAAACAAAACTTTGAGGTGTTGTTTTTCACTATATATAGGGTTTTTTTAAAAAAAAAATGTTTTGCCATTTATTTGATACATTGTGGACCATTTGGGGCACAATCTTGTGGAAGAAAGCTACGTACAAATAGGCAGATGAGTGAATGAGAGCAGAATGCCATCAGCTGTCACTACAGCACTATGACAGTAACCCTGAGAGGATTACTGCAAGAGCAAAGTAAGAGGTTGCTGGCAAAGGGGCTGAATTTCACACTTCCAGTTCTTAAGCTGCAGGCTGCTACTCTGATTTCCATCCATCCCACAATTGCAAATCTGTTGTAGATTTAGCACACTTGAAATTCCAAACCTTCAATTACGAACTTGAGCAGATGTTTTAAAGACCTCCCCAAACCTCAGCACATCTGTCTCTTGTTGGGGTTCTCTTTCTGCATGTTGGGGCATTGCATCGTCTCTTGTGGTGAGGCTGCCATCCATTGTTCTTACTCTTCTGTAACCTATTTGCACAGGAAAGCCTGGATGAACAATTGACATGCCTTTGGCTTCTGGGCCAGCCATGTGTTGGCTGGGGCTGGCCTGAAGCTTTTCATAGTCTATAAGCACTCAGAATTTAGTTTCAAAGCTATAGCGTGTGCCTCCTTCTTGGCGTGAGCAAATGTCCTTAACGCCGTTCTGCCGAATTAAGGAAATAAGCAAGGAATGAGAGGCCAGAGAACAGGGGTAGAACAGAGGTTTTGAGCTCCCCCCTTTTGGCTTGTCGGACAATGGTGTGTCTCCTGAATTTTCCTGTTTACTTTTGTCATAGCGTTCTACATTCAGGGAGAAGTTGCAGTTGCTTTATAGGTTTCACACATCTGCGGCAAGATGTGTGGCTTGGAAATCCAACTACAAATGGAAAAACGTAATCAAATGGTTTCAGGCGATTGTAGGGAGGCGGTAGTTATATGGCCGCAAATGGCTTTTCCCCGCTGGTGTATCTTGTGCCAGGCCATGTTGGCATGTTGGCTGACTGAAATTGTTCACTTGTGAAAATTGGTGCAGGAATTTCATGGATTCCCATCTCCTTTGTGCCTCCGCTCTTAACCCAGGCAATTTTGGAAGAAACTGATTTTCTGGATCCATTTCAGTCAGGGTTTAGGCCTGGTTTCGGCACAGAAACTGCTTTGGTCGCCCTGTATAATGACCTCTGTCGAGAGAGAGAGACAAGGGAAACATGTCCCTGTTCTCCTCAACCTCTTAGCAGCTTTCGATACCATTGACCCATGGTATCCTTCTGGAGCGACTGTCCGAACTAGGAGTGGGTGGCACCGCTTTGTGGTGGTTCCATTACTACTTGGATGGTCGTTTCCAGCGGGTGTTGCTTGGGGAATGCTTTTCAGCCCCGTGGAACCTCCAATGTGGGGTTCTGCAGGGCTCAAACCTATCCCCTACATTGTTTAACATCTGCATGAAACCGCTGGGTGGGGTTATCTGGAGGTTTAGAGTACGTTGTCAGCAGTATGCTGATGACACTCGGCTCTATTTCTCCTTTACATCTGCAGGTGAGGCAGTGGAAGTGCTGGACCTAGTGTCTTGTCTCAGTAATGGACTGGATGAGAGCCAACAAACTGATACTCAATCCAGATAAAGCTGAGGCACTGTTAGTGGGTGGTTCTCTAGACCAGATAGGTGGGAGATCACCTGCTCTTGTTGGGGTTACACTTCCTCTGAAGGAGCAGGTTCATAGTTTGGGGGGTCCTCCTGGATTCTTTGCTGTTGCTCAAGGCTCAGGTGGTCTTAGTGGCCCGGAGTGCCTTCCATCAGCTTTGGTTGGTGGCCCAGCTGTTAGGACAGGGATAGCCTAACTACTGTTGTCTATGCTCTGGTAACTTCAAGGTTAGATTACTGCAATGTGTTATACGTAGGGCTGCCTCTGAAGACAGTTTGGAAACTTCAGCTAGTGCAGAATTCAGCACCAGGTTGCTCACCAGAGCCAGATGGTTTGAGCATATTACGCCGATCCTGGTCCGATTGCACTGGCTACCAGTTAGTTTCCAGGCCCAATTCAAAGTGCTAGCTTTGACCAATTAAGCCTTAAATGGCTCAGGGCCGCAGTACCTCATGGACCGCCTCTTTCCATATGAACTTACCTGGTCCCTGAGATCATCTTCTGAGGCCACTTCTTTGTGTGCCTCCTCCTCGAGAGGTCAGGAGGGTGGCAACATGAGAACGGGCCTTCTCTGCAGTGGCTCCCTGTCTGTGGAATGCTGTCCCCAGGGAAGTTCACCTGGTGCCTTCATTATCCACCTTTAGATGTCGGGCAAAAATGTTCCTTTTTAACCAGGCCTTTGGTTGATTTGATTGTGGGGTGTGGTTTTTGTTTGGGGGGCAGTTATTGGGTTGTTTTCATTTTGATTGTGTATTTTGTGGTTTCATACATTGCTTTTATTATTTGAACCGCCCTGAGACTTCTGCATATAGGACAGTATATGAATTCTAATAATAATAATAATAATAATCAGATCTCATGTATTTTATTTTTTGCTGGTTATATAAAAAGAGTGTCGGGACTATTGAGGTAGCTCTCTACTTCTTTGTCTATTTCATTTTAGCACAAACTACCAGCACACACAGAGATCAGCTGGAAACCAGATGGCAGCATCTTGGCTATTGGTAATGAAGATGGGTATGTACTAACATTTAGGTTCATGCTAACTTTATATATGCAGTAGGCATTGTTGGTTTAAGGTCAGCACAGGGTGTACTTAACAACCTTCCAAATCTAACTTAATTTTAAACATGACAAAAATAGAAGTGGCTTACTTGGACATACTAAGCTGTTTAATTTTTATTTATTTTTTTGCTAGCCTAAGGAGTTGCATATATTGTTTTGGGAAGGCAGGTGGCAAACGTTTTTGTTTGCCACATTATTCAACTTGTTAATTGATCATCTGTTCCTTTCTCCCCCTCCTTTATTTTTAATATTGCAGTTCTATTGAAATACTTCGGGCTCCTGACTTGAAACTCTTGTGCACCATCCAGCAGCACCACAAGCTCATCAATGCTATTCGCTGGCATCACGATCATGGGGCACAGCCAGAACTGAGTTACATGATAGCTTCTGGCTCAAACAATGCTGTCATTTATGTACACAATATCAAGGGTGTCATAGGTAACTCTTGCTCATGCTTTTAGAACCTGCCACCAGTCACTCTGTTCAGACAGCAAACTGGCGGTGCTGCTATTTCTCCTCTTCCTGGGCATGTTGGCTCCTTCGTAGCTTCAAACACTAAAAGGTTCTTCCTTCTCCGTTTTTTTGAGCGATGCTCTGTGTGTATGTGCGTCATTGCACAGATCTGCTTTTATGGACGTGTCAAGAGATAACAGCAGCTAAGTCTGGAAACCTCATTTTTTGTGTGGTACAGAAAACACCTGTGTTCCTGTAAAACTATTTTCTCAGTGAAGTTTGGCATTCATGGGAGATTTCTGAAAAAACTGTAAACTATATGATAAAATTAGCCTTAATATTAGCATGTTGTCTTGGGTTTGGGGGGCCACTGGAACTAATGGGGTAATGGAGAACTGAAATGATGACAGTAACACAGAACTAGCATGTTCAGGAGCTGATTGCGCAGTCAGAGATCCTAGATTTGACAGAAATTAGGTTATGCCCAACCAAAATCATGATCCTGGTCTGGTAATACCTGCTCAGATGAAACCATGAATCTTGGTAGATTCAAATTTGCTGAGCAAATAGGATTCAAGGAGTATATTGTTATTGAGTCACCATTAGCTTTGACCAGGCATAGGCAAACTTGGCCCTCCAGATGTTTTGAGACTACAGCTCCCATCATCCCTGACCACTGGTCCTGTTAGCTAGGGATGCTGGAAGTTGTAGTCCCAAAACATCTGGAGGGCCGAGTTTGCCTATGTCTGGCTTTGACAGTACGCTTTGCTTCCCTTACGTTGTGATGATTGCATTCCCCCCCCCCCAGTATTGTCGTGTTAAATCCACTGAAGTCAAACTCTTCAGAAATTCAAGCATTAATATTGTTGCTGTCTTGAGAGAACTGTGCAAGAAAACTATCATTGGGAACACATTACTTAACAGCTAATGTGTACGGCATTAGCCATTGTGACAGAAGATTTCTAGAGTGTGGACATGGGCTACTGTTCCCTTGTACTTGCACTGCCGAGGGTCTCTGACCAAATAACATTGGCATCTTTTGAAGCAATTTTTATTCTCTGACATGCATTTAGGAACATTTGTCCGGCTGCTTCCAACACCATGTATTTTGTCTTTAGAAAACTCTCCAGAGAGACCTGTGACAATAACTGAACCCTTCCGTACTTTGGCGGGGCACACAGCTAAGATTACTAGCTTGTCTTGGAGCCCACATCATGACGGGCGGCTCGTATCTGCTTGCTATGATGGCACTGCCCAGGTATGATTGTGAAAGGGTTGTGATTTTTGTACAGTTCTCCCCTCTGCCACCGCTAATTAAACAGATAAGGGATTTAGGGATGCCTATTTTGCTCTTCTTTTTAATCAGGGAGAGTTGTATCTTGAATAGTGGCTTATTTTGCTACATTTTGTACAGAGTACGCAATATGTGTGTGCTTTGTTAGGTGTTAAGGAGGCATGTGTGTAAATAAATGGAGGCAGCTGCCATGAAAGGGTCCTGCTTTAGGATATTTTGTAGGTGAAATCAGCACTTGTATAGACAGGTGCATTCTTGTATTTTGTCTTTCTTTCAAAACGTAAGTAATAAGAAAAAACAACATAAGTTTCTTCCTAAGTGTACTTTGGTGTGTGTGTGTGTGTATATAGAATACAGGAAGTGTACTTTGGGTGGGTGTGTACACACACACACAGAGAGGAAACTGACCTTGTACAAATATGCCATGAGCAAAAAATGCCACATTAAGAAAAATGGGATGTGGGTGAAGAGAATGCCTATACATATAGTAGGCAATCTTTGCCTACAGACTCTGTTGGAAGTGCTGCTTGCTGTACTCCAAAGTGGGGTCTGGAGACTCAGATGCTCCTCCTCTGAGGTGACCCAGTTGCATTAGCCTTCTTACTGCAAACAGGAAAAGTTTTGACTGCTTTTCTTAATGAGAGGTTATTTTTACAGGTTTGGAATGTTCTGAAGGAAGAGCCTTTGCACAACTACAGGGGACACCGGGGCCGGCTGCTTTGTGTACAGTGGTCACCTGTGGAAGCGGACTCCATTTATACTGGAGCAGATGACTTCTGTGTTCATAAATGGGTAGCTACAAAGCAAGAGCACAGCCGCCCTCCCCAAGGTCAGTAGATTGCTGATGTGTTGCCACCAGGGGGCTAGGAAGGGGGTGAGGGGAAGTAGATGCATTTGCTTCTGCATTTAGTTCAGTGTTTCTCAAACGTAGCCCTAGTGAGTGTTCCTCAGTCAGCAGGAATTGAGGCCTCATGAAGTGTGGTGAAGATGAGAGCTCACCTGGCAGCATAGACAGAGCTCCAAAGAAGGATGATGAGCACAACTCATCAGTGCAATTCGTCTGGTGCACCCTCCTTGAGTGAGGGTGTGTGACTATTCTCCCAAGCGCATTTTGAACGCACACAGCTTTTATTTTCAGGACATTTCTGTTATTTTGTAGGTAAGAAGAACATTGAATTGGAGAAAAAGAGAAACACTCAACTCAAACCAAAAGCCAAGAAGAAAAAGAAGCCCTTGGGAAAGGTGCCTTCAATACCGGATGTAAGTGACTGGGTGAATGGTGGCGAGAACGCGAAAGAGTCTTTCTTAGAGGAGAATGGCCTGTCAGACCAAGAGGGAGAAAAGGAGCAACAGGAGCAGGAAACAGTTGAAAGGATTTCCATGGAAGGTATCTACTTCGTTTGTACGTTTTCTTACACCATCTGTCCAAAGATTCCCCAGATCTTGTTTAAAGAACAGAAGGTCCCTCTCTGGTCTGCAAATGGAACTGTGGATATAATCATTTTAATACCAGTTCAAAGAGCGGAGATTAACTTTTAAGTGGTTATGAGAATGGCTGTCATCTTTATTCATTTTATTTGAAATTTGAATACCGAAAACAAAGTAGGACGAACCCTTGGCACAAGTAGGATCTCTGCGCTCTTAGTTTCTGTAGCTCTGAAATCAGACTGTGTTATCTTTGAGGTAAACTAAACTGAACTGGAAGTTGGCCTACACTTCTCAGCTCTCTTACACTTTACCTGTTTTTCAACCAGCATTGAAAGCCAGAGGCCATGAAATATTTCATAGGAAATAAGAAGCATGTGAACATCAGTTCTATTTTGCCCAGCTTTTATTTATTTTTTCGAGTTTCTGTTTCCATAGCATGTATAAAATTGGCCATTTTTATGCTAGACGTTATGCAAATGTAGTTTTGTTATTCACTGTAGTTCATAAGGATTCTCCAGTGTGTTCACCGCTTGCCTGTGTGACCGATATTCCAAAACCACATGTGATCCACAAGACCCCGCTTGTGAGGAAGGATCAGTTTAAACCAGGTAGGTATGTATGCTGTAGGAGAAATCTAGGGAGGCTACATAGGATGGGGACTTGTTAAGCCTTCTTTGCTTTAAAAAGGAAATACATTTGCTTGTATTACTAATTGTGGTTTAGCGCACCTGACCGTCAGCCATGCTGCTTGGGGCTTATAGAAGTCCAAAATACCTGGCAAGCACCAGGTTGGGGAAGGCTACTTTAGCTCTCAAATAATGATACTTTATGGTAGGCAAACCTGAGGTTAGCTATTCCCATTCAGTGAATATGTCAGCATGCTGTGCCCATAAATCCTGTCCAGTGTGTTTTGGAAATGAATTTCTTGAAGCCTGTGGCTAGAGATTCCCACTTGTAGCCTAGAACAATATTATGGCAACTCTCTTCTCAGGAACAGATTCTTCTATGAAGAGGAAAAAGCCTCGCTCCATCCTACCTCTCAGCACATCTATGGACCATAGGTCAAAAGAAGACCTGCACCAGGACTGTATGAGACTAGCAGCTTTCTTGCACTCCAAAGGTATGGGCAGCAAATTCAGTAACGATGGCTACGCTTGACTGTGCTCAGCTGAAATGTGTGTACTGTTAAATAACACAGGTTGAAAATATGCAAAGTAGGCCAGGGTGTCTTTAATAGATGAATGCATATGAAACAGTAAATTGCCATTCCAGAGATTAAGCAGAAAATCTACTTGCGAACAAAAGGACATCAAACTGAACATAAGAAGAATGTGTGTATGGGAGAGCCTCAATCTGAGTGATCACCTGGAATCTATTCTTGGGGGGGAGGCCCATAAAGTAATTATGGTTTTAGGCCACAAACTTCACTGAGTTCTTCGTATATTAATAGTGCTTTATAAGTAATCGAGAACTGTAAAACTACTCAAAATATTTTACCCTGTCGTGAGGAACATAAACATATATGTGAAACAGAAGGTGATCGTCTTTTGTTTTCTTTCTTATAGCTCAGAATGAAGATATATCCTCTTGTTCAAAGGATCCTATCCATTTGGGGCTATTCACAGACAGACCTGCCCTGTACAGAATGATAGAAGCAGAAGGTTAGTCCTTGAATCCTAACTCAGGTTTTCCCACCTTCTTTTTTTTGGGGGGGGGGTGAAAAACATGGTGGGATATCTAGATATTTGTGTGGCTGTTTAGTACCTAGTGAATCCATCAAGCTTTAACTTCGAAATAAGTGGCTCCTCTAAATTCTCTTGTATGACGAATTGCCTAATATTCATTCCAACTACAGAAAATAAGGGTGGTGTGGGTAGGGTGGGTGTTTAAGGGGCTGAGGTGGCAGCATGGTCTCAAAATTTCACCATTAAACTGAAGAGCTCATAGTAGAAAGCCAGTTGTGTTCCAGCGGTGACTTGAATATTTTATTGTTGTTTTGCTGTACGCATTTTTCCGTTCTCCTTCTGTGACGCTAACCAGGGAACACGTTTGGTTTCCCTCAGGAAAAAGCCACTTGGAGAATGGACACCCGGAATTATTTCAGCAGCTCATGCTGTGGAAAGGAGATCTGAAAAGTGCTCTTCAGTCCGCTGCAGAAAGGGGAGAGCTGACAGACCAGCTGGTGGCCATTTCGCCAATGGGTATGTTTTGATATCCCTCACCCCGAAAGAAGCACCTGCTACTTTGCTACCAAGCAGGCTTAATCCAGACACAGCAAAATCAGGCTACTCTGAGGGCTTAGTGGCTGGACTCCGGAGAACAGAATAATTCTAAAGTGGTTTCCTCCCCCACAGTTAAGAATCCTGCGTTATCTTTACACTACAAGACAAGAATGTTTTTCCGCTCTTGTAGGAAGTCCTTTCTTGTATGTGTTCACTTCATTGTTGTATTATAATTTTGCTGTCACTGTTTCAGCTGGCTATCAGACCTGGGCATGGACTGTAGAAGCCTTCGCAAAGCAGCTCTCTTTTCAAGAGCAGTACGTTAAAGCCGCATCCCATCTCCTCTCCATTCATAAAGTGTATGAGGCTGTGGAGCTGCTGAAATCACACAACCTTTTCAGGTTACTATACTCCTGTTGTTTTGATGGGTTACAATGTAGAACATCCCCCCCCCCCCCCGGCCGCTTAAAAACTAAAATACATTAAATCCTAGTTATTAAAAGTCCTGGGAATAGTGAACACTCAGATCCATTCCTTCAGTTGCATTTCTGGATATGTAACGAAGGAAAATGTATTGCCAGATAAATCCATAGCTGGCAGCCTTTTAAGTGGCAGTGGGCAAAGATGGATATCAAGTTTAGCGCAAGGGTGTAATAAAGCTGGTATAGGAGCTGGTATAGGAGCTGATGTAGTTACTTTTCTCATTTTAAATAACACTGTATTCTGTTCCACCTGGTAAAGAACCAATTCACACGTGTTCAAGCCCCAAAAGATCAAGTGATTACTCGCTTGTACATGAACCATTGCAGATGAATGGTCATAGATAGGTCATATATGCCTGTTACTACGCAGATAAAATCCTTCCAGTGACAGTAATTCACACATACATGAAAGACTTGCCAACTTTTGAGCAATCGTGTGATTTCTCTACTGCTGTGCATGTGTATGTGAGCCTGTAAAGTTCACAGATAATGCAACAGTGCTACAAGTTATTCAAGTTAGACTTGCTGGTTTAGTGAATGCCTTGGCATCTGAATGAAGTAGAATCAATTCATGATCATTGTTAGGATCAACTTCCTTTTGAAGTAAACGGAAGCATGCTCGTTTTTCCTGTGCTTTAGTCAGTGGCGTAGCGTGGGTTGTCAGCACCCGGGGCAAGGCAAGTAATTTGCACCCCCTAACCCGTGGATTTGCACCCCCTAACCAGTGGATTTGCGCCCCCTAACCCTAACCCCCAGATGCTGCGCCCGGTGCGGCCGGCCCCCCCTGCACCCCCCACGCTACGCCACTGGCTTTAGTGTGGTGTATCTAAATGGTTTTCTCATTTCCTCCAGGGAAGCCACTGCAGTTGCCAAGGCTAGGTTGCGTCCTGAAGATCCCGTTCTAAAGGATTTGTACACCAGCTGGGCAGCAGTGCTGGAGAAGGATGGCCATTATTCCATGGCAGCCAAATGGTATTGGTGCAAGCAACACTTTTCTTACTTTAAATGAGAGCAGTTTTGAACCTAAGAGCCAGGATCTCCTAAATAGTTTGGTTGTTTTGGAGTGCCTTCCTTCCAACATGAGATGATGGAGGGCACAATCATTTAATTGGTGCAGAGTACTGTAGAACTGTGATCCACGGATTTGGGAATGTGACAGCCAGCTCAGTGCTGTTCACTTCAACCTGATCTTTGCCATTCTCAATGTGATGTGCAGTAATGGCCATGGTGAATATTGAATCACTTCATAGAATCGTAGAGTTGGAAGAGACCACAAGGGCCATCGAGTCCAACCCCGTGCCAAGCAGGAAACACCATCAGAGCACTCCTGACATATGGTTGTCAAGCCTCTGCTTAAAACCTCCAAAGAAGGAGACTCCACCACACTCCTTGGCAGCAAATTCCACTGTCGAACAGCTCTTACTGTCAGGAAGTTCTTCCTAATGTTTAGGTGGAATCTTCTTTCTTGTAGTTTGGATCCATTGCTCCGTGTCCGCTTCTCTGGAGCAGCAGAAAACAACCTTTCTCCCTCCTCTATGTGACATCCTTTTATATATTTGAACATGGCTATCATATCACCCCTTAACCTCCTCTTCTCCAGGCTAAACATGCCCAGCTCCCTTAGCCGTTCCTCATAAGGCATCGTTTCCAGGCCTTTGACCATTTTGGTTGCCCTCCTCTGGACATGTTCCAGTTTGTCAGTGTCCTTCTTGAACTGTGGTGCCCAGAACTGGACACAGTACTCCAGGTGAGGTCTGACCAGAGCAGAATACAGAGGCACTATTACTTCCCTTGATCTAGATGCTATACTCCTATTGATGCAGCCCAGAATTGCATTGGCTTTTTTAGCTGCCGCGTCACACTGTTGGCTCATGTCAAGTTTGTGGTCAACCAAGACTCCTAGATCCTTTTCACATGTACTGCTCTAAAGCCAGCTGTCACCCATCTTGTATTTGTGCCTCTCATTTATTTTGCCCAAGTGCAATACTTTGCATTTCTCCCTGTTAAAATTCATCTTGTTTGTTTTTGCCCAGTTCTCTAATCTGTCAAGGTCGTTTTGCCCAGAGCCTCGTAGTCTCTTTTGACTTGGGTGGTTAAGTTGTCTTGAAACAAAGTGTCTGCTGGTGAAATAAGAGTTTCTTTTGTTTATGGTTCCCTTTCAGTTACCTGGGAGCTGCCTCTCCCTATGATGCAGCCAAAGTGCTGGCTAAAAAGGCTGATACCACCTCCCTTAAAGCTGCTGCCGAGCTGGCTCTGATAGCTGGAGAGAAAGATCTGTCAACAATGTTCTCCTTCAAATGCGCCCAAGAACTTATGTCTTCCAAGAATTGGGTTGGGGCACAAGATGTCCTCCAGCAGCATGAGAGTTTGTTGGTCAGTGTGTGTTACTCCTTTTACTGTTGCACCATGGATGACTGGAGTTGTATCACCTGTTCAGTCCTGTGCATATTTGTACAGAGGGAGATACTGGTTAGCTTTGCAAGCCCAAGTGATCATTCCTACTCAGGGTAAATGTGAAAAAGTGATTTCTTTTTCAAAAAATCTGAATTTTAAAAGTGCTCTTATTAATGTATATTGTGTCATTTAAAACAATTGGTTTAAATAGTATATCTCTTTGTAATTCAAAGAACTTATTAAACTTTACCATCTTAATTGCTTGGAAACAGAATCCATGACTACAAATAGAGTTAAAGCCTTCTTTTTCATGGAAAAGTTATCAATAGCACAACTTATGAGATGAAGTATCTCAAATGTGACAACAAGTTATACAATACAGTCAACCATTCAACATGGTAATCTACTTCTTGTTTCAAGTAGAAACACTGTTTTCACAACTATTGGCACTTGCCTCTGAAGTGTTTTTTAGTTTAGACACTTATACTTCATGCAGGTCTGCTTAGTTGTTGTACGTGTATATATACAACTAGAGCCAAACAGAAATCCTGTACAGTCCAAATACATACTTACTAAGGAGTACTCTTCATTCAATACAGTGGTCTTATTTTTTCCTTATTGTTGTAAAATCAGAATTTCAGTTCCTGCCATAGGAAAATTCTGCTAATAGGAAATACCTTCATTATTTAAGTTTCCTAAATATTCCTAACTCTCCCAAGAGACATTTGTATTTGTGATGTGACATCTACCTTTCAGCCATATAACCCCATTGAATACATTGCATCAAGTTTTATGAGAAACGTTCTGGGTTGCTTTTCCTTTTCTGTCTAAATGAATCGGTCCCTGGGTGCCTTGTTCCTCCTGACTATGGTTTTAATCTATAGGGACAAAGGCTGGTGTTCTGCGTCAACGAATTGCTCCAAAAGTGCCTTACCGAAAAGAATCTGGTGGAAAACCGAAGCCCATCCCTACCTTGCTACCACAGCTGGACAGTGAAGCAAGAATGCTCTTTCGCAGAAATGGTGGCCAATGTGTGGCAGAGCATATTTGGTGTCGATACTGCTGAGCAGTCCAAGGACCTGCTTGAACAGCTGAGAACTATTGAGTATCCTCCCGCTACTAGCCATAGTCATCCCAGGCAGGTAATTTGTGTGTGGGCTCTGCCTCTGTGGTCTCTCTGAATTGGAGAGAAGGTTGAGGAAATGTGATCTCACTGGCATGAATACAGTGCAGGATTAATCATAGTTCTTAGCCATGCTTTGCAAAATGGGTCAAGAAGTTAGTTCTGTAAATCCCCATTTCAATCAATCCATTTTGTTCCTGCTGTATTTAGGAAAAGTACTGGTAGGACGACTTTATGCTTCATGGTGTATGCATTGTGTGCTTTGAGAGAGAGCTTGCATCAGTTTTCTTGACTTGCGTGTTTTCCATCATTTGGCGTTGTTTGCTAGGCAGGGGCGTCTTGAAGGAGTGAGCCGAGTGAAGAGACTCTCATCTCCCAAGGACTAGATGTCCCACTGGGCATTCAGCATCCTGTTGAATTAAGTGGGACTTGCTTCTGAGTAGGCAGGCATGGATGTTGCTGAATACCAGGCTGGTTCTTTGGTTGCCAGCCCCTTAAATTAATGGTGCAAGCCTTCACATACTGTCTACTGTGGACAGGCTTACGTGATAGAAGTTCATGGGGTAGAGAGACAGCTAGACAGATAGAGCTTCATTTCCTGCTTCAAAACCGTATTTTTTTTGGTAAAAACGGTGCTTTTAAAAACAGCCCCTGTGATCACCACAGCTAAAAGCATCAAGCCACTTTCTACAGCAGGGGTGGCTACCTTTTTTTGGTCCACATTGACTGACCCACGGTCAACCAAAGTGTCAAAGTCCACACTCTGGAGCTCCCAGATTGCCACCAAATGCAAACTTCACTTGCTAAGGAGCAACTGGGGGCATATTTTAAGGCTCCTTGTTGTTCTTTTGGAGCCTGTTTCACACATGACATCACATGACACTGGGTCTGGGGCAGATGGCTATCACTCAGGGGGAGGAACCAACTTGCGGAAACCAGATTAAGACCTCTGGTGGCCCTGATTTGGCCCATAGGCCAGAAGTTCCCCATGTCGGATCTTCAGAAACCTTTTTTGTTTTCACGGTCCCTCCCACCCCACCCCCCTCTCTCACTAGGTTTTGTTCCATATTTCTCATGATCTCACACTGGCAATTCTGAGCCATCAGACAGCTTCCTGGGAGGAGACAGTGAAAGCCACTCTTGCAGCTGTGACCCGTAGCTACGATGCTGGAAACTTCAGACTTATGCAAGAAATCTGCAACCTCCTCCTTCCTACAGGTATAAAAACTCATCCCACATTTAGGTCAGTTTTTATATAAATCCATTGGAACAGATCAAGACTTCGAGCCCCCCAACTTACAAAGTTCCTATCCAAGGATGGTATTCTGGTAACTTTCCTATAAGAATTTTGCTTTCTTGGATCCCGTCATTGGCACCTCTGGCTTCCCTTTTATTCGTTGAAAGGGCATAGTTCAGTTTGTCACTTAAGCAATATTGAGCAGAGGCTGCATTTGCATGTAATGGGACGCCAAGGTTCTTGGGTTAAGAAACCGTACTCTGCATGCAACCATGTTCCTCCAGCTTTGATGCACATTGATAAGCAAACCAGGAAAAGGGATAGCTGTGTTGCATCAGAAGCTAGGACCATGAGTTTGTATCCATCTCAATCATTGCATACACAGAACACCTACTGTTGGGGCATCGGTACTTCCCCTGTGAGGGCACATGGAGGAGGAGAGGGAAGGAAATTTTCATCATGCTCACATAATGATTTAGTTGGATACAACCCATGACTTTTTGCCCTGGTACACCACAATCCATAAGCTTAGCAGAGAATTAAGCAGTTGTACTGAACTGTTGAAAGGGAGAGGACTGCTTACGTCCTCCTTGTTCTATATAGTATGCAGATAATCAGTGCAGTGTTCTGGAGAAGTTCTGTTGTGTAAACCAACGCATTGTTTTAAAAAATAACTAACATTCCACTCTGTATCTGACCCTGATTAGGCTGGCATAGTGAGACATCTACAAGGCCACTTCCAATGACACTTCTTGTATTTCATTTCCACCAGTCAAAAGGGAACTGGCCTCTGCTTAGTGACGGGGATGTCTTCTGTGTTCTACTTCTTTTGGATACTACTAAGTTGGAGCTTTGTCACAGATGAAAAACTGGGAGGGTATCTAGGAGGAGGAAGTGCTACATTAAATCACCAGTTATGTAGTCCCTCCTGAGTGAATCAGGGCAAGCAGCCCATCACATGGCTGCCTTCCTCACTGTGCCAGCCTAGAAGGTATGGTAAGTGAACCCATGTTCCTTTCCAACTGTGCATATATTATGTTTTGACAGGTTGCGCTCATCTAAGAGAGAAGCTGGACAGCACAGATTTGCAAAGTATGGCAGCCTGCAAAAGCCTGGAGGCATTTGTAGCTTATGGGCAACTATACGATCTCTGGTGGAACCCGGAACCTGTGGATTTGCGTGTCGTGGAACAACCAGGGCTGACCTCTGAGGCTTGCACTTTTGAGCTGTCCACTCCTGGCCAGAGTAACAGCGAAAGAGTCTCTTTGCCTGAAGAAACTGAAGTTGAAGATCCGCTTTCAAGCGGGCAAAACAATTGCACACACTCAGAAACTGATTCAGTAGCCAGCTCAAGCCTATTAGTGGAAAGACAAGCAAAACTGAGGGGCTGCAGAGTTCTCCTTTCAGAAGAATATGCTGCAATCCAAAGTACAAAGAGAGAGATCTCTAGAATTCAGCAGACTTTGGCAGACATGATCAACCAACATCAGAAAAACAACCTCCACCAAAGTGCCACCAACAGCCAAGATTTAGCGGAATCCCCGGCAAGCCAGAGTCAGACGTAAGTGGTACATTTTAGTGATGATGGTAGTGCTCAAAGCTGGCTGTGGAATCCCATTGAACTAGGCCCCAATTCATAAATTTATGTTGTGTGATAGTTGTAAAAAAAACCACGCAAACCCTCAGACCTTCTAATGGTGTGGTTGGGATTACTAGATGAGAGAAGTTCTGTTGTACTTGCAGAAGTTGTTCCATGTTTGTATTGATTTAGTTGGGTATGACACATGGAAAAGGTGTTAATAGTCTCTCCACTCAGTGTGAGCTTTTCAGGGGAGACCTTGGCTGTGAATATTTGATACACTAACCCTGAGAGAAACCTTTGACACACTTCACAAAAAACTGATCTGATTTTTTTGCTTCAGACAAGTTGCTGCATTGCTTCTATAGTGGTATTTATTACACGGAAGTCAGTTTCATAATGTTTAATGACACAAAGTTATCAAGCCTTACAATCACACTTAAATATTCCCAACCTGCCACTCACTTTAACTTAGAAATTAAACTTTTTTTGTATTTTTGAAAATGTGATCTCTTAAAACTTCTTTACAGTAAGGAACAAGTGAATGAACCAGTTTCTCTGCTAGATTTGACAAAACAACTAACAGAAGCAAATCAGAAACTGGCAGAGTTCCCAGATAGTATAAAGGTAAGTCTGACTTTAACATGGAGCAAAATCCTTGTTTCCCTGCTTTACTTAGCTTGTAGGAAACCCAGCCAGATGGGCAGGGTATAAATAATAAATTATTATTGTTATAACTTGACAGAAGGAAATCAAGAGATTAGGGTCTCCTTGAAGACATGTTTGAAGATGCTTGTTTTGTTGTAGCAGTAGGTGGCTAACCTGTGGCCCTACAGATGTTAAGATTCAATTTCAACAGGGAGAATGGGAGTTGTAGTCCAGCAACAGCTGAAGGGCAAAATCCTGGTTTTTACAAGATCAGTGTGGTTTAAAAATCTGCATAGCACTTGTTTCAAGCTACCCTTTCAATGATGTCAATGACTGGTTGGCAAACAGCTGACTTGTACAGCTTCAAGTTGGAAAAGTGAATGAATTCTAAAATATGTGACCCCAGAATATACATGTGTGATAACCTATGAGCAAGCGAGTTATGTTCACCTGAAATATGCAGCAGTCATCACTGAAGATACCCATGCAGCTGAAAAGCTGCTTACTGCAGCAGCACAGTGTAGCTTTAAAATATTGTGCTCTTTGGAATAGCACTAAATCTGGCAGTCGTTATATTGATCGTATAATGCAGCTGGGAAATGTGGTAAGATATATCACCTCAGCTTGGAGTTATACATAGGAGTTTCCAGTGTGTAAAAAAAATTCTTTTTTCCAGGTTTCTCCCTTCCCCGACGTACTTGAGTGCTGTCTTGTTGTGCTTCACATGAGTGTCCAGCACCATGAAGTAGTTCCAGAATTACAGGAGAAGTCATTAGAACTACTTAGAAAATACAAAGGAACTCACATTTGTAAGGACGAAATATGTCTCATTCTAGAATGGATGAACAAGATACTTCTACATAGTCATGCCGGACCGTGAAAGCTTTCTGAAATAATGTGCAGAAAGAAAACCCAACCTACCAGAAGTAGGTTTTTTCTATTTTTTTTCTAGTGCTGTCAACTTATTTTCTATTTTGAGGCAATACTCTGTGGAAGGATTCTCTAATGTACATTCTGTAACGTACATAGTTTCTATGAACTTTCTGTGCACGACAATTGACCAATAAATAGTATATGTTCTAAAAATGAAATTTATTTTTTCATAACTGCTTTCATAAGCAAATTTTGCAAAGATTTGAGGATGGATGCTGCCTACTGCACGAAGGGACCTGCAAGGGCACCTTTAAAAAATGCTAGTATGGATGATACAAAGCACAGTTGACCGCTCATCATTGCAACCTTGTGAAGGTATCTTACACCAAAAGTAGGATGGGGAATAAAGAAAAAAACCGTGCATGGATGGTGCTAATTATAGTATGCGTATCAATTAATCTTGAGTATAAGGTAAGGCAAGATATTCTAGACCTCCCCTCAGTATACCATTTTCTGTAAGTACAGTGGTACCTTGGTTCTCGAACTCAATCCATTATGGAAGTCTCTTCGACTTCCAAAACATTCACAAACCAGGGCGCGGCTGACTGGCCCCGGAAACAATGCCGACAGCCAAAATGGATGTTTGGCTTCCAAAAAATGTTTGCAAACCGGAACACTTCTGGGTTTGTGGCATTCAGGTACCACTGTACATTATATTTGCCACAAGTCTTAGGAGATCTAAGGAGACAGAAGCCACTAGCTGAGGGTGGGGTGAAAAACAGCAGCCTTTTAAAACCCCCAAAGATCCCAAAAACTCGCTTGATATCACTCATTGGCTAAAACTACTGAAAGGCGGGGGGCTAGCTTATCTCACAGAAATCAGTTGGCGGATTAAGGCATGCTGCCAGCTTTGCTTTGTAGCTTTTGATCCAGGAGACCTTTTTAAAACACAATTTCAAAAGAAGTGTGGAAAAAGTCAGAAAGTCTCATGCCTTAAGAAAATTCTTTATTTTACAAAATTAAGAACCAATCATATATACATGAGCATTTAACTGCAACCAGTGAATACTTTTACATAATGGGGAGTTATTAAGCTTGTTAAAAATACCACACTATCAGGATTTTTTCTCTCCCTCAAACAGATTTTGGTTTTCAAGATTGTATGAAATTTGCTATTAAATGCACTTTTAGTCTGTAACCATTTAACAATTTTGGGTTGCTCTTTAAAGTACTATAAAAGGGACATCTAAAAGCTGAACTAGCCTTCATTGGTAGGTACGTGTGATTTTATCCATTTACTCAACAACTTGGTAGAAGGGTAACTTGGAATTAATTTTCGGTCCACATTGTTAGTGTAGTCTCAATCATGCAGGCAGTTTTGATTCTATGGTAGTTAAGATGAAGCATACTGCTATATGACACACGGCCCGGCAATCTAAAAGGAGAAGCTAGCTATAATACAAGCCAGCACAACCCTTACGGCTGCTACTAAGATGTAAGCATCTCATGCATTATGTCTCCACCACCAGGGCTGAATGGATCACTTTCACAGAATTACTTACACAAAAGATAAAAGCTAGCAGAGGGCTTAGGAACACATCACCCTCACAGAGAGCAAAAAAAGGTTTAAAATAAGCTTTCAAAAGCTAAATCTGCAAGTGCATGAGAGAACTGCAGCACTGCTGAAAGTTCTGAAATGACCTGCGCCTTGCAAATTCAGCAAGTTTTAAAAGAAAACAGAGGTATATACACTGTAGTTTGTATCTGTTTTTACTTATGAGCATGACACTCTACCAGCCATTATGAAACTGCTGATTAGAATCAGCCAAGATTCATAGCAAAGATGCCTTTTGCCCTCTGTAAAAACGCTAGTTCTTCTGCCATGTGTTTGAGATGTAACACTTTAAAGGAGGAAGCTTGCCCCATGGACCCATGTTCTGTTGAACAGCATTCTGTTGTCACTGCTGCAAATTGTTGATAATAGCCAGAATACTCATTTTCTCTTGAGCTGCTTCTACATCTTCACTCTGTTTCTGAGCCACTCCCGTACCAAGGCCATAGAGTCTCCCACAGTACTTTGCATCATCAATTGTGTCCTCAAAGAACAACTGCAAAACAGAAAAAAATACACGTCACAAGTTGTTTCATATGACTAACCAACTGCAGAAACCATGGAAAGGGAAACTCTGTCTAGTGAAAGGAAAGCTGGAGATACCAAGGTGGTTAGAATTTGCTGGCAAGCTACTGTACACTCTCACGATTTGGTAGGAGACAAGACACGCCTACCTCTTTCATTCTGAAGAATGCCATCCCAGTGAGTAGCGAGTCTGATCCAGCTTGGTGCTGCCGTCCAATCCGCTGTAAATCCAGCTGGTCAGCAACTTCCTGAAGGCCTCCCTGCAAGAGAGAAGAAATCAGACCTAATCCACCTCACTTCTTGTCTTCTCTGCCTATGACAATTAGAGAGCTCACAGCATTTTACAAGAATTTCAAATCGAAGGCCAAGGGTTAGACTTGTATTTATTAATAAGGTTAACCTTGGACAAGAATTTATAGTTACTATACCAGCAAGCTTTAGAAACTACAGTACAAACACAGAGCTATCAAACAAGTTCAATTTTGCTATCGGCATATCTTAATACACGCCTCAGGATTGGCATTTGCCTCCAAACTCAATTTGATCAACCCATGAGTCATAAATTTAAGTGAACAGTAATAAAAGTGCAGTTCACAAAATGTAAAACAAAACAAAAAAATTCTAGGTTGCCAGAGGCCAGTCGCGAACTTCTTTCAGAGTACCACATCAGATCACAGGAAGACTCCCTGTAACACTGGTGTGAAAACAGCTTGGTGAATGAGGCATATGTGCATGATTACTCACACAGAGCAAGGATCGAGTGCACACTTCTGCCATTTGTATTGAACGACACCATGGTACAGTAGGTTGCCACTCACACAATGGTTGTTTATTGCAAGGAGTATGTGACACTGGTCATCAAATAGTAGGCCAGTAGCAGGGAACCATTTTTCTGTGGGCCATATTAACAGTGGCTGAGGCTGAGTCAGTGTCAGCTCTTTTTCTCCATCATTGTTTTCCACACCCTATACCCATCTCTAAGAAAGCATAAAGGCACCTTGGTTTTATCTGCTTTCAGCTGTCCCTAACCCCCAGTCTCTCTTTCTGTCCCTTCTTCAGCTCTATTCAACCCTCCATTGCAGTTACCAGCCCACACTCCCTCTCAATGCAAGGAAGATTCCCACACACACCCCTCATCTTGGCAAAGCTCATCTGCTCTGCTATCAGGGAGATTTGGTAGTCTGGTTAATAGGAAGGAAGTGATGGAACACTGTGAAGAATTCTTATCTCATTATACATGACAAAGCCATTTTTCACCTTCTCACCCCTTGCTTTTTCCTGTAAGACCTATTGCAGTCGTTAAGAGTCGTCAACAGGCTCTTCACAGCTATCTGCCAATCACCCATTCCCACCACCCTTCTGAGTAATACCCCTCCCCACCTTCTCACTATATAGAAGGATCTGGCAACTTCTGTTTCAAATTTTGCAATTACAGTAAAATCAAGTACTGTACCTTCAGGTTTTTGCAGCTCTTCATGAGGTACTTAACGTCATATATAGATGGAAAGAAAAGGTTCAAGATATGAAAGAACTCATGTTCTTCTTCTGGAAGCCTTGAATCTGTCAGAAGTTTTACCATATAACCGAAGTCATAGCCACTGAGGAAGGAATTATGCAAAGACAGATCAACCAATGGTTTAAATGCATTATTTTCAAACCTGGTTGGTACTACTAAAATGCTGTTACTAGGAGATATCCTAGAAGCAGTTACTAAAAAGCACCTTGAAGCCAAGGTTATCATTATTATCAACATTAATTAACAGTACATGCTGAACGCTCAACTACTGCAGATTTCTGGCAGGGAAAGAACATTTCCCAAATAGGGTCTTTTTGGAATTCATAGTGAATCATGTACTTAATTTAATCAACCAGCAAGCACTTGAGTGCTGGTAGTTCTGAAAACTAAAAACAAGACAATGCTTCACAGAATTGTAGCATTGGAAGGACTCCAAGGGTCATCTAGTCAACCCCCTACAATGAAGGCATTGTTCTGCAGGGGGACGACTAATAAGCTTATATTTATTTGCAAAGGGCACAGAACAGAGATGCAGAAGACTACACTGTGGAGTCTTACTTTAGCACAAAGAATTTCATCACCTTTCCCATCTCTCATAATTACCTCACTCAATAACCCGTTCAAGTTAAGGGGACTTAAGCAGAAGGGGAGGACGGAAAGCACTTGCTCCCAGCTTCTTTGTCAAAGGCCCCCAACTTAAGTTTTATGGGATATGCAAACTCTACAATCAAGCATAAATTTTTCACAACATAACGTAAAAGTGGCTAAATGTTAGAAGTGAAATGCTATTTGACAAACCTGTGAAATGAAAGCCACTTGACATTGTCACAGAGCACCACACCAGAGGTCATAAGTAGTTCAGCAAAATGCAAGGTATCAATCCCTTCTTCTTCATGCTTCTGAAACTGCAGTCCAGAGCTTGCAAGAAGGTCTATTGAATCTTGAGAATACATATCTTCCCTAGTGAGAAGAGCAAATAAATGTTATAGATCAGGTCTTCACTGTGCCTAAATGAATCAATGGAACTTTTATAATATTTATTTATAACCCTCCTTTTCTCCCAATGAGGCTCAAGACAGATTACAGATAAAAACAAAAACCACTAAAAACACAGGAAAAAAACCAATCATTTAAAAGCAATTAAATATTAATAGAATTAAAACTATATACATATATAAAATCAGTATAAAACATGGAAATTATTACAACAGAAACAGCACGACAGTAGCCCTTTCATTAAAAGAAGTCAATTCCCAAAAGCGTCTTGGAGCAAGAAAGTCTTAAACCCACCCCAACCCTGCTTCAGAAGGACAGCAAGAAGGGAGCCAGTCTTGCTTCTCTAGGGAAGGCGTTCCAAAGTCTGCGAGGAGCCACCAAGAAGGCCCTCTCCCATGGCTCCACACAGCATGCCTGTGAGGGTGATGGGCCTCCCCCTAAGATATCAAAACCCAGGCAGGCTTGTATGAGGAGCAGCTGCTATCCCTGTGCAAAGTGAGAGCACACTTCCAGACTCTCCAGCATAAACTCCTCACTGGGGAATGAGAAAGGAAAGTCCACAAAGAAATAGGAGATTGGGAGTGTGTAAGTACAAAGGCCCCAGAACATTTGAGTAAATGCAGGGCCACTATGTGTACTTTTACCATGAAAAATGCCAGCTTCTTGCCATATACTTGGGGTAAAAAAATGGAAGGCATTTTTGTTTTGACAATATTTTCCAGCTGGATAAAAAAGTATCTCCTTTAGGTTTAAAAACAATAAACATTTGCCTTGAATTGTTTTTTGTGCTGCTTGTATGGCATATTTGCAAACTACCATGAGAAGCATGTAAAAGGCAATTCGTAAATTAAAAAGTTATAATGATACTTACAAGAAATACTTTTTCCTGATTAGGGTGATGGGCCTGCTAAAGACTTAAAGCCCGAACAATTTGGCAATAATCCTAGGTTTAAAAGTGATTTTTAGTAACATTTTGACAAAAAACCCATCGTTCTGTGCTGGCACATTGATTTGAAACATAACCCCTTCATATTGAGATGGGATTTTTTCCTAGCTGGCAAGCAGCTCTTCCTCCTATGTGGGAACAACCTTTCAGAGAAAAACTGATTCACACATTCCCCAACTTTGAAGACTTACGTAAGATTGAACTTGAAGTTAAACTGCCATGTGTTGATCCCAGCAGGGTATTCGCCTTTCTCATTTGTGAAGGTCAGGCCTAGCTGGATGATTTTCAGCAGATCAACATTGCATCGGAGCAACTGATACTGATAGTCTATAGAGCTGCGAAATTCACCTATTGGTCGAACAACCACCCCAGGAAACTCTGTGTCCTAGAAAAACAAAGAGAAGTCCAACCCAAACCTTGTAAGTTCTATTCACAGATATAACACACACCAATGCAATAAACACCACAGACTATCTCCTGAATTCTGCACTTGCCGGCTTCCTGGCATCAGCGTCACGAAAAGTTAATTAAGCATGCATAAAATAATGCCTATAGCCAACTGCAGTTTCTCTTTTTGTGGCCCTTTTCCTTCTTTGGTGAAACATCTGCCCCCCCCCCAGCCATTCTAAAATGGGAGATAGTGAGAGAATGCCTGCAGCACTACAACTGCATAGCCACTCCTCCCCCTGGATACAGAGGCACATGGTGATTCAGATGCCCTTGGCAGCTGTTTTTCCAGCCTGTTGCAGGCACTATCTGTGCACTATCTGCAAAGTGAATCCTTCATGTGCCATTGCCCCTGAATTCAACGGAAGGAGTAGAGATACAAGGTGACTGGGAGGGACAAGGGAATGAAGGACAACAGGAATGCAACAACAACAAAAAAAGGTTTTCTTCGCCTACAATTTAAACAATTTAAATTTAAACATTACCAAACTTAAAACCATGGAGAGACCTGGTCTGAACAAAGACATTGGATTCTTATCTCATTATACATGACAAAGCCATTTTTCACCTTCTCACCCCTTGCTTTTTCCTGTAAGACCTATTGCAGTCGTTAAGAGTCGTCAACAGGCTCATCACAGCTATCTGCCACCACCCATTCCCACCACCCTTCTGAGTAATACCCCTCCCCACCTTCTCACTATATAGAAGGATCTGGCAACTTAACCTCATTGCAAAAGGAACTTTGTACTTGCTTATAGCTTCATCCCCTACAGCCCAAACCAATGAAGCTAGGCATTTGCTCATCTGATATCTCAATCTGCATTAAGGACACTGAAAATCCTCCTAAATTTCATCAGGTGTTATATCACATCTACCAATTAGCTGAACACACTAATTTAAGCTATAATAACTCATTTGTCTACATATAAATCCTATATTTAGAAAGCTGAATACTGGAAGACATATTTACCATTGCGATGTAGCTGTAACTAAGAACTATTTCCCGAATTTTTCTCATTTCCTCTTCTAGATTATTTGCCCATACTTCGCAGATCACCTGACTGTTTTCTGCAAGTGCCGCTGGCATCCTGAGGGATTTGCACCACAATCACAAGAGCAGGGTGGGAGCGCCAAGATGTCAAGATAAACCACCCTAAATATGTAGGGAAAATGACAAGTGCTTATTCCAGCAAGATATTCATTTCAGAGAAAAACAGGGAGAAAAACATCAGGGACAGGGAGTCCAATCCTATACATGGTTACTTAGAAATAAGTCACAGATGGCAGAGTTCCACTCAAGACTTCCCCTTTCTCTCCCTGCATACCCTCAAAATCAGCTCTAGGGGCTCTCCCCAACCCCCAGATCAGATTCTGAGGGGAAACAATAGCAAAGCTGTAGCCACTGTCTGGTGAGCAAGGTTATCAGTGGTTTATTACAGTATTTTGTATCTTCCTTAAGGGTATAAACACTAAAACGATTGCATTTTCTACATTTGTGTTTTGCTGTTTCGAAACAGGCGTTTGTGTAATTCTTATACTGACTGGAAGACAGATCCGCTTTCTCCAGCAACACCCCAGAGACTATGCATAAGGCTTGTGCCCTGGATCCTTGTAGACTGCAGCAACTAGAGACATACAGGACATACTCCTTCAAGGCTCCATATATTGGCCACAGGATGTTCTTTTTGAGCAGGCATTGTACACAATTCTGCCACAGCATGCACATTTTCCAGTGCATCTTGGATATTACAATTTAAATAGATCCATTCCACACAATGCAGGAATTGGGCCTTGTTGTGGCACTTACCCTTTGAAATTTCCTCCTCTTGAATATTAAACAAGTCTTCAGTAGTCTTTTCAGTGACTACTGAAGACCTTCTTTCAACAGCCTTTTTAAGTTGAGATCTTTTCCAGTCTGATTTTGTGCATATCAGAACTGTTGTTAAGATATTTTTGAAGATATTTTTGCTGTTTTGCCTCTTGTTGTTTGCTGCCCAGGTTCCTCTGGAATGAAGGATACGATATAAAATTAGTAAATAAATATGCATCTTGACCAGAGAATGTTAAGATATGCACATTCCTAAAAGACTGGTGTTTTAAAAAAAGAAATTCAAAATGCACAAGGCATGCATTGCTGCTTCTGCCTCCTGAAAAAGTCCATTGAAAATCACTCTTATTTCTTCCCATGCAAAGGCAAAAGGCAAAGAACTTGGGAGAAGAATATTTATTTTGGGTTCACAGAACAGGGTTATTCAATGTGGCCAAGTTTGTGGGTGGCACCAATTTCTTTTACAGTAGTGAACACCAAAACAGATCACAAAGCATTTCAAAAGGATCTTTCTGAATGGAGTGAAACAGCAACATAGGAATTGGCCTCCACAGTCACTTATGAACTCACTATTAAGACCATATTCATGGAAGACAATCTTACTCAGCTACAAGTGATCGCCAAAGAAGGAGGCGGCAAATGAAGTTGTTAAGAGTAGTATGATGAACTTTGGTGCAAAAAATATCAATTTCATATATATACCAATGGAGGCTGAACTGGTAATAACTACCCAGGAAAAAAATATTTCCATTTAGAAAAAGAAAGATGAAACATAATACAGGTTTATAAAAACTAAACACAGTATAGAGAAATCAGAAATAAAAACACATTTTTCCCTCTCTTGTAATACAGTAACAGAATGTTAAACTATGGAATTCACTACCACAAAATTGGTGACGATATTTACTTCCAGTCTCAAGATCTAGTAGTAACTTGGCTTCCTCTCTTATGGTGCTATATTTCACACTATTTTGTCTAACCTTTTGACTATGAAAACTTTAGGCTTCTCAGAATTGCTTGTTGTGAAACAAGGATTTTGTTTTAAGCCTGCTGCTCTGAGTGTTCCTAAACACAACCAAGTGAACATTCTTTTCACTATTTTATATGAATCTGCCAGAATCTTTTTCTAAACCCAAGTAACCTTCAGTAAAATTATCTGCCCTAAAAACCATGCCATTATTCTGAACATTCTTCTTGCATTTCCTTATTTATATTTGCTTTTCAGAGTAGCAGTAACAGTACTAAAAATGCATAAAAATCAACAGGATTTTTGCCTCACAAGTTTGAGAAGAACAATCTTTGCCTTCCTACAGATGCTTCAAACTGTGCTGTTTCCAAAATATTCTCTCTATGAAACCCAAGTTATATCTTAGATATTAAGAACTTTCATTATGTATAATCATTTTTAACCCAACAGTCTTTAAAGAAAACCTCATGTAACAATCTCAAAATTCTTAAACTATGTCCACTAGTTCCAAGTATATTATTATATTTGTTAATTACGCTTCACCACGACACTCCAGAGTGTTACATCTAAAATAGGCAATACAATACTGTACAGTACATCATTTTAATCAGACTGTTCCGCCTCACCCAAACAGCAGGTAATACTGTTTACTGATCAATCTACTTCACATTCTGCTTTCAGTCAGTTATACAAATCCAAAAAAGCAGGATTTCCAAATTATTCCAAATCATCCCTCAAACCCCTTTAACAAGGCAAACCACCCAGACATTTCTTTGCCAGAATTAGCTTCCTATGCTCCACCCCAGAAGTTAAGGAATATCTGTATTTTCTTGCAGCCTTTGCTCTCCCTCTTTGGTTTTCTCCTTGCCCTGGAAGCTTCCACCCCTCCAAGCATCACCCGCATCCAACACCCTCCTCCATTCGTTCACCAGTACTTTTCGGCTACTGTCTCAACTCCCCCGAGCGGGAATACAGACTGGAGTAAAAAAAAATACCAATTTTCTGCTTAAATGCGAGGCCTCCTTCGATCTCCGTAACAGGGAAGGAGGCCGGGGGTTAGAAATGTAAGGAAACAAGGACGAAGAAACAAATCGGCTTAATAAAGAGCACAATATTCTTACACGCAAGAGAGTCTTTTGTCGCGACGAAATCTAGACCGACCTGGACTATGTGACTTCGCAGCAGAAGCCTCTCTCGTCCCTGATCCCTTCCAACAGAGAGGGAATATTCTCTCTCACGAAAGAAGCATTTGCAGGACAACTTGCGCGCGTGTGTGTTTCTCCGCCCGCCCCCCGCGATGCAAGAAAAACCTCTCCGCGCGGAAGTTTAGGCCCTCGCTTCTACGTGCCTTGCGCGGAAGGAGGAGGAGGAAACGACGACGCCACAAACCTCTGAGGTGCTGGAGCCCCTGCTCTGCCTTCCCCACCTTGGGAGCTACGCAAGCGAGAACCGAGGGTTTGAAAAAAACACCACCCACAACCAGGAAATCCGGTCAGCAAACAAAGGAGCTTTCCCGCCCGAGACCCTCCAGAGGCTCCTCCCCCTCCCCGCCCTCTCGACCCCCAACCTCTCCTCGCCTGGCCTAAGGCCTAAATGCGAGCCCAACGCCTCACCAGGAGCGCGGGGAAACCGAGCGCCGGGCCGTTGCTCCTTTCCGCCGCCTTGGTCTTCCTCTGGTGGGGTCCCTTCTAGGCTACCGATTTTCCATCGCTCGATGGTTTGCTGAGCTGGGCGTCTTTTTCTCTCTATCGCTCTGTTTTTCTCCCTACACGCATGCGCTCTAAGCGAGCCTTTCTGGGGCAGGAAGCATCCGGCTTTCCGTAAGAGACGCCGGAAAGAGGAAAGAGAGTGTTCACTTTTGCACGTGAACACTGCCTGCAGCGGCTCCTCCTCCCCGCTGTGTTCCAACTGCGCCTGCGCCTGGGAGGCGTTGGGTAAACCCAATGAGCAACGCGTGTCCTGTCGAAAGGGATGGCTGAGTTTTTTGTTTTATGCGTTATGGAGCAGGACTCAACGGCGGCAGAGCCCGCCCAGAAAGGAGGAGAGGCAGCTATGAAAGCGATCGAGCTGTTTTGTTTTGATTCTGGCAAACTCTGCTTCAGCAGTTGATGCAGCAATCCGAAAAGCACCCTGGTTTGGGAATAATAATAAGCCCCCTTGAACCCCGTGCGATTCATTCCCATAAGATTTATTCCCGAGTGAGAATGCATGCTAATGCGCCATGACAGTAATGTTAAGCACACTTGAGACCTGGTTCTGGACTTTGAAGTAAATCCATTTCAGGTCACTGGGAGTCATTCCCAAGTAATTGCATTACAGTCTTTAACCTGATACGGAAGGGGGGGCATGTCTTCTTCACCTTCTTCTTCGCTACAATATATCAATTTCTTTCCAATTGTCAATGTCAAAAGGGACTAAAATCTATAAAATTCATAGAAAATCAACGTGCCAATTTGCTCAATTTCTCTAGGACTCCATCACACCTCCCCTGTCCTCCATAATCCCTCAAACAAGGTGTCAAGACCCTAATCCTGTCAAATCACTCTGCCTCCAGGAAATGCCAGTACATGGACCATTGTCTTCTCATCAGGATGTGCTTATCTGCGCATATCTCCAGCTCTGCATATTCCCCCCTCCCTCCTCCATATGTTAATCCTGTGTAACCCAACCTCTTCTTAATGTATTCATGATGTAATCTGTGTAACCCAACCTCTCTTTAATGTATTCATGATGTAACTGGGATGTATTTTGCACTGTATTCTGGGACATGGAGGGAAGTTTCAAAAGTTTATGTCACCCCTTTCTTGCGGTTCAATCTCGCCTTGAACCTGTTGCGCAATAAACGTGGATCTTCTGCAGCTTGCTCCTGTCTCCGGCTGAGCTCATTTTCCTCCGCAGGGACTAAGTCCGACGAGCTGGGTGGCTGAGCAGCCTCGCACCCAGATTTTTACCGTAACAGATGGCGCCCAACGTGGGGCTTTGCGGTTCTCCTGTGTTGCTGACCAGGGGCCCTGAAATCTTCAGCCGGCACCGGGCCATTTTGCCTGGGAAGATCCTTTGGACCCCCGGCCATCTTCCGGGCGGTAATCAAAGCCCCAGGAGTTCAGCCGGGGAGCAAAGAGGGATCCAGCCGGCTTATTCGTCGATCCCGGGATCATCATAGAAGACACGTGAGTATAAGGAAAAGGAAAAATCCAGTGCACTGGTGGGAAGGGGGTGGAAGTCTCCTGGCAACTGAATTCTCTGCCCTCCTCTCTATCGCTCCTTCTTGCCTTTCTCTTGGTCCGGTTAGTGAGAGAGACCGTGGACCGCTGCTCGACCCGAAAGGGGGGTTCTGAGCTCTATCTCTTAACTCTTAAACCCTCCAGCCAGCCGCACCAATTGGGAGCCCGAAAGTAAGACGGAGAGAGCCGACTTGAAAGACAGCCGACTCTCCGCAACGGGCATCTCAGTTGAAAGCAAGGGGTTGGAGCTCTCTTTCCGAACTTCCCTAGCGCCCGGCAAGGGGGCAGGAAGGGGTCTGGCTTTCTGTCTCAATCCCAGCCGCACTGGTCGGTGCCACGTAACACGTGTATCGTGCGTGAGCCCGCTTCCAAAAGCAAGGGGGATTTTCGGTTCAAAACTCTATCCAGGGATCACCCGATCTGGCACCGCACGGCGCGGGCGTTCAGTAGGGCCCCTTTTCCTGAGATTGTGACGATAGGTAGGAGGTTGCCAGGAGGGATAGCCCATGAGGAATTGGGCGGGATCGGCAGAGTGGAAAGGAACCCCAGGTTATTAAATAGGAAATAGGAAAGGAATAGAAAAAGGAACCAAGTGGGTGGAGCTCGTTAAACCGTTAGGAAGTTGCCAAGCAACAAGGAAAAGGAAAACCCTAAATAGCCCCCTGTACAAGTTACCCAAATCCTAATCAACCCCTCTCTTTCTCCCTTCTCTATCCCAGACACCCCCCCCAAAAAAAGAAAAACAACAAAAAAGCAACAGCAGCAATGCATGCATATATAAAGGGGTACCCAGTCAACCAAGCGTTGTGAGCCCTGCCAGTTTGATTAACTGGTGGTGTGTTTGAAGAGGCAAGGAAGCTCATAAAACCATGTGGGACCTTCCTACTAATTTCACTTAATGAAGCCAAAGGAAGCGGCCCAACTCCTTGCGATAACCAACTAAAGAATGAGAATACATATGTTTACATATTGTCTGTTATGTGTGTTGTCTGTTAATACATATATGAGAATATGTATGTTTACATGTTGTCTGTTATGTGTGTTGTCTGTTCCTTCTGTCTCTGACAGACTGCCTTTCTTAAGTGTGCATAGTTTAAACTACAAGCTTGCTTCAAAATTTAAATCTAGGGAAGCCATGCTGGACCTTATCAATCTTAAAACAGAAAAAAAAACAAAAACACGGGCGAGGGCATGGATGAGATGGAGTTCACAGAGGCTGAGAGCAACATGAACGACCTGGTGTCCGAGTACCAGCAGTACCAAGACGCCACGGCGGAGGAAGAGGAGGATTTCGGCGAAGAGGCCGAGGAGGAAGCTTGAGGCGAGTCTGCTGGCAGTTCGGGAAACAAAACAGAAAAGTCAATAAATCCGCACAAAAATAAAAATTGAAAAACAGAAAAAAACAAAAACAAAATGAGAATGAAGGGTGCAAATGTTTGTTATTTGAGAGAGGCTCCAAAGAGTCTTCCTCCGAGTAGCTTAAGTGAGGAGTATGATTTTAAGTTGATGGTAGATAATGTTATGTTGCAACCTTTGAGTTTGTGATTCTACATCCGTGTTCCAGTCCTTTTTCCAGTATTTTGAAATGTGCTGTGAAGAAACTAATGTTTCTGCTGCAAAAGCCTAGTTGAGCCAACTGCTCTCTCAAGCTAAAATGCAGTGTATGTATTTCATTAAGCACATGCCTATGAAAATAGGTGTTCCTTCTAAGAAAATTGTTAATAAAAGGTAGAAGCTTTGATAGACAACAATTGTCTATCTATAGAGTCCAGTCCTGATATCAGTCTCTAAGATCAGCCAGGGTTTCCTGGCTTCTTATTGGAAAATGCCTCCCCCACTTGTTTCAGTCTCTTTCAGGTTCTCCCCCCCCCCCTTCTTACTTCTGTGCCAAATGAATTTACTCCTGAGCAAGCTTCCTTCAACAAGGGAGGGCGGCACATTCTTTGCTAAAAGTACCCGACATCTCACTTTCCTATGTATCGTTATTATTATTTTTTAAAAGTCTTAATTAGGCGTACTATTCCTATGCAAGTTCAGAAACATTATTAACTTTTGTATCCCTTTTAAATCAAATCCAGGACATCATTTCTGTAGGAACTTGCACTCTTAGTCTAAGGAAGTAAACTCTCACTCAAACTAGCTTCAAGATCTGCTAAAAGGGTTCTGTATAAAGCTGGGTACTTTTATTTTCCTCTTCCTTAGTACATGATAGGAGCATTGATTGTGCTCTCTTCCCCAGTAGTGCCTGTGTACATAAGTATGTGTGTGTCTCTTTGGTAGTACAAATCTTGCTGCGAAATCTTGCTGTGAACCCTATATTTTGGAGGGTTGGACTAGATGACCCCAGGGTCCCTTTCAACTCTCCCAATTTGTGGCTGTGTGGAAGGACATGTGTCCGCAAGCATTGGAGGGTAATTCTTAAATTCTGGTGTGGTGATGGAGTTGAAATTCAGCCTAGCTTTGCTCTTTAGTTTTAAAAGGTGAGAGGTGAAGCTGTGATGTTTTGAAGCACAACTGGTAATATCAAGCATTTGAGTGATTACAGTGTTTATCATTTTGTCTACTATTTAAAAATCAGACTTCAAAGTCAATTCAAAGTTTAAGCACATACAAATACATATGGGCCTTGACCAATCCTGTAAATAAAGGGCAGGAAAAAATTTTTGTCTGCAAATGGTAAGGCTGAAATGTTAAAAAAAATCCTATGAATTCTGACTCTCTGGCCATTTTTTCCCATATATAAGGGCGTGGCATTGTTCCGCGAATGACCAGAGGGAAATCACACAAAATGATAGCCCTTTCCTGTAAATAAAGGAAGGAAACATGATCCCTTAGAAAATTTCTAGCTTTGGTAAATGCTTGAATTGCGGAGTTTCTTGTTTTGTTTTAAATCTAACCCTATTTTTAAAAATCTACTCCTTACCCTTCATTTCCTTGATTCAAATGGTAATTTAGCCAAAAGATTCAACATTTTCAATAGTATAAAAGGTTTGCTGAGACATGAACTCTGCACATGCACAGAGGCTAGATCAGCTAAAAAAAGGAAAAGAAAAAGAGAGAGGAAGGAGAGGGGAGAGGAGGTTTGGAGAGCTTGGGCTGCAGGGAGAAACATCCAAATTTCCTTATGTAAAACTTGGAACCATTGAGGGAAATCACCCTTAATGTGTCCTTTGCTCCAGGGGCTACGTAAGACAAAAGAGTTAAGTACTGGACCGTCAAAGTCAGGGGGTTGCCAAGTTTCAAATCTTAACCTGCCAAATTCTTTTCATAGGTAAATATCAAAGCATTCCCCCCCCCCTCAATGGGATGTAAATCACAGACTTTGTTTGTGTGTATTTTAGGAACAGCATTTCCTGACAGGCTTCTCACATGAAATAATTTTCCCTTTTAACAGGATATGTGAACCCCGATAACAAAGTGTTTGTCCCTTCTTTTCTCCCACAGCAACTTTCTTTCTGTTCTGTAAAACAAGTCTGAATCCCTGCTATATTAGTGACTTCCATCTCTTTGCGGCTTTGACACTTTAAGTTACAAGTAATTAAGTTACAAGTTTTCATTTATTTATGTCTATGAAATTAATTGAAGCACAACCAAACATTGTTTGTGGAATGGTATTTGTTTACCTTTTGCCTGAGCATTTCTTATTAATTCTGTCATTTTGGCTAGTTCAAGGTACTTACACAACCTTAAATTGCCATTCATTTTCTTGGTATTAAGTCATTTCCCAGTATTTTGCTATTAACATCCTAGCCGATATTGTCACATCAAGAAACACTCTTTTATTTTCATTGTTACTTCAGATTTCTTAAAATTGTGTGTCTTAGCATTTATTTATGGTTCCTCATAGGTCATTGTGTGTGTGTGTGTGTGTGTGTGTGTGTGTTTTATTATTATTTTAACCTTGTATTTTTTTTTACAGTTCTCTTTCTCTACATATGGAGTAATTTTTTATTTAATAATATGGGAGGGAGACGATAAAAACCAAAGTGAAGGAAAGCAAACAAACTTAGCAGATAATAACAGTAATTATATGGAAATGTGATAATAATATTGAAATGAATAAAATGCTTAATCCGCTAAGATTTTTATTATTTGCAGCTTCCCACGGAAACTGAAGGACATCCTTTTTGCCTTTCTCCCCTTCCCTTTTCTAACTCTGTCTTTTAAGTCCCCAAAACCCTGCCCCTTACAGGATATCACTTCTACAAATGTGTTACTACAGATCCAATTAAAAGCTTCGCCACCACAAGACCTGCAACAACAACAGACACCAAAGTTTTCAAAGTGGCCACAGCTATCTCTTTCAAAGGATATAGACTGCCGGGGGAGTGGGCCTGACAAAGGGGGGAGGAGTTGAATTGCAAGGACATTTTCTCACTTTTGAACCTCAAGACTGTGCTCTGGCATTGAGAAGATACATGCGTAAAAATATCACAATTGTCTCAAGATATGCAACTGATACTTAATTAGTTTGTTTTGTATTATGTGTTATTACGTAGGAATGTTGAAATGTGTCTGACAGTGTGTTATTTCCACAAATGGGGGGGGCTATTTTTGTGGCTATTTTTGTGTGTAATTGTTTTTATGTTTAATGTCTTATTCCTTACACCCCAGTGGAGGATTCTCATACATTTTATGCCTTTTAACAGATCAGGCTATTATGTAGTCCAATGTTTAGAATTAGATAAATTTATAACCACATTTCGTTGTTTCACCTGGCACTCTGCCAACTTCCCTAACCATTTTAAAATGTGCTAAAACTCACTTTACCAAGGAGGAGCTTCAGGAAGGTGTATATGCTTTGGTTTAGCAGGAATAATCCCTTATAGAGTTAAATTGACTTATTTGGACAAGTGCCCCTTAAGAGTGGTTTTGCTTTAACAGATTGGTTTGAAAAGTTGAGAACCATGGGGCAAGATAAATTCAAATTGGACTCAGTTTGAATTGGGCAAGTGTATCCAGGCTGCAATTAGCTTTTTGGTCCTTAAAGTGCAAGTGAGCAACTTCCCATGACTGCAAGACCAGAGCCTATAATAATAAAATCCCATAGAATGGCCAAGGCAAGGACATTTCTCTTATGACGTGTCCAAACCTGTGCCAGCTGTGGTGAGTGCCAGGCAACATGGTTAATATGAAAGCCCTAAGTGGATTCACCAGGGATTGCCACTACTGTGCCACTATGCCAGTGTGAGACCACAGAAGAGCTACCTTCGCACCTGAGAACACAAAAACGGTGGAGCTAAAAAAAACTAAACTGCATTTTTTTTTCCAGTCAGTAGTGGACCTTCCTGCTAAATGTAAAGCATAGACCACTATTGAACAAAATACAACAGGTGTTCTTTTATGTGATATCCTATATCCAGCTATCTGCACTACTATACTTGCAAATGACCTTAAGAGGCATGGCTTGCAAGTCCCCTTCAGGTTTGCACAAACCCACACATCTGGTACGGTGGATACCAAGTTATTATTTAGTGCATATCTATATAACATACACGTACATTGTATTGGTCCGTGTTGCTCCCTCCTTTGCTGCCCTGCTCAACCCACCTCTTTTTCCATTAGAGCCAATTCCCACTCACAGGGCACCCCTACCTTCACCGAGATTTAGGGTGCGGAGAAAAGATTTGCAAGTTCTTACAGAACTTTAATGCAAATCTATCTCCGAATGGGGGACTGATACGGAAGGGGGGGGCATGTCTTCTTCACCTTCTTCTTCGCTACAATATATCAATTTCTTTCCAATTGTCAATGTCAAAAGGGACTAAAATCTATAAAATTCATAGAAAATCAACGTGCCAATTTGCTCAATTTCTCTAGGACTCCATCACACCTCCCCTGTCCTCCATAATCCCTCAAACAAGGTGTCAAGACCCTAATCCTGTCAAATCACTCTGCCTCCAGGAAATGCCAGTACATGGACCATTGTCTTCTCATCAGGATGTGCTTATCTGCGCATATCTCCAGCTCTGCATATTCCCCCCTCCCTCCTCCATATGTTAATCCTGTGTAACCCAACCTCTTCTTAATGTATTCATGATGTAATCTGTGTAACCCAACCTCTCTTTAATGTATTCATGATGTAACTGGGATGTATTTTGCACTGTATTCTGGGACATGGAGGGAAGTTTCAAAAGTTTATGTCACCCCTTTCTCGCGGTTCAATCTCGCCTTGAACCTGTTGCGCAATAAACGTGGATCTTCTGCAGCTTGCTCCTGTCTCCGGCTGAGCTCATTTTCCTCCGCAGGGACCCGCGGACTTAGTCCGACGAGCTGGGTGGCTGAGCAGCCTCGCACCCAGATTTTTACCGTAACAAACCACAAGGAAAGTGCCATTTTGAAACCGTGAGGACTTTGTTTCCAAGGTAAAGCGGGATCATTCTGCGAAATAGAGCCTGCAAGTTGAAAGTTTCCCTAACTACGATTTGTTGTTGTGACCCCATGGACCAGAGCACGCCAGGTTTTCTGCTGTAGATCGCCTCTTCTGTGATGTACCGTATTTTTCGCCCTATAGGGCGCACCTAGGTTTTTTGGGGGGGAATAAAGAAAAAAAATTATTTCCCCCCCAGGCGCAGGGCTGGGGCGGGGGAAGCCCGAGCTTCCCCCGACCCCAGCCCCCAGAACAGGCTGCTATCTGCAAGCCTTGGGAGCCTGGTGGGAACTCCCGTCGGGCTCCCCAGGCTTGTGGAGAGCTGCCCGAAGCCCGGGGTGTGCTCTGCTGCGCTCCCCGGGTTTCGGGCTGCAGACTGCTGTCCGCAAGCCTTGGGAGCCCGGCGGGAACTCCTACAGGCTCCCAAGGCTTGCAGATAGCTTCCTGAAGCCTGGAGAGCAAGAGGGGTCGGTGCACACTGACCCCTCTCGCTCTCCAGGCTTCAGCGAAAGCCTGCATTCGCCCCATAGGACGCACACACATTTCCCCTTCATTTTTGGAGGGGAAAAAGTGCGTCCTATAGGGTGAAAAATACGGTATATATGATATATTGGGGGGTGGTCTTGAGCTACAGGGTGGACAATTTCAAAAGACTATATAATGGCTTGCACACCATTGTTCTGGATTCCTCCTCCCTCCTGCAAGGGGGGGTTGAGCACCCTGTTGCAACAGTTTAATAAAGATCAGGCTTTGCTGCTTTACTTCTCAATATTCTCTGGTTGGCCTCTGTTATTTTATCCTACCTTTAGAGAACCTACATAAGGGCTCTGTATGGGCTCTTGGCTACCCCATAATGAAAAGGGAGCAGTTTTTTCTTAGAATCTCTTTATTTAAGTAATCCAATCTAGTTTGATCAACATGCCCCTGTGTCCACTCTAGGCAAACAAGGAATGTTGTATTTGACTGCTCCAATGGATTACATCCCACACATAGCTCCACCTTTGATACTGCCCTGAGCACTTACCATACTTTGTAGCCTTTTTCTGTCTCTTCCTCTGGTATGGAATTTCTCTGTGTGGTCGTTACCTCCTCTTCAACAATGCTCATTTGCCTACCCTTCCCACATTTTGCCTCTTGCTCCTGTTACCTCAGTCCATTGACCCAGTGGCTTTCTCTGAAGCACCATCCTCTCACTTCTTGCCTGTAGTTTATGACCCATTATTCCCAGTTTTCCTTCACCCTTTATCTCCAAAGAAATGGAGTATTTTGCTTACTCCAGTTTTCTGGAGTTTTTCTTCTCCAACTCACTTCTGCCTTGAGCATTCTATTCCAAAACCAAAATAATCGATAATTTCCTTGTTCTGTAGGTGAGTTCAGCACACCCTATGGCTTTCAGTGCCACCTTTATGCTGATACCTCACTTCCTTTCTTCCTTCATACCTCACTTCCTTTCTTCCTTCATCTCAAATCTCTAAATGCCCCTCTCATGCAAGTATTTTTCTCTCTAAATGATGTTTCATTGCTCCCTTGTGCTCAAAGGAAAAGGTCTTAACCATTCTTTCCACTCAATTTATTACAGCCCCACACACATAGATGACACTGATTTATGTTTAAATGGAATTAAATTGGCTTAAATCCAAGGATTATTGACCTATGTACCAGATGAGGGTGTAGATTATCATTTCATATCAACAAACACACACACACTGACATCCACTCCTTCAGCAAAATTTCAATGCCTTCTTTAGATAGAATAGGAGATAGTTGTTCATGTGCTATTCTCGGTCAGTGAAAGAGTGAAGCATATGGGAAAGTGTCCATGATCTTGGATCTAGTGACACCCATATCACATCATCTAATCACTGCAGATAAACTTATTGATGTTAGTTAAGTCAAAGTCTTAGCAAGAGATCAGCAAGTTGGACTTAGCATGAGGTGTCCCCCGCCCTTGAGAGCGATCAAAACAGAATGTTTTCTGCTGGGTGTGCCTCTGCCCTAAATGGCATCTGCACTATGATCTGCAATAATTGCAGCATACCTCCACTTACGACAAAGGGACACGGGTGGCGCTGTAGTCTAAACCATTGAGCCTCTTGGGCTTGCTGGTCAGAAGGTTGGCAGTTCGAATCCATGCAACAAGCTGAGCTCCCATTGCTCTGTCCCACCTTCTGCGAACCTAGCAGTTCAAAAGCATGCCAGTACAAGTAGATAAATAGGTAGTGCTGCGGCAGGAAGATAAACGGCATTTCCTGAGCCTGAGAGAACTCCACACCATAATGGTGAGTGTTGGACATCATCTGGAGGGGCTATTCCATAGAGTTCAAGAGCACCCCGAGGGACAAGTGGTGGGCTGCTCTGCCATCATGGAACCCATAAAAGCTCCAGAGAACCTGAAAGCTAATTTACACCTCCTTGAGAGAAGCACCACAGCATCAGTGTTCCTCCAGAGTCTTCTAATGGTTCTCAAGAAAAATAATGATTTCTGCACCATTCTGATCTGCTTTCTTGAACTGTTCCATATAGGTCTGATCCATTTCAGAGGCTCTTCAGCATGGAGATTACCTCGTCTCACTAGACTTCATGGAAGTATACCGCCATATGCCCATTTTACAACAGCCTAATCACTTACTGCACTTTGCCCATGGCCAGGAGAAACTCCCATTTGACCTCTCCGCAGTACCCCAGGTTTTCACCAAATTCATGATAGCCCACCTGTGCACCTGGTTGCCCACCAATACACCTGATATGTTCACATCTGGACAACCTTATGGTTACCAAACCTTCTCAGTCATGGGAGCACAGAAGGATTGGGGAACAACCATCCACTGCCTAAAGGAACATGGCTCCATCATCAACAGAGGCAAGACCCTACTGATCTCCAACCAATGTCTCCAACATATAGGAGTGGTGATAGACATTCCAGAATGAGACCACTCTATTCAAATGTGCTGAGTGACATTTGACATCCATCTCAGCCATTCATGCAAAGAAGGGGATACTCAGCAACAAGGCCAACTGGCTGAGTCTCCAACTGGCAGATTTAGCAGGATAAGTGGACTCTGCACAGGGAGGAGTCCCTCCAGATCTCCCAGAAGTGGGGCCTCCTGTGCATAGCCCTGTTCATTTCAGCAACAAATATGCAAGTGGACAGGTACGTATTCCAAGTCCATTATCAGAGGGCAGAGGACATGGATGCCTTCACTGACCTAATGGCCACAGGGGTTGTTGTGACCCCTCCACTTCTGCCCAGGTTTCTAAGCAGAGTCCAGTTTCTTCACACACATGTGGTTCCAAGTTTCTTGGACTTGGGATGGACCTCAGCTCCATCCTACCCTGGCATCTCCCTTTGAGGTGACATCTCCTCTCTCAGAGGTCCATTCTTCATCTGGATCTGGAGTGTCCACAGCTTCATGCATGGAAACTAAACACCAGAGCCTGAAAGAGGGACTGTCTGACAGAGTCATCACCACTATCCTTGCCTCCGTCTGGGACTCCACCTAGTAGATTTATGAGGCTGTATACCTCCTCTGCTTTTCCAATAATGCTTGCTAGAGTGTTGATGTCCCGTATTCTTATCTCTTTCCTCATTCCATCTCCTTTCACACAGTGTCCTAGATTAGCACAGCGAATCTGAACGTATTGTTTGTCAAGCCCTCTGTAAGATAGCAACCCAAAGCCAATAGTGAAACCCACAATGAAAGTTCTACCTCACCAGCCCCAAAGAGCAGTGCCCTTCCTGAACAATGCCTTGATGATATGATGAATAATACAAAACAGCACCCACATAGAAACACCACCCCATTCCATTTTACCACACCTACATTCAGCTGCATCAAGCTTCAGAAGGAGGAATTGTATTTGAATGCGGAAGCTTTTCAAGCTGCATCCCACATACTTTCCAGAATGTCAGGAAACCACGGCAACAACACAGAAACCAATAAATTGCACTGCAAAATTCTAACAATCACTGCATTGTTACTATCATCAATATAATTATTTTTATTTCATTTATGTGGTACTCTTCATTTACAACATCACAAAGTAGTAAACAGAATAAAACCATAAAATGATGTATAAACAGGCACATAGACATCCAAATAAATCAACCCATAATCGCAAACAGCAAGTAAAATACATACTAGACTTCTTTGGTGATCACTCGTAGCCGAGTAAGATTGTCTTCCATAAACACAGTTTTAACAATGAGTCCGTAAGTGACTGTGGAGGCCAGTTCTGGATCCACACGTCCTTCCACAGTGCGGAAATTGGTTTCCAGACGGGAGTCGTTCACAGTGTGGATTTGCCAAGCGTGCCTTCCTTTTAGCATGTTTCTCCCTTGCGTCCTGAGTTTGAGTGTCTTCAAAGCCCATGACACCTTTGGTAAATTGGAGGGGTCGCAGGCAAGTGTTTCCCAATTGTTAGTGTTTATACTACATTTTTTTTTAGATTTGCCTTAAGACAGTCTTTAAACCTCTTTTGTTGACCACCAGCATTACACTTTTCATTTTTAAGTTTGGAATAGAGTAGATGCTTTGGAAGACGATCATCAGGCATCCACACAACATGACCAGTCCAACAAAGTTGATGTTGAAGAATCATTGCTTCAACACTGGTGATCTTTGCTTCTTCCAGTACACTGGTATTTGTTCGCCTGTCTTCCCAAGTGATGTGTAAAAAATTTTGGGGACACCGTTGATGGAATCTTTCGAGGAGTTGGAGATGGTGTTTATAAGTGGTCCATGTTTCACAAGCATACAGGAAGGTTGGTAGTACAATAGCTTTGTAAACAAGAATTTTGGTTTCCCTGTGAATGTCCTACACCAACAGTGTAGGATTAATCCTACATTAATCCTACATTTCCCATCAGCTGCAGCAAGTGTGGCTGGTGATGATGGGAGTGTAGTTTAACAGCTTCTGTAGGACTAAAGCAGGAGCAGGCAACCTAAGGCCCGTGGGCCAGATGTGGCCCAATCGCCTTCTAAATCCGTTCCGCGGACAGTCCAGGAATAAGCGTGTTTTTACATGAGTAGAATGCGTTCTTTTATTTAAAATGCATCTCTGGGTTGTTTTGGGGGCCTGCCTGGTGTTTTTACATGAGTAGAACCGTGTGCTTTTATTTAAAATGCATCTCTGGGTTATTTGTGGGGCATAGGAATTTGTTTATTTCCCCACCCCTACCCCCAAAAAACATAGTCCGGCCCACCACATGGTCTGAGGGACAGTGGACAGCCCACGGCTGAAAAAGGTTGCTGACCCCTGGACTAAGGTTCCCCATACCTGTGATACAGCCTACTCTGCTCTGCATGCATCAAGAGGTCACAAACGCCCTATTGAATAGGGGTGTCTTAATGGTGAAAGTACTGGCAAACGTCTCAAGACAGGGAGTTCCCTAAATAAGGCAGCACCACTCAGATCACTGTTCATTACGTAATTATCCTATGGCAGTAAAAAGTACCACAAGAAGACTCCCCACAGCACATCTTAGTGGCCAATGTGTAAATATGGGGAACAAAGGGACAAAACTCCATCAGATATTTGGGTCCCAATCCCTTTTTAGGCTTTATAAATCAACTTGGATTTCAAAACAAATAGGCATCCAGTGCAGATGAGGATCTATAGAAGGCATGCAGGAGAGATAGGAAAAGGAGGATTGAATGCAGGAGCCTTAGTGAAATTCATGAGGCTCCCTAAGTAAAGCTGGAGCAATGTTGGTTGTTTGTTTGATGCCATTATCTCCCCCCCCCCCCAATATAAACAGTTCTAAGGTATGTAGATATATGTTTGCACATAGCTGAAAAGGAGGGACAATTTGGCTTATTTGCATGTGCTAATTTCATCAGGAAAAGAGTCAGTTTTCATCAGACAAAATTCTAAAAAGCATTCTAATTTAGCACGCTTTTCAAAGCTTTGTTTACTAAATACAAATAAAACAGAGTACCCCATGTTAATTCCCCCCCATTATACCATTGGTATTTGACCTGAAATATTTGAGGGGGTTTTGAAACACACACTAAGATTTAAATTGTGTGTGTGTGTGTGTGTGTGTGTGTGAATATATATATATATATGAATACTTGTAAAAAGGCAAAAGCATGCACTTCCCTTACATTGTTTACTAAACTTAAGGGGGGGGGGGAGGTACTGAAAACTGCTGACACGCTAATACATGGATGATATGTTGCTATAACCTCATACATAAGCAGCCATTCATGTTTGCCAGCACTAATAATGGACGTATCTGCTACTTTATGTGTAATTACTCCATGCATGATGTTTAAGGAAAGAGGCCAATTATCTGCTTGCTTGCAGGCTCGCCCCTCCTCCTTTTCCTTCAGCTCGCTGAATGCAGCAGCCAGCAACAACAGACGAGACAGAAGGCAGAAATACTTGCCGGAGCAGTTGGCGAGCGCAGGTTGGTCAGGTAAATAGCTAGGGAAGCAAGAAATTGGAACGGAGAAAGCACAATTAAAACAGTTGTTTTCACTCTGGAGAACCTAAATTTATTTTAAGAATAGTAGCTGCGTTGCTTTGAGAGAGAGAAACTGGGATAATTCAACGTTTGCAGATTTGTAACTAGTGATAATTATAGGACTGCAGTCGTAACACCTATTTCCTTGGAAGTAACACTGAACTCAGTGGGAGTTGCTTTTGAGTAAACCCGCAGTTTTCCAGTACAAACTGCCTACTTAGATCTCTTATTCATTTCTCTGAGGCTTGTATTAGGGAATGACTATTATCCCCGTGGCAGTTTCCTGTAAAGCAGTAAATTCTCAGAGTTTCTGTCAGCTGAGCTGGGACAGTCAGGGGGGGAAGGAGGCAGAGTATATTTTTAATGACAGTTTGGAAAATTTCTTTGCAGCTTGAAAATCAGAATACTTACTCCACCTTAAACTAACAGTATTATAGTGACTCTAGTTCTTTCTCGAACGATGGAGCTAGCTAGGAGGAGATTTTAACTTGTCCTTTTAACTTGTCCCTTATGCTTTTCAACACCTACCTGACATCCTTGGGGGAGGCCATTAGGAGGCTTAGGCTGCAGTGACACCAGTATGCAAATGATACAGAATTCCATTTGCTAGTCCCAGGGAGGCTGTTGGAAATCATCGTCCGGAGGCACTTTTGAGATGGATAAGGGGAGCAAGCTGAATCTTACTTAATCCAGATAAAAAGGGTGAGCTGAATCTTAATCCAGATAAAAAGGGTGTGTAGGAAAGCTGACAGTCTGGGTGGTTAAACTGTGGCATTTCTTTCTAAACAATGTTAGCAAATTAAGAAAGATTTAATTCAATTCAAAATCTTTTATTAGGCATAGCACACCACACATTATCAAACAAACATCATATACAGACTGTATAAAATACGGGCTCAGCGAACACAATTTATCCCAGTCCTATTCTTAACTCCAAAAAATAAATCGATGTACATAGATAATATAATACAACACAGCAACATCACCTACCATTAAGAACCACTAAGTCTCTTTATCATGGCCCATTCTTTCTTCATGGACAGCACTTAAAAATTCAGCCACTATAATAGTAACTTGATCATCGCTGTCCGCCAGCAGGTCCTGAACAGTTGGTTGTGTAAAAATCTGTCTATTAAATTTTAGGGCCTCAAATAATTGTCTTCTGGCATATCTGCCAAAATCACAGGAAAAGAATATATGCTCTAGAGTATCGGGTTCCTGTTTTCTGCATTTACAGAGACGCTCTGATTCTGGGATAGCTAAGTATCTTCCTCTCACTACCACCGAGGGAAACATGTTAAATCTGGCCAACATAAACAGCCTACACGATTCATGTTTCTTCAGATTTGTCATGTATCCCTTTTGGAAATCTCTACACAAAGGGAGATTTAAGTGGATAGGAGAGCAGGTGCTGTACTTTGCAACCTCAAGCATGGCGAGAACACTTTTTTCTGTAAGAGTCTTCCTGATAATTTCCCATGTATCTTTGGGATCAGAAATTTCAAAATCAGTTAGAATGAGCCCTATCGAATCCAGTTTTCTCCTGCAAGTCAATGATAGATTGTGAATTGCACTATCACTTAAAAGATCGTAAAGTAGAGAATTAGGGGATAGGGCTCTATAATGGAGGAAGATCCAATATTTCAAGGTCCTCAGCCATGCTCTTACTGATAAAGGCAATATTCCCAGCTCACAACATATTGTTTCATATTTTACAGAGTTTGCAAGTCCTAATAATGACCTCAGAAGGGATGCGTGAAATTTATCCAACCTCTTGAGGTCACCTGAAATCCACACTGGTGTGCCGTATAGAAGTTGGGCACAAAGTTTCATGTCAATCACTTGCAATACAGCTGGAATAAATCTGTTTCCTACTGGAGGAAAAAAATAGGATTTAATATGGTGGGCTGTCACTTTGGCCTTAACTATTGCAGCACATATATGTGTATTCCAATTCATATTATTTTTGAATGTGATTCCCAGATAATTGAAGTGCTTAACTTCCTGTATTAGATGTCCATTAATTATACAGCCTTTTGGGTTCCCTCTCTTTCTGAATTGCATAATCTTTGTCTTATCATAATTAATTTTGAGATTATTGAGAGAGCAGTAGTTTGAGAAACTCTTAAATAATTTTTTTAAACCCAAAACAGAGAGTGAAATAATTACAGCATCATCTGCATAAAGTAATAAAAAGAGTGGGCTATTGTTTAAATAAGGAGTATGCGTGGTTGCGTTTTGAAGAAATAATGGTAGGTCAGATAAAAATAAATTAAATAGGGTAGGGGCCAAGATACAGCCTTGCCTAACTCCTCGATTATTCAGAATAGGACCTGCTAGTCTACCATCTTTTGATACTTTAACATATATTTGGTTATTAGAATGTAAACTTTGAATCAGTGTAAGTAGATATGGGTCGATACCAAGGTGTTCTAGTTTAGTCCATAGTTTATTGCGGTCGACCGAATCAAAGGCACTTTTTAAATCTACAAATGCCACAAAGAGTTTTCGTTTATTTCTCATGACATATTTATCCACAAGATGACTTAACACTAGACACTGGTCAAGAGTTGACGAGCCTGCCTTAAAACCAGCCTGCTCTTTACCAGGTAGACCTTTTGTCAGCATCCATTCTTCCAATTTAATAAGCAGAGATTTGGCATAGATTTTGCTTATGCATGGTAACAAACTTATAGGCCTGTAATTCTCTTGGCAATTCCTATCACCTTTTTTAAAGATCGGTACCACTATTGAATTGTTCCATGACTTAGGTACAAGGGCTGAGTGATAGATAGAATTAAAAAGCGGCACAAGTTTAATGGCCCACCATTCTACATCTAATCTCAACAGGTCTATTGGAATGCCATCCATACCAGGTGATTTCCCTTGCTTAAACGAAAGAATTATCCTTTTCATCTCCTCAACAGTAATTTGAAATTGTGTGGTTTTTGCCAGAGAAAATTTAAAATTTTGCTTTTTCCATACTTGGTGATCATAAAAAACAGCAGTAAAATGTGAAATCCAAGCCTCATCGCTTATATTAGGGAAATCAATGATATCTTTTATTGAGAGAAGTGACCAAAAAGTTTTGGTATCTTTAATTTCTAATGCAGTAACAATTTTAGACCATTTGGCTAGTGCGAACTCAGATTTTTTTTCCAGGAGCATGTTCTTAAAAGCATTTTTCATTTCAAAATAAGTCTTCCAGAGACCTTGGGAGTTGTTAATAGAGGCTTCTTTTAGACAAGTTCTAAGTTCTAAGAAAGATTTAAAAGGCGATTACTGTAGATTAAATTGTTCAGAATATTGCAGTTACTAGTTGTGATGGTTTTCAATAGCCTCCAGCTACAGAGGCAGCATGGCAAAGATGCCCGTGGGGGCCAAGCATTTTGATCTTGTTGTTGTTTAGTCGTTTAGTCGTGTCCGACTCTTTGTGACCTCATGGACCAGAGCACACCAGGCCCTCCTGTCTTCCACTGCCTCCTGCAGTTTGGTCAGACTCATGTTGGTACCTTCGAGAACACTGTCCAACCGTCTCGTCCTCTGTCGTCCCCTTCTCCTGTGCGCTCAATCTTTCCCAACATCAGGGTCTTTTCCAGGGAGTCTTCTCTTCTCATGAGGTGGCCAAAGTATTGGAGCCTCAGCTTCAGGATCTGTCCTTCCAGTGAGCATTTTGATCTTACCATGCCTAATAACATGCCAGCTTCTTTGGCTGCCTATGTGTTTCTGGGATCAATTTCAAGTCCTCATTTGGACCTCTAAAGTCTCAAATGGTTTTGACCAAGGTTACATGAAAGACCACCTGTCTCCTTATGAACCTGCCTAGCCCCTGGGAAGTGACATCAGAAGCCCTGCTCTCTAGCCCACCAACCAGGGTTCATCAGACTGATGTGTATGAGAAACTGTCTCTTCATTGGTGCTCCCAAATTTCTAGAATCCTATCCCTATATGGCTTTGTCTGTATCTGTCTTTTTTTTTCTTTTAACCCTTTTCATTCAGTGTTTTTGTGATCGTTTCACTGGTCATTAGCTATTGTTTTTAATCTGAGTTTTGGACTGTTTTAACATTGTATTTTATTGGGTTTTTTATGTCTCTGTAAGCCACCTCAGGGCGGTTCTCTCCAGCCTACCTGAAATGCAGTGTATAATTTAAAAATTACTCTGATCATGGGGACAATAAATCATGGCATAATTAAGATAATAGTTCTCATATGTTTTTGTGATAATTAAGCATGCTTACATTTCCTTGTGACAGCAGGGTAGTGTTAAGTGTCTTATTTGTTCATTTTATTAATTGTGCCTCATAAAAATCCCAAAGCAATTATTAGGAAAGTATCCTGCATTTTAGAGACTGTCCCTGAAGTCGTCTTCATCTAGCACATGATATTTCGCTTGAAAGGGACATACAGTGATCATGCGAGACCCTTAATTTTATCTACTAAAGCATAGGAGCAGTTTTAAAAAATGAACTGACTCTATGCCTGGTGTGGAGCAACAGAATTGCCTCAATATACATTGGTTGTAATCCTTACAACTGATGTCTCAGTGCGTTAAACAACAGGGGGACTAAATTGGCATTGCAGGACTAGATGACACTTGGGAACCCTTCCAACTCTATAATTCTATGACTTCTGGATTACTCATGTAATCCAGTTGACTGATGTACTGATGTAATCAGTTGACTGATGTACTGATTAAGGTTTTTGATTAAGAATGAACGTTGTTGCACAGCTTAACAAAAGTTGACAAGCAAAACAGGTGGTTTGGTATGTATGTGCCTTATCTCCTTATAGTACCAATGGCCTGAAAGCATTCAGCTGCTTTGTTCTCTTTTGTAATCTTTTGATTGTGTTAGCATTTTTATTTAGAAACTGTCTTGTGTAGCTTTGCAGAAACCAAACAGACTCCAGATCAGCAACTGATGCTTATACTAGCAACACCTGGGGGAGAGAAGCAGGCTGGTGGTATGTGGAATAGAGAGTGGGGCTCATACAGAAAAAATATACTTTGAGATGTTAAAACATATTCCTGATTTCCCACATGGGGAGAGGAGAGGACATATTCTCCCTTTCCCTTGTAAAAGAGATGCCTTGGCCCCTCCAGATGTCCTATTTATTGCCCATTCCTGGTGCTTTGTGCTGCTGCTGGCTCAGTCGTATGCAATCCCACTTCCAGTACTGTTCATACCTGCAAAGGTTTTGGGGCTGTTACACTGCCTTGTTTCCAATCATCGCATATCCTGCAACTTCTGGCTGAAATCCCATAACTTTTTACTACCACAAAATGTTCTAGTTTATTTTTGCCTCGCTTTTGTTTTCCTATAGCCCCTCTGGGCATCACAAAACTAATAAAGCAGATTAAATCCACCACTAGTGCTCTCGTATAGTGACAAAAAGAGCATGTTGCAGAATAAACACCAGTCTGGAGGGGGCGCACAGCTGAATGGTCCAGTGGGAAAAGAAACCTTTAAATGGTTCATAAAACGGCACTGGAAAGGAGGAGAGGCATTGCCACAAGTCGCAAATGATGTGAGAGGCATTATTCCATGAGTGTTTTTGACTCTGCAGCATGGAATGGAGGTGTTGGGTAGAAAGCTGTGGTTGAAACTGCATTAACATACAATGTTATCATAACATCTATCAGCGCTGTTTGAATACTTGAGGAAATGTGATAGCCCAGAAATACTGCCTTAATGAAACTTGCATGGATTTTCTGTAAGAAATGGGTAACAACAAGAATTGTTCAAGTACAGGGACAAAAGGAAAGATATTTAAAATGTTGGCTAGCAGTTTGGGGAAGGAAGCAGCTAATGATGCTAGGGACAATACTACCTGCATATAGAGATAATTACCAGCCAAAATTAGACAGACCCCTGGTATCATGATGCCTGGGTACCAAAAATAGATGCCTATTTTTGCTTTAGGAAGCCTTTCCCTGAGGTGTCTCCAGAAATGGGTTTATTATTTAGAATTTAATGATGGAATTATTGTTTTTAGAGCATGTGTTTGGTCTCCTTCTGTTTCTATCTTGTCCACCACTTTGAAGGCTTTATGTCATGAAATGGTCTATAAATTTGTTAAATGACAAATGTATCAGACAGAGGAATAAGCAAAGACGTATTTGCACTTATTTCCATTCTGTTACTGTCTGCTAGCATGGGATAGAGTTTTTTCTTATCCCTCTTATAAACGGAAAGGAGTCAGCTAAGTAGCTCCTGACTTGAATGAGGCCCAAACAGGAATTTATCCTTGACTCTTAGAGAAATTAATGAAGGGATCAGGTAGAAAACGTAAACTCCCAGGTTTATTTTATTTTTTGCTAAGTATGCACATTCTTAAAGCAAACAGCTTAGCTTATCTTCTTTCAGAGATAACATATCTATATTTACAGAGAGCACATCAATGCAATCTGCATTGATAAAGGCAGTATAATGGGCAAAGGGACTTATGGAAAATGAGGTAAAAGGTCTTTTTTTAATCAAGAAAAAAAGCCTTACTTCAGCAGGAAGATTAGGCCTATTCTATGTAATTGAATATGTTTTAGCAGATGTGTCCATACCAGAGCAGTTTCTCCTTTCCCTTTTTAAAGTTTTCTTTCTAGTGAAAAGCCTTTTGGCTCAGAAGATATGAGTCAGCAAACAGAGCACAAAGTTCAGAAGAAAACAAGTCATTTGTCACTTTATGGGCCTTCGGGGTTCTCTCGGACAGTTTTTGGTCCAGCACAGAAACCAGGCAGGTTGCACTTTTCCCTGACCTTGTATTTCTGTCAGGATTGCCAACACCTGGCTGTCACCTGATCTAGGGGCATGTCAGATGAGGTCCTTTGAAAATCCGTGTTCTGTATTCTGAAAGTGTACTAAAGATCAGACCAGACATCTATGCCTTCTAGGCCAACCACTTATTCTCCAGGGTGATCTTATAATGATATAAATTTTAATGGGTCTACTCTGAGGAAAACTTAGTTGAACAACATCCAGATCGTTTGTGTTATGAAATAATATATTCTCTTTGGTCCTTTGAAAATGCACCTGATTTTGCTCTCTGCTTTGTCCTTGAAATTCCGTTGACACAGAGGGGAATGCAAAAGGTTCAGGATTCAGAGAGAATATAAAGCACGTTCACAAAATAAACTACCCCCATATCTTCAACATGACATCACTGGCATCCACCATTCATGCTCAAATATTCATGTTGTCTAACCCACGTTCTTAAGTACAGGTGTACCTTGGACCTTGGATTCCTGCAGCCAATCAGAAGCCGCAATTTAGTTTTCGAACGTTTTGGAAGTCAAAAGTTGTGGGGGAGGAGGGGAAAGGAGAATGTTAGCCACTTTGAGACTCCTTAAGGGGAGTGAAAGGTGAGATATCAAATCCAAACACCACTTCTTCTTCTTCTTCTTCTTCTTCTTCTTCTTCTTCTTCTTCTTCTTCTTCTTCTATGTTGAGAGATGTCCAATGTTTTTTCTCTCCCCAATGGCACTGACACAGAATAGGTGTGAACAGTGTTAGAAACTCAGATATATAAGCTAATCACCAAATGGCAACTTACACCTAGGTTACAGTCGCCACAACAGAATATCTGGGCACCTGTTTAGCAGTGGTGGTGGTGGTGGTGGTGATCATCATCATCACCTATACCACTTTGTTTATTTATTGATCTAAAAAAAATCTCAAAATGGTTTACAACACAATAAAACATCAATGCAGGATAAAAACTAATTCAAGCTTCAAGGGGAATAGTTCAGATCCTTCTCTAAGGGACATTTTCCTTTCCCCATATTTATTTACCTACTTAATTTATATAGCTGCCCTACAATAAAATAATAATAATTTTTATTTGTATCTGAGGCCAGGCGCAGAGCGGCTAACATCATAAAAACAACACAATATGCATAAAAACAGACATCAATTAATTAAAATACATCTTAAAATTAATTCAGACAAGTTAAAATCTGGGCAGGTGGCAATTGTCAGGTTGGAGTTGACAGTGGGTAATACTTTGCCAGGACCAACTGTTTTCACTGATCATACAAGGACCTGTGAGCTGGTTAGGGGCCTCCTTCGGGCTTGTTTTATACAAAGAAAAGCACGCCAAACTGCATCCTGCCCAAAGGCCTGGCGGAAAAGTAGAAGTACTCTGGGAAGCCCATATGGTGTAGTGATTAGAATGTTGGACTAGGACTTGGGCGGGGAATCAGGTTTCAAATCCCCACTCAGTCATAAAGTTCACCGGGTGACCTTGACCAGCCACAGCCTCTTAACCTACCTCACAGGGGTTGTTGTAGGTATTAACTGAGGAGGGGGGCGAACCATGTACACCTTAGAGAAAAAAGAGGGCTATAAATATGCAATAAATGAATGCTTCTGCTTACCTGCTGACTGGAGGGGCCAGCCAGATAGAGATGTCAGTCACCAACCTGGTATCCAGAGATCTCCATGTGGTCACAATTTGACACTTGCCAGTCGCAAAACACGCCTGGCTAATTTCTAACACTGGTTGCTGGGGATCGTGAGCAGCAGAGGGCTATAGTACTCGTATCCTGCTTACTGGCTTCCCACAGGCACCTGGTAGGCAAAACTGGGGTGAATGCCAGTAACAGAGCAGCAATGGCTTTCTTTCAAAACTCTTGTGGAGCATTGTGTAAGAAATTGCTTTAAGCAATTAGGCAACTCCCATAATCTGACAATGGATTTTGAAAGAGAATTTTCTCAAGACATGTTCTGTTTATGAGGACGAGAATGGGTTTGTGTACTCATTGAAGATTGGCATAGTTTTGATAATTACAGAGGCGTAGTGTGGGAGAGGCATTGGGGCCATGGCCCCGAGCCAACATTTTTGAAGGGGTGCAATCAGGTGCCCCCATGACAGGCAAGGAACCCTGGCAGTGTGCACCCCAACCCCAGCTGCCCAGTCTACGGGGGGGGTGAGACCGCCCCAGGTGTCAGCAATCCACGAGGCCGCTAGATGAGTACAGTGGTACCTCTGGTTATGAACTTAATTCGTTCCAGAGGTCCATTCTTAACCTGAAACTGTTCTTAACCTGAAGCACCACTTTAGCTAATGGGGCCTCCTGCTGCTGCCACGCCGCCGGAGCACGATTTCTGTTCTCATCCTGAAGCAAAGTTCTTAACCCGAGGTACTATTTCTGGGTTAGTGGAGTCTATAACCCGCAGTGTTTGTAACCCGAGGTACCACTGTATAGGCTTTTCCCATGGTCTTGACTGGCACAATCAGATTATAAGTCATGAACCCTCATCTTCAATCCCAGTTTCAGTTTAATTTTGTGTATTGATTTGCATTTCAGATGATGAAGGAAGGTGCTACATGCTGGGAACCTAGCTCTCGAGGACATCAGAGACAGGTAAAAGGTACCACTTGTTGAATGGTTTCTTTAAATGTAAAGGTTCATCATTGTTCCACCCAATGTGTATGTCTTTAAGGGGCCAGAACAAAATAACGAGACCCAGCTTTACAGCTGTGAAACATAGCAGGTGCTGCTGAGTTGTATTGATTGGGTTGTGTCAGCAATTGGGTGTAGTATATAAGGAGCAGCACCTAGCTCTCCCATTACCCTGGGGGATGGGTTGGTGGTTGGGTCTGGTTTATTGATGTATTTAGTGTAAATGGAGTTTTTGTTTTTCTTATTAAAACCTTGTTTAAGTTATTTTTGAGTCCCTTTTTAATGCATGGTCTCCCCAGCAAGCTCTCTGCAGCACTTCTAAACTGCAAATAGCCAACATCTTTGGTTATGGGCCCAGCTGCTGAGTGGATGATTGCATATTTTTGGACTCTGAGAAAGGTGTGAAAACTCCTTCTCCTGTTGGCGTAGTTCTGTGGGTCTGGAAGAGTTGACCGGGTTCCTGAAGCTGAGAAGGCTCTGGTCTTTCCACAGCTGACAGATGAGAACTATAGCTTATGGTATTTTCGGGTGGAGACGCTTTTGACCTCTAGAGAAGTATGGACCTATGTAACTGATGACCCTTCTAACCCTGTAACTAATGCTTGGTCGAAAGGAGATGCAAAAGCCAGGGCAATAATTAATTTGGCAGTCAGCGACCAGCAAGTAGTCCATATAAGAAATAAGAAAACTGCCAAAGAAATGTGGGACAGTCTTGCAGCAGTGCATATTAGAAAAGAGTCAGCGTCTGCATTGACGTTTTTCAAGCAGTTGTACCAGATGAAGTTGCAGCTTGGTGGTGATTTGGCAGCACACTTGAGACGTCTGGAGGCGATACGTGGTGAATTAATTCGAAGGGACATGGACATACCTGATATTCAGTATGTTTTTATCAATCTTTGTTCCCTTAATGAGGACTTTGATGGCATAGCTAGCCAGATATCTGCCGTTCCACCAGCACAATTAACTGTGGAAGGGGTAACGGCAAGATTAATGGGCGAGTTGGACAGAAGGGAGGCTTGTGCCATAAGCTCTCCTATTTCCAGAAGTAATGAGGAACGCCCTATGCAAACTTGTGGTGATACAACTGCATTTAAAGCCGCCAAACATTGTTGGTTCTGCAATAAGCAAGGACATTTTGCAAAGGACTGCAGAGCCAAAAGAAAGCAAAGTACTCCCAAGTCTGTTTCTGTTCGTCGGTCACGGTCGTCAGCCTAGCAGCCAACATCTCGTAAAGACAGAAACGAGCCGCGAGGTTTTCATGCTCAGACTATAGATCGTAAAAGAATTAAAGGTGCCAAGTGGAATTCTTTTATTGTGGACTCAGGAGCATCTCACCATATTTGCAACGATTGAAGTTTGTTTATTTCTTTCGAAGAGGAAATTGGTAATGTACATTTAGCCAATTCACAAGTCCTGCAGTCGCTTGGCAGGGGTACTGTTAAACTTGACTCTTTAAACATTACAATAGCGACAACTATTGCTTTTTGTTCAGAATAAATTGCACTTATACCATTCTCAAAACCTTGGCCTACCCCCATCCCTTGGAGATTCTTTTTCATAAAACTCCAAGAAATATTGTCAAAGGCTTTCTCCGCATCCACAAATATTAATACTGCCTTAGTATTAATATTGACTTCCAGTAACTCCATAATATCTATTATGTTTCTCACATTGTCTGACAGATGTCTTCCTGGAAGAAAGCCCGCTTGGTCTTTGTGAATCTCCCCCACCAAAACTCTCTTCAGTCTTTTTGCCAAAATGTCTGCAAAAATTTTGTAATCCACATTAAGTAATGATATAGGGCGGTAGTTCTTAACCTGATTCTTTTCAGTCTCTGACTTTGGTATAAGTGTAATATACGCTTCTTTCCACGATTCAGGTGCCTTCTTCCCCTCTAAAATTTCATTACAGACCTCCTTCAACGGTTGCATAAGCCATTCTTTCAAGGCTTTGTAGTATCTGGAGGTCAGTCCATCAGGTCCTGGAGATTTTCCCAGTTGCATATTTTGAATGGCTCCCTCAATTTCTTGATCAGTTATCTTTTGGTTCAAAATCACTTTACTTTGTTCAGAAATTTTTTGTAATCCATATTTTTTAAGGAATTCTTCTATTTCTTTTTCATTCACCGGCCCTTGTGCATAGAGTCTCCTGAAATAACTCTGGAAACAGTTTCTAATCTCATTTGGTTTATAAATGTTCTTTCCCTCCACTTCTAGATTTGTAACCGTATTCTGTTTTTGTCTCTTCTTCAGTTGCCATGCCAAAAGTTTCCCACATTTATCTGCCGATTCAAATGTCTTTTGTCTCATTTGTTTTATTTTCCATTCTATCTCTTGATTCATCAGTTCCATATATTGTCTCTGATAAAACTTAATTTCTCTCAAAATTTCATGTGACTTTGGTTTAGATCTCAATCTTTTTTCTCCTTCTTTTATCTTTTCCAAGATCTTATCCTTCTTCTCATTCTGTCTCTTCCTTTCTATGGCATTCTGTTGTATTAAAAATCCTCGCATGACTGCTTTGCTTGCGTCCCAAATTACTCTTTTTTCCACTTCTGTTCTCAGATTTATCTCAAAGTAGTCCTTTATCACTTTCTGGGCCTTTTTATACACCTCATCATCTCTAAACAGGGAGTCATTCATCCTCCATCTAAAGGAACCAGCTGTTGTTGGGTTCATCTCCATCTTTACAGCATTATGGTCGGAACAAGTCTTTGGGCAGATTTCCACTTTCTTAATCTTTGATGCCATCCCACTAGTTACCCATATTTGGTCAATTCTAGTCCAAGTCATTTTTGCCTCAGAAAAGAAAGTTCCCTCTCTCTCTCTAGAGGGTTCCTTGTTCTCCAAATGTCAATCAAGTTCATATTGTCAGTCATTTCAAAAAAGGTCTTAGGTAGTCTCCCATCCTTGGAGACCACCTGTCTTTGTGCTTTGTCCATATTTGTAGAGACCACTCCATTCATGTCTCCCATTAAAATTACATTATAGTCCAAATAGTCCATTAATGTCTCATGCAGTTTCTTAAAGAATTCTGACTTCCCTTCATTCGGTGCGTAAACTCCTATTATCAATAATTTTTCTCCTTGAACTTGAATTTCAATTGCCAAATATCTTCCTTGTTCATCTTTAAATATTAATTTAGGGGCCAACTTTTCCTTTGCATAAATCACCACTCCTCTTTTCTTCACTTTATCCGATGAAATGAATTCTTGTCCTAGTCTTTTGTTAATAAGTAATTTTCGGTGTACTCTAGTCACGTGGGTTTCTTGTAAACAAATCAAGTCCAGTTGTTCTTTTTTTAAAATATGGAAAACCTCCTGTCTTTTCCTGGGAAGATTGAGTCCATTACAATTCCAACTTGGAATTTGCAGAGACATCTTGTTGTTTACTTAGTTACTCCTCCAGCTGCTCCGAGCAGATCTTCTTCTGTTGGTGTTTTAGTCCCAAAGGATAGATTTGAAATGTCTGGTAATTCTTCTAGGTCCGTAGGTTCCACCGTTTCCTTCGAAAGGTCCTCCTCGTTCCTTGCCAAAAATTGTTCTTTATCTTGCACTGTTTTTATCTTGATTTTCTTTCCTTTATAGTTGAAAGACAGGCCTTGTGGGAACTCCCATCTGAATGGTATGTTGTTCTTTCTCAATAGGGTGACCAAATCCTTGTAGTAGGTCCTCACTTCCAGGATATATTTAGGAATATCTTTAAAAATCTGCACCCGAAAGTCTTCAATCTCAAGGGCTCTTTGAAAATGTAAATTTAATATCTTATCTCTCTCCTCCTGAGATCTCAGAGTTATCAAACAGTCTCTTGGGCTCTTTCTGTTCTGTCTCCTGCCCAGTCTGAAAGCAGTTATTATCTTAAATTCCTCTTCTTTCAAGCTGTCCTGCCAAAATTCCAGAAATTCTTTTGTAAGATAGTCTATCAAATTGTCCTTTTCACTTTCTGGGATCAATCTTAATCTCAAATTTCTACTTTTCCTCTGTAGTTCCAGTAAAGACAGGGCCGCATCATGTTCTTCCAGCTTTTTACAGACTGGTACTAACTTTTCCTGTGCAGTTCCTGCAGAAATTTTTGCTTCTTCTGCAGAGGTTTTTGCCTCCTCTGCAATCTTTCTAGTTATCTCATTTTCTTGAACTAATTTATTTATTGTCTCTGTGTTTAAGTCCAATTTTGTTGACAATTCAGTCAGCTGTTTGGAGTTTTCAGTGCTCTGCTTTGTGAGCACTTCCAGAGATTCATTTATTTTGACTAATGCCTTTGTCACTGCCACAGTATCCATGGAAAAGGTTGTAGCAGCTGCAGTTGGATTTGTAATTGAGCCCCTTCTTTTGTAATCAACTTTACTCTTAGCTCTTGTTACTCTCTCTTCTGTTGGGCCACTCATATCCCAAGGTTGTTCCCACGGGAATTACTTTCAGATGGGAAATTCCACAAGCCTGTTTCTTACAGTGAGAATAATAACTATATTCCTGCAGCCTCTAGAGGGAGCAGTTCCAAGTTCCAAGTACAAAGAACAAAGGTTCCCTTCAAAGGTAACAAAAGTAACAACCAATTGTCCGATATTTTCCAAATAGTGTCAAATTGTATCTTTCCAAGATGCCAAACTTGTAACAAGTAGGGTCTTTGCTTGTTGTAGAAGGCAAAACACCAACTTTGTAACAAGTCTCTGGTGACAGCTCTCAGTCCCGGTGACTCCTTTTCCAGGCAGTCCTCCCCAAGGGTTCAAAACGGCAGAAATTTCCCCTTCTATGCTTCTTCCATGCAGGTAAAACAAATCACAAATCTCCCCCCCCTGCCCCTGCCTGCTACGGGGGGGAGTTGGATCCAATATCTGAGTCCGTCAGTTTCAAAGCTGCTTCCTGTCAAATTGCAGCTTCCTATTTCGTTGCTTTAGTTACATGCAGTCCGAGGAAGGCAGACTTCCTTATTTTTTGCCTTCTCCGTTTTCAGCCAATTTCTGAATATTTTCTTTTAAGGTTGTCGTTCAGTCTTACACACGGATAATCCAATTAAGTTCCGAATGTCAGGAAGGAATCGGCGCTCTCCGTCAATGGCAACGCGGCTTCACTCCACGGGCTGGGTAACGGCTCTCAGCACCGCGCTCCCCGATGCCGCTCCGTAGCCTTTAAAAAGGCTCCTTTGCAGTGAGGGGGGGCGCTTGAGGTGCCCACCGAGCCTCCTTGCTCTCAGGCTTCCGTGCCTGAGATTTTAGGGGTCCCCGCTTCGCCGTAGCGGTCAGACCCGAACTCGTGAAGCAGCCTCCCTGAGCGGAGCTCAGCGGGAGGCGGCCATTAAACGCTGGCGCCGACCGGAAGTCGAAAGAGAGAAGTTTCAGAGTGAAACTGGTTTAATGGTAGCAAAGAAGGTGAAATACCTGGGGATTAATTTGACATCTAAGAATGTAAACCTATTTAAAGATAACTATGAGAAATGCTGGACAGAAGTGAAGAAAGATCTAGAAATATGGTCAAATTTGAGACTCTCCTTGTTAGGCCGAATCGCTGTTATTAAGATGAATGTTTTGCCGAGAATGTTATTTTTGTTCCAAACATTGCAGATTGTGGATAAAATGGATTGTTTCAAGAGGTGGCAAAAAGATATATCTAGATTTGTCTGGCAGGGCAAAAAGCCCAGAATAAAATTTAAGATACTAACTGATGCAAAAGAAAGAGGGGGGTTTGCCCTGCTGGACTTAAAATTGTATTATGAATCAGCGGCTTTTTGCTGGCTGAAAAACTGGCTGCTTCTTGAAAACACAGACATTTTGGATTTGGAAGGGTTCAATAACAGATTTGGCTGGCATGCATATATATGACAAGGTTAAAATCCATCAAGGTTTCAAAAACCACATTGTTAGGAAAGCATTATATAATGTTTGGATTCGGTACAAAGATTTGTTGGAAAACAAAACCCCCAGGTGGTTGTCACCAATGGAAGCTAAGGATGTGAAAAAACTAAATATGGAATCCAATTGGCCAAAATATTGGGAAATTTTAGAGTACGAGGAGGGAAAAGTGAAATCCTTCAACACCTGGCAGACAAATACTCTAGAAAAGGGGGGTCTTTATATGCAGCTTTTGTGGATTTTAAATCGGCTTTTGATCTAATACCAAGGGACAGACTCTGGGAAAAGCTTGGCGCTACAAACATAGATAAACACTTATTACGCCTTATCCGTGGTCTATACGAAAACACCAGGGTGAGGGTAAGATGTGATCGGTCAGGCCATCTAACTAAAGAAATTCAAGCGCACTATGGGGTTAAACAAGGATGTGTCCTCACGCCAACGTTATTTAATTTTTATATCAACTCTCTAGCAGTAAATATGGCGAAAGAAAATGCCCACCCTCCCAATCTGGCAGGTATGCCCCTCCCGGTGCTTCTGTATGCGGACGACACAGTCCTACTCTCTTTTTCCTGCGTTTGCTTGAGGAAGCTTTTGAGATCACTTGCTGACTATTGTCAAGCGGAACAACTATCAATAAATTACAGTAAATCTAAAATTATGGTGTTTTCAAAAAAAAGAAGGAAACACAAATGGAGAATTAATGGTCAACCTATTGACCAGGTAGCAACTTTCAAATACCTGGGAATAACTTTTCAGGAAAGGGTCTCGTGGCACCAACAGATGAAAAACACCATTGCCAACGCAGGAAGGGCCAATAAAGCCCTTACAAGATTTTTTCACGGGAAAGGGGGTAAATACGTTCCGGCGGCCTCCCAGGTTTTTGCTGCAAAAATACTCCCACAACTCACTTATGGATCCCAGGTTTGCAGTTTTAAAAATTTTGCGCCCATGGAGGCATTTCAAACAAAATTCTATCGGTGTTTATTGGGGATCCCCCCCTGTGTCCGCTTAGAAGTTGGACAACCACCCGTTAACGCGCGGTTGTGGATTCTAAAGATACACTACTGGTTAAAACTTATTTTTTCCCCGGCCGGTTTGGCTCCTTTAACACTCTTAGACACCTTTCATTCTACCTGGAAAGCTTCCCTGTTTGAAAAGATAAGAAGCTTGGGATTCTCCCCGCAGATCTTGATAGCGGCAGGATATGAGAGCGCCAGAAGTCAAGTGCTTCAACACATTAGGGACATAGAGCTGCAATGTCATATGGGCAAAATGGATAAACATGCCACAATTAGAGACTTTGGGAGAGGGTTCTCACCCGCAAATTATCTGGCTGATTTACAAATACCTAAGTACAGACACTCCTTTACCCTGGCCAGATTTAACGTTCTGCCCTCTGCCCTGCTGCTAGGCAGATATGAGGACAAACCATATGAGTCACGTGTTTGCCCATGTGGCTCATCGGAAGTGGAAACAAGTCTGCATGTATTGCTGCACTGTAGTTACTACGAGGATCTACGCCTGACCTTTATTGCCCCAGTTCTACAAAAGCTTAAAAATGAACCAGAACTCCAACGTATGAGAGCCTTGGTAGAAGATAAGGTTCCTGAAATTACGATCAATGTTGCCAAATTCTGTGTAGCCGCTATTAGGCGCAGGAAACAAGAGCTTTCCAATGCCAATATGCAGGTGAAGGCAAATACTTAATTTTATTTATGCTATCTAATTTTAAATTGCTGTTATGGCCTAATCTGTATTGAAATTGTCCTTTGCTTTTTCCGGTGTTATGCTTTGCTGACTAGCTGTACGAGTTAATCTGGTCTGTGACCGTTTAATAAAATTTGATTTGATTTGATTTATGCCATGTCTATCCTGTTGCAAGAATAAGGTTAAGGTTGCACGCAAGGGTAGGTGCTCAGATAGGAAAGTAAATGAGTCATTTGAGCGCGTACATTGTGATTTAGTTGGGCCACTCCCACCATCATTAGGAGGTTCTAAGTACTGGCTTACCCTGATAGACCAATATAGTAGATATTGTTGGACTTATGCAATAGCTGAAAAGTCACAAGCATTTGAGAAGTACAAAGCTTTTTGCAACTGGGTAAAAACGCACTTTAACAAACCTATTAAGAACCTGTTTTCTGACCGGGGCGGGGAATTTGTTTCTGAGGATTTTGAGAAATTCCTGGAAGCGTAGGGGACTACTCATGAGTTATCTTGCCCCCGAAGTCCCTGGCAAAATGGGCTTGTTGAAGTTGTGCAGCGTGACCTGCAGGCAGGGGTTAAAACATATCTGCACAATGCTAATCTGCCCAAAGTCTTTTGGGCTGAAGCGCTCCATGCCTTTTGTTATGTTAGAAATCGCAGTTATCATTCTGGTTTAGATGTCACCCCCTATGAGAAGTTGTTTAAAAAACGCCCTAATCTGAAATACCTACGCATTTGGGGTTCAGATGTAATTATGCATTATCCCGCTAAGCAGAAATTGGGTGAGCATAGTGTTCAGGGAAAATTAATGGGCTATCAGCAGGGGGCGTACAGAATTTACATACCAGCAACTGGCAAATTTCATATTACCAGAAGCATGATACAAACTGTAAATTGGAATGGAGTTGCTGTTTTCCAAGATACTAACGGTATAGATAATACTGAGGAAGAAGAGGAAGCAGCAGCAGCAGCAGCAGGAAATGGTGCTTCTGAATTAATGGAAAAAGACAAAAAGCCTGTTGAATCTGATAATTTGTTTGATGATTTAAAGTCACAGGCACCCGAGGGGAGGTTAGATTCTCTTGAGTTTTCTGACCGTGAACTTAGCCTACAGGCACCTCTTCAGCCTGACAATGATGATTTACAACCTGAAACTAGTAGTTCACTTAGTCCCATTAAGTCTGAGGAGTCAGCATGAACCACAAAAATCATACATCCACTGTTTCGTTTAGAATATTTTTTTTCTTGTTTTCCTCCTCTAAAAACTATGTGCGTGTTATGGTCAGGTACGTCTTATGGAGTGAAAAATACGGTACATTGTTGCCCACAGCAATCGTGAACCTACCCCCTCCCCACTCTGGCACTGTCTTTCTGGCTAACCCAGGGCTCGGGGGGGCGGGGCTCTAGCCATGGCCTTGCACTTTATGGGCCTGGATTAATTATTCATCTTCCAGGTTATCACCAGGCTTTGCTTACCTAATAATCAACATAAGCTGCATCCAAACCACACACCCTTCATTAATTCTAATTAGGGTGCCTCACACCCTACAAACTCACAACAGTACTCTGCCTACTGATATAACACTCGTCGTTCATGGAAGGAGGTTGAGAGCAAACACCTACAGAGCTTCCAGTCTGTCTTTCCCCAAGGCAAGGAGCAGTAGCTTTTTGGAGAGTGGATGAGCAGGGTGTAAGTTCTGTCAACTTTAAAGTACATTCATACTTGCTAGATTCCCATATTCTGTGCCTCTCATTCTCTCCATTTTTTGGCTTATTGACATTGAATATGTCCTTGTGTTTTCTTGTATTCTCAGGTATGGAAGTTCTGGGATTCGATGAAGATCGCTGCCTTTATACTGGGTCCTGCCCTGCTCATGTTTGTTGCTTTCAGGAACTCAGTCACATGGTAAGTCCACCAGGTCCCTGGAGCTCAATAATGGTTTGGCCAAAAGGAAAGCAGCAACTACTACTGTCACAGGATCTCTTTTGTGTTTCAGGCACCTGGAGAAATTCTGGGGGGCCTCTGGCTTGTTCTGGCAGACTCAGTGGGAGAACTTGTACCACCTCCTAGGGAGAAATGAATGGGCGATTTTCATAGTCTGTGAGTCACTTTGAACTGAAGTCAGTTATTGTCTGTGTTTTTAATGGCTCTTTCAATTCTGTTAGTATTTAATTCCATTTTAGTAATGGTCTTTTCTATGTTTTTAACTTGTTCTATTTTATCTGTGTATGCTGCCTGAGTCTCAAATTGGGGGAAAAGGCAGAAATAGTAATACTTATAATAGTAATAATAAGCTCATTTCTTATCTATGTATAAGGGTGGTTTTGAATATAAAAGTATTCCTGTAATATAATACCTTGTCATATCTGTTCACCATTGGGCGTGTGCCCCATTGAACCCAAGCTTGCTGATACATAAGTTAGGCAAAACGTCCTGATTGACCAGTAATACATACTGTCCCTATTCCTCCTTTCTTTCACAACATGCAGAGTTATGTGAGGTGACTTAATTTAAAAGTTTGGGACTGTGGCCAGGGCACAGATTAACTCTCCAAACCTTCATTAATTCTAGTTGGGAGTCATTTTGGACTCACAGCTGTCCATGGAGGCGCAGATCAATTCTGTGTCCAGGACAGCTGTCTACCAGCTCCACCTGGTATGCAGGCTGAGATCCTGCCTGCCCACAGACTGTCTAATCAGAGTGGTATGTGCTTTAGTTATCTCCCGCTTGGACTACTGCAACGTGCTCTACGTGGGGCTACCTTTGAAGGTGACATGGAAACTACAACTAATCCAGAATGCGGCAGCTAGACTGGTGACTGGGAGTGGCCGCCGAGACCATGTAACACCGATTCTGAAAGACCTACATTGGCTCCCAGTACGTTTCTGAACACAATTCAAAGAGTTGGTGCTCACCTTTAAAGCCCTAAACAGCCTCGGCCCAGCATACCTGAAGGAGCGTCTCCACCCCCATCGTTCAGCCCAGACACTGAGGTCCAGCACCGAGGGCCTTCTGGTGGTTCCCTCACTGCGAGAAGTGAGGTTACCGGGAACCAGGCAGAGGGCCTTCTTGGTAGTGGTGCCCACCCTCTGGAACACCCTCCCATCAGATATCAAGGAAATAAACAACTATCTGACTTTTAGAAGACATCTAAAGGCAGCCCTTTTTAAGGAAGTTTTTAATTTTTGATGTTTTGTTGCTGTATTATTATTATGGGTGGGGTATAAATAATAAGGTTGCTGTTGTTGTTGTTGTTATGGTGCTGCATCTCACCAAGGAACCTTTTGCATCTCTTCCTATGTAGCCCACTGGTATAATGCAAATAGCAGGGGCACTTGTGGCCTTCCAGAGCAGGGGTCAGCAAGGTTTACCTCGCCCGAGCTGGTTCACTTCAGTAGATCCCTCCATGGGCTGGATCGCGCACAATTTCCAACATCTGTGTTATGCGCAGATGCAATGTTCGGCGCTGCGCAGCATGCGGGGACTCACCGAGCGGGCGGCTCGTGGGCCAGTTAAACGACCCCTGTGGGCCGCTTGTGGGCCTTAGGTTGCTGACCCCTGCTCCAGAGGATGTTGGACCACAACTCCTATCAGCCCCAGCCAGCATGGCCAATGCTCAGGGAGTTGTACTCCAAGAATATCTGTAGGGCCACAAGTTCCCTACTCCTACTATGAAGCATCAGGCGTGAACGTAAGAGTCTCTAGCAACGTAAGCTCTAGCAATTGCTCAAGTGAAAGCCACAATGAAATTCAGTCGACAAAAATAGAATTAGTCTCTCCCTTCTGCTTGTCCATTTGAACAACATCTATGACTGTGGTCTCTTCCCATGCCGCTCATTTCCTGCTCTTATCCTTTTCTTATTGAGCTGCTGTCCTCTGGTTAGGAAGTTTAGGTTCCATCTCTTGCGTCTGAGCCCAAAAGAATCCCTCCTGTCCCCATTCACTCTTTCCCTCTTCTTGTACTACAGGCACTGGAATAATTCCTGCCCTGGTTTTCTGGAGCTTCAATGGAATCTTGATGGTAGCAGATGTGACTGGGAAGCCGAGTTTCATCACCCAATACCGCATTCAGTCGGGAAAGAATGATCCTGTGGGTATTTTTTTGCACAAATATGGCAGCCCTGTGTTTGTTTGTTCTGAGTGGGAGCTGTTGATTCCTCCCCATCACAGATAGCCTTTCTAGCCTTTGTCAGGGGATACATCCAGCGGTTAAAAATATGTTGATTTGGGTAGATATCATTTTGTTATTTTTATCTGTTTCTCCAGGAAGTGTCTTCTTCCCTTCGTTAGCTCTGTGCAATAGCGTAGACTGAGGATAGAAAGTGATTGGCCCAAGGTCACATTCAGAGTGAGCTTCAACTCCCTGCATAGGCCCTACAGAATAAAAATGTTTTCAGTAGGCATTTAAAAATTGGAATGGAAGGCGGCGGCATTTTTAGTGACTGCTAGTTATTCTAACATTATAGTGGTGGGTAAATTTATCGTCCCAATTGTCCTAACAGAAGATGCACCTTCAATAAAATAAGAGAACTGTTTCCCAGTCCCACAAAAAAAGCATCAGTGTTGTTCCTGTGCCTTTATCCTAATTGCTCCACAAGGACCATGAAGCCTGAATATGCAGTGACTGAAGATTTAGAACTTACCGTATTTTTCGCTCTATAACATGCACCCGACCATAACACGCACATAGTTTTTAGAGGAGGAAAACAAGAAAAAAAATATTCTAAACGAAACAGTGGATGTATGATTTTTGTGGTTTATGCTGTGGCCACAGACATGTGATCTGACGGTGAGTTTGGGGTAGCTCAATGCAAAAATCCTGAGGATCCATGTGGATCTGTGCTTTGTAACCATGTTTTTGCACCACTGCGGCCCCAGGCAACAGTGGGTGCGTGATTTTTTTGGTGCAAGCTGTAGCCATGGACATGCTATGTGATCTGATGGTGAATTTGGGGTGACCCAGTGCAAAAATCCTGAGGATCCATGTGGATCCGTGCTTTGTAACCACGTTTTAAGTGGGGAGGGAAGGAAAAGCACTCAAGGGACAAGGAACACGCGTGGGGTGGGTGGAGAAGGATGCTGTTAATCATGCAGAAGAGGGGTATAAGAGGAGAAGGCTCTTATAGGAGGAGTGGGGAGGAGAGAGGGACAGAGAGCCTGCTTGCGAAAATCTTTGCTGCTATTTAGCGAGTGGGGAGGAGAGAGGGACAGAGAGCCTGCTTGCTTTAAAGGAGCCAACCAGACAGGAGCCACTTACACTCATGTAAGCGGCTCCTCTCCTTTCCTCTCCCGCTTTGCTCCTTTAAAGCAAGCAGGCTCTCTGTCCCTCTCTCCTCCCCACTCAGTGGCTCTTCTCCTGATTTGCTGTTTCAAAGCGAGCCACGGGGAGGGAAGGAAGGGGAACCATGGATCCTCTGCTCACGACTGCAGCAGATCCCCCCGCCATCCGTAGGCATTCGCTCCGTAACACACACAGACATTTCCCCTTACTTTCTAGGAGGAAAAAAGTGAGTGTTATGGTGCGAAAAATATGGTAAAGCCTTTTTATTTGGCAAGTAGAGAGGAAAAGCCGCTTCAAGCCTCTAACTGTAGCCAAGAGTCTTCCAGGCTTGCAGAATGTTCCTCCCAGCATAGGCGGTGCTGTTCCACATTTTGACCCAGGTTCATTTTGCCTCTCCCCCTAGGTGGACAGAAAAAAACTGCAGAATGCCATACGAACAGCCCTGTTCAATGATTTTTTCATCTCTCTGCCCATGATTATCCTCATGCTCCCTATCATGAAATGGAGGGGGGAGCCATGCAGTTTGCACTTGCCCACTTTCCATAGGTTTCTTCTCGAGCTGGCAATCTTTACGCTATTGGAGGAAATTCTCTTCTATTACTCTCACCGGTAAGGCGCACATTACATTGAGGTAACATGCTGGGCTCCCCTCCTGGGAGAGCCAGTGTGGTGAACCGGGTTCGATTCCCTGCTCCTCCACATGCAGCTGCTGGGTTACCTTGGGCCAGTCACACTTCTCTGAAGTCTCTCAGCCTCACTCACCTCGCAGAGTGTTTGTTGTGGGGGAGGAAGGGAAAGGAGAATGTTAGCCGCTTTGAGATTCCTTAGGGTAGTGATAAAGCGGAATATCAAATCCAAACTCCTCCTCCTCCTCTTCTTCTAATGTGCAGTATTCTACAGGCTAGATTTAGACTGGCATTTTAAGGCTCCGGTTTCCACGCCTTCAAAAAAGTTATTTTCTAGTTAAACATAGCTAACAGGATGCGATAGATTAGATAGTGGTGGTGGTTGTTTTACTGAAGTGTAGTTGCCACAATTGCACATGTAGTGTGAAGTAATCATGCTGTTATCCCCATCTCCTTGTATTTACTCGAATCTAATGCTCACCTTTTTTGGCCAAATTACATTGCGAAAATTAAGGTGCGCATTAGATTCGATGGCACATTTACATTCGCCAGCAAATACCTTTTTTGGCTTTAAGGTTCTGAAAATTGAGGTGCGCATTAGATTCAATTGTGCATTGGACTCGAGTAAATACGGTAGCTACCTTGCATGGTGCCTCAACACCAGCTGTTCTGCCCACAGATAAAATATGGCACATTGTCTCTGTTTCTTCACCTGCAGGCTTCTTCATCACCCTCTCCTATACAAACACATTCATAAAAAGCACCATGAATGGACCGCTCCTATCGGTGTAACTTCTATCTATGCTCATCCAGTTGAGCATGTGGTAAGTGGCACAACTGGCTGCTGAAGGAAGTCTAATGAACCATTGCAACCCCTGAGCTGCATGGCTTAATAAATTTTCGGATTAGGTAATATTGGCAAAACAACATCTTATTTAAGCAGCTTACTTATATTGGCAATTCTGGGAAAACTGGTTGCCCTTGATAAAATATTATTGAAAAAATAATTACCTCCTGCGAAAGAAAATTCAAGTAGGTTTTGAAATATTTTTAGTAGAAATACTGCAATTCTGTGTTAACTGAAAATTTCCTTGCATAATGAAGTAAAAAAAATTGAGTTTTGTTGATTATTGATAGTAAAGGACCTCTTGACGGTTAAGTCCAGTCAATGGCAACTATGGGGTGCAGTGCTTATCTCCATTTTCAGGCCGAGGGAGCTGGTGTTTGTCAGCAGACAGCTTTTCTGGGTCATGTAGCCAGCATGACTAAAATGCTTCTGGTGCCCAGAACACCATGATGAGTGCCAGGGTGCATGGAAACGCTGTTTACCTTCCCGCTGCAGTGGTACCTATTTATCTACTCGTGCTGGTATGCTTTTGAATTCCTGGGTTGGCAGGAGCTGGGACAAAGCAACAGGAGCTCACCCCATTGCATGGATTCAAACTGCTGACCTTACTATCAGCACCCCCCGAAAGGCTCAGTGGTTTAGACAATTGCTAAGTGCTCATATAAAAAAAATAAAATGTTCCAATATACCTCTGCATAGGCATAAAATCTGTATAGACTGCACAGAGACCACAGAAAAGAATGTTCTTAGCTGTGAATCTTCTTCTCAGAGGCATTTCCGTCTGCTTCAGGACGGTTCCTATGAGGTGCCAGTCAGACATTCCCATTCACTGACCACAGTGGAATGAGAGAGACGCAGGAGGATGACTCTCAAAACCACCTCTGCTTTATAACCAAAATGGTACGGTCTAGGTGTAGGACTCTACTTTAAGGCAAGGTGGAACTAAAGGTAAAGGTAAAGGACCTCTGACAGTTAAGTTCAGTCATGAATGACTCTGGGGTTGCAGTGCTCATCTCGCTTTACTGGCTGAGGGAGCCGGTGTTTGTCCGCAGACAGTTTTTCCAGGTCATGTGGCCAGCATGACTAAGCTGCTTCTGGTGCAACAGAACACTGAAACCAGAGGAGCGCATGGGAACACCGTTTAGCTTCCTGCTGGAGTAGTACCTATTTATCTACTTGCATTTTGATGTGCTTTCGAACTGCTAGGTTGGCAGGAGCTGGAACAGAGCAACGGGAGCTCACCCCGTCACTGGGATTCAAGCCGCCGACCTTCTGATCGGCAAGCCCAAGGCTCAGTGGTTTAGACCACAGTGCCACCCGCGTCCCTAGGGTGGAACTACTGTCCCTTAAAATATACAAACAAGTTTAAGTACTGCATTTCCCATTCTTTTCTTAGGAGACCTTAGTTGTCTGTTTGGGGATATTAAAAAGTAGTTTTATTGCAGGTGGGCAACATGACTCCTTTAGCCAGCAGGGATAGCAGTACTAATTATTGAAAACCCTCTGCAGTGCACTTCTGCCAGGGAGCTAGAAGCTGCCTCGAGTATCTCAGGAAAACTGGGAGGAACTGAATGACTCAGCTGGATGACCTAATGGGTGAAAGACCAGAAGGTAGCTGACTACAGATGGCCTTTGGGGGAACAGAAGAGAGATAGTGGAAAGGGGTGGGGAGAGCTGAAGTGTGAACATTCTTAAGGACCTCTCTAAGCCACTGCTTCTGGCTGGCCATATCCACAGGGAAGGGGCTAAGTGAACTGGTCTGCCCATTTGAGTTGGAACAGCTTTCCTTACTGAGTAAGGTGACTATTTCTAAAGCGACTCATCTCACCCTAGTAGAATTACGCAGCAACTTAGGTGATCCTGTAAGAACCTGTCTCTTTTGACTGTTTAAAAAAAATCGGAGGGGTTACAGGAATCATAGAATTAAAGAGTTGGAAGGGACTCTGAGGATCATTTAATCCCACACCCTGCATTGCAGGAATAAGCAGCTGCCCCATCTGGCGATCGAACCTGCAACCTTGGTGCTATCAGCACCATGCTCTAACCAACTGAGCTATCCAGAATGATTTCCTTTTCCTCTGCTGCCTCAAAAGGGATCTCTCACAACAGGCTGAGAAGAGAATAGATGACGTATGTCAGACAAAAATAAGTAATATGAGCCAATCATGGTTCTGGGAATAAGATGGTGTAAAATAAGGCATACAAAAGGTAGCCCTACTAGTCTCCTGTTCCCGCTTATGGACTTCAATTGCTACTCACCCACCCTGGCATATCAACGAAGTATGAGGGAGACCAGGCCTACGGTTCTTCCTTCCATTAATTTGACACGGCTTCCTCTTTCACGTCAAAGGAGATTTGCAACCAATATGCAGCGTCAGATGTTAAAACGCCCAGCAGATCTCTTTGAATAAACCCTTTTATCTGCACATAGAATATATATGACACTCAAAGCACCAGCTTTTCAACAGTGGAGCATCAGTCTTTGAAGCTCACCACCCTCTGTTTAGGAATATTTTCTGTGTACATGTTCACCATTATGAATCTGCACTTATATTCCAGGTTTCCAACATGCTGCCTGTGATGACGGGCCCAATCCTCATGAAATCTCATGTTACATTCATCATGGTTTGGCACTCCCTTGCCTTTCTGGCCACCACCATTTCTCACTGTGGCTACCATTTACCTTTCCTGCCCTCACCAGAGTTCCATGACTATCATCACCTCAAGTAATTAGATTTTGTTCTTACAGGCCACATTTCCCTCACTCAGAACGGGGACCGGGGGGGGGGGGCGGTTGATGCATACAGCTGCTGGAACGGACTTCACTTAATTTTGTCAGCATTCTTAGGACCATGGTCTAAGCCTTGGCTGAAGTTCAACACACAAGAAGATTCTAACTTTTCGCCACAGCATCTCTGTAATATCTATTCTAATGCTTTCCATATCCCCCTCCCCCCCAAACCCACTATTATCCTAGCATATGAAAGTACTCAAAATCTTCAGGCATATCTTGTTTTCTGGGGTGGGGGTGGGGGAAATACTCTTCTGCGCTCTGTGCTCAGCTACTTATTGTGGCTTTATGTAACTGGTCTCACGCTGCCAGAAATGAATTTGGTCTAGGCAAACTATATTGCTATCCATGGGATGAAATATTCCCCAACAGGCACTCTTATAAATATTACCTCTAAGGCAATCTGTGGCCCTCCAGATCACTGCCAATTCCCATCAGCACCAGCCAGCATGGCCAATGATCAGGGGTGGTAGAAATTGAGCTTCAACAATATCTAGAGGTCCACTGATTTCCTACTCTGGCTCTGTGAGTCACATTACAGTTAAGTGTAGTGTTTCTACTTTCAATAACAGCAGTGTTTTACTCTTCCAATATGCTCTTTGCAACTAAAGCCATTGCCAGAGTTATTTGTGTTGGGGGTGGGGGAAGCAGCAATAAAGTTTCCCTCCCAATGCAAATAGCAGTTTTATGGGGTTGGGTTTTGTTTTTTGCAGGGTGGGGTGGGGTGTTTAAAAAAACTTTGGGCTTTTTAAATTAAAAAACCTTCCGTATACAACATTCACAAACCTGATAAGTCACTATTGCGCAAACATATCTATTTAAAACTAGAAAATTTAAACATGCAAGGCCCCCCACCTCATCCTGCTTTCAGATGACAGAGAGCTTCAAAGCAACAATATGGTACAAAACAATATGGAGGATCAAAATTTAAATGATTAAGTCAGGGTTGAATGGAAGGGAAACGCCTACATTATTACAGTATGTTCACCATTAAAAGTATGTAATTATTTCCCTTTATTTTTCACCAGATTCAATCAGTGCTATGGTGTCTTGGGTGTGCTGGACCGCCTGCATGGAACAGATCTGTTGTTCAAGCAATCAAAGGCCTACGAGAGACACAAAGTTCTGTTGAGCTTCACCCCCCTCACTGAAAGCATTCCTGATTGTCCTAAGAAATCAGAATGACCCTTAAGTGCAGCTTATTTCCTTCGCCATCATCCAGATAATCACAAGAATCAGGAGATATCAGATTTTCTCGCAAGGCACTCTACAAGAGTATTGTGGCAGGTTTCATGTTTTCATTGGCAAGAGACAGCTTGACCTATAACACAGCCTCTGAAAAGGATCAGGGTAACACTCATGTTTGTAGAGCACCATGACAGAAGATGAATGAATGGTAGCATCTACAGCAGGGGTAGGCAACCCGCGGCTCCGGAGCCACATGTGGCTCTTTTACACCTTTGCCGCGGCTCCGGGGCGGATACTAGCGAGGGGAGGAGGCGCATTGTGTGCCCCGACACTCCCCACTGTGGCGGGCGCTGTACTGGCTGTGACGTCGCATGGGGGCGGTGCGTGCGTTAGTCGCGCACGGTCCCGACGTCACCTTCCCACCCGCTGTCAGATCGCGGCTCCAGAGATATATTTATTTTAAATGTCGCAATGGTTTTGCGGCTCCCAGTTGTTTTTTCCTTCGGAAACAGGTCCAAGTGGCTCTTTTTGTCTTAAAGGTTGCAGACCCCTGATCTACAGAAATGGTGGTGGTTGACCAAGGAAAGCAAACAGCTAAAAGTACTGTATAACAAAGGGTGCTGGAGGTGAGAGAATATACTTTCTGGCTTACAGAAAACAACCAACTCTCATAGAATTCCAAGTTAGAATTTCAGCCCAACTCAACAAAGGACCAAGAGCAGGGACATTCGAGAGCATTTACCGTATTTTCCTGTGTATAAGAGGATGTTTTTTGCTAAAAAAAAAAGGCAAAAATTGGGTGTCATCTTATACATGGATAGTGAATGCAGATGGGGACGTGTGATTAATGGAAGCAGCAAGCAGAAGATTGGCAGTGGCGATTGGGCAGGTGATTGGTGGCTGCAAGGCCTGCTGGCGATTGGCTGTGGCAACTGGGCAGGCAATTGGCGGCTGTGGCAAGTGGGTGGGTGGGCTGTTAGTTGCGGCAAGTGGGCAGACAATTGGCTGCAGCAAGCTGCGTGATCAGCAGTGGCTGTGGCAAGTGATCGGCAGTAGCGGGCAAGCGGGTGAGCAATTGACCCCCCTCCCCACACCCCAAAAAAGCTAAACAACTTAATTTCGGTTTTAAAAAATGGAGCTCGTCTTATACATGGGGATGTCTTATACACGGAAAAATACGGTATTCCTAATCTCAGAAGAAAGCAGGGGACTGAAATCTGCCTTCTCCCAGAGTACCAAGCTGAATGAGTAGTCCTACTGAACAGTACAATGTAAGGCATCATGCTGTTGTATAGCAAGAAATTCTTGTGCTGCTTAACTGTAAAAAAGGCGGTGGGGGGTAAAGTTTTATCACTCTATATGATCTATTAAAGATTTCTATGTTTAATTGATTTTTTTTATTTCTATTTTTCCTTATGTTTGCAGCTGTTTCTATTTTAGCTGTAGGGCACATTGAATCCATCAGGGAAAAATGTGGATATAAATAAATATCATTGTAAGCCATGCCTCTCCAAGTAACAATTGAAGATTTTTAAAGAGATAGTGGAGTTAATTAACATAGCCAAAGAGAGCATTATGATGATCTTCTTTTATACTCACTAAAACTCATTAGAAAAATTAGCTGTTTGGTGACCCTGGAATGGAAAGCAAACACAACCATTCTCGTTTTACTTCCACATGGGCCTAGTCCTCAAGGAACAGCAGATGAGGCAATAAATATCACTGTGCCACTCTAGGCAGAAGACATACAAGAGGCTTGAGTCCTACAATAAAACATCCCTAAACTTAAGAGCTTAATTATTCATTCCTGGAGAATGCTACAGTACAATGATCTATTCCAAATATTTAGCTGTCGGTGTGCAGTAATTCTTATTTTTGTATGGAGGCCCATTTAGTCATTTGAGTCTATAATCAAAAGTGGCATACACACAGGTTGCTTCTTTGCCTCATTTTTCATTCTTTGAAGAACAGTTTAAATAACGTAGGCAACCAGGAATCTTGCTAGAGTACATAATACTGAAAGTGCAAAAGGACATTCATCTTGAAAAGTAACATTTTTAGCACACTTATCCTGCCATTACATCATGCATCTCCCAGTTCTCTGGTCCACATGTGGTTGCCATTAGTAGAAATAGCCTCAAGGTAGAAACAAGAGTGTGCAAATTGCATGGTCTTTTGAGGTTTTTATTTTTATACATTTTTGTATTAAAAAGGAAAAAGCATAATTACCACAAATTACAAAGGACTAAAGCACTACTAGAATAATGAGTCACATCAGCCTAGAAAGCAGATACTCTGAATAATATTACTGTTTATAATACAGGCTCTCATTCAAGTATTTTACAATTTGTTTCCTCTTCCTTCCCCTGTCCCCCCTCCCCCTCCCCCAATGTGATGATGATCCTAGCACATGGGTTAAGATTTACATACTATTAACAGATGGGATTGTGTATGGTGGGCCATATTAACAAGATCTTTTCCTCCCAGGTGATATACGGTAACAGTTGGTTTAAAAGTTCTCTCAATAATAAATACAGCTGAAAGTGATTACAAACACTTCTGGGGTTTTGTTTTAGCAGAAGGGGCAAGGTTGGAGCATGAATACATACAAGCCTGCTCAGGCAGAGCAAGCAAACCAAACAAACTGATGGTTCTTTTCCTACTGTGATGGCATTATCAGACATCTATACAAAACAATCATTGCATCTTTTTGCAGGTTCCTCATCTGAAGGGTTGTTTTTTGTTTTTTTTTAGCAGCTTAACACAACTTCACACTAAGGAAGCTCCAACCACCACCATTTAAAGCTCAGCGTTGACTTCTGAGTCACAGTTTCATAGGCTGGAAATCCCAACCACCACGGTAGTGCACCACTGCAGGGACAAAGCCAACGATGATAGGAGAATTCAGCCATTTCTGTTTTATAGCACATGGCAATGCTACAGCAGGAAGGCTCTGGTGGGCAAAAGCTTCTGCCAAGGACATTGAAATCCATTTTCCAAAGGATATCAGTGACCCAGACCACCCTGTTGTACCAAGATCTATATTCTGGGAAGGAGGACAAATAGATACAGGAACAATACCATTGAGGAAATAAACAAAAAAGAAGGGCAACAGAAGGCCAGACTTGGAAGAACAAAGTCTGTAAAACCAAAAAAGGATGGTTAAACCCATGCCCTTTCGATGCTTCCAACCATAGGGTGTCCTCATCACAGATACATCGGTCCTATGTTCAAGTGTCTTCAGAAAGTTAAAATGTAAACTAACAGAAATGTTATCCTTAGAATTTTTTTAATTTAAAAAACCACTTTGTCCAAACCCATGTTGCTGAGATGAAATTTCCCGCCACCCCCCCCATAAAACCACTCATATATGAAATTTGATTAAAAAAAATAACTGAGGCATTTAACAATGTAGCTACCCATCCCTTCTAAAAACCTAGCTGATTTTTAAAAAGTTATTGACAAATCCAAGTTTCAGAAGAGGATCCATATGGAGAGATAATAGAGCACAGCAGAGTTTGCTGCGTTAACAGATTTGATTGTTTTTGCTTAAAAGAAAAATGAGCAAGGCATGAAAGATGGCTCCCATCCCATTACTCTATTAAAAACAACAACACAAATGTTATGGCAGAGTACTGAGGTTACTGTGTCATGTGTTAACGGTACATTCAACTAACCAACTAGAAGCAAGATGGACAAGTACAGAACTGGAGCAACCCAACAGCTGCTAAAGTGGGAGAAGGAGCAGAAAGGGGCTAAGGACAGACTGAGCACCAACACCTAATAAAGGTCACTTACTTTCCCTGTATGTCCTCAACCAGATTTCAGACCCCCACCCTATTACCCTGCCCAGAGGTCAGCTACCCAGGATGACACTTCTTTAAAGATACTGCTTACCTATAAGACTGCTTGAGTTCCCACTGGGAAACACTTTCTGTTTTAACCTAAGTCTCATACATTGGGCAATAGCTGGTGGCTTCCTAAAAACAACATGACTAGAACTACCACTGCATATGTTTGAGGGACAGGATACCACTGTCCATTGACTTGGTCTGCTTTAAAAACCAAGACATAACATTGAAACAAAATCGTTACTATACTCTCTTCCCAAAGTGTAGGGAAACTTTGAACCAGGGTGGTGAAAACTGAGTGTACCAATACCCACACAGAAAGCTGGATACCATCTTTATAGGAATAATGCTATGACTTTCTGGCACTGAACAGCCAAGGCACTGGATGTGCATACTAACAGTAACGTGTCTACAAACACATGCGGCCATTGTCATGTCAAGATGATGCAGGAGACTGACCCATCAAGGTTCCAAAAGGCTACGCTCCCTTCAAGTAAGCAAGTACCTTCAGCTTGTCGCTTGAACGGTAGGTAAGAACTTTGTGGTCCAATTTCATGGTATATCCTGGGACATCCACAGAGGAATCAATATGTGATTCTTATCCCCTCTTTCCACAAACTAACCCTGCATCCTTAACTGATCTCCTATACCACACCAGAATGCTTTTCTACACCACCAACAGTTGTTTGCCTTCAGTTCTTCATCAGCAAAGACAAGCAGCTTAACACTGAAATGAAACAGACAAACCATTTTTAGAGCAAGACTTCAGCACTCATCGCCACTTGGATGAAAGTTCAAAGACCATTTCCTTTCAAAGATGAAACCTTTAAACAAAAATGCTCTGGTTAATCTCACTATGTCATCAAGCCTGAACACATACTCCTGTCTCACAAGCAGCAGTTCCCCAATACATGCTTTGCCTTATTCAAAACTGAATTGTGATCAAGTTACAAAAGTTAGGATTTCAGCCCATTACCAATTGAAATCCTGCCAAACAAGAAAAGCAGTTTCATTGCACCATGTTGTACTAGCGAAATTAGAAGACAGCAGTAGTTCGGACTGCCAATTCCATGTTAACATGGTTCTGCTACTGCAATGCACTCGGCGAAGCTCACAGTGGGTATTCTGCCACACCTGGTGAAATGCTCATGTCTTTTAATGGTACCACAATGAGAGGCTGAGGGTTTGATATAATACAGGATCACAACTTATGCAGCAAAAAACTAGAACCACAGGGCACAAGTTAACTGCATGGTCACCCAAGACTGCTCCATAACAAACTCCCATTAATAGCATGCTTGACACAGCTAAAATGAAATAACATTAGCTAGACACAACAGGCTCTCCTAAGGCAGTAAGGCCCATGTCCTCAATTATCTACATCTGCAGTACCAACATCCTAGAAGAGGAGTGACAGAAATCAACCAACCACCCTAGCATCATATCCCCTGCATTCCTAAAGTAAAAAAGTGTTGCTCCAACTGGCTGGGAATGAAAACATCCTTACCTGACACAGGCCTCATTGCCACACTCTTTGCAGCATGTTAAAAATCTGAGAAACAGGCCTAGAATGTAACCTCTAAAATGTGTGTTGATGACACACCTCTCTTCCTCTCCCCACCCCTAACAATGGTCTAGGATCCAAAGTAGCGTAAGGGTGCTCCTTCGCACCCTTTATGGCAATAAGTCTCCACACCCAGAAAAGGCTGTGGGATCCTCCAGAGCAGAGCATGTGAGTGGCTGCAGATAGGAAGGTATCAGCCTCCAGCATCATGGAAGTGCCTCCAGCATCATGCATTACTGGGAAAGAAGGGTGGAGACTGTTTGGAGCCAAGCCATTGTGTGTAGGACCACATAGAAATATTGCCACCACCATTCATCCCCACCACCATTCATCCCTCTTTAGAGTCACAGGGCAAGCTTGGGTGGCATAATGACCAAGCAATCACAGCTCTTCCATCTCCTACTAAAATCTCTGGCTTGCAGAACAGGGACAGTACATTAGGCAATATAACAAAATGTAGGAAACAATAAAGCATGTTGTCAGAAACAAGTTGTCTGTACACATATGCTTCCATCTTCTCTGAAGTTCACTTCTATAGCTCCAGTACCAGCTGCTTTTAAGATGTCAAGAGCCATGCAGTCACACACTGCCAATAGTCTCAGACTTAGTTCCAAGCAGTTAACCCAAGAGCAGTTAAGTCAATCATGGTGCTTTGTATAAAGTTCTATGACACAGGATGAGTGGACATGGTTCCAATACATGAAGTGATTTCATGATGCAAGACAGTCAAGGTGTTGGTAGCTAGAGAAGAGTCTAAACACAGCTGGGTCCTCCGTGGCTACATGGTCAACCCAGGGAAGGCAGGCAGGCAGGCAGGCTAGCATGCCAGTAATTCAAGAGTCTACAGAAAGGGAGGGCCTGCATAGGGAAGTTAACACTTAGCAAGCCACCTCTTTTTTGGAAACCACCACACACAAAAATCCCACCTTGTTTGCTTTAAAGCTCATTTCTCTGTACACACATTCTTCAACCATATATATTAAAGAGCAGGGATGTGTGCCAGTGGATCTTCTCTGTGCAATTACCTATTCCTGGCACATCTGCCTGCCTACCATGGGATAGGAAGAGTTCATGAGATCAACAGGCTAGTTCCTGGCCTGGCCTGCCCTGGTGGGAGAGGGAGGAAAATGGCAGTGCACCTGGAGGTCTGAGTGAGGCAATAGCATGTGTAGTTGCTGTAGCAGGAAGGGCACTAGAAAAGTTGACACATTTACATCAGCACCAACTACACAATAGCAGAAGTCTTAGATTTTAGTGCTCCAGTACCCCCTTCTCCAGAGATAAACTGTCTAGGTGGCTTGAGACAACATTCACCTAGAAATCAACAGTACTGTTCCAGTCGATGCAAATCACAGCTGGGTCAGAGGGGAGATCACCAGTCATTGCAGACAAGAGTCACTACTGGACAGGGAAACAGTAGGTATTATCACAGCCCGGATGAGTCCCAAGCAGATGCCATGTTCCAAATTTGCTCAGAGAAGTCAGGGATGCCTCCAATTTCCCAACTCCACAATAAGGCAACTTATTATTTTCAAGGAAGGAAGCAAAGACAGACTTTTTTTTTAACAAGTTTTTTGTGGGGTTTTTTGTTTTTGTTTTGTTTTGTTTTGTTTTGTTTTGTAAGAGAAAGCGGTTTTAGCGAAGTCTCATCATGAGAGTAGCATTCCTATGTGAGGGGAGACACTGTGCGAGTTTATGTTCTACCCATCACACAAAGGAACTGGGCGAGCCCAATGCGAGGTGGGCCCATGTTCAGTTAGGGTCCTTTGGTTGACTTCCAGTAGTCAAGTCTGTGATGGAAAAGGTGAGCAGCATGGAAGGGAAGCCGTAACAGAAGTGATACTTGTGATGGTAGTAAAGGGACTCCTTGTGCATTGTCATATCCTGAATGACAGGCGCCTGGTGGACTTGCAAAGCCGAAGGCAAATTCCAAATGGAACCACACTGTCCGGCCCACCGCCTCCAGCTTCTTTCAAGTGGGCTGCATAGTTGATCGGTGGGATGAGGAGGAGCTGGATCATGTCACCGCATGATGCAGAATTGTTTTGGTTTATCCAAACAAACTTCTATCAATAATTTAAAACTTGATATAGATATATATATATTTATATTTATAAAAATCTCCCCCTTCCCAACCCTACCCCAGAAAGGCGCTAAGACGTGAAAATGTGTGGATGTGGCTCCAATCAGTAACTTAATCACAGAGAAGAAAAGGATGCTTTCAGCTTGCTTCGTCTTGTTTTCCCAGCCAACAAGAGAAATTGTGTGCGTTGTAGTCCCCACCTCTGGTAAGCAGCCTGGTTTTGGATGCCCACATTCCAACTCCCTCAAGTGTCCCTGCCCCCTTTCCATTGGAAGTTCTGGTGTGTCTTATTTCCCTATTGTTTGCGTTTCTACAGTCGCTGTAGAAACTGCATGTGGCTGGCTCAGGTTTTTGGCATCCTCCTGCACAGGCTGGCTAGATGAGGTGGGGACTTGGTTGGATGAGACAGAGACTTGATGGGATGGGGTCTGGGTGACAGGTTTGCTGGAAGACTGAGATGGGTATCGCTTCCTTCCATCGACTCCCAATGCTGCTGGGTATCTCTTGTGGCCACCTTCTTCCCCTATAGGGGGCTGAAACAGAAAATAAATAATTATGTAGCACTTGGGCATCCCTCTCAAGTATGCTTCATTTAAAGTAAAGGTTCCCCAAATCCTGGTTGTTCACCAAAAACAAAATAGAAGATAGCTAACAAGCAGGAATTGAACTAAAGGTAACACACAATGCGGATAGCAGCTAAAGTAATGATGCAAAAGTACCATACAATTTGGGTTGGGGATAAGTACAGGAGATGAAAGATTCTCCCATACAGAGATAGAAAAGGGAGAGAAGGTAAGCAAGTGAGAATACCAGATACAATTAGCTCTAATTGTGTCAGCTGAATACAAGGCTTTGAAGAACACCTCTCTGAGTAACAAAACTGCCCTGTGTGTTCTTTTAGGAAGGCTTTTTTGAGATTCTAAAGCAATGTTTATATAAGGCAATGGACAATATGAAGATATTAGGGGTGAAATTTAAGGAGTGGACTGTGTGTGTGTGTGTGTGTGTGTGAGAGAGAGAGAGAGGGGGGGGGGTGGGTGAATGTGAGAGGTGACTGAAATGAATTGGACTGTGCCTTTCAACAGAGCTGTAATCAGTCCCCTTGCCAGTGGATGCTGCTGCTACTGTACTTCCAATTAATCTGACCAACTACTTCTAGCCACAGGCTACAGAATTAAGTCGGGTTCAGGTTTGCCCTTGGGAACTGCGCTTTGAGCTTATGCATTCTTTGCACTATGATTTTCTACCTCACTTACCAGTTTGCAGCAAAGAGATTTTGCTGTGGCGTCTGAATTGGACAAACTACAGTTATCATAAACCACAGTTTGCCTTCAAGCCAGAATCATTAACCCATTTTTATTTCTGGTTTGGACGTGGACTATGACCAAATCATAAGATGGTCACAATACTAAAACTGGGCAAATGGAGGGGGGTGGGAGAGCACATGGCTCCAGAGATGATTTCTTAATCAGTAAGACAGCAAAGAGATGGTTCAAGCAGTAATTTCTCCCCCTTCAGTGCAATACCACAGGGAGAGACTTAGGGTGCTGTTCAATGATGCACAATCACCTGAAGATCACAACAATGAATGCCAACTTTCATATAGGAATGAACCATCAGAGATATCAAGTTATATGGAAGTCTGTTACCTCAAACACAATATTTTAGTAGTGTCCACGCATTAAGGTTGGATGAGAATTTTGTTCCATTTTAAAGAGAACCGATCTCATTCACACCTCATAGATCAATATACTGATTAAAACACAAATATCCTTCAAATTTCACACTTATTTTATAATGAGTTGTAAAATGTGTGCATTTAAATATGCATTCTGTGCTAAAGGATAGGCACAATAACTATTTGATACATAAATAATTATAAATATAAAAATTGAGGGTTCAGAAAATGTTTATTAACTGACAAATTAACTTTTAAGCAGATTTAAATAGGTGGCTTTACTGAGATATTGCATTGTTTATAATATGTGATTATAAAAGTTGAGATTATAGTTTTTTGTACACCTGAATTTAAGGTAAACTTTTGTTTAAAAGATACATTCACCATGGACCCCTGCAGGTCTACAAGATGCATCCATTACAAGTGTCTAGTAGAAAACTACAAGAAACAGTTACTTCTACTTACATCCACTCGGAAGTCTTCAAGGCGTCGGAATTTGCTGAGGTATTCTTGCAATTTGCAATCAATGTCCAAGTTTTTGGCTTTGGAATATTTTAAGAAGGCCCAAAACTTTTCAAGCCCATAAAGCTGCCCTATTAAGACAAGGAGCAAAACAGACACAAGTCAGACCCTGTCATCAAAGAAGTTTCCAAAAACTCTCATTTAGCAACAGTGGAAGGGAAAAGGAGGAAAGCTGTAACTATCAAGTTTCGGTAAAAAGCTGGAATGAATAAAAAACGGCAATCTAGCCAAATGTCAGAATAGAACTCTTCTGCAACTACAAATTGCTGAACGTTAACAGTATCTAAAGAGTGCTAGAAGCAGTGGTGCTGAAGGGAAAGAAGAGGGTCAAGAAATGCGCCAGTCCTTTGCTGGAAGGGAGACTTCTCTAAAAGCAAGAAGGGTGATCATGTCCCCACAAGACAGGCTGCTGTAACATGTTCAAGATCCTTTAATAAAGATTTGGATACCATGCAATGTCCTCAGAACCCCCATTATATTAGGGGTCTGGAATCACAGAAGAATGTTTTTAGTCAAAAGACAGGCTGAACGATTCAAGGCATCATTCCTCACAGATCACTGCCACCGCAATGGCACAGAAGGAAGCCCCTGGAATACCAGCCAGTCAGACCCCCCACTTACCAGCTTCATAATCTTTTATAGTTTCTTCTTGGAAATCCTTAAATATGTCAAGTCGGAATTTCTTCTCCAGTCCATAGCTATAATATCTGAAAAGGCACTCCAGTCCATACCTGCAAGACCATGACATCCACCTCATCAACATTTGCCTCCAACCGTACCCTTTTCCTCCCCAAGAGCCTTCCACGCTGCATTTCTCTTCCTGATTAAGTCCCGATAAATTACACATCTCATGTTTCCTGCAGAAGACAAGGGCTCCCCCATATTCACCAATTTAAGCTAGCCCACATTTCTCCTTTCCATCCTTTAATATGCAAGCCACCTTATGGTGGTGCTCTGAAGACACAAGGACCTACCTGTACCCTTCCTTTGCATCTTCCAAGGCCAACTGCTTGAACTCTTCGTACATTTTCTTGTTGAAATGATCACGAAGGAAAAACGACCAGAATCTGAAGAGCGTATTCATCTCCTGGGACTGACCAATGCCCAGTCGCTTCCGCTCTGTTCAAGGAGAAAGAGGCAAACCTCATAAGAACCAGCTTATGGTACACCCAAATTAAAACACTGCATCCTGTCCTGAAAGTGGGGATCATAAAATCCCCTGGTTCTCCATGATTCCACCGTAGTATCCCCCCTTTCAAACAAAAAAACCACTGGTATTCTATTTATTCCTTAGCACAGGGAATGCCCGATCCTTTTCCATATTGGAGTCAAGTATATGTAGACATTCCTTGAGTCTACGTCATCATTCTGCAAGGAGCAAAGACTAGCTACCTTTGAAACTATCCTATGACTACTGGAAATAGAATGGCTTTAAAATTAAGGAGAAACTAGATTTGCAAGGCTTCAAACATCATATAATATAACCAACTCAGTCACATTCTTGTCACAGAACTGTGTAGAACACAGATGTCCTTCCTCCAGATTACTAGAGTCCATGTCTGCTGTAGATCATGCAGATGTGCTGCTCACAGATCACTAAACTTCTTCAGAAATGCTGAAAAGCAGCTAAATTCAGCACCGGACTGTGTGCTGCAAAACAGACCCAAGAATGCAAGTTTTGGATGCCATCTGATTATCTGCTCACATTCTGCTAGAGGAGCACCAGCTATTCCTGCTCTGGTGAGTCTATCATTCCCATTCGGGAAGTATACTATATCATAAACATACAGTTCTAGCATTTGCCTTACAGTCAACTCGCATCTTACGCATGGGTTACGTTCTGGGGGTAGTGGGCATAGTCAGAATAACCCCTTGAAATCGCTCCTGCATAAGCAATCTTACCTTCTGGAGCCAGCATGCCAAACAGGTCATCCTCCATGCCCCCAGCCCTTCCAGGCTGCAGGAGGCTCTCACAAGATCTTGGACAGCCACACAAGATCTCACGAGAGCCTCCCAGAGCAAGGCAGAGCGCTTAAAAGTTACTTTCACATTGGGAAACCCTGCACAAAAACCTTTCAAGCTCCCTGCCTTCTGTGCATTTAATTTGTGTGATTTCAATTGGCAGGCTTCCAGCTGCATAAAGCTGAAATTGCATGAGTTACGAGTTGACTGTACTAAGAAAAATGATTGCTGTCTTCAGCACCAGCTTGACTGCTATCAAGGACTGCATAAAAGCCAAGTATCTAGACAACTTCAAGTGTATCTATACAACTCACCATTAAGGCAGCGCCGGCGATACTTGTGGTAGACATGTTGTGTGAAGCCATTCTCCTTGAGGAGTTCATGGGAGGGGTGCTGGAACTTGGGCAACGATTGTGGAGTGCAGCCATAGCTGCCAATGGCTGGTGTGCCTTCTGAGGGGCTGGAACTGAGCAAGGAGAAAACACTTGAGTCAGAGAAGCACTCAGAAGCATTACTGAAGTATTCAGAAAGCTACAGAAATGACATAAGGTTCAACTATACTTCAAAAGGGGATTTTCTCTGACTGCAAGCATGTTTCTGAGAAAATGCTGAAAACTAAGTCAATATGGAGAAGAGGGGGTGAGCAAAACAGAGAACTTTTGCAAAAAAATAAATCTGTTTTCATCTGGATCTAATGCCCCCTGCCACCTGTTTTAAAACTTCACTGAGAATTATCAACTGCCTGTCTTTGTAGTACCTTATGGATGCAGTTCGAGGCCTATGCTCCCGGGAATCCATCACCCAACCAACATGACATTCCATTGGAGGATTTGAACTGTGCCGTGTCTTCCTCTTCCGGGGCGTCTGCAAGAAGCAAGGGCTCAGTTGACATAATGGAGACTGGTATTTCTTATGGTCTCCAAGTCAAGAAGAATCACAAATACATTGAGCATAATCACATGCATTTGGCACAGGCAAAGCTTTTGGTATGCAAGACTTACCTTGGCATCTATCAACCTGCCTTCCTTAACCACTGGGTAAAAACGGGGCGTCTGTGTTGGGTCTTTCAGTTGAGGTGTGCGAGGAGTCCTGGGAGTCCTGGCATTGCGATAGTTTGGGGATTCTGGCACAGTTGTTGGCAAAGATCGGGCAATGGTTGAAGGCTCTGGCACACCAAAGAGCTTATTTGCCAGAGCATCTGTAGGAACTAAAAAAACAACACCAAAATCTCTATAGCTTCTCCTGCATATATGTCCAACATCCATATAAACACACTTCTTTCTGACTCTTAATAACCTGCCACAAGGGAAAATAAATTATAGTCAGGGCTTTTTTTCCAGCCGGAATTCACTGGAACTCAGTTCTGGCACCTCTCAGGTGGGTGCCATTACCATTGTAAGAGAACAAGGGAGGAAGTTCATGGTGAGTTCTGCCACCTCTTTTTCTAGAAAAATAGCACTGATTATAGTATGTTTCCGGGGGGTGGGGAGTGCTTTAGAAATAAAAAATAAAAGCACCACCAAAACGATGGATAAGGACTGTAAAGATAAGAAACATACTAGAGTAACTTCCTATTTGTTTTTATTTTAACCAGCATGGTGATATGAACCACTGAAATATATACATATATACACACACGCACACATCCTGTACAATATATACATAGATACAACATTAAAACACAGTATCAACCAACACACACACACACGCAAATACAAACGGGTTTTTATATTTCATTCCCAATTAAATCTTTACAGTCCCAATTAAATCTTTACATTTATCTTCAATAAATGTTCCCTCAATTTTGGGGCTGCAACTGCAAATCTCACAACTCTGAAGTAATTCTAGTTGCTAGAGTTAACACGTCCAAAGTCTGGAATAACAGAGCAGATAAGAGAATATGGAAATGTAACTTAAATGGTTGGAAGTGTTATTGGGCGAGACCCTCCTAAAAGTGAAAAGATAACGCCAAGCATTCTGCAAAGGGTTTGGTCTCCTACCTTGTTGGAACCTTGGTGGTCCTGGAGGAACTTCCTGATTTGGATCAATGGGAGGCTCAGGAGTCAAAGTGTCAAACTGTTCTCGGCTGATCATGTTGACCTTCTTGAAGTTCTCTACTTCTTGCTGCATTTGGGGGAAGGAGGAATCACAGAGAAATGAAACACTTATATCTGGAGGTGGTAGGATACATAATAATAATAAATAAAATAAAATATAGCTTATTATTCTGTTTCGTGTTTTCCCCTCCCCACCCACCACCCCAGGAAACGGCAAATCACAGGCTACATGTGTTAAAGAACAATGCACCAGTTTCAAGTGTGACAAAATCTACAAGTCAGTCCACTAGATGGTTGCAGCATTTAAAAAAAATCTGGTGAAACAGCCACCCACATCACACAAAACTTCTTCTGAGGCAAAGCTTTCTTCATTGGAAGGCAAAACTTTCATTAACAATCCCAGTCATGGAGACAACCAGTTGGTCAGCTGAGACCCAACAATAAAAACGGGGTGCAGATTACAAATAATTATATGTGGAACTCAGACATACTAGAGGCCACTGTATATTGAGTTGACTGAAGAATATATAGAGAATATACAGACAACAACCGTGTTGTGCAGAGGTTGTATTTCGGCCCTGCGCACATCTGTGGAGCGCGTGCAAGTCTGCTCTGTTATGCGCCACCACTTTTTAAGACCACTTCCGAGTTGCAGCAACTTGTGTGGGCTTTGAATGAGCACAAGTCATTGCCTGTAGGAGGATTCATTACAACTCAAAAATACAGACCCCCATGTGCAGAGTTTGGTAAGCATAACCAAGCCAAAATAGGTATGGAGATGGTAGACACATTTTTATTTTCGTAAAAGGAGCGCACAGCCTAGCCCTCCCTCCGGCTGTTATTTCTACTACTCCTCTTTATTTCCAGCTCACTTCCAGTACCACACCCTACATTTAAAGTACACGGCTTAGCCTAAAGAATTCCGGGAACTATAGTTTACCCCTCCCCCACAGCTCCAATTCCCAGCACCCACAACAAACTGGTTCTCAGGATTCTGCATGGGAGAAACCATGTGTTTTAAAAGTCTGGTGCGTATACACACCCAGAGCCAGAACAGGGAAAGTGGGGCAAGAGCAACCAATTATGGGAAGTTGAGCCAGAGGAGGAGAGATGGTTCTGCATATTTCTCTCCCATGTTTTTCATTTACAAGGCCTTGCACCCACAGGCCAGTGAGGCCTGTAGTTACGGTAACTTGCAATTTCAAATTGCACATTAGGGACTTCCGGGTCAGCGCCATCGATTAATGGCGGATTCCCTCTGAGTCTCGGAGGGACTAGCTCCGTGGGATCGGGTCTTGCCGCTGCGGCGAAGCGGGGACCCTTTAAAAATCACAGGCGGGGGAAGCCTGTGAACGTGGGGACTCGGCGGGCACCATTTGCGCACCCCCGATCTGCAAAGGAACCCCTTTAAGGGCTCCGGAGCGGGACGGGAGCAGCGCGGTGCTGAGAGTCGACTGCTTCTTCCGCGGAGCGAAGCCGCACAGCCGTGATCGGAGAGCGCTGACTTTTTCCTGGGACAATTGGATTTCAAAGTAACTACTCGTGAGTAGGACTAAAAATTGGATTTAAAAGGACTAAAATAAGCTAATTTGAGACCGAAGCGGGAAGGTATAAACAGGAAGTCTGCCTTCCTTTCTTGTAAATAGATCAAAGCAAAGAGACTGTAAAGCGGAAGCCTGGAAAGACGTTTTAAAAAAGGCTCAAATCCTAACATCAAGAAAGTGGTCTCCCCTCCAAATTGCAGGAGTGGAGGGGGGGGGAAGTTTGTGCCTTAATTACCTGCAAAATAAGAGGAAAGGGAAGCTAAAATCCACTGCCTTAAACCTGGGAACGGACTGCCCCTAGATAAGGAAAGCCACTCAGTGGAAAGCCTATCAGTAAGCAGAGGACTTTTGATAGCTAGCTCTGCAAAAGAGATACAGTGTTTCTGGACTTCTCCTGGTTTTAAAGTAACTTTTTAAGTGGATTGAAACTGTTATTTTCTTTTTAAGTGAATTGGGGGACTTATTAGGACTATATTTGTACTTTAAAAGTTGCAAGTTCTGGCTATTGTGTCCCCCTAGAGGAGGTTGACATTGTTACAATAACAACTGGGTTGGAAAATTCCTTTTCAAAACAACCTTTCAAACCGTGGGACTGACCTTGGATTCTCATGAGAGTGTTATGGCAGATGCAAAAGCAAAATTAGAGCCGGTGCAAGAAAAAGACTACTAGGTCTGGCAGGCAATACCGAACAGACACTGCACAACAGCGAAGGGCCTCAACATCTGGTGCATCTGGAACACCAGGGGTTGCTCCCCCACAGGTTAAACCAAAAGTTATGTCATCTGAAGATGTTTTAGCACATGCACTTGGAAAAATTAATGAATCTTTGGAAAATTTAGCCAAGCAAGTAGCTGAGACAAATAAACAAGTATCGGAAGCATCAGTCAAAATTGATCTGAATACAACAAGCATTAATAATTTGGGACAGAAGGTTACTACCAATACACAATCTATTGAAAAATTATTGCAGGAATCTGCTTCAACCAGAAAGATTGCTGAAGAAGCAAAAGACATACCGTATTTTTCGCACCATAGGACGCACCGGACAATAGGACGCACCTTGTTTTAGAGGGGGGAGAACAAGGGAAAAAAATTCTTCCGCTCTCTGCCCAGCGCCCCTTCAGCGAAGCGGCAGGAGGCAGCTGCGCAGAGAGGGGGAGAATTTTCCCCCTCTTGTTTTCCTGCTCTAAAACAAGGTGCCGTTTAAGGTGCGTTCAGGCGGCTACCTTGGAAGCCTGGAGAGCGAGAGGGGTCGGTGCACACCGACCCCTCTCGCTCTCCAGGCTTCAGGTTCCTTTCGACCTGCTCTTTGGGGCTGGCGGGGGGAAGCCCACCACCAGCCCCAAAGAGCAGGTCAGGGAGCAGTGGAAAGGCGCAGCGGAGAGGCTGCAGCCATAGTCACGCGTCACCTCTCCAGCTGGGAGAGGGTCGCGGGGGGCTGCTTTAGCCCCGCGCGCGCTCCCCCGGCTGGAGAGGCGACGCGCGGCTATGGAGGCTCCTGCCATAGCCGCGCGTCACCTCTCCAGCCGGGAGAGGGTCGCGGGGGGCTGCTTTAACCCCGCGCGCGCTCTCCCGGCTGGAGAGGCGACACGCGGCTATGGAGGCTCCTGCCATAGCCGCGCGTCACCTCTCCAGCCGGGAGAGGGTCGCGGGGGGCTGCTTTAGCCCCGCGCGCGCTCTCCCGGCTGGAGAGGCGACGCGCGGCTATGGAGGCTCCTGCCATAGCCGCGCGTCACCTCTCCAGCCGGGAGAGGGTCGCGGGGCTATGGCGTCTTCGCTCCATAGGACGCACACACACTTCCCCTTCATTTTTGAAGGGGAAAAAGTGTGTCCTATAGAGCGAAAAATACGGTAGCAACTGCTACTCAAGGGAAGATACCACCAGTATATAAGCAATTGGAGGACCACGGTTTGACATTGTCTATAATTGAACTGAAAGATAAACAAAAGAATTTAAGAATTCGGGCGGTACCAGAACGTGAGAAAGACAATTTGGCTGACTTTCTTACACAGGAATTTACAGATTTTTGGCAATAGGACTTGGGCAAGGAAGAATTTAAGATAGTGAGTGCATTTAGACTTGGAAGAGGACAAAGGAGGAACAAGGTGAGAGACTGTTTGATTACTTTCCGATCAAAGGAGGAGACAAAATTTTGAATTTGCACTATCAAAGGACTTTGGAGATTGATGAATCAAGAGTGGAGATATTCAAGGATATCCCAAAACATCTTTTGGATTTAAGGCTTAACTACAGTGACCTAGTTGCCCTGCTGAGAAGTAACAGAGTTCTTTTTAGGTGGGAATTTCCTCAAGGACTATCCTTTAAATATAAAGGAAGAAAGATAAAAATAAGATCAGTCAACGACAAAGAAAGGTTTTTGAAAGACCACGAAGAAGATTTACAGAAAGAAGCGGAAGTCGGAGAAGAGCCAAGAGCATTGGAAAAAGGAATACTAGACATAGCAAACTTATCCTTTGGATTACACGGCCCAGAGAAAGAGACACCACCGACAGAACAAGAACAGACACTCGGAGCAGTTGGAGGTAAAGTGAAGTAACCCCACCATGGCTCTGCAACTTTTAAGTTGGAATTGTAATGGTCTTAACTCCCCTCAGAAGAGAAAAAGTGTTTTTCACCTATTAAAAAAGGAACAATTGGACTTGATTTGCCTACAAGAAACCCATGTAACAAGGCTACACAGGAAAATACTCATTAACAAGAGATTGGGACAGGAGTTTATTTCATCGGATAAAGTTAAAAAAAGAGGAGTTGTGATATATGCAAAGGAGAGACTATTACCGAAATTAATTTTTAAAGATGAACAAGGAAGATTTTTGGCAATTGAAATTCAAGTTCAAGGAGAGAAATTTTTGATCGTAGGAATTTATGCACCGAATGAGGGGAAATCTGAATTCTTTAAAAAGTTGCATGAGATTTTATTGGACTATTTGGATTATAACACGCTTTTGATGGGGGACATGAATGGCGTAGTATCTACAAACATGGACAAGGCACAAAGGCAGGTAGTCACCAAGGATGGGAGACTACCTAAAACCTTTTTTGAGATGAGAAACAATATGGATTTAGTGGACATTTGGAGAACGAAGAATCCCTTGGGAAGAGAGGGAACCTTCTTTTCTGAAGCCAAGATGACATGGACTAGAATTGACCAAATATGGGTAACTAGAGGAATGGCACCAAAGATAAGGAAAGTGGAAATCTGCCCAAAAACTTGCTCCGACCATAACGCTTTAAGGATGGAGATGAAGCAAATATCATCCGGCTCCTTCAGATGGAGGATGAATGACACCTTATTTGGAGATGAAGAAGTCTATAAAAAGGCCCCAAAAACTTTGAGAGACTATTTTGAAATAAACATGAACACCAATGTAGAAAAAAGAGTAATCTGGGACGCAAGCAAAGCTGTTATGAGAGGGTTTCTGATACAACAGAATGCAATAAAGAAGAGAAGTCAAAATGAGAAGAAAGACAAAATTTTGGAGAAAATAAAAGAAAGTAAGAAGAAATTGAGGGCAAAACCAAAGTCGCAGGAGATTTTGAGAGAAATAAAATTATACCAAGTACAATATATGGAAATGATGAATCAGGAAATAGAATGGAAAATCAAACAAATGAGACAAAAGACATTTGAATCAGCCAACAAATGTGGGAAACTGCTGGCTTGGCAAATGAAAAAAAGACAAAAATTAAATACTATTACAAATTTAGAAGTGGAAGGAAAGAACATACATAACCCAATTGAGATTAGAAACTGTTTCCAGAAGTACTTTAAACAATTATATTCACAAGGGCCTCAGAAAGAAATGGATATAGACCGATTTTTGAAAATAAATGGATTTACAGAAAATTTCTCAAGAAAGTAAATTAATGTTGAACTATAAAATATCTGAACAGGAAGTAGAAGGTGCCATTCAAAATATGCAATTGGGCAAATCTCCAGGACCAGATGGGCTGACTTCTAGATATTATAGATCTTTGAAAGAGTGGCTATTACAACCTTTGAAGGAAGTCTGCAATGAAATTTTGGAAGGGAAAAGGGCACCAGAGTCGTGGAAAGAGGCGTATATTACACTTATACCGAAAACAGAGACTGAAAAGACTCAGCTCAAGAACTACCGCCCTATATCGTTACTTAATGTGGATTACAAAATTTTTGCTGACATTCTGGCCAAGAGATTGAAAAAAGTATTGATGGAAGAGATTCATAAAGACCAAGCGGGTTTTCTCCCGGGAAGACATTTGTCTGATAATTTGAGGAATATAATTGATATATTGGAAAAGTTAGAAGTGAATATAAATACTAAAGCAGTTTTGATATTTGTGGACGCGGAGAAAGCTTTTGACAACATCTCTTGGAGCTTTATGAAGAAGAACCTACAGGGGATGGGGGTAGGCCAAGGTTTTGAAAATGGTATAGGTGCAATATATTCTGAACAAAAGGCAAAATTAATTGTAAACAATGTGATGACGGAAGAATTTAAGATAGAAAAAGGGACACGACAGGGGTGCCCAATCTCTCCATTGCTTTTTATATCGGTCCTGGAGGTTTTGCTGAACATGATTAGAAGGAACCGGTTGGTTAAAGGTATACAGGTCGGAGCCAAACAGTACAAATTGAGAGCATTTGCAGATGATTTAGTACTGACGTTACAGGAGCCAGAATCTAGTACTAAAAGGGTTTTAGAACTAATTCAAGAATTTGGTCAAGTGGCAGGATTTAAACTGAACAAGTCAAAAACTAAGGTTTTAGAGAAAAATTTAACACCGATTGAAAGAGAGAGGTTTCAGAATGAGACAGGTTTAACCGTGGTCAAGAAAGTGAAATACTTGGGGATTAATATGACAGCAAAAAATGGGAACTTATTTAAAGATAATTATGAAAAATGTTGGACGGAAGTGAAAAAAGATTTAGTAATTTGGTCAAATCTGAAGCTTTCCTTGTTGGGTCGAATTGCAGCTATAAAGATGAATGTTTTGCCTAGAATGTTGTTTTTGTTTCAAATATTGCAGATTGTGGACAAAATGGATTGTTTCAAGAAGTGGCAGAAAGATATTTCTAGATTTGTCTGGCAGGGCAAGAAGCCCAGAATAAAATTTAAGATATTAACTGATGCAAAGGAAAGAGGCGGATTTGCCCTGCCAGACTTTAAACTTTACTATGAATCAGCAGCATTCTGCTGGCTAAAAGATTGGCTGCTTCTTGAGAACACAGACATTTTGGACTTAGAAGGTTTTAACAACGTTTTTGGTTGGCATGCATATTTGTGGTACGACAAGGTTAAAGCACATAAAGCATTTAAAAACCATATTGTCAGGAAAGCATTGTTTAATGTTTGGATAAGATACAAAGATTTACTGGAAAATAAAACCCCAAGGTGGTTGTCACCAATGGAAGCGAAGGCTCAGAAAAAGCTCAATATGGAGGCCAAATGGCCGAAATATTGGGAAATTTTGGAACAGGAGGGAGACAGACTAAAACTGCAGAGCTTTGAGAAACTAAGAAACAAAGTGCGAGATTGGCTACATTATTATCAGATAATGGAGGCATATAATTTGGACAAGAAAATCGGCTTCCAGGTGGAAAAATCAAAATTAGAAACAGAACTGTTAGAACCCAAAACTAAGATTTTGTCAAAGATGTATAACTTGCTGTTGAAATGGAATACTCAGGATGAAACGGTGAAATCTGCTATGATTAAATGGGCACAAGATGTTGGACATAACATTATGTTTGCTGACTGGGAACAGTTGTGGACCACAGGTATAAAATTCATGGCATGCAATGCCTTAAGAGAGAATATTATGAAAATGATATACAGGTGGTACATGACCCCAGTCAAGCTTGCAAAAATATATCATTTGCCCGACAATAAATGTTGGAAATGTAAAGAAACTGAAGGTACATTCTTTCACCTTTGGTGGACGTGCCCAAGAATTAAGGCTTTCTGGGAAATGATCTACAATGAAATGAAAAAGGTATTTAAATATACTTTTCTGAAGAAACCAGAGGCCTTCCTTCTGGGCATTGTCGGCCAATTGGTGCCAAAGAAGGACAGAACGTTTTTTATGTATGCTACAACAGCAGAAAGAATACTTATTGCAAAGTATTGGAAGACACAAGAACTACCCACTTTGGAAGAATGGCAGATGAAGGTGATGGACTATATGGGATTGGCAGAAATGACTGGCAGAATACGAGACCAGGGAGAAGAGTCGGTGGAAGAAGATTGGAAGAAATTTAAAGATTATCTACAGAAATATTGTAAAATTAATGAGTGTTAGAATGATGCTGGATTGAAATTAAGTGGTTTCCAGCTGTAATGCTTTAAGAGACATGAAAAAAAAAGGATTATAAATAGGTAATAATATAATGGTAAGGATTTGCTGAACTAACAATTTGGGGTGGAATACAAAAAAGGGAGGTATGAGGAGGTCCGGGAAACAAGTTAAAAGAAAATAAGTAATTGAAAATGTATGTGTGTTTTTTTTTTCCTTAAAAAGTTTCTTTATTCTGTATTTTTGTTATTCTGTTTTTTCTATTTTTATTTTATTGTAATATTATAAAAATCTTAATAAATATCTTATAAAAAAAACAAATTGCACATTAGAAAACACCTTCTAGTAATCTGTAAATGCTCCACAAAGCCTCCTTAGGCAGCCACACCTAACATAATTCCTCTCTGTGAAGCAAGAAGCAAAATGTATAGTATGCTTGGTCCTGAACATCTTTTTGTAAAGTAAGCCCTTAGGTAGGAAATACAGAAGGATTCTCTGATTTGCTGCAGCCAGCACTGAACAGTTGCAGTCCCTTCAGCAGCAACTCTATGTTCCCATCTCAAACATCTGCCACCAGATCATCCAAGGCCAGCCTTAATAAGGACTGCATATTTAAGTTGTAGGTCTGTGTTTAGTAGCTGATCTTTGCATGCTCTCAAATGTTGCAAGAGCTCCCTCTGGGAAGCAGCTGAGCAATTACCTCTGGCGGCTATTCATTTCTGAAAGTAAGAGGCACCACAATCCGCTGGCTGGTAAGCCTGAAAGCCCTTCTTCCTTACCCGGATTACTCAGTGGAAAAGTGAATGGCATTTGACATGTGCTCAGAGGCACTGTTTCACTGAGTGAATACAGATTCCAGAGCTAGAACGAGCAGGGTTCAAATAAAGTCTTAACAAACAAGTGGCATAAAACTGCAAGGGGTTAAGGAGACAAAGTCCTCATCCAGTATGTGCCTATGGACTACACTCATAGAATTTTGCACCTAAAAAGTCAGTTTTGCCAAAATTCACCACCCCAAGCAAGGGAAGATGAGACAACAGCACAACAGAAAGTCTTAAAAGCAATTGCTCCAGAGAGGAAGACAAGACAGCACGTGAAAGCATTTGAGGCATAATAGGTTGCAAGCACAATGGCAGAATAAAGGCTGAAAATTAAGGGCCAGTTTAAACAATACATCAGAAATGTTTGGGAGGGGAGAATATTACCTGTTTGGTACTACACATACTCAGAAGTATATAAAGAGAGTATGCCAAAACATGTTAGTTTGTCAGGGACCAGAAAGCCTGCAATGCAAGCATGATAACATGGCATGCATAAGTACTGTCAATTCAGATTCTAAACAACACATTGTCAAAACTGCACATGTATTATTTTTCAGCAAGTCCAGAATCATGTTTAAAACTAGGCCTAAGTGACAAAAAAGCAAGGCATGGGTGTGATGCAAGGTGGAAGGAAACAATTACGTCGTGTGAAGACTTCTTACAAATAGGTGGTGGTACTTATTGTTTGGAATCCCTAACCAGGGTTATCATATATTATACATATATTGAAAAGGATACAATAAAAGAAACTGAACAATACTTTCATACTCAAGATATAAGCATATAGGAACATAGTTAATGACTGCTGGTTCCAATTCTATCTTCTTTCATCAGTCACTTCCACACAAAGGAAGCAGAAAAAGGTAGCAGAGACAACTTGCATGTTAGTCATGTTCCCAGGGCAAACAGATGCTTGTCAGATCCACTGCTTGCAATGCTCCCAACTCAGTTACATATAGGTGGGTTGGCAAGTGATTTAATACTTTTTGCGCAAGGCACAAGTAATATTATCTCATAAATTGTGAAAATTAAACCACCATTGAACTAAAAATATGATCAAGACACAGTACACACAACTTCTTTTCCCGCTCTCAGAACACAACCATTTTTGTTTGCGCTAAGGTCTTAAAGTAGAACCCCTGGTTCTCACCTTTATCTGAGAGTACTCTGGCTCGAACTGCTCTGTCCACAGGTCCTGCTCATAGTAGTACAGCCCATCATTGATCACCTTAGCCAACTCTGAACTCATCTTCGCCCTGGATGTGTGGTTGCCCGTTCTATCTCCCCCTGGATGCCGGCGCAGATAAGGGGGTGTCTGTGTTACAATCAAAATCTTATTCACGTCTCTGTCATCAATTTCGTAGTCTGAATCCTCATCTGACCAATCTGTAAAGGTGTTTTTTCGGCCATCCATCTGTTCCATTTCCTCATCAAACATGAAGTCCAGCTCCTCAGGCTCATCCTGATCTTTCTGCTTCACTGGCGTTTTGGATTCTTCTGGTTTCTGGTTTCAAAATAGATAATGCTGTTAAGACAGAAGCTGCTGGGACACTGATCACAGAAGCCTTATCTAGGGGATCCTATGCAGCAAAACAAGACAGGCAAAGGTTCAACCTCAAAAGAAAGGTCAATGCCTAACAAACCAAACACACCCTAGTCACATAAAGCCCAGCCCACCATATGACCATCTTCCACAGATCATGATCCTCCAGGCACAGCAACCCTTCCATAGATGCTCATCCTTCAAGCATAGCAAACCAGCCTTGGGGTCTTAAAGTAGAACCCTGCACACCTATAACTCCAAGAGACGTGAACCAGCATCTAAACCTCACAAAATTCAATAGTACAAATTACAGAAAAAGGATAGATGGAATTATGATGTAGTTTGTGTGCAGGAATAACTCTTTTGGGAAAGAGCAGAAACATCACCTCCCTTGACACAACTAAGGGGAGAAAGTGCCACATAAACATTCTAGAACAGGGGTCGGCAACTATGGCCCGGGGGCCGGATGCGGCCCACCAGGCTCATAAATCCAGCTTGCAGACCCTGCTGCCCGCTCAGTCAGTCCCCGCACTGAGCTAAACCGCTGTGGCATTTCCTTGAAAAGAAGCCGCGGACACCTCTGGGCGGGCAGTGACGCTGGCGCGGCTTCAGATTGGAAGTTCCTGCAGCCAATCCGAAACCTTGCCACGCACACGCTGAGGTAAATCTGGCACGGCCATGGATGGAGAGGCTGGCGGGCGGGCGGCAGGTCTGGGCCGTGCCATGGGTATTGTGACGAGCGTGTCGTGGGGCTTCAGCTGGAGCTTGGCACGCATGCTGGCCCTGTGCCTGGCTCAGCGCTGCTGCTGGTGGCATGCTCGGCAGCCGAGCTGGAGCAGCTGGAGGATGAGCTGCACACTGCCTGCCCGGCGCTCTGCATGCGCTGCCTGCCCACAGACTTGGCCTCGGACGATGGGCCACAGCATGTGGTGCATACCGCCTGGGAGCTCCGCAGGGACAGGCTGATGGAACAGCTGCTGCTTGTCAACAATGCCGGTGAGCGGGCGGTGCTGAGACGTGCTCCTGAGCACATGCAGTGTGTGTTCCTCCTCCAGGTCCAGAGGCAGCTGCAGGACCGGCTTGCAGGGTATTTCTATTTTTCAAAATATAGTCCGGCCCCCCACAAGGTCTGAGGGACAGTGGACTGGCCCCCTGATGAAGAAGTTTGCTGACCCCTGTTCTAGAACCTCCTATGTCTAGGAGCATTAAATGTGTCCATTTGCAGGTCTGACATACATGAGGATGTCAGCTAATGCAATTCACCAACTACCTTGGGTCTGATTGGAGAAGGCCTAGGCCTCTTCTTCACTTCAATCCATGCTTCAGAGTCCAAGTCTGGCAGGCTGGCAGAAAGGCCTTTGGGCATTGTCTTCAGATTACTAACTTCCTCTGTCTTCGTTGGCACAGGACTAGCAGAGCGGGGAGACCCAGGAGCAGATTCTGTAACATGGTATTTTAGTAAAAGATAAATATCTGTACATGCAGGCAACAGCCCTTTACAGAACACCCACAAGGATAAGCCTGGTGCTGTGAATAGCATGTGCTTTGCAACCGAGTACGGGTGGCAACTTTCACCTCCCTTTACAGAGCTATCATGAACATCTGAGATGAGTGGAAGAGCTTTGGCTATTTACATATTTTCTACTTAATTTGTATTAAGCACTCATGAAAAATTGTTGGTTCTATTATATGATCCTTAGAATTTTTGCCTGAGCCTTACATAGCCCTGGCTAATTATGATATTCAGTGGCTTTCCTTTCACCAGCTGAGACTCCCATTTCTCTACAGGGAAGAATGCTAGAAATATATAAAATGTTTTCACCACCTGCCTGAAGCACAACACAGAAGGGGCCAGTCTAACCATCCTTGGGAGGCAGTTCCAAAATGGGAGCGCTACAACAACAACAAATGCTTGTATCTCCACCTAGCGCACCTGCCTTGGTGGTGCAATACATGGAAGAGCTATGCTAAAGATTACTGTAACTGATGGGCAGGTTCATACAGAAGCTGTTGAAATATCCTGGCCCCAAGTCACTTAAGGTGTTACAGTTATTAGCCAACACCTTTATCTGGACCTAGAAATCAACTGAAAGGAAGTGCAATTTTAATGGTCAGAAAAAATGAGCACCAGAAATTAAGTTAGACTAACCAATAACTACCAAGAGTGGTGGTATCCAAGGGGGGCTTTGTCAATAAAAACCTTACAACTGTTTCCTTTAATGGAGTTAGAAAGCAGCTCTCATCCAGAGAAGCATTAACAGTCTCTGCAATCCAAACAGCCAGCCCTCCTCTAGCACTTTTACTCAGCGAAGATGTATATGGTTTTAAAACGCAAGTGGTTGGTCTCAATCTTCAAAGCAATTTGTCCACATCCTCAAGCTCAATATTTAAGTCACTAAAATAGCAGACATCTTAGATCAGGTGTTCTTAACCTGTGGAGGTCCATGGAACCCCTAGGTGGTCGATGGAGGGCTTCAGGAGGTGAACCAGTAACACACAAAAATTCCAATGCAAAAAATAAATTGTTTTGTGTGTATGTGTATTTTTCTGGGGAGGTGTTCCATAGTTTTCATCAGATTCCCACAGGGGTACATAACCCCAGAAAGGTTGGGAACTGCTGAGCTATAGATTCAGCTCAGATATACGCAATTTTCAAATTATTTTGTCAACTGGCCACAGCGAGCTGCCTAAGGTTCCTCCTCTTTACCTTGGGGACTAGTATTTAACATTCCCTTCACCATTCAAAACAGCTTTGCTGGCCAATACTGTGCTCATCCAGGCATACACCAAGAACAAAACAGAACACAATGCCTGCTCAGCAACACACAACACACTCAACTTGAGTGTGAGGCATAGGGCTGTACCTTTCAAGGTCTTGATCAATTTTATTTCCAAGAAGCTCTCAAAGCCAGCACAAAGGGAATCAGACATTATTTTTCTTAGAAGAATCTGTCTCCTAATGGACTGAGATCACCCATTATCTACATGACTGGATAGCAATACAGTCGTACCAAACGGAATCAGTTCCGGAAGTCTGTTCGGCTTCCAAAGTGCGGCTTCTGATTGGCTGCAGCCAATCGGAAGCCCCATCGGATGTTCGGCTTCCAATAGAACTTTTGAAAACCGGAACAGTCACTTCCAGGTTTCAGTCGTTCAGGAGCCAAAACATTTGAGAACTAAAAAACAGGATGTACACATTACATGTTCAAGAAAGTCTTGACAGAACAGTGCAGTCAACTTTGTGTGCACGTGTTAGTTAAGTAAAGCTGAAGTTTTGCTAACCGTTATGCAAGATACATAATGGTGTCCTGGTCTCAAATTCATCACCACCAACACAAATAAAACTGCTTGGATAGAGTTTCTAAAACACTATCAACAAACCTGTTTCCTTTTGGAAGCTTTGCCTGGGCACAAACTCTGGGCAGTTGATGAGCTGAGAGAAATCAGTCTGTGCATAGTCTGTCATGGGAGGGCCAGGTAAAGGCCATTTTTCTGGTTCTTCCTTTCTCCTGATTTTCTGGTCCACAATCTCTACCACTTTGCTGTCTTTCAATGCCTGAAAAACAATCACTGTCAGCATTAATACTAAAGTAAGATACCCTTCTCCCTCTCTTCCTCCCACATACCCTCTCCCTACTCCCCACAGAAACAGAGACGTATATTTAATACTGCGTATAAAGGTTCACCTTCCTTTTTCTTCAGACCATTGTTTGTTTACAAAAAAAATTCTCTAACACCCTTGATTGTGCAGACAAAGAAATCCCAGCAGAAGTATGCAAATAATATCAATGCAGAACAGAGCTGCAAGCCCTGTCTTACAGCTATTTAAAGCCTCAGTCTTCAAAATGCAACTGCATCCTGAAAACTGCAAGCATGCAATTAGCAGAATTGCATAACTGCAAAGAACACAAGCCTGCTGAGACATTTGCCACTCTGCTTTGATCATCTTGCTCTGAGGTATATCAGGACATGCCCAAGGGTCTGAAAAGGGCATTTCAGTCTTGACTGCCCAGCACTCCACTACAAGTGGCCCAAATAAGAAACACAGGGTAATTTTTTACCTTAATTATGAGGCCAACATCTGTAGTCAAGGCCTGCACCCGATGGAAACTGGCAATCAGAGTGATGGGAAGAAAGCCTTCTGTATCCATTTTCCGTCTCAGGAAAAAATCTCGTTCCAAGTTGTCAACACTGAAGTAGTACTCTCTGAACACAGCAAATAGTAGACGATGAAACAAACACACACACCAGGTAACGCTTAACAGAATAAATACCTCTGACCTCCTGAAAATTCCACCCCTCTTTCTGTTTACTAATACTTTACAAAAATAGGTAATACCCAAGCTCTCTTTCAGCACTGGATGCTATGGGGAAAATTCCAGGACCATAGCACAAGACATGTCCACATGGATAAGTATATATTTTTATACTGTATTTTCAATATTCTTAGGCCCCCTTTCAGGATTATTTTCCCCAATATGAAATACAATAATTAAAACCATTTGAACAACAAACTGCAACATTTAACAACATAATCTAACACACATTAATACATCTATCATTTTAAAAGGTTCTAACAGAATCCTTTACTATCAACAATAAAATATCAAACAAGCAGCAGAAAATCCCCTGAATACTAATAAAAATATTGATTCAGCCCTGCAGAATGTATTCATGTGGGCAGAAGAAAACTCATCATTTCCTCCTTTCTTCTCTAGTTTCAACTAACACTAGCTCAAACTAAGCTAATTCTGCATACATGAGTAAAAGAAGCTGAATGACATTCTAATAATAATAATAAAAAACACCTGAAGGATGCAAATCCTGAACTCAGCTGTTCCAGGATTTGGTAAGTAGTCCAACTTGCATGTCATGCTCTAACTAATGGGCTGCCAACTTCTGAAGTTCATGGGAACCAAACACTTAGGGGCATCTCTGTTTAGCTATGCAGTGCCCAGGGAGTCCAGGCTACCCCTTGAAGGGAAAAGCAAGGCTACCAGTCTCCTCAGGGCAGCCAATCTCAATTCTACCAGGTCTCAACACATGAAAAATGTGATTCATTCTCTTCCTCTGCACATCAGGACAGAGTGCAGATACTGAAGGTGTAGGGTGCAACTTCCACCAAAAGGCAAGCTTTCCTTTTCTAGGAAGCAGGCACTACTACCACCGATTCAACAGAGGCATTAGCTGGCATCAAGTACAATGATATGTTTCTAGAGAGGCAATTTATGTCAGAGGCTGCTCACTTTTCCTGCTAGAGTCTTAACTGTAAGTGCAGGTCATGGCTATGGAGACTGCCACCGTTGATTCAGGGGCCAGCAAAAATCTTGCATATTTCCAATTGGCCACCCTGTTATAAACAGTTGTGCCAGTGTACCCACTGGCACATATTCATAGGCTGTGATGATGGTACAAGAATCCCCATTCTATCTACTTTTACTTTGTAGAACAGCAAGAATGAGGATGAAGACCATTGTCTTTGCAAGCACAACTCCCAACTTTTAACCTACTACAAAAAGGTATAAAACTAGCTACAACTCTTCAAAAGGCAAATACTGTTTGGTTAGCTACTGCTAGAATCAAAACCGACACTTACATCTGCCGTTTGATATAGTCCTTGAGCAACTCTTGGTCAACACTGTACAGCTCAGTGCTACTGATGTTGTCAAAATAGTAAGTGATATTACTGGTGTATTTCTGAGTGCGTGAGCCATCAGAGCCATCAAATTTCCGGTAACCGTACTGATAATCAAAGTGAGCTGCAGGGGGAAAGAAGCAAAAGGAAATTTCTTAAGACCTCAACTTTTCTAAGACCACTCTACGCTGTCAATATCCACAGATTAGGAGAACCAGGCTTGCAGCAGCCTAATTTAGGAACTGGAAAAGGCATTGACATTTTCTTTTGGAAAGACCATTTTAAACAGAATTGCAATGCGAGATCCACAGAAAATGTGCATCTAGCACTGGCCGAGCAAAACAAAGTTGCACTATATAATAACAGAGGTTCACAACTAGCCACTTCTTGAATGACTATTATATTTGCAATATATATTTGAGAATCTACAAAAAGTCTGTTTTCTTAGTGTAGTAGCTTTTTAGTTCAAAATACTCAGTTAGCTAGTATGGTTGCATTTCCAGTGGCAATAATTTACACAAAATTTACACAAACATGAACAATGCTCTTTAATGGTACATTTATTTTAGTGCATCTACTCAAACTGTGCTGGGTCACAGTCCTGCCAAAACAATGCAGTTGATCCCTAGCCATTGATATTCCAAGTGGGGGAAGAAATTTGTTGTCTGCCAGCTCTTTATCTATAGCATCAACCACATCCTGTACACAAAGCCACAATTCTAAAAAATATTACGGTCTTATACGTACAGCGAGTACCTCCTCTTCCTCGCCCTCTCCCTCGTCCCCGACCACGGCCTCTGCCCCGGAAGGAACCACGTACAGTTGCTCCCTCACTCTTGACACTAGAGGTTTCATCATGGTCAGGCCAGCTTCGTTCATGTTTGTTATCCAGATGCCAACCTGCAAGAGAACGTTAGAGATGAGCATACCCCTAAGAGCTGTGAAATGCTTGGGAGATGCAGGTTGAATCATGGAGGGGTGGTGGATTCTATCTCCCTCATACACATTATGCAGACAATGACAGAGGCTTAGCCAGAGAACAAACCAGTTCCTTGCATGAAGTACACAAGAATTCAGTTGGGATATTATTTTGATTTTTTAAAAAGAGTCAACACCACCACTCAGAAGTATCAGTAGCATGCACTCATCTACTTGTAAGGGAACTCCCAGTCAAGCTGCTAAGCCTTTGAGGCTATGCTGCAGCCCACATGGAAATTAGAAGCCTACCCTATGAAAGAGCTGAAGGAACATGACAGCCTGAACATTACGAAAAATATAATTAAAAAATACATTACCAAAAATACCTTTTGAGTCACTTCGGTTGTTGGAAGGGTGCCGGTGCTGCTCATTCTGTCTGTTGTTGCGAGAAGCTGTTTTGTCTCTTGGAACCTCAGACTTCATGTCTATTTGCAGAGGGACCCATTTGTGTCTGCTACCTGCAAGGCATCAAGGACCGGCTGTTACAAATCTTTATGAGGAAGTACAAAACATCTCACCCAGGAAGGCACAAGGAGAGAAGGCACATCATTCAGGTCTTCGTAACTGACCTTAGCCAGCACAAAGTGTAAAGAACATAATAAAAGTTCTGCCAGATCGTACCTTGGACATACCATACGTTAGCCTTTACCAACGTGGTGCCCTTCAGAAGTTTGGGACCAGAACTCCCATCAGTCCCAGTTAGCACAGCTGGGCCTGATAAGAGTTGTAATCCAAAGCATCTGGAGGGCATCAGCTTGATGAAGTCCCCGAGATCCCAGACCACTGTGCTTCAGCACTTTCAAATAGTTTCTTCTCACCCTTCTTCTTCTGAGCTGATTTCTGGTTGTCATCATCTCCATTCTTCTCCTCCCCCGATTCATCTGACCGGGCTTTCATGTTCTCTTTACCATCGCTCCCTTCCCCTTTCTCCTGCTCCTTCATGTTCTTCTTAATAGGAACCTTCCGGAGAGATTGAGGCTTGTGTGGCAGCTGCTGAAAATGACAATCAGACATGCAAGCTGGGAATCAAAATGGTGGTTGAGCAAAGGTGGGTCACAACTGACACAGCAAGTTCATTTAGCTGCTTGATGTGCTCACAATCACACTTGCGTTCACAATCACTCTTATGAGCCCACCTGAAGAGTCTAGAAACCAAGAACAATTGGTTACCCTCAAGAGAGAGCTCCAATTCATGAGCAGTAACTTCTTGATAAAGCACAACTTCAAGCCGAAGTAGTTATTGCATAGTTATATAGGAGCAGCATGTTCCGAAGTTAAGAAGGTTACAAGAGCAAGACTTTAGTCAAATTAGAAGGCAAGTGAGTACTTCAGGCACATGCACTGCAGAATGAATCCCAATGATTTCTGAATGATACAGAAACCAGACATGGTAAATTTGGTGAATGAAGACAGGGCAGGACACCAGACCCAGAGAAGGGGCTGGCTGACAAGAGATAATGATGCTGGAAAGCTACTGCCAAAGGGGAGGGAAGCCCAAAAATAGAAGTATGCTTTAAGCACTTCTGCATCTGCGCTGTGTCCCTGCATGAGTGCTTATCCCACCCACCATAAAGCCATACAGCAGACAAGGCACCGGCTCCAGAAGCCTGGCTTGGTGCTAACCAGCCCACCTGCTTCATCCCCTCGTAAGAACAATCCCAGGTTTGCCTGAAGACTTGGTAAATTTACCTTCTCCGTTGTGGCCAGATTTTAGAATGGGCTCCAAGCTGATGTCCCAGAATAGCACCGCTGAGCTAGGGAGCATAGTGGGCAGGGAAACCCTAAAAGGAAATCATCTGCCTGGGATCTGTAATGAGCTATTCCTGGCTTTCTCCTAAGCAGAGATTTAGCACCCCCAAAAAGTGTTGCTCAAACTGAACTCTCAGCAATATGGGGGGAAACAACAGACTCTGTGCCGCAGCATGAATTATCATGTTTCCACACTTCTTCACCCCTTCAAACATTCACTCATGCATACATCTTTAGGCATATTTGACCAAATACGCTCATGGTAGGGAATATCACTTTAATTTATGACATGTTGGTACACCACATGAAAGTAACAGTAAGAATGTACAGGTTAAATTGAACATAAACACATTTTTGCATATGTGTGCACGTGCGGGCGTTTTTTTTGGGGGGGGGGGGTAAAAGTAAGTATATTCTTGCCTTCCTTCAATTTAATCTTTAAAAATATAGCACTTTTTTCTTTTAAAGGAGATGAACTTCAATATTTTTAGTAAGTATACTTGGGGTTGTTCAAATAGCTCAGTGCTGTAGGGTTTGCGACAATAAGGAAGCACTCAGCAGGAAGAGTTGCAACCAAGAAGGGGATGGAATGTGACTCCTACAAAATCGTAGCTTACCGGATAGGTAAACTAATTGTTCTCTCTTTCTGAACTGTATCAGCGGCGGGTCAGTTTGTGTTCATGCACACAATAGGAAGAATTGGAATTTATACCACAATTTGCACCCTATTTGCTTCCTGGTGCTTCCACTATGTTTTTAAACAAATTGTCAGGAATATTTATATGCCATCCAATAACCAAGTTATCTGGGCAGCTTATGCAGCACCAAACTAAAGTTCAAGGAGAAAATGCAGAAAATTGGTCCACCTGCAAAACCAAACTGAAAATCATTTTCAAGGACTAAGAACTAGATAAATAAATGCTGTGGAGAGAATGGGAATTCCCTGGAAAACGAAAATACACCCTTTAATCTTTGTCATTTTATACAAAGCACCATGTTGCAATTCTGCTATCACAACACCAGCCAAAGGACAGTTGGCTTTCTCCACTTAACAGAAGCAGAGACAGTGGTAAATTCCCAGCAATTGAGAATCTGTTATTGAAAAGTGACACTTTGCCCACTGAACAAAGGGTTATTCTTTAACCTGCTTTGTAACTGATTTGCTGTATCTTTTTTATTAAAAAAAAACCAACCTTCAGTGAGTAGGCATAAATACCTCTACAATCTACAGAGGAATTGGAATGAATTCAAATTGTTCTCTTTTTCTTCTTTTAAGTTAAGAAATGATCAAAGTTATATCCTAAAGCCTAGATTTTTTAGATGAACAAACACAGGTCATTTCTCTAACCATTAGAAAAACAAAACAACCATCAAGTTCAAGGCATTCAACCTCATCCTCAGTCACTACAGGATTTGAAAGAAGACAAAAACTAGGATGTGTACACAGGCCAAGTTTCACCTTGTATCACCTGTGCACTTCAGAAATAAATTCTGATCTGTTTCTATGATATTTTTCTTGAATCCACGTCTCAGGTTCCAAGTCACTCCATATAAAATGAAACTCTGTAGGCCAATTAACTATAATGGAAAATCTAAATATGGCAATATTCCCCCCCTTTTGACCAAGTTGATGAAATTTACAGATGCAAGAGTTCCTGCAGTGCAGATTAGGCCTGCCAAGTTGCAGATAAACAGGTCCACAGTCTTTTGGGGGGAGGAGCGTGTACAAGGTAGTCATAATCCTTTAAGAGGGACTGGGGAGGTTTGTTTCTGGGTCTTTCTTATCTTAAAATAATTAAGAAGTGTTTGAGTGGTATATACCGTATTTTTCGCTCTATAGGATGCACTTTTCCCCCTTCAAAAATGAAGGGGAAATGTGTGTGCGTCCTATGAAGCGAAGACGCCATAGCCCCGCGACCCTCTCCCGGCTGGAGAGGTGAGGCGCGGCTATGGCAGGAGCCTCTTTAGCTGCGAGCCACCTCTCCAGCCGGGAGAGCGCGCGGGGGGCTAAAGAACCCATAGCCCCGCGACCCTCTCCCAGCTGGAGAGGTGACGCGCGACTATGGCAGCAGCCTCTCCGCTGCGCGCCTTTCCGCTGCTCCCCGACCTGCTCTTTGGGGCTGGTGGTGGGCTTCCCCCCACCAGCCCCAAAGAGCAGGTCGAAAGGAACCTGAAGCCTGGAGAGCGAGAGGGGTCGGTGCGCACAGACCCCTCTCGCTCTCCAGGCTTCTAAGGTAGCCGCCTAAAGGCGACTGAACGCACCTTAAACGGCACCTTGTTTTAGAGGGGGGAAACAAGAGGGGGGAAATTCTCCCCCTCTCTGCGTAGCGCCTCCTGCCGCTTCGCTGAAGGGGCACTGGGCAGAGAGGGGGAGAATTTCCCCCCCTTGTTCTCCCTCTTCTAAAACAAGGTGCGTCCTATTGTGCGAAAAAATACGGTATTTTTCCTAGTACATTTTTTTAAAAAAAGTTTTCAGCTTCACACTGGCCTTAGGCTTTAAAACCCTGGCCTGGGTAACAAATATCCTACCCCATGTTTGATGGTGTGCCTCACAGTTCTATCCTGTCCTTCATGCTATCTAATGTCTGTATAAAGCAATGGGGGAAAGCTATTCAGAGGTTTGGGCTGAATTGTCATTTGTTTGTGGATTAATATGATGCACCACTTATTTTCAATCTATCCAACCTAGGGAGGCTGTGGAACTTCTGAGCCAATGCTTGAAGACTTTTTGAGGATGGATGAGGAAGAAGACTGAGCAGCAGCTTAATCCAAACAAGATGGAGGTCTTGTGGGTAGGAGATCTGGCAATCTTGAATAGAGGTGTTCAACCTGTCCATGATGAGATTGCACTCCTCCTAAAGAATCAAGTTCCCAGTTTGGGGGTGCTGCTAGATTCCTTGCTGTTCAGGTCCTGATGGTACTCAGGAATACCTTTTACCAACTTAGTCCGGTACACGAACTGTGGCCCTATATGGAGAGATCAGACTTCACCTCATTTATCCACCTATATGATATATGGATTGGATTACTGTAATGTGTCGTACATACAGAACTGCCTTTGAAGACAGCACAGGTGCTTCAACTAGTATGGGATGTGGTTGTCCAGGGGGTCACAAGATCAGAACGCATTATACCAATTTTGTATTAGATGAACTGGTTACCAGTGCATTTCCAGCCCCAATAAAAAGTGTTAGCCACTACTTTAAAGCCCTGAAAGGCTTAGGTTCAGGTTACATAAACGACTGCCTTTACCTAACAGGGACTGTTGGTTACTGAAATAATTTTGTATGAGTATAAAGCCCGCTTCCACAATGCCAATTCATTTTAAGCACAACAATGTAATCTTCAACCTCTTTCCATCAACTATGGATACTGTATGTTTATCTATCTGTGTGTACATTAAATCACCATTTTAATTGAGCTTTCATAATTATGTGATTTATTGAATCCAATAAACACTTTCAAACAGTAAATTGAGGGAACACCGATCTTTGGAGGCAATTAAGGTACCATTCCCCCCCACCCCCCCATTTTTCTCAATTTTCATTACTGGGTGTAAGGGGACATAGTTCTTACCACCCTGTTACTTCCCTTTCAACACATACAACACACACACACACACACAAAATAATCTGAAGGGATTTCTTACTCTATATATACTTTAAAAAAAACTTCTCAGCTTTTATTTAACTGGCAGGATTTAAGGAAGACTAAATAGACACTGCATTTATAGAAGGGTGCAAATGTTAATCCTGATGCACTGCAGAAATTTAAGCCTAAAGTTATTCTGGGTTGTATCCCACTTAGTCACTGCAACACAACTTCACCTTCTCTCCTCCCCCTGCATCATCCCCAAATCTGCTCTAGAGGGATGAGGGAACTGCCAAGAGTAGTTTTCGGGCTGTGGGAACACACAGAGAATAGGAGGTTCCACAGTGCAAGAAGTTCTTCTGCACACACAATCACTTAGTTGGATATAACTCTGACTCTAAAAACCTTTTTAAAAAACCTTACTTCTAAACTAGGCAAACTTTCACATTGGTGCCTAGGCATAAGAAAGATATATATCAAGGCTGCAATTCAACACAGTTACCTAGAGTAGGTCTCATTTAACTTAATGGGACTTCCTGCTCGGTAGACATGAATAGGATTGTAATGCTACCATCATAGCAAGCCACTTCACTACAAGGAAATTCCCAAAGGCCCATGGAATCATTTGCTTTTGCACAGAACACTATTCGTTCAGGAACCCTAGTCATCCACAAGCACGCCAAAGAACAGAAGCACCTTCCTTCTCAAGTCAGAATGGGTGTTTTACCTGGACACTCTTGTGAGCTATTTCTCCTGGCGTTGGCCAGTTTGTGGCATCCCCAAAGTCACCAACCTAGTAAAACAAGCAGAGATATCAAATCAACGGAGTATCATATAACAAGGAGTTCCCCTTTGTAAAACTGTAATATTTTTCCAGCAGGAGAACTTTTCACCTCCTTTAAAAATCCATATTAAGCACCTACTATTTCTGTCCTTTTTCATGGTGAACATTTCAGATTTCAAAGGCCATGACAGAGTACAGTAAATGGGCAGCACCTAATCTTACATTCTCTAGAGAAGGGGTAGCTAGCATGATGCTCTTGAGGTGTTGTTGGACTACAATTCCCCCCATCCCTGACCATTGGCTATGTTGGCTGGGCTGATGGAAGCTGCAATCCAACTTTGGAAGGCAACCCATTCTCTAGAGGCCCATTAATCTTTGGCTTTGTTACCCTGTGACACCAATTGCCAGAGAGAGTAATTCTTAAGACTATTTATATCAAGTATTGAGTGCAATACAAATGTACACAAGCATTTAGAATTTAAAACTGCGCAAAACACTTTTTAAAAAGAGCAGGTGTGTCTGCTGTAGCATTGCTGGGTACATTTAATCTGCCTTCTTTAAATTCTTGTTCTCTTGTCATCTGAACTGTTCCTGACACATTTCAATGCTGCAGTTTCCACAGTCTTGTGTTCCTCCTTAAAATGCAATGGAAGGAGGGGCTTCAACTCAGTTTCAGCAATTAAGGCATGACTAAATGTTGTCATTGCAAACACAGTGCCACCTAGTGAACATTATTTACACTAGCAACACAGGTGCTATGAAAGGTTGGGACAATAATTAATTCTGGGGGTGTGGCTAGCCATTCACATAAAACACCTATTTTGAAACAACTGCAATGGTTGCTGATTATCTTCTGGGCCCAATTTAAGGTGCAAATGGCAAGATTCAAAGTTCTAAATGACTTGGACTCAAATATCTGAAAATACACTTCATCTCATACCAACTGGCCTGGTCTTTAAAATCTTCTGGGGAAACCCTTTTGGGAGCTCCCACACCCATTGAGGTCTATGGTAACCAACATCTATGGAATTACATCCCCTCTGAGTTGTGTCTCACCTCAACACAGTTTTCTTTTAAATGGCAACTGAAGACACACCTTTTCACCTTGGCCTTTGAGGAGAGGATGAGGTGCATTGGGTATTGCTAGCACTTCATTTTGCTGTTGTTGCTGCTCCATGGCTTTATTGCTCTGTGACTGTAGTCTAGATTATATAGTTGTTGCTGTATTTTATGTTAATTTTGGTTTTCAAATGCATTTTTCACACCTTTAAAACTCAGTGGAGGGCATATTTTTAAATGTTGCAAATAAACAAAAAACAAAATTAAATAAATAAACAATAATAGTGATATTTGGGGTTTAAATGACAAGAATCTCATACATACAATAAGGAGAAATCTCAAAGGCCAATCCTAATCGATTTGGCCCACATTTCTTGCCTTGTAAGGATACTTCAACTGGGGCCTAAAAGCAGTTTCACATATTTTAGAAAGCGCCAAAAGCAGATATGCAAGTGCCTCACACATATTCCTGTGTGTGCATTTCAGCAAATACACACAAGCTCAACAGATGCACATGCAAGGAGCATTTGTATATTCTCCTGGAATAATTCCAGCTGCCCTGGAATAATTAAGTGGATCTCCAAGTCATTTGTGCATCTGTTTCTCCGCACTGTCTGCAACATGCAACATCACCTTAAGATAAAACTGACTTATACTATAGGTTTTCTTTTTAAAAAAAGGTTGACTTTATTCTTATGTGGATGGGGATATGGGATGTGGAAAGAGAAGCAGGTTTGAGCAAGGACAGATGCTGCTTCCCAAGTAAGTATGGGAAGAAGGAATTCAGTCACTAGAAAAAGGAGGAAATAGCAAGCAATGATATCCTTACAAGACAGGGGAAGTTGCATGATATTGTACAATGGATTAGTCTTACACGGGGAAGATTTTGCTAGCCTTACACATGACACGGCATTTTTTGTTTTGCAAAATTGGCTGCATAAAGTTAACCATCACCAGCTCTCTCCCTTACTGAGCCAAGGTTGCTTGCTGCGTTACTGCCATTATGTTTTCAAACAGTAATATTTTTATTCATTAAACATCACAGTCTATGCCTAGGAATACCGGATGGCACATAAATGTTATAATTCAATGAACTTTGCCATGACTGACTGAGCTTAAATTAGCAGAGCCTCTTGATTTGCAAGCACATCTTGAGCTTTGCCCTCTAGCAGAGCCTGCGACTGCAGATCAAATCAATGGCATATCCTGCTTCCAGCTGTTTTCATTTTCTAACCCTTGATATTCCATTGAGATTTCTTCTGATCTAGCCTGAATTATGTCACCTTAAAGACCTCTCTAAAATTTGGAACAGAACCTGCATGTAAGGTGTCAAGTCCCCTTAAAAACTACATATAAAGTAAGCAAAAAGGTTGCAGAGAGGCCAAATGAAGCTGGACAAGAACAACACGAGAGCACACTTTTAGGAAGGAAGGCATTTCATTAATAATGAAACTTTATTGCCTACCACCCATAGCGAACATACAAGGGAAACTACTTTTGTTATACTAGGGAAACTATTTTTGTTATTAATTTGTTATCACAAAGAGGCCCCCTGCAACAAAATGTTGCAGTGGATCTCTGGTGCATGTGCCTGAGGGGACTATTTAAGTAGTCACACCCCATCTTTTGCTTTAATGGGGAATTGGATAAATTAATGGTGGGATGAAGTTAAACACAGCTACTAGTATTGTTGGCCTCCAAGACCAAAAATTGCATTCAACACCAGGAATGTGCTATTGCCCTCACATCCTGCTTGTGGACATACCATAAACATCTAGTTTGCCACTGTGCAGAACAGGATGGGTCTCTGGTCTGATTCAACAGGTCTGTTCTTATAATGCAGTCTCTAGTGCCCAGGAAAAAATAGCAGCATAAACCCAAGCCTACTCGGTACAGGTATAGTAGCTAAAACCAGACATGCAACTTCAACAAGCAAACATCAGTTTTTCTGATGTGCAGCATTGCAGACTGAAGCATTTTTACCACAGACTAAAAATGCTCTGTGGGCACCAAGTGTAGCAGAAGGCAACCTATTGTACTGATGGTCAAGGACTAAACAGCAGAGAAGCCCAGGGGGTTAAAGAAACCAGCCAATGATGGAGGGTGGGAAGGATGTTGACACATCTTCCCAAAAACAGTTAACAGGAGTTGTTTGTTACCAAACCAATAACAGGCAAATTGAGTCAAAGCTGAAAACGTATTTGCAAAAGGCTTTCCAGATAAATCTCCTGTCGTAAGACAGAATCATCCATTCACCAGCAGCTGCACACAGATTAAGCCATGTACTTGCAGACCACTAAGTGCCACAAGCACAGAACAGGTGCACAAGTACTGACGGTGCACAAGCAAGGAAAACCTAAGAACAGATACACTAAAAAGGTGCTGATCATGAAAGTTAGAGCTGGAAACAAAAAATAAAGACCCCTAAAGCTGCTTTCAAGTTTTGTCAAGAAACCAAAAGCAAGATATCTCTGAGAACCACCGTTAACCCACATAATAAAACCAAAACAGTCCCACAAATTCATTCTGATACACAACTGAGTGTCACATTCCACCTCTTCCCACACTTTGGAGTATTCACAAATATGAACATTAGTACTTGCCTTGCTTCCTTTACGTTGCCTTGGATTTGCAGCTTTCACCACCTTGGCTGGAGTTGAATGCTCTAGTGAGAGGGAAGAAAAGCCAAAAAATTAATATGCTAAGTTGGTCACTGAAGCGGTTTTTAGTCCCTATTGTATCACTCCATGCAATCACACTTAACATTCATCTACCTTCCAAGGAACGACCAGGTCAGTCTCTAAGAAAATCAAGTCTCTCTTCCATAACAACTGGGAAGATCAGTAGATTGAAACATGATATTCAAGTTCAATATGTAGAGCCATGACTCTACTGAGATTTCCCCCCCCCTTCTTAATAGATTGCTCTAAGCACTCTGTACCCCGAAAACGCTCAATGTTCCATCTGAGAGTAAATGGACAGCATTTATCTTCAAATAGTTCTCACCCACCCATAGGCAATACCTATGTTTTCAAGCCTGGCATGAAGAGGAGTTATTACCAGCTAGAACTGGCTTCGAAGGCCAGGCTGTGAACCTGCTGTGTCCATTCACTGCAAAGGAAGGAAAAATGCCAACTCTTGGGCAGAAGTAGGAGGTACTGCCCACTACCCAGGAGTGGGCAGGAGTAGGCAGTGCTTCCTACCTTCTCTCAATTCTTTCTTCAGAGGAGCCTGCCCCCTAGTGGAGGGTGTGACAGAGCATCCCAGTAGCTGGACAATGCCAAATTGGGAGAATACCTTTCTTTCACTAGTAAAATAATCCATGAGACCAACAATTTAAATCCCCTAAAGCTGCTGAATACAACAGCAGCAGCAACAAAACGTATCAGAAGCAACTACCTAGAAATAAAAATCTCAAAATAAGCAGGCTTCCCCACCAAAGCAGGACAAAAGCTAGCTGCGTAGAAGCCATAAAACAGCAAGTTGCAGAGTACTCTCCCAAACTCTCCTGCCAGCTTCTATTACATTCCCTTAGTATGGTCTTCCCAGTATTTGGGTTGTGTATGGGTCTTCAGAAATACATCCTTAAACAGGGAGCATACAGTTTTGCCTTGTTCATCCAACAGGGGGGAAAATAGTTGGTAAGAAGCTTACTGTGGCCCACCACTTTTTTGTGGATCAGCAACCAATGCTGAGAAAGATTTTAGGCAGAATGATACTAGAGTCTCTCCTGAACTTTGCTAGTAGCACAAAATCACCATTGCTGTAAGAATCCTAGTATGCAACATGTGCTAATGAAGGGATAGCGTATAGACTGCCAACATTATCCACAATATGCACCTCATGGACAGAAGGCAATTTTTTAAAGTGAAAAAAGGAACTCACTTCCAGGCTTTCCAAAAGCAGGGTGTCAGCTAAAAGATCTGAATTAGCATAGATACTTAACGCTACTAAAAATTACATTGTTGAGCAGAAATGATTCTATTATTGTATGCATGAAATGAGACCATAGCTGAGGAATATCACTCCTGTGTTTCTTAGTGATTGGTTATGGCCCTGGAACTGGAAGCAGGGAAGGCAAATTTGAGAAGGGCATGCAAGTGGGGAGGCTGGCACTGGCTTTTTGTTCAGTATCCGGATACCCTTCAAAGCACTCAAATTAAAGCCAGCTCTATTGCTATTCAGCACATCCAACCATAAAGGGGATATTTTTGCCGGTGTGTGTGTGCAGGGTGATTAAAATGTCCACATAGCAGATTTCAGCAACCCCTACACCCATGTACACATGGGCTAGTCCCGCCAATTTTAACCTGCAACAAATAAACTAAATCAGAAAAGACCAGTGCATGAAAAATAAATTGCTATTTTGACTTTGTACCATACAAAAGTCTCTGGTTACAGATCAGGAACAGCTATATGCAGCACCGCTGCTGGGAGAATCTAGTGTAGAGGGAGAAAGAATGCTAAAACCCACAGCTGAACAATACCTTCACTGGAGCAATAAAAGTACTGCCCAACTATGGATTTTGGAGGGTTTGTTTCATACAGACCAACACTGCTACCGTTGCTCATTTTTTCACTGCAGTGTTACTGTTCATTTAAAAGTTGTTTACAACATAAAACTTGACACTGTGGTAATTCTTGTGGCTTGGTTTTATACAAATTCAGCATATATAGCTTTTCCTTCCACGACATGTTTATGTGGATTTTCATAGGCAGCTAGGAAAGTGCCACTCTACACATGAAGAAACAGTTATACTAATTAAAGTTCATTAACATTTCCACTGTCAATACTGTCTTCCTGCCACGTGCGCCTGTTTCTAAACTATGTGAGTATCTCTGAGGATTAAAGTACAGAACAAATCAATCCACCTCATGGGTTACAGAAAAGGAGTTCATGATTGAAGGAAAATCTGCTTTCTGATCCCAAAGAACTCAGAACCCCGAGGGCTAACAAAGGAGCAAACCCCCAATTAACATGCCACAAAGTGACCTAGAGGAACAGCTAATTTCCCTTAACAATGAAAAGGCTAACAGTCCCTGTTCAAAACGAGAAAAAGCAGAAGGCATTCAGAACCAGCCAGTCATTCTGCCAAACTATTTCACAAAAATGGAACGGGACACTGCCACACGAGACTCTGGATGATCCTAAATGATATAGTAACTTGCAGGGAGTTATTCACAACAAGCTGAGGCAGCAAAAATTCAGACTTTGCTTGGTGGATGGAAAAACGTTCCAATGGTTGGTTTCCAAGGGTGGCCACTTCCAACAACCACTGCTGAGGATCACTTTCTAGGAAGCGTTAAAAAAATATGGGCAAGTTTTCCTAGTGTGTCAAGAACAATGTAGCACTTCTTCCCAAAATCAGACTGAGCTTATGGGGCAATGACAGGAGCAATCGGCCATTCACCCTCAAAAATCATATGAATTAAAGTGTCTTCTGCTAAAGTGCATCCAATCTTTAATATCACCTGGCTTAATGAGATAAAGGCTGTGATAGTCACAAGAACCTCTTGCTCCCTAGAGCTTTCTTTCCCCTTCCATCCATTCTGAACTTCCCCCAAGGGAGGGGAGAGGAAAGCCATAGTTTGAAAACCACTGGGCTAAACGTAAAACTACAACAACCTACAACGGTAGAAAAAGACTGCCATTCACCCCTCTGAACAGGTTTGAATTCGAAAAGAACCCAAGTAAATAAGAAAGTCAAGGAACTTCTATCAAAAGCCTAGCAACTTTTAATTAAGACTTACTTTTTAATTTAGGGAATGATATTGCATTCACCAATTTTGTATGGTTATGTAAATGCTGCATGGTAACATTAGCAATAAGCAAAATCCAGTGATTAGTACTGTATATGAACAATAGTATACCAACTCCTGTTTGGCATGCAACTCTCTGCTGAGATTCCAGGAACCAAATCCACTTAGTGTGGTAAAAGCCTCCCAGCAACTACTGTCAGGCACCACACTAGGAATTCATGCTGTAGCCCATGGGTAGGCAAACTAAGGCCCAATTGCTTTCTAAATCCAGCCCGCAGACAGTCCGGGAAACAGCATGTTTTTACATGAGTAGAATGTGTGCTTTTATTTAAAATGCATCTCTGGGTTATTTGTGGGGCATAGGAATTCGTTCATTTTTTTCTTCAAAATATAGTCCAGCCCCCCACAAGGTCTGAGGGACAGTGGACCGGCCCCCTGCTGAAAAAGTTGTTGACCCCTGCTCTAGCCAGTGTTTCCCAACCTTGGATCTCAAGCTGTTTTTTGACTATAATTCCCATCATCCCTGACCACTGGTCTCGCTAGCTAGGGATGATGGGAGTTGTAATCCAAAAACAGCTGGAGACTCAAGGTTGGGAAACACTCTGCTCTAGAGAAAAGAGCACATTATTGCTGGAGAACTCATAACTTTCATAACAAGTTCATGCACTTGATTTCATCACTTGATTTCTGAAGCAGAGAACAATTTGCATGTGTGAATGAGCAATTGCATATACAAGCGTACAGACAGAACTTTTAATATTGTTTTAAATCAGTGTAGATAATCAAAGTGTTAAGCGATCAAGTGATGCAAATGTCTGTGTGAACCATTATGTGGGATTCTATTACCTAAAAAGAGTACACAGAGCTGTAACAATTTGTCTCCAGTTACATTCCCTCAGGGGGAGCATGTTTAGGGCCACATGCCAGCAATGAGTAGAGCCAGAATAAATTCGCAATGCTGCAGGTTAACATCCTTTATTTGTGTTCCCATTTCCTCCATTTTTATATCTGGTTCACGCTTCGCACTTTACCTTTTCCAACAGCACAGGGTTGAAATATGTGCACCTGCATCAATCCATTCATTTTTACTCCACCCATTTCCATCCCTGCCCCCCCCATCATCTCTCTCTCTCCCTTCATGCTCCCTGAATCCTACAGCTCACTGCAAGCTACAATGCATAAAAGTAAGCGATTCCCAGAGGGGCTGATTGAAGACCAACATTGGTCTGCAACAGCTGTATCGTCAAATGAAAGTAGGCCAAGGGCTGGGGAAAACTGGTTCCCCATCACTACCTATATATTATAGTTTATGTTCATTTATATTGGGCTTGTTTATAACAAAGCACCTAAAAACTTAAGGACTTCTTTACTACTGGTACAATACTTTATCTTTATTACTCTTTACTACTTTTCTACTGGTCCAATACTTTCATGTTTTCATATCCCCACCAAGGAAGAGATGGTTCAGGTCCATCTTTTCCGCCGATGCTCTCCTATAGTAGAAGCTTTGTGCAATGGTGGACTCCATTTCGTTTCATTATATTTATACACCACTTGATTGTAAACAAACACATGCACCCAAAATCCAAAGTGGATTTTTTTTTACTATGCTTCTAGTTTCACTTTTAATTTAATTCTCAAAGCATGATGTGCTGTTGATGAAATGAGAGATTAGAGCATAAGGCAAGGGAGTAAAATTGGCAGATGAGTGGAAGCTGTAGCTCCACCCTTAAGGAAAAGCAACTATCATCTGGCAGAAACCATTCCATCAGGTTGCAGCAGAGGAAGAAAAGGGAAGCAGCCGAACTCCCACCAATTCTGCTGGAAGACCAATTCTATTTGGTTTCTCCTCTTCCTTCAACTGTTTCTCCCCCAGTTTCTCATTGTAAGAACTACGTAACATTATAAAGAACTGATACCTGAGTTTGCTTGCTTTCCTGTTCCCTCTCCATCACTTCTTCCTTTTGTATTGCAAGAGGGGGCAGGAGCTGTCTCACTTTTGACTGATTGTTAAGGCTGCATTACTATAGCTCAGTCGATAGAGCATGAGACTCAATCTTAAGGTCATGAGTTTGAGTCCCACGTTTGGACAAAAAGATTTCTGCATTGCAGGTGGTTGGACTAGATGACCCTTGTGGTCTCTTTAAACTCTACAATTCTATGATTCTACTATCCCAACCCCACTCCACCCCACTCCTGCTAACAGCAGTGGGGCTTGATGGAGTAGCACAGCCACATCTATAGCTCTGCTGCTTGCTCACACCAGCTAGGGCAGAAAGGGAGGGGTTAAGAAATGCTTCTTTGTCGCACCTGCTCCCAAGCTGATGTAGCAAAGAGGCCTGGATTGGGCCCGTTTCGGTGAAAGGGCAACAGCAGAGTCTATTCAAGATCCAGCAGATCCTGTGCCAGCTTCTAATCACCCCCTTTGGGGGGTTTCCACTGGCTATTGCTGCAGAATAGCTTGTGACTACTGTCCAGTTGCACTGGAGCCAGGCAAAGCAAAGGTGGATAGATATTTCCACACCATACAAACCCCTCCAGTATAGCAGATCAGTGGTTTGAACTGTTCTGTAAATCACAGTTCTTTAAACAAATATAACCTAAAAAAAGACTTTTAAAAAGCCTACATAATGGCATTCAGTAAAACACCTTACAGGGTATTAGTATCCTGCAACTGCTGTGTAGTGTAATTTTTTTTGCCATAGCTGTTTGCTTTAGATGTTGTGAAAGCCATATTGATAGCATTCCCAGTGCTAGAATTCTCATGAATGTAATGTAATGGATTTCCATTCTGCAATGGTTAACAATTGTAAAAAAGAAAAGAAAAGAAAAAAAGCTTTTCTGCCACCCCATACCAGGATTTGTAGTAACTCCCCATGTAGATTTTTAGTGGTAAATGCAAATATTCCAATGCAGTAGGCAGTAGGCTCTCCCTTGAGCCAACTTTTTGCCTCTGGCTCCACCTCACCCAGTATGCTGCACCTGGCTCCAGGTGGTGGATTCTCAGGAATCCAGTTAACAGAATAGATTCTGAAAGTCTGAAGCCTGCCCACCTCTATTGTGAATTATTCTAAAGTTCTAACTTGCCATCAAAATAGCTCACAAAAAGCATCTATAGACCTTTTATCACCAGATGGCAGCATACTGTAAATGCACTACCAGCCCTTTCAGTCCTGCACTAACAAGGCAGATCTACTAAAAAAACACCAGTTCCCGAAAGATACAGAGGGGCGCTTATAAAAACCAGTCTGATGTTAGCAGCAAATGCATATTTAGCACACATGCATGGACACACACACACACACACACACACACACACACAGCCTCTGAGCTAAAAGCAAGGGAAGGCAAATAATTTACATGCTCAAGGTCATATGCTCAAAGGTTTTCACTCCCATTCTAATTCAAAGGGCACCCCCCACAAACACCTTTTTAAATTCAGCTAGGCTAGGTCACTGTGTCTTTTCAAATCAGGCTAGAGACGGAAAGACAGAGAAAGAAATAACAGCTTTTTGACAAATGTACCTCCTCACTTGCAGCATATTAAACTGGAAAACAATTCAGTGGGAAATCCAAAGGTTGATTGCCTTTCCAAAAACAGGTAAGTTAATCAATTAGCAGCTCTCTATATCTATAGGCTATATGCCATATCAGAACCCTACATTTGCCACTGTAGTCTAATCTGGAAAAACACTCAAGGTAAGAGAAGCTATTAACATAGGAAAGAGGGAGGAGGGAATGCAAGAGTGGGCTGGTTTTGGTCACTTCCGGAAGAGACCTGCAACCCAGCTGAATGCCACGTTAGTCCTTCCACCTGTGCCTGTCTATCATGACCATGGGCAGGGACTGTATGACATTTCTTGGGAAAAACTACATATTTTTCAGCTGTCACAATGCACCTCCATGAACACAAGATGCCAGCTTCTAACAACTATCCTCACCTGGGCAACTTCACAGAGCTATGCTCAAGTTCACCCAATAGCTACCGCAGCTTAACAAGTCAGCAGCAAAAAAGTAATTGAAAGGTATGTGGGTCAGGCTTTCTTTATGCTCAAAATGAATAGCACCTCTTACAAGCAACGTCTCTCTTAAGCCAAGAAGCTTCACTGTCGAGAAGTTGTACCTCAAAACAGTGTTGCAGTATGGGAGTAACTGCCACACAAGTCATTCAGGGAATGAACGCTAGCAAGCATTCAAAGAGGGGGCATCAGCCTAAAAGCATTGCAACCTTGTCCTGAGAGAGAAAGCAGGTTTTTCCACAGAGCCTTAGCTCTGCCTCCCTGTGCATATACAGCCAGGCCTCTAATGAAAAGCTCGTTAACAGTTAATTATTACCTATTCAGATACATAATCTCAGCACAGACGAGCAGCCAAGGAAGGAGGAAAATGGTCACATGACCCAAATCTTGTTCTATGAAAGCAGAGTCAACTATATTTAGTGCTATAAATAATGCCTACATTCCCACCCTCAACCCTCCATGACAACCCAAAGAGGCCACCTATCTCTGTCCCACGCCAAAGGAAAGCCAATCTCCTCCCTCTTGTCAGATATCTTTCATCCCCTTCTGCCAAGGTAACTGGCCTGTGCCCAACTCTGCAGAGAATGGTGCACTCTGCATATGAGTGACAGGCTGCAATCCAGCAATACAAGGTGATCTGTTCTACTTCTTGGCCTATGCAAATGAGAGCAACAAGTTCTGCAGCAGCCACCGTGACAAAGAGAGCAAAAAGCGCAGAGGGGTTGGCAGCCGAATTCCAGAATCTAATTTAAAATGCTTGCAGTTCCCTTCGGAGCCTCAGAGAGCCCAAGTGACCACTCTCCCTTTTGCAATGTAGTAGCAGTGCCTTAGCTGCTTGTCCAAGCACAGATCCTGTAGCAGAGGGATTCAGTTTTGATGCAGGTTCATTTTCTTCAGATAGATAGCATTCCATACCAGACACAATCCTCCTTACTGCTGGAAACTGAAAACTTAATATGCAAAGACAAGCAGTTCCCATTCAGGAAGGGTACCATAAAACTGTACAAAAATAAAGAACTCAAGCAGAAAAGCGTAACTTACATTAGTCACAGACAGATTTTTAAAATCCCATAACAGGGCCGTCCAAAGGTCAGCCATGCCTGGAAAGAAACAGAGATGAAACCCCCGGATGCATTATCACAACGTTCTTTTTGAACAGTTGCTATTAGGGCATTTAAACGAGCAAAACATAGCTCTGAAGCATCCTAAAATGGCTTAGGTGTAAGCAATTAACGACACAAGACACAACTCACAACTCACTCAAATATCTGAATGATATAAGCAGCGTAGAAACCTATACTGTTCAATAATATATGTTTCTAATTTTAAACACTGGTTAACTGGATTAACAACAAAAAAGTAAAGCAGAAGAAAGCAGCAAAGCCTGAGAAAGTTGCATTCTTTTGGCATGCGAAAGAGATCCTCTGTGCCTGTAGCTCAAGTACTATCTAGTATGTGTCCTAGAACTAAAAAGGAAAATTCTAAATCAATAGCAACAAAACTTAGTTAGTGTAGCAACCAATAAAGTTTTTGGTACAAATATATAATATAAATATACCATGAAATATAAATCTATTATAATCCAACATGGATAGTTGACAAAACACAACCATCACTGCAAAGTTAACCTCTCAAGTGCCAGTATTTTTATATATCCATCTTCCAGCTTTATAGTCCTGCCAAAAAGAAATCTGATGTAAGGACGTGTTTCAGAGCTTTAGTGGCACCACTTAGAAAGCCCTGTCTCGTATACTTGCCACCTGTTTTCTCACAATAATAGGACAGAAAGCAGGGTCCCTAGCTGAACTTAAAGACTGAGGTGGTTCATTATGCCTGGTTGTTTGGAATCAAAATATGCTTTGAACTTGCTAATTCTGGTTGGCTAACTCCATGATCTGGGATTTGAGGTCTGTGAGCCTTAGGCTGCAATCTTAAACATCTGAGTAGACCTGCATTAGATTCTACTGTTAAATGTTCCATTGAAGTGTCAGAAACCCAGGATAAATGGCCTCTTTTCTTTCTGTTTTTAGATTAGTTTTATCATTTTTTAAGTTTCACACAACTTTTAATGTTTCATGGTCTGCAGCTTTCAGATGTCCAATTGCTGTTGCTGCAATTTTTAGTGCCTTGCTTATGTTTTTTATTGTTATATTTTGTGATTTTATTACATAAACTCCTCTCAATCGATTTACACAAAGTAGCCCAATAATATATAAAATAATTTCAGAGCTACTTCTGTGCTTGCATTTTCTATCTACTCTGCGTTAAGCTTTATGTTCACTCCACCCTCGTCTCTACTTTACACTCACAATTCTGTGATGGTACCACAACCAGCTCAAGATCAGAAAGCATGGTTCATGGCCAAACAGGAGAATCTGAACCTGGCTACCCCAGAGCTGGTTCTCTGCAAGCCACATCATGATTTGCAAACCCACCTCAACCCATGGCTTCTAATTCTACTTTGGTAGCCCACACATAATCTTCAGAAATCATGCTAGACTGTAGTTAAGCATTCTCAACTATGGCTGACCATGATGTCCAAACTGACTATAACTATGCATTAGGATGGTTTCTGTGTGCTGATTTTCACAAACATTGATTTCTTTTTTCAACTTCTAAGAAAACCCAGTTTGGAGATGAGATGCCTTTGAAATGAGGAAACTGTGTGGAAGTCCCAAGTTACGATGTTGTTTTATTTATTATGGTAGAGTAGACCTCCCTTCAATCACATTCCCTAGGCAGTATACAAAAAATAAAATTAGAATGTAGCAAGTATTTCTCAAAATGATTAGGTACTCTTGAGGTCAATCAGTTTAGGAGTATGTAAAGCAAAGCAAAAAGAAGAATACATACTACAATTAAGAATTGAAAATAGATTTGAAATTTTAGCAATTTGTTTTTACCAGTTATCCTCCCCCCTCCCTGAAATTATAAACAACACTGTTCAGATGTATTCATCCACAGTAAACCTTTATTTTCTGACAAGCTAGCACAGCCTGCAAATTCAAATGAACAGGAATCCTATTTACTGTATGGACCACACAGAAAATTTGGAGAATCTGGAGATTAATAGTGGAATCTAAAAATACAAAACTGATAGATTTTGGATTGACTCTGAAGCACCTGGCTTAATTCTCTGCTCACCTACAGGTTCACTTAATTGTTCTGGACAATTTCCACTCTTGCCTTCGACACCCAAATAGTAAAACACAGTTCATCAACCACTTTTGTCATCAAACCCAATGACAAAGCCTTCAATGCAGATCCAACCTCCATGCCTCATTGCAATTCTGCCTCAAGCATACTGAGCGAGAGATCTGACTGCAACGTGGCAGGCATCCTGGATGGACTCTTCTGCCAGAGGCACCCTCTTCTACTCCTGCATGCAATAAAGAACTGCTGGCTGTCCCACAGGCTGGCCACCCAGGCTGCAAAAGATGACCTGCCAGTTAAATACCAGGTAAATTATAACTAAACTACTATTCATTATTTATTCTTGAAGGAAGGGAACTCTCTCAGCTACACCCACTTGCCGTATTGATGCAGCACCAAAATTGTTCTGGGGCAGGACGACTTACTATGGTGTACCACACTACAGACCTAGAGTTCTCAACTGCACTGTGCTGTGGAGGGTTTTTCAGTACCTCCCCAGTCACGTTCAGACCACTTCCTGCTGGGTTTAAGCCAGCAGCAACTACTACCCTCTGTAGGAGCAGCAAATCCAGTAGGACAGTCCAAAAATGAACTTAATTCAGTGGTTTCCAAAAAGTCCTCAAGGAGTCCTGTTGGCATGTCCAGCACACCAAGCCTTCGTCTCGATTGCTCAGGAAGTTAGCACAATTATTCCTAAGGGTTCTCTCTCACAGGGCAGAGCCTGGTCCCTGGTTTACCTAGTAACTTAGCTAAGGAAGCAGGCAGCAAGACTACTAGAATGCAGGTGGTAGAAGGCTCACATCGAATATGACTAAACACAGGTAAAAGTTCACTACTGAGCCTACTCTGTGGCCATAACAGCAAGGAAACAATTCTCTGCTAACCATCACATACTTGGGAGTGGTGTCCGGCAGAGATATTCCAAGCAGCTCATGGCTTAGTACCACATGAAAGGATTCAAAAAACCTTCAGCGCCTGCTGTAACATGTTTGCTAAACATGTTGTCAAGACAAAATCATTTACCTTCACCTTCATCAGAGTCTAGATGCCACAATTATGGCAGTTCAGTCCGAGGATGTGTCAAAAGCACTGTCTGATGTAGCATTGTGGGATGAATTTCAGTTGATGCAGCTTGAAAATGCAAGACAAGGTGCTTGGGGCTATGTAACCTACTTTTTGTTCACTTGATCTTTACCACTCATGGCTAATTACTAGAGATGGGGAAGATCTCCCAAGCTTTCCTCAGATTAGCATGGAAATTACCAGGGTTTTTAAAGAGAGAAATGGAAGAACTCTGATGAACCTGGACACAGACAGTCTATCCAGTTATCCATACTTTGGTGCAATGTGTTAGGAGGGACCTGAACAGATTTTGCAAGCTGCAGTTAGAATTCTAGCAGCTACATTTTAGAAAAACTGGGATCTCTAATTAGAAATATGATTTTTTAATAATAATAATAATAATAATAATAATAATAATAACAACAACAACAACAACAACAACAACCTTTCCTGGCTGTTCATCAACTTCCAATGTCAAGTCAAGGTGCTCACTTTTAAACCCTTCACAGCTTGGGATCCAGGTATCTAAAAGAACACCTACTCCCTACTACCCATATATCAATATTTAGTGACATTTTCCACCAATTGAGAGGGAGATGGAAACTAGAGAAAGAACATTTATGGCTGTGTTATAGTGTCTTTGGAATTCCCTCCAATGAAACCCACTTGATTCCTTCTTTATCTTTTAAGTGCCATGCAAAAACTTTATTTGCCCAGGATTTATAAAAATATATCTGGTATTTTAAGCTCCCTATTCCTATAATTGACAGTACTTGACACTATTTGATGGTTTTAATATTGCTTTATATTTATTCTATCTTAATGCACAGAAATACCATTAGCCACCCTGGGAACCATTGATGGTAATATGAAAATCTTTTTTAAAAAATATATCGAAGCTGTGCTGTACATCACTTATCAAGGACAGTATACAAATAGCTAATATTTAATGATATGGTTTGAGGCCAGCTCCAAGCCTGTTTAGCATCTGGACTGGTGACCAGAGAGCAGCAAAACAGCTACAATCTCCTCTCTAGGAGCCCATACAATCATGTTAACTGGGTCGTTCATTATACAAATTATTATAATTACATGTCAATTTATGATAGCACCTCATGCATCAGATGAAGCAGACTTTACTCTATGAAAGCTTATCCCACAACAAATTTGTTAGTTTTTAAGTCTGTTTTATTTGATGCCGCAGACTAAAACAGCAATCTTTCTGGCCATTATTTTTGTAAGGCTTGCAACGTTTTATCTGCAACAAACAATGAACTATGAAAAGGAGCTTAATGCAAGTTTTCAAAACAGCCCATTATACTGATAGAGGGAGAACCTTGCACATTTTTGCTGAGTCAGCCTACATCGCTAATCGTGGTTTAAAACCATGTGGCACTTTATAGCATTTGGCTTGTCTCTCTCCATACACCAGCTGCAGCTTTAGGAGCTATCTATGAGCCCAAACCATAATACAAGCTCAGTTTTGTTTGTTTACAAGAGAGTAAAGATTTCTAACAGCATTTATGTCCAAGCAAAAGTAACTGAATTTAGGTATAGCTCAAATAAACATCTCTTTATCTCCACTTTTAAAAAGCTAACATCTTTTGAAATGTATTTTAAAGCAGGGTTGGAGAACCTGCAGCCCTCCAAATGTTGCTGGATTGCAACTTGAATCAGCCCCAACCAGCATGGCCAATGATCGGGGATTGTGGGAGATGTAGTCCAACAACATCTGGAAGACCATTGGTTTCTCCACCTGTTTTAAGAAACCATCTACACCCCTTCTCCTTTTAAGAAACTTTAATAACCATACTGTGTCATCAGCATCAGCAACCTATTCCTCAAATTCACTAACATTTGAGATGGATACTATTCAACCAGGCTAAACACAAAAAACTGCATCAGAGCAGTTTGTCAGTGAGGCAGCTTTAATGTTACCAAGATAACAAACATTAAATAAACTCTTAAATTTTGCAAAGACAGACAAAAGAAATTCTCAGAACAAACCATTGATTGTGCCACCAGCACAAGGCCTTGCAGGTTGTTGCCACTTCTGCCAATACGTATCACGGTCAGGGTGAGCTGTTTCTGCCACTGCTGCTTCTGCCTCCTAGCAGGCCTGATGGCAGTCCCAGATTATTTGTATTCACTATGACATTGCGATGTTTACCTGGTGAGCTATCAGTGTTGAAAACCAGATATCACCTAGTCTTTACAAATGTTGTGATTTGCAATATATTGCCAGCTCAAATAATATAAAATTATCACGATGTGAACAATTATATTGATATACTGCCCAGCCCTAATGCACACTTTTATTCCAGGGATAATGGCTCCGACACGGGGGGGGGGGGGATTAGACTTTGCATTAAGGTTACACAAGTATTCCAAGTTGACCTTCAAGGATGTGTACAAATAAAGCCACAAAAAACAGAGGTTAAGGCAAAGGCTTTCACAACTCTGCAATCCAAGATCCTTTTAACTACAGATGCCTGGAATTTAACCCACGGCTTTCTGTACATGGTGCACATGTGCTACACAACCAAGTTCTACACTCCTGAAGGCCACAGCTTTTATTCTGCAGAAAGCATGCAGGTATTTTAATATAAAAGTGAACATGTATGTGTATGCACACCGTACCTAGGATTTATTGAACAGACAGAAACCACTTTTGGAAAAGCATTAAGCAACATGTTCAGGGTGACAAAAACACAGTCTAAATACATTTAAACTTCTGCTCTTGGTAATATGTGGCTACACAAGTAGCATTTGTGAAGGGTAATAAAACCTTTGAAAGCCTGCCTTAGGAAGTTCAAAAGAATATGGGCGAGGTTGACATACAGCCAGAGGTCCTTTGGCAACAGAGCACAGAGAGCCCAAGCTTATCAGCACCTTTAAGCAAACATCAACTTCAAATGTCAGCCCACAGAATATCCCTGTTGTGTTTTTTTTTCCCCCTTTCTTGAACAGAATATTCCAACCAGGACCTAGCACTTTTTAAATGACAGCCACCTATTTTAAAACATTATCTGCAAAGTAGTTCTGTTAGGGGAGTTCTTACACTTGAACACTGAAAAGTGTGACCTCAATCATCCAGTTAAGCCAGTCAGCACCAGAGGTCAATCTCCAGGAACTTTGATGACATCCCTTTTATAGTTACACTGATTTTGGAATCTGCTGCCAAAGTACCTGCTTCATTTTACTTGAAGGGATGGCTGGTCCTGCCTAGGAAAAACGTGTAAGGTGATGGGAAAATACAGATGCTGGCAAACATAGCCAATATATTTTGTTTGTCTGTTTTTAAAAAAGTCAACAAAAGACACACAATAGTAACATTCAACAGGCCTCAAGTGACTGCTTGAAGGACACACCTTCACTAGCTGAGCCCCTGCAAGTTTAAGATTATAAATTTACTATGCCGTTACCAGCAACTAACACACTCCATCTAAACAAGATAGCAGTTTCTTTGGGCTGCTTCCACTATAACTGGAACAGAAGCAGATGGGAGATTGTTAAGAACTGCTCCTGCAAAAGCATATGTAAAAAAATCAAAATGAGCCCATTTCAGGAAAGCAAAGAACCTCCATCACTTTTGTTTTAGTTGCCTCAAGTTTCTTAAGAGGCTCACAAAGCAAGACACTGTCAGGACAATGGAAAATGTGGGGGCTTTGGCTTTGCATCTCTCTTTACGCCAAACTTTTCAACAGTGAGTCACATCACTGATCTCCATATTATTCAACCTCTGACACTAGGGAAATATGACTGCTATTGAAAGTCATTTTGTTAATTCAGGAACATAAAATGCATTATGCATACTTTGATTTACTATTGAATGGTCATGTCTGGTGTATTAAAAATAGTTTACTCAGACAATAATTATAAACTGATTTCATTATTTCAAGCTTTTCTTACAGATGGAGCTAAAAGCCACTGAACTGTAAAGGAACCTAGCAACTCTTTGATTTTGCCATTTTATGAGAAGTAGGCAAAACAATAAAAGCAGAAATCATGCACGTTATAGAAAAACAAGTTATTATTTATTCTTAAAATTATTATGTCCACCAGTGTTAAGCAGACATCAAGCGCTCATTTCCACAAAAAGAGCAGAGAAAAGAAGATGAGGGGAGAAAAAAACTCAAAGAAAATCACATCCTTCAAGGGCAGCCCCATAAAGCATTATGTAGTGGTAGTCTAGACATAAGGTGCTATTTAGCTCCTAGCTTTCATATCTCAGTTTCTAACACTGCTCTCTGCCTTTTTTGATTCATTTGCAATAGCCTGGTACACAGTATTAGAAACTGGGATAGGAATGTCAGGAGCCATGTGGCTCCTGGGACCTGGGTTGTGGGCTCCAAAACAAAATGTCTAGGTGCCTTTTGAGGAGGAGGGTAGAAACCAGGCAGCCTTGCAGGAAAAAAATAAATCTACCGGGTGAATCAGATGGTCTGCAGGGTAGTGCGGCAGCAAAAGACACATCTTGCGCTACCCTGTGCCAAACACCTGATTCACCCGGCAGCACAGCAGCAGGGGGGAAAAATACTTGTTTATTGCTGCCAAGTGAATCAGGGGGAATGCAGGATAGCATGGCTGCAAAAGATGCATCTTTTGCTGCTGCGCCACCAGGCAAATCAGGCGTTTGGCGGCATGGCGTGGTAGCAAAAGACGTGTCTCTTTTGCTGCCGCTGTGCCTGGCAGACCAGCTGACTGCAACCAGGCAGGGGGAGATGATAGGCACCAAGGATGGCATCCGGACACCTCCATCCAGTTGCAAAATGCCGGTTGGCAGTCACAAATTGTGACTGGTGCCCAGCGAATTTCAAACACTGCTGGTGCAATATCAATTTTAAACATATACAGATCAAAAGATGCCCCACAATCCCTTCTTATTTTGTGTTAGGCAATACAGTGCATTAAGATTCAGTTTATAATCAAGTGATATGACATTCACGCATGCTGCAATTCAAGTATAGGCTTGTGCAATTTGTTTTAAAACAGCAGTGCTTTTAGCTCATTTTAACACACACACAGAGAGAGAGAGAGAGAGAGAGAAGGTTGAGAGGTTAAGCTATGGTAGCTATTATGTCCAAACTTTGATTTGAGTAAATATACCTGCAAGCAAACATTTAAAAACACAATGTAACAGTAAACCATAAAGATGCTACAGTTTTAACCTGACCCAACCTGCAACAAAAGCCAAACTGCTGAACTTGGCTCTAAGATTTGAAAATAAATATGAAAAGATTTATTCCAACAATTACTACTGCGATAAAACATATACACCAGTCTTGCATTTAACCACTCATCTGGATGCCACTGGCGACCAGAGAGAGAACGTGGAATCTTGTCTCCACACCCCAGTGTGTAGTCTGGCAAAGGAGGAGCAGAGCAATCTGTCCATCTTTCACAAGTCCACTTGGCTTCCGCCCAGGCCACAAAGGAAGAGAAGCAGAAGCACAACACTCAAGATACGGAGGAATGGAGCAATCCACCAGCCAACTGTGCTTCTAAGCTGGACGTACAGGAAGCAAAGCCCCTTCTTGCACGTCCAATTTGAAATCAAGCGGACAGGTAGCAATCCATGCCTCCTCTACCAACCTGCTGCATTTCCAGACCAGCCTGGGGAGAGGGGGAATTCCCCAGCCTGATTTTTAGGGGAATTCCCCATTTGAGGTAAAACAGACAAATAAATAGAAAATGCAGGCTAGTAACTTTTAGGACCTACTAAGAAGGCTAACATATATACAGGTATATATAAAATAAAAGGTCACAGCTGCTTTTTCTCTCAGCGACTTATCTGTACCTGGAGAGAACGGGACATTCCCTATCGTAGCCCCCACCCTCCTGATAACTGTGCAAATTGGATAAGTAGCAAAATCCTTGCCTGATCCACAAGACCAAGTGCCCCACTGTCAGTGTGGAGAAAGTACTAGGTGGATTAAGAATGAACAAGAGAAAAGTAATGCCCATTTATCAGTCCAGTGAAGCAGCTGGTAACCCAGCTCCTGTGCTCTGCCTTTTAATCACCAGTAAGCCTTAAGTGATACTGTTAGACACACAGAGCCATGGGGAGGGAGATACAATGAGCCAGATATACTGCTTCACTGCCCTTCCGCCAGCAAATGAAGGAAACCTGTCACCTGTAGGCAATACAGGATATACAGAGGGCCAACAGACTTGACATTCAGTTTAAGCTAAACCTTTCAATGGCCATTCCAGTTAGAAAGAAGGCACTGCAATCAAACAAGGAAATATATTTTCGTTTGCACAACACCTGTAACTAACTACAGGGAGAACTTTCAATATTGTACAAATCAGTTATCTGTAAAGAAGAGGCAGCATTTTTGTACTGCAGCAGTCCTATTGAATTTTCTCATTATGTAGCCATGCGCCACATAAAAGTACCACTGGGAGGACAAACTGGGACAAGATAGATTATGCTAAGGATATCCTACAGCACCTGAGCACTGTCCTGTTTTGATGCTGGTCACACGTGGAGTGTTTGCAGTACTTTATTGTCCCAATAATGGTTCTGCCAGATGTTTCCCCCTCATATAACAAATATTGAAAGAGAATTCCATGTCATCAATGACTGGGCCAGATGTTTTCCCCTCTCAAGTTATACTACTTCACAACAACTGTTTGGCTAAAGACAGCATTAAAACTTATTCCAGTCAGTATCATTTTTAATCACATGCTTTTTTAATGCTTCTTCCAAAAGTATTGAAAAATGTAGAACTTCTCTCCAAAACATACAAAGATACTTCTCAGGAGTTCTACCTACTACTAGAATGGCTGAATTATTAATATTCTCCAAGAGTGTGCCATTACTGTGACCACAAAAGATAACTTCTGAATGGTAATTTAGAGCAACCTTTTAATTTGGTCATGTGCAGCAAGTAAAAGTGACCTCCAGCCCCCATACTCCTCTCACTCCCCACCAAAAAAATATGGGAGGGAGGAGTACATACACACAAACCACAGATCTTGAGATAAAACAGAGGAACATTCCAACTGCCTCTGTATCTAACTGCACTCATACTCTCTCTTCTGGCAGGCACAAAGGGAAACAGTACCCACTGTGCTCATGGATATGACTTTTTTTATCCCATCCCAGCTGGCCTTGACTATTGCAGGTGCCAGCTTCCAACAGGCTAAGTGGGAACAGGGTAAGCAATCACACCTGCAATACTTATTTTCAATGCTCTTTTTGAATAGCATTCTAGAATAGCAGCTCCTTCAAATTAAGGGCAAGAGTGTTTTAATTGCTTCCTTAAGAGGCTAGTTTTTGTGCTGTTTTCCTACTGGTATCACAGTCATTGGGTAAATTAGGTGGCAAGATTATTGCTTCCTCAAGAAATTAAAAAAATAAGGGAATCTTATAGCTGAGCTGCTCTAATATTCAAACTTTAAAAAAGATGCTTAAGTGTATTTTAGAGCACAGTATACAGAACTCTTTTATACAGGAAACAGTTTGATAACAATACAGTGGTACCTAGGGTTACAGACGCTTCGGGTTACAGACTCCGCTAACCCAGAAATAGTACCTCGGATTAAGACCTTTGCTTCAGGATGAGAACAGAAATTGTGCGGTAGCAGTGAAGCAGCAGTGGGAGGTCCCATTAGCTAAAGTAGTTCCTCAGGTTAAGAACAGTTTCAGGTTAAAAACGGACCTCCAGAACGAATTAAGTTCTTAACCCGAGGTACCACTGTAGTCATTTCAAGTCATGATATTTGCAAACAAAACCCTGCTTAATATAATTATCTTCTATAGAAGTGTAAGATGCACAGATTTGACAGAAATCTCTTTGTAATTGCAGAATCACTATAAAGAGTATAATACAAACCTGGCAGCACGTACATTCTGACGAATGTGCTGGTACCACAAAAAGAGGCAAAAGTTAAACTATGATACACAAAAGCTTGGATTTCAAATAACTTTTCACTGGGCAGATTCTTCATTTCTGCTGAGTTCACTGTGAGTGAACAATCAATCAAAAGAAGCAGTTTTCCATGGCCAATTACAGCTCAGTGGCAGAACATCTGCTATCCATGCAGAAGGTCCCAGGATTAGTCCCTATTAACTTTAGCTAGGGGGCTGGGGAAAACTCCCTCTCTAAAACCCTGGAGAGCCACTGCCAAATTAAGGTAGATGGACCAGTGATCTGACTCTGTAAGGCAGCTTCCTAGGTTTCCAATTTTTGTCAGACCACCATAAATTCTAGACAAATAGTATTCAATAAGCAGTAAGACACCACTGCTGCATTTTTCCAAGTGAAAAAAATGGTTATGGTGCCACCATTAAACTACAGTAGTAGCACCACAACAACATTTGACAGTTTAGGGCAGTGTATTATCAGTTACAATAACCGGGTCAAAGGAGTTCTAAAAGTTCCACATCTTGTCTCAACATGGAACTAATGGGAGAAGCTGTCTAGAAACTGAGTAAGCTGCCACCAGTATGCAGACATCCAACTCTATTTTCCCCTATTTCAGCCAGATATGGTGGTGTTAATGATTGCTTGAAATCACTAATGCACTTGATAAGGGTGCATGGACTCAATCTTTACAAGATGGATAGTTATCATGAGTGAGCCTTGGGGGAGGGGAATGTGACTTTGCTACGCTAGAAGGACTTTGAGTTTTCAAAGTGATAGTGGGGGATTTGATTATGGTCCAACACTAACCAACCTGACTTAGCATCTCTACAGCCCAGGACCTCCTTCACACTTCGGTCTACCCTACAAAGCTAGTACAGCCTACACAGTCTAAAAGGTTTTAAATCCACCCAATCAATGACATTTTCTTCCTTCACAGATTTAGGACTGCAAGAACTGACAGCTTTGCTCTCTGAATAATGAGAATGTCCATGCTACCATACCAGCTCAGCAATGTCCAGACACTTTATCACAAGCATGACATACTGTAGATGCTTAGAAAGCCCCACAGATACATTTGTTGAACACATACAAAGTATCAGTCCTATAATGCTACAAGAACTCACTCTAGCATAAAGCGCCCTCTCCTCACATCCTGCAGAGAGCAGACTAAGTTGTCATATGCCATATGTCAGGCAAACTCAGCCCTCCAGATGTTTTGGGACTACAACTCCCATCATCCCTAGCTAACAGGACCAGTGGTCAGAGATGATGGGAATTGTAGTCTCAAAACATCTGGAGGGCCGAGTTTGCCTATGCCTGCCATATGTACTGGGCACTCCAATGGATTTCCACAGGAAGCAGCCATTCTGCTAAACACCTTCTCACACAGACTGCACCACAAATATTAGTAAGACTGGGGCTATTTTGCAGCAAGATGTCGGCCCTTGTTCCTCTTCAGAAGTTGTGACATTCATAGACAAGGAAGTCCCACACCTAGCAAAAGATTATCTTGCTCTTTCACCAGCAAATATTTCCAAAGAGACAAACCTTCACCTGTGACAGAAACTGCAAGTGAAGCTCTGTTATGCCATTTAATGTGGACCTTGTTCTTAAAAGGAGAATGACAGGTTTTAGCCTTACTAGACTGCTTTATGACACTGAATGAACAAAATGCGGGCCCATTCTTTACCTAGACTATCTCATTAACCCTTCCTTACAGCTCTGCAAGTCCATCCAGTAAATTCATAACTGAGGAAATTTTGGGGGACATTCTTGGCTCTTACTACACACTAACAAGGGATTCTGTGCACAAATTCAAGGAAAGAGAGAGAGCAGCTTCTATGAAGAGTAAAAGTCAAAGGTGGGGGTTTTTTTTGCACACAACTCTTTCTATCCTCCTAAGCAAGCAAGAGGCATTATCATAGATAAGAACGGCTAAAGCACTCAAGGTGAAAGGTGGGGCCTTGAGAGAACCCTGCATTTCAAATACCAAAAGTTCCTCCACCCCTGCCATATACACCATGTGCCCATGGGGCCCTTACGGAGCTAATGAGGAACTTGAAATGCTCAGGATCGGTGTCAGAAATTAGCCAGGTGCATTTTGCAACTGGCACAGGTCCAACTGTGATCACGTGGAGATCTCTGGGTGCCAGGTTGCCGACTGACATCTCCATCTGTCTGGCCCCTCCAGTTTTTCCAAACAAGTAAGCAGAAGAGCTTATTTATTGCATTTACCATATAGGCCACCTCTTCCTCCAAGGAGTACATGGTTTACCCCCATGAGGAAGGTTAAGAGGCTGTGACTGGCCCAAGGTCACCAGTGCACTTCATGACTGAGTGGGGATTTGAACTCTGATCTCCCATGTCTTTGACACTCTAACCACCACATTACACTGGCTTCCTAGGGTACTTTTGCTATGGGGCTGCTATATAAATTAAGTAGGTAAAGAAATATAGGATAAGCAAAATGTCACTTAGAAAAGGATCTGAAATATTTTCCTTGAAGGTTGAATCCGCTTTAGGCTGGATTGTTTTATTTGATGTTTTAATGTGTTGTAACCCACTTTGATATTTGTTCTTTAAAATACAAGCGGTACAAAAATGAATTAATAATAATAAACTTCAATGCAAAAAAGGCACCTAGACATTCTATTGTGGCAACCATAACGCAAGTTTAAGGTGCCATTTGAGAATTAGCTTATATATTTGAGTCTCTAACACTGAGTATGAGAGCCATTTGTTTTAGGTACAAGCCACATATAAAGTAAGCAACGTTTATTCAGAGAACTTTATATGCAAGTGAACTAGCTAACAAAACTAAAGTCTGAAGTAACTTGATTAAATATGAGTGCTTCACTGACACTACTAAATACACAGAAAATAAGTAAGACAAAAATGCCTGCTATGGCTACAAGATGAATGACTCTTGCCCATTTAGAGTGCCAACAGTATTTCAAAAAGCAAAGTGTAAGAAAGGTCAACTGCAGCTCAACTTCCAGGATGTTGCTTAAAACAATTAGTATAAACTGTTAACAGATTAACACTGAATATCTATGCAACTGCACCCTCTTTACCATTATTGTCCTCCAATCACTCTTCCATACTATCAAATTCTCACCAAAGATACTGCCCATATAGCTTAAAAACACCAGCTAGCCCTATGGATGCAAGAACAAGCCTCTTGGATTTTAAGACATGCAGTTCTAACAACCACCCACACAAGATCACCCTATTAAAACAGACTGCACACACTAGATTGGACAACTGGCAGCTGCTTTGGGAAACCATCCTTCTTTGTTGAAAATATTTTAAATGTAGCCAATTGCCATGTAAACTCACTAGCATATGTGGAGTCCCACACAAAGGGAACTATGACTGACACAACTAAATCCCCCAAATGATTCAAAGTTGAGTCCCCTCTTCCTGGTGAAAAATCCTATGATTCCCTCCATGCACTTCAAAATATATTCCTATGCAAATAAACCAGTAATTCCACAATGCTAAGCTAATCAATTCATTCAACAGTGAAATTCACAGCTCCCAGGTCCTATCAGCTATTGTCTCTGCTCAGACCAGAGAAACTGCTGGTTAAACAACTGCACTGCAGGGCCACAATATGAAGCCGTTTTTCACTATTAATCCCTTCACTACTCAATAAAATGTGGGTCTCTATCATTTGCATGAAGCCAATCACCAGGATTTCAGTTATTTCTCTGTTTTTAAAAGGTACATTATACCAGGATTCCTAAGCCAGTGATTTAATTATTGAATTATTTATGTACCTTCAAATACAAAACTGAGGAAGCCACAGCAAGCCAGAAAAATCAAAATTATGACCAAATTAACAAGCAAGCTTCCCTTAACTATAATGTATAATATGCATCACAGTACACAACACAACTGGCCTGCTCTCCCCATCATAAGACTTATCTATAAAAAAAAAGAAAACCATACAAGTAGCCCAAGAGACTAGAAGGAGCAATCTTGTGCCAAGACAAAATACAGTGGTACCTTCAGTTATGAACGGGATCCGTTCCAGAGGCCCGGCTGTATCCCAAAAATTCCGTAACCGGAGGACCGCTTCTGTGCACGTGCATAGCGCCACAGAGCACTTCTGCGCATGTGAGAGTGGCAAACCCACTTCTGGGTTTGCAACGGCCGTAACCCGAAGATTCCGTAACCTGGAGGTTACGCAACACGAGGTACAACTGTATTGACTAGGAGCATTCAGAGTAGGGAGATGTCTTGAAGTCAATTCTGCAAGGTCTCAGTCAGGTCTTCTACAAACTCACTATAAAATTTCTATGATTCCTATGTCACTTTTAGTCGGCAAGACACATAAAATTATCTTCACCTCACATGCTTCCTCAAAATGTCACACCTTAATATTGTTGTCCTGCTGACTAGAACGGAGGCAGAGATATTTATTAGCATGTGCACAAATCCAACTTGCATAGTACATGCTACGGCTTCATGAGTCACCAACTCCACTAATCCTGCCAAAGGCCAATCAGAAAACACAGGGGTGAGTGGGAATGTAAAATCCAATTTACTGGCCCATCCTGCTCCTTCAAAGATATGGTGAAGTGAAAAGCCGATCCACAGCAATTGAAATTTCAACTTAAGTGTTTTTAAGTAAACAACTATGGGAGATATCCAACTAATGTATCCCATCAGTGCAAGGATTCCATCAGTGCTATGGAACTTCTCTCCTCCCCCTGCATGATCCCTAAATCTGTTCTCCTAACCCTTAAAGGAAATTTGAGGAGGTTGTGGGAAGAGGAGGGGGAATTTCCATTGTGCAAATGTAAATGCATGTGCTGACAGGATGTGTTAGTTGGATACACCCTATTTCAGCGAACACCCTACATCAGCAAAATGGGAGACCTTGGCCTATCTTACAGGTGTTACAAGAATTACTAAAAAGGGGCATATGATACATTTTTATTTAGCAACAAGTGCCATATAACTATTAATAAAATTCTCAACTTAAAATGCGAGAGATTGAATCTTGAGTCTCATACAGGTGCAGGTAATGAAGAATTCCTATTCTTACAGAAGACAATTACTGTCTTTATCACTTTCGCCTAGTGGAAAAACTGCTTTAAAGAAAAATGCATCTTACACCATCTAATGTCAAAAATCTGTCAATTCTTACCATGTAAAAATCACCAACAGAACATGTGATTATCAGTTTGTTTACATTCAAAGTAATTTACGTTTGAGACTTGAAGAGGGCTTGCAGAAGTCACAATCCACCCTGATTATCATTAAGATTCAATGTAAAAATGTTTTCTAAACTGGGAACATCCTTAATTTCCCTCCTTTTAAAATAACATTAAGCACCCTTGCATACTGTTCTTGGGAAATGTATTCATAAAGGTAAAGGGACCCCTGACCATTAGGTCCAGTCGTGACCGACTCTGGGGTTGCGGCGCTCAGCTCGCTTTATTGGCCGAGGGAGCCGGCGTACAGCTTCCGGGTCATGTGGCCAGCATGACTAAGCCGTTTCTGGCGAACTAGAGCAGCACACAGAAACGCCGTTTACCTTCATGCCGGAGCGGTACCTATTTATCTACTTGCACTTTGACATGCTTTCGAACTGCTAGGTTGGCAGGAGCAGGGACCGAGTAACGGGAGCTCACCCCGTCGCTCGGATCCGAACCACCAACCTTCTGATCAGCAAGTCCTAGGCTCTGTGGTTTAACCCACAGCGCCACCCGCATCCCAAATATATTCATACATTAATCTTAAAATGACCATAAGACTAAAACCCTAAACATAGCTACTTTGGGAGGAAATCACACAGAAATGAATGTACTCACTTCCAAACAAACATATTTAGGCTTGGGATGCAACTGCCCAGACAGTTCCAGTTAAAACAAACCAAAGAACAGGGTAGAAAACTTGAATGAGAGGCAACTAGAGCCTTTACAGTTGGAAATCCTAGAGATTTAGGATTATTCTAGGGAGGACCAGACAATGTGATGTGAATCAGTTTTCACTCAAACATTACATTCCACAGCTTCTCTTGAACAAACAGTGCACAGAGCAAAGGTCTAGAATAAAACTGAAGGGCATACTGAAGGGAATAAATGACCTTTGATGCACTTCAAAAGGAGAAATTCCACCCAAATGACTTCTGTCAAACATTAAGAAGAAAAACCATTCCTGAGTAGTAGATCATAATTAAACCAACTTTTTAAATAACATATCCTTTAATTTTGGAGTAAGCTGCATGTACATTTGGTGATGAATTCCAACACTGCAATTCTGCCCTTACTCTAAAACCATCTTTCCCTACATGGTGCCCTCTAGTTCAGGCTCCCTCAACCTCGGCCCTCCCGATATTTTTTGGCCTACAACTCCCATGATCCCTAGCTAGCAGGACCAGTGGTCAGGGATGATGGGAATTGTTGTCTCAAAACATCTGGAGGGCCGAGGTTGAGGAAGCCTACTCTAGATGTTTTAAGATCACAATTTCCCTCAGCCCCAGCCAGCATGGCCAATAGTGGGGGATGATGGATGTTGCAGCCCTACGATTTCTGGAGTTAATCAAAGCCAACAATACTGCAGTATGTCACAGAAAGGGGCAAAACATGCTGCTGATACGTTATCTAGTCGCACCCACAATGCTGTGACATGTTGCAGAAAAAAGGTTGGAACCATGCTGCTGTCAGCTCTCTCACAACTAGCAAAATTAGTTTCATGGTTGAACTGAAGTGAAGTGCGCTTCAGCTCTCACTTTTCTGCAGCAGTCAGCTGAGTCACATGTTATTTTAATAACCTTTTCAAACAGAAAACAATTAGGATGGAAACTTTTAAGATTAGGGTGAATAAAGGTGTGTCCCTGTGGAGGAACACCTTATCCTACAAAATCATGCGAAAAGGGGTGGAGAATAGGACACTTGGCTACCTTCTCAAGAAGTATAGTTCATATATTAATTTATAAGACCACAAGACACAAAAATGTGTTTGTTCAACTCATGGAAAACCATAAGGTGATTTTAAAATTTTTGGCTAATTGACTGAGCAACTGTGACATATCAGATTCATACACCAGGCAACCTCAGAGACAACACAATGGCTCTTCTCAGAAATATAGAATCCAAAATTGTGCGGTTTCTTTTATATATCAGTTGCAATAGTAGTAAAGTGCACATAAACCTCCTCTGCACGGTCTACTGTTTTCCAGACTAGAAGATCCAAATATTCTGTTTATTATTTATTTAGTCCTCCAGTTTATAGGCCAGCTTTCATCACATCAACATGATCCAAGGGTGATTTCCAACAAAGCAAAAAATCTAACCATGATTTAAAAACAGCCCAATAATAAAATAATTGAGAAACAGCATGAGAATTAAACCAGAAAGTACTTACTGATTTGCTGCAAATGCCTGGGAAAAGCAGGTTATTTCTACAAGTCAGCGGAAACTACCAGAGTTTCTGCTGTCTGAGCTTCAGTGAGAAAGACATTCCAGATTTGGGGAACAAGAACACAGAAGACCATCTCGCACATCACCATATTGGGATGGAACAGCAATTAAAGCATTACTTATCTGTGTTAAGTGAACCTGCAACTACCTCACAAGTCAAACAATGTTTTATCACACTATCCTATTCCAGTGATCACTCTCTACATTCTGATCATTAGCATGTTTGTGAACAAGCTCTGTTCACTGACTACTGAATAACCATGCACTGGCCTGCCACTTTAATCTGCTGTAACTTAATCTGTAGCAGCCATCCAAATGTAGAACTATGAAAGTCCCAGAGATTATAGACACACACATTTCCAGGACTTGTTGGGGGAAACCACAATACTCAATCGCTTTCTGAATTTATGTTACTTTTGTATTACCATAAAACAAAGCATGGATGTACAAAAAGCAATGGCTGCTTTCTCAACTTTTTCTCAAAAACCAGCAAGCTCCCAGACAGGCCTATATCCCATTATTGCAAAGCTCAGATATAAGACAACTTCCTCCTAGCTAATCAAGCTCTGACATGCAGCACCTTTGCTTGTCCTAACTGCATGCAGAAAATTGCTTTTTAAAATCAAAATACGTTCAGTGTTTGAGAGTCACCAGTCTACATGCCACCAGCCTTAATAGCAAGTCCATTACTATGCTCTTTGGATGTTGATCCCATTGAAAACAGTGGGATTCTACACAAACATGCACTGACCATACCAGGTTGTCAAAATAAATAATCTACAACTGTACCTTCCACAAACTTTTGTAATCCACCTACAAATGCTTTTCAGAATTCTCAATATGCACCCTTGGACTGAACTTAGCTCCTCAGATAAAATCTTGTTTGTGCCATTCAGTGTAGCATCATTATTTAAAGACATTCCTGTAAGCAGCACAATTTAAAATCATTATATTTGGCATCACATTTGATGTTGCACTTCTATCTTACAACCCTTCAGTCTGTTGCCCAATACTACAGGCAAAATTCAAACAGCAAGCTGAAAAGCTCAATTATACTTTTAGGATGTCATATCCATTGTTCTGGGTAATCAAGAACAAGGCTGGTTCACACATAATGCCAAACAATGATTTGGTATTCCATGCATGAGCCTTGTGCTAGCACACTTCCCCTCCCCCTATACGTGCTAAGTCAATGTGACTTTCTTTTTATCACAAACCATTATTTTTAATTATGTGGGAGCTGGAAAATTATGCTTTGCACTTGTCTTGAAACCAGGATTACAAGTCTGCTTTGAGGTTTGCAACCTGGATTCAAGTCAAGCAAAATTCTTGTGGAACCAAACCAGGAGTTGGTGTTATGGCTACACTGAAACATAGCCTCCGGCATGGTCCATAGGGGCATGATGCAGCAACTTTGCGACTAAGTCAGTGCCAAAACCAGAAGCTGCTGAAAATTATACATATATATTTATACACTAGCAGTTTGATACAAGTTATAGACTTGTTTGCAAGTAGCATTTTTTCCCAAATCAGTTGTGGGCAAATTTCCCAAATATAGAAAAACAGCTGCCACATCACCTTTGCCAATATTAAGCTTTAGAAATCATTACTACAACGCACAAAGCTTTTTCTTAGCACAGAAACTTCAGGATGCTTACACATATATTTTTAAGCAGAAATTACTAAATAGAGAAAACTCCCATATTAAGTTTTTAAATTTGTGCAACATGCTATAAAAGAAAGCCACCTTAAACCAAAGCCTATCACATAGTTCTCAATCACTGCATGGTTCAATCTGGTATTCTCCAACTACATCATGTTTATGTTGCAAATTATATATAAAATAACAAGCAGCAGAAAAAACAGTGCTACGAGAGCGGAATAATTTGCCAAAGCTAGTATTGTACAAATTATGGCTACTGCTGCCAAGAAGCAGAAATCTTTGCAGCATTTGCTTTACCAGGGGGCTTTTTAGACAGCCCTACAAAAGGTGGATTACTGAAACACTATGGGTATGATCCATTTGCACCATGAGATGGCACTTGTGAACAAGTCAATTGGGTGGGGGGAGATTTGCAAGTACTTCCAATATCCCTGTCCAGTCCGCCCTCTCCATGCATTGCAAGTTAGCTGTGCTTGCATCAGGTGATGATAGAATATCAATATGGGGATATGTGAGGTGGCTGTCCTGTCATACCACCTACCTGTGTGCACACACAGGTAAGAGGAAAAGGGCATAAGAGAACAAAACTGTTAATCACTACTGGAATCTTCCGTTTGTAGGTAAAGTGCCCACCACACAAGTGCATTGTGCCCTATACATGTTTCTTTCACAAAAGTGACATTTCTTATTTAGGGACAAAGTCTATTTGTACTATTGTACTGTTATGGGCTTCCTCATAAAGTTTTACATATGTTCACCTACATTAAAGGTTCATTAAAAACAAAAACATTTAAATAATGAATTTCAGTTATGGTATCTTACCAGCAAAAGTAAAGCAAAAAAGTAATTTACCCAACTAGTTTAACACATGAAGTATCCCAAGTGTTCTAAGTACACTCAATATTATACAAAGCATGCTAGAAACTATCTACGTACTGGAACTTTAACCTCTGGAAGACTCGTTCATAAATATGTCCCAACAAGCCAGTATTATCATACTTCTAAGCTGATACAGTTGAACAGACTGGAAAGTATTATTAAATCTATTCTAATGATCTTGCATTTGTAATAATAAGCACTACCACTCCCTGATTTTGAAGGGAGAAAAATAGCATTTGAGCCAGGTGCTGCACAGCAGTGCGTCTTACAGGAGTCAGTAAAACTTGATGATTCATCATATAATATAGTATAAGCATTCATGAGCAATCTAGTATTACGTTTGGTAATAATAAACAATTTTGAAGACTTGGACTCAATAAAGCTAGCAGTTTAAAACTGCTCCTTTTGTTGTTGTTTCCTCAAAAAGCAGTTCAGATTTCACCTCCATAAGCTAAACATGAGCTTAGCTATCTCTCTTGTAATAACTTATGCCTGCCCTCCCTGCATATCATCCAGGAACATATGGAAGGGGCATATAAGAAATAGCTTTCTGGTAGTGGTCGGATTATGCAATACTCTCTTGAATTTCTCCAAGGCCATCTATATATGTCAAAAGGTGGAGAGAAAGTTGCTGTAACATTCCAAGCGACCGCCTCAGTGTAACAGGCAAGTCTCCAGCCTCTCTATTCCACTCTTCCCCCAGTTTCAAAGCTAGAAATAGAGGGCTAGAGCATGTCATCTGAATTCCAACTATGAACACACTGAGAACCCAGACCGAAGGTTTAAATGTCACAGTACTGGCCCAGTTCAAACGCCAAAGGGTGAAAAGGCCCAGCAGCATTAACCTACAAAGGATATAAGCCCACGTGGACTTTTGGAAGACCTTTGTCCCACATCCGCTACCATATGGATCCTCCAGTAGCATTGTAACACGTGTCCGCGAGTGTTTCGGGGTTACTGAAAGGGGGGAGGCGGTACTGCAGGGGACGGGGCCGCACATGGGAAGCTCAGCTTCCATGTGCGAGGCCTAGCTCATCTTTTCCTGCTCTCACCCGCTTGACGGGGGGGGGGCGGGGAAAGAGCGGGTTTCACTGTCACCCTCGGAAAAATACGCGCTGAGGCCCTGAGAGGAGGTGGGGGTTTTTCTTCGGAGCCGCCTGTCAAAAGAAAGGCGAGCGGCGGCCCGGGGCGGGGGTGTTGTTGGACCGGCGGGGAGTGAGAGGTCTAAACGCGAAGGCCCCACGGCGAGCTCAGGAGAAATCACATGCTCTTCGCGACAGAAAAACCACGTTGCCTTTGCTGCAGCGGAATGCTGGGAAAGGGAGGAAGCGCCGAGCACGGCGGCGCACAGAGTCACACACACCCACGCCCGGCCATTGGGCGGCGGGGCGCTGAGCGACGGGAGCTTTCAAACCGTCGCCAGAGGCACGTTTGCACCGGGGCCTAGAGCGGCGCGGCGAGGAACCTTCGGAAACGCACCGCCTCCCTCCCTCCCGCTCCCCGCCTCACAGCGCCGCCGCCGCTGGGCCGCGTCCAGCCTTTGGGGCCTTCCCTTTCCTATGCCTATTTGCATACAACATGCTCTCCTCAGGGGTCTTTCTCCAAAGGGGCCCCCAGCTGTCGGCCCCCCCCCACCGTGTAGAAGACAAATAAACGTTCGACAGTTTTAAACTACAACAGCCAACCTGCATTTTTAAATCCTCTCCGGCTACTTTGAAAGGTCACAGTCACACTCCACACACCCCAAATATGCCGGGCTTCCCTGCCGACTTTCGGTCGGGGTTACGTCTAAGCCTCACGAGCTCTTCTCCCCCTCAGCCAACCAACCACCACGCCATTTAAAAAGCGAGGCTATTGGGGGAAAGGAAGCGGCGTGTGTGGGGGGGGAGAGAGATCGCTCATGAAACATTCACGATCCGATCAATGCTGCAACGGCGGGGGTGCCTTCCGTGCCCGATTAAGTCTTAAAAGATTTATTCACTTCAGTTCCCGCAGGAAAAGCCCGATTCCCTGAGCACGCACGCGGCAAAGGGGGAGGCACGCGGGGGTGGCACCCTTCCTCCCTCTCCCCCCTTCTTTTCTTTCCCTTCAATAAAGGTAGTTCCACCCATGCCCAGCGCGGGCGTGTTTCCCAGCGAGCAAGGCCTTGGACGTCTCACGCTCGATTTCGAAAGCCCCGTCCCACCATGCATGCATCCACCCTCCATTTGCCTGCCATCGATCCCGCGCTCGCTCTTTCCCCCCCATTAATTTTTTCTTATAACGAAGCGGATCAAGGAGCGGAGGGCGAGGTGAGGTACAAGCAGGGTGGATGCAGATGGACAAAGACGGGGTGGAGTTCCACCGTCGGGGGGGGGGGGAGGCGGGTGTGTGTGTGTGTGGAGAAGAGAAAATGTCACCATATTGCGGAGGGAAGATCGCCCTTCGCCAGTGGCCGCGACGCTCTTCCTTCGCCGATTGCCCCAAACGAGACCACCATCACCGAAAGCACCGCCCCTCCCTCCCTCCCTCGCCCGGGTCCCCCGCTGCTACCCACCTGGGGGCGACTGTCCGTTGAGGGTGACCAGCGCCACCGGGGCGTTCTTAGTCCAAGGGTTCACCTTGGGCGGGGGGGCCTCGATGAATTCCTTGCGCCCAACGCCTCCCGGCTCGCCGCCCTCCTCGCCGCCGCTGCTGCTGCTACCGGCCTCACTGGGCAGCCGCGTCGAGTCGGTGCCGCCGCCGCCGCTCCTCTGGTGCAGCAGGTTCTCCTTCTCCTGGTTGTTACTGTCCTCCTTCTGCTGCTTGATGCTGGGGGGCTTGAGCAGCGCCCCGTTTCGGCGCAGATGCTGCTCCCCCACGTTGCCGCCGCCGCCGCCGCCTTCCTTGCTGCAGCTGTCGGGGCCGCCCCCCTTGCCCTCGTCGGCGTTGGCCTTCTCTCCTTGGTGCAGGAGGTGCTGCTCCCCTTTCTCCTGAGGCTTCTTCATCACCAGCCCGTGCTCCTCGGAGGGCAGCAGGGGGTTCGCGGGCAGGAGAGCCTCCACCTGGGTAGCCATCTGCGCCCCCGCGGAGCCGCCTCGTGCCCCCGGCTCCAGGCTCTCCCCGGACAACACGCGCCCGCCCCAAACTTTGCCGACTTCCCCCTCCCACCCCCGAAAACCGCCTCGCCTCGCCCGGAGCTCTCCTGCCTCCCCCCTTTCTCTCTCTTTCTGCGCCCCCCAACCCCTTCCTCAGTCAGATGCGCACCCCGGAGCCACGGGGTGGGGGCTCGAGCCGCCGGCTTCCTCCCCCCACCCTTGAAACCCAACCCCGGCGTGCCCCCTCCCCGTCTCCTCTAATGCCGCCGCAGCAATATGGAGAAGCAAGGAGACCACGCGACTGGCCGGGCGGGAGCGCGCGCCCTTCAGCCAGCTCCGCCTTAGAGAGGCCCCCGGGAGCGCGCACGCCGGTCCCGGCCGCGAGCGCGCCTAGGAAGTTGGGGACGGCGAGCGAGCGGGCAGGTAGCCCGAGCTCAGGGCGGTGGGTGCGCCGGGGACGGGACGCGCGCGTGCCTGATGCAACTCGGCGAGAAAGAGGAGACGCTCCTTAAAGGGACCGAAGCAGGCGCGGTTGCCGACTTGGGGCCTCTCCGCGCAGGCGCCGCCACCCTGCTTCCCGGCTCCGGCTAGCCCTCGGGAGGCACAGCACGGCCTGCTCGGCTCCAGCGAAGCTCTAGCTAGCTAGTCCTTCCAGCTGTTTGCTTTTGGGAGTAACCAAATAACGTAGCCTGCCGAATGGCCGGATCCTATGGATCCTTTTGGGAGTAGATCCCGCTAAATGCAAAAGCGTGTGGATAGAATTGCATTTCTTTCTCTCCTCGGTAGCAGCCTTCAGAGCCATTTAAGGCTCTGAGCAGGTAGCCGTCAGCCACAGAGGGGAATCTACTGGCTCCCACTTTCCTTTATCCTCCTAATTAGCATCTTCCCCTCTTCTGTACATTCAAACTTCGTCTAGCTTTGCGTCTTCCAATTGCAAGACTAGCTGGATCCATCAACCTCTCCTGGGAACTGTAGTTCTGTGACAGGCAAACTGCAATGTGCAGGATTCTTCAGGGGAAGTCATGTGTTTTAATTGTTTGGTTTGTACACAGCCTGACATTCTTCATGGATGAATGGGGATTTGAGCCTGAGTCTCCCCAGTCCTAGTCTTAACACTAAATCATAATTCTAACTGGCCCTACTGGATCTTTGTCCATCAATGGAACTTAGGCAGATAACCTACTAGAAGTGGAGGGGGAGAGAGATCCTCAGAATCTGGTTTCCAGGATTACACCTATCCCATGAATGACATGAAAAATCTTTTAGTGAAAATCTGGAAGGAAAGTGATAAAGGGAAGGTGCAATACTAAAAACGTACAATGCAATTTTGCCTCAGTGAATTTCTGGCCTCCCTTTCCACAACTGTTTTAATTCCTACAAACTATTATTAGGAACATAGTAGCATATAACAATGCCGGAACCACATTATTAGTTTGCTAAATGTATCTTTGCGCTGTATTTGACGGAAATATTTTTGTTCTTTTTTTTATAAAGGAGTAACATAATGGGAAATTTCTGCATCCCCCTGCAGTGGTACCACAAAGACATGGATTTACCGCATCAGTAAGAACTAGGTGTAAATTAAACAGTTTAGTTAAGCCAGTTGACCACAGACATTTCAAACTGGAGACCTTTAATCCCAGTCTACAACATAGCTCCTACTTTTCACTTTTTATCCGTGTTTGTTTTCTTTCTGCTTTAACGGCCAACTTGATAGACTTTCCCATTGAATATCAATATGCTAGTCTAACCAGTCTGTTTCCTAAATAAGGGAGGCAATATGGATTCAACACACAATATTGCATTATGTCTCAGTGTAAAAGTAGCTGCTTGGACCAAACCACCTTATAACCTTAATGAAAACTCTGGGACGTGTAATGAAGGAGGAGCATCAAACAGCAATTTTTGACAAGCAACACCTACATTCTGATACCTATAGAAACAGCTCGTATTTCAAAATCTGATTCAGATAAAAATTAGACTGTTGAAGACATCCATCAGAAGAGAACTACAAAACTATGAAAAATGCCTGCAGCATTTACAAATTATTCTAGCTTCTTTCTGGCACTTCATTTATAGTTACCTGTCATGTACACACCATCTCTAGTCTGGTAACAAGAATAATCTGTCAGTTGCAGTAATTAGGCCCCATAGAAACCCACCTTTGGGAAGAAAAGGATGTCATCAAATGACTATTTCCTGATGTGGAGTAACTGACAAGCATCACACAAACTTGCTTTACATGTGCTACCAGCAACAATAGTAAATGAAACATTTGTATACTGTGGGTCAGTATTTACACAACTCTGAAAACAAGGTTGCTGACGAATAGCTACATATTAAAACTTTAACTTTCAGAGAGGTGTAAAACAAGAGATGCATATGTTACAGATTGCTTTTCCATAAACTCAAAGTGGTTTTCAATGAATAAATTGGCACTTAAAATAGCATTTAAAACTGCAAAATAAAATAACAAAGCATGCAAGATTTATGTAAGACAACAAAAGATAACAGACTCCACTGGCTTCCAACTGAATTGGCTGAAATCACGCCCTTATCAGACAGTTAAAAAGTCATTGGGAATCAGCACGTCTTCCTAAAACCAGCTACATACAACTTTGTAATCTGGGATTGAAAAAATTCCACAGCATCAAAACCACCATTGTGGAGGCCCTGCTCCCAGCAGCCAAAGGTCTCACTTATTAATGGAATACAAAGCAGACCCTCATTTGATCTACTTATTTGGGGTGGAATTGACACAGGAGAGGTGGTCTCTTAAGGTGTATGAGCCCCAGACCCTGAAGGGCTTTAAAGGTTTAAACCAGAAGCAAACTGGCAGCAAGTGTGGATGATATAGGTGAAATATGTTCAAAGCTCCCCAAATTTGTACTGATTTGGCTGAAAACATACTAGCCGCCAATGCAGATAATATAATGCTAGCTAAACATATTCACACCTCCCAGTATTCAAATGAGCCAGGCAGTTGCATTTTCTATCCACTGAAGCCTTCAATAGCACAAAGTGCATTCAAGCCTTGAAGTTGATCACATAGTCAGATCACCTCTGTCCAAGAAAGGGCAGAACCTACATGATAAAATGCATCTGGTGAGATGTGTCTCTGGCCACCATAATTATCTGCTTATCAGAGATCTGGGAGTTGAGAAAAGTTTATACCTGCTCTAAGAGGAAGAGCAGTTTTTCAGGGTCTGAGGATGACTCGCCCACAGTATTTGTATTCTGTTTCAACCTGATTGCCTCATCCATCTGACAAAGCACTGGTTCGAGGCAGAAATGGCAGATTCCAGGTGCCTGATCACAGAAATCTAGAACTGGTTGTCATCAGCATACTGTTGACACCTCACTCCAAACCCCCAGATGAGCTTTATGACTTGATAGAGAGATGGGAGTGGGAAGACCTTTTTCAGCCAAGCACCATGTTCCCTGATGGACAATCTTCTGGTGGGTGGGGCCAGAGGCAAAAGTGGGTGGAGCAAAGTATGGCCACTACTGTTGTACAGTAAACTACATTTCAGTCACACATAAGTGAGATGTTTATACACACACCTATCACCATTCAGGCAAGCAAAAGGCATTTAAGGACACACTTCAACCAGGGAAAAGCAAGAATTGGAAAAGTGTGCCAGTGGTGAGGGGTGTGGTCTGGGGCTAGAGGGTGTGGCCTGGTGAGAGTTCCCAGGGCCTGATGAAGAAGTCTAGAGGGCCAAATTCAGCCCTCCATCCAAGCCTGAGGGTTCCCACTCATATTATAGATATCATATAGCTTCTGTGACAATAAGGGAATTAAACCATCTGAGAGACAGCACTAATATTACAAACAGATGACATTCTTATGTCTTTCCAATGTAGAACAGTCAGAAGTAGCCTTGAATGCTCTTATTTAGACCTATGAATTTATTTTGGTTTTTTTAAAAGCTAATTTGGATTAGGGGAAACAGAAGTAATAGGTAAAACAAAAAATAATCCAGACATTTATTTATTTATTTAATTATTTAGGTAAGTTCAGCCAGACAGAACGACCTGTTCAATTTTTAGGTGTATATTTAACAAAAGAAGATAAGGATCTGTACCAGAACAACCTGATCACTGTACAGTAGTTTGAAAAGGAGGGGGGGGGACCCAAAAGTGACATTTTGATATGGTCAGCTCTGAATCTATATTTTATAGGGTGAATTCAAATATCCATTTCATCTGACGTGAACTTTATGTTGTCAGATGTTGATGCTAATGCTGATGATTTATGGGGGGGTGAGAGGGATATGAGTATCTGCATGTCTTTCGCTCCCTCCCCTTCCCTGCACACACACGTGCAATGCAAGTAAACCAGTTTTGGATTGTGGTTTTCAGCAGAAAACTTGACAGAGAGGATGCGTTAAAGGACCATTTTTATTTTATTTTAGATTTTATTCTCTCTCCTTCCTCTTCCCTTCTGTGAATGTTCTATTTCAGATGCCTGAATCTGGTCAATTTTTGTCTTGAGATTTGCCAGTGCTCCGTTACCTGAACTGCATTGACTCTAGTTCCACTGTGTACATATTGCAGTTGCCTTTCCCCAAGAAAATAGAAGCCCTGGGCCCATATTTTAATGCTTGTGTGCTACTGAGACATATCTGTAATTATAAAGGAGCAAGTGTGAACTAAATCTATAGAACCTTTTTCAGCCCAATAGTCATATTCCCTTAGGGGCAACCTTCCAGGGCCTATATTGTGGGGTCTCAGCTACTCCATCCTATTTCTCTCCCTTTGGTTTTCCATTCCCTCCTCCCAAAGTTAGTCAGCATTCTATGGCCACTGAGCTCACTCAGTCCGGTCTTGGTTTCGGATAATACCCCCCTTCTTTTCCTTACTTAAATATTGTTGTATTTCTTCAAACCTTGCGATTCCCCCAAGCTTCACTCTTGAGGAGACGTTTACTTCTGATGAGTCCTTGCCTGTGGCCAGATTCCTGTTTGGATTGGCCAGGTTTCCCTTTGGTACTTAAGGCCCTTCCCTTGGGACCCATTCAGCCTTAAGGTCAGAGACTGAACTCATCCTGGGTGCGGATGGCCCCTCCTCAGCATCATCACAGGATCCTGGCCCTCAGACAGAGAGCCTGACCCAGGGCTTGGTGTAAGGGCGGGTCTTCTGATGAGACATGACAATCTCCCATCACCCCTGACCATTGGCCATCAGACAGGGGCTGATGGGAGCTGGAGTGCAACAACACCTGGAGGTCAAAAATCACACACACACACACACACACACACACACACACACACCAGGTATATAGTGTACAGTATAATATGCACAAACATTTCAACCGACTCATGCATGCCATATAACAACAATAGGAATAAATCAATAATTACAAATGCACAGTACCTTGTAATTTAGTTGATTGTATGTTAGCACAATGGTTCTGTCACCAATTTGCATCTCCACACTTAATAGGCCAATAATAAAAGGGAAAGTCAAATGAGTTGAGTCCAAGTTGAAAGAAATCAGTGGTCCTCATGAACTAGTTTGACAGGCTGATCAGGACATGTCTGCATTTCTCCTAACCTCTTAAGACCATATTTCCCTTCAAGTTCCTCATACAATTATTACTGTCGATTCAGCTGACTTCATCCTTGCAGAAACCTCATGGAATGCAGCTAAACGTACAGATCAAGGTTATTAAACTTCTCTGTTGCTGTGGCTTCTTGTTTTTGTATGCTTTAGCTCTTTTGAATGGCTAGTTAAAAAACTTTTTTTATACCAAGCCCTTCTGAGAATTCTCAGGGAGGGGGGATAGCATATAATATTAATGACTATACAAACAACAACAGGAATGCAGAAAAAGAAAGAGTAAATTGTTAGAGCAACCTGCAGATCTTTTAGCTCCATAGACGAAAAGAAGAGAATGAACAAAATGCATTTCAAAGAGTTCTAGTAGAGCTTTCTTCCTAATGACTGGAAACTTGTTTCAAGTGCCACTGGCATGAAACCATAAAGGTAAGGCAAAGTGTAGAGATGTACACCACAAAAATAAAGGTGAGACAATCCAGTGCTTCACAACTACATACATGCACTCTTACTCTTGAGAGTAAGATTTCTTCAAGGTTGCGGAACTTACTTCACAGGATCTAACTACCCATCTTCATACAATTTTTGAGTGTCCAGACAAGTGTATGCATGTTTACTTGGGAGTAAATCCCATGGGGTTGTTTCTAGACTATTTAGTTGCATTCGGGTACTCAAAAGTAAGTCTTGCTGAATTCAGTGAAGCTTACTCTCAAAGATGGAAAAGATTGTTGATTTTGGTTCCCTCATTTCCTTATTTCCCCCCATCTTAAATTCAGCTCTTCATATTTCTGGATTTTTTCTAAACAAAAATCTTCATGAAAATGCACCAGCATTTTAAAGTGAATTTCTTCTAACAAACACATTTTTGTATGCTCTTTTGACTAATGTACACATTTTTGCAAAAAAAAAATCAAATCCCCCTACTATGATATTATAATATAATGCACATGTGTATGTTATTTTCACTAATATATTCATTTTTATGTGCACTTTCCTCTAACACATGCATTTTGTAAACACTGGTTGATTGGAGAACTGCATTGCAAAATTTGAATAAATGTGCATTTTGAAGGACAGCTATGTTTCAGTTCTCAAATTGTTTTGAAAAGTTTAAATTTGTTAGATTTTCCTTTAAATGTTAATGGAATCACATTTCTCCATCATTCCTACTTCCAGGTTAGAGTGTATACAACTGCAGACTTAGGGTGGTATCCAACTTAGGTAGAGCAGACCCACTGAAATTAATGGGCCTAAATTTGTCGTGTTCATTATTTTCAGTGCATTTATTATGAGTTGGACTAATATTAGATACAACTCATAGAATTTAAGTGGGTTTGACTCCCAGGTAAGTTTGCAGAGGATTCCATCCTTACTGCAAGTGCTATTGTCTAAAGCATCACTGTTTGTTTGTTTTTAAGGGGGGGATGTTTACTAATCGCAAACACTGTCCAGGTTGTACTTATTTACAAGAAGGCCGGCACTGACAAAAGATAAAGGCAGGCTGTAGTATAAACACTCTTGGTGCTTAGCAACCTACATACTAACTCAACTTATTTTCTGCTAGGTTTACTTCCCACATTCTCCTCTGCATGCACGTTTCTTGGCTGAAAATTGATAAAGTTACCGTATTTTTTGCTCTATAAGACTCACTTTTTCCCTCCTAAAAAGTAAGGGGGAATGTGTGTGCGTCTTATGGAGCGAATGCAGGCTGCGCAGCTATCCCAGAAGCCAGAACAGCAAGAGGGATTGCTGCTTTCACTGCACAGCGATGCCTCTTGCTGTTCTGGCTTCTGAGATTCAGAATATTTTTTTTTTGTTTTCCTCCTCCAAAAACTAGGTGCGTCTTGTGGTCTGGTGCATCTTATAGAGCAAAAAATATGGTACACAACTGGAATCAGTAACACAGAGTTACTGCGCTATGTTCACGAGGCAAAATGGAGTGTTTTAAAAGTTTTACAGACTTTGCCTCCCTTTCAGATTTCCTTGAGATGCCTGGGACCAAGACAGCACGATGCATTTGTGTATTGAATTCTCTAATTATGATGATTCGTTGTCAGATTGCTTTGTGAAGAACTAATGACATGTTGAACACATTGTAGTCAATCTGAATTTTCACACAGAGGGGGAAAAGTTTCAGGGTTGGTTTCAATTGTTACTTTCTAAACAAGTGTCTTGTACATAATCCTCATATAGAAGATAAGTGATACAGAAGCCGCTAGAATGGAGGTTAAATATGCAAATCGGATCAGTTAACCAAACATTGCCCTGAGGTAATATGACTAGCTACTAGAGAGATGGCCTTCTCAGTGGCAGTGTCCTATCTGCGGAAGGTTTTCCTCAGAGGTTTGCCTGGTTGTGGGCCAGGGATGTATTTTATCACAGCACAAAAATCCAGGGGTCCATGAGGGTTCAAGCCTGGAACCTGAAGTCTCCTTGGGGGAGTCCATAAGCAAACCTCCAAACTGATGGTGACCTTGAAGGACCATTGGACCTGGACATCCCTGTCCTGGGACTAGATGTTGGATCAGGACTTGTAGCCCATCCAGTTAAACCTCTCGCTTAACGCAAGAAATCAAGAGTTACAGTCTACAACAGCTGAGGGCTGCTAGCTCTTGAAAATCCTCAGCTACAACTAAACAGCAGTACAGTGGTACCTCGGGTTACATACGCTTCAGGTTACAGACTCCACTAACCCAGAAATAGTGCTTCAGGTTAAGAACTTTGCTTCAGGATGAGAACAGAAATCGTGCTCCGGCGGCGCAGCGGCAGCAGGAGGCCCCATTAGCTAAAGTGGTGCTTCAGGTTAAGAACAGTTTCAGGTTAAGACCGGACCTCCGGAACGAATTAAGTACTTAACCTGAGGTACCACTGTATTTCCAACAGACAGATATGAGTGGTGAACAGTAGTGGCAGATTCACAATAATCTTACCCACCTTTGTGCCTTTTAGTAACAGTCTTGCAAAAATTGTCTAAAAGGATGGCCTTCAGATTCTTTAACAAATCCCATGAAGGATTCTAAATATTAAAAATGGTGCATCTCACTATTGGATTTTTAAAAATCTAATATTGCAACACAAGACAGTAAACTGGATTCTCACTTGGAAAAACCCTTATATTCCTCAGATCCTTGACATCTGCTCCATTATTAAAATAATCTTCATTAATGTTACACTTCTAGCAAAATAGATATACTCCGAAAGTGACCTCCTTGTTCAACAATGATGCTCCTAGACACTTGATCTAATCTTTCTGGTAAACTGACGCCCTCTTACTGGGAATATTCTCTTTTGTTCCAGAAGTTTTGATGTACTAATAATTAACCCACACAACCTGGCACAGTCCATGTTCTTTGTATTTTGTTCTGATCATTTCGCCTAATGAAGAGGTGTGTGAAGTTGACTTTGTGTCCATGGATCGTTTGGTCCAATGCCAGATATCATCTCAACCTAGTTATATTGACTATATAAGTCTGTCAAGCTCATCTGCCCTATGAATTCGGATCACATTGTTCCAGTCAACAGAACACATTAACAACGGTTGAAGCATCCTTGCTTCTATTGTGCTTCATGTGAGCCTGCTATTGACTATCATTCAGAAAATATAGCAGGTTTGAAATGTGCTGCCTCACTTCTAAGAGAGGGGATTGGTGGGGAAATGCTGCACTATTATTGTGTAATCTCCTTTGACGTCTAATACATTCCAGCACACAATTTAAGGTCCTGATATGTGATGTTTCTGGGAACTTAAACCAGGGATTGGCAATTCTTTTTGTTGTTGTTATTGTTGTTGTTGACAAAGAGCTCCTAGATTTTGTTCAATTCATCATGTGCTGCAATGGGTCAGTGCATCTGGCTGTTAACCAGAAGGTTGGTGGTTTGAGCCTACCCAGGGGCGGCTGTGGGCAGGATTAGTCCATTGCATGGGGTTGGACCAGATGACCCTCAAGGTCCCTTCCAAGTCTACAATTCTATAAACTGTTGCAGACAGCAGTTGAATATTGCCCATCACATTACTGGAGGTAAACACCAACTCCATTGCTTTCCTCATGCCATCTTCTTCTTTTATTTTGTATGAGAAATACTCCCCAAACTTTTTTTTAAAGTCCCCACCCCCCAAAGAGTGTTATCATTCCCTTGCCACAGCCATGCCCCACCCATTTTTGAAAACTTCTCATTTTTCCTTCCTTCATTTCGTTTTTCAGAGGCTGTGTGCTCCTCTGTGTCTCCCTTCTCACAATGACTTACGTAAAGCAGAATGTTGCACTACTGATGTTGCATTGGCACACAGCACTCAGAGTAAAGCTTTTCTGTTCCTGGAAAAGTTCTAAGATACAGTTTTGATCTGTTATTCGTTACAACAGGGACAGGGGTGTGGGTGTGTGATCTCAATATTCTTTTCAGTACTGTTTTTAATGCATTTATTCATTGCTTTTTACACTTACGAGTGTCTCAGAACAACTTACAAAAGCAAGACAATAGAAATAACATAAGAAACCTTTAAAACCAAATATAAAAACACAGATAGGACAGTGAGCAAAGTTTTAGTGTTCTAACACACAAACCCTATTTCTGGTCGTGTCCCTCCCTCCTTCCAAGTGTCCTTTATCTCAGTAGCCTAATTATTTTAGGGGGAGGGGAGGAGCAGAAAACTTTCTTTTGCTGGTGTTGCTAATCAGTTGTTTGTCAGAATCTTTGCATATTTGCTGCAAAACACTCAGAGATTTACCAGTAGATCTGGATCAACCTTCTGCCCACCCCTGCATTAGAAAGTTTCCTGGCTGCACCAGAATTCAGATTCCAGCAACTTGCCTAACAACAAACACCTAATTCAGGAACTGCTGAGGATGCTCCACAGAGATCTCTGGGGGCTACAATTCTGAGAACACTAACTAGGAAGGAAGCCCTGTTAAGGAATAGGTTGTGTTTATTGATCATTCCTCCTGATTTGCTTGCAGTGACATCAGAAGATGCTGGCTATTTAATGAGCATTCATTCTGATTTATTTGCAGGATGCAAATTTTATCCTATGCTTTCCAGTGTATTTTCACATCACTTTGCTTATTGCGAAAAGCCCGATCTTTTGGGGAAGTAGGTGTGTTGCAGAAGACCTCCTAATGAACTATAAATGTGCAGCCTACATTTGCCAGAATGTGAAAATAGTGGAAGCCCGGAAGTGCCCTAATCCCCCAGTGTCCTTCTGCATAGGAATGCCTGTAAATTCTCTTAGCCTAGAAGTTCTATTGATAGGACAGTGAGCAGTTCGTGGTTATTCTGAAACTGTGAAATCCCTCTATGGGTATAACCAGAAAAGGCTGAATTGGAAGAAAACATAAATCCTTGTTTCCTTTGTGGCCCTGAGCCTCTGCACAAGGGATATGGTTGAGTTAGGAAACAAGCAAACAGAACTTTCTCCATTTCTGTACCAAAGCATTAATTTCAATTACAGGCAACTCCCCATTTACGTGGGGGTTATGTTCTGAGGCCCTGCACATTTAAGTGAAATCGCATATATCAGGAACACCATTGAAAAAGCCTGCAAACACCCACCAAACCTCCTTGCTCAAACTCAAACTCTCCACAGGCCTCAAAGGTCGGTGCAAGGGCTCCTGGGACTGTACTTGCAAAGGCTCATTGGATTGCTAGTTGCTGTTTTCACACAATTTTTGCTCTTTTCATGCTCTTTTACAGCTGTTTTTGCCCCTTTTTGTGCCACTTCCAAGTTTGCAGTGATGCGCACATGTGCAATCGCATGTGCCTTGAATGCGTGTAAATGGGGAGTTGCATGTATAGCCCTTGGCTTGGCTCACTTTTTGGTGCAAATCACTTAGCATGTGGTATATATGCTAAGGAACTCCTATACACTATTTATACCTATTTATCTACTTGCACTAGGGACGCAGATGGCACTGTGGGTTAAACCACAGAGTCTAGGGCTTGCCGATCAGAAGGTTGGCGGTTCGAATCCCTGCGACGGGGTGAGCTCCCATTGCTCGGTCCCTGCTCCTGCCCACCTAGCAGTTTGAAAGCACATCAAAGTGCAAGTAGATAAATAGGTACCACTCTGACGGGAAGGTAAACGGCGTTTCCGTGTGCTGCTCTGGTTCGCCAGCAGTGGCTTAGTCATGCTGGCCACATGACCCGGAAGCTGTATGCCCACTCCCTCGGCCAATAAAGCGAGATGAGCGCCACAACCCCAGGGTTGGTCACGACTGGACCTATTGGTCAGGGGTCCCTTTACTTTTACCTTTATCTACTTGCACTGGCATGCTTTTGAACTGCCAGGTTGGCAGAAGCTGGGACAGAGAAACGGGAGCTCACCCCGTCGCGGGGATTCAAACCGCCGACCTTCCAATCAGCAAGTCCAGGAGGCTCAGTGGTTTAGACCACAGCACCACCCACGTCCCTATACATTCTACCATGGGGAGACACTCTAGGGCTGGCCCACTCATGTGGTTAAGTGCAGCAACTGCCTCTGGCAGCGGGATCCACGAGGGCAACAGATTCCTCCCTTGCTCCTGGCGTAGATCTTCATCCACACCTTCTTCCCTGGCAGGGGACAGGCACTGTTTGGTGTGTCACTTCAGGTGCCAAAATGTCTGAGGCAGGTCCTGAATCACTCCTACCTCCTTTAGCGTTACTTTGACCTGATATTCAAGGTGTCCTCCTGCTCAGCCCTGTCTTCTTCTTCTTCTTCTTCTTCTTCTTCTTCTTCTTCTTCTTCTTCTTCTTCTTCCTCCTCCACACCCTCCCTCCTCCTCTACAGCCTGCACACAGCACCTTTGTGCAGCATACTTCACCGGTAGTGATATTTCCTTGAGGAATTCAGGCAAAAGGGCAGGCAGATGCCAAATCTGTGAAAACACCAAGCTGCTTCAGCTTCAGTTTCCCAAAGGAAGCCTTTCAGGTGCAATTAGAAATTGGGGAGAAATTCAATTCCATTTCCATCTAAAGGTAAATTTACCAAATTCACACATTCCAAAAGAATGCACCAACGGAAACACAGCCATCCTTCATAATTCACACTTACTTAAATATTGCAGTGTGCTTCTCCAGATAAGAAAAACACAAATGAGAAATTGAGAGAACTATAAAAATGACAGTTTTCTCCATGCTTAGGTAACAGGCTGGAGTAGTCATCAAACGCTGACGGGAAAGAGAAGGAACTCATTAGATTCCCCAGTCATTTGGCAATACAGAAAGAACATGCAGCCACAAAGGCACCCTTTGTTGTCCATCCTGTGCCCTGGGCCTTCTCTCTTCCTTTTTGCTGTTTAAGTATTTTTTTTTATTTCATTTGTGGAACTGCCAGTTTCTACACTGTACGGCGGGGATAGCCAACATGATTCACTGCACATATTGTTCACCTCCCAACTCCCAAATCCCATTAGCTTCAGAAATCATGGCCATTTATTTATTTATTTCGGGGTATGTATACCCCACTTATTAATCAAAGTTCTTGAGGAGACATACAACATATTAAAAACACAATAAAATAGAAATATATATATATATATATATATATATATATATATATATATATATACATACATACAATAGACACTACACCAGTGCACCTCCCTGCCGCTCTGCAGAAGAGTTTCCTGGGCTGCAAATAACTGTTGAAGCAGTTATATGTTAGTCCCACACAGACCAGGATATTATTACTGGGTGGCTGCTGCTAATGTCCCTCACAGCCCCAGACTGGTTGTCGTTTTCATTAAATTACATTATACCATTTCATATTTTATTACTGTTCACTGTCCTGGTATCCATAAGATTAAGGGCTGGTTTAGAAATGTTTTAAACTAGCACATAACAAATACAGCATTTCAAATTAGGAACATCCATCTTTCTTCTTGGAATGGATATGAAATATTCACACACACTCCATGTGAAAAAGATAAATCCAACAGAAAGCAATAACAATTCAGATGTCCAGCTGGGTTTCTCAAGAACATTCCTGGATTTCTGAATCCTGTTTTAGAGTCTACACTCTCCCTGTCCATATTTTGAAGTCTATGTTCTGCCTGTCCTGTTCCTCTCATTCTTAAACAGCTCTGCACAGTTCACATTCCCAGCAAAACAACTCTCTGCTTCCCCTGCCAATAACACCCTGTCAGCAACTGGTCAGCGAGTCTGAGGTAAAAGGGGTTTCAGCAGAGAAGTAAAGTGCAATGCCAGCAATAGGCCGAGGGCTGCTATTGTACAAGCATGGTCCATGGGACACAGAGAAGGGATTAAGAGATCTGTGTCAACAGCATGCTTGCATATATAAACAGTGCAGTGGAAAAGAATTCAGGTTCACACATTCATTATCACTGATGAAGTCATCTGCAGTAAAAGCCAAGCTCTGCTCAGGCCGGGGCACAGCATTATTTTAATTAGCCGTGGCTATTGTGCTGTTGCTGGGTCTGGGTCTCAAGTTGGGGCTGATCTTTTTTGGTGGGGGTGGGATGAAGCCACCCAAGAGGTAGACTCCATCACATTCAAGAGCTTGGCATCTCATAGAAAAAGAGTCAGGGAACAATGGGAGAGATACCACTAGTCTGACGCCTCATCTCTCAACCCAGGAAAGTGCTGACTCTCCAAGTGCCCCTATTTCCCAGGGACATTCCCAGATTTGAAATGTTGGAGGGTATGAAAGTGATGTAGAGCTGGCCCGATGCTTGTGCCTAGGCTCAAAAGCTCTCTGCAAGTGATCAGTTCATGCCTCTGGCAAATGTGATCTTTCCCTCCCCCAGCGGCTCACTACGTAGGGAGAGGAAGAGGGGGAGTAATAGAAAGAGGGAGAAAAAAATTGAGTGGTTCCACCCAGTTTTGACTCCAACACCACCTACAATTGTAGTTAGCCACACTCTGTCAGCATGCAGCCCCTGACACATTACCCCTGAGAGAGCGTGGCCTGGAAAGTAAAAAGATTGCCCATGAAGGAAATCAAGTTGTTAGTGTGGCACACAAGGCATTTTGATACTCTGGTAAGAGCACTGTTAGGAAGCCGTTTGTTCCTTCACCAGGGCTCTTCTCAGTTAAAAACATGGAGTTAGCATGGACCTGAAGGTCACCTGCTCAAACGAGAAGCATAAGGAGTCAAAGGCCATTCTCCCTACTCTAGTGCAGCCCTGCACAAATTGTGACCTTCTGAGTCAAACACAAACTTCCAGCCAGGTAAAGCTGCTTGACAGTCCCATTTTATTTTATTTTTTAGCGTTCCAGGCAAGTGGCGTAAACAGCAAGTTCATCTGGCTCCGAATGGGCTGTCATATATAACTGGTGAGCTGTGTTCTGCACAGTGGACCATGCCGTGTGTAGGAAGGAGTCAAACTATCTGTCTACAAGCCCCTCACGGGTAGAGAATTCCACAGCACTTTAAATCTTCCTGTACACACTTTGCCAGTCCAAATTGGTTTGATGAATTTGAACCATATATCAGAGCTGGCCCTAGATATCACTCTCTTCTCCCCAGCCCCCTCAATTCCATTTACAGAATCTGTAAAGACTTGCAGCTGAATCTTACTTCAGTCCTGCACCTTCCGCTTAAGAACAACAGGCTCAGTAGTGCATGGCACACACGGTTCTGTTCTCTAAGGAAACTCAAGTGGAACAATGGAAGGTGCAGGCTGCTACCCCTGCCCACTGCCCACTGCCCTGAGACAGCAACCTCATTCAGCCTAATGATAGGACCAGTCCTGCTTCTACTGAGCAATGAACATGAGAAACCACAGAGAACTCTCACAACTTTGATCCCAAACAGGTATAAATCATTCATCTCGGGCAGAGGAGATGTATGGGCTTTCATCATATGCCGAGATTGAAGCAACTTGTAACATCTCTCAGAAAAAGCAACATAAATGCATTTTCTAATGAATAGCTCCCCAAAAAGGACAGCAGTGGCAATTACCTCTCCCATCGATTATTTTATTAATGAAGGCATCTCCAGTACCAGGAACCACAAGGCCAAGGTTGGATCATAAATCTTGTTACAGATCTAGAGTTAGTGAATGTTAGAAATTAGTAAAAGGGCAGAATTTAGATAATTTTTGGAGTATTGAAGGGAAGATTCCAGGCCAGTGGAAAAATACAGGCCAGGGCTTCACGTGGGACAGAGATCACTAACATGATGAAAGGTCTTGGTGGCTCATCACAGAGAAATCCTTGGGCCAGCAGAGGTTGCCAAAGTTATGGTGAATGATGTAATTGGTTAAAAATTCTCACCTTTTAAAACTAGGCTTGGAATAGGGGAGTGAGCGGATGGGGAGGAGTTTCTTGGAGCAAAGTGTTCTGGGAACAAGAAGGGGGAAATAAGTAGAACTCCATGCAGGTGCTGAAGGTCAGAACCATCTAGGCAGGCTGGGAGAGAGACACAGAGATGTACTGGAATTTGATACTATGGGGAACAAGCCCTTTGAAATGTGAATGCTGTAAACTCTGCAGCTCTGTGTTGAAGACCTTAGGTGTAAATATGTGTAAAGTAAACCATATTTCTTAAAGACACAAGCCTCCACCATGCCTTGAATTCCCAATTGAAACACAACCCTGGGTAAGTGCCTGTAACTACCTGGGATTTTGCTATGCTTGGTGGAGCTTGGAGGTTAACACTATTTGGATAAATTGATAGAAGCTCTTGGAGGAAACAGGACACATCTTCCTGAATTTTTACTCTGAAAAGAGCAGAGGACTAAGGGGTGTTTAAATGACCCCTCCCCATACATGCAACAAAGACAACATGATCATGACTACTGGCCATACCTCAAAAGGGGTGCCTCTCCTCCTGTGGCTGTCTGTACCTTCTGCATTGGTATGAAGGGACACTGCACACAACAATATGCATATGCAATTCCTCCATGCAAGCAGAAACTCTGGCCCACCCTGATTCCCATTCACATACAGCAGCCACCACACATATCCATATGCATGTAGGACCCTTTCACATTAATGCTGAATGTGTAGCTACTGGCCAGCAGATAGCAGATAGATGCAAAGCTGCTCCCTCTCACGCATTAAGCAGAAGCAGGGGAATGATGTTGTCTTATGAATTCCTGCCAATGACACCAGAATATGCCTGCTGGTTCCACCTGCACACACCTTGCTACATATCCCACAAGCTCTGAAACCCAACTCAGATATAAGGCAAAGGACAAACACGCAGCTAAGAATGAACTGCTGCAGTGGCTATTTGCAGACTGAGAGATATGTTACTGTCACTGAAAATAAACATCCCTGCAGTACATTATTCCCTGGACGCTGTATGTGTAATGGAACCAGACTGAGAAGTTTGTCTTCAGAGCTGCACAAACATTAATCTGATGACACTGGTCTAGGTGTGTGTGTGTGTGTGTGTGTGTGTGTGTGTGTGTGCATTTTGTAGCACACAATGATCTGGTTTACACCTAATACTAAGCCAAATTATGGCTAAGCACAAATGAGCAAATGTGCAGGTTCAGTGTTTGTCCCTTGGTTTTGCTGTTGCTGAGCTACCCATGGTTTGGATTAGTTTTACATCTGAACCCAGGCTTGTGGTTTATCTCACTCCAAATGTTGAGCTGTAACCAAGGTTTGTTTTTTGTATACCACTTGTGGTTTGTCTAGGGGAGACAAACCACAAGCTTGGGCTCAGACATAATGCTAAGCCAAACCATCATTTAGCCCTGGGTAGTCTATTTACAACAATCAACGTAGGAACATAGCCTTATATTGAATTGGACCATTGGTCCATCTAGAATAGAATAGAATTTATTATTTATACCCGCCCATCTGGCTGGGTTTCCCCAGCCACTCTGGGCGGCTTCCAACAGAGTATTAAAATACAGTGGTCTGTTAATCATTAAAAGCTTCCCTAAAGAGGGCTGCCTTCAGATGTCTTCTAAAAGTCTGGTAGTTGTTCTTCTCTTTGACATCTGGTGGGAGGGTGTTCCACAGGGCGGGCGCCACTACCGAGAAGGCCCTCTGCCTGGTTCCCTGTAACTTGGCTTCTCACAGCGAGGGAACCACCAGAAGGCCCTCAGAGCTGGACCTCAGTCTCTGGGCAGAACGATGGAGGTGGAGACGCTCCTTCAGGTATACTGGACTGAGGCTGTAAAGGTCAGCACCAACACTTTGAATTGTGCTCAGAAATGTACTGGGAGCCATCTAGCTCAGTATTGTCTACTGGCAGAAGATCTCTAGGATTTCAGGCAGGATTCTCTTCTAACACTACCTGGAGATGCCAAGGTCTGAACCTAGAATCTTCTGCTTACATAGCAGGTGCTCGACCACTGAGCTATGGCCAGCCCTATAGCATTTGGTCTGCTGGACACGGACGGGGCATGCAAATAATCTTTTCAATTCTGAGTCAGAGAATTGAAAAGAAGGAGGGAAGAACTTTTAGATGATATGTTGCTCATACAGGCAAGCATAACAAGCTTGACAAATTCATATATACTGAACTAGTTAATTACAGATTTCAGCGCCATTCCTAGCTATTCCTGCCTATAGCATGTTTAAATCCTACCCAAGCACAAAGCACATGCCATTCTTTCCTATGAAAAGATTGCAAACAGGTTAAGATACAGAAATCATCATTCATGTTACCTACAGAACAAGAGAAAGAGTCCCTAACTCTGCAGCTGAAGTGATCAGAAGCAAGAGAGGGCATTTGACTATGTCCAGCTTCTCTTAGCATCACTTTCAAAAACATTGTAAGCCATTCTCTGTGACAAGATTTATCTACCAATTTACCTATCAATATGTTCACTTCTGTTCAACCAGCAGAGATACAGGAAGTGTCTCCTCTTATGCATGCGGTCAGCTTCCTTCCAGTCTGCTGGCATTTTTAAAAGGATCTTTGTAGGTTGCCTGTTGTTGATGTTGTTGTTGTTGGCACTGCTCCTATGCCATTTAGAATATCTGGATCCTGTATCTAATATGCTTATTTTGTTGACCTTATTCATAGCAATCTATAATTCATTTATTGCAGAGTTACCCTGTTAATTAATAAATTGGATTGCTCTGGAATCAATATGTTGCAGATTGCCTGTCTGTAGTAACCACCTGTTGTTTCTACGTGGAAGCTTAAAAGCGGACCAATTTCAACAGAACTTGCATTGTTTGTGCCCAGAATTGTTACTTCTAGATTGGGGAAGGAGCCAATGTTTAGTTACATATTTATAAAGTGCCAATTGAGACACTGAGTCCTTTGTTGTTGCTCTTTTACTTGGGGATTCCAAACACCATCACCACAGAAAGAAAGAAATGATGACAGATGCATGTCACAGTTAAAGCGAATTTTGAAACATGCAGCATTTATCGCTCATCATGTTTATTGCTCCGGATTTGACAATCATTATGTTTCACTATCAAGCTGCTGTATGATTCTCTTGTGGAGAATTGCTCTAAGACATGCACATATAATGTACAGTGGTACCTCTGGTTACGTGCTTAATTCATTCTGGAGGTCCGTTCTTAACCTGAAACTGTTCTTAACCTGAAGCACCACTTTAGCTAATGGGGCCTCCTGCTGCTGCCGCACTGCCGGAGCACAATTTCTGTTCTCATCCTGAAGCAAAGTTCTTAACCTGAGGTACTATTTCTGGGTTAGCGGAGTCTGTAACCTGAAGTGTATGTAACCCAAGGTACCACTGTACCGACTGCGAACTTATCAAACAAGCCCAGCACCTGCAATTCTCATTTCAGAAGCACGAAGAATTCTTCTAGATAGGTACCTCAGGAGACATTTAAACACCGCTTCCCTTTGTTGATAAGGATGCAGTGACTTTTCTGGCTTGGATCCTTTACCTGTCATCATATGCCCTCGTTCAAAATTTAAAAAAAATACAGTTTAAGACTAAATGGTGATGATCATCTTATTGTCGTTAACAAGTGCCTTGACATTTGATAAAACTATCTCTTAACAGCTGCATCTTGTTGTTAACTACTCAGTGAACACACTGTGTGAATTTAGCTTTCACAGAATCCTGCTTTTTAAGATCCCCATCACAGGAATCCACTATTCCACTTTCCTCTTCTGATGCAGGAGAAGAAGAGGAAAAGAAAACCTAACGGATTTCTCTTGGCTTCCTCTAATGCATTCAAACAGTTTTGTTACTTATTTCATTACGTGTCACTGGGGAGAGTTTTCAGCATTCTGGAGATACGTGTGGATGCCGGCCTAAGTTTCATTATTATAATCTAAGCAACTAGAACGGGAAACATGTTATTGGTTCATATTATTGTTATTCTGCTGCGATTTCCCCACAAAACCTTTTGAGCTTTCTGAGGTTCATGGATAAATGATTAAACAAGGTAGTTTTGCAATTTAATTTTATTCTGTAGATTGGACTTGCACCTTTGACTTAGATGTTTTTATCTTGCTGGGAAAACTGCTGCCAACATTTGTGCAGGTTGCTGCACAGAGAGAGAGAGAGAGAAGAAGGAGGAGGAGGAGGAGGAGGAGGAGGACACAGGCGGTCTCACATCTCCATACCACTGTTAAAGGGTCTGTGTGGGCCAAAGATGTTCCCACAAAGAAGTGGGCATCAGCTGTAAACAATGAGTGATTGGGATTCTCCCAGTGGGCCTTAAACTGTGATTGTCCCTTCAGCCTCACTTTGTAGAGGGAGGCATGATACAGATAGTGCCACTGCCAAATCTTTGTAACGCTGCCCCATCTCTTTCTCATGTAGACCTTGCACCGGTTCCACCATTCTCCAAAAGATCAGTTTACATGGATAGGAAAGATGGCAGTTATGTTTATATATCCCTGGGATAGAAAAGAGTATACAGGAAACCCTTCTCAGAAGCATCAGCACATAAGACTGGATTCAGAGTCAGTCATGGCCATTGACTGAAATATTTTCCTTATGCCCTTTCAGATCCCTGTAAAATGTCTATACATGGGGAATATATAACATGACTGTCGTATTTGCCATATTTCCTTTCCCAGACAAACTACGTATTTCTTGGAGAACAATGGAACAGTGGATGTACTTAAATTACAACTAACCATCTGGACCATACCCATTACTTTTAACACAGGATCCTCATAGGTAGGTACAGATACTAATACTGTACACTAGTAGAGTTTAGCACATGTGCCCACAGGAAAAGATTGTTCTCATTACACAGATACTAGCATAATTAACTAGTCTGTTAGGTGAACCTGTAACAACCAAACTGAACACAGCCCAGTGACTACTTATGGTGTTCTGGCAGGTGCTAAGTAAATAAGTCAACTCACTTCCTGCCCTGTTTTAATAGTCCACAGCAGTACACAACAATGTGCATTTCCACAAGCCACTGGTGAGTTTATCATGGCTGGTAGGCCATGTCTGGCCTGCTAGGTCACAAATTTGTGTGCCCCTGGTGGTCAGAGTAGCAGTGGGCAAAGTGACTCTATTGTGTTAAAGAACCACCCAGCTAAATAAAAACTCATACCCTCCAACATTTCTCAGACGAAAATAAGGACACCCAAACATTACTCCAATGAAAATAAGGATGTCCTACTTGGAAGTGGGGACGCGGGTGGCGCTGTGGGTTAAACCACAGAGCCTAGGACTTGCCGATCAGAAGGTTGGCGGTTCGAATCCCTGCGACGGGGTGAGCTCCCGTTGCTTGGTCCCTGCTCCTGCCAACCTAGCAGGTCCAAAGCACGTCAAAGTGCAAGTAGATAAATAGGTACCGCTCTGGTGGGATGGTAAACGGTGTTTCCGTGCACTGCTCTGGTTCGCCAGAAGCAGCTTAGTCATGCTGGCCACATAACCCGGAAGCTGTACGCCGGCTCCCTCAGCCAATAAAGTGAGGTGAGCGCCGCAACCCCAGAGTGGGTCACGACTGGACCTAATGGTCAGGGGTCCCTTTACCTTTACCTTACTTGGAAGTGAGCTCTCCTTTATTGCAAGCCTTCAGGTCATGCTTGGGTATGTCATTATTGTTACTGCAGCAAGTGTGATACTGAAGTGTACTTTGGCATGTCCTGTCTGAGATTCCTTTTCTGCTACTAGGAATAAATCGCAACATCATGTGTCATGATGCTGACACAGAATAAATAACAAAATACGTAAATGTGTCATGGTGTAGCATTCTCTGGCCATTGCCACATTTTCTTCTGTTGACAAATTAACTACATCAGTGTAAAGTATCTAACACCATCTGAGCATGAACGAAGGAAGTGAATATCTCTCAGCTTAGCCTGTGTCCACACTCCCGGGGAAGTGAAGTGCACATAACATTAGCTACAATCCATATCTATCCTGTATTTATCTTCTCGTTTCTTATGAAATACTACATTTTTATTCCCCCTCCCCCGAAAAGCCCCCTAGTTTCAATCAAAACTGAGAAAAACAATGACTTGGCTGCATGTTAAGCTGGCAATGTGTACCCAGCCTTAGTTACGCAAGCTGTGCAGGTCATGCATCCCATTTTAAGGACAAACATCACACAATTTCAGTGCATCCGACTCAGGACTCATGGCATACGTTGGCATAATGAACACACTGGATTCATTGTACAAATGGGCTAATCATGAGTTCCAGTGGCATTACTAAGTTTAGGCATAACTAATCTGCATTCAGTGATCTTGTGAATACTCCTTTCACATCCAAACAACTTACCACCACTGTCAAATAACTTGTGTAAATCTAGATTTGGGGACTGCTGCAGGACATACATAAGGAGAGCCTTGCTGGATCAGACCAGAGGCCTAATAGTTCAGCAACCTGTTTTTCTCACAGTGGCCACAGTTTTGGGGAAGCCCACAAGCGAGACAGGAGGGCACTATCCCTCTCCCTCTTTTGCTCTCCAGCAACTGGCATTTAAAAGGATGCTGCTTCCACTAATGGAGATGGCATATATAGCCTTAATGACTAACAGCCACTGATAATCTTATGCTCCATGAATTTGTTTACTCCCCATTTTAAAGCCATCTAAATCAATAGCTGTTACCATGTACAACACACATACGGCTACATATATGTTTTTGCCAAGAGGCGTTTGGAACCAAAAGCAATCGCTGAAAGCCATCTTGGGATGAGATTCAGGAGCAGTTGGTGGGGTAGGGGTGGTGCTCTGTTAACTCCCCCCCTCCCAGCAGTGTTGCTGCTGCTTGTGTACTGGAAGAAGCAAAGATCACCAGTGTCAAAGCAATGATTCTTCAACATCAACTTCGTTGGACTGGTCATGTTGTGCGGATGCCTGATGATCATCTTCCGAAACAACTACTCTATTCCAAACCTAAAAATGGAAAGCGTAATGCTGGTGGTCAACAAAAGAGGTTTAAAAACTCTCTGAAGGCAAATCTTTAAAAATGTAGTATAAGTGCCCCAAAATTGGAAACACTGGCCTGCAAGTGCTGCAACTAGAGAACAGCCTTTACCAAAGGTGTCATGGGCTTTGAAGGTGCTTGAACTCAGGATGAAAGAGAGAAACGTGCTAAGAGGAAGGCACGTTTAGCAAACCCTTGCTGTGATCAATTCCCACCCGGAAACCTACCGTATGTCCCCACTTTGGAAGGTCGTGTGGATCCAGAATTGGCCTCCACAGTCACTTACGGAGTCACCATGTTTATGGAAAACAATCTTACACAGCTACAAGTGATCGCCAAAGCAGCAGCAGCAGCTGCATATATCAGAGTGGGGGTGGGGCGGGGCAGTGTTGTGATGGGGCCTGCATAGACAAACCACTGCACTTTGGCTGCCACTTCTGACTGGAATAGGGCTGCAAAATCCTTTCCTCTTCTGCTTTTCTTTCTGCTCTAAATCAGCTACGTTTCTACCAGCAGGGACCTGTTTCCTTTGGAACAGAAAAAAAAAATCTCTGGAAGGGTAAGGGTAAGCAGACTCCCCCCCCCCCCGCTACATCCTGCACTCAAGACTGAAGCCTGCCATATTGTTTTGTTGTTGTTTGTTTGTTTAAAATAGCCACTGAGAGAAGCAGGCCCAGCAATGTGTGCCATGTACACTTTTCAACCTTCATGTTCTCAATCATGGGGTGTGTGCCCAAGGGCAAGTGATATGACCCTAAAGAACATCCGGCTTGTGAAATCGATGAACACAAATAGTGCTTGAATGTAGCCAGGCACAAGCGAGCTTCTCCATGAGGTGGCGGGAAAGGGCGAGGTGGAGAGCAAATTTGGGCTACAAACACTGCACTCCTGACCTCTGTGGGGACAACAAACACTCATACCAATGTGTGTTGTGCTTGGTTCCTCAGATACAAGCCAAAGCAATGTAAGTCAGCCTTGCACTTGGCAGTCAGAGAGCCTCTGTGTGTACAGTTCTGGTTGCCTCACCTCAAAAAGGATATTACTGGATAAGGTGAAGTTCAGAACAGGGCAAGCAAAATGAGCAAAAGGGATGAGGAAAGGTTGCAGCATTTGGGACTTTTCGGTTCAGAGAAAAGGCAAGCGGGAGTGACATGACTGAAGTTTAAAATATGCATGGGATGGGATGGAGGAAGTAGTTTTTCTGCCCCTCTCATAACACTAGAACTCATGGCCCTCCAGTGAAGCTGAATGTTGGAAGATTCAGAACAGATAAAAGAAAGCAACTCTGGAAGTCACTCCCATAGGAGGCAGTGATGGCTGCTAACTTAGATGGCTTTAAAAGAAGATTGGGCAATTTCATAGAGAAGGCTATCAACGGCTATTAGGTAGAGGCAATAATGCTTCCAAATCCCAGTTGCGGGAGGCCACAGGCAGGGAGAATGCTCTTGTGCTCAGACCCTTCTTGCGGGTTTCCCACAGGCATTTGCTTGACCACTGTGGGAACAGGATGCCAGACGAGATGGGCCCATTGGTCAGATCCAGCAGGCTTGTCTTATGTTCTAATACATTAAGGCCAAACTACATGTTACACACTAGCTAATGCATATCACTGAACCCAGAACCCTCCTTCTTTCCCCCCATGAAAGTCTGCTCTGAGAGCACCAGAGAAGGAGGGCAAAATAGGTGCCCATTATTTCCCTGATCCAAATTGCCCCCACCCAGCTTCTTTCTCCCTTCATGGGGTTCTATTTTCCCCAAACATGTTTTACAAGAGCTCCAAAGAGTTCAGTCTTTGAGAAAGTGCCTGTCCTGTTTATAATTCCTCCTTTTCACTGAGATTTTAAGCTCCCTGTTGATTCCTTAAGATATCTGTCTGGTTATTTTGCCATGGAAACAGCCATTGCCTTGCCTTGAAAGTCTTCCATTCCCCTCCCCTCTCCCCCGGCCATCATTCTCCATCCTTTCACCTTGCAACTGATAGCCATAATTCCAGGCAAGACAATGCTGAGCTTAGCTGAAATTATCAGCTATTGTCCTAAATAATTATCCTCTACAGTTCTCATCTCCACCAACAGATAAACTCCAGGCCCTCCATAGTTCAGAGATGGACTCTAGTTATCAGACAGCATTAAACATACTGAGTCACTGCAGGGAGGCAAAATAACTTTTCATTAAATTACCTAAGGCAATCATTTTCAGGGAAGGTGGAGAGGAGCAAGGGGCATCCTTTATCCACGCTCTTGTGCCATGTTATAGTGGGCTGCTAATATCACACACTGCCTGACTGGTTTTCTCAACTAGTCTGCTGACACATGTGTTAGCCATCAATCCTAAATATATGATATTTTTCATTACTTAGTCTAGGGGTGGCTAACCTGTGGCCCTCCCAAAGTTGTTGGACTACAATTCCCATCATCCCTGTCAATTGGCAATGCTGACTGAGGCTGATGGGAGTTGGAATTCAATATCATCAGAAAGGTCAGAGATCCCCAAACCATGGCCCAGCATCTGGCAGAGGGACTGCTAGACCTCATTGCCTAACACCCTTCAGAGGAACTAATACACCCCAATGCCCAATGTCCAAGTAGATAAATAAGTACTGCTCCGGCGGGAAGGTAAACAGTGTTTCCGTGCGCTGCTCTGGTTCGGCAGAAGCGGCTTAGTCATGCTGGCCACATGACCCGGAAGCTATATGCCGGCTCCCTCGGCCAATAAAGTGAGATGAGCGCCACAACCCCAGAGTCAGCCACGACTGGACCTAACGGTCAGGGGTCCCTTTACCTTTTTACATGATATGTGTACCTAGCAAGGTACCTGAAGTTTATTTATTTATTTAAATGGGGATTGAATCTGTGATGCTCAGCTAGAGATTTCATCTAATCTGCAGATGTTAGGTAATTTCACTGAACTGATAAGAACATGAAACAAGAATATGTCAATTGAGAAACAAGCTCAAGGAGCTGCTCCTTCTTCCTATGGTAAGGTTCTATCCATCTACAGACTTGAAAAAGTGTTGGAGAGCCAATTTGGTGTAGGGGTTAGAGTGTTGGACTAGGACCAGGGAGACCAAGGTTCAAATCCCCACTCAGTCATGAAGTCTTACTGGGTGACTTTGGGCCCATCGTGGTCTCTCAGCTTAATCTTCTGATTAATGGTTGTTGTGAGGAGAAAATGGGGAAGGGGAGAACCCTTGGAGGAAAGGTGGGATATAAATGCAATAATAAATAAAATAAAGCTTGCTTTTGATCACCAAGACAGACTTCTGTCGAAGCTTTCCAAAAAAGAGCAAGAGCCACACAGAATGCTTTGAGCTGTGTTGCAGGAAGGCCAAACAGAGTTCCACTGATGATGAATGAATGAGCCAGCAGTACTCTGTCCATGATAAAGAGCCATCTCTGTGAAATGATGTACCCAGGCATGTAATCAGTACGGGGCAGGCACTGCTAACTTCATTTTAGGCTGATCAGGCTGGGTGGGGTTCCTGAGACAGTCAACATCCAATGCCTTAGAGATAGCTCAGAGCAGGGCAGAGTTGGGAGGAGGACAATGACAGTGCATGCAACATGCATTGATGGAACCTGACAGTGGAGGGACATTGGGGGCCCAGCAACTATCACACTGCAAGATCAGGGCCACTGGAGTAGCCAGTAGGGTGTACATGCTGTTTTCCCAGGTGGTTGTGATCATCAGTGCTAAAACTATGAGAGGAACATAGGAAGGTGTCTTATACTGTATCAGACCTTATACTGTATCACCACCTAGCTCAATATATTTTTGCACGGACTGACAATGTCTTTACAGTATTTCAGACAGGGAATCTTTCCTAGCCCTACCCGGAGATGCTGAGGATTGAACCAGGAACCTTCTCATGCAAAACAGACACTGTACCACTGAGCTTGTCCCTGCTAGATTACTTTGAATGAAGGAAAGGGGTTGGTGAGAGGCAAAAAGAGGTTGAGTGGTTCTTCATCTGGTGAGCCTGGAATGCTAAGTAAGAGATGTGTTTGGAAGAGGAAGGCAAGCTGTGCACAGATGCTGTCCAAGCAGGCAATTTTCAAAATTCGGAAAGGAGGGGATGTCTAGAGAAGCACCGTTATCAGACTGTAAGCACTTTGTGCATTCATTTTGAGGCTCCAGTTATCTCTGTGATGGTGTGCACTGCAAAGCAGGATATCAGGCTTTTTTGTAACAGCACACACTTCAAATGACAGCACTGAGTTTCATGCTAAACTATTCAGACCTCTGTGAAAATTCAGGTGGTCCAGCCAGGACGCACTAAAGAGTAGCGAATCTGCAGCCTTCCCAATGTTGTCAGGCTACAACTCCTATCAGTCCTGACCATTGGGGATGCTGGCTGGAGCTGATGGGACTTGGAGCCATCAAGTTCCCTGTCCCCATATTATGCAAATAAACATACGCATATTTGTAACGCTTGGGCTTATTTATTTTGAAAGCAAAAGCTGGGATTTTTGACAGTGGCTGATAATAGGGTTTTATACTGAACCTTAATGGGTGATGTAAATTTTTAATGATTTCATATTGTTGCTTTTTTTTTTTTGCTCATTGTTTGATGTGGATTTATCCTTTTTGTACATCACTGAATTATTATTATTATTACATTTATATTCCATCTTTCCTGCAAGTAGCTCAAAGTGCCCTTTTCCATTTCATCCTCACAACAACATTGGGAGGTGGGCTAGCTGAGAGACAATGACTGGCCCAAGGTTGCCTAGTGGTCTTCATGGCTGAGTGGGGATTTGAACCCTGGTTAGAAATCAGAAAAGTGACTAAGAGGAAGATAACTTACTAAATAAAACCTACACGAAAATACATTTGCCTAGAATCTCAGCAGGCACAGGCTGTACAAAGGATGTTCCTAGAACTAGCCTTTATCCAGACATATGCTATCGCCAGCAGCAAGGACTAGCATGCATTGTCTTTTTTAATGACAAGAGACAGTACTAGGCAAACTTCCATTTGTCTGCTCCCTTAGGCTCCTGCACATAAATCCTATGAAACCTTGACTTTCAGTGGAGCTTTTCGTGAGAGCTGAACAGCCATAGCTCACAGGACTGTGGAGAGAATCCATGACTTGGCAGAAAAGAAGAGTCTTATTCAGCATGCCAGTGAGGCTTCCCTTCCCTTTATCTACAGCTGCTCTGCCAAAATCTTCAGTGCAGTCTGCTACTACGTCGAAAAAATGGGGGGACACATGAGAAAGATCATACATTCATTTGAAGACCTCATCACTTTGGAAATGTAGTGGGCAGGTGGCATAAACACAGTTCCATGCCTCTGTTATCATATTCACCATGGAGATTATCAGCAGGTTAAACTACCGCAGAAAGGTGATTGTTATGCACAGATATAATTTACCGATAGGGTGCTGTAAAACACACCATACTTTCATGAGGATATTTCCTTTTGCCATATGGAACTGTAGACAGTATCTGCATCTGTATAAGATCTCACGACATAGTATTTCCGCTCTTACAAACATGAGCTTGCCAATGACCTCTATATTAAACAAGAACAACTACAGGAAAACAAACAGACTTCTGCATTTTGTGAACCATACCTGCTAGACATAGCCAGCACTTCCAATTTCTCTGCATTATGGTGCATCAGCCTGTCCCAAATGCACTACACAAGTGGATGAGGGAACTTATGGCCTTCCAGATATTGTTGTACCCCAACTCCCATCAGCCCCAGTCAGCACAGCCAATCATTAGGGATGATGGGATTTCTAGTCCAGGAACATCTGGAAGAGAACCACAAGTTCTCACCCTTGGTGCAAATCCTCTGAGATATCCATTGTACCGTTCAAAGTTTATTTCAGTGTGTTTCCCCTCATGTATGAGGTTAGTGGTGTGGATTTCATTCTGGCTAGAGCAAAGCAAACTATGAAGTGGTACAAGTGATATTGTGGTGTTCCTCAGATCTTCTGAGGGTCAGTATAAGAATTCTGGCATTAACTATTCAACAATGGCAGTGGATAGGAATATAGAAAGCTGTCTGATACCAGGCTAAGACTGTCCATTAAGCTCAATGTTGCCTATCCGGGTGGCAACATCAGTCTCCAGGATGTCATGTGGAAGTCTTCGCCATCACCTAGTTCTTTCAAATGTAGATGCATGAAATGGAACTTGGGGTTTTCTGCTTGCAAAATATATCCTACTGAGCTTTGTTCCCTCCTCATAATCAGTGTGCACAGAAACAGGCTAGATGAATCCATTGGTATGGATCAGTATAAGACAGCTCCTTCAGTGTTACCATATTAATAGCCCATCGCCAGATTATGTTAAGTTGGCAGGCTGACTTGTTCAACACAGGGTGGCTATGTCTGCTAAATAGTCTTAATAATGTAACATATGGTCAGCAGCAAATCATGGCGTTAACGTTTTGCAACAAGTTTCAGAAAACACTTGAGATTGGCTTTGCTGCCGCCTACTGACAGTAGTGGAGCAAAGCAGCTTTGCAAACTTTTTTTTGCAGGTATATGCAGCTGTACACACAAGAGCTGGCTCTGGAGATGAATGTTATTTGTTTGTGTGCACCAACAAGGATAATAGAATCATAGAGACGTAGAGTTGGAAGGGACCCCAAGCGACATCTAGTCCAGCCCCCTGCAATGTAGGAAGATTTTTACGCAACCCACGACCTGAGATTAAGAGTCTCATGCTCTACTGACTGAGCTACAAAGCTACAAGGCAGCAAACACTTTGGGACCAGGAATTTAGTAGAGATCTGTCTGTGATTGTATGCCTCTCAAAGCATTGTAGATCTCATTCAGTTTTGAGGGCTTGTTGATAAAGCTAAGGTGAGCAACCTCCAATCAGCCCAACATTTTCCAAATACAAAATGTGGCTTAGCTTTAACCCTGAAGCAAAGGGGGGGGGGCAGGACAAAGACCAGGATACTTGCCACCTGCCTTCATCAGTGTACTCAGAGGCACACAGTACAGGTTGAAATGCCCTGATTTTGTCCAGTACTGACCTTATTCTTAACACAGAACAGATCTCAAACTGCAATTACAACTGAACAAAAGAAATGCAAATATGCACCCTCAATAGGATGCTTGGGAGCACTGAAATATGAAGCTGAGGGTGGAGGCTGTTGCTTCTGTGGTTAGATTTTTCTGCACACCTGAAAACAATCTTTATCCATATGGAAAAATAGCCAATTTACACACTACACCCAAATATATGCTAGAGTTATATATGCACTCCACACGGAGAAACCTTTTTGTGCAAGCATAGGCAGAGCTACAATTCCCAGGGTTCCCTGTGAAGAGGAATTGACTGTTACACCGCTCTGAGAACTATGTGAAGACAATTAGGGTTTCCTAACAACACACTTAACAAACTACAGTTCCCACAATACTTTGGAGGAGAGGGATGGCTGTTTAAAGTGGCATCATAGCATTTTGAATGTATGTTGTGAATGTGACCTAAATCAGGTCTTTATTGAGCATTTCTTCTCATTAGTTTGCAGGGTGGTTCAATGGCAATGAGCACGCATCCTGCACTCATCCTGATTTGCTTGCAGACAAGATGTTTACATGCCTTCCCAATAATCACCCTTTCCCCCCACCTTTTTCAATGTATTTTGCCATCTCTTTCCAACCTGTAAAAAGTGGATCTGTTGCACTAGGGCAGCCTTTCTCAAGCTTGGGGGTCCCAGAAGTTGCTGAACTACAACTCCCACCATCCCTAACCACTGGTCCTGGTAACTAGGGATGATGGGAGTTGTAGTTCAACAACATCTGGGGACCCAAGGTTGATAAATGCTGCCCTGGGGTGACAAAGCAATTGAATCACTTTAGATGTGCGAAAGAAGCTTGAATCCCTCTCACAAAATACTACTGACAGCCTGGAGGCACTCACGGAGCCAGTCCTACTCCAACCATTTGCAATTTTCCCTTAGAGATAAGACATCTCAACAGATTAGAGAACCATCTTTATCCACTGAGGCCCAACAGTGTGCAGATTTGCCTCCAATATAGTTAGGTGCCATTTGCAAAGCATGTGTAAAATAACAGTGGGATGGGACATCGCAAATGGGAGGAGCTGTGGGGTAGAACCATTGGGAAGAGGGGCTTCATTTCTGCAGCATACAGTGTATGCACCGAGTAACACTGGTACATGATAGGAGGCCACAGATTTACACCCACTCTTGGGCACGATCAGAGGTGTCAACTTGAATAAAATACAGGGGGAGCAGGTAAGCCCTCCCCTCATAAATGATCACATGACATAAATGATCACATGACTTGCTGCACACACACACACACACACACACACACACACTCTATTTGAATGGCAATGTCCATCAACTTTGGAGTGGCCCAGCCCCCTTAAATATTGTATTGGGGCAGCCAAAGGGACCTCAGCCCCTAGGAGTTGGCTCCTGTGGGCGCAATAGTAGAACCAACTGTGTCAGAACGCAGGTTGGCTCCCAAACTGGTATAAATCTGGTATAAACCTCGGGCAGGAAGGGGTGCTGAAACCTCACGATCACACACCATCGTTTGCATGCAAAAGGTCCCCAATGCAACCCCTGGACATTCCAGTTTGAAGAGAAACCAGCATTAGGTAGCAGGCAATTTCAAAGACTTTCCAGCCGACACTTTGAAGCAGGAGTGGGCAACTTTTTCAGCCAGAGGGCCACATTCCTTTCCAAGCAACTTTCTGGGGGCCACATGGCAGTGGTGGGTGGGACAATGAATATATATTTTACCTTTGGCTACTTGGCATGTCAGGGCTGTCTTTAGCATATGCGCCGCCGGGATGCAAAGATCCGCCCAGCGCCCCCAAATTTAGTTTAGTCACCCCCAGAATTTTTAAGGGGGGCTCAAAGTTGTTTTGGAGAGGGGGGAAGCCAAAGTTGTTGTAACAACAATGCAGCAAAAATAACTGCTTTCCCCCCCTGACTCGTCGGGAACATTTGACGCTACGGAGTAACAGAGCGATGGAGATGGGGGGTGGGGACTTTCGCTCCATTGCTTTTCACTGCCACTGATCGAGAGGGACCGGTATACATTTGGTGCCCTCCAGAATACATTTGCCACCCCCCCATAATTTGGCATCTGGGTGCACCGCACCCTTTGCACCCCTGAGTAAAGACAGCCCTGTGGCTCGTTTACTCGCACACCACCAACTCTTCCATCCAGGCAAGCAAGAGGAAGGAGGGCATCAGGCTGGGTCTGTGAGGGGTGCGGCTGGGGAAAGGGTGTGGCCAGGAGGAGAGTCCCAAGGACCAGGGAAGGGTGCCACATTTGTCCCCCATGCCTGAGGTTCCCCAAGAGTCATCATCTGCCAGTCTAGACAATACTGAGCTGCACAGACAGACTATTGGAGCTGCTTTAAGACTGCTTTCTTCAAATGCGGCTTGTGTCCTTAGCAAGTCTGGCTTAGCATAAGAGAGAATCCTGAAGCCCGGCACGGGAGAAAATAAAGTCAAAGTGCAGTATGGATGGGGGAAAGGATCCAGCACATCTTCTGCACGTGCGACCCTCCAAGTCCATTTGCCATAAACCTAGAGCTGTCCTATCTAGTTAGTCTTGACTTTTCAAATTAAAATTCTGCTTCATGTGAGAATTGAAATCTGCTTCATGATGCCCACGAGGTGGCGTCCCGGGACTTCTCAACAGGCTTAGTTATGTATGACTGGCTGCAATTCTAAAAATTAAACAAATAAATCGCCTACTATTATCAGATCCCTCTTAAAATTGCTCAGGTTAAAACAAAAACAAAACAAAAACAAAAAACCAGGAGAGATTTTTATTCATATCATAGGAACAAAGGATTCTTTGCCTGAATCTTCTAACCAGTGGGGGATGGCTGAGCAGAAACAGAATGCAAAAAGTAAGTCATCAAATATAAACTGCTTTGAGGGTTTTTTCTAACAACAAGTGGTGTAGAGATGTTGTGAAAAAAGAAATAAAATACACAAACAAGTGTTTTGCTTCATGAATATAGCCGAGGAATATTTTTGAAGCCAGAAAGTACATAATTTTGGGGCTGTGTGGGGGTAAAGTTCTCCACCATTACTAGCAAGAGTATCTACCTTAAATGGGAAAAGTCCTAGGTTTAATCTCCAGCATTTTCCAGAAGGGTTGGGAATGTCCCTGCCTGACAACAGTCAGCTAGATGTCCAATAGGCTGGCTTAATGTTCTTGTGTCTCCCACAGGGATGTGCCATGTACTCAGATGGGTCAAGGTGAGAGGGCCATAGTGAGTCGGAGAGGGAGTCCCCAGGGTTTGCAGGGAAACTATAGTTTGTAAATTTCCTACTCCAGGTACACATAAACACTTTAAACTAATAGTGGCACTTGAAGATAAGAGAAACATGCACAACCAAGGAATTTCAGGATCATGGGGTGGCTGAGCAAAAAATACTTCCTGTAAAAAATAAAGTGGGGTACAACTTAATAAAAATAAACATAAGCAGCTCAGCCACAGATCATTATAAGGAGGACAAAAGTCTTGCCAGAGCAGGATGAAAGTGGAGTGACATCTCTACTTGCTCTGTTGCAGGAATGGCACCCTGTGTATGGCATGGTGTTCACATTTCCTAAAGCGTTTGCTGATTTATTTATTTTTAAGGGCTGGGTGGAACAGACATCGTGAGGACACGAGCCGCATGGACGTGTGTATTTCTGAATGTGCGCATAAGGATAAATGGACCTGACAGTATAAAGTGACACAAGTATGTGAACATATGCAGAAAGCAAATGGATGGCCAAGAGGTTTGGGCAGATGCCAGAATGTTTAAAATACTGCTAAAATAGATCAATGTTGTTTTCGTATGCAGGCAGAATGGACAAGATGAGATGGGCAGTGTAATGGGGCTTGGAACAAGGTGACAAACCTATGCTGGGAAGTGAGTCTCATTGGAAAAAAAGTGTGAATTACTCCCAAGTAAGTACAGTGGTACCTCAGGTTAAGTACTTAATTCGTTCCGGAGGTCCGTTCTTAACCTGAAACTGTTCTTAACCTGAAGCACCACTTTAGCTAATGGGGCCTCCTGCTGCCTCCGTGCTGCCGGAGCACAATTTCTGTTCTCATCCTGTAGCAAAGTTCTTAACCTGAAGCACTATTTCTGGGTTAGCGGGGTCTGTAACCTTAAGCGTATGTAACCTGAAGTGTGTGTAACCCAAGATACCACTGTATCAGCTTTGTTAAAATTAAGGGCTATAATAAATACAAGGTGGAGCTACATAGGAACTGCTTGATTTGTTCCCACCAGCCAAGTCTTGCCTGCTCTGCCTGATAGCTGCTCCCAGGCAGTGGTTCCCCCCCATCACTTCCTACCTGAAACATTGGACTCTAGTAGTACCAGGGATTGAATGTGGGACATTCAGCATGTAAAACAACCTCTGAGCTGTGGCCCTTCCCCCAGCCAATGAGGTCATCAGCACCACTGGTTAATCAAGTGATTAACCAGGATCCTTCCCTATGCATCCTAGAACCCATCATAGAAAAACAGGCTTGTTGCATCCCGATTTCACTCACATCTAAGACAGGAAATGGTACTCACTTTTTAAGGCCTCTTATTGGGTAGTTCTCCCTGGGTAGCCATTGAATTAAACTCCGAAGTCCCTTTCAGATTCGACATGATCAGCAAAGAAATTTAGGCATGTGTAGACATCTCCACCGGCATCAGTCCTAGCAGGAAGTCTCTCTCTTTTTGCTTGTTTGTATTATTATCGGCACCTAGTCTCCTGAAATAGATTTCTTGGCAGCCCCTAGGGGAGCAGGAACTGCCCTAGCGTCCTCAAGAGGGCCTGGCTAGCAAGTACACAGTGCAACTGTATCTTGGATACTCTCTCGCGCGCTGCTAAGTGAAACACAGATCAAGAAAGCAGCAGCCTGAAGTGATGGCAAGAGATTTCTTTCTTTTTACTGTGGAATGAGTGGGGGAAAGTATGACCGTAGAAACAACTCACTCTGCTGACTTGGACAATGAAGTCCCTAATAGGTCACGTCTATATAGCTGGTAATATACAAAATAGAGTATTCACAGAGAAGGCTGCAGTTCAGCCTTCACTGACCTGGTGCCTTCCAGAAGTTTGGACTACAACTCCCATCAGGCCCAGCCAGGGCAGCTCTAGTCCAATACATCTGAAGGGAAACAGACTAACGACGGCTGCTACAACTGATGACTAGTTCCCAGTTTCTTATCCTCTACAGACCTGTACAAGCAGCATGTATAAGTGATTAATGTCTATATGCTTCCGCACTGTCAAAATTAGCTTTGAACTACACTATATGTCACAGATCTCCTTCATAAAGAGACCACATAACACCAGTCCTGAAAGACCTACATTGGCTCCCAGTACGTTTCCGAGCACAATTCAAAGTGTTGGTGCTGACCTTTAAAGCCCTAAACAGCCTCAGCCCAGTATACCTGAAGGTGCATCTCCACCCCCATCGTTCTGCCCGGACACTGAGGTCCAGTGCTGAGGGCCATCTGGCGGTTCCCTCACTGCGAGAAGTGAGGTTACAGGGAACCAGGCAGAGGGCCTTCTCGGTAGTGGCACCCACCCTGTGGAACGCCCACCCATCAGATGTCAAAGAAATAAACAACTATCTGACTTTTAGAAGATATCTGAAGGCAGCCCTGTTTAGGGAAGTTTTAATGTCTGATGTTTGATTGTATTTTTAATATTTTGTTGGAAGCCACCCAGTGGCTGGGGTATAAGTAATAAATTATTATTATTATTATTATTATTATTATTATTATTATTATTATTTCCCCTTCAAGATGCACCAGCAGTATCTCAAGGACAGGCCCTCTCAGAGGTCCAGAGAGACCCAGGCCATTTCTAGCTTTGGAGGCCCTTTTGACAACAAATGAAAACAAAATAAGGCACTCCCCCTGCCCCCAAAAGAGTGAGTGTTTTGTTTATATAATCAGCTACTTTGATTTGACACGTTCATCATGGTCTCACCTTTGTGCATCAGAACCAAATATATTTGTCTTAATATCTATTAACATAATTATATCAGGGTTTGTTTGTTTTTTAAATGCATTGACCAAATTACTTCTCTTAATAATTTGTTTAAGATTTTGCACACACAAAACAGAAGATGAAGAAGTAACACAAGAGATCAAATGCTCACTTTCATTATGGTTCAAGCACTTGATACAGTGATGTTGAATCTTTACATTAAACAATCAAAGTGTGTTTGCTTAAATGTGCCACGCTAAACTGATAAACTGTGTTACAGTTTGACCCAATAGGTACAAACATGCATGCATTCCCCCCCCCCAAGTGTCTAAATTTGAGCCCTGCTTTGAGCTTGAGACCTTGGGGCCAAATGGCCCTCATCCCCACCCCCACGGCTCTGCTCAGTTGCTGAGATATATCCACTTACTCATATAGTCGTGTGTTAAAGAACTGTGTGGACCAGGAACTATGGACCAACTTCATTCTGTAAATTTCATCACCTCCTGCTGTCCTTCAATTCCTCTCCAGGATTTGTAGGGTTGCCAGCTTTCTCTCTGTTACAAGACCATTGTGTGTTCAACAGCTGTGTGACATGCAGAAATTCAGCATGTCAACCCCCCAGCAGTGCTTTCAAACAAGTGACTCGGTATGTGAAACTGAAGTGGGAAAATAACTGGGTGAGATAATTTACCAACACAGAAATGACCTTTCTGTTCTGCCCTATCTTTGGCAGCTACTCCTTTGGAATTTGCCTCTTTTGCCAAGTGTATTGGACTTCCCTTATGAAAACGATGCTCAAGTCTTTTATCAGCAGGGCAAGTGTGAGAAGGTAGGCTGTATTTTGAGGGACAGCTGCCATCTTAGAATATCTTATGGTGCAGGTTCAGGTGCAGTGGAAAGAACTCCACAATTTCAGAAGGTCTTCATTTCCCCCACCAAACCTGATCAGCCCACCTGCTTGCCCTTACGACTGTAGTCCTGTGTACACTCACATAAGAGCAAATCCCATTGAACACAATGGGAATGATTTCTGAGTAAGCATGAAGAGGCTGCTGCGTTACATGTCTTCAAGCACATCCAACTTTGAAAGGACAACCATTTATGTAGAAGCGGGGGGGGGGGGGAGTCATTACATTGTAATTTGCTTTTAGATGCCTCATGGGAAGTGATTCATCAATGAAATAAATAATAATCAAAAGTAGGGAGATGTCTGTTGAGTCATTGAAGCTGATATATCTCAGTCTTTGGGGCCTTTTGGCTCAGCGTCTGGCCACTCCCCCAATTGCTACTAAATCAATCTCCGATAGGAAGTAAGCTGACCCACAGAATTTGTGGGAAGCCTTTTGGACTTAGGCGGTGGTTCCATAAAGCCAACAGCTTCAAGTTACAGGCCAGGAGTTGTAAATATTTCCGCCACGCACTTGACACTGATTAGCCAAAACAATCTGCACATTCACATGTAGCTTTTCCTTGCTGCCATCTGTGTCTCTCCCCCCCCCCCGTACTGCCCCCCGCTCTTCCTGGGGCAGGCTTGATCACTAGGTACAGGGCGGGCTGGCAGCGTGTGCCTCAGGCATGGGCTTCAGATAGGATTACCCCCTAGTAATAGCGTGCTCAGATTGCCAGTTTTGACATTTACTAGGTGAGAGTGAAGGGGCGTGCCCCAAAGCCTTTCAGGAATGTTAATTGGCTAAAGCTGTGGCCAATGCAAAGCAGCCTGCAACAGGACAGGCCACCTTGTCTGTTTGGTATTAACTGTGTTTTAGGATTGGATTTTGAATTGAGTTTTACGGAGGCTGCCTGTGACTTCGCTCTTTGGCACTTCTTTGTACACAGGAAGGATGGCACGATTCACACCAGCTTTTTAGAGGCGTTAAATTTGATGTCTCCATGCTAAGGCTTGTGCTGAGGATTTGCTACACATCTAAGCCTCAACCCCCCTTGAACTGTTAACGTGACAGCTTGTCCTTTCTGTAGCGCCTCCCATCTGCAGATCTTTAAAGCACCTGACACAAAACAAGCTTCATAAGGAACCCGGTGAGAAGGGGAATGAAATGCAAGCAAAGATCTGTCCCAGCAAGATGCCTTATCAAAACAAGCCACTCTGAGACCAGTTGGTACAAATGATTGGCTTGATAATCCTACTAAATTATAACCTTATCCTCTGTTGATTGTGAGGCAAAATGGTGGGAGGTAGAATGGTGGGTGTTTGTTCTGGATGAATTGATTGAACATTGAGCCCTTGAACATTATTCTGGAATAATTACCTCTTCACAGGCCTTATCACGTGAACATAGCCTTTTGTAGCCCCTTGTCATCTCTAAAAGCCTCTGACAACTTGCAGCTCAATGTATGAACAGTTTCCATTTTTAAAAATTGTGTTTATAGTGATAGCATAGTTTTATCTGCAGTGTTGCTTTGGGATACCTGATTCACACATGCAATCCATTGCTTGATGATGCAGGTATCACTTGATGAATATGCATGTACAAACCAGCTCTCAGCTTCTCGTATCCATATCTTAGGCCTTGACTACAAATTGTTGTTAGGCTGGGTCCTTGGTATTTGGAGGCAAATGAGACACACAGATATTTGACCAATGCCACTGTGTATTATCTGAATTCAGAGTACAGAAGTGAAATTGCAAATAGATACTGAAAAGGGGTCTGAATCTGGGAGAATACATAGGAACTGACCTCTGCATTTAATCCAATCTGAAATAACTGTCATGACTATCCTCCACTATAGAAAATGGAATCTGTCAATTTTGGTTTATCAGTTAAATTTGGCTCTCCACATACCCACATTGGTTTGCAATATTTTATATTTAAGTCATTGTGAAAATTCATTGGCATTTTAGTGCTAATTTATCCTAATATAAATACGTTTGTATGCCAATTTGCCTAAAACAATTCATTTTTGTGGTTTTAAAAAAACCGAATAGATATATTTTAATGGACACTTTACCTAGCTGGAGTACTGCACTTTAATATTTAGAGGAGTATGAATTTTGAAGGATGGCTGTGTTTCAGTTCTTGAATTATTCCTCAAAGTGCAAATTCGCTAGGTTCCCATTTAAATGTGAACTGAATCAGATTTCTCCCCCATTCCTATCCTTCATGCAGGTCCCACAGAACTGTCAGTTTATAAGTGCACAGATAATTTTCTCTTGGAGATCACTGGCATCTTTCACAGAACTTCCCTTTCTAGGGTTCCTTGGTTAAGTGTCATGAGTTAACCATGTCTGAAACTGGTTTAAAATGGTAGACTCACCCTATGAAAATCTCTGTAACAACTAAAACCTGCATTGCAGAAATAAGCTGTCTGAGTAAAATCCACAGTCAGTAGATTACCTAAATTAGGAAACAAATAAATTAAGAATTGATGGACAAGGTGAAGCTGCAGGTGATAAAGAAACACTTCCCTTTTGTAAACCACTTTGAGGGTTTTAAATAAATTGTTTAATAAATATTTAATATTTTATTTAATATTTTATTGTTTAATAAATATTTAAGTATTTAATTAATAAATACAGTGCTAGGTGGTCACTTCAAAAGAGAGGAGCAACAACAAATCCCAAAGTTAGCAAGGAGTAGATTGATGAAAGGGAGGAAACTAAAAATCCACCCTGCAAAATGAATCAGTTTCACAGATTACAACTTTGTTGTAATGAAAAAGAAAAATGATGGGGAAACAGTGAGATGAAAGAGAAGGGGGGATGTGGAATGCATCTGTTCATTCATAACCTTACTTTCCCAAAATGAGGTGGTCTCTGCTGCAGGAATGGGGAAGCTTTGGCCCTTCAGATGTTACAGGACTACAACTCCCATCATCCCTGATAACTGGCCATGCTGAGACTGATGGGAGTTGGAGTGTAACAATGCATGGAGGGCCATAGGTTTCCCAGACCTAAGCTAGAGCCCATGATGCTTGCACACTTGGCAAAATAAGAAGATGAACAAAGAAGTGTATTCCACATAGTGCATGAATGCTTCTGCCATAATAGAAATGTGTCAGTCTTTGAGGTACGCTGTCGATCTTACTGCAGGCTAACACTGCTCTGGAAATTGTTACAAATCAATGATTATGATGCAAGGTTTTGGTCCATGGTTGTGGTCAATGGTTCATCCACTAAAAACCACCACCCCACCTAAAGCCCCCCCTTTACAAAAACCATATTTGTAATATGTCCCCAGGGCACAGACCAATGACTTGCTACGGATCCCATAGCAAAGTCAGTAGCAGAGCTAGAACCCAGAAATGTACTCCAGGAATTCCATTTCGGGGCTTTGGCCATTTGAAGTCCGGTTTGCCGCTGCCTCTTGGCAAAATGGTGGATCAAGATGAAACAAAACAATTGGGATAATTGTTTCCTACGACCTCCTTGCGCATTATGGTTTTCATTTGGGTCATTAGCTCCTCATTGGCCGAGGGCAGCGACTTCTCCTCAACAGGACGCCGAGGGGTTAAAAGGCTCCTAAGTGCCTGCCCAGGTACTAAAGAGCTCTTGTGCTGTTGAAAAATTGAGTGTGCACACAACCAGTCAGCAGAGCACCGTATGGCATTATATTATAATGTGCCATGGCTCGAATTGTGCTGATTAGCGCTTGAAAAACAATCCCGGCAAGTAAGGAATGCCAGTAACTACAACAAAGGGGGAAGGCGGGGTGGGGGGTGGGGAAAGAAGGGAGGGTTATAAAATAAGGGAGGCAGAAGGAGAAATATAAAGCTTGCGATTTGTTTGGTGAAAAATTTACAGCCAGCGAGTTCATAAAATCATTTGACTGCTGGGTCTGTCACTGCAGGCTGCCTCTTTTTATAGGGCTCGGTTTCATTTTTATAATTGAGGAGGGCTTCAAAAGAATCGTCGGCAATTAGGGCCCGCTAGGGGGATGGAAACCAGATGCGGAGGCTTGTAGTCTGTATGGGCAGCCATGTGCAGGGCCATAAAATAAAGGCAGGAGGGAAGGGAGGGTGGGGCCTCGCAGCTACAGAGCCCAGGCCTCTCGGCTTAGGCAGCCTTTGCCTCCCTGAAGCCTCTGCTTGCCTGTCCCGTAATGTGCAGAGCAGCTTGCAGTCTTGCCAGTTCTGTCCCTGTCAGACTTAAGGGCGGGGGAACCACATGTCTCACTCTGCAGAGGAGAACTGAAGCACCCCAGTTTCTCCGATGAAAACAGGGCCATCCTATTCAACAACAACAATATTTATGCCCTGTCCATCTGACTGGGTTGCCCAGTGGCTTCCAACAGATACAAAGGCATAATAAATAAATTCCCTATAGAGGGCTGCCTTCAGATGTCTCCCAAAGTTTGTATAGCTACTTGTCTCCTGATGAAAATAGGGACGCCCTAAGGAAAAGTGGGAGGTTCCAGGATCAAATCAGAAACCGGGATGGCTTCTGTAAATCCAGGACTGTCCTTGGAAAGTAGGGACACTTGAACGGTCTGGGACGATGGCGAACTCTCCTTGAGTGGAGGCTTTTAAACAGAGGCTGGATGGTCATCTGTCAAGGTTTCTGATGAAAATCTTTGCCCTCTTTTCTCGTGATACGTTTTCTCCCCTGTTTTGGCAATGTTATCCAAATATACTTCCTAGTTGTTTACTTTTTCACAGCTCTAAATTTTCTCAGTAGGAACTTCGGGTCTCAAAAAGGACAATCCTTTTAGGATTTGTGATGTACACTGCAGTGCTAATACGCTTGAGGAGAAGGAGCTGCAGGAGACCAAGGCTGGATCTGCGTTGACTTGTTCAACATTATTAGAAAGGTATTAGATATATCGTTCTAAAACGCCACAGGGCAGACTTGTAATTTAAATCGTTTCTTACCTTGTTTTGTCCGTCAAAATGCTGTTTCCCTACTGCTAGTTCCTGGTTCCTCTGCCACGCCCTCTGGTGTCACATTTTAATAATGCACTATGAATTTTTTAAAGCAAAATGTAATGTGTCCATCTACATTATGAAAACCATTCCGTAACTCTTCCTTAACGTTATAAATCATGAGTGTAGATCTGCCTGTACCTTTAATAATTGTGCAGGAGAGAAAATTTCAACAGGTTCAGCTTGTCTGTCCCCTTCAAGCTCTTACTTCCTAAAACACATCCCCCAAAATATTAAAGGTGCAGTGTTCCCTTTCCTTCATTGTCAACTGGTATTTTAGGCATGCCACAACTCCACCTTAAGGATTCAAAGGCCCACCCTGGAGCATATCTGCTTTCAGAAGGATACCTCTTGAATTCCAACCATCTTCCCATGGTCAACTGCAAAAGTGAATATATGTACCACATGCATATTGTTTTACAATAAAACAAATAAATGAGGAGAATGGAGCAAGGGCAGCAAGAGAGAATTTGAGACAATTAAGGAACCCTAATTAAAAGAAATAAATAGGAGAACTCCCAACAGAAGAACCCTAATGCAGCTATAGATGGAGTGTCAAACCTTGCAGAGTTGGGCAGTAATCTCCTACATATTTACCAGGGATTAAACCCCATTGAACTCAGTGGAATTTACTGCCCCCTCAAACAAAACAACCCTACAATTCTATGATCCTAGCTACTCTCAGCACCTTGACAAACTACAGTTCCCAGAATTCACTGGGGGGGAGCCACATCTGCTCAAAGTGTGCCTGTCCGAGTGATGAGTTGCAAAGAGCATGTGCCACGCACCTGTCAGAAACAGACACAGCCTGCATGCATTTTGTATTAGATCCTTCTAGCATTCAAGATTTAGGCGGTGCCTGAATTTCAAGCAGAGGGGAAGAGTAGGAACTGGAGAAGTGGCTGCTGCTGCTTCCGTGCACCAACAGGTGGCACAATTGGCCAGCTTTGGCATCGGTTAAAAACGCTTTAAAAATAATAATAGCCAAAGGATGTTTTATTGGAGCAGCTCATTTATACTTCACTGCGATATGGAGACCTTATCTCAGGGACTTCAGAGGAAGTGTACAAAAAAGGTGCTCGTTCTCCTGGTATGATTTAGTTCCCATTGCAGTTTTTAATTTATTTATTTATTTAAAAAACCCAAAGATCTTTCTGTGCAGTAAAACAAAGCTTACCAGAACAGACTTTTATTCTTTGTACAATAATCCCACACCCTCTGATTCGGTGCCAATTCCACTTTCACGCAGAAGCAGGAAAACACAGAGCCTCCATCTTATTAAAATGATTGTTAAAACTCCCAAAGGTTTATAAATGGTAGAACTGTGGAAAACATAAAGCCCGCTGCTTCCACTTAAGGGGTTGGCGGGTGAAATAGGCACTCCAGCACTATTGTTGCACAACAGGAGAGTCCACAGCTGCTGAAGAAACACATTGCGATATCTGAATGATTCATTTACAATATGAAGCACTCCTCTGGAAGCAGGAGCACCCATACCAGCAGTCCACAAGGGGTGTGGGGTGGGGAGTAGACCCTGACTCTCTGCTGCCCATAGGGATTCTTCCTAAAACTAGTTGCTGAGTAGGTGATATTCTGTCTGAGGATGTATTGATGTCTCTGCTCAAGTCATGATCTGGAAAGGCCCATGAGCATAACCAGGATATTTTGGGGGGGAGGCTTATGTTAGGGGAGGGCAGAACAGAGTTATCTGTGACACAATTGGTCATTTAGTTAAGTATTTTTATTCATTTACTTGATGGGGCTACGCCCATGGAAAGGTCTTATTATTAATTATGGCAAGTGAGAAGCAGAATGACAGGAGGAAATAGATTCTGGGCAATGGAATCATTAGGAGGCATAGTGTATTTTATATATCTATTTATTTATACAACTTTAAATCCTCCCTTCATCGTGGTATGATTCCTGTGGAGGGCACATGAAACCAGAAGCTACAGCCATAAAACCAAACAGATAAAACCAAACAGAGTCAATCACAGCATTAATACTCCAAGTCCAGCCAAGGCAATTCTCCTAAAGCACTGCTGGAAACTCAGTGGCAAAATGCTGTCCGGTGTCAAATACCATAGGCCGAAAATAGTAACCTTTCAAATATACCATCAAATATCAAAAACTGAAATCAATCATTGTATGTATGTTGAACACTGGTGATGAATACGAGGTTTATTTGGAAAACTTGTGATATGAACGTTCGCAGAGGAAGGTGAACTGAGAGGGGCAAATTAATTTCCACCGTTTAGTGCTGGAAATAGTGATATGACCAAGGAATGCAAGGTTCACTTAAGCTACACCAGTGTACTTCCTTTGTAGCTTTGCCAAGAAGTTCCTTTGGCCCAGCCAAAAGTCTTTACCTCCCCTACATTGGGTGGGGACTGTGGCTTGGCCAAAATGGCCTCACAGGTCAAACGGTGAGGCATTGCAGGCCTCCCTAGGCCCCCAGGAGGTTCCTCACCATAGGTCCAAATATTAGGCAGCGATATCTTTGAGGCAAAGAAACTTCAGTCACATTTGAAGTATTTTAGAAATGGGCTGATGAAACAAAAGATGGACTCTAAGGAGCAACACTGGCCTGTCCTGTCACAGGGTCGAACTGTTCAAAGTGGGCCTTTTCCCTCTGTGTCCAGTTCTGGTTCTCCTATGATTAACCGTTGCCTTATACAGTAGATTATCAGTTGGTATGTTGCTTTTGATGTATCTGGCAGGAGGCTGTAGGGGGATTTTCTTCCTTCTCCGGGGTTAATCCTGCCTTCCCTATCACAGTTCTTTGATTATAGAGTCCTGCCACTCTGGCAGATAAAACGTTTTATTCATGAGGCGCTGGCAAGCATGAATCGGAGAATGGCAGACAAGAGGGCAGTCTTGCGGGGCGGGGGGATGTGATAAATGGGGAATTTCCATGGGAAATCAAATAGATCAGGAGAGAGAGTTGGGCTATTCAAACACACATGTGAAATGGATCTCCTGGCTAACGCTCTCTAGTTACGGCCACGTTCTTGTATTTTTGAAAAACACAAATCAGGGATTCGGGCAAGTGTTTGTTACATCTGAAAGCACTACATGCTGTTGCAGCATGGAATGAGAGCCCTGGAAAGAACCAGCCATTGAGGCAGGGCATGGTAGCTATGTTCTGTCTCCACAGCTGGAGGCAGTGATGTTACCGAATACCATAGGAGGGAGAGTGCTCTTGTGCTCAGGTCCTGCTTGCGGGTTTCCCACTGGCATCTGGTTGGCCACTGTGAGAACAGGATGCTGGACCAGAAGGGCCATTGGCCTGATCCAGCACACTCTTCTTACATTCGTCTTACTGGCTTGTGTGGCCAATTCACTCTGCTGTGACTCCAGACACCAGCCTCTCACACTCCACGTACTGACGTTGATTCATGGCATCCCTCTTCATTCAGCTAATCAGACTCATGTGTTAATTGGTTTTCTTGGTCATCGTTGTCATAAATCCAGCCGCTATTCCCCAAGGCTCTGACTTCTGCTTTAAATGCTCCACCCAGTGTTTGAAACAAGCTACCATTTTTTCTTGGTCTTAAAATTATACTTCCAGACTTAAAGAGCACTTAGCGAATCATTAGTGAGCCTGTGAACATGAGGTTTGGCTATGGGGAGAACCACACGTTCTAAGCATTCAATGAAGTTTTATCACATATGCACAATCGCAGTCATAAAAGCAAGGCTGGAAGAAGAAATGGTGCTTTTGTAGCAGCCATTGATTTTCAGATTTTAATAAGCTTCAGCCTCCCCCTTCATTTTTTTCTCTCTTTGAAATGCTAAAAGGCCCCAGAACAAAATTAAACTTAGAAAGTTTCTATAAAAGAGCTTGTAAGTTTCTTAAATGCAACTGAGCTGCAGTCTGCTGCAGTTAAAGGGCTGGCTCCTGAGCTGATCTGGCAAGGAGGCACCATTCAGCAGACTTGCCTAGTCTCTCTACTCCAGGGTTATCCAACGTGGTGCCCTCCAAGATGTTGTGGGCTACAGCTCCCATCAGCCCCAGCCACCATGGCCAGCAGTCCCAGATGATGGGATTTGTAATCCCAAGCATTTCAAGGCATCATGTTGGCTGTCATGCTCTAGTCGGATTTGAAATAGAGTATTTGTCCTGCAGGACAGGGCTTTCCGACACTCACAAGTTATGCATTCTGCTTGCCCAATGGAAAGGAGGTTGAATGCAAATGTATCTTTTTGCTTATTCTCACACCCCATCAACTTGAAGTGCAAGTATGTGATGATGGCTCAATGCTGGTGCAACTGAACCATCCCTTATGCATGTTTGCATGTGTTGGCACTAGGCAAACGTTGAGCTTTGCGCTGTCCATCTGTCTCATTCCATTTAACTGTGCAGCATTACAAAGTACAAATATTTTATATGGAAATTTAATCTCTTGCATTTGTTCATCCTAGGTGTCATCTGCACAGATTGAAGCAGATCAGATCTTTGCAAATTGTCACTGGACCTTTTGCTGTTTCCTCCCTCACCCCCAAAGAAATTGGAATCTGGTCAAGCAGAATCTAGTCCAGGCATCCCCAACTTCGGCCCTCCAGATGTTTTGGCCTACAATTCCCATCATCCCTGACCACTGGTCCTGTTATCTAGGGGTCATGGGAGTTGTAGCCCAAAACATCTGGAGGGCTGCAGGTTGGGGATGCCTGATCTAGTCAATCTTATGCATGCATGCTTAGAAGTCCCAGTGTGACTCTCCCCGGTGTGTAGCAAAGGTGCAGAACATCCAGCCCATGGGACCCACTGCAGGCCTCTGTATCCAGACCACGAGACTCTTTCCAGACCACCATCCTATTCTTCCAGGCCAAAACCCTCAGGGACCTGCTGTGCACCATCTTTGAGTGCTTTTCCCCAGCTGAAATGTGTTTAGAAAGCTCATGTTTTTGCATGGCTGGAATGAAGCCTCTTGTAAAAAAAGGTTCAAGTCCCATCTATTCCCCTGCCCATTTTTGCCTCCACTGGCACAAGGCCCTTCAAAGGTTGCCCAGGAGAAAATCTGACCCTCAGGCTGAAAAATGTCCCGCACCCTTGGTGTACTAGACTGCAGTTTCCAGCACTTTCATGTCCTGTCGATATGAATGGCTGGATATCTGTGTATGAAAATGCCGTGCAGAGGTGGAGATGCAGAGCAGGGCCTCTGCTAATGAGCTAAGGGAGTGATAGGCCAATGCATGGCTTTGAGTCAGTTCTCAGTTGGGGTGGAGTCGTCTTGCTGACACTGACACCACTGCTGTTTACTGGGGATGGGTGTGGCAGGGCGGCAGCAAGATCAGGGCAGCACAGAAGCCTTGGCAGATCGACTTCAGAGTTCCCACTGGTGCACCTATTCAAGTCCCATCTAAGTAAACAGCAGCAATGCCAGCACTGAAAAGATTGCTCTGCGCCGACACATGCTATTGCACTACACTGAATGACTGCAGAAAGGCACAGAGATGAAACAGTGGCAAAGAGCCTGTGGCAAAGAGCCTGTGCACTCCAACTCCTATCAGCTTCAGCCAGCTTTGCCAATGGTCAGGAACTGTAATGCAGCGGCATCTGGAGTGCCACAGGTTCCCTACCCCTGAGTTATAAGATGCGACCTTTCTCCTACACACACTGTAGAAAGCACTTTTAACACAGCAGCAAGATTCCTAAGAGTTCTTTTAAGTGAAACTGGCAATTGTAGCTGTCCTTATCTTACTCAAAAGATGCTGGCTCTGGAGAGGTAAAGTTACAAGGTAACAGGTTAATTCATTCTTTTTTAACTCCATGGAATTCCTGTACAGTACATTCGTATTCCTGATCATGGACTTCATACAGGCACAGTGAATTTGTGGATGAGTGGGGGTTTTCACACAAATGTTCAACAGGAATGATGCTGAAGTCTCTATTTTTAAAAAAGTAAGCATGTTGGTAAAAGGAAAACGTTTCTTTATTGAAATATATGTATTTCCACCAATAAACTGTTGTGAATGGGATTGGCTTTCTCCCTGTGTTTCTCTGCACTCCCGGCCAGCCGTTTCATTTAAACAGGAAGCAAGAAGGAGGACCCGTCCCCCATATAAAATTTTTGCACATGAATTACTGTGTCTCCTATCCCAGACAGACATGGGCTTCTTTAAAAAGCAACTAGATATACTCTCTCTTTCTCTCTCTCATACACCCACACGGCTCAATAAGAGTATATCCAGACTGTTAAGTGTGCAAAATCTAGCCAAGAGGAATTAAGGCAGCATAATTTGGTAGCTCTTGGTTTCATGGCTTTATATGGAGATACACAGTTTTGAAACAGGCAACATTTTGGTCACACCAAAACCAAGAACCGAAACCTAATTTCAGTGCTGAAGACTACCCATGAGATATGCAGCATGAAAATGTGTCTCTGAATACATGTACCCTTCTTGTCTTTCACCACTGAGCAATCTAAATCACACAGCTCACAGACTCATGGGTAAGAGTGCCTCAGATAATGCATAAGAATATATAAAGGGGGGGGGACATATATAAAGAACTCTGCTGGATCAGGCCAAAGGCCAAAGGATGTGGACAAAGAGGTTTAACAGCTCCCTCTCATCAGCAGCTCCCTCTCCTACCACGCACTGTTTGCTCATAACAGCCCTCTTCAGGTATTTCCAAGGGTGTATACACACGGTGGGATAATGTGCATTCAGTGCTGAACGCAGGCACCTTTTTGGGGTGCTGTATGCAGAGCGTCATCCTCCTGCCATCCTTGTCCCACAAGGTTTGTCAATTTGAAGTGACTTCTGCTTGGACAGTTATAATCCCTTTTGTACTACCAAGAATGCACCTCTCAAGTGCTTGCTACCGACACATGTACACAGAGAGCGCTTTCTCAGGTCACCTCCTAACACAGTGAGCACTTTCTCAGGTCACCTCCTATTGGGGCAGATCTACTGACATTGCAGGGCTGTGCCACTTGTCTATGAATGAAATAGATAACTTGAAATGAAATAGATAACTTGTCCATGAATGAAATAGGCAGAAAAGGAAGCAGTGCAGTAACTTAGCCACCTCTGTATTCTCTCCTTCTATCTATCTATCTATCTATCTATCTATCTATCTATCTATCTATCTATCATCTATCATCTATCTATCTATCATCTATCTCTGTCATCTCTCTATCTCTCTGTCTATATTTTGTATTACAGTATGTTAACACACCAGCTTCCAATCCCCTAGCTGGGGCAATCAGAATAAGATCCACTATTTGACTATTGATTCCAAACCCTAAAATGTATTTTATATAACTGACTTTTTATTTCTATTCTTTGTATATCGTATTGTTGTTTTATTACTATGGCTGATGGCTGACACAAATAAAGATGCATTCATTCATTCATTCCCCTGCTTTTGAAAGACTATGGATAATATTTTTTTAAAAGAAGTTCTGTGGAAACATCAGTGGGGAGTGGGAATAGAGAACACCATTGCAGACTAGTCTGAAAACATGCCCCCCTATGTGTACAGCCAACACGGATAGTAGCTACCGTTTTAGGTGACAGTGCCCCTAATTCAAGGTGGCTGAAACAACCCTCCAAATTCAGCCCCAACTATTGTTTAGGTCAAGTTTGTTACAGACCCAACCTTGATGAATGACACAGCCCCTTCCCATGATGGTAGCACTAATTTTATGGCAGCCACAGTGCTCTGGTAACGTAACATGTACTTCACGCCTACGTGGTTGTTCCTCAGCGTCTTTCGTGACATCTAGGCTCATGCAACAAACTTCTATGCAACACTGTCTACCCATAAATAAATGGTCTGTCTTTGGTCTTCCCTGTTATCCCTCTGCACCTATGTACTACAAAACATGGAAAGAGCAGCCCAGGAAGAAAGGAGGGATAAGACCTGCAGTGGAGTGGAAGCGGCTTAGCCAGTGGGGCGAAGCCATAACCACAGCCTCCAGGCAGCAATGCCACAGCCGCTTACCACGAGGGAGAGGGGCAAGTCGACTGAGTGGTCTGGGCTGCTTAAAACCTGGATGCCCAATGGACATTGCTTATCCATTTGTTTCCCAGATCCTGCTATAAGGCAAATTCTTGATTTAGCCTACGATTCCATACTTTCACAGGGCCACAGGATGGGTTCTGGAATGTTCTGTGCTGCATACGGCTTCCTTGATAGAAGTACAGATGGCAATTGCTTTGTCTTGCTCAGCTATTTCCTTGCCTACACTCCTCCCCACAAAAAATGCACAACCTTCTTCATTCTCCATCATTCCGGTAAGAAGAATGAGAGAGGGTGGTAGCCAGGGGTGCACCGGCAAAAGTGTGTCGTGCCAGGCAGTAGACTCCTTGTCACCAATCTGATTGGTAGACTAAACAGCCAGGACCCAGACTGATCTTTCTCTCATTCCCTCTCCTGCGCAAGCCAAACTGCCGCAGAAGGAGACAACTCTGGCTATCGAGGAGAAATAACTGTGACAGCATTCCTGCTAACAAGAGGGTGCTTTTCTTTTTTCTTTTTCTTTTTCAGAATGCAATGGTTTGCATCAAAACTGGCAGCAGCTCACCACCAGGGAGGCTTGGAGGTGGGGGTGGGGACAGCAGAATACATTACAGCGGTGCGATTGGTGGCAGGGGATGCTGTGAGCCTGAGAGACCACAGGAAACAGGCCTTGGCGGTTGTGCTGTGTGGGAAGTGTGTACGGGAATCCTACATGCTCCACCCCAGTGTGATAGATGTTGCTGTCTTGTGCAGAATGTATGGGAGGAGGGCCCACAGAACACTCCCTTTAATTCATTCATACGGCTCCTTTGCCATTCCTATTTGGCCAGGAGTTATACATAATCCACTGCATGAGGCTGTCCTTGTAGGGTTTTTAAGGTCCGTTGCCCCTTTAAATTCTTACATAGCATTTGCAATCTCCTTATTATAACACAAGGAGAGCCTGGGAGCATCCTGCCACTATAAACACCCTTATAGGGGCAGACAAACAATCTAGATGACCCAGTATCTTGTTACAGGCAGTGGCAAGTACCAGGTACTAAGTGAGGCAAGCAAGGGACAAGATTACCCAGTTTTCTCCCAGTACACCTTTGGCTTTTATCTCCAGTCCTTATTCCCAACCAGAACAGAATTTAAGCACATTTAACTGCATGCTGCAACCCTACCTAGAGAGAGTGGACCTTGCCTTGATTACACCCAGGCTAGACTATTGTAATGCATTCTGTGTGGGGCTGCCCTTGAAGACAGTTTAGAACTTTCAGCTGGTGCAGAACATAGTGTGCCAAATGCTATTTGATGCTTTAGTACAATGTCAAGTGCTTCGGAAATGCTTAGCTTTGAGAGGTGGTATGCAAATACTGAAAAAGATTAGTGCATCAATCTGCTTAAATTCTTACAGGGATTTTTACTACGCCTTTCCAATAATTTTGCAAGATGGTTCTTCCCTTTTCCATTCTGCTTCTTTCTGCAATGTGTTGCCCTCCCCGTCATCCTGCTCCTGTGTTGTCACTAAGGATGGAGGAGAAATTTGATTCAGCTCAGAGTTAAAGGTTAATCTACCTAATCGTCACTTTCTGAAATAATGTGCAAACATAGCCATCCTTTGGAATGTTTACTTCTCCAAATCATCCAATGCAGTGTACAAAAAAATGTAATGTGTGCATAAAAATGCATATATTAGTGAAATTAGCATGCACAAAAATATATTACACTAGTGGAAATTGTTTGGCAAAAATGTATATACAGCTTTAGGCACAATGACATACAAAAAATGTGAATATTAGGAGAGAAACATAATTTGCAAACAGAGAACTGAGAGAGAGCAAAAGCAACCAATTTGTCCCGCCCTTATTGTCCCACATTGCCCGGTGTTTGCTAGGTTAGCTCCTTTGGTCACAGACCTGCCTGTGTTTGCTTTTGTTAAATCGGTAAACACTATACACATTGCTGGTGCTGTTAATTAAACAATCACTCACTCCATCACTCAGCAACTTCGACCTATTAATGATGATAACAGTATTTATATAGTACTTTCCCTAAGCACCCCATGTGCTTCAAATACATTATCAGAGCAATCCATGTGACAGTCCTTGTGGCAGGCTCATAGGAACAAGAGAAGGCTGGAAGTTGCTTTCCTAAGGCTGTCCAGTAGGTTCAAGATTTCAACTAAAAAAATGTCCTGACCATATAGAACTACTGAACAGTTCTCCAGGGATATGTTTTTTATTCATTATTGAGCATTGCCCAAAAAAAGGGGGGAAAGAAAAAAACATTCCTTTCCAATCTTATAGTTCCATATATTGCACTCTAATCATTAACAAAGCAAGTCCATTTCTCAGCCAGATTAATGCTTGGCAATGTACCTTCTCTCTTACGGATAAGGAAAGTTAATTTATCCTTATCTGCCAATTCTAGGCATTTCAATAGCCAGTCCCAATCAGCTGGACCTTGGCACTTTAATTTTCTAGCCTATCCAACTGAAGCTGCTATAATAAAGTCCTCACTAGCAGTTTCAAATCTATGGGAATATTGTCTTTGGTCAGGTTAAACAAAATAAGTTTAGGTGCAAGACATGAGGTGGCCCCAAATATTCTGACATGAGGTGTCAGAAATATAATCTGTAACAGGACAGTATATGATTCTTAACCAGTTTACTGTTATACCTAACCATCGTGTGTATTGATTTAATCTGTAGATTTATTAGAGCTTTTTCAAATTTGGTCATGTAGCCCAAGACCCCACTGAGACTATATTTGAAGGCCAGATTAAAATTCTCCATGTCCGTGGAATTAGTCAAATTAATAAATGGATCAGTGTATGGGTATTTCACCCATTTCTAAATATACATGGACTTTCAAGGTCTTTTCCATATTATAATGAACTATTTTACTGTTAAATGATCACCAGTGTTCTGGTTGCTCTTGTGGTAAGCTATAGCATATGCAGCTAGCATTTTTAGAGAGCAATCCACAGTTATTTCAAAATGTCTTTCTTGGGAGAACGTATCCACAAATTGTGCTACATACAATTTGGGGTTTGTTGTTCCCAATGTGCATCACTTAGCTCTGTCACCCTGTCTATCTGTATACATTTTTCAAGCTTATTTGTGAGGAGGCTCCTCATGAACTAAAGAAACAGCTGGTTGCTGTTGTCTGGAAGTGGATGTCTTATCAGCTTCAGTTCACAAGGAAGGAGCAGATATCAGGTGAGGAAGGTTTGTTTACCATTTGAGCCTTCAAAGGAAGATCAGCAGGAGGCCTTATCTGTTTGGGCACCTTCTTGTCTAGAGGAAGACACCAGAGATCTGGACATCTATTTCCTATCCTATGAATAAACATTGGCCCATGCTGTGATGGTGTCAGACTACAACTTTCTCTGTGCCACCCCCACCCTCAAAATGTTGGCACTGTCTAGTCAAAGTTGGGAAGCTGAAATTTTTGTGGGAGCTGATCCTGGTTTCAGACCTGAGTTAGTAAGCAGGGAACCTATTGACAAGTGTGGTGGTCTTGCAAACATGTGTGCAAATTTCTGGAAGAAAATGAAGGAAATTTCTGAAATAACAGCAGGGATTAATCCACAGTTTCACAGTTCAGATGTAACAGGAAACAAGTGATTTGTTCTTAGACTCACGAACCATGGTTTATTGGCCTGAGATCATTGCATCTGAGCTGGGTCATAATCTGCTCACAGGTTTCTGGGCAAAGCAGCAGCCAGGATGGCTATGTATCTTTTACAGGAGAGGGTCTTCTCTTTGAAAAAGTCCTCTATTTGATGGGCTGTCTGATCCATGTCTTTAAAGATTAAAAAATGACCATTAGAAGGGAGACCTTTAAGTTTCCCATCAACCATTAGCACCTGAACAGCATAACTGTGCAGCATGTGGATCACTTGGTCACAGTGTTCCCCACTATGGTGCAATGTGTTCTGTTTCGCTTTGGATTAAAGCAATTACCTCTAAATTCACATTGATACATTAGTTGCTTGAAATAGGCTGTACCCTCTAGAGACCCTGGGGTTTGCTCGGAGATATGAGTCTAAGGGCCCCTCCGTATCTTGGCTTAATGTGGGCTGTGAACCCCTTGTGCCTCCTTTGATTCCTCCTTCTCCATGCAGCATTCTCCTTGAACTCGAGGGATGTGGGTGGCACTGTGGTCTAAACCACTGAGTCTCTTGGGCTTGCCGATCAGAAGGTTGGCAGTTCAAATCCGTGCGACGGGATGAGCTCTCGTTGCTCTGTCCCAGCTCCTGCCAACCTAGCAGTTCGAAAGCATGCCAGTGTGAGTAGATAAATAGATACCACTGCGGCGGGAAGGTAAACAGCATTTCTGTGTGCTCTGGTTCTGTCACGGTCTCCTGTTGTGCCAGAAGTGGTTTAGTCATGACCCGGAAAGCTGTCTGTGGACAAACGCTGGCTCCCTCGGCCTGAAGCAGGATGAACACCGCAATCCCATAGGGGAGCTGTATTCTGCTGTGCCTTTTGGCATAAAGGTAAAGGTTAAGGCCAGTCACAAACGACTCTGGGGTTGCGGCGCTCATCTCACTTTACTGGCTGCGGGAGCCGATGTTTGTCTGCAGACAGTTTTTCCAGGTCATGTGGCCAGCATGACTAAGCCCCTTCTGGCGAAACCAGAGCAGCGCACAGAAACGCCGTTTATCTTCCTGCCAGAGCGGTACCTATTTATCTACTTGCACTTTGACATGCTTTCGAACTGCTAGGTTAGCAGGAGCGCCTTTTGGCTTATAATTAGGTTATTTCGATCCATGTTATTTGAGCCACTCCTTTAGCTTCTCTGTGTAGCAGCTCAGCTGCCTCCCATCACTTTCCTACCTGTTCTGTTTCTGGAACAGCCTCTGTCATGCTGCATACAGCTGATATTAACTTGCCTATCGACAGCAAATATTTCAGCTCCCTAATTTCATCCTCAATTAATCTGCTGCCACTTGAGGTCTGAACTACGCATTAAAGAGGCCAGCGCCATACTGGTGTTTTCCTCATTCCTCACCCACCAGTTCTCCCTTGCAAATGGCACCTCTCCCCCACCCTGGCATCTGTAGCCAAGTTCCTCCCTATGCTGAGCGTGGAAGCCAGCCCAGCCTCAGGAGGGACCAAGTAGGCCTAGCTTCTCCTCCACATGGGCCTAGCCAGATTCCCCTCTGATGCTGTAGGTTGGGTGTTCAGTCCTGAGGCTATATATGGCCAACGCAGCTCACAGCCGAGGCTTAAGGCCATCTCCAGTTTGCTAGTTATCTGTTCCATTTGATAAATAATCACCCCGTGGCTGCTCTGCCTATTATGGCATGCTTGGTTCTGCTGTGCTATTAAGAGACAGTAATATGGCCGAGAAATACACAGGGCCCGTTGCTCTTAACCCCTTCTCTCCCCACCCCCAAAGAAAATGGTTTCTATAAAAGCTTTCTGTGTGTGGGGACATTGTGCGCACTCTCTGGGCAAATGTGTTTGCCCATAAATCACGCTGTCGCTGATTTATACACAGGCTCACAGGTTAGGTAATTGCAGTAAACAGAATAAACAGAGCTCACTCCTGCTGGATTTATGGGTGGAAGAGTGGACTCTTTAACCAGTAAAGAAAGCCACTTTGCCATCCCTTTTGTGTTCCACTCAATCTTTCAAAAATGATGGCTTAAATATTTATTTCCAAACTGGACATAGTAGCAGTAACTATGTCAGTCCTAAGTGCTGTCTGAGTAACCACATCTTTTTTTGGGGGGTGGGGGGAGAAACTTAAGAATTCACCATTGAATTACTGTTGTCCCATAAGTGATTTTCACATTGTCCCCATGGCAGAAGAGCCTCTGGTGTTCCCAGAACATTATATACTAGTTTGTGGTATCTGTTCACAGTGTCTTTAAATTTAATTGCAATATCGTGACCTTTCCAACAAATCCACTTCCAGCCTCTCATGTTAGTTAACTGTGTACAACACTATTCCTTAAAAGCACATTTGAAGCACATTCTTTCCCCCAAAGAATACTGGGCACTGTAGTTTGTCCCTCACAGAGCTACAATTCTCAGCGATCCTTAGCAAACTACAGTACCCAGAATTCTTTAAGGAAAAGAAAGTGCTTCAATTTGAGTGTGCACACGGCAAAAGGAAATTCACTTTCCTAGGACTGCAGTATTCTTTCCTCCCACACAATGGAGGTGGGTGGCAGAAGAGGAGTAGAATCAGAAGGACAGGTGTACACTATAAACTGGAGTGGGGAAACACACTGTTTAGAGCTAAATTTGTAAGAAGGACAATGCCGGATTTACGTATAAGCTAAACAAGCTATAGCTTAGGGCCCCACTCTCTTGGGGGTCCCCAAAAAAATTAAAGGGGGGAAAAACTGGATGTACATTTCCAAAATATAAGATAAAAAGCAAATAAAATAAAACCTACATACAGTAACAGTGTTTTGTGTTGTGTAGGCTCCTATGATGTAAGTATTGGGCCCTGCCTTCAAGTCTGCTCCCGAAAATATCACTGGTTTGCTCATTTCTATATATAGGGTGCTTGCATTCTGCACGGACTGGTTGCATGGCAACATGTGCAAATGGCTTTAGATACCTATTATGTCCATAAATTACCATATAGCATATATTCAACACAAAAAACAGTGACAGTTTGTTGTTGACAAAGGACAGCTGGACATATAAAGGGCCCCATTACCTTCAGTAACATAGGGCCTCATCAAACCTAAATCCGGCCCTGAAGAAGGACACACCCCTCCTAAAAAAAGGCTAATAGAAAGGAGAGTTTAGCCTTGCTGGTACCAACTAAGAACATATGAGCAAGCCTGCTTGGTCAGGCCAGTGGCCCTTTTAGTCCAATGGACGACCAGATGCCTGTGGGAAACCTGCAAGGTAGCCATGAGGGCAACAGCCCTCTCCCAACCCGCAGTTCTCAGCACCTGGTATTCAGAGGCATAATGCCTCTGACAGTGGTGGTAGAATGCAGCCGCTGTGGCTAGTAGCTGTTGAGCAAGGGTTCTGTGCTGTACTCTTTGTTCTGGACTGCACTGCTCATCCTGCAAATCCCTAGACTGCCATCACCCATCAGGCTTAGCAGTGATCAAGTACGGCATTATCTTGAGTGCTGAATTGGCATGGCTGGCCCTCAACACCCTCTTTGTCCAGAACACTCTTCTCCAAAATACTGTTATGAACATCCATTCAGATTTGAGTGCGTATATTAAGTTTGATTTCATTACCAAAAACTCAAAGAGCTTTGTGAATGACGAAATATTATATGATCTTCTGTCCGGCTCTGTATGCCTGCAGCTGTAGGCATGTTGTATTATTGCTCCAGAGCAACTGCCATTTATGGACAGAGGGACTTCAAAGAAATAAGTTGTCTCTTGAATCAAATGTGACACAGAGTGTATGTTCTTAAGGTGATGGTATTCTACACATCTTTCATCGGTTTGCACATAATTGCTTGATAGTTACCTGTGGAAAATGGAACTTTGTTCAATGTAGCGCTTTCTGCTAGGACAGAACCAAAAAGTTAAATTGAAAATTGATCCTCAAATGATTATGCTTTGCACAGCTATCTTATTCATTATGTTTTGCTAGCTATTGACCAAGAAAGATGCCATTTTGCTAATCTGCCACTATAGCGGAACATCTCTGTTTCCACATAAGGACTGGCATTGCTGGGCTGGAATGTGAGTGTGCAAAGATCTGAAGGTACAACATTGCACATACAAAATCAGAAATCATGTTGCAGTGCCATGGACAAAACTGCCAACTTTGGGATTTGTGAGTCCTTGAATATTGCATAAAACACACTTAAAGAATTATTTCTTGGAACTGAACATTGTTAACATTTTCCCTGTATCAGGAAGCTTTTTTTTCTCAGAGGGAAATTGGAACAGTCAGCCTTCAATCCATTCTGCACATCTTTATTTGATTCTAAAAGCAAAAGTGACATATTTAAAACTCTACCATTTAAATTCACAAATTGTTCTACATTCAGGAGAACTGCCAAAAGCATTGCTTTTAATATATTTTAAAATTTCCTTTCATCCCATCCCTGAGAGCCAAGATACTTATTTCATTACAGGCATAACTTCTCCCCCCCTTTTTTTCCCCCAAAAAAGAAACATTTAAAATCCAGTAGAAACCCATCCAAGTTTCTCACAGTCTGAGTGAGACTCTCCAATTAACATTTGTTATATAGTGGCGCTAGCGCAAAAAAAAAAAAAGTTATTGAAGCTTTTTGGGAAATGGGCAAATGTTGCTGAAGAAAGCTATAAACTCTGGGCTCAATCCCTTCACAGTAGTATGCTATGCCTTCCATCAAAAAGCTGAAGTCTGGCCTCACGTACTTGGAAACAGGACAAATTCGGTTCTTGGCTCTGTATGCTGGAAGAAAAAGAACTGCGGAACAGAAAGGAGAGAAAAGTAGAGTGAGAGATAGAAGTTTCACAGCCAACGTAGATATCACAAACGAGTGAGACAGTAGTACCTTGGGTTAAGAATTTAATTCATTCCGGAGGTCCGTTCTTAACCTGAAACCGTTCTTAACCTGAGGTACCACTTTAGCTAATGGGGCCTCCTGCCGCCGCCGCATGATTTCTGTTCTCATCCTGAAGCAAAGTTCTTAACCCGAGGTACTATTTCTGGGTTAGCGGAGTCTGTAACCTGAAGCGCCTGTAACCCGAGGTACCACTGTACACACCAAACATTTAAAACACATCCCCTGCAAAAAGAAAAAGTATCCTGGGAACTGTCGTTGACCCATCAGAGAGCTACAATTCCCAGCACCCTTAACAAACTACAATTCCTATGATTCTTTCCCCAGCCCCGGGTGATGTGCTTTAAAAATAGGAAAACAGAATGGAGGAAGAAAGTTAACCCCCGCCCCCCAGTGCTGCAGTCTTAATTTAAATTGGGAGTCCAATTGGCCACATTTGCTATTTTAAATAACTGCAGGAGATCCAGCTACAGATCTCCTGCCATTGCATCTAGCTGCAACTTAAATTTAGAAGTGGAGGCAAATGTTCAAAATATCTGAGAAATGCTGCCTGAGCAGAAGCAAGCAGAAAGTGGGGGAGGGGGGAATGTGCAAACTCGGAGCACTACCAAGGTAATCATACACATACTCAGATGTAAGCCCCGCTGACTTCAGTAGATCTTCATCCTAGTTTTGTGGGTTTAGGGTTGCAGCCTGCAGACCTTCCAAGTGTCCCTATTTTCCAGGGATGTCCCTGATTTAGAGAAGTTGATCCTGGAACGTCCCACTTTTCTTTAGGATGTCCCTATTTTCATTGGAGAAATGTTGGAGGGTATGGTACGATGTCCCTATTTTCACTGGAGGGTATGGAGTTATCTGACCCCCGAGTTGTCTGAAGGCAATCCTGTATAGGGAAATGTTTTTTAATCTTTAATGCTTTGTTGTGTTTTTATATATGTTGGAAGCTGCCCAGAGAGGCTGGGGCAACCCAGAAAGATGTGTGAGGTATAAATAGTAAAATTATCGGAGAAATGTTGGAGGGTATGAGCCTGCAGCCCAGTTACCTGCTGAACTCACCGATAGTGTGGTTCCTTTTGGCACGCAAAGGCAGCGAGAGCACATATGGGTGCAATTTTAAGAAAGTAAGCCTGTGTGTGGCTAATTCTGCTTAGCTCAAAATACCGTACTTAGTTTAAGCTACTTGCCAGCCAATTAAGCCCCTCTGAATCCAGTACATGACAGGTTAAGGGTCTTTCCTGCTCCTGCGAGGCTCTCCACACATAGCCTTGCACTCTCTTCAGCTATCAGGCAAAATGATAGCTACCGCAGGGCAAACACGTCATCACTTCAGGCAACACACCTCTTACCTGTCAGGAACACAGGGTTTTGCAGCATGTCACAGGGAACAGCTGATGAAAGTCCCTGCCCTTCCTCATTCCACTGCAAGAGGCAGGAGCGGAGCTAGAGGCATTTAGAGATTTCCAGAGATTTCAGAGGCAAGAACTGTGATTCTACTCCTGGGACTTCGGCGTCTTATCCCACCCTCTCCCCCCATCCCAAACATAGGCATAAAAGACGGCAGGCCGTGGATTGTGATAAATGTATGCCTCTTTAAAAAATACATGCAAATAAAATAATAAAAGCTTTTTTACTTTCATTTTATTCTATCACTTATCTTTTCAGCTTTGGAAATAAAGATATGATGTGTTTATTTAGTCAGCTGGATTTCGATGTTTCTGATTAACCTGTGATTAAAGGAACACAAACTGATAAAACTTGGAGGAGACTGAGAGGGTTAATAGCAAGACTCCTTGTTTCCCTTCAGAAGCTACAGCAGAACTGGAGCACCCGACCCCCTGTACACATTGCTGGACTCCCAACTCCTCAGCTCCAGCCAGCATGGCCAATGGTTAGGGATGATGAAGGGTCGTAGCTTCTCCAACCCTGAACCACAGAGGTGGTCTAAAATATTTTGGTGCCTAGGACAGCAAATCCAAATGACAATCCCCACGCTTACTTGGTGGTAAACATATAGTAAAATATAAAATAGTTATATATTGCCTGGTAATTTGGTTGGCCCCTTCATTTTACAGTGTATTATTATAGCTGAAACATACATGATATGAAATGGGCTATAACTGGTGTTTCAATAAAAGTAAATAGTCCTGATCAAAATACTGGAAGCAGCACAAATAGACATGTGCATAAATCTCTTTGCTGGAATCAAATGGATTTTTAAAATGCTTTACTTTGTTGGGGATATTATTATTATTATTATTAATCTGTTAGTCGCTTTATCTTGCCAAAGGCAACCCAAAGCGACTTACAAGCTAACCAAAATAATAAAATCCCACATAGATACATTAAAACCAAGAAGGGAAAACACACACAATACATTAAAAACATCCCACACAACTTCTGTTCTGCTTCTCTACAATCACAAGGCCCCATTGCTTCAGTCCCCAAATATAGTCATTTATGATGTCTATACTATATAAAAAAATGTGTATACATATGTGTGCATCTGTCTGTCTCTTTAAAAAATCAGAGTGATTTCCAGGTCAGCCAGCAGAAAAGACATCGGACAGAAATGACATCAGATATAAAGCAGCACCGACGTGCAACACCACACCGTGTGCTTGCGTGTTTAACTATGTCATATGCAGCGAAACAGCCAAGACGGAGGCAGTACGGCTTGCCAAGAGTTGTGTGAGCAGAGACTGGGTCACCATGCTGAAAGGGCACCTTGTCAACCTTTGAGCAAATCTCTGCAGTCGAAGGGTGCTGAAATCCCCAATCAAAGATGGGCCGAGGCTCCATCTGGGTTTCATCTATAGAGGGAGAGAGATGCATCTTCTTTCCCCCCCCCCCCCTCCACCTTCCCCTCCTCCTTGCTGCTCGCCAAATTCTAAACAAGCATTCCGATGGGCTTTGGAACAGAGAGACTGTCTCAAACTCCCAGGAAGCCATTGGGCCATAGTGGAGCCAGCCTCCTCCTCATCCATCATCCTTATCAGCGTACTCTGGCAGGGCTACGGTCCCTGGCAGCAAGGCCTGCTAGGACAGAGAAAGTAGGCTCAATTGAGAAGGGAGCCCTCGTGGAGACAAGGAGGGGTGCACTGGGGCGATAAGCCACACCACAAACAAAAACAACTGTCCTCATTTGAAACTTCAAAGCCTATTGGGCTTTAAATTTATATGGCTTAGGAATGAGGCTGTATCAATAGTTTGATAGGAGGACGCTGGGAGAGATGGCTACAGGTAGGAAGGAGTGAAATTCCGAAACAGTTTGAAGGCAATGGCTTCGTAACACGTACTTCATACATATCGCACAGGGAGCTCAGACAACTGGCAATCTGATTTCACATGTCACAAGACTGAGGTTCTCAAAAGACACTCGATTTCAAAAAGAGAGATCTTGTCTTGTGTGCTGTATTCTTGCAGCACTTAGTGAGTAGGTTCAAAATAATATTTTTATTACATGAAGATCCCACCTTCACTTCAAAGGTAGATGGCTCTCCCACTCTCCATATTATTATTATTATCATCACAACAACCTTGCGAGGTAGGTTAGACTAAGAGCTGGTGACTGGCCCAAAACAAAAGAGCTTCACCTACTACACCACTGTGGCTCTCAAATGTTAAAACACTGAAAAATGGTCTGTGTCCACTAATACAGTGGTACCTCAGGTTACAGACGCTTCAGGTTACAGACTCTGCTAACCCAGAAATTAAGAACTTTGCTTCAGGATGAGAACAAAAACCGTGCAGCGGCAGCGGGAGGCCTCATTAGCTAAAGTGGTACCTCAGGTTAACAACAGTTTCAGGTTAAGAACGGACCTCCAGAATGAATTAAGTTCTTAACCCGAGGTAACACTGTACAGTTTGGTGTTGTCAGTCCCCAGAGATGTGATGTTCAGCAGCCCAAACCCCTCCAAACCTCAAGACCAGCACAAAAATATTGTTACTGATATAGCTTGACCTTTGGGGCACTTTCCAAAGTGTGTGTATGTGAGCACAAATGCTTCATGTACGTAAACTACAGGTTTATATAATGGGTTGTATGGTAAACTATAGGCGCAGTGCAGCAAAAGAAAATAATGGAATGGCTCATATACCATTGGTTAGGTGCCAGGCAAAAACATTTCTTTTCCACCAGGCCTTTGGCTTTTAATTATTCACGTGGACAGGCAGAGCCCCCCAAACCCTGGGCGGCCCCTGTGTGGAATAACGACTCAAGACAACATGCTATGGGATTAAAATTGGCCACAACATTATTATGTTTCAGATGTGGGTAGACCTTGGCTCAGGCATTGGGCGTTTATCCCTCCCAGTCCCCCGCTGGGGATCTGGGGAACATCAGGGTTATCCAGTGTGAGTGGGGGATGGGCTGGCTCTGGAAAACATATGTTCAAGCAGAGACAGCCCGCCCCCGTTACAACGCCGCAGGGGAGAGCAATGATGACCTCTAGGCCAATGCCAACGGCCAACGCCTTCCCTCACACAACCCCTTTAACAGGTAACCCTGGTATCGCTGCCACGAAGAGGAGGGGAGCATGGGCCACCGCTGCACGCCCCCCCATTTAGACTAAAGGATTCCGCCCAAGGCCTGATACCGCCAAAGTTGTGACATTTTGCTACGAGAAAGGCAAACCTGCCAATGCAGGAGAATTTCTTTCCGGCCCTTCAACAGCAACCTTGACGTAGCAGCGCCTGTGGAGAAACAGTTAATCTGCAAAAGAAGTCTTAACTGAGGGTGGGTAGGGTGGGAGAAGCTCTGGAGCCAGGTAAGATCCTCCCCCTATTGTGTGGGCAGGTAGTCCCTCCCCCTACCTGGCCTGATCACCTTGGCAATGCCTCTCCAGGCAGGATTGGGCAACTGGCTGAGGTAGGCAGAGGCCTCCAGGTATCCCACCTGGGGGGAGGTGAAGCCAAGCCTGTGCTAATGGTGCCGCATAGGGTCCAGGGGGCTGCGCACGACCACGCAAAGGGCGCCCCCCATTTAATGTGGGGAGCGGTCATTGTGGCCTCCAACAGTGGTTGGAATGTTTTAGTCCTGTCTTTTAAAAATATGAATGGGTTTTAGATTTTATTCTGTTTTAGTTTTATGCTGGTTTAAATATATGTGTTATTTATTGTTGTAAGTCACTTTGAGTTATTATTTGCTTTTTTAAAAAGGTGACTAATCAATTTAAATTAACAACAACAACAACAATTCCTGGACCTAATCACAACAAACATTTCCTGTTTCATACCCATACTTAAAAACCACAACATAGACCACCATGTCTTATTCCCCACCCCCACCCCGAGTCACCTTGAAGATAACAGAGCTGGGCAAGATTGCTGCCTCAAGGCACAGCTATGTGGTGCAGAGCAAACATCAGGATCCTAACCTAGTGTTTGCAGTATAAGATTAATGCAGGGAACATTTGCAGGGAAGAGCTGGAACCTCAGTCATTCTTCTCTGCAAATTCCATCACACCTTCCAAGGTGGCTTATTCCCTGCCCTTACAAATAGCCTAAACAACATTTGAGGAGGGATACATCCATTTTTGTCCCAGGCTTGTGTGTGATAAACATGCCAACATCAAGTGCAGTTCTGTACTGTACAGTTGATGGAGAATCGTTGCTATTTTAATTCTATTTTAAATACCTAAAAATGATACAGCCCTAAAGAAGCGTCTCCACCCCATTGATCACTAATGGTCCAGCTTTGAGGACCTTCTGGCAGTTCCGACACTGCAAGATGTGAAATTACAGGGAGCCAGACAGAGGGCCTTCTCAATAGTTGTACCCACCCTGTGGAACACCCTCTCAGCAGTTATGCAAATGTTTTGGGAAGCTTTTAATGTTTGTTCCCCCGGCCCTCCCCCCTGGCTCTGTATTTTTCTTGGAAGCTGCCCAGAGTGGCTAGGACAATCCAGTCACATGGGCAGGGTATAAAAATTTGCATTATTATTATTATTTATTACAGTGGTACGTCAGGTTACAGTCACTTCAGGTTACAGACTCAGAAATAGTACCTAGTATCCAAAAATAGTACCTTGGGTTAAGAACTTTGCTTCAGGATGAGAACAGAAATCGTGTAGCGGTGGTACAGCGGCAGTAGGAGGCCCCATTAGCTAAAGTGGTGCCTCAGGTTAAGAACAGTTTCAGGTTAAGAATGGACCTCCAGAACAAATTAAGTTCTTAACCCAAGGTACCACTGTGTTATTACTACTACTACTACTACTACTTGGGTTTTTTGAGAAGCAGAATAATTGTATGCATTTTGATAGGAGAAATAAATACCATCTATGTTTGTTTTATTTTACAGAAAACCTCAAGATTTCTGATCACACTTCTTTGGCACACCACTTACCTCTTTTTCTCCAGATTGCCATTCAGTTTTGTTCACCTGCTATGTGTGGGATTGCCTGCTAAAGTTCTAGTTAAGGAAAGAGCTTCAGATGCGCCCCCCGCCCCACCTTGCCTTCTTAAAGGGATAGTGCTTTTCAGACCACTCCAAAAACTGGTCTTGGAGATATCTCCTATATATATATTGACACACAAGCTTCTTGTCAGTCCCCTCTCCTTCCTTTGTACTGAGGATTCAGAGTGTAAATACACATCTGTGCATATAAATAAAAATATTTGTTATAATTACATTCATGCAAACAGTCCATTCTCCTCTGTGGTTTATATCAGCCCCTTAAGTTTGTAATTTATCTTGGCGCAGTCTAGACTGGAGCCACTTTGAAGCTGCTTCAAACAGGATGAGAACAAACAATTTTTCCAAAGTGGTTGGATTAGAAAAAAGGATTGGTCACTCACTGCACTTTCCAAACTGCAGCTATCCTGGGTTGTTGCTAAATACTGCACGGGAACTAAGGTCCTGCTGTCTCTCACTCTCCATCTTTCACTTCCAGCTAGGAAAGGTGGGAAACCAAATGAGTTTGGAAGATCAATCTTAAAAGATGCAGACTCTCTCTCTCTCTCTCTCTCTCTCTCTCTCTCTCTCTCTCTCTGTGTGTGTGTGTGTGTGTGTGTGCAAGTGCAAGTGCAAGAAAGTAGTGAATGTACATATTTTCATCTGTAGTTAATATTTTTTATAGCTATATATAAAAGAATGTAGAATTCGTTCTTGCAGGAAATATATATTCCAGAGAGCTGTTGCATAGCACAGTGGTTAAATTCACTGGATTATTTTAGACAAAACAGTTCTCAGCATCAACTTCAACCCCCCACTAAGGTAGTAATAATATCAGTATACCTTATTGTAAGGTTTGTGGGGATAATGTATGTGGAGTGCATTGTGCATTGTGGGGGGGGGGGGGGAAGGTGTCTAATTACCAAAGGGCTCTGGATTACTTGCAATGGCGTGAATTTGATAGTCAAGAAAGCCAGTTCTGACAAGTAAGCACGGAGAATGGAACCACTCCAAACGTAGCATTTCAAAGGGTGTGGAGGAAAAGCATTGGTGGATTGGTTCCTGTTCTAAATAATAGCATGTCTGCATGCAGGTAGGATGCATCACCTCGTGGAACCAAATGTAGGGTAGGTGGCAGAGGAAGAAGAAATGAGAAGGGAAGAGTTCAAGAAAGACACAAGTCTTCCTCTGGACAGATCCGCATAAGATTACTGCAGGAAGCACCAGCGTTACACCAGCCCCTGAACTGCCGTTCTCAAGATTACCGGTAGATCCACGACATGGATATAAATCCAACGTAATCTTGTAAAATAGATGGGTACTCAGAATACGTGTGTTTCAGGGTAGGTCAGTAGATACCGGGTATAACAGAGAATGATGCCTACGTATGTTTATTGAATGTGTGCATCCAGATAGCTCACCATTTCTCCCAACCACAAAAGAGGAGAGGAGGCCGATGGTTGCTAGTCCCACTCCCTTCATTGTGTCCCTGTTCTCTTTCTCCCTCCCCCCCCCCAAATCCATACCTTGGGGAGGACATCTGAAGAGGGATACTGCTCCTATTTCATCTGCATCCACTGTACAATTGCTGCCGGTTTGGGCAGCAGTGTACAAGCCATCCATGTTTATCCTGCATCAGTCCTGTTTCTCCTGATGAAAGGCTACATTTTGATGCTTTTTTATCTAACCAACTTGGATCTGAATTGAGAAGTGGTGACCTTTTAAGCTGGTGATGTGTGCACAGCCTAAAATTCCCTGCAGGATTGAAAACTACACCATCAGGATTCCAGATCGTGCAGGCAGCCTACATGTGCAGAGCAGAGACTCCCCCTTTCAGATCTCCCCCTTGTTATGCATTCATGCCGGGTGGGGCAATGGGCCTGGCAAGGCCAGTGATCACAGCCCCACCCCACCTGTAATATGTTGTGGTGGAGAACAGCTGGAAAGGGCTAGTCGCTCATCAGTTTAGCAGTACTGTATAAAACTGGGGTAGAATCAGGTGTACCTTTCTACCTAGGCCATCAGAAGATGGTATTCTACACAAGTTGTCAATCTGAGCAGCTGGAAGTCTACTTTTATAACAATAGCCTGAAGAGAATTCTGCCATTCTATGAGCCAATAAACATCTGTCTCTATTGGTGCAAATGCTAAGGAGACCATCTGGGAAAACATGTGTTTCCTATATTTTCCACACAAATGCTGCATTTTAAATAGTACAGTCTTTGCCCATTTGAAGTCGCCAGAGTTTACGATCATTGTTTGTTTTTTTAAAAAAAGTTTGCAATAATGTGCATGCAAGCTCTCCAGGCTGCAAAGGAAATCTGCAAAAATATTTGGTGTCCCCGCCCCCGTCTCCACCTCCAAGGTACACTCAGTGGCTCCAGTTGGTCCCCAAATGCACCAGCTAGTTTAGGAGGGCAGAAATATTAATCTCTAAAGAACCAATGCTCAATTATGATTATGAAGCAACAGGCAGTTAACATGGCTCCCCCTCTAGAAATTACCCACTAGGTTTTAGAAGATAGCAGATTTGAGACCTAAGTAACCTTAAAAAAGGAAAGGAAGTAATTTAGGCAGGTGCCTGCTATCAACGTGAGAAGAGAAGGCAGTTGAAAAGGCAATTGGAAAAGCAAGTTCTGTGGGACAAGCACTATCTTGCATAAGGAGGCGGCACTGTGCTTTGTGTTGCATGCTTCTCAGGGCAAATAGTGTTATTTATCAGGGAGAATCACCTTTACCTACTCTTGCTCTCCTGTACCATTGCCTAAGTTCACAAGGCAGCGATTTCAGCTGCTAGTTTATTAAAAGAAACAACGTACTGTTGACTCATCTTTTTTCATCACTCCTGTTTAAGAGCAAATCCAGGTAGAGGGGGCCAACAGCCATGGAGCCAAAATGAGGCCAATGCGAAACAGGAAGGGAGCTATCAGCACACTCAAAGAAACCTGAGCCTTGCCAAAGGAAATAAATTTATTAAACCCCCACCCGTGTAAAGAAAACCAAAAACAAACCACAGCTCAATAAGGACTAAGCATGCTCAGAAGCCACAGGCTATTGAGTATTATCTAGATTTTTTTTTAAATGTAGAAAAACCATTAGGTTGGCAGGGAAATGGATTGAGTATCCTGAGGAGGGCATGGCTGGCTGAAAGCCTGAGCAGGAGCACTCTGATAAGAAAGGGGGGATATGGACTTTGGTTGCAGTGCTGTGTTTCTTTAAACATTTGCAAGCAAAAACTGTTACAGAAGTGAATTTGCAAAATGAAATTATGCAATAACATTGGGGTTGCCCTGGAGCTTCATTTTTACAAACAACCGATGCACTTGCTTGGTTTAATGTCTAATTATGAGTTATCACTGAAAGTAAGGGAAATAATTGATTCTATGATAGGCTTTTATAGAGACAAATTCAGCTGATTTGATAGGGAGCTGTTTGGAGACAGTGCCTTTACTTCAAGTGGGAATTGAAAGTGGAGACATCATATGTACTTTTCTTTCTTTCTTTCTTTCTTTCTTTCTTTCTTTCTTTCTTTCTTTGTTACACAAGAAAATCTTTAATAAAAACTTTTTTTTTAAAGGTGAAAAATACTTGTGATGACAATGCTGGAGACAAAGTTGCCTTTATCCTGATTGTCTTTCCATCCAACCATCTGTCTACCCCTCCATTGATTTTTTTCACCAGAAAAGAGATAAAAATGTTTCCAAACACCAGACTAATGAAGTTTTGAGCACTGCCTTATATGTTTATGTTCTTTTGCACCTCACAATTTTATACATTTCTACCCAGAAGTCCAGTGGGGGATAGCAGCTTTCTCCAACCTGGTGCCTCTCATGTGTTTCATGGCTGGGGCTAATGAGACTCATAGAATCGAAGAGTTGGAAGGGACCTTGAGGATCATCTAGTCCAACCCCCTGCAATGCAGGAATCTGCAGCTGTCCCATACAGGGATCGAACTGGCAACCTTAGCATTATCAGCACCACACTGCAATCCAGATTGTCTTGAGGACACCAGGTGTGGGAAGGCTGGGATATAGGATTGCTGTTATAACAGATGGAGAGAAAGTTCTCACTGTCCCCTGTCTCTACTCCATGCATAAGGTTATATGCCTCTATCATATCTCTCCTTACTTGTCTTCCCTCCGCATCAAAAAAACAACAACCCTCAAATAATAAGCCACATGTGCCCCATTATGCTGATGTTTAAAGAGTTGTGCTGGCTGCTAATTTGTTTCCAAGCTGAATTGAGGATACAGTGGTACCACGGTTCTCAAACGGAATCCATTCTGGAAGCCCATTTGGCTTCCAAATCATTCAAAAACTGAGGCACAGCTTCCCATTGGTTGCAAGAGCTTCTTGCACTCAGTGGAAGCTGCATTGCACGTTTGGGTTCCGAAAAATGTTCGAAAACAGAAGCATTTACTTCCAGGTTTTCAGCGTTTGGGAACCGAAATGTACGACAACAGAGGCGTTCGGGAACCAAGGTACCTCTGTATTGATTTTTAAAACCTGACAGTGATAGGAACACAGGTAGTTTAGAGACCACTGTTTGTAACACAAACCCCCTCAAGCTCTTGTATCATCTGGTGGGCCTTTCCTCGGGGTATATTCCTTGACTACAGAGAGATCAGCATTCCCAGTGAGCAGGGCCTTTCCTTAGGTGGCACCCCACTTACAATATGATTCGCACTGCAAGCTCCCTTCTGGCCTTCAGAAAGGAAATAAAAATCTTTGTGTTTAAGCAGACTTTTTTTTGAGCGGGTGTTAAACTTTTTAAGTTTCTGCTGTGTATTTATTTCTTTATTTTATTGGGTTTTTACAAAGTGAAATAACGAAAGAAAACCACAAAGACTAACATGTCAACGTGGGAAGTCATCACAGAGATGCCCTTGTTATACAGGTAAGCAGTGGCGTAGCGTGGGGGGTGCAGGGGGGCGGGCCGCACCGGGCGCAACATCTGGGGTTAGGGCAAATCCATGGGTTAGGGGGCGCAAATCCACGGGTTAGGGGGCGCAAATCCACGGGTTAGGGGGCGCAAATTACTTGCCTTGCCCCGGGTGCTGACAACCCACGCTACGCCACTGCAGGTAAGTATACCTGCATACATTTGAAACGTCATTTTAATTAGGAAAACCACATTTCTCTCCTTGGTGTGGATATGAAGTTTATGAGTTTCTGCTGTGTATTTATTACATTTTTATTGTGTATTTAGAGTTGGTTTTGAAATGATTTTTAAATGTTGTTTTTTTAAAATAATAATAATAATAACTAAATGATTGCATTGTTGCTAGTAACCTTGGAAGCCCAAACTTGGGAAGAAACATGGGCTAGAGACGTGTAAGAATGAATAAAATGAATTGTTTAAATTTGCTTACGCTTGAATAAATCATTGTGTACAAAAGAGCTGGAGCAGGGTATATTTTTCTGCATTTGGAGTCTGTCACCCCTAATTTGCGATTCTTTTAAGGGAAAATAGTCTTCTTCTTAGAAGCAACACACACATATCTTAAAGTTGAGAACAACCATTTCTTAAAACCAGACACCGAAACATTAGTAGTACATGCTACCAAGAAAGAAAGAAAGAAAGAAAGAAAGAAAGAAAGAAAGAAAGAAAGAAAGAAAAGAGAGGGCTTCGGCCATTCCATAGTTTGTGGCTTTCAATCTCTTTGACCTTTCCTTCTGGTGCTGAAAATGCTCATCTTGCCTAAAATCCCTGTCATATAAGCAAGATGCTGTCGAATTGATATGCAGCCTTCAGCACACCTGTGTAGCTCACCGTCGCCCCCTTCAGTGAGACTCTGCCTACGCCACTGTTGATCTGTCAGGTACCTATGAGTGATGGCTCAGGGTGGGAGAGCCTGGCATTACCCTGTAAGCTAGACAACAATCCCCTTTATGTAAGCACAGCTCTTGCGGCTGGGCTCAGTAGCAGCTCTCTGCACCGAGGGGAGCTGTTCCGTGCCCCTGCTCAGGCCGTCACTAACCCACCTCTCGGCTCATTTATCCACCTCTGGGCAGCCTGCTGACAGCACTTCCCTTTACTACCAGCTGCAAAAACCTGGCAGCTGATTTAGGAGAGTTGCTGAGCCCCAAAATGTAAACCGTTTTTTTTCACCAGGAATGTATAAGCAAGCCATAAACTAAAAGATTTGCTTCTGGTCACATGGGACAGGCCCCCCATAAAATTGAAGCATTGATCTCTATTTTAGTTAACGGCCTCTAAGCTGCCCAGATGATTGAAGACCTGAGCCTTAACAAACTTTGTAATCTCCTGCCATACATCTGACATGGCATGTTTGAAGTCCGAGGACGAGTTATTTATATTATTTATATAATAAGCGGTGAAAAGACATTAGCCAAAAGTAAGGTTGAAATAGCTCCCATTGTATGAGAGGTAACAAAAACATGCACATGGATGCTGGATGGTCACATTCCTTGTGGCCTACAATTTTAACACCTTTGTGAAAGGACATTCAGGTATGTGCCCTGCATATCGTATTACAGATGTACAAGCATTTGTTAAAGCATTGCAGTGGAGAAAAATGGCAATGAGATGGTCGAGAAATGGGTATATTGATTTCAAGAAGGGTGTGGGGGGGTGTTGATAACTGTACACAACATGGAATTATCTGCAGGCAGAAATAGTTCTTTCCTCCCTTAGAAGCCAAAATGAAGTAGGCATTTTTGAACACGTCTTCCAAACCTATTATAGGTTCACTTCCAAACCTGTTGTAGTTAAAACAAAGTGTTTTTAATTCCTGGTTTCAGGGGCTTGGCTCTACTGAAATGAACGGGGACTACTAATGCATCTCACTAGCAATTCTTGGAATCATAGAATCATTTTCTCTGGAGGAGAAAACAAGCTTGCTGCATCTTCTATGTGACAGCCCTTTCCATATTTGAATTGCTTCTCAGCCTTTTGACTAAGTTCAAGTGTGTAGATATCAGTCTCCTCTTTTCCAGGCTAAACACACCCAGCTCCTTCAAGTGCTCCTCATAAGGCTTGGTTTCCAGTCCCTTGATCATCTTGGTTGCCCTTCTTTGCACACGTTCCAGCTTCTCAATATCCTTCTTAAATTGTGATGCCCAAAATTGGACACAGTATTCCGAGTGTGGTCTGACTAAAGTAGACTAGGGTTACTTCCCTTGATCTGGACGCTAAACTGTACCTCTGTTGATCCATCCTAGAATTGCATTAGTTTCTTTGCTGCTGTATCACACTGTTGACCCATGCTAAGCTTGTGGCCTACTAAAACCCCTAGATCCTTTTCATGTGTACTGCTAGTAAGCCATGCGTTCCCCATCTTATATTTGTACAGCTGGTTCTTCCTGCCTAAGTGTAGAACCTTACGTTTGGCCCTATTGAAATTCATTTTGTTGGTTTGGGCCCACTTCTCCAAGGTCATTTTGAATCCCAAATCTGTCTTCTGTGGCATTAGCTGCCCCTCCTAGTTTGGTGTTATCTGCAAGTTTGATGAGCATCCCCTCAATTCCTTCATCCAAGTTGTTTATAAAGATATTGAACAAAAACAGGCCCATTATTCCCTTGTGAAGGAACAATGCACTGCTGCTAGAGTAGGGCTTCAGCAGAAGATCTTAAGACATGGGCCGCGTATGCACCATATATTTTAAAAACATGACTTTGCCCAAAGAATCCTGGAAACTGTAGTCTGTTAAGGGTGCTGCAAAACTGTAGCTCTGTGAGGGGTAAACTACAATTCCTATGCTGATACGAGAAGAGGGTACTGTACTTATATAGCCAATGAGCAATTTTTGTTGGTAAGCAGATACACGTGGTCATTCAAAAGTTCTTTGAGCCTTGGAGCCAAGAATTGCTAATCCCTGTAAAAGAACAGAGACTATGGGCTTTCCTTCGGACACTGTCAAACAACATTCTTTTGTAAAAATAAAGGACTCTTGATTTTTTTTATGCAAGGTGAAATTGCATAGGGAAATCTTCATAAAACTATTTGCTAACTTTGTAACTTAGATCCCCCCCTTTTCTTTTTGCTTAAAGAAAGATCAGTCTTTTCGGTTTTCAACAGCACTCTAAAATGTGTTCCAAATGCTTTGTGAAAATTTTTGGTGGTGGCTTCAGTAGTTATAAAAACCAGGAGCATTCCACTGAAATCAAGGAAGCCAGCTCTGCCTTTACTGTAACGTGAGATCACCATGCTGGTCTTGAAGAGCTAGCCAGACAGAAGTCCCTTCACTTGCAGCTTGTTAACTCAGAGACAGTTAGAAACAGTTAACACACTACCTCCTACTATGTCCGGTCCCTTTCATGCGACACCCCTGCTTTCGCACCTCCCTACCCTCATGGCAGCCCCTTCATTGCCTCCATTGGTCTAGGTGTTTCTATGCATCACCTTGGCAATTGAATGTTGCGGGTTGTTTTTTTTTTAAAAAAAAGCTCTATAAAGCTCGGCCGTTGATCTATTAGAATCCTCCACTGTCCTCCACCTGGAAATCTGGGTTCCAGCGATGCTTCAGCGGTGTTGCAACAACTTTTTTTTTAACGTGCTCTCCTCCTCACCCACCCCTGCTTCCCAATACGTCTCTTTTTCTCTCAGCCAGGATTGCAGCATGGAAGTCAATGTGTGTCACTTTGACAGCGGTTCGCTTTGCAGCGTAGGGCCGGCGGTGGAGTGGGGATATCTGTTTTTTCTCAGTGGTGGAGCTCTGAAGTGGAAGAGACAGGGGGAGGCTGTGGAATGGGGAACGCCGACCAAAACAGTCCGGTGGTTGGCTCCTGCCAGATCCCTTGGCAGGCAAGCGAAGTAGGCCCTGGCACCAGGCTGGTGATTAAGAAAGGGGGGAGACGAGTGAGGAGAATTTGATAATGATCACACTAAGAATTGCTTTCTAAAAAAAACCCTCTCTAAACTATGCAACTGGAAAGGTTGGGTAATTAAGTAGGTGCCTCTTAAAAGAACGATTAAGTGTACAAGCCCAGATAAGGGTTTGGGAGGGGAATCCCTCTACCCTAAGCTCACCTTATTGTCAGAGAGGATATCTTGCAATCACAAGCCTTATGGGCTGATTCTGGGAGGTGTTGAATGGAAAAAGTAGAACGGATCACTTTTAAATATGGTTGTTTTTAGTAAAATAGGAGGGGTGTGTGAGAATGTATTATATTTATATTGTATGGAGAATAGACGTTCCGAAAATCAACAAACCTACACAGGTATCTGTAATGTTGATGTGTGTTTTAATCTGTTTTTGCTTTCTGGCTGATTTTAATTTTTTGAATTCTTTGAATTGTTGTTTTTACTGAAAGTTTTATTGCTTTATTCTTCTTGTAACGTACTTTGAGGGGCTTTTTTTAACAATCAAACGGTGTATGAATTTCATGAAAATGAAATAAAACAATAAAATCTTCAAGCATGGTGTTTTGTAAGTGTTGAAACCTGTCAGTCATAAACCACTTAATAGCATTTAAACACACACACAAACACATCAATGATGTTAGAAAGTAATTCCACTCCTACACTGAATCTTTATATATAAGCTTCACCTTTATTTTTCTGACTGGAATGTTGTTTCCACAAAAGTTTAAAATACCAGCACATTTTACATGCAAAGAAGAAGAAGAAGTATCAAAATGCAGGACCTTGTTTTTAATATGCTTGTGATTATATCTCCCATTGAAATAATAGGTCTTAATAGTTACTAATTTTGGTTATTCTCCCAGGCATTTGGATAGCACTAATGGTCTGGCTTTTGGTTGGTTGCTTTGGGTGTTCATTTATGTCGGTGGGATGGCTATTTTACATCATTGGGTGATTTGGGTGGATGAACACTTAATGTGTTTCCTTTTAATGTGTATTTTGTATATTGCTCTCTGTCAATCACTTCAGAACTCTTTCTGTATGAAGCAATAAATCAAGGGAATAAATGGAACGGAACTGGATCGGGCAATGCCCATTCTTAAAAAGAATAATTATTAAGCTACTAAAGAATCACAGTACTTTGCAGGGAAGTGTGGTTTAGCTTAGAATCCAGTCATATTGATAGGTGCTCTGCACCCAGTTTAGCTAAATGATTCGGGCTGCAATCATCTGTGCACTTACCTCAGAGTAAGCCCCTTTGAATTCAGTGGGACTTGCTGCTGAATAAACATGCATAGGGTTGTGCTGGAAGTCAGTCCTGACAACCTTTGGTAGGGTTTAGTCCTGACTAACTTTAGTTTGTCTCTGGGAGTAGGTTGACCTTTTCCAGCACAATACCATGAATGGTAATGCAGTGGCTCAAAGCTCCAGCTGCATCACACTGCTGAAGGTGGCTGAGAATGACCCATGAATAGTCAAGGAATTTCCCCACCAATGTCATTGTGACTATTGTGGGTTGAATCTATGACACTTAGCATGAAGCATTGACTGAGAAGGTCCAAACGCCTTTGTAAGTTTGAAGTGGGCAAAAAGATTCCTGCCTTGTAGGGTGATGACCCTTGGGATCCCTTCCAACTTGACAATTTCATCAAAACAACTTGTTGTTGTTGTTTAGTCGTTTAGTCGTGTCCGACTCTTCGTGACCCCATGGACCAGAGCACGCCAGGCACTTCTGTCTTCCACTGTCTCCCGCAGTTTGGTCAAATTCATGCTGGTAGCTTCGAGAACACTGTCCAACCATCTCGTCCTCTGTCGTCCCCTTCTCCTTGTGCCCTCAATCTTTCCCAACATCAGGGTCTTTTCCAGGGAGTCTTCTCTTCTCATGAGGTGGCCAAAGTATTGGAGCCTCAGCTTCACGATCTGTCCTTCCAGTGAGCACTCAGGGCTAATTTCCTTAAGAATGGATGTGTTTGATCTTCTTGCAGTCCATGGGACTCTCAAGAGTCTCCTCCAGCACCATAATTCAAAAGCATCAATTCTTCGGCGATCAGCCTTCTTTATGGTCCAGCTCTCACTTCCATACATCACTACTGGGAAAACCATGGGTTTAACTATGCGGACCTTTGTTGGCAAGGTGATGCCTCTGCTTTTTAAGATGCTATCTAGGTTTGCAATCGCCTTTCTCCCAAGGAGCAGGCGTCTTTTAATTTCTGCTGTCAGAAATCTGCAATCTGAAATTGACTGCTGTCACCATCTGCAGTGATCATGGAGCCCAAGAAAGTAAAATCTCTCACTGCCCCCATTTCTTCCCCTTCAGTTTTCCAGGAGGTGATGGGCCCAGTGGCCATGATCTTTGTTTTTTTGATGTTGAGCTTCAGACCATATTTTGCACTCTCCTCTTTCACCCTCATTAAAAGGTTTTTTTAATTCCTCCTCACTATGGAGTAATTCCAGAGTGAAGCCAAGTGCGTATTCAATTTAATTTTCAATTTTTTAATAATTGTTTCTTTGTGTGTATAACATCATTATATAATTTATCATAACTTTTTTATCATGCTTATCTCACCCTTCCTCAAAGTAGCTCAAGTCAGCTGCATGCACAGGTTTCTCCTGTGAGAAAGTCACCAAAGGTTGTCATGACCCATAACTCAGGGACCTTGGAATACACAGCAGAGGACTCTGGTGAGAGGGAAGTTCAATCTACATCCTCATGGGGGAGAACCACCAGGCCCTCCTGGCCAGAGAACACAACATTTTGACTTACAGGATGAGTCCCCCTGAAGGACCTCTGTCTCCCCCGTGTTGTAGAAGGCAGACTTCAAAATCAGATGAAACCAGTTTCATCCAGGGAAGCAGAACCTACTGCATCCCAGGACTCCTCAGCCTACATAAGGCTTTAGTTGACTCTAGTTACCTACAGAGGAAATATTACAGGCTGCCTTTGGAGTTGTCCAGTGTACTATATGGACTCTGCTAGCCTGTGAATCTCATGCTGCCACAGAACTGAATAGGCAGCACCAAGGCTGTGCAAGGATCTGAACCCAGGCCTCCCTGATTCCTGTTCAGCAACCATCGTGCCTTGCTAGATGTGCTGCTTTGCATTTACGCATCTGCATCTTTCACCGATGTTATTCAGAAGTGACAAGAAGGACGGCAAAGCACGTCATTCACATCTCTCACGAGAGGAATGGTGTGTGTGTTTTGCACATCGAATCGTTGTGGTGTGGATCTGCTGGTTGGTTTGATCTGCATTGAGCCCATGTCAAACTCTAGAAAGCTGGATGGGTGGAGAGAATGTACCTTTAGGAAGTCTTGGGGCATCTCCAAATATTACGCTCCTATCTAGCAACAGAATGCATAACCAGGAATTGCCCTGGGCAAAGGCAGGCACTTTTTTTGCAGGTGACATTCCTGCACCTATTGTTCAAAACTTGGTCTATGATCTGCATGGTTTGCCCTGGGCCCCAAGGCTCAGCAGCATCAGACTTCTACTACAGGGTGAAGCATACTACAGGTCTAGACTAGATTCTCTACATATAGCTAATCTTAGGCTTCACAATCACCAAAGGGGTGATTGATTCTTTTGCTACAGCATGAAGGTGGAAGTAGATAACAGAGAAATGCTTTAAACCCAAATAGATGCATAAACAAAAGTTAGAGGCAAAGATCAAGAATTCTGTCCTTTTCTTTGAATGGGTTGTGCAATAAACTCAAATAATTGCAAGAGTCATGTGGTAGCTTCTCCTTATCTGTTTTAGGTGATTGTACAACTCATATAGATCATTCTTTGGCAATTGAAACCACATTCCATATGTGAGGCATCTTTAGGGTGTTTTTTTCTGAATAGAGAAAAGGACTTGAGTTCTCCACGAAAAGGAAAAACTGTCTACCACTGATGAAGTGGATAGTTAGCATGTGGATGTCCTGAGTGGCAAAAAAAGCAGAGGAAGAGAGACGGAGGAGGGGGAAATTAATCTCAGAATTATACAGGAAAATCTTGGGGTTTTTTAATGGACTGATCACATTTACCCCAAAACTAGCATGCGCTGGAGAGTTCACGTTTAACTAAGGCTGCACCAATGCTCACTTTCTTGGGAGTTCCATGGAATTCAGTGGGACTTAATTCCAAGTAAATACGTAAAGAATTGGGATGAATAGTATAGTAAGAAGAAAAAAAACCCTACAGTAGGAGTGGGCTGGCTGGTCGCTGGCATCTTTCACGTAATCAGTAGCATCCAAGACAAACGCTCTATTCATCCAATGCCTGTTCTGGCTCCGAGCTATTTTTAAAGACTTTCGCCTTTTCAAATGTTGCCATTTTACAATCTTGTCTGCATAAATGTCAACAACGATCCCAAATCAGTATATGGACAATCTGCCACCCCTATCATCTCCAGTTCCCATAGATTAAAGATCTGAAACCATCACAGTGACACATTTTCATTTGTTTACGTCTCTTTCCATTTCAGTATAACAGGGAGATCCTATTAGCAGCAGAAGGTAAGGCACATTCAGTTCACTGGCCTTTTCTGTGTGTCTGGCCATAGCAGAAAGTGGCTTAGGTCAGCAGCCTTATCAGTAGCAGATCCCTAATTACAGTACTGAAGTATAATACTCCAGTCTTGGGTGGTACCTTTGGGGAATTATTCTACAGCTCTTCAACAGAGCCTGTTATTGTCCAGATCAGAAGAGTCAAAATCTTACAAACACATTTCTCTCTCTCAAAGGGACTGTCTTTTTCTGAAGATTTCTTAGACGCCATAACTATTTTGTGTTTGTGTCCAGGGATGATGAAGGCAGCATAGGAAAGAAAACTACTTTCAGCTGTTTCTCAATACCAAATGAGATGGAATGGGGTACTATAAATAAATATGATCCTATCTGTGTGGGAATTGAGAAGATAACAGTTGTACATGTTTCTTCTTCTGCATTAACTTCCCTTTGGGCTTCCGATATACTGGAAATGCTTCATAAAGTATTCTGACTATTGGTAGTTTTATAGTATAGATTTTGTGTGTATTTTGTTTTTGTATTTCACACACACAAATGTCTGTTTCTGTTTTCCATACTGGAGGAAAGATGGGGTATAACTAATAAATAAAGTATTGAGAACAAATTATCATTTATTAATTACACTTAATGGTTGTTGTTGTAGTAGTAGAAATAACAGTAATAGTAGCAGCAGCATTTAACATAAGCAACAAACAAGTCCATTGTTAATTTGAGCTGAAACAGAAGATACCTCAATTCACGCGCCCCACTAAACTGAATCGGATAAATGAATAACAATTCTAGTCTGTGCTGCTATGCTTTTTCCTTGAACCTCTGTCTGCTGCTGGCTTCCTTTAATTGATGTTTTCGGGCTAGAGATAGATTTGCCAGCTATTTCATGCTATGTGCTGTACAGTATAGTATCTAATTAGTACAGTTTAGTTATTTACCCATGCTTTTCCACCAACAACAGAGCGCAAAGCAGCTATCCATGGTTTGTTTTTTAAAGTAAGATACCAATAAAGACCATTAAATGATTCAGTAAAACATATATCCAAATAAGGCAGTTTAGTTATTTACCAATGCTTGATTTTTTTATTTTTCTCCAACAACAGAGCCCAAAGCTGTCATCCAAGCAGTCAAGTACCAACGAAGACGATTAAACGATACAGTAAAACAGAGTATCAGTCCATGTGCGTGTAACATTTTGCCTTGTAGGCTGGAACCTATAAATTAACAACAGAACCAGCGGTAAATCTAGTCACAGAACTCACGTTCAGGTTGTGAATGATTCCCTAATGAGGAGCAGGGACAGGGTAGCATAGAAATGCTAACCTTAGCCCAGAATCCATGCCTGTTCCAATGCCGTTGTTCAAACACCTGGCAACATAGCCAAGAAAAGCAAATGAAAGGAAAGCGTAATGCTTCTTGGCTTGGGTTGTAGTCCTTGTTCATCATATCATCTGTTTTTAAAGGGAGTGCGGACCTCATTGAAGCAAACAGGAAAGCTTCCATTCACTGGTGTGACAGCCAGTTCAGGCCCTAACATCTTACCTTGAGCCGTTATTTCAGTAAGTAATCTGATCATATGTAGCTGGTTATTATAATGGAATCAGTGACTTTAACAAGCTCCTGCAAATACTGGATTACTGTGCTCACTCAACCATAGTTCATTAGGGCTTTAGAAGTGGGATCCAGGAGAGGCCATGAAATATGATCCCCTAATCTCTCCTAAGTAGGGAAAGACTGGTTATAAGGCAAGTGCCTTTTTAAAATACCTGTGAAGTGAATAAATCTTGGTCATGCTAAAAAGTAATGAAAAGTCACCTGTTAAGGACATAACTTTGCCAAATCGATACAGAGAGTGTGTGTGTGTGCACGTGTCTGTACCTCTCACAGTGTAACAAGATTCTTGAATGAGCAGAGTTAAAGCAACCCAGATGACTTACTTTTTAAGCATGCCATTAACTGAGAATAGGCTTCTCGGTTTGGAATAGGTGTTTTGTTTTTTCCTCCAGATTTTAGGGAGCAAAGCAACTAAGGAGCAATTCTAGATCAGATCAGACTTGATCAGATCCACTTTTACGGGACTGGCAGATAACGCTCAAAGCAGGGAGTTGTGTACGGGGAAAACAGCTGCAGGTATTTATAAAGTTCTGGGTCAAGAAAACCCAAATTTATTGCAAACTGGCAAACCCTACAACAGCAAAACTGAATTTTGCAAGTGTGGTTATAAGAAGCAAATGGGTGTGCTTGCTTTACTAATCATAATCCTTGTCTTTCTACATTTATTTCTTTAAAATATTTATGAGACTCCTTTGAGTTTCAAAACTCTCAGGTTGGCTTCATAAACATAAAAACAATGGTGACAAGGGAGAGGGCCTTTTTAGTTGTGGCTCCCTGTCTTTGGCCAGATTTTAAAAAATTCTCTAGATTTTTGATAGACAAAAATGATGTTGTCTTGTTGCTAGTGTTCTGCCATAGCTTCCCATGGCTGTTATGGGTGTGTATGGATGTTTTCTTCTGTTTCTGCGGAATAATGTATTTATATTTATGTTCTAAATGTGTTTTAAGTTAACTGGAGACCTTGAAGTAACCAGCAACTAAAAAGCCTAGATAACAACAACAACAACCACAGCAGCAGCAGCAGCAAAAATAAAACCATTTTATACAATAAAAAACAGCCACAGCCATAAAACTTGTCTATTATGCTAAAACTAGTTAGAATATATTCTAACTAGGCCCTCAAAGACCCTCAAGGCCTGGCCAAATTTCCCCCCGGGTGTGTGCTGCTATTAAAGGTCAAGGTAAAGGGACCCCTAACCATTAGGTCCAGTCATGGCCGACTCTGGGGTTGCGTACTTATCTTGCTTTATTGGCTGAGGGAGCCGGCGTACAGCTTCTGGGTCATGTGGCCAGCATGCCTAAGCCGCTTCTGGCGATCCAGAGCAGTGCACGGAAACGCCATTTACCTTCCCACTGGAGCAGTACCTATTTATCTACTTGCACTTTGACGTGCTTTGGAACTGCTAGGTTGACAGGAGCAGGGACCGAGCAACGGGAGCTCACCCCGTCGCGGGGATTCGAACTGCTGACCTTCTGATCGGCAAGTCCTAGGCTCTGTTGTTTAACGCACAGCGCCACCCGTGTCCCTGTGCTGCTATTAGATTAACCCATTTATTATTTATGATGAGCTCAGTATTTTATCTAAGCATTTACCTGTTGGTTTGTTTCTGATTTGTTTTATATGAGTGGAGCATTTCACTTATTCTATTTTCTCCTTCACTGATGCACCCCAACAGCTAAACTCTGGTTTACATTCCAGTGCTTTACAGAAAGAACTGCAGCTCAGGGGTACAGCATATGCAGGAAGTCCAAGGCAACATTTCTGGCACCTCCCTTTAAAAACATCAAGTTAATAGACAATGTGAAATGTCCTTGCTTGAGACAGTGAAGAGCTGCTTTCCTCCAGAGTAGACATTATTGGATTAGATTAAGGGTGAGGAACCTTTATTCAGCCTGAGGGCCACATTCTCTCCTGAGCAACCTTCCAAGGGCCACCTGCCAGGGAAGGGGTGGGTCCACAGGCACAAGTGTGCAGCGCAATGAATGTGACAGGTTATGTTTATATGGTAGGCTAATGTCTACACATTGACACACCTCTTTCTGTCCTTCTTCCAGACAAGGAAGAAGCATTATCAGAGTTCAAGGGCAAAGTCCAGCCAGGCAAAAAGACTTGGAGTGAAAAGCAGGACCAGTTCGCATGTGGCCTGGGGAAAGGATGACATGTGGCAGTGGAAGAGTGCCAAGGGCCAGATGAAGATGCCTGGAAAGCCATATTTGGTCCAGGGGCCTGAAGTTCCCACCCCTGGGTTAGACGAATAAATAGACTGAGTTATTATAAGGCAGCTTGCTCTGTCACATTGATTTAAGACTGCAGCCTTGCACGGAATCAGCTCCTTTCCCTCCCTCACTGCATATAAAGATACAAAGACAGGCCCTCAAGCTATTGCCCTTAATTCCGCTGCAACTCCTTATCTCAAAATCTGTTGTATGTGCACTGCCACACCCAATGTATTTTTATAAGGATGTCCTTCATAATGTAAATAGTTATCCCATATTTCCCCTTTCTTTTCAACAGGAAGTCAAATCATAGATAAGGAAAGAATACTTAAAACTGAACGGCAGTGGTGATGACTGGTCATAGCAACAGCAGCAGGAAACATTCATACAATGTTCAGCTCAACATACGTACATTATATCAGCCTTGGCCACTCCCAAAATGTGGCCCCTGAGACATATCTCCTGGAGGAATGCAGTCCTTGGCTGAATACATAACGTACATTTAAAGCTAAAGCACATGACTCTCACCAAAGAATCCTGGGAGCCGTAGTTTGTTAATGGTGCTGGGGATTATAGCTCTGTGAGGGGTAAACGGTAAGGATTTGGGGGGGCAAACCATGTGCTTTAAATGTATGGTGTGTACACTTGACATACAAACAAGTTTTCCATGCCTGTCTTACAATGACTGTGTAAAGCAGGCTGTTATTGTTACCATGATCCCCATAATGCAAATTTGGGGGTAGAGGCTCAAAGATGTTCATGACCGATGTGACATTTGAACCAGGAACGTCTGAGTCAGCTCACACTTTACAATTCTACTCTTCTACAGTTTGCAACACTAATTTACATTACCATCTAATAACTATCATGGCTGAGCCGGTATCTGGACCTGGTTCTTCTTATCCAGATTTTCTTTTTATGTTGTTGTTTAGTCGTTTAGTCGTGTCCGACTCTTCGTGACCCCATGGACCAGAGCACGCCAGGCACTCCTGTCTTCCACTGCCTGCCGCAGTTTGGTCAAACTCATGCTGGTAGCTTCGAGAACACTGTCCAGCCATCTCGTCCTCTGTTGTCCCCCTCTCCTTGTGCCCTCCATCTTTCCCAACATCAGGGTCTTTTCCAGGGAGTCTTCTCTTCTCATGAGGTGGCCAAAGCATTGGAGCCTCAGCTTCAGGATCTGTCCTTCCAGTGAGCACTCAGGGCTGATTTCCTTCAGAATTGAGAGGTTTGATCTTCTTGCAGTCCATGGGACTCTCAAGAGTCTCCTCCAGCACCATAATTCAAAAGCATCAATTCTTTGGCGATCAGCCTTCTTTATGGTCCAGCTCTCACTTCCATACATCACTACTGGGAAAACCCAGTAGTTCTTTTTATAGTCCTTGCTTTATAAATCAATTAACTATAGAACCTTTTCCATTCCATGTAGCTTACCACCCAATCCAATGCACAGTTGCTTGGGAGGAAAGCCTCACTGGATTAAACAGGGTTTACTCCCAAGTATACATAGGGTCACTGTATTAGAAAGTAGTGTTAAAAATGAACAACTCTTTTGCTGAAGTCACATAGAGTATTACTATTGATCCCAAACTTTTTAAATATGATGCAACATCTTGGAGCGATGTATCATCTTTGTATACACCGGGGTCTAAGGAAGTAACTGTCTTGCAAATCCTGTACATATATATACACATTTACACAGTGCACACCAGCTCATCTTTCCCTGTAGATAGTCATATAGGACAGATGATCGTCCAATAGAAGAATCGCTTTTGATCCAGACTCCGCTGCAGCATGCAGGCCTTCATACCTCTGGAGAAGCAGGCTAGCGGCCGACTCCAGACTAAGAGAAATGTTTGACAGAGAAGCATACGTATTCCAAACATTGTTTGATTCATGTTTTAAAGTCTCACTTGCAAACATACTTCCGCAGCTCCAACATCAATCACCGGAAATATGTTCTTATAAACAAAGTAATACATGCTGTCTCTTCCAATGATACCATGCACAGGTCACCGGGTAGCACCCCCAGAAAAGGAACTTTCTGGAATTATATATGAATGAAGCCCTAAAAGAAACAAAGAAATACTGCTGAACAAAAAAGGTGCAGGGTCTGAAAACAGCCGCTCCGTAGCCTTTCATTCTGAAACTTTATTTTTTGCAGAGAAGCATTTGCTGCACACGTTTGAGAAGTTACCTAAATCCCACCACAAGTATAGTTCTCATGCATGGCTTCATTCAACATGTTGATGAGAATTGTTGCTGTTGGCCTCCATCTGTCTCGAGTGACAATGGAGTGCGCCTCTGGGGTGAAGTCAAGCACCGAAGCTACCTCCCTGAGGTGCAAGCCTGGACAGTGTGCATGGAGGTCCTGGGCTGCCCAGGCAACAAGCCCCACCTCTCAGCCTCACTGATGTAGTCCAAAGGGAAGCAGAGCAATATGTTTGGCACCAGCCTTGCTTCAGGAGTTCCCAGAATGAGGCGTACAAGGCACCCTTAGGGACATCTTAGGGATTCCACTATTCTGATGAGAATACTACATCAAAAACCCTTCATGCCCCATTTGTGAGCTTCCACAAGCCATTGGCTGTCCACTGCTGGAGACAGGAAGCTGGTGTAGATGGGCCTTGGGTCTGATACATCCGGCCTCTTTAAATGCTTCCAAAGTTGTAGCACAGGAGAAAACACAAAGGATTTTTCTATATGTTCATTGTATGCTTTTCCTCACAGGCCAAAGAGCGGTAGGTGGAACAGTTTAAATCAGCAACATGTGACATGGTGGGAGAGTTAAACTCCCCTTCCCCCAACATTGTGGGTCTGATCCAAATCAAGCCACCCACAGCTGCTTCAAACTTTGAAAATGTGTGTGTTCTTCTCATGGATCTCCCCCATCACATCAAATTTGGCTCTTAGGTCCTGGTAATCTTTGCAGCTGAATGTGTGAGCTGATTCTATTGAACAGCGTCACATAGCAAGAAGCAACCTGCAAGTTTTGTTAGTTGTGTTTGATTTGCAGAAGGGACCCTACCATTAGGCATGCTGAGGTGACCTGGCAGACTTGAAGGTACCACCAAAAGGTAGCAAAGTCTTGATTTTTAAAAATGGCTATATTTTTTAGTAAGTGAATGGGGCCAAATTAGGTATTTCCCATAGGTAACCAGAGGATTTGAGCCATCATAACCTGGTAACTAGGGACGCGGGTGGCGCTGTGGGTTAAACCACAGAGCCTAGGCGGTTCGAATCCCCGCGACGAGGTGAGCTCCCGTTCAGTCCCTGCTCCTGCCAACCTAGCAGTTCGAAAGCATGTCAAAGTGCAAGTAGATAAATAGGTACCACTCTGGCAGAAAGGTAAACAGTGTTTCCGTGCGCTGCTCTGGTTTGCCAGAAGCGGCTTAGTCATGCTGGCCACATGACCTGGAAGCGGTATGCCGGCTCCTTCGGCCAAGAAAGCGAGATGAGCGCAGCAACCCCAGAGTGGGTCACGACTGGACCTAATGGTCAGGGGTCCCTTTACCTTTACCTAACCTGGTAATGTCCTCTCAGAGCAGGCCCACACACAAGGCAAGGTGAGACGACCACCTAGGGTGGCAGGATCCACAGGGGCAGCAGATCTGTCCTTCAAACAATGCATCACCCACTGGTGTTGCAGCCGCAGTAGCAGCTACGACTGCAGTGCACTCCTTGAAAGCAGGATCTGTCATCCCCTTGGCAGCCCCCCAATGCTGCTTCTATGGCAGCCTCTCAGCAAATAGGAGACAATCGTCCCATCCTTAGGGAAGAAATGGCCAGGGCTACTCTCTGGGGTCTCCAGGGCTCTGCTCTTGCCTAGCATGGCTCAGAGCAGGCTTCTTTTAACCCCCCCGCCGCCATGGCCTTTGAGTCCCACTTCAAACATCAGGTAAGGTTGATTTGATTCCTCCACCTTGTTCCCAATGTAAATCTTCACTCACCCCTTTTTCCCTGGCCAGGGGTGGGGGCACCATTTTGTGGTTTACCTCATGTGCCCAAATGTCTTGAAGCAGCCCTGACTCCTTTAGCCTACAAACAGTTAGTAACAACATTTCCCAAGTTTAGAACAGATGAAGCTAAAAGAAGGCAAAATGTCTTGGCAAGGCTGAGTCTTTGTTTTCATTGAAATGTTATTTGATGACTCACCAGGGCAGGGGCATCCTGTAAGTCAGCATTCTTCATTCTGGTGGACTCTCCTTCCTTGGAGGTTTTTAAGCAGAGGTTGGATGGCCATCTGCCATGCACGATCTACTGTAGTTGAGAGTCCTGCATTGAAGGGGGGTTGGACTAGATGACCCTTGGGGTCCCTTCCAACTCTACAATTCTATGATTCTATGCTGTGAATCTTTCTTTGTCCCAAACACCAGAGCCTCAGGAACAAAAAGTGTAGGTACAGCCTATGGCTGGATTCAGGACTTCCAACTATGTTCAAACTAATTTACAAGACTGCCATGTGTATGTCTGGCTGGAATAAAAATATTTTCCAGCCCGGCTTTCCAGAACTGAGGTTTGTGTCTTAGAATTACAAACTTAGAAAGGTGCTGTTTGTTTGTTTTGCATTTGGTACGCTTGGAAATATTGTTTTCTTGGAAATATTCTTTCAGCAAAACAAAAAGGAAAGTTGCTTCACAGACTGAGGTGCACCATGTATTGAAAGGTGGGACGCCTATACAGAGGTACCTCAGGTTAAGTACTTAATTCGTTCCGGAGGTCCGTTCTTAACCTGAAACTGTTCTTGACCTGAAGCACCACTTTAGCTAATGGGGCCTCCTGCTGCCGCCGCACCGCTGGAGCACGATTTCTGTTCTCATCCTGAAGCAAAGTTCTTAACCTGAGGTAATATTTCTGGGTTAGCGGAGTCTGTAACCTGAAGCGTATGTAACCTGAAGTGTATGTAACCTGAGGTACCACTGTAGTGCATTAAATAGGAAATGATGGGGTTGCTTTGCACTCAGGCCCAGTTCTTATGTACATATGCTGGGAACTAGGGCTAGCCTTCAGGGGTACTTGCACCTGGCACCATGCAAATGAAGTGTTTTGCTAGCTTGAACAAAACTGCATGCAATTTGCCTGCAATCCATTTCCAGGGGAAGGATCACAAAGATTGGATGAATGGTGCCTGCAGTGAAATTTGATGTCCCAGGTGACAACAGAACGCTTGCACATTTCATTACATTTGGATGAAAAACACCTATGTTACAGGCAACAGAAGACTGGCTAGGTCTCCCATTTAAAACAATAAGAACCATACAATCCTCTAAAATGGGTACCCTTTGTCCAATCTCTCTAAACATTGGCAGGTCAGATGTCTTGGAGTGAGACAGTAGAACACCTGTGAATGTCATGCCATCTGGTTGGGGAAAGATGCAAGGAGCAACTTTTGAAATCAACTAAAATACGTTAATTAATGAAAAACGCAAATGAAAAATGAAATCAGTTAAGACTAATGGGAAACAAAACAAATAAAACTTTTTAAATGGAAATGAATAGGGAAATGAAATGCTGCCCCCGCCCCATGCACAAGATTGCACCTGACATCATTCACATGTCCCACCAGTGAGTGTAACTTGCTGTATGGTGATACAAGATGGGGCCTTCTCTATATTGGTTCACTGACTGTGAAACTTCATTCCTTGAAGACATATTTGGCCCCAACACTCAGCTTCCATGCCTAGTTAAGTCATATCTATTCACCCAGGCCTCAGGCGGAAACTGATTACTTTCTTCAAGATGTACTGATGAACAGTTCTGTTATGATGAACAGTTGGACCTTGTAAAAACCATGTCTTAATATATGTTTATGCTATGTTTTGTGATACATAACGTTCTGATGGGATTCTGTTTTGCTTATTTACTGCTTCATAAACGGCTCTGGGATCTATTTTGATGAAGTCAAAGGAACGAATGGATGTGCTGCTGAGGTCTGGCCTCCAACTCTTACCCCACAAAGGACATAACCACAAGTCTGAATGTCTGAACTAGGTCTCAGACAGACTTTTGGTTCCATAAAGATACACTGGGGGATGTCAGGAAACATCTGATCTCTCCCCCGACAACAGCCCACACCACCCTGGAGAGTTCCACCTCACACTTTGAGAACACTTGCTTTAAGACTTTGGATAAATAAAACAAAATTCGACATGTTCCCCCTCTCCTTGGGAAAAGCTAAATGGAAGGAATTCCATTCGGGAAGGATATCCCTTGCTGCTATAGATGGATCAGCTTTCAAGACTATAGAAAAATTGTTTGATGTGATTGAACCCAGGAGGTTGTCCTGAAACGCTCTGACTCATATAAGTAAATAACTCCTTTCAAGCGCTGTGACACTCTCCAGCCCTGGATTCATGACACTGGCCAACATAATCACACATTAAGTTTTAATGGGGACGTGGCACTGACTAGGGCTGAGTGCAGGATTTTTTTATATTCATATTTGAATTTCATTATGGAGGATTGAGACTCTGCCAGTTTGGCAGGAAGAGAAAACAGCTTCTTTGAAAACTTCAGGTAAGCTCATTACCTTTTTTAACAAGTCACGGCTCCAGCCACAAAGTCCCTAAAATGAAGCACAACTACTGAATCAGTGCCATGCATATGACATGGCATCAAATCCGAGGCCGGCTCTATCCTTAGGCAGAGTGAGGCAGCTGCCTTAGGCAAGTGATTTTTAGTGTCCTGAAAAAGCAGCAAATAGCTAGTTAACTAATTTTTATTGTATTTTTACTCCTAAGGAGAAGCACTTGTGAGATTTTCTGTCTCAGGTGCCAGAATAACTTAGACAGCCTTGGGTACTGTGCCCTTTGACCTGGGATGGGATGGGGTGCCTGAGGCAGTCAAATGTCTTGGACCAGACCTGCCAACTCTGGTGGTGTATCTCACTGCAGCTGTAACAGACAACAATACATGCAACATCTTCTGGACTGTACCTTTTCCCTGAGGTGTTATTTTTCTATGTGCAGGGTCTCTTTCTGGGTACAGAAGCATTTAAACTTAAACCTGCAATCTACCATGGCACAACACAGGAAAAATGTTGCCACAAATCTGCAGCATGTCTAAATTGGCACTAGGTGCTGGATGTTGTTTGGTCAATAGGAACACAGCTGCAATCCTGCATATAGTTATGCTGCTTAAATCCTCTTCAAGTCAGTGGGATGCAGGCAGCCTAACTGCATGCTGGATTGCAGCAATACGAACATATGTGAAGCTCACCCTGAGAAAGAGCTTTGCACTCCTTTGACGACCTCTCCAGGGACAATTTGGCTCAGCTCTGATAAGAATAATAATAGACTACCTGGTTGCCTCAATTACGCCTTAAGGTATTTGCCTTTGTTTTGGTAACCAGAAAGGCATCTTACAACTGTGGACTATAATAAACTGTATGTACTAACACAATCCATTACATTTGTGCCTAGAGGAGACAAGGTGCTCAGCTCAGACTCTGTGCTTCGGGGAACCTAACATAACTTACCAGTGGGTGACATTATGTAAATTGTTCCTTGCTCCTGAGTATAGGAAAATGCCACTTGTGAATAAGGGCTGCGTACACAACTGTACCTTTAAAGCACATTCTTTCCCCCCCCCCCAAGAATTCTGGGCACTGTAGTTTGCGAAAGGTTGATGGGAATTGTAACTCTGCAAGGGGTAAACTACAGAGCCCAGAATTCTTTGAGGAAAATAATATGAAGAACCCTGCTGGATCAGGCCAAAGACTCATCTAGTCCAGCATCCTGTTCTCGTAGGGGCCAACCAGATGCCTGTGGGAAGCCCACGAGCTGAACCTGAGTGCAGCTACATTCTCTCCATTTGTGAATCCCAGCGACTGAGGCCCAGTGTACCTGAAAGAGCATCTCCACCCCCATCGTTCAGCCCGGACACTGTGGTCCAGCTCTGAGGGCCTTCTGGCGGTTCCCTCACTGCGAGATGTGAGGTTATAGGGAACCAGGCAGAGGGCCTTCTCGGTAGTGGCACCCGCTCTGTGGAACGCTCTCCCATCAGTTGTCAAGGAAATAAACAACTACCTGACTTTTAGAAGACATCTGAAGGCAGTCCTGTTTAGGGAAGTTTTTAATGTTTGATGTTTCATCGTGTTTTTAATATTCTATTGGGAGCCGCCCAGAGTTAAATAATAATAATAATAATAATAATAATAATAATAATAATAATAATAATAATAATAATTATGCTGCCTCTACAGAGTGGAGCGTGCTTTGAACATGCTCTAAAGTTATAGTGCCTATGCACTATAAGAGATGTCTCCATCACAAGACGGGAGTGCAGTTCTGCTGCCTTCTGGAGTTCTTTCGGGAGGCACAATGTCTTACGGAACCTTGTCCACACACATTGGACTGGTTTTGCCTTCATGACCCATTCAGTTTTTTGCCTTTCTGAGGAGCAGCATAAAGGGGGAAATGGTACACATCGATAACTGAGAACAAATGTGGTGTAGTAATTAAAGTGTTCCACTAGGACCAGGGAGACCCAAGTTATCAAATCTCACTCGGCCATTAAGCTCCTTGGGTGCCCTTGGGCCAGTCGCTGTCTCTTGCCCTAATCTACAACACAGAGTTAGAAAGATAAGGTTTGGGGGTGGGCGGGAAGAACTATGTGTGCCACTCTGAGCTCCTTGGAGAACAGGCAGGATAAAAATGTAATAATTGAGGTCTTTTGCTCCATGGTATGACAAGCTTGCTTTGGAGTCGTGCTGAACGTGCAGCCAGAAGCCTGTGTCTATTGTTGGTGAAAGGCTGTAGTTTTTAAGAGGGTTGAAGGTGCTTGTGGTGCATAAACTCAAGTCGCTTCTGGTAAGCAGGTTTCTTCTTCAAGTTTTTGACTTGAAGTGAAGCACCTCTCAAATTCCCTTGAACACTTGTCTGTTTTCAGATGTTATTCATTGGTGATTTGCTTAGATCAGTAACCATCAAGTTCTATGCAGTGTTTTGAACAGTGTCTTCTTCTCATGGTAATGATACTGTATACTGGGGGGGGGGGGAGCATGAGCTGGAACAACAAGAATAGCTTGAGCTCAGTTTAAGCTAAAAGCCACAGTAAGTTTGCCTTTCACCTAAGTCTCCAAACTGAGTATCTAGATAGAGTTGTGGAATGTATTTATTCCATCTCTCCTACATCTCTCCCTCTTTCTCTCTCCATTCTTTCTTATCACTACTCCGTTCTTATGCAAAAAAACAAAACAAAACCCCAAGCCCTTAGTAGCCATTTCTGAATCATTCTAAAATGGGAAACCTTTGGACTGCTTTCATTCCATTAACTAGCTGGAGGGCAGGAAGACCATGCCTAGACAGGAGACAGATCCTATCTGCTTGCAGATACCACTGAAATCTGGAATGCCTGTTAATGGGAAACAACATGTGTGGGGCAAATCCATGAAGACTCCAAACAACTTTGTGATGACCCTGATGCTCAAGTCTTGAAGGACACAGCAAAGACACAGGGGGGAAATGGAAAAGTAAAGGCCATATGTTTGTTTTGAAGTGTTTTATGTAGTGGCCTCAGGAAGAAGCCACAAAATGGTGGAACTATGGCCATGAAAGTAAGTTTGACCCTTGCAGCCAGCTAACTTTGCCTCTTCTTTCTTTCCCTTGCCCCTGCTTCCTCCCTCTCCAGTCTCTTGGGACCATCACTTCTTTCTGCTGCAAGGTCCCTCCTTCCCATCTTTTGGTCCGAAGCATCTTTTCCCGCCACTGGAAGTATCCACTCTTCAGAGAAAGTGCTTCCCCTAAACCACTTGCTTATCTTCCCAGCTGACACACATATACCCACCCTCATTCTTAACCCTTAGTTTCTAGGGCTATGAGTACAGCAGTCTTTGCCCCCTCTCCTTAGAATGAGGTGTGCTGGTTATTGCTGTTGTTTAGTCGTTTAGTCGTGTCCAACTCTACGTGACCCCATGGACCAGAGCATGCCAGGCACTCCTGTCTTCCACTCTGCCTCCCGCAGTTTGGTCAAACTCATGCTGGTAGCTTCGAGAACACTATCCAACCATCTCGTCCTCTGTCGTCCCCTTCTCCTTGTGCCCTCCATCTTTCCCAACATCAGGGTCTTTTCCAGGGAGTCTTCTCTTCTCATGAGGAGGCCAATGTATTGGAGCCTCAGCTTCACGATCTGTCCTTCCAGTGAGCACTCAGGGCTGATTTCCTTAAGAATGGATAGGTTTGATCTTCTTGCAGTCCATGGGACTCTCAAGAGTCTCCTCCAGCACTAGGGCTATGAGTACAGCAGTATTTGCCCCCTCTCCTTAGAATGAGGTGTGCTGGTTATTAGACATGCAAATATGAAAGTGGAAAGTGGAGGAACAGCTGCTGATGTCACAAGGTAGTGTGTTCTTGCGGGGAAGGATCATTTGGGGCTCTCTTCCAGGTGGAGGTTTGCAGGCTCCCACAAAGTTTCTTACTACCTACTCTTCCTCAAGTTTCAGACTTTACCTCCCCACGACCCCATCGAAATAGTTCAAGAGGACAACGTGCACAAGCTGGCCATGAAGATCTAGGGACTCCAGTGGGCAGGGGGAAGCGGGGCTGGCATGGCAATGTCATAGATTAGTCTCATGTTAATTGTTCGTACAACAGAAAATTGGGAAAGGGATCAAGAGTTGCGGCTTCACTAGAAAGTATGTGCCCCCTATTGATAAGGAAGTCATTTCATCTTCTTGTGCCTGTTTTATGTGTGTCCCATTTAGATTTGTAAATACTACCACCATATAGACAATGATAGCAGAGTGTCTTTTCCTCCTGCTTCTTATTGTTCATGCTTTTATTAAGTGTTTAAGATGCAAATTGCAATAAGCCACGAATCCAAACCAAGTGCTGGTGTATTCACACATTTGCCCTGTCAGCTGATGTTCAAATGAAGAATTCCTGAAGGTAAAGAAAGATGGGAGATTACAACATATTTAACACTTCAAAGTAAGAGTATCTTTCCAAAATAAGGAATGTGAGGGGGGAGCCCAAGGGTGCCTTTGTTTACATTGGAGAGAAACAGAAACCGTGCCTCTATGACAAAATCCTTCTTTGTGACACAGCTAACCAGTTTGCTATGGTGAGTTAGTTTATTAGCCAAAGCAATTTGCCAGATTCTCCCAAACTATCCTTGGCTAGAATTTGAAGTGAGCAACAAACATCAGTTTTAAAGGATAATAAAATCCAGCATATGTAAAAACTGGCTGAACACTCAAGTCCAACAACAACAGAACAGCTAATATGAATTTCATACTGTAGAACAGTGCATTTTTATTATACAAAAGGACAGGCCTAATAACTTTCATCAGGAAGCAGTAAAAAAATCAGACTCACCAAGATGGTTCCTCTTGCAGGAAGTATTGCTTGGTTACAAAAAAGCGAGGTTATTTTTGATTGCCCTAGATGAAGAGAGATTCCCAGACTGTGCTGATGCATTAAACAGGACAAAAAATATTCCATTTGCACCAGTGCCTCTTGCTAGTTTTCCTTTACATGGATCCCAGTTACTCACAATACTTATTGCTGTAAATAATGTTAGGTGATTTGCTAGTGTATATATGTACCAGTTGTGATGTCTCACCAAAAGTCATGGATTATTGCAGGAAGCTGAAATCTATAAAAGATTTAGCAATAGTTTCTGCAGGCTACAGATGACAACCTTTCAGCACATGACTCGACTACCACAGGTATGGTGCTATTGTCCAGTGTGAAATTCAGGCTGATGCACTGTTTTTGTCTGATTTCAGTTTTCAGCCTAACTAGCAAATGGTTTTAGGACATGATCTCTTCTTCCTGCAAAGCATACTCTTCCTCCTTGTTAGACGTGTGTGTGTGTGTGTGTGTGTGTGTGTGTGTGTGTGTGAGAGAGAGAGAGAGAGAGAGAGAGAGAGAGAGAGAGAGAGGTGGGGATTCAATGGGTGGAGGCTGCCAGGGCTGGGTGGAGGGACATCTCTGCCTAATCCATTCCCCCTCTCCCTACCCAGTACAAATGGGGTTTGGTCTGCAGCCCCCCTTTTGTATAAACATGCTTAGGATATTGCCAATGGAGACAGACATTGTAGGATTTTCAAAGGGGTTGAAGTATCCTGTGGAATCACTGTTTTAGTTCCATTTCTGACTTCATATAGAAGAGCAATAAAACCTGGGCTGTACTAAAGTGGATTGTCCTAGAGAAGGGTTTTTTTGGTACTTTTTAAGGGGTTCTGGTACTTTTTTATTTTAAAAAACCCCCCGACTTCATTAAATCATACACACATCTATACATAACATAGCAAAATAGAGGCATGCAATAAATGCATTATAATTATAATTAACATATTACTACATAGAAAAACTATCATATTCATCCATATTTATGTTATATTTGTTCTTCATAAATTTAGAAAACAGTTTCCATTTATTTTTACATTTTTCTCTCTCTTGTCTGCTTTCTCTCACTGTAATCAGTTGAGTAAGCTTATGCACCATTGCTGCCATGCAAATTTTATTTTAACCATTCCTTTAATTTTGGTAGTGACCTGTTTTCCCTTTTTGGTGCAACAAGCATGCAAGCAACTACTATTATATTCCATATTAACCCCAGTGGCAAAGTGAAAGTTGTAGTTAATGTTATTACGTATATTTACTATCCTCCCCCAAAAGTTTTAAATTATTGGACAAGTCCACCAAATATGTTCCATATCTGCCCTCAGATGTCCACATCTCCAACACTTTCCATCACAGATAGTATAAATTTTGCTAATTCTGTCTGGGGTCATATACCACTGAAATAGCAATTTGTAATGATTTTCTCTCATGTTAGCAGAAAGAGATTGTGCTGTTTCCTGAGTAAAAACAAAACAAAATCCAATTCTTGTTCAAAAATTGGTCAACCCACATTTCCCCCTAAGATTTCTACCCAAATGTGCTTTCAAAGTATTCAGAAAAAAACATATATTTTAGAAATAACCCCCTTCAGATTTTCCTACTTATAAATTATTTTCTCAAAACTTGACAGTATTCTCACCATATTATTTTTGGTTATATTTCTTCTTATTGTTATCCCAACCATTGTTCTGCAATGACCATTATTTACAATTTCTTTATATGTAATTGCATCATTGATCCAGTTAGATAAATTAGGGTTTTTGGTACTTTTTTAAAATGTTGCAAAGCTTGACCAGTCAAGAAAAATCAATTTCTTAAAACAGGATGGGGGGGTGGGATTCTAAATGTGACTCTAAAAAACAAAACAAAACCTTGACATTTATTTTACTGTAATGTAGAAATCTCTCACATGTTCGCAGTTTGGGCAGATTATTAACTCCCATTTTATCTAGAGATTGGGGAACATGTAAGGCAATAATTGTACTATCCACATGAAGAAAATGAAGGCCTAGTGATATAGAAACAGATCCACAGTGGCCTTTATCTGCCATAATCAGAGAAACGTCAGCTGGAAAGCGTGAGGGGAATGCGGTTTACACAGGAGACGCCGCCTGTGTAGGGTTTCAGTTCTGGTTAATGACACTGTAAATCAAGCCTGTCATCTTTTCAAATGATTTTTCTTTCAGCGTAGGCTTAAGAAAACAACCACCATCACCTTCCCAACATGAGATTCCACAGGAACCAAACTTCTTCCCCACCTCTGAGCTCTTTTCAATATAAGGAGAGAGACATTGTGACTGGGCTCGAACCATTAGGAACAGGCCAGGTTTTACCATTTTCATTACATGATTTTAACAGCTGGAAATAATAATAATAATAATAATAATAATAATTATAATTATAATTATAATTATAATAATAATAATAGAACTGCAGTACAAATACCATTCCTCAACTGTGCATGAAGTCAGTGGAAGACAAGATGGGCTTCTGCCAATGACTTCTCTTCAGAATTGTTCTAAGGGCAACAGATCCATCCTGAATTGAGAGAAGCAATCCCTAGCAATTTATATTTCAGCCAGGATTTTCCATGCAGGATTAATGGGTAGTTCCACATGGCAGTTTACTGTGAACTATGCTGATCATTTGTATAGTATCCATATAATGTCATGTTCATCCAAACGCCATCCCATGTTATTTTCCTATTTAATCCATATTTACTGTTTCTACAGAAAATCCAACATAAACTATACATTCAGATTAAATGGTGGTGGTCGGGATATGGGATGGCATTTTGATTAAAACACGTGGATGCTGCAAAAAAAACTTACACGCCCAGGGTCACATGCACAGAGTCTGCAAAGATTGCCACATGGAAGCACACAGTGAGTCAGTGTGCACATTCTAAGCAATCCTTATTTCACAGGAATGTACTTTTTTCCAGACCAAATGCTTATTTCCAAGCACAGCTGGTAGAGCATGAGACAGTTGTGCATTTGAGCCCCAAGTTGGGTAAAAGATTCCTTCATTATAGAGGGACTACATTACTCTCATGGCCCCTTCCAACTCTACAATTCTATGCTTCTATGGTTTAGGTAGTTCCATTAAAGACCACTACCCATCCTTTCATAGCATGTTATTTTAAAATGTTGATCTGTCACCCTAAATTATTATACTTTCTCCACTTCCTCGGGAAATCATTTCCTGGCTGGCTGTTCCTCTCCACTTGCAACAACTGGATTGAATCTTGCATTTGATGAAGAGCTCATAGGAATCAGTGGTCATTAAACTTTCTGGATCTGGGATCCACCTTTAACTCCAGTCTTAACAATGGACCCACTTTTATTTTAATTTTAAAAAAACAATTCTGTTTCTTGCCTCACAACAGTCAGGGTTTCATGAGCAAACAACTAGTGGTACCAATTTTAGATTTTCATCTTTCCACGTCCTCAAACTTACTATGCATAGATTTCTTTTCTTTTCTTATTTCCACATTTATTTTTTTCTTGCAATCAGTAGCAAAGTGCAAAAAAAAAGGGGAGAGGTTTGTGATGAATGATTCAGATGATATACAGTGGTACCTTGGTTTGCATACGTCTTGGTTTGCATACATTTTGGATTACAAACACGTCAAACCCGGAAGTGCGTGTCCCTTTTTTCTTTATTACAACCAATTTTTTGGGATTACGAACAATTTTTTTTTGGAGGCCCCATTGGCGAAAGCGCGCCTTGGGTTACAACCTGTTTTGGTTTACAAACAGGCCTCAGGAATGGATTATGGTTGTAAACCAAGGTACCACTGTACTTGATATGTGCTACTGCTCAGTGTAATCCAGGCAGTTAAATGCAAACATCTAACAACAGACAGTACAAAATAGTTATATGTTAATTGGCTTTAAGTACTAAAACCCATACATACATAGCCTTCTCAGTGGTGGTGTCTCGGAAATGCTCTCCTTAAAGATGCTCACTTGATGCCCATGATAGGAGTGGGTTATTTTTTTATGCCTCATGAAGACCTTTATCACCTCTTATGCTTTTAAAAGTCCATGGATGCTAGTCAATTAAGTTTTACTCAGAGCAGACCTAGTAAATTAATGCACCGAACATAAGCTGCAATCTTAACCAGGTCTACTCAGAAGCACTGCACTCTTCAGCACTGGCTGGGTGGGTAGGAACACTTCTGTTCAGGCAAGCCTATTCAGACATATAGACACCACTATGTGTTTTAATCTTTTAAAAAGCTTTTTATATATTCTTATACAGTACATTCTTTGTATCTTTAAAAAAAATGTTTTAAACTCTGTCTTAAAGTTCATTTTATTTTTTTGTAAACTGCTTAAGAGATTCTATTTATCCCACATGGGAAATAGGGAAAAGATTTGCCTCCCTCCCTTCAGTTGTGTGAAGTCCTCCTGCCCCAGCCAGAGGTCAGCAGGGCTAAGCTATGGTCAGGACCCTGAACTGTGAAGGGACCTTGCCACCAAGAGTCAATAGCATGAAAGTAGCCCCTCCTCATGGCATCCAGCCAAACTGGAGTCCACTCACATTATCTCTGACCTGGCCAGTGCCAAACTAGACCTGGTGTTAAGTGCATTAAAACAATTTACATACATGTATACATATATATGTATGTAAAATTGCATCTGGACATCCCTAATCAGTGGAATTCAATTCTTTCTCCCCCAGGCACAATCCAGACATCCCCACCCCAGGGGAAAAAACCTCTCTGGAGCTGTTACGTATGTCTCAAGGGAAACTCCCAGTGGTGAGAACAGGGTCCAGAAGTCTCTTGTAAAAGTGAAGGGGTCTCTGAGCTGTGATCTTTGTTCTAGCCATGGAGAGGTGATGTTTTGTCCCCAACCATGCTAAGCTTTGTGTGAAATATGAGAGTGCCTGTGGTGGTGCTTGGTGCTCTGGTGCATTTGGTTAGTTTGCACACCTCTCATCAACCAAATCTTGGTCCTCCATCTCATGACTGCTACGGAGCCCTACTAGATCAAAACTCCTGAAGGCCCTCAGCAGTGGAGCGGAGTCTGCCTTCTCCGTTTAAAACTGTGAGCTGTCCACCCACTAACATATATTCCATTTTCTTTTCAGATATCTGGGGGCAGGGGGAAGGAACACCCTGGCTTTTGCTATTTAATCAAGATGACCTTATTGGCTTTTCTTTTACCAAAGCAACTAGGTTTGGGACACTTGTGCTGCTAGAGTTTGACAGACAAAAAGAAACAGGGGAGAGTGACAGATAACAGTGTCGTGTTAACTGCCTTATTGTGATGTCTATTTGTACTGTACTGTCATGACTGTAATGTGTTTCAGATCATGTTTTTCAGAGACACATTCCAGACTAACGTCCAAGATGCTGGATTTGTAGTGGTAACTGGCAAAGGCAAACTTTATTTCTGAGTGACTGGATGAACTCCTTCAGACCACCAGCCATTCTCGAAGCATATCTTTTTAATTTCACTTTAAAACAAATGGGGGGGGCAGAGGTAGTGTTACAGAAGACTCTTCAAGCTAGGAACTTATCAGGCTTTTAAGAAACCACACAGGTACACCTACTATTATGCCACTATTGAAATATGACTGTCCACTCTGATTCAGATCTGTGTGTATTTGTGTGTACATACACAAGTGTATTCTACACAAACACACACATGGTCCTGAACTAACATACACACCAGGGTTCTTCAGCTGGAATGGCTTTTGAACAGAAACTTTTTATGCCAATCCAAGATCCAGACAGATCCAGCAGCAGAAGAGCCAACTCTGGATCTTCCCACTTGATCATCCTGTAACAAAATCCACACATCCTCAGCCCCACTTTGTCTCTTTCAAAGCCGTCAAAACAGAACAGGATGCGGTTTATTCACCTACCTCTAAGTTAACCAAAGTTGCTCTTATTTTCTTGCACAAATACCAGTTTGGCATTCAAGCAGTGAGGCCATCTAGAGGGGTGGGGAGCAGACACTCTCCATAGCCCATTTTAGGCCACAAATTACAGTACTAAAAGCCACCTATACCAGTTCTAGAGTCTAGCACCTGAGTGACTGTTATAAAAGCATTTCATCGGGATTGCAGGTTTGAGCTCCATAAGTAACTTCAGAAGCTGAAACTTCCAAGAGCCTTGGCATCCTACCAACCATGCCTGAAACCCTATAGGTTGAGGGTGCCCATGGCTAGCATTGTACTCAGAGGGTAGAGCATGAGACGCTTAACCACGTGGTCGAGGTTTCGAATCCCACACTGGACAAAAAGATCCTTGCATTGCAAGGGTTGGACTGGATGCCCTTCATGGTCCCCCATCCTACTCTACAGTTCTATGACCATGTGTCTTTTCATGCGAAGTGCTAGGTGCAATCTTCCCGTAAGTCAGGGCCTCCTCCTCCCCGAGCTCGCAGCATAATGGAAACCAATTTGACATTATTTATGCCTCCAAAAATATGTAAGACCTTTAAGCCATTCCTCACGCTGAAGGCCCGTGATTTACGGGATGTTGCAGTGAGACGCTAATACAAAAGACAGGGGGAATAGTTTACGGGGCTGCAATGTAAACATCGCCGCCGCAGAGCCCGCTTTTTTTTTACGGAGCCCCTGCAATGGCGCGCGATCAGACAAGTGCCTGATTTACGGCCCTATTTAGATAACGGTGTCCGGAGAAGGGATTGGCGGTGGCGTCAAGGTCGCAGGGCGTGCCAGGGCGGACGTTCCGCCGGACAGCAGCAGCAGCTACGGAGGCGCCGTAAACGCCGCCCAAGAATGCCGCCTCCGGCGCAAAAGCACCAATCAGCCCTTCCTTCGGGACACTCCGCTTACGGCTCTCTGCAAGAGGCAGTCAACGGTGTCCCGCCGCTACCGGCCACGAGAGGCGCTGCTGAGAAGGAAAAGGAGAAGGCGAAGAAGGGAGGGGAAAGCCCCGTCTCGGCGCTAGAGCCGGCGATTGGTCAAGGCAGGAATGGAGTTTCTCCCCCAAGGCCAATCAAAAGCGACCTCGACAAGGTGCGAGGATTGTCTATGGGCTCCTGCGCTTTTTCCTCGCTTTGGGCGGTCGATTGCGCAATCTGCCCAGGGGCTCTTCGAGTTTTCCTGTTGGGCGTGAGATTTAGGTCTGGGTCTTGCTTCACCCAGAACCAAACTCTCTAGCCGCTTAAGGGTCACCCCTGGCTCTGCATTCCTTTGTGTGGCTCTCTTTTGAATATGAATGGGAAATGAAGAGGCAAAAACGGGATATGGGTCGGGGTGTTGGAGCAAAAAAATATTTATTGTTTTTAGTGTCTGCGCCTGAGGGTCTTGAGCAAAAGTGAAGGCTTCTATTAGGTGTACGACCGTGCAACTTAATCAGCGATAAAACCCCCACTTCACTTCTGGGAGCAATCTTTACCATATCCATCAAGGGTGCCAACTTGAATAAAATATGGGGGCGAGGCTTACCTCCCCCCCACATAAGCGATCACATGACACAGTGCACGCACACCATTCCAATGGCAATGTCCATTAACTTTGGGAGGGCCTTGACCCCTAAAATATTTTACTTGTGGGGCCAAAGTTCCCACTGCCCCTAGGAGTTGACTGCTATGCCTGGTAATGGCATGGGCACATTGGTTCCTTGCTTTAAGCCTCCTACAGCTCTCCAGATTGTATTCAGTGTTGTGGTTTTCCTAGGAATCAGGTAGGCTAAAGTATGAAACTGTCATCTGCAGGTGAACTCCATACATGGGAATATAATTACTGTACAAAAGCAGACTCTGTGTAAATTAATGCTGCTGGTATATTCCACAAGGATCAAGCGGTAATGTGCAAGTACAAATGAGCCAGCGCAATCCTGTGTCACAGAAAGAATTTGGATATTTGCTGCATAACACTGAAATGCCATGTTTACAGTGGAGGCAGTGCACAAAGTCAGCTCCCAGTCACCATGTGTACAGTCCTCAAGTGCAAAGAAATCAAATGATGTCTATGCATGATTGACCCAGGCCAATGCTGTACTGAGAAGACACATGAAACTCTCCTTAGAAGGATTTGGACAGAAAGCAGGTGTCTGAAGAGAGAGCCCTCCTAAGAGTTCTCTACCCCATAAATTTGCAAGGATAGACTTTTCCAAAAGAGCTTGAAAGGTGCTAAGAAAAGCAAGCCTGCTGGCTGAATTTAGAAGGTGTTGAACCAAAAAAAAGAAGTCTGTCTTTGTTGCTAAGTGAAAGTTGGGAAACATGGCTTTCCCTCTGTATTTATTCAGGTGATAGCCTCCAAGGTCACCGAATGGGGCCATGGTTAAGTCATAACAGCTTGGAATTCTCTTGCTGGCTGAGACCATAAGATATAAAGATATATGCAATTTTATAAATTAGTAAAATGAATGAGGACTTTTATTAGTAGCAATGGCAATTTAAGAATGTGGGTATCCCCACCTATTGCCGGTGTGTTCAACTAAAGAATGGAAGAAAAGCCTTTGATGAATCAGACCAAAAGCCTAACTAATCTAGCCTCCTGTGGGCAACCACATGCCTTTGGGAAGCCGACGAGAAGGACATCAGCACAATGGCCTTCCTCTGCTGTTGCTTCCCAGCAATTAGTCTTCAGTGACATGTTGCCTCTGATTCTAGGAAGCAGCATAGAGCCTTGTCTCTGGTAGCCAACATGGCTCTGCTGTGGTAGGAGCAGGAGAATTCACTCCTCTGATCAGTGGACGCTGATCCATTAGTATGAATGGGGCACAGCCTCCTCTTGGCCGGCCCCCTACTTGTCTCCTACTTATAACCAGTCTAGAGGGTAGCACTACTTGTCATCCTCCTCCTCCTCCTCCTCCTCCTCCTCAGCCCGTGCTGTGATGGGGACCAAACCAGAATTAGTTGCCTCTGCCTGTCATTGCCTGTGGCTCCACCAGCCACTGACTCTGACTCTACCTCCTATTGGTCTCCCTACCTTCCACCCCACCAATCCCCATAGGGACCAGTCCCAACTGCCTCTGAGTGCTCACAATACCAGATGTCACAGAATCAAGTCCTTCCAACACCTCTCACCTTTCTAAAGAGGCAGGTTTTCATGTCTCCTTTCTTCCTTACCCAATGAGCATGTTATACAGTGGTACCTCGGGTTACATATGCTTCAGGTTACATATGCTTCAGGTTACAGACTCCGCTAACCCAGAAATATTACCTCGGGTTAAGAACTTTGCTTCAGGATGAGAACAGAAATCGTGCTCCAGTGGCACAGCAGCAGCAGGAGGCCCCATTAGCTAAAGCGGTGCTTCAGGTTAAGAACAGTTTCAGGTTAAGAACGGACCTCCAGAACGAATTAAGTATTTAACCCGAGGTACCACTGTAATTGCTGGGAACTGTACAGTGTCACCTCTGTCCGCATGCTTCTGAACACTCTCAAAGAAGTCTGAAAGACTGTTGAGGCAGGACTTACCTTTGGAGAAGCCATGCTGATTCCTCTTTAGCAAGACTTGCTTTTCTCTGATATACCATCAATATTAATATAGATTATTTGAATATAGAATATATGTTAATTTTATCTTTAATAATGCTTTCCATCAGTAGTCTCAGAACAGATGTGAAACCAAACTAACCTAAGAATGAATCTCCTACGACTGATTCATGCACAAAACAACACTTTGACAAAATGTTTGCAGTGGTGATGCTTGGGCTGATGATGTTCCTTCTGTGATATAGAAAAAGTAAATAAAACATATACAGATTAACATTTCCAGATATGTGCATTTGTATATAATATATTTTGAATAGGAGTGTGCAGTTTGTGCAGATGATCCCAGTGTTAGCATTTATCTGTTGCAGGCATGTGGATAATTGCACTTCCTCCTACGTGCTAAGTTTGGAAATAGACTCCAGAGAACTCCAGGGCATCAAATTTCTGCACACGTACAAAGTAGTAAGCAACAATGAATTCCGTGAGACTCATTCCAAGTACAGAAGGTTATGCAGCACTCTTCAGAAGTCTCTTCTCAGCTTGTATTCAGTGTAGGGCTCACTGCTGCCTGGAACATGGCAAGTAATACAAAGAAGGTGTTTCTGACCATGTGCAGAGCAGCTTTCCCGCACCACCAAGCAGAGGCATACCTAGGGATTGGTGAAACTGGCCCACGCCAAGGGTAAAAGCCCAGGGAGAAGGTGCAAAAGTCACATATCAAACCGAGGAGTGTGTGACACATTTGTGTGTGGCAATGCGATGTCACCAGCACAGCAAGATTGAATGCAGGAGAAGCTTGTCGTCTTTCTCGCACCACATTTTTTTTTGTCCTTACTCCTTGACTCGTCCTCACTCTGGACAGCACTTTGAGTACTTGGGTCCCTAGTTATTTCTAATGTGGCTATGTGGTAAAGTGATTTTGGGGAGGGGGCTCCTTGCCAAAGGCACAAGGGATCCTAGGTATGCCTCCGTCACCAAGTAAACATAGTCAGCACCTTTGTATGTGGGATTAAGCTTTCACATTAGACATTGTGACTGACAGAAAGGTTTGATGCTGAGCTTATTTAGAAAATAAGTACCAGATTTGCACTGTGAGCCCCTAAATCTCCACCCAGTGACAGACATCTACATAAGATCCCAGGTTCTAGCCATGGCCTCTGCAGGGAAGACTTCTGTCTGAAATTCACTGCCAGCCTGTGTAGACAATACTGAGCTTGATGGAACAAAGGTCTGGCTCAACATAAGACAGTTTCCTGTCTTGCTGCAGCCCTTTCCACCTCTCCTTTATTATTGTATTTTTAATCCTGTTGTAACTTTATTACTTTGTTTAATCAATTTATGTACTTTATATCTCACTTATATTTGATGGCTTTATGTCTTCTTTTGTACATAAATCATCATCATACTATTTTTTATTGTAAGGCACCCAGAAAACTTTAGGTGAGGGGAGTAACATATAAATGTTGTTAAATAAACAAATGAATGCTGCTGTTCAATAAAAAAGCTGCTTCATTGGAGGGAACAAGGGCTGGGCATCCATTGGTCAGGGATGCTGTAGCTGCATCCTGCATTGAGCACAGTATATAAATGCATACATGTATGCAACCACTGCTGCAAGAACACTAATAGCTAAAGGTTGGAAGGGAGAGAATATACCAATGAAAATGGAATGGCAGGCGAAATTATTGGATTATGTAGAACTGGCAAAAATGACAGGGAGAATTAGGAATCAATCGGATCAGAGGTTCAACAGAGGATGGGATAAATACAGATTATATTTAAAAGAACGTTGTAATCATATGAAATCTTTGGCATGCTTTGAATGACTCCTGCAAAGTATATATAAATTATAGATATTTCGGATAAACTTAAGTTAGATAATAAATAATATGCAGTTGATAAAGAAAACTTGGGGAGATTGGAAGTCATAATAGGTGGAAGGAATTTCTTATGTATAGAAATGCTTTCTTTTATGTATGTTATCTGTTTTGTTATACTGTTGACTGGTGATATTAAAATCAATTAAAAAATTAATTTTTTTTAAAGCATGGTATAATTGACCTCTAAGGTGCCTTCCAAATCTATGAGAAATATATTTAGGACGATCAGAACATTTAAAAAAACAAAAACAAGAATACTGTACAACATCAGTAAAGCAGGACTGGAATGCAGCAGGAAAAGTTAACAGCAATCATCCTCTTCAGTTAAACGGTAAGAGTAACTGTTTTGAAAGGGGGGGGGATATGAACCACCTGGAAAGAAATGTGGGACACCCCAGACCCTTTGAAGAGTATCTTCTTTCTGACTCAAGAGCTGCGGTGGCTCAGTTTGGAGATTAAAGCGATGACGTATTATATAACCTTCCCCCAGCTCAAAAAATGCCCCCCCTCATCGGGCCTCCCCCTTCCCGGCAACACGCTGTGGTTTCCTTATCAATGAGATTCCTTAGGCACAGACTCACTGCAGCTTTCTTGGTCTGGGGCCAACGATTACGATTAGATAACTGGACCTGATTCGTTCCCTCCAGAGCCAGCGGCTGACCATTTGGGGAGAAACAAACGGAGCGATGCGGGGAACTCCCGGTCGGTTTGCAGGGGGTGGCACCAGGAGGGTGGCATCGCGGTGGGAGACTAGCCCCCAAAAGGGAGAGGGAGGGAGAAAGGGGCCTTTCGTACACATGGATCCGAAAGCACACCTCTACAGTGCAATACTAGACGCGGCTCCTCGAAAGTAACCCTACTGAGTTCGTAGGGACAGGAAAAGCGACTACAGGGGTAGGGGTGGGGTGCTGCAGCCTAACTGGAAGTCAGAAATCCCAGAGATTTCAAATCCCAGAGATTTTTCTTCCGTGTTTTAAGAGGGAATGCCTGCTAGGGAATGAAATCCGGATGCAGCGGCAAGGCGAAGCGCGTTGACTCGGAAGGAAGACCCGGGGACATCTGCGGAACTTGCTTCCGAGTAAACACTGTGAGCCACGGCAGGCAACTTTTTTCGTAGGATCGGCATCCTTTCCCGTGGGGGGCGGGGGCGATCAGTAGCTCACTCCTGTATCCAAGCTGAAATCTTGGAGACAGTGTAGACCATCCCGAGCTATGGTCTGGTGACTCTTCCTAAAGCCACTTCCTGTGTTCCTAAACTGAATACATTGAGAAATAATAATAATAACCATAGAATCGTAGAGCTGGAAGGGAACCCGAGGGTCATCTAGTCCAACCTCCTGCAATGCAGAACTCTCAGCTAAAGCATCCATGACAGGTGGCCATCCAACCTCTGCTTAAGAACCTCTGGGTGCAGAGATCGCGCGCGTGTGTGACCCGTGTTAACTGGCGCTCTGCAAACGCTCGATTTCGCTCCTTTCTCCGTGAATGGAAAAGGCGGTGCGGGGGGAGGGGGGGACCAGCTGCCTTTCCTCCCTACCTGACTGCCAGATGAGGAAGGAGCCCGCTTGGTGGCAGCGCGCACTGCAGAGCTTTGCCCGGGTGCTCGGCCTCTTCCCTAAGCATTATTTGATGGAAGTCCTCATCCTCGTCTCGCGGAGGGGAGCAGCAGCCTGGCGAGGAGGAGGGAGAGCCCAGATCGCCAGACGTGGGTCTCTCTCGCTCCCCTGGGAAACTCTAATGAGAAACGTGCCTCCCCCTTGGAAAAGGAAAAGCCTCCTTCGGATGGCGGCAGGTTAACCGTGACAATCCTTAAATGCAGACCTTAATAAAGAGCATATGCCACCCTGACTAGGAAAACTTTTGGAGGACCTCTCGACATATCCAAAGCGGCGGGGCGGCGCCCAACGTCGAGAGCAGGCTAGAAATTTATCTCTCCGGTCCGCCCCGTCGGATCGATGCCCGGCGCGTCCTGGAGACCCATCAGATATTAATAATCACGCAGGACGATCATGACGCCAGGATCCAGTCAAAGGGAAGCGCGTTCACGTCCCGCTGGTTTCGGTGAGAAGAGTTAAGCCTTGGGTTCCCTTTCACCAGATGAAATCAATGGGGCTTAAAAGTGACCGGATGATAACAGCAAATTTATTTATATTATTTAATGCAGAAGAAAGCGGAATATTCACCCTTCCTCGGTTTAATTCCTCCCCCCCTCCCCAGTTACCAAATGGAAATGGGCAAGTAATGAATAACAAATGTTTCCACCTCGTTGGTTTAAGGGGGTCGTAATGGGGTGCGGTGGGGTGGGGAGGGTTTAGCACGGCGAGAGAACAAAGGCAAAGGGAGTGCGCTAGAGGGGCGGGGAGGAAAGTCCTATAATACAAACCTGATTCTTGCGCCTCTTTTCTTTAGTCAAAGGCTAGGCAGCAGAGAGAGAGAGAGAGCGAGAGAGATGGCAAGCCGTAGCGTCGCACGCTGTTCTTTCCGCAGCTTAATGGCCTTTGCGACAGGGAAAATCCGATTGTTCCCGATCAGCTGTAGACGGAGGTTTAGAGCCGAGTCTTAGTGGCTTTTAAACGCCTTTGGTAACAAATAAGGAGGCAGCTCTCCCGACCTCTAAGTGGCTACCGAATCCGCTGGAGACTTCTGGCGGAGCTGTGATTGAAATAAGTCACATAAAATTTGTCATCTCCAAAATGTAAATGGACATTAATGGACTGTTAGGTTGGATGATTAATATAAGGCGCCTGAGAAACAACCTTGAAACATTTCCACCCTAAACGGCAAGATTAAGCCTTTGAAAACGATTTAATCGTTAACATACCTCGCTGCTCCAGCGACTTAATAAGGGCGGGGTGGGTGCGTGTTGCAGGCAACCTCGCGGGGTCCCCCCTCCCCTTTGGGGGCTATTTCTGATTCAAAAGTTGAAAAGAAAGAAAGAAACTAAAAGCACTTTCAAAAAACCAGTGTGCAACACTTTGGAGAGAGAACCGCACTTTTTGGCACGGGTCGCGTTGGTTCTGCAACGCCCACACCCTTTAGCAACCAGCACAACTCTTCTTGCCAGAAATGTAGACACGACACCCGCAGCCATTGTCTCCTGGGTGCACAATTGTCTGTCCTCCGCAATGAGTGGCGCTTCGGCCCTTTTCGGTATAAAGGTCTCTTCAGAAATGGGACAGCTGGCATGTAATTCTACATAATAAAAACAGTCGTGAATGTTCATAAGAGCAATATATTTAATAAATGAAAGTACATTTTAAAATTGACATATTAAAAATAAACCTATCTGTCTCTCCTTATACTCTCTCAATCTCTTTCTCTCTCACACACAGAGTTCTGGAAATAGATTATTCTAAAACGCCGTTTTTCCTCCGCATTCTTTGAGATTCTGATTCGTTTTAATACGAGTTTGTTTTTTAAATCCCAGCAGCCATAGGGCGGACATGCACACTAGAGCGGTATGCAATGTTTACCCGTCATAAAAAACATATACAAAACAATGCAATTTATATTGTTTTCCAGTACACCGTCCATTATTTGCAAAGTTATTTTTTAATGCAAACGCTTAGGAGGAGCTAGTACCCCAGTCCTGGACATGGCAACCTGGAAGTAAGTCCCATTGCTCGGAATAGGATTTACAACCAGGCAAATTAGCCACAGTAGGCAGCTAATGCAGTGGTACAAACTACAAACGATACCGGCCAAGTTCAACCCAAGTAAGGGCTATGCACACGTCTAATTACTAAACATATACAAAGCTACATAGATACACGGAAGCAGATTCCATTCATTTTACTGACATTTATTTCAACGTAACGTATTTAGGTTGCTTTTATCAGCACGCTTAACGTGGAAATAAATTCAGCTGTGTGTCGGTGAGGTCTGTATTTCGAATCCGAATGCTGCGATTCTATCATTTCGATTTATCTGGGCTGTGGATCGGGCTGATCGAGTTAGACATGCCTAATTTTTAAAGACACAAAAGTAGGCGGTCAGTCTGCTCGTTTATTCGATATTACATGAAGGAAACAAATGACGGGCAATCTGCGCCTAGAGCAAACATAATTGCTATAAAATTAAACGGCACTCAACGCAGGCTCCTTTGCCTCCTGCAAATTCCACAGGAGTTTGGGGAACCAAAGAGATCCTGGCAGGAAACGAGGAATTTATTCAATATCTCTTTGCAATTCCTGCGAACCAGAATTCCCTTCTGGATACTAAACGGGAATGCCTTGCCGGTCTAAGGGAGATCTCTGTAGTCCCGGAGCGCTTCGCCGCATCTATTCCAGAAATGTCATGTATAAAGCAATCAGGTGCATTATTTTTATCATCGCCGTCGTCATTATTTTACTCAGAAGCAAGTCCCGCTGTGCTCAGTGAGGTTTACTCCCGGGTAAGCGTCCTCCAGATCGCAGCCTTCGCTTGCTACCCAATTCTTCTAACGCGCCGCGTAAATTTTTGCAGAAGTCACTCTGAAGGACTGGCTGAGACCATTCGGTCTCCGTCCTCCGAAGCTCCTCGGGACAGCCGGAGAGATTGAAACCACCGGCAGATTTCAGTGCGGACGGTAGGAGGAAGGCAACCTTGCAAGGCGAGAATTCCGATCCGGATCCCATCTAAGCGGTCGTGGCCACCAAGTAGGCGCGGAAACTCCTGGATGGAGAGGCGACGGTACTGTGCTTTTTGCGAGGTGGGAGGTAAACAGGAACACTTATTCTTTGGGTTATATATTATAATAATGCACGAGGAATGCCCGCAGTTGAAAAGTGTTTGAGAGTCCGGCTACCCCGCCCCTGGTGGCTATTATTCTAGTGGGACTAACTTCCCACCAGTCCCTAACTGTACAGGTCAATCCGACGCGCGCTCAAGAGTTAAGTTCCGCTGTGTTCAATGGAACTTACTTGGGCGCAGAGGAGTGTAACCTTAGAGCAAGACAACTTGCCAACTTCACCTGGTTCTGGATCCAGAGATTCGTTTCTGAGCCGCCTTAGAGGAAGGTCCCAGATAGTTCATCATTCAATGGAGCCATCCCGTCATGAAAGTGAATGTGCTGGCCACGATGGCGAGATAGTCACTCCATTCTCGAAAGCAGAACAATGCCAGTCGCTCACGGACACGCGTGGGGAGAGGGTCGTTGCCACAGTGCTCGAGGCCTCCCAGAGCTATCTGTTTGGCCAAAGCCAGAACGGGATCAGAGGCTTAGATAGGTCTTTTGGTCTGACCCATCCCTGTAGCGCTTTTCTTAGTTTCTTACGCACGTAATAATAGCAACTTGTGTCTTAATTCAGGTGAAACTGGCGAGGAAAACGACAGGTGCAGTGTGTCTTTCTACATTTTAAAAAATGCTGTGTTTCTACGTTCAAAGCCTGTTCATTTTTCAGCTGAAATGGGTCAGTAAAGAATGAACCCTATCATGCTGAAGTTGAACGCGTTTAAATCTCACTAATTTAAGTGGGAGAGATGAAACCCAAATCTTTTTTTTACTGAAATCAGTCTCCTTAACTTTGGTTGGATACCGTTTAGATACATAAACACTTCCAGCAAGTCCATCCTAAATACGTCTCGTCGCGGGAGACAGATCCCGTTCAATTGTACATTTGAAATCGGAAATGCATTAATGGGTAATTTAACCATACCGGTTAAATAAATATGCTGGGATACTATTATACTGGGGAAGGGTGTTTGTCATAGACCTACGCCCGCCACACCTAAAGTCCCCTCTTTGTGGGCAAACATGGTCACGCTGCAATCCTGAACTAATCAAAGAGCAGCGCGATCCTAAGAGCATTGACTTTGCTGTAGATTCTAGGGGGTACCATAGGACTCAACTTCCAAGTAGCTAAGGCATTGGACGGCAGCCTACTTTGTCTAGACGCTTTCCCAAAAGATCAAGATGATCTACAAGTCATTGTATGAAGGACCACCCATTTTGAAATTAGTCCAAGATTTTTATTAGGATGTAGATCCCAGCGAAGGCGCTTCAGGATCGAGGTGTCCAGCTGCGTTCTGGAGCAGGCCCGTAACTGGGAGGAAATGAACTCCGTTCAGTTTACAGGGCACACTTCCGAGTAAACATCATTAACATTGGGGATGTCACAATGTTTAAATGTTGGTGTTATTAACGCTTGAAGGCTTGTTCTAAGCCAGACACAGCGCTTGGTTTCGCAGAACCGGTAAGAGCGACAATACTTTGCATTTTACTTGGGGACGCAAAGTGCTCAAAGCGCTTCTTATTCACTGTCCGGATTGTCTTTAAAAGCCATGCCGTCAGGAAGATCAGAAGCCTGGTGTGATCAGGCTATGACACCTGGCTCATAGCTCAGTGTGTCTAAACACTTGCAGCGGATCCTAGGCGTGTCTACTCCAAAGTAACCCCCCGACCCCCAATTAAATAGGACTTATTTCCCAAATCAATGTGCGCAGGGCTACAGCCTTTCTGATGGAAACTGATATAACCACGGCTGGGTGCGCTGATACGGGAGATCTTCTGCTCCAGGATGGGTCTTCTATTTCCAGCTACCCAGCGGCTGTATTAATTAATTTTAGATTCAGGGCTAAAGAGAGCGGGTCCCTCTTTAAATCACAATGTGCGCCTATTACTTTGCTTGCTTCTCGTGGTCTTGTGGGAGGGGGCTTTTCAGAGAGGAAATGTTTTTACCGTCATCCTTACTGCAAAGGCCATAAACCAGCCGTGCTGCTGTCTCCTGCTCATTCAGCTAAACTGGGCCAGGGCATTTGCGCCCAAGTTCTGCTCTTGTGGCACCACTTCCGTGCGTACACTTCCACTGACTTCTGTGGGAATCTGCAGCACCCAGAGCTGTTTCAGCGCCTCGCCATCTTAGTGGGAAGCGACCTAGAGGTGGAGGTGAGGCCCCTCTCACTGGGGGCTCCTTCTCAACCCTAGCGACCCTTTCAGCCACCAGTCCCTGGGCTACGCGTGGCTTTCCCTGACGGACCTTGGTCCCAGTCTCTCGCAGCTCCTTTCTCTTTAGCTGCAGGTCCTCCAAATCCCCTCTCCGTCCAGTAGCAAATGCTGCTGCTTTTGTACTGTACTTTCTGGCTCAACTGATAGAGGGGCTGGAGGGACTCAAGGCAGTTCTTTAGCCTCGACCGGGCTTCAGGGCTTTCGTGTAGAAAAGAGCTGGCGAAGCCCATTGCGCTCTGAAAGTGTGGAGGGAATGGCGGCTTCTAGAGAGAGCTCCTGAAATACTGGACCGTCTTCATGGGGAAAACCTTCCATCTCAAATATGCTCCGATCCGGACCATCTGAGGACCATTGGCTGGCTTCTCAGCATACTGCCCATGTTCAAAGGCACTCTTACCTTTCCTCGTCATCACACCAAACGAAGTTGCAAACAGGTTCTGAGGCTGGATCCCGTGTGTGTGGTGAAGAATATTTTATTCTTCATTGCCGTTCATGTTGCTATCATCCAACTTGTGAAATTCACTATTCACTGCCGCAAGATGTGCTAAGGACATAAAAAGAGTCCTTCCCACCAGATGCCTCTGGGAAGACTAGGAACAGGAGATGAGCACCCCCAGCACACTCCCTCTTGGGATGCCCGGCAGCTGGTATTCAGAGGCCTCCTTCCTTTAATACTGGAGGTAGTAGAGCCAACAGCACTAAAAGCCATTGGGCATGGCCATTGGTTTAGGATGCAATCCTATGCACACTTAATGAGAGGTAGGTTTAATTAAACTCAATGGGGCTTGCCTAGACAGACACAGGACTGCAGTTAAAAGGTAAAGGTAAAGGGACCCCTGACCATTAGGTCCAGTCGTGACCGGCTCTGGGGTTGCAGCGCTCATCTCGCTTTATTGGCCGAGGGAGCCGGCGTACAGCTTCCGGGTCATGTGGCCAGCATGACCAAGCTACTTCTGGCGAACCAGAGCAGCACACGGAAATGCCGTTTACCTTCCCGCCGGAGCGGTACCTATTTATCTACTTGCACTTTGACGTGCTTTCGAACTGCTAGGTTGGCAGGAGCAGGGACCGAGCAACGGGAGCTCACCCCGTCGCGGGGATTCGAACTGCCGACCTTCTGATCGGCAAGTCCTAGGCTCTGTGGTTTAACCCACAGCGCCACCTAGGACTGCAGTTAGATGATTTTAAAAGAGGGACTATAGGTTAGGCCTATCAAGGATTATTTGGCACAAGAAGAGTGTGCTTTGACTCATTCCAGATGCTGTATTGGGCCACAGGGGAGGACTGTGGGCTTCACAGAGGCATGTGTCTGGCTAAAAGGGACCAGGCTGATAGGGAACAAGGAGGGTTCACCCATATAAACCAGCACATACACTTCTTATTGGATCTCCCCTGTCGCCACCCGCACCCCCAAATTCCAGCAGAAGGTGCCCAGAATCTCTTGAGGGTGGGAGAGGGAGGGTGGATCTGTGTCATCACAGATGTGGTCACCTCAGGAGCCACATGGCCCATTGTGCTGCCCACTCCTCACCATGCCCACTCCCTCCTTTGGCCACGCTGACTGGTGCTGAGGAGAGTTGGACTCCAACAACATTGAGAGGGCCAACAACATCAACGTCTCACATCAAATATAACTGATCGGTAGAAAGGAGTTTAGGATCTGAAAATAGAGATGATGGATGTGCTTTTGTAACTCAAGAAAAACTTTAATTAAAACAAAAAACATTGAGTGGGCCACAGTTTAGCCATCCTTGGATCACACAACGGATGGTGGTTGAGTGATGGACCATATTGTATAGAAGCAGGTTATATGTGGAAAATCCTATGCTTCTGGAGACAAGTGAGAGGATAAGGCTTTCAAGCTACTTTTGTGAGCCTCAGCCAGCACTGCCAGTCGCTGTGTCCAACAACACTCCTGGCCTAGAACTGTCTGACTGACCCCTGTTGGAGACAGAATGACCTGTTCCGGTCCCTAAAGGCAATTCCTCAGTTCTTCAGTGTCTTCGTCATCTAGAAACAATGGATTTAATGGGAAGTCACGGCAGCAACAACCTCCCAGACACCTTACTGTGATATTATTAAAAAGGCTTCTCATCATATTACCTCAGAAGGCAAAGTTCAGAAGGTTCCTCTGAAGAGCCTTGAGTGCTGAACCAGACAAAGACCCCCAGTTTCTTTGGTATTCCCTTTTTAAAAACACGGGAGACAAGGGGAAGAAATAAAACAGCACGTGCAAAAGTTTTCGGTCTCCGTGGTTGAACTGATAAGGTCCCATTTTGTGGTTTCCTCCAGTCATCCCTGTGACTTCATTCTCTCGAATATGGAGAGAAAAGAATTAAAAACGCAGAGAAGGGGCACACCCTCCCATACGCACGGAATTTAGCTTACACACAAGAGAATTTCAGACAAGTTATCCATTTATTTCTTCCGCTCCAGACTGCTCAGAATGAAAATAAAATAAAAACGAAGGGAAGCGCCCTGACCCCCCCAGGCCCGCTCCTCACAGCTGCCCCGCCCGCAAACCTAAAATGATGTTACTTGCTTCTTCCTCAAACCACACTGAGCTTTCAATGTCATTCTTACTTAGCGGCTATGGGTATGTTAACAGAAGCGGTATATTACGCAAAGCAATCCTAAGCAATGCAGTATGTTCACGAGGTTTAAGATCGCAGCCTTACATTATATAGGTCGACTCAAGTGTAAGCAGGTTTGACTCAGTCCCGTTGGAATTACTTAGGCTGGAGTGCGCCCACGCCCCATCTGGGCTCCCTCCGAGCCTTTGGGATGGCGCCGGCAAGTCAAGTGAAGACCAGGCCGAAGCTGTCTTGGCTGTCCTCCCTACCTGCGGATCACAGGAGGGCCGAGGTTGCCCCCGAGAAAAAGCATCGAGCCCTGTGGGTTACTTACACAGAAAAACATGAAATGCGCACATAGTTCCCAAACTCATATAGATGCGTGCATATATGTACACAAAATTTCATATTTCCTAGTGGGGAAACGGATCGCTCATATAATATTAGCCACAAGGAAGACTGTGATCCAGATGGTCCAGAGATCTCCCACTCTCGCCTTTACCCCCATCCTAAACGTGGTTTTTACTCCCATTCATTCCACTGCTGGCTGTAATCCGACACCTGTGTAAGCAAACTCCATTGAACCCTGCACAAGTGCCAATTTCCTGGGCGCCCGAGTACCCATAAAATTCTCCATGAAGGGACCTGGATACCTACAAATTTCGGTGCCAGGGCCATGCACGCTGCATGGCAATCTGGCACCTACGGTCGCGGGGCCACGTTGGCACTCCTGGAACCCTGCGGGTTTTGCTCGAGGAACCTTACAGAGGACCCGGCTGTCTATATTTTCGAATTATCCAGGGGGGATGTTCTCCTGCGCAAGCTCCAAACGTAACCACGGAAGCTGTTGGAAGAGAGCTTTCTGCCAGATCCTGACCTAAATTGCTTGGCCAGTAAATATCAGAGCAAGCGGTTTATAAATAACGCTTGAACTTCGGGCGACAGAAGTCAATGGGGACTGCGGATTCCCAACTAAAGTGCTTGCGAAACACGAAGATCTGCGGGCCTCTACCAAGCGCATCGCTGCTGGTAGGAAGTGATGAAATTCTGCCTATACACTTAGTACACGCATACATTCGTGGACACTGGGGGTGGCTTACAGCAACACAACATACCAATGATATAATGGACTATTTCTCAGGGGCGCGTGTGACCTTGGCACGGCCTTAACGCCGACATTTTAGGAAGCCTCCTTAGAAGGAGACGAGACCCACTGAGCTCTGTGGGGCCTCCTGCAAGGCCACAACCACTTGGAGTAGCTTCTGGGTAGACTAGGGCTGCACTGCAGATACGCTTTGGATCGGACTACATGTCAAAGACAGGCACTCAGGGATCCTTATTCATTCATCGGTCCTCAAAATCCAGTCTTTTTTCCAAAGCAAAGTGCTTGGTGGTGGGTGCCGCTGGTCTGCCAGGGCTCCGACTCCGAGGGTGGTCCTAGAGCTATATCTTGTCGTCGTTCTCAGCCGATCCGGATCAAAGCGATCTTGAATGCAGTTCCTCGGAAGCAATATCCAGGGAAACCAGGCGGGACTGCACTTCCAAGGAAACTCTTGCAGGGTTTATAAGGAGCGGAAAGTTTTCTTTCCCAAGCTCCTCCAACAGTAAATAGAGCTTCAGGGAGCAGGAACCTGCCTTAGAAGCGGGGCCTGTTGCCAGCCCCGATCCCATGCCTGTTTTCTCAGAAGGAAGTCGCGCTACCTTCCGCGGTAGATAAGTGCGCAACCTCAGGCGCGCTTTCAGAATAACTTCCGCGGGATTTCCTTCCAAGTAAATACGCGAGGGCTGGGAGGGCGAATGTGGTTGTGCTCACAAACCCTGGCTCCGTGTGCTTGATGGTGGCACTCGGAAGAAATAACAACAGCCGTTTGGGTGAGGAGATCGCTGTGGTAGGTTGACCACTGAGAAAGCTGGACTGGATCCAGCAAGTCTCTTCTTAGGTGTGCCACTGAACTGAAGTGGGCAGACCATAGGGCTTGGGAGGCCAGGGTTCAAATGCCCACTGGGCCATGAAGCTCACCGGGTGACCTTGGGGACACGGTGTTTGTGGGAGCGGGGAGAACCACGCAGACCAGCTAGTAAGCTCCTTGGAGGAAAAAGTGGGCTGGGAATGCCATAAATAACCCCAAACTACAATACTGTTTCTATGCACCACGAATGTGGTCGAGGTCGACGCCTCTTGGGTCTTGGGCGGGGGGGGGGGAGGACTGACTGAGCCAGCCTCCTTGCTCAGGGGCAAAACCACCCCGTCCCGGGTTCGCTTCCCTCCTTGCTTGTGTGCTTGTGCGTGCGTCTCTCTCTCCCCTCCCCTTCACCGCAGCGTGACATCAAAGAGCCCACCGCTGCATAAAGGCCGGCCGAGTTGCTGGCTGCAGAGCAGGAGGGCTGAGGCGAGCGCGGCAGAGAGGGAGCGCGCCGCTGGACCACGCAACTTGGACGGCGCGCCCGCAGCGTGGGCGCCCCTCGGGGCCGAGCCTCCCATGGCTTCTTCGTAGCGCCGGAGACTCGGGGGCGCCGCCGTCGCCATGAACGTGGTGGGGGGCTACCAGGGCCACCCCCATCCCCACCACCACCCGCACCACGGCGCGCTGCTCCACCCCCACCACCCGCACCACGAGCCGTTCCTCTTCGGGCCGCCCGCGCCGCCGCCTCCGCCGGCCCCCGGCCGATGTTTCCCGCCGGCCGAGCGGCCCTTCGCGCAGGGCTGGTTGCTCAGCGCAGCCTCCGACCTCTCCCCGCCGCCTCCGCCTCCTCCCGAGTTGGTGTGCGCGGCAGCTGCGGCAGCGGCTGCAGCGGCCGCCGGGCTGGGCCCGTCGGCTTCGCCCGCCTCGTCGTACGGCGGCAGCCCGTCGGAGCTGGGCGGGCGGCTGAGCGCGGCGCGCCGTCGGGGTGCGTCTTCGTCGTCGGCGCCCGGAGCGCCTCGCAAGGAGCGCCGCCGCACCGAGAGCCTGAACAGCGCCTTCGCCGAGCTGCGCGAGTGCATCCCCAACGTGCCGGCCGACACCAAGCTATCCAAGATCAAGACGCTGCGCCTGGCCACCAGCTACATCGCCTACCTCATGGAGGTGCTGGCCAAGGACGGGCCGGCCGCCGAGGGCTTCAAGGCCGAGCTCAAGAAGGCCGAGCCCCGCGACGCCGCCAAGAGGAAGCGCGAGCAGCCGGTAAGGGCCCGCGCGAAGGCGCTCTGCGCGCGCTCAGAGGCGCCCTCCCCTCGAACGGGAGGAGCGGGGCAGAAAAGTGAGTCTCCTGGTTCCAGACTTAGCGGGATGAGTGGCGGCTCCCTATATAAGGGGTGGAAACAATACCTTTGTTTAGGCTTTAGGGCAGCTGCACGGAGCGTAGCCATGGCCGAAACTTAGAGGCGCGGGGGCTAGCGGTGGGGAAGAGACTCTGCTCAATTCCAGGGAATTGCAACCCCTGCCCCTTCACCCTGGAGCTCAGCCTTCCCATAGCGGAGGGGAGGAAAAAGCACATTGGAGATTGTCTTCTCGGCCAGGTCTGACCACCTGAGCGAGCCTGATCCCGCTCCCATGGGCTTCCGCTTCCGGAGAGTGGACCTCTCTGCCCCAGAACACGCGCCCCTCCCCCAATTCCAGGTCTTCGTCTCCGGGCCTGTCCCACATTAAACTTCAGGTAAGAGGCTCATGTGAGGTAATGGTACTGCACTTAAAGAATAGCTATCCCAAACAAGGATCTGTTTTTCTCTGAGGCTGATTTCCTCGGTGGGGGTACCTAGAGCAGAGGCCTGGACATCGCAAAGGGGTATGGAAGGAGCCCCACCCCTCCTGTGGGTAGAATTAGGCTGGCAGGCTATAGAGCCCCTCGGAATCATTGGCAAATCTCTGCTTGGTTTTTAAAAATGATTCCCGCCTGGCGCAAGAGTGAAGTGAGCTTGTTTTTTCTACGTGTGTTTTAAAGATGGTCCAGTATTTTGTTGGATATCAAGCCCAGTGACGCCTACGGAAGTCCAAGTGAATAGGGTAAGGAAGGAAAGGGTCCTCCTTTAAGTAGAGTGGAGTGGATATTAGGGTGGCAAGTTGGGGAAAGCTGCTTTTGCTGTGCGGTGGGTTTGGGAGATGGAAAGATTAGAGATGAGATTTGGTGGCCTGAGTACTTAAACCTCAATTATTAAATCAGAAGAACGCAATAAGAGCCCTGCCGGATCAGACCCAAGGCCTCTCTTGTCCAGCATCCCTGTTTCTCACCAGATGCCCCTGGAAAGCTTCCTCAAGCCGAGCAGGAGAGCAAAACAGCTCATTCTTGCTCTGGCTCCCCAGCGACTGGGATCTAGAGGCGTGCCCAGGATAGCCTAGGCCTCTGGCCTTTGGATCTAAACGAGCCCTTCTGCACTGGTGTGGGAGGTGGGGGTTTCTTCTAGACTAAGCAACCAGCCTTCAAAGGAGGGCTGTAGCAATCTGAGGCTTTGATACCCACCCAATCTGAAGCCCTTTGTCCCACAAAACAAAGCTTCCCATACCCACCGCATCCCTTGGTGGACTCATCCTGCCGGTCGTGTCTGAATCAGGGCCATAAAGACTGTGTGGGCTAAAGCGTTCGGCAGTCCAAGTTGGAGACCTGGGTCGCTGGATCTGCGCTCCCCCCCCCCCAACTGATGCTTTGCGCGCGAACTCTGTTGCATGGAATGCATTGCATGACATTTTAGCAAGGAATGAACGCGGAATGGGACACTGCGGCAGGCAATATTTCAGGAGAAGTAATGTGGGACTCTGGAGCCTCTCTCCGACCCGCTTCCTAATGTGCCAACTGCCGTGGAGATCTCAATCTCTTGGGGAAAGAAGTTCGATTATTTCACTGCACTGCATGCCTTCCGATCTTCATCCGTTAACAGATCAGCACTCTAGGCAGGGGAAGGCTCGCTCCCCTGTTTCAAGACCACGGGGGAATTGCTCCTAGGGATCCCTGAGCTATGGTCATGTCTAATAAGTAACCGTCTGTAACAAATGTTCCCTGCGTCCGCCCTCCAAGCGCCCTTTTTAAACTTGACTCTGGCCTAGGCCAAGCCTTTCGGCTTTGCTAACGACCTGCCCTCGGCCCCTGTCGCGCAATCCCCGACATCGCGTGATTTAGGATGGCAGCCTTAGGCCTCCATCCATCCTTCACGCGTCTTTGGAAGCGTGCACTTGTACATACTTCTGAGTAGACAAGCGTGGGCTCGCGCTGCACGTGAGTCATTCGTTCTCTTGGTTTGATTTCCCTTTAGCGTGGATGTGAGACGGTGGAGGACACAGCCAGGCTGAGCTGAGTGAGGGCGGTCATTTCTTGCAAGTGTTGTCCCAGTTCTGCATTCGGCAAGACGCGCCCTTCCTTGACGAGAACTACTCCCTTGCACGGAACGTTCTTTGCCGGAGGGAGAATCGGAATCCGACCTTGGATGAACGAGCCATCCAAATGTCGTGTTGCGCCGCCTTTCTTTACACCCCGAAATAATATATATTAATTACTATGGTTAAAGGAAGCAGACCCAGAAGGAAAAGAATGGCGAAGCCCGTTGCTTGAGCTTCTGACCGCGAGTTAAAGCGGTGAGATCGCCCGCAGCCATCTTTCTTCTTTTAGGTCAGATTAACCCTGGGTGCAGGTTTATTTATAAACATGCCTCGCTGCGAGAAAAGTGTTTGGAACTGCGCTTTCTGAAAAGTTAGAAGTGACTCGTCTATTGTGCTGTCCGAGGAATGTTCTTCTAGAATAGCAATTTTGTTCTTCCGGCGTGAACGCATCTGAAATAACGCCAAAGAGTTACATTGTTGCGCAAGCAACAGCAGATAAGCACTGACACACTAGTGTTGCCTCTCACAAGAGTATAATAATGGTGACAGTGGTTGCACAATGTGTATCCTGCAAGTGCAAATGACTCATTGGAACTGGATTTTCTGCAAGATTCAACACAAGGCTTCTGCTAGCAGTCTGCTTTCTGCGCTGGCAGCATTACACCATAGGAAGGTTTTCAGAAGTACTGTACTAACATTTTCAAGGGGGAAATAGGGAGGGAAAGCCCTCAGCAGACTGTTGAGGCAGAAGCGGGAGGGAAATGGCATGCCCTGTAAACGGGCATGGCTGGCTGGCAGGCAGGCATCTTGGACAGGCCCCGCTTGTTCTGATCCACAAGTTATCCTTTTGATTTCTATTCGCTGCCCTGGTGTTAAGCAGCTGCGTAAAGACATCGAGGCAACCCAACGTTATTTGCGGACTGGTTGTGGGGTCGCAGGAGCTTCTTCCTGATTGCAAAAGCGGCGCTGTCCTCTTAAGACGTTACCCAGGGTTGCCGGCGACTAACGTTTACTCAGAGCAGACTCACTGAAATTGATGGTCATAACTAACTGAAGCCAATTAGCTTCAATGGGTGTACTCTGAGTAAAAGTGCGTTCAGTAGTCAGCGGCTCAAAGCACCTTCTCTTCACTCCGCAATTTGGCCACCGAAGACAGCTGCAAATTCTATGCAAGCTTCAATAGAAGTCCAATTGAACTCAGCGGCGCTTGCTTCTGAGTAGACACGCGTAGGATCTGGCGGTAGAAAAGTCCCAATACTTTTGGAAAGGGCGGCCGAAATGAAATGGCCAACTTTTCTTTTTATTCTCCCAGGCCAGGAACCGCATCCTTTTTGGAAGATCGGACTGCAACAAATAGTTTTTTTTAAAACCTGGTGGGGGAATATTGAATGTGCCCCACACCCCTGAAAAGATAGGGAAGATGCAGGGAAGCCTGTCAAATATTGCGCCGCTACTTAAACACCCCACATCCCTTTTAAAATGGCATGTAGCTCTCTTGGCCCAGTCCTCTCTAGGGAATTTCCGTTGATACCGGTCCTTTTCTTGGCGCCTCTTTCGCTAGTTTGCATAGGTTTTTTTGTTCTGGGGCTCAAGAAGGCGGCATAACGCAAGAGATTGTTTCAAAATCCTCCAGGAGCGATGAAAGGCAACTCTCGACTTCATTTCCTCATCTCCTGTTTCCCTTTCTGGCGGGATTTAAAAATGCGCCATCGAATTGCCAGAGCTGTTTAGAACTGTTAAGGTCATTTGGATGTGGGTTTTGGGGTGGGGTAGGGCGAGCAGAGAGAATTGTACACAGTCTGGAAGGAAGGCGGGGGAGGGGAATAATAATCCCGTATCTTCGCCGCTTTTGGCTGCAGTTGCTTCCCGCAAAAAAAAAACTTCTCCGCGCAAAACCAAGGCGCAAGGAATAAATACGCACACGAGGTGAATTGGGACCGCTCCAAAATACGCCCTGGAAGAGTTTCCTCCACAGTACTGTAGTGGTCTTCCCCCCTTTTTATCTTTTAATGGAAGCTTCTCCCCAATAAAATAGACCAGTAAGGGCTGGGGGGGGGGGGGCTGTTCGGCAGACCACACGTTCCTGCTGCCGGCAGAATGCAATCCACCCAAATCTCGACACCCCCCCCCCAAAAGAAACCCTCTGAAACTGAATTGGAGCGAAGCTGGTTCGGCTGTCCTGAGGCTTCCATTTATTTATTTTGTATGCTAATAGATTTCTCTCTTGCTCTTCAATATAAATGCATTCAGGTCATTTCAACCCACCCTTTTCTGGAAGTGTAAAAATGGAGGAGGGGGGAAATTGACCGTGAGACGTACTGCTCCTGCTTTTAAAGAGGCTCTGCGCTTCTTCTCCCCCTCTCAATGACGGCGTTTGGCCGATCAGTTTTCGATACTGTTTCAATACAGAAAAGTATCAGGCCATAGAAACATTAATCGAATTCGATCTCAGCTGCCATTATCATCATCATAATCATCATTATTCAAAATTTATATTGCAATATAATTCTCAATCTCAATTTCCTCCATTTCCCGTCCCGGTGTGGATTCCTCTCTCCACAGTTAAAAGAAGGTGCTTAATCAGTGAATTATTACTTTTTTTAAAAAAAAAGGGGGGGGGAGGAAAAGGAAAAAGGAATTCATTCATCCATCTTTATTCCTGTGCGTTCGCTCTCGTTGAGGGGAGATAGAGGACGAGCCGGATTTGAAAATAAATAATAACTAAATGACCGAGTTGCAAATACTTCCCAAGGGTAAATAAATTAGCATCTGCAAAGTTTATACTATTCAAGAGCCTGTATAAACCCCGCGATTTATTTATTCAGTCCCGTTGCCCGGAGTTTTTTTCGCGGAGCGGCCTCGGCAATTAAAAAACTCATAACCGGCGTAATTTAGTAGAGGACTCCGACGTATTTACCAAAACGCAGCCTCTTATATTTATAAAAGGGCTGCAAATAGAGACTGAAATTTATGGCCTTCCGCCTGATTATCTAATACTCATAAACAGATGAACAACTCCGGGGTCTTCTTTACAGCCTTCCGGGCGAAATTTACAAACAGTGGCCTCGTGGACGGCAGAAGGGCTCGCCATGCAAACGTCTTCCTTCCTTCCTTCCTTGCTTGCTTCCTTTACTTGCCTGGCTTTCTCCTCTGCCTTAGGCACGACCCCACCAAGACCAAGCGCTTTGCAAGCCCCTCCGTCGATTTTCGTTGCAGGGGCAGGAGCTGGCGCCGCTTGCTTCGCCTGTGAGGACTGTTAAGCGCGCTTCGCAGGGGCTGAGTTGGGCCTTTTAGGACAATCGATATGATTAGTAGTAGGATCCACTTATTAGGGACGGAGCCGCCCTTGAGCGCAGGAGGCCTAGGGAAGCGAGTCCAGGCGCCCTCCTAAAGCGTACTTTCTCAAGAGTAGCACGCTTAGGATGGCTCCCCTCTACATTTCCCAGCTTTCTTTTCTTCTGGTGATGATGCTGATTAATGCGTAAAGGAGATTCATTCCCTCCTGGTTTTTGTTTTTTCCTCTTTCCTCCCCTCCCCTCTCCCCCTTGCAGCAGACCGAGGGCTATTCTCACGCTTTAGGCCACGGAGAAAAACGGCTTAAGGGCAGGACTGGCTGGCCTCAGCAGGTCTGGGCGCTGGAACTCAATCAATGAATGAAACCAGGAACCGTTTCCAGAGAACCGGCTCCACCGAGGTGGCTGGGAGGAGGACTGCGCGCGCGCCCAGGATGGGGGACCCTGTTCTCCCTGGTTGGTCTCTGCCCCATCCCTCGCGCACCCCAAATCCCCAACACTCAGAAGGAGAGAGAGAGAGAAATCGTCCGCGACCCGCTTTTTTGTTTGTTTCCGCCCTCCCCTTCGCAGCCTTGGAGCGGGGAGCCGGCGGCCGCCTCAGTGAGGACGAGGATCATGTGCAATGTGGAGGCTGCAGAAGGGGGAACAGAGAGAGAGGGGCCCCCGACACGCCTGAGAACGGAAAACTCCCCCTTCCCTGAAGCCAGTAACTCGCTGGCTTGAAAGCCCTGCGAGGACCTGGACGTCAAACGATGGACCGTCTGCGCCGTCGGAAAGTCAGGCAGGAAGAAGCCTTGCCGGAAACCCGCGCGGGATATCGCGTCGTCTAATGTCGCTTTTGAATGTCTCATGGAACCAGGGTGCCACAGATGTAGATGTATATATATATATATAGCTATATCACGCGGGATTGTGTGCGGACCGAAAAGGGATCTTGTGTTGCACAAAAGAAGGTGGAAGGCCCGCCAGCCGACACTGACTTGAGAGTGATTTCCATTTGCTGTCAAGCCATTGCTGAAGGGTGGGGGGAGTGGGAGGGGGGAGGAGGAGAAGAGAGGTTGATAATCCGATTTCATCACAATTTAGGCTGCAGCCCGAAACATCCTGGTCGTCGTGAGGATCCCATCGAACAGGAGGAGAGCTACTTCGAAGTACACCACTCTATTAACGCCAGGCCACTCTTGAGGCAACAACTTTCTTTCTGCATGTCAGAGTGCTGATCGAAGCCTTTGCTTCCTTTTCAAAATCCATAGGATCCCCCGCCCTAGCAGGGCTGTAGCCGGAAACTTGAGCACATAAACAGATTTGCTTGGGAGTAAATCCCACAGCTAGGAATGGGATTACTTCCTGGCAAGGATGGAAGGATGCAGATAAGAGCTGGAGGAGTTGAATCCCACCTTTGGACACGATCCAGCCCACATTAAGAACCCCCCCCCCAAATTGGATTTCCAAACTCTTGGCTTGGGCTGGACCCATCCCTTGGATTTCAGTGGGGCCAGCTATGCAGTCCTCAAGGGGCTTATTCCAAAACCGCCACCCCCCCCATCGGAGTCCATGAAGCTCCTTCAATAAACCACCTGTGGGTGTAGCAGGGGGGCAGGGAGGGGTAGCTGCCCCTCCATCAATAAAAATCAATAAAAATACATAGCAAACTGAGGTTCTCCCCCCCCCAACAAAAGGCCTGCCCCCCAACAAAATCCTTGCTATGCCCATGAAACCACCTGAGTCAATAACCCGGCTGCTTTCTTCTGTCTCTGTGCCCTAGGTTTACATTTCCTCTGCTTTCATCCCCTCTCCTCCCCAGTTAAAAGAGAATCTAGTTCAGAAAGAAAGGTGCAAAGTGAAAGAACAGGACTCCCAATCTGCTCCTCCTGTTGTAAATGCACTGTCTCCTGCCTGGCCTGGGACCCGGTATTGCCCGTGGTCGATGGGGGGGGGGGGATTGGCCATGCACTCTAGAGACACTCTCCCCTACAGACGTGCATGAGCTTTCCATACCTTCCTCCCACCACCACTTCACTCATTCCCTGCACCCCCCAAGTTTGGGGGATTGGTTCCTCCTGCACTTGCGGGGGAGGGGAATACTGGGCATGATCCAGCTACAATTAAGCACCATTTAAAAGGTTGCCTGGTTTCTGCCGGAGAAAGTTCAGCACATGGTGATCCCCTGCGTTGAAACCAGTGATTTGCAAGGATGCTTCCCTGTGACAGGCTTGTGTGTTGTGCCTAGTGTCATTATTTGTTTTGATGTAAATAAACACAAGGTCTCCCCCTCCGACCATGTCTCTCCTCTCCCAACATCGTTGATTCCATTTCATATTTTTGTTTGGATGTATTTAAACTACCTAAATGGATGCATTTTATACATTTCCTGTACCGGGTTTTCTACCTCAAATCTGTATGACCACTTGCGAAGAGAACAGGTTTGCCTTGCCAAATATTTATGCGGATTTAAAGAATAATAATAATATTAATAATAAAGAAAAGCTTTATGAAGATTTTGCTTTCCTTAAGGCCATCACTCCCTAAAGTCAGACGGATTCCTTGTCTAATCAAGCTGAAACAGAGTGCAAAATCCTCTCTGTTTGCGTTTGGAAACTTATTTTCCTGTTTGTGCTAATGGGAAAACAGCAGTGAGGGAGGAAGTATGAAATTTGCAAGAACAGAACTTGATTAGCAACAGGGAAATAAATAGTGGGGATATGATCCAGCGTTAAGCCCTACTGGTTTATATTTATATTTTTTATAAAGACTGAAAATTTCTGTCTAGAATCTTGTTTGCATCCATGGATTCCCTAGGTGACTGACTACTGTCAACCACCCTGTGCCTAGGAGAGATATAGCACAGGGCGGGCGTTCAAATAAATAGGGTGTCAATCATATTTATACGTGAACAGAAATAACATGAAATTATTTTAAATATACATCATATTTTGAGAAAGCTCTATATTTATTGATATTGCTAGTTGCTGGTGCTGTGTCATAAACATATATGATTTAATGCTACAGAGAAAAAATGTTTATAGTTGTGGTAGTTGCTTGAGAGCTTGCAGACCCAACAGAGATTTTAAAAATAAATAAATAAAAGTCTTAGCACTAGGCAGACAGACACAGACCATGATTCACAGCCCCATTAAATGTTAGTACATGGATTCTAGACAGTTGTGCCTTGATGCTAAGCACCTTGATTTGGAAGAATTTATCTGAAATCACCAGAACTTGCATTCAAGTAAACATGGGACATGATTCAACCAAAGTGAGAAGGTTTTGGCCCCTTACCAAATTCAGTAGGAGAGTTAAGCACGGATTTGAATGTTTCCAACTGAAATCAAGGGGATGTCGGAAGAGAGTTTAGTTGGAGATTTAAGTGTGTGCTTCACATTCCTGGTGGAATTAATTGCTGTTAAAAATGTTTATAAGCTTTTCAGTTTTACAAGTAACGGGATACCAACATTTACATCGTCCTCCCCCTATTCTCAGCTGTCACTCCCCTACAGTGTCAGAAATGATGAAAGTTAGTTTATTGAAAATCGTTGCTGATACCAAGTTTAAGCAATCTTTAAAAAATAAAAAAGAGGAAGAGTTTAAGCATGTATCTGCCATTGAAATAAATGGGATTTAAAAGTTGCCCCCTCTTAGATGTATAGTGTGTTTAGTATACACATTGAGATACCTCAGTGTACTGACTTGGTATGCATGAGCAGCATGCACATTATGGGCACTTTAATATGTTTCTCCATAGCATTTGTGGAGTGTACACATTATTTAACAGTGTTTGTGTTTTAACTGAAATGCAGATGCCTAATATGGATGCAGAGGCACAGCTGTTATGGGGAAGAAGGGCCCAAAGAGTTAATCTGTCCCACTTCATTCTACACATCCCCCTCTTCTTGGTGAGGACTCCATTAGTGCTAATGTGGCAAATCAAAAGGAAATATTCATTGTGAATTTCAAAAGAAAGGACAACACAGCATAGTTGCTTGTCTCTTCTCCCCCGCTCTTCAAGGCTTAGGAGAAAGAGCAAAAAGACGACAGATCCTAATGAAAGAGAATTCCACCCCCTGCCTCAAGAACTGTTGCATCAGGACTATTGTGCACGCACAGATTTTGACAAACATTCAGAACTAGCACCAGAGAACAGGTGTACCATTTTAGAGCCCAAGTCTACCAGATTGGGTAGACTTGGTCTTAGAAACTTTTCTAACAGGTCTACTTTACTGTTGTTTCTCAGTGGGTAGACCTGCTGTCCTGGTGATTTCTTCTCCCTGTAGTTGAAACCTTTCAATTCTCACTCCCACCCCCCCTCCAATTAATTGCTCAGCTACTTCACATTTCCCTTAATTAAAAAACAAAAGCACGACAAAACTGGACAACAGCACTTGATTACACTGTGGTTATTGCTCCCCTTTCCTCAGAAGAAAGGGTATTAAACTTTGCTATTTTGCAGGTCTAGCATAACCTCTAGCCCTGTCCAACAGGGATAAGTTAATGATGGTCTTTACATTGGTCCTGCATTGGTACAGACAGGACATTGAAAACCAATGTTGTTTAAATGTAAACATTGTAAAAACAATGTTTACAAACTCAGGGGAAGAAAAGAACATGTGGGAAAGGGTATGAAATTAGATCTGAATTAGATAATGGTCTTTGCGGCTGCCTTTTTGTTTTTAGGTGGACCCAACACCTGCAGTGGGGCAGATCCACACTCAGGACACCAGTGTTGCTGCTGCTTACCTAGTTGGGGCAGGGATGAGGCTGGGTGGGGATGAGGTTGGGGCTTTGAGAGACCAGATAGACTCTTTTGGTGGTTCCAGGTGCCTCCACCCAGGCAGCCCCATCGAGGTAAACAGCAGAAACAGTGGCGTCAAAAGGGGAGCTCCATTCTACCATGTGTGCTGCTACTGCTATTCTAAAAGCCTGGATTTCTGAGTAGTTTTTCATGGGGCGGCAATCACTTCTCCACCAAGGAAGGAAGCTTCAGTATGAATCAGGAAGTTCATTCATTGGGTGTGTCACTTGGGAATGCCTTTGACTAATTGCCTAGCCCTGCTTTCCCAAATGTCCCTCATTTGCACTGAAAGATAGAAACAGGCAGTCTCAAAAGCACACTGGCCCAAGAGTTCATGCAGATTTAGCCTCTTCTTTCTGATTCTACAAGGGCTGGAGACTTGCTTAAAAAAATAAAAAAAGGCTGGGGGCTATAGTTATATACCCCTCCACACACAAGCATCCACATTTCAGCAAGATCTCCAGTGCTATGCCATTCCTACTAGACCTTCTGGGAAAGCTTTGATAGCAATAAACATGTTAGAGCACACAGTGTAGGATGCTGGACGCGTTCATTGTACTCCTTGGAGTGCAAATGGGTGGGCATAAACCTTGATACTTAGAGAGATGCTCCTCCCCTTTTCTCCTCATACCAAGTCACATGCACTGCCTTGACTTTTCTGGTAAGCTAGGAAGCTTACCAGAACATATTGCAATATATTGCAAACGTTGCAATAACTAAACCTAATTCAAACATGGGAACAGAATCTTGACCCATATATGAGACTGAGCGTGCTACTCCTTTTCTGCCAAGTGCTGCCATTAAAGTAAGCCTTTGGGGAAGATGTCCAAAGCCCCCACTTAGCAGATTGAGCAGGAGGATCGCCAAGGAAAGCAGAGCTGTTACACCACATTTCAAAGTCACTGTACTATTACATATTGCCCAGTGCAGGGTCTACAGATTTTGCCATAGGGGCAAAAATCATCACAGCTACACCTCTCCTTTATTTCTCTCTCTTTCCCCCTTCTCTGTACACATGTGCATGCACACTCACAAATATACATACTTAATTCTGCCAAAAATATTTTTCTTGATTTGCATAACTAACACAGCATTCTTCATTAAGTATTCTCCCAAGAAGAGGATTTTGTGTCACGGAGGCCTCATTCCTACTTGTGTCCATTTTGTAAGCACTATGATTGAATTTAATAGGACTTAATTCTATGTAGACAGGGAGAGGTCTGCATTGCACTTCGAGAAAGAGAGATGGAAAAGGTCAAACTGCTCTTGACTTTCTGTCTCTTATTATAGAGTCACTCACACATGGACATTTCCGGAGAATGGAAGGCAAAACAAAAGAGGGAGGGAACTAAAATTTTCATTAAAGCCCAGGTGTGGAAACAAATGGCAATCATTATACAGTGGTACCTTGGGTTACAGATGCTTCAGGTTACAGGCGCTTCAGGTTACAGACTCCGCTAACCCATAAATAGTACCTCGGGTTAAGAACTTTGCTTCAGGATAAGAACAGAAATTGTGCGGTGGCGGCAGCAGGAGGCCCCATTAGCTAAAGTGGTGCTTCAGGTTAAGAACAGTTTCAGGTTAAGAACAGACCTCCGGAACGAATTAAGTATTTAACCCGAGGTACCACTGTAAATGACAATTATTAGCCCCTAGCGTCAAAGAAAAATAAGCACCCAAATGAATGGAGCTGAAAATGCTTCACTATTGGTTCCAGGTGAGCTTCACTGAGAAGAGCATTCCTTGAATGGGCAGCGGCCAGCCAGAAGGCCTGTCCTCCTGTTGTCACCCTCTGGACTACTCCCGTAGGGCACAGACAGAAGGGCCTCTGATGATGATCAAATCAAGAGATGATCAAATCTATCAATACAAGGAGAGAGACTAGAGGCGCCCAGAGATGGACTGATAAGTGCCCAGAGTATCAAGGTCCTTAAGTGATTAGATGATTCCCTCTCCAAGTGTTGAATTCTTTCAGCTTCAGGCCTTGGGGGTGCTCCTGGAGTATGGGATGTTTATTTCAACCACCTAGGTTCCTTTATCCAGGCAGGATTACCAGTAAAACCAATAGAGGCCATGCTTAGAGGAAAGGGGATTTGCAAGCTACAAATAAGCCACATATTCATAACATACCATGTTAATCATAATGGAATGCAACCCAAACTGCTTTCTCTTGCTGTGTTGATCACGTAGATGACAGAGGATGCTGTTAACATATTGGCTCTATTGGTGGAAATACTTCTGGTAACAGGATTCATGAAAACGACCCCCATTCTTTCCCACACTCGCTGGCTTCATTCCTATAACACGGATTACTGAGGCTTTAATTTCATGACAGCAACAGCAGGGAAGGAAAAACCTCCAACGTAAAGAGGGGCCTAGCTGAGGTGTGAGCCCAGGAGATTGAGAAGGTAGCATAAATTGATGCAGTCAAGAAACCTGGTGACAATCCCATGGAGATTCTGCCACAACTGACATATAACCATTCTGTATGCTGCTCGAAGGTCATCTACACGCTACCTGAACAGGGCCTTACATATCCTATTAGACATCAGGTGGAAACTGCAAACTATCCTGAGTATCCAGGAATCATTTAAGAACATAAGAGCAGCCCACTTGGACCAGTCCAATGGCCTCTCTAGTCCAGCATCCTGTTTTCACAGTGGCTAACCAGATGCCTATGGGAAGCCCACAAGCAAGGTCTGAGTGCAACAGTGCTCTCCCCACATGTGATTCTTAGCAGGTGGTATTCAGAGAGATACTGTCTCCAACAGTGGAGGTAGAATATAGCAATCATGCCTAGTAGCCATGGATAACCTTATCGTTCCTGAATTTCTCTCCTCCTCTTTTGAAACCACCTAGTGTAGTGTCCACAACTACGGTAATTAGGGCTCTCTACATCAGTACACAATTTACATTAGGGATGGGGAACCTGCAGCCCTCCAGGTGCTCTTGGACTGCAACTCCCATAATCCCTATCAGAGGGTATGGCTGCTGGGGCTGCTGGGATCAAAACATTTCTAGCCTTAGGATTTAAGGTAGCAACCTGAGAAGAGAGAAACGGGTAGAAGAAATAATCATGGAAAATACTTGAAAGGAGAAATGTGTGTGTGTGTGTTAGTTCTGTACTCTAAACCCAGTTGCTGGGTGTATGCCAGCATTCCACTGGAATTTCCCCCAGTGTGGATGGCACTCCTAGACCACACCTTCATGGGTCTATGTGAATATAAATAATGAATAGTCACAACTGAACCAGAGAAGAAGAAAGAAAGAAAAAGTTGCACAGTTTGCACAAACATTACACTCAGTTTATTTACACTGGGGTAGACACCTTGGGCTGCTTTCTGGTACTGTGCAAAATACTGTGCTGTGCCAGAAGCCCACCCCCCACCCTTTGGCTAGGAAGAGGTGCTATTTCCTGACATTTCCCAGCTGTTTTTTCTCTGTGGTGGTAAGAGCTGGTGTGGCGTTAGTGACTGAGTTATAAAACAAAAAAGACCCCCGTGTCCTTAGTTAGCCCCAGCCCCCGCTCTGTAATACAGGGAAAAATAATACCGACATTCTGGGGCAGGGGAAGGTTGTAAAGATCCCCAAAAGATAATAACAGATTTGAAGTGCTTTGAACACTAGAAAGCACTCTGCAAATGTTACGGATGATGATGAGAATGCATTGTTGGCAAATCTCTCTCCAGTCATGGTGGCAAAAAGTATCCAGACAGGAGCCAATGATTCTTTCCAAACATGGTAAACGTACATAAGCAGCATAAGCTACAGATGCATCCTATAAGCCGAGTTCTTGTGAATGATTTCTGTTCCTTTGCTGTTTGTCATTCAAAATGTGCCTGGATAGAAAGCATAAGCACTGTGTGATCTGATAGAATATAAATGGTAACCCAGAACCACTGCTGGATTGGGAACACACCTGAAATTTCTGCTTTAATTGAATACAACGGTGAATGTTGCATTGGAGGTTTCAGATGCGCTGTTTAAAGTCCCAGTTAAAGTTTTTGCTGGACAGGAAAGAAAAATGACCTCCCTGTCTCCATTACGCAAGCCAGGAAAGGGGCATAGGAGTATTAGGTGTGCCTCTTTGATCCTAGAGGCTAACCCTTGCCTTATATCATGTCTACACTTATCCCTGTACAGCATTAGCTCTTGTCAAGGCATTTTTCAAAATCTTAGCTACCCTCTCCACCCCCTTGTTGCTTAATTATCCGTTGAGAAATCTGAGAGGGCTCCCCCTCCCCCCTCCATTCACCCAATCTCCTCTCTCTGTGGACTTGGCTCCCCCCCCCCCCATTTCTTGGTTTAGGTATTCCTTGCCAATTCAAAGATGGCAGGAGGGCAAAATGAATGAGCAAACAAAAGCATGGTCATGCTACACCGTATTCTGGATTTTTGTATCTTCCTGGACTGCATGCCATACCCTCCCCTTTGGCTCTGCATGCACAGAGGCACAAAGAGGGCTTGAATAGTGTGATCACTAAAGGAAACCTGCTGGGCAGAAATCTTCCCCTTGGGTAGAGGGCATTGATGCACATGCGCATGCATGCAGCGTTTTATTATTCTACAACATGTTCCTGACCTAGCAACAGTGTCTTGGTGGAAACACTTATCCACAATGTGAGTGTTGCTGGTCTCCTGTGATACATATTATTTATATTTATGAGATTCCTCATAAAATAAATTGTCTAGGTGGCAGTAACAAAATAAAAATAAATAAAAGTACAAGAACAAAACATTACACACACCCACACACCTTTTTTCTGGGGGGACACAGGGGTATGCGTACCCCTAACATTTTGTGAATCTTCACACTTTTGTCCATTTACTGTATTTATTTTTCCCAGTTTGAACAATAAAATGGTATTTTCTTGAGTCAAAATGAGAGTACCCATTTTTAAAGAAAAAAGCTCTCCCACTTCCCACCTCTCCATCCCACAATAAGTTTAAGAGACAAAGCGTCATAAAAACCAAAGCAGCACAACAAAATACCATACACAGCACAAAACCAGAACAGCCATCAAATTTATACACTAAAACCACTCACCATAGTGCAGCAACTGAAAAATAAAAATGTTAAAAGGAGAACAAAAAGGTCTTGACCTGATGCCAAAAATGCAGCAATGTGGGCGCCAGGCAAGTGTCCCAAGAAAAGCACCCCATGGCTTGACCACATGTAGGATCAATAGCTTTGTGCTCATTGCTTCTTTTTCACATGCCTTCTGATTTTTAAGGTTTCAGAACATCCAATGCTGCTACCTTATGTTTATATAGTTATCCCCATAATGCCTGAAACACTAAACATACATTGCCAGCAGTTCTGACCACCTTGCAAGGTAGGCCAGGACAATTACCCTCCTATTATAGATGGGTGAGCTGAACCGCAACATCTTCCTTAAGACCAGGCAGCTGAACCAAAATTTGACTTAGGAACTTCCAGTGCATTGACCCTGTGAAGAAGGAACATCATCTTATTCCCTAAGATGGTGCACTACACCTGCCTCGGATGTGGGTGGCGCTGTGGTCTAAACCACTGAGCCTCTTGGGCTTGCCGATCAGGTCGGTGGTTCGAATCCCCATGACGGGGTGAGCTCCCGTTGCTCTGTCCCAGCTTCTGCCAACCTAGCAGTTTGAAAGCATGCCAGTGCAAGTAGATGAATAGGTACCACTGTGGTGGGAAGGTAAATGGTGTTTTCGTGCGCTCTGGCTTCAGTCATGGTGTTTTGTTGCACCAGAAGCGGTTTCGTCATGCTAGCCACATGGCCCAGAAAGCTGTCTGTGGACAAACGCCGGCTCCCTCAGTCTGAAGTGAGATGAGCGCAGCACCCCATAGTCACCTTTGACGGACTTAACTGTCCAGGGGTCCTTTACCTTTTTTACCACTATAACCGCCTATTGTCAAGCTTTTCTTTCCAACCCTGAAGGCTAGAAACTTCATCATTATTTTTGAACAGAAGCTGGGAATCTCCCATCTAGTGTGCCCAAAGCACGGCTAATCACTCACGGGTGCCGTACCGACAGCATGTACGGTGACAAGGTAAGCAGCTAGCCCTGCAGGGAATCGCCCACTCAATGACTCATCTCCGCACTTACGAGTTCGGCCTTTTGGCAAATTATCTAGTCTCTCCCCCCCCCGCCCCCACCATCCCAAGCACACACAGTTTCCTTCAGAAAGCTGCAGTGTTGTTTCTTTCTTGGTATTTATGAGACTGTTTATCTGATTTCAAAGGAGCCAATTCTTATCTCGGAAGCGGCAAGGAAGGGGTTAAACGGGACAGCCCCGTAGACAGCATGGAGCCAAATAAAATACCAATCTGACAAAAGGGGGGTCAGGCGGGCTGGGAAACTAGAAAGAAAAACAGGAGTGGGAAAGGCACATGGAAGCAAAACTGAAATGGAATGGGGAATGGCTTTTTGGGTGCCTGAGAAAGCGTATGCCCCTCTGTTGGGTGGCCAGGCCCTGGCTGAAGATGGTCGACTCTACACAGAGAGCCAGCCTTTGCTTCTTGCTGCTTTTTCTTCCCTGGCTTGGTTTGGAAGGATAGAGCGGCCATTGTCTCACCCAGACCAGAGGAAGAAAAATAAAACATGGTGCTGGGAGATTCAGCGCCGCCTGGCCTAGTGCAAGGGCTTTCCGCACAGAGGAGTCCACAACACAAGAGGCCTTCAGGAGACGTGTGAGGGCACCATTAACACGGAGACCCCTCGCTTGCGTCCTGCGGATCACAGGCCCCGTTAAAGTTAATGAGAGGTACCTACAAACATTTCCACAAGCCGAGAAGCGGGAGTTCGGTGAAAGTCCAGGGGAAGTGCTTCAAAGGCAGCAAAGTATTATTGCTTCATTTCCCCCCTGGGTAAGTTTGTATGCATAGCTGTACAAAAATTGGAGGGGGGGGGGGAGAAGAGGGAGGAGAAGAAAAGTTATAGCTGCTACTGTGCCTAACTTAGCTATATGGCCAGAAAGCGGGTAGCAAGGTCATGCCCACTGCAGTGCCATGGGGGGAAAGTTGCAGCCACCTATCTCTTGCATGAAGCTTTTGGGCGTTGACTGGATGTCAGTATTCAGCTGCCTGATGGGAATCCACAGATCAGAACCAAAGGCTGACAGGTGGGTCTCCTGTGAAAGGTGGAAAGTGTGTGGAACTGTGAGGAGACCATCTGGGCTGTGAGTCCTGGAAGACCTGCTCCCTGCCTTGCAGGCCTTTTCCACCTGGCCTGGGAGGGCAGGACTGACTCCAGCTACAAAAGGCTGTTGAGGTGGCCAGAGACCATCTTGACTTCTCTTAATGCAGACTCAGGTCATGGAGCCTGAGCTTCCACAACCACCACCCACCATGAACAACCATTGGCAGCAACAGATACGTTCTGTGCTTATATTTTCTTTTCTTACTACTTGTGCTCTTTTAAATGTGCATTTAATATTTGATTTCCATTATTAATGTTTTCTTTTGAAATGTTTAAGACACTTTTTCATTAATTTTGCTGCATTAAATGTGCATTCTGTAATTGACCTTCTCTGTAATGTTTTATTTTTAAATCTTTTAAGGTAATATTTTAGTTTCTGGTTAATTACACTCCTTTGAATATATACTTAATATTTGACTTCCTTCTGTAATGGCTTAGTCTGAATTGTTTTATTTGATGCTTTAATGTCGGTTGCCTTGTGATTTCTTTCTTTAAAATATGAAGTGGTACAGATATGAAATGGGGGAAAAACCCTGCATATTTCTTTACTTTTAATGAAAAAACTCTTTAAAAAAGACTCCAATGAGATAGTAAAAGAGAGGGAAATTATCAGAAAAACACCCTTTTCACCAAATAAAGAGATCTATTGGCCTTGTTAAAAAAATACAAGAGAACCAGAGCAGGTGGTGGGGAACCTGAGGCTCTTCAGATGTTGGACTCCCAATTCCCATCAGTCCCAGCCAACATGGCAAATGGACACGGGAGATGGCAGTTGGAGTCCAGGAAAATCTGGAGAACCAAAGGACCCCCTTGCCCTGGCCTGGAGAACTGCACATCCAATCTCTAGCATGAATCTGAAAGTTGTGATCAGTAAACAATACAGTGGTACCTCGGGTTAAGTACTTAATTCGTTCTGGAGGTCCGTTCTTAACCTGAAACTGTTCTTAACCTGAAGCACCACTTTAGCTAATGGGGCCTCCTGCTGCTGCTGTGCTGCTGGAGCACGATTTCTGTTCTCATCCTGAAGCAAAGTTCTTAACCTGAAGCACTATTTCTGGGTTAGCAGAGTCTGTAACCTGAAGTGTATGTAACCTGAAGCGTATGTAACCCGAGGTACCACTGTATTCCTTGATCTTGAAAATGAAAGTTACTCATTTTAACTGGGAAAAGGATACACAGGAGAACATAACGTAAGATTTCATCTTGGGTAACTAAAAATGTTGCAAGGATTGCTGCCCTGGACTCCTATGGAAGGAAGTGGGGAATAGATGATAGTAACAACAGCAGCTGTCCCCCTCAAGAAAAGCTTTTATTTAAGGTTCACTTTTATTGGTGCATGACTTCCATCCGTCAGAAACAAAATTATAATCTCAGGGATGGCAAATGCTGAGAAGTCAGGCTCTAGGTACATGTATACATTTTAATCACACACACACACACACACACACACACACACACACAGGAAATATTTTTTAAAAACACATGTTATTCTCTTAGCTCTATGAGTACAACATACAGGTAATAACAGCTTGGATGGAGATCTTTAGATCAGAGAAACGGTGTATGTAACAAGATGGTAGTGCTGATTCTCAGGTCTAGGAAACCGACCTTTCCGTTCTTCAAAGAGCAGGTGCCCATTCTGGGGATACTCCTTGATCCAGCTCTGTCACTGGAGCTATAGCCATAGCCAACAACTGCTATGTTCTACCTCTGTAGCCAGAGGCATCACGCCTCTGAATACCAATGACTGGGAATCACAGTTGCTGTTGCGCTTACGTTCAGTTCGCAGGCTTCCCACAGGCACCTGGTTGGCTACTGTGGGAACAGGATGTTGGACTAGATGGGCCATTGGCCTGATCCAGCAGCTGCTTCTTATGTTCTTTAGGAGGCTGAAGTGGCCTCGGTGGCATGGAATACCTTTTGCCAGTTTTAGGCTCATCCATCATCTGGATAAGGATAGCTTAGCAACATTGATCCATTCTCCGGTAACATTCCAGCTGGAGTACTATCATGCATTAGACGTAGGTTTGCCTTTGAGGATCAAGACCTTGAGTTGAGGCCCTTTCCCTAGTATCATCAGTTCCTGAAGCATGTTATGCTCACACAAAGCTGAGGGCCTTTTCTGAGGTGGCACATCCTGACTTTGGAACATTCTCCCTATGCAGAAGATTGACTGGTGTCAAATCACAGGACTTCTCCACATCATCGTTTAGTGTGGATTAGAATCTGACTGTGCCTCCATTTATGTGGTGTTGTCCACACATCACTTTCTCAACTGCAATCTCGCTGTCCCCTCTCTCACACACACCCTGCCAAGACACTGATGCCTTGCTAACCTTGTGCACACTGCTGTATCACGTGCATTAGAATCTGCCCATGTCCCCCTTTGTGTAGCTTTGTGTATACTTCCTGAAATGGAGCAGCTGTGGATACGTGTGTTTACTGTTAAACACTCAGATTTGTACATAAGCACACATTTGAGGCAAAACAGCAACATATATTCAATAAATTATCCTGGCAGTTTTTTGGGTTTTTTTAAAGGGTGTGTGTGTGTGCCAGTACCAGATTACATTAAGTCACTACTCCACTGCATATTGAAACCTTAATTGATTTTGCTATCAACTTGTTAAAAAATGCATTTGTTTTGTTTATTTGTTCCATTCACATTCATTCATTCATTCATTCATTCATTCATTTACACACATTGTTATTTGACCTTTTTTGGTCTCTCTTTTAAATTCTTGTGTTTCTTTGCCACTGCCGTTGGTGGCTGTGAACCTGTGATCCTCCAGCTGTTGGACTCAAACTCCAGTTAGCCCCAGTCAAATATGATGGTCCAGGAATATTTGGAAGCTGGCCATCTGTGGGCTACATTCCACATGCCTAATACAGACTTTTCTTTTATCAGATACAAAATAAAGTTTAACACGAAACATCACTATCATGATTTAATCATAAAGCAACCTTTCAGAATGCTGTTTTCAGGACACACACTCTCTGCACAGCTCACTTTAATGTTTATATATCCAAGAATAGGCTTTTGAACTTTTGCTAGAAATATGCCTCCCAATAATCTTTCCCCTCCCCTTCACAATGACATCCCTGCCTATAGATATTTACTTGCACATTCATTTCTGTATATATATAAAAAACTCAGAAATGTGTGGATTACAACCAGTGGCAGACCTTGGTGTCTCAGATTTCAGTGGCGCCCTGTGCCATGCCAAAACCCATCACAGTCCCCTGCCTCTCACCTTCTGTTAGATGTCAGAGTTGCAGTGCCTGCTGTGGTTCTCAAGAAGTTCTGTGCCTTGTGTGATCGAACCAGTCATGCTCCCCTGGATAAGTCTTTGCTTACGACATACTACAGTCTTCATAACTGCTAGCACATAAACTGATAGCACTGACACTTAATTACAGGAAGGATACTTCAGAGTAACAAAATCTTCCTTTATTCCTCTGCTACAGGAGATGGAAAATAAGACAGGAGGACGCAGTAGTAATTACTCCCAAAGTCTCTATGAACATATTCCCAGAGACTAAGGGACTTCATGTTCAGTATCATGACATGGGAATAAGGCTTTGAGCTGGTTTATACATGTGTTCATCACTTGCTTACGATAGCATCAAGAGAAATTAGCCACCACGTGTTTATCATCACAGAAGAGAATTTTTCGCTCACACAGCATTTCTTTTTTAAAGTGATGTTCTTTCACACATAGGAAGCTTACACTGAGCTCAACTATAGCTCAGCATTGTCAACTTCTCCTCCCTACAACAAAAGGCAGCTCTCCTTGGTCTGGGGCGGAAGCCTTTTACATCACCTGCTACCTGAGCCTTTTAAATGAAAATGCCAGGGATCAGGAATTTTTGCATGCAAGGCATGTGCCCTGTCACCAAGGTCCTGTACAAACCCTCATTGAAACCAGTGAAGTGCATGCATGGGGAAAGCAGCCTTTAGGGTGACCACTTTAGGATGGGTCCCCAGGCTCATTTTCTTTAGTCCACAGGGGATTGGTGGACAATGGGTTTCTCTATCAAGAAAGGGAAAGGTTTCAACCAATCATCATGCTTGAACTTCTAGATCAGTGGAATGAAGGCACTGGCCTTCTGGATTAGAGACATTAAGCCTGTGAGGCAGACAGCTTGCCAAAAGGGAGATTTTGTACATGTAGATGGGCAATTGTGTGCCAAGGTGGTTTGAAGCTGTGGCATATTTTCCTCCCTGTAACTTTGCTTACATTTTCTTAAGGAAGCGCCTGACAGTTCTTGTCATTTAAGGTCCCCCCCCCCAAGCCCTTTAGATGGCTCCTTCAGGGAGGGTAATTGGGCCATAATTTGTTTTTTATGTCAAGATGGCGTCAAAGATAAGGTGGATGTTTCGGAGTTTGGGGACTAAAGAGACAGGAGAAATCCTGACCTGGGCCCGACCTCGAAATAATGGCCAAAAGCCCCAGTAAGTAACAGTTGCAGGTGAAAGATTTACAGCCAGCGAGGTCTTTGATCCTCACCCATCCTTCCAGTCTCTCAGGACCTTGGCCAGCTTTCAGATAAAATAACTGCAATGTCTTTTTTGCATTGCCTGCCCCTAGCCTTTCCCACATATGGGTCTACTGGAATCTCCAACCTAGACAGCCCATTCAGATCGAGTCTTCTGTGCTAGAGAGTCTTGTAACTCCTCTCTCGGCAGCCAAAAATGCTGTGAATTGATGAACTGATGGGAGAACACCCAGTAGGGCAAATCCTTCCTAGATAAAACACAAGTGAGACACCACATTGTTCTTTATAAAGGCTTTATTAAGTCAAACCGAAGTACTTTCCAAGGCAGCATAGATTGGTTGATTGCAAATGGTTTAGAAAATGGTTTAGGGTCTGCCAGTGCTATTTGTTGGGTTTTGATGTTACTGATGGAATGAAGTAATTGATGGATTTTCTATCTACACACCTAAGGCTCTTCATGCAAGTCAAGTGATCCCGATTGACCCCATGCTGACCAGTGCACCAATACATTTTTAGTTTCTCTAAGGTCCATCTAACTCTGCTTAATGCTAACACAAACATGTCCCACAATACTGTAACCACAACAAATTGACATTGAGCTTGGCTGAGCTCACAAATGGCAACAAGGAGCACAGAAAGCCATATCACAAGTGGTCCATTCAAAATGTGTCATCACTGTGGAACCTGGTTATTCTTCACAAAGTAATCAGTATTTGACAAAGCAGCTATATCAGAAATGAGGGAAATCATTTAATGTTATCATTAAAACAGTAGCAGAAGGAATAGTTTGGGTTTAAACAGTGCTGCTTCTGTACAATATATAGGAGGCATCCAGCTCAAATCTATGGCTCTATGATTTTTGAAAGATTAAGGTTAAAAACTATTTTGTCCTTTGAAATAAGCTTCTGTCTTTCTGCCTCATTTGCAAGGCATTTTATAATTTCTTTATCCTTTTAGTGAGTACATGGTTGAGATCACTATATCCTTGCAGTAGGATGTGTTTCTTTTTCCATTAAAAAGATGTCTGCAGTGCTTTGTGGCTGTCCGTGCTGTTTCCCTGGTTTTTGACTAAGCTGCAGGGAACTGGGGAGGCTGGCTACACAGTGCCAGAGATTCATGCCTTGCTGATTTTCTTGTTAATGGAAACTCAACCTTAGAGAAATCACACACAGACCCTTTTCTGCACTAACCTCACCTTTTTTAAAAAAAATCAACTAATAAACAGCTGTTGGGAGTAGGGTAAGACAGCTTTCCTATCTTCCTGTGCTTATAGGAAAGCCTAGCTGAGGACATCTGTCTTGAGAGACAATGGCATGTGCCTCTTCTCTGGGGTGCACCTATATGGGTGATAATATTCCTCAAAGTTTAATCCATTTTCTATGTTCATTCCTCCTGTTCCTTTTAGTGCACCCTCATCTGTGCTGCTATAGAAACCGAAGCTGTAGGAACGTAATTAAAATACATACTAGAAAGCAGATTTAAAAACAAGTTTAAGAAAAGCTGTGAGGGGGCAGGGTGGTGGAAGACTTTCTAATAGCCTGGGAAGATCTAAACCTGTCTCCAAAAGCAATGGAGACGTAAACTCAACTCCAGGTCTTGAATTAGTACCCTTAGAAAAACTAATTAGTCATCCCTTCTTATGTACACTGGGTAAATATAAAATATAAGCCTCAGCTATTACTATAGACTCAAGCCTGTTTGATAACAGATTGCCTATAAAATAAACCCTCAACCATTAAATCTCCATTCATGTTCTCCACTATCCTCCAATCTGCCCTTTATAACAGGGATGCTGAGAAAAATCAAAGCCTGGCTTTTATCAAACGTTATGGAAAGGGTGGAGAAACAACTCCTTCAGGGATCCAATCCAATGTGCATAGTGCCTTTCATTCTCAACCAGGCCATTTTAAAAAAGCCAGATTTTTTATGATATTCATATCCCTTAATACTGCATAATCCTACTTCCGGTATCTGACAAGCACTTCTATGGAAAGAGTCCTGTTTGTGACAGGAAAATGGCTGCAGTCCCTGTTAACAGCTGTGGAAAATGTTCCTTACCCAATCAGCAAAACACAGACCTGCGGCTGAGAGGGATGGGGAGGGGCACAAACACTGCCAAGGTTATAAGGCTGCAAAACCAGCTGTGCTTGCTTAGATGCTGCTGCCCTCATATGGTGAAAAAGCATACAGGAGGGAAGTACACAGAATGATCACAGTCCAGTACTCAGATTATAATGCGCTAGTCTAGAACACTGATGCAGAAGTCACTCAGTTCAGAGATAGGTGGCTTGAAAGCTACATGCCTTTGCCCTAAGAATCCCAAGAACCAAGCTATGAGCATTATAATGTAAAGCTCTCAGAAAACAATCCATTTATATAGTGGAAGCACACAATTTAACTATCCTTGGTGTGCTTTGTCCTTGGCGCCCCTTCTGCCAGCTTTAAGTGGATTCTCGAAGGCTCTTCTTGGTAACAATTTCTCAAAGGATAGTTAAAATGGCTGATTACTAACATAACACAAGCAATAGCCCAAAGAGAATAGAAGTGGTTTGGAACACTGAGTATAAATTTAAAAATGTGTCAAGTTTACAAGGACAGGCATTTCACTATACTTTATTTATGTATTTATTTTAAAAACAGAGCTCTGTGTTCTCTATAATGTTCAATGAATTCCTGCAACTGAAATGTGACCTATTCTGACTATATAGTTGTGACAAGATTTTCAAGCAGTGCTTCCTGTTCAAACTTGTCAACATAAACAAATTGCTATTTTGCCTGTCATAAGACTAAACTCAAATTTCAACACAGATTTCAGATGATGCAGTGAAAATCTATAACGTGTACTAAGACAGCTTTATCCTGGAATATATTAGTAGTCTATGCACAAACACAATAATGCTATCTAATTTATGTTTGCGTGCATCCTGCACTCCCTAAAAGCTGCTCAGGGCAGCACAAATGGGCAGCTCTTGTTCTACGCCGTACCTTTACCCATAGAACCATATAGGCTGAACCATATAGCGACTTATCCATATTCACAAAGTGAGCTTGTTGGCTGGCTGGGCCTTCAACACTGATCTCCTCAGTCTTAGTCACAACACTCTATCCACTACACCATTTGCTATTTGTCATTGAGGGAAGCCACCTTTTTCCCTTTGCACCACCAGACAACTGCTCTTCAGCCTGTCCATGGTATTTGCTTGCACTTGAAATTGTAAGTCAGTTGGCAGACATCATGAGGTACATAATATGATTTGCTTCCAAGCTTTCAGTTTTCAAAATATGGAATACTGGTAAGCAACTGGGTATGACCAGGTCAAGTACAAAATGTCTGAAGTTGAGAAAAGGTTTTTTGCTTTTTCTTCCCGCATGGGTGATGCAAGTGTCTTCCTATGCCCATCATTTGAGGATTTCAGCAAACATAGTATTAACACCTATAAATGAGTACATTTACAAGGAAAACTGCAACCAGCAAAACTGATCATTTATTAAAAATGCACCTCAGGCATTGACATCTTTGTCCAACAGCACAGAGTTTTAACTTACAGTGGAAGGAAGGATACACTATACATCTTAGAGAAAAGAACTCTACAGTTTCACTGTAAGTCACAAGGTTGCTTTAAGAGTACACAGTCATTATTTCACAATGAAAGCTTGCCTAAAACATTTGGCATAAAGATCAGAACAAGACATTGAAGGCCCACCAGAATGAATGAAGGGGAAGGGATGTTGTTTTCCGCCAGTAAGCCTGTTATATGTCAAAGGGGTGTAAAACATAGATTAGCAGGTAAGTTGTCATGTTTTTCTAGTGTGTATCAGGACAAGAAAGGAGGGATGAAGGCAACGTAATAAAAGGCAAACTCCATAAGCTCATGTTTGAAAATTGTAAAAAAACCCAAAACTACACCTCAAAAACAACCAGCAGGAAAAAACTATTGCTAAGCATTTCATTGAAATTCTGAGTTTAAGGCATGAGCCCCTTCCCCTCCAGAAACATTTGAAATTCAACATCTAAGGTATTAATAAATGAGAATAGGTAAATTCTACAGAAGAGCAAGAATTATCCTGCACCACTATCACACTTTTAAGAAACAAACAAATCCAAGCACACCCTTAGATTCACAACTGAGCATGTGGGATATTACAAGTGAGGGAACACTGATGTTCTGCTTCATTATAGCAGGGCCCTTTAATCAATTGTTCCAGTACAGAGATACTTCTTTTAGGATAGCTGTCCTGAAGAGTCATCAGTCCCTCATCTCAACATACAGGGCGAAGTGACACTAGTGCACTGAATACAACAGTCTGCCTTTTAAGTCTTAGCAACTTTATCAAAATGCTTTTTTCTAATATGCCAAGGGGTTCCATCTTATTTACATTAGAATTTATCAACACAAGGTAAAGTGCAAGGCTCCCAAACCCACCCACCCCCCACAAAAATTGCATTTGGCTAATATATAGTTATCACAAAATTTAAAATACTGTTTTAGTAAGTTCTCTCTCAAGACAAGTCACCAATTGCTGCATTTCTGGGATATATCTTGCTCATGGCTTTTCAAGTCTGCTTTCGAAAATCTGAAAAAATATCCTAGCCATGAGCTACTTTGGCTTTGCTGACGTTTACACAGATACGTTTACTGATAAAATATTTCAGGTGGCGGGGGGAAAAAGGTTTGATTGAATTAGTCTATGAATCTAAGACTTAGGAGTTCTGCAAGAACAACTGCAGGACTTAACTTCTGAATCATATTTCATGATATGCCTTGCAAGACAAAATCTGAAATTTAGTGCAGGAGTTTGATATGCAACATTTATATTGCAGAAACACACTTGGACTTGCTTGATTTAGTTTCTGACTATTTAATCAACTGCACAATGTATTCATAAAAGTGTCATTCCAGTGCTATAATTGTCATTGCACATTCCCCATCACTTTGCTCTTTCCTTCATTCAATTCAAGGGATGAACAAAAATCCTCGCACTACTACAACTACAACAACTAATGCACCGAGGACCACCACATTTGATGGTTAACTTCGTTATAGAAGATGTGCCACATTAAGTTCTTTGGCTCTGATGCAAAGCCCATTAACAAAGATGGCCCTTCTGCTAGCTTTAAGTGGGTTCTTGAATGAGTTTGAAGGTTTCAAACAGATCTTCTTGCTTGGAGTTAAGTTTCATTCAGTATAGCTGTGGTCAGCAATATAATCTCCCACACCTAATCTTAAACGTGTGAACTGTCACACCCAAGCCACAGTTTGTAGCTGACTAGCTTAAACCCCATGTAAACTATATAGTTGACAAGAATCAAGATAAAATGCAACCCACCAGTTTGTATGAACGAACATGTCAATGTGACTAAGTTCTCACATATTCTATTAATTTTAGAATATCCTTCACATCCTTTGAAGCTCAAAAATGCTGATGAAGGTTTTATTAAAACCACAAGGAACTGGATAATTTCCTTAAATGGCACGCAGCATAATCTGCCATTACATTAAACAACTGCATTATGCCGGTTTTGGTGATTCTACACTAGATGTTCAAGAATCACAGGCTTCTCCCTGAATATAGATATTGCTGTGAGCTGGATTCCTTTCTAGCATGACAAGCCATGAAAATGGCTTATTTTGTCTGCCATGACATTTGTTCAACCCTTGTTGGTCTAGCTGAAAATAAGGCATATAGAGATGTCTCTAAACTACAACAGGACTCAACAATTATGATATCAGCAATTGCTGATCTGCTTGTATAATGAATAACAATTACATTTTACACCAATTAATTTATTTGGGGAAATGATTTCCTTGATTTGATTTCCAAAGCCATGCCTAAAGGGGTAGCACCTGCATTTTTCCATAGTCATTTTGAAGCTGGCTGCTGAAACCCTGCAGTTATTTATTTACAAAAAATGAGACCTAACACTAAAAAAATGTACATTTTTGGTCTAGAAGTGAGGCATACAGTGTGTGTCTCTTTGATGACCATGGCAAAATTCCTCTAACTGCAAACATGAATATTCTGACGATAAATCAAAAACTATGTCCTCAAGCTTCTGCTTATAAAGATTAATTGTGTTCTGGTGGTCAGTTCAATTCACTTTTCCCAGTGAAAAGAGAAGTGGCACTTTGTGTATCTGTTGGAAGTACATGGTAAATTGACATACCCTTTGCTGAAGCTGCCTGAAAATAACCACATTTAATGGTGGTATCCAATTAATTGAGAGAATATGTATTCATGACGCATATCCATTGTTTCTTGATCATCTATTTGCAACAGAAACAAACCATTGCAAATGAGTGTTGCATCTCTGAGACCAATTTTAGATTTTTCATGTGCTTTGTCAGATTGAAAAGTATTTAAAAAGATAAGGCTGCATTGCACAACAAATAAATGTAAGGCTGAATTAAGCAGTATCTTTCAACACAGTTAATCACCATAGCATAACATGAGTTTGGGGTAGGGGAGAGATCTACTATTAGGATGCCAAAATACTATTGAATGCTTGCCTATCACCTTATCATCTGAGAAATTATCTTTGGAATAGATTTTCGGCATCTTGCACCGTACACTCACCTCTTACTTGGATACAAGACTGATGGATTTCAGAGGTGCTTAAATCTGTGCTTTTATAAAACAAAGTCAAGGACTAGAGCAGCACAGGGCTGATATGATGCTCATAGTCTCCAAGTTGAATGTGAAAAAAAATGCGAAAACTACAAGAAACAGAGTGTTACAACTCTGACCTTCGGTGAAGTCTTACTTTAGACCAGGCAAGAGTAACTTGTAACTTACTAAGCAAAATACAGTTCACCATTCATGTTAAGCAGTCCATCAAGAGGTCAATAATCTGTATATGTTGTTGGCCAGGACATAAGACGTTAGGTACCTGTAAGCCAAAGCTAGCAGGCCACAAGTTGTTGACTTATTTTAGACCATAGTGTTGCCTCCTCCACCGAAGAAAATGAGGAAGCTGTACACATGTGCAGTGCATAAGGAATTCTGGATTGGATAAAAGGTGAAGAGCAACATGAAATTTAAACAATAGTAACTTTGTCACTGCACATTTCAGGTGGCTGCATGTAGGAGAGAGAAGTGGATTGGCACTAATTCTCATTTCCAAAAATTAGAGTGAGCAGACATCATAACTGCTGACATCATAACTGATGTTTTGCATTGTGTGCATTCAAATGTCAAAGCATCAGATAGGCTAATGGATATCTGCCTAACCAAGATCAGATTAGGTCTACAACTCAGTATTTGGTTACAGACCTGGGCTGCACTCCTACACTCATTTTTCTGGAAGTAGACCAGTGGAACTCAATGGGGCTTACTTCTGAGTAGATATATATAAAATTGTGCTGTTAATCTGGTGCTTTAAATATTGATAAATGGCCCACAGTAACTTAAATAAAGCCATTTTTAGTATGGTGAAAAAACAGAATTAAATATGTGCACTGCACTTTGCAACAGCATTGGATAGCATGTCTAAATTCTAATAGCTCTCAATTAAATGATGCTTTTTAAAAAAACAACAACACCTGAACATTTAACATTTTAACTTTTGTGAATTCACAAAATAGAAGTTCCAGTAGCAAATAAGCAGAGTTGGACAGTTTTAGTATTCTATTAAGACCATATACATACAAAAAGGCGAGGTTTAAAAACTTCTAGCACCCATACATATTTTGTCTCAAAGCAAGTAATCCTGTATTAAATACAAGTGGTGACCACACTTAAAAACAGGAACCCCAGACCAAGATTTTTGAATCAAAATTCCAGGGTCATGCCTGACCTGGACCAAGTAAGTCCTAGAGCCCTATATGGATATGGTAGGATCCAGTAAAAGAATGATGAACTCATATCACATGTTGATAATCAAGAGATTAATTTTAATCCTGTGGACAGGCATTATATTTGACTTCTTGATTTTTCCTGTGATCTCCATCCCTTCAGTCAAGTATTAGGCTTTGAAAATTTTGGAATCATCACATATATTCATGTATTCTAATATTCTGGACCAAAAGTTTTCTGTATAATTTCTAGTTTGCACTTTAATTTACAAAAATGTTAACTCTTTTGTATTCATAATGCACCTGATGCTTCTTCAAATTCACATATGATTGTGTCCAAAACCTGCCTGATCTTCATTCAAGTTTGCTACTTTCTGACTTCTGATCCAACCTACTCTTGTTACTCTTTACCATGTATATGAAGTATGCAAGTGTCTCTTTCTCATTCACTGGGATGTTCCTGAAGTGACGGCTGACAGTCTGAAAGGACAAGAAAATTAGAAAGTTTTGTAATATGGAACTAGCACATGGTCTGTACCAGGGATAGAGAACATGCAGTCATCCAGAAGTTGTTCAACTCCCAACTCCCATCAGCCAGGACAATAGTCAGGGATCATGGAGTTGTAGTCCAACATCTGGACTGCATCTGGATCACAGGCTCCCTATCCCTTGGCTGTGGTTTAGTCACAGATGGCTCTTCAAGGTCTATTGCATGTTGAATGTGCTTGAAATTTCTTTTCATCTCAATATTTCATGGAACGCTAAGGAGAAACGACAGTTGATATTTCCTATGACATGCAAAGCAGAAAATGAACCTATAGTACACATAACAACACCTTGCAGAAGCCCCTGAGAAACATAATGACCTACAGTGTAAAACAGAGATTACCCACTTGAACAATTATAGATGTCAGTTGATAAATCATACAAAACTTCAAGCCTGGTTGATAGCCTGGTGTTTGTGAGAGGAGGGTATTGGTTTGTACTTTGTATTTTGGGTTCTCATTTTGTATTTTGATGTTGTGAACTGCCCCTGTGATCTTCAGATGAAGGCCGGTGTACAATTTTATTAATAATGATAATGATAATAATGTTTGGTGTTGGTAAGAAAAGCATGGCCTGGAAGAAAAGCATAATTTCCTTAAACGAACATGTGCTTTTGCCCACAGTTCCCTCAAGTTTCTTTTTAATGGACCTGTAATTTAGGTACTGGCCAACACTTTCAAGAACTGAATCAAATCCTCAGTTTGTTAACTGTCAATGCTCCTGTGCCAGGCAAAAGACACAGACACAGGCAAAAGTAAATTAAGAACAAACCTCAACTTACCATCATATTTTGTTAGTAAAACAAACCATAAACACTGGTTCATATGTCATGGCAGGCCAGCCTCTAGACTGTTCCCTTTGTTCAGGAAAGCAAGGAGCAGTGGGGGAGCATCACAAGGACTTGAGCAATGTGCTGTGCACAGGCATGCTACTCTTTCATATTAAACCACAGTTTAATTTAAACTATGGATTAATATGACATGTGACTGATGCAACATATGTAAACAAGAGAATGTTATTTGGTGGTGGTTTTTCCCTCTCAAAAAACTTGAACAACAAGAGAAGAAAATCAGCTTAATTTATTAGCTGAAGCATTTCAGGTCCTTTCACATTTTACCCTTTGAGAAGCGCTAAGTATACAACTGAAGGCAGTGGTGCCATACTGACAATGTGTAGCTACAATAAGTAGCTACAATTACAAGTCAGTATTACTATAATAAAAATAAATAAGTTTGGTTGTGGTGGGTAAGCACGGTTCATATAATGAAAGCACAGAAGCTTGCTAGCCAACTTACTTCTGCCAGCTGAGCTTTATTCAGGCCAGGTCTGGTTTGCAACTTGTAATGCCTTTTATAACGACGCAGTGTGTTTACCTGAAGTTGAAACAAGTCGACCTGCAAAAAAGATGGCATGACTGACAATTAAAAGGTATAGTCTTTTTAAAAATATGCATCTACTCTAAGAAGAAATCTGTAAGAAACATCACCTGTTTCAAGGCAAGGAATTCCTGTTCAAGATACACAAAACAGGTAACTAGCATATAAATAGTGGGACACCAACAGCTCTGCAAGCACCTTACTTCCCTGTACTTTCAACAGAATGGTCTCTCCATTTTGTATGCGCTCTCTGGATTGTAGCCACCATATTGGTGAAGTGATGCGAATACACTATCCCAGTCATTTCTTTGGTGATACAGCAGGGTCACATTAGACTATTCTTATTTGCCCTCTTAAAAGATTAAGGCTTGGATCTAGAGTTCCTGTGAGAGGGCAAGCCAGAGGTCAGTGGTAGAGCACATGCTTTGCACACAGACAATCGTGCATTTCATCTCCAGTATCACCAGATTGTTCTGGGAGCGATTTTTGTCTGAAACCCTGGAGAACCACTGTAAGTCAGAATGGACAATGCTAAGTCAGGTGAACCAATAGTCTCAGCGTAAGGCAGCTGCCATGGTTTCTAACTTGCTTATAGGCCACTGGAGGGAGGGAGATAAATTTTCACCAGTTACCCTTCTCACCTGCAGGTCCCACGATTCAGAGTGTTGGGGGACCGTTCAGATAAATATGGGTGGTGGTAGTGTAAAATTGGTGAAAATCTCTTCCTCCTGCAGGAGCCTCTATTCCACAATAGTCTATTCCACAAATGGAAGAAGCCCTTCAACTCACTGAGGGGAACTCTGGATGCAACCCTATATCCTTATTTAACTTTCATTAAAACAATGTGATGTTCAAACAATCCCTAGCACTTCTTTTATTGATATGCTGCTATGTACAGGTGAATGCCTTCTGAGCCAACTTTTAAATGCCTGTTGGAAACTTTTCTATTCTGTCAGGTTTATGCAGGCAATTAAGAGTGCACCCCCCAAGATGGGCCACTGATTTTTTAAAAATTCCTTTTGCTTTTAACTTGCTTTTAACTTTATATTATTTATTGTCTGGTTTTATGTTTTTTATATTGCTGTAAAATGCTGTGGAATATTTTTATGATACAGGATAGAAATGTTTTTATAACTAACTAACTAACTAACTAAATAAATAAATAAAATATAGCCTGTTGAAGAAGTTGCATTTTTAATTACTTGTGTTTCAATCATAATTTGAGAAGTACAAAAACCATCATAACTTGTGAACGTATATGTCACAAAGAGCAGGCTTTTCAAGCACTAAGTAAAAATCAGAAAGCATATCTCTTATCCAGATCTTTCCCTTCTGTAAACAAGTTTGTCACTTGCTTATTTATTATTTATTTAAGCCTTTTATACCCTACCTTATATCTTGCCCAAAAGGCTCTAAGAGTGACCTAAAAAAATCAGTACCAAGATGGTCCTTACCCTTAGGCTCATAGTCTAAAAATGCATGACACACAAGGGAAAGGGAAAAGCAAGCTCAAGCACAAGTTATAGTCCTTATAATGTAGTGGCTGTTCTGTCTATGCTGATTAGCGCTGTCTAAAAGAGTAGCCACTTTTGACCCATGTCAGTTCTGGCTGTCTTGCCCTACCCCCTCAGTTCTATTCTAGGAGCAGACCTGGTGACAGTATCCGGGCCAGAACAACTCCTGACACATAGGTCTTTCCTGAGATAGCTGATCAGATGAGTTAAAATCACCACAGTAGTAAAATGTGATAGTAAAATATGATAGTAAAATGTGATGGACAGTTTCTTTATAAAGTAGTACAAAAGTACACTAAATTTTGCAGGAAAGCAGGTTAGTTGTGTGTAGCCTACAAGAGCTCTGTTTTCTCTAAAAGCAACCTGTTCTTACAAATTAAATTTCCGAAAATTAATTTTCCTAAACGATAAGAGGCTGTTGGAGGTGAAGGCACAGGGATTATAACCTTACTTATTTACTATGTAACCTTCAGGCTGTAGATCAGAAGTGAGGACCCTCACATCTGGTGGTCAAATGTGGCCCTTCATGTCTTTTGGGATTATTTCCAGACCACAACCCTTCCTACTCCATACTCTATCCCCAGGCTACATTGTGGCTCTGCCCCCTCATCAAATGCTTTTAACTGACTGGAATGTGTCCTTGAAGTGTACCTTTTGCTTGCCTGGATGGAAGATAGAGAGGTGTGGGGGTGTGGCTGCAGAAACCTTGGAATTACACTTGTTGCACCATCCACCCACCACTGGTATGTGGCCTGCAGCAGGTTGTTCATGAGAAACTTCAACCCTCAGGTTGAAAATGGTCCCCCACGAGGTTGACCAAGATGAATGAAAATACAATCAGGGTCAAACAGAAATTGCAACAATCTCCAATTTAATTATGCTACGTACCTCTGGGACATCAATCTCATGCTCTGGAGAGTCTCCCCCATCATCACTGGTCTTCCTCTTTCTTTTGTTTCGAACACTCTGAATGAAGTTCTTGTGGAAATCACATATATACAGATGTCCTACCTAACAATTAAAATAAAAAAAATCATGCAGTGAAATAGTACAGTGGTCACAATATAGCAGAGTGGAAGATTACATTGAAGAAATTACATTTAATTAAGCTGCAAAATATCACTAGCACAGACTTGGACTTTTTTTGGGAGGGGGGATTTGTTTATCTATTAACCTGCAGGCTGCTGAGAGGCAGAATACCAGCAACCCACTTAAATATCATGAGGCCTACTCCACCCTTTCTCCGTCCCTGATATATTGAGGGGCAAAGGTAGTTCATTTAAAAATAAGTTATTTGTGGTTTATGGCAGGCTGCTGCAGTAGTGCTAACAGCAGTCCACACCAAGGAAACAGTTCTCCACTCATTCCTACCCACATGCCTTCCCATTGCCAGAAAGGGAAGCAGTTCCTCCAATAAGGACTTGCAGAGGTAAATAAGCTGAAGTCTGGGAAACTGAAGTTGTGGCTTAGAACTTGGAGCTGCACATGGAGCAGGTGAATTCATTCCTCCCTTCTATAGTTTCAGAATGGGACTTGGCATTCCAGAACCCCAAAAGACGAGCTGAGAAATTATTTGAAAGTATTTATTGAGCATTAGTTCCTAGTTTGGGACACTGCATAATTGTCTACAAATCAGCTTGCAAAAGAAAAAGATCCAAGTGTGTTGGAAGTTGGTAAGTTACATAACAGGGCACCAAGTATAGTGAGGGTTTATTATGATTTGAAATATAAAGGTAAATTTATACCAGACTTCTGTATAAGTTACTTATTTTTTAGTCTGACCTAATAGTCAGTTACCTATTAGGCCTATAGCTGCTCCATGCATGTACAGGGCAGGGACAAAGAGGCAGTAAATTTCATTAACCACAATTTGAGACTTGAGGATTATTTTATTGTCTCCAGAGCATTACAGTTATCATTCTAGTGAGTAGGCATCTGATAACATCCATGAAAGCTTACACTACAGTTCCACAGGACTCTTATGCGTTTGCTGTAACATATTAAAGTTTTTTGTTACTTCAGGGTTGGAGATTTAACAGGTTTTTAAAACCAGCCCTTTCAAGGCAACAGTCTGAAATCTGCAGAGGCACATCAGTCAATTACAAATACTGTACATACAACAGCTCCCAGCAGTAATGCCACACAGTGTCAATAACAAACAGTAATACTGTATAGCCTTTGACAAAGAAGTGGATGTTTTATTGGTTCCTCAAACTGCCACTGATAAATGTCCTCTATATACCAGTGCTATATATTTACATAGCATTATAGACACCTCCACCCTTGCTCTTAAAAGCTCAGAACTGGTTATAACTTTTTACCTCGACCAGACATGATGCTGTCTTCCCTAATCTGCAATGTGTTGTGAACTTTGTGCAATTAATATCACTCTATCATGAGATTAAAGTGTATTTCCACTCTGAATTAAGTTGGTTGTTGCTCCCATTTCTATTATTATATTTGTATGTATGATCTCTCTCTCTCTCTCTCTCTCTCTCTTTTACTCAGCATAACTTTATAAAGCTAGACTGGACAAAAATATAGTATGCAGTTAGAGACCACATAAGATGTTGTAGACTCTCTTCCTATAACAAAAAAGAAGCAAAATCTCTATCTACGTGGGTTTCCACGCTAGAAACATAAGACATAAGTACTGTAGAGGCAACATGCTCTCATTTCAACTATTTTTAAAAAACCAGTTATAGTTATTATAAGTTACAGTGAATGCAGTTTGTGTACTGCTAAAGCACTGCTCATCTCCAATGATGGGTGGCCTGAAAACTGCAACCAAAAGCCTCCACAAACCTTTCGCAGCTTTTGCTGCAGCAGCTAGCTATTAGATCAACACCAACAACATCTGAGATTATTCTCAGGAAAGGGCAAACACAGAGAAATGCAGCACATCGAGGCAATCCCACCCCTCACCCCAGCACAACTCACGCTTTTGTCAGTATCCAGCTTCAGCTTTTTCTGGGAGATGCTCTTCTGGATCCTCTTGCTGAAGGAGGCATTGCCAGCCGGGCGGACGCAGCGGTCCCCGTCGTCGATAAGGCAGCAACTCTGTCCGTAGAAAGGGGTGGTGGGAGGCCCATCCCGACTGTCTTCCTCAGTGCTGAAACCATTCATCGCAGCCTTCCCCCAGCCCCGCGGAGAGAAAGCGAAGGCAGGCGGGCAGAGACCCTCCCCGCCTCTGGGCTACTTCGCCCGGGTTTTGCGAAGCCCCCCCCCCCCGCGCCTCCTTCTGGCCTATCCGACCCTGGGCTTATCCACCTGCCTTAAAGGGACATTGCAAAGCAGGCTGTCAGCAGGACACTTCCTCCCCGCGCCCCTTTTACAGCCTTTCTCAGCTCCCCCCCAGGAAACCTCCACCTTTTCCTCTCTCTCTCTCCCTCCCCCCACGTCGAGTGTGTCACACCGCGAGGGACCCACAAAAACCGTCTGTGGGGCAGCCGCCCCTCTCCCCGCTCTTTTACGAAACTCACTCTCTTTCCATCCTCGGACCACAAACGCCCTTTCCGACCACACCGCACCCCCCAACCCCCCTTCGTCCTCCCCGGGACTCTGCCCCGCCGCCCCTGAGGGGGACACTCGCCTCCGCCCTGCCGCCCCCCCTCCACCGGCCTCTTCCTCACGGCCTCTCAGAGAGCAACTCCTGACAGGCGACCCCCTCCCTCCCTTGGCAACAACAGAAGCGGGCGCCGCTCAAGCTCCCTTCACTCGGAGACACCCCCCCCCCCCGCTGTCGGCAGCCTCGTGAGGTGGAGGTGGCCGTTGCTGCCTGCCCTCCGCCGCCCGAGCAGGGAGAGCCGGACCTCCCCCGCCTTCCCGAGGGAGCCAGCGACTGACTGCTCTCTGCTCTCTTCGCCTTCTCTTTACTCTCTCTCTCACACACACAAAAACCTGCCCGATCCGCCTCCTCCACCTTAGCCGGAAGTCCCGTCTCCCAGCAGCCATTGGTTGCTCGAGTGCGGAAGGCCGGGAACTGTTGTCGCCGCACGCACGGCCTATTGGCCGGAGCGGCTGTCCGTTTGCGGCGATAGGCTGTTTCCTGCGATGGGGGCGGTTGCTAGGAGAGTGTTTGAAGTCCGCACATAGAATGAAAGCGGAGGGGAGGGGAGAGAGGGAGGCTGGCAGGGCGGAGGGAGGAAGTTTCGGATGCAGCTCCGAAGCCTGTTTTATATGCAGAGTGAGGGGGAAAAACAACTTACATCAGAGTAAACACGCTTAAGGTTGCGCTGCTTAAGACCTAACCCGAAAAAGGAGCGCCTTGTAACAATTTAAAAAGCCGGTGGACTGCATTGGGTGGATTTAATATTGTACATAAATACACTTGGTTGAATAGGACCCTGAAAGTCATCTAGTCCAGGCATAGGCAAACTCCGGCCCTCCAGATGTTTGGGACTACAATTCCCATCACCCCTGACAACTGGCCCTGTTAGCTAGGGATGATGGGAATTGTAGTCCCAAACATCTGGAGGGCCGGAGTTTGCCTATGCTTGATCTAGTCCAACCCTGGGCAGCGCAGGAGTCTGCGTTAAACCTGTCTCTGTCTTTCACAGGCACCACAGCAATCTTTGTCAGTACTAAAACAAGCCACGGACTATTCCTATCCCCTCTTCTGGATGCTCGGATCTGCCGCAGCTGGCGAGAAAGGCAAGTAGGAAAAGGAAAGGAGTTGAGGCGGCGCGAGTGGGGTGGATCCGAGAGACCCTGGTAAGGAAAGGAAGACGACTAGGGTATGTGGGTGGGTGGGAAGGGCGAAACTGGGAAAAGGGAAAGGTCATGGGCGTAGCCAGGGTGGTGGCAGCTGCCCTCCTAAATCAAGTTAAATAAATAAAAATACTTAGTTAACCGTAACTGACCAATTGCGTCGCAGATAACTCGGTTCTGCTCCCCCCAATAAATCCTGGCTACGTCCATGGCGAGGGTGTTAAAAGAACTGGCGGGGGCAAAAATTCTGGAGAATTTGGAGTAGACAAAATTCCGAGCCCCATGGGGACCCCAGGACAGGAAGAAGTAGGTTAGGGTCCGGGAAATCAGGGAGCCCGAGGTCGGAGGCACGCTTGGAGCTGGAATCAGGAACAGGCAACCGAGACAAATCCGCCCGAAAAGTCTTAATTAAGAGCTGGTAGTTCTCCAAGAATGGTTTTATTCTTGGATTAGGATTGGCTAAATGATACAGAGAGCGGATTGCCCACATAACAGGATACTGATATAAATGTTCGCAGAGCTCCTCTGAGTTTAAATAGTGTGGGCTTTTGAGATTTCGAAGGGGATTTTTTTTTTTTAAATTGCTCAGCATTTTCCATGGACTGCATTTAACCTGCATAATCCAGCAGAGGGCGTCATCATTCCATATATAAGGAATATAATCTAGTATTATTATTAAATAGAAATCAACAGGTAAGAAAAATGTGTGTTTTCAGCCCTATGATCTTTGTACTATGGTGTACTATGGAATTATCTTGTTGCCAATGATGTTCAACATCTGTATGAATCCACTGGGATCCGTCATTAGGGGTTTGGGGGCAAAATGTCATTAGTACACCAATGAAACTCAGTTCTATTTATAACATCTGAGTCAAGAGAGTCTCGCATGATCTGGACCATTGTATGGGTGAGTGGTGGACTGAATGAGGGCCAACAAACTTGAGTTTTGGCTATAAGTTGGTGGGGCGAGAAAAGCTTTGACTCCCTTCCTCAACTGCTAGTCTGGGTAGACCAGACATGCCAGAGGTTCTGAGCAGCTGCCACCACTCCCCCTTAGGTTACCTCTAAACCCAGACAGGAGGACTTTCCCGGGATCCAACGGGGAGCAGAGATACCTTTCTCTCACCCTAGACCAAAGTAGCCAGCTTTTTTCAGTCAAACACCATACATGTAGCATGAACCAAATGTCTATGCACATGAGGGGCTGGAAACTTCATAAGGCTCCTAATATCTTGGGCCCAGGATACTTTGATCGCAATGCATTATATCCTTGCCTGATCACTGAGGTCGAAGAGAGTTGCTGTCAGCAGACCACCATGATTCAGATGCAGGGCTTTCATCTACCAGAGCTGCACATTCAGTATTGTGGAGCCAATGCTGTGGACCCCTCTTCCTCTTGAGTTCAAACCTATTGTACTTCAGGTACCTGGTGAATTTGTTCTTTTTTTGGAGTAGGGGTTTTAAAAACAAGCCTTTCTGATTTTATGGTGAATTTAAATGATTTTATCCATTGTATCTCTAACTTCATTGTTTAATGTTAGACACTGGTTTTAAGCGGAATAAAAGTGGAATAAAAAATAATGTATTGCATTTGTTAGTTGATAGATACAAAACAAGAGAAGTCTCAAAGCAACTTAAAACACAGATAAAATCAATTAAAAGCCAAATTTTAAATGACATACAACATTTGTAAAATGCTCATCCAATAAGACAAGATAAAGTCCTGCCCCACTAAAATAGTACCAGAATAAAAGCTAATTTAACAATCAAAGCCTGGATAAATAAAAATGTCTTGGCCTGGAGCCTGAAAACCAACAATGATGGCACCAGACATGTTTTGCTGGGGAGAACATTCCACAGATGGGGAGCCACTATTGAAAAACTTGTTCTTATGTAGTCACCTTCCATACTTCCCTTGGAGAAGGCCTTTGTTGAAGACCACAAGGTCTCAGATGGTTCATGTGGGGAGAGGCAGTTCTTGCAACTCACTACACCCCAACTCTCTAAGTCTCATGTTTAAGTATAACAAATTTCAGAAAATATACTTGATGTTTTTAAAAAAGTGATAATGTCTGCAGTAGTCTGGTCAATGTCTGCAGTAGTCTGGGATTTGAAGCTACTGGAGAGTACATTTTGGAAGGCAATATGATCTCAGGACACTTTTCAAAACAGAAGATATCCACATAAAATGCTTTGGTTAATGCAAAACAGAAGACTTCCAAAGATGTTCAGAAAAAGACACAATACAAATTTATTTTAAATATATTATAAAAGAAAGTCCATTCATCTCTTAGAAACACTATACCTTACACCCAAATGATTTCCAATTTATCAAAGATTCTAAATTAAAGTGCTAGACATCCTTTACCTCCCCCCAACACAATAGGACAGTGTCCTGAGATGCACAAAATAAATACACTGGTTTATGCTGCAACATCCAATTTCAAACAATCTGTTAAGCATGCATTACAATGTTGAAACAAAGAGTCCCTGTATAACATCATCTCAAAACATAGTTGGCCACTTGATACTATTGTTGGAAGAGAGATGGTGTTTTCCAACATAATCCTTACCATTTCTTCTCAGAAGTAAGGCTTACTGAAGTCAATGGGCTTACTCCCAGGTAAGTGGTGTTACGATTGCAACCTTAGCCAGTTAGCTTGATTATACAATGCAATGTCATTAACTTAGTTAATATAATTTTATTTAGGATAAAAAACTCCTACCTATTTGCAACAATGGAATGTGCTTGCATGGTGCTAGCCTAATCAAATTGAAACTGGAAATCTCTGGGAGACTACAGAAGCACTATTAGGATGGTCCTGAACAGAATGCAGGTCAAAAAGCCTTTTATGAATAGGTAATGAATTTTTATCTAAAATGTCATCTTGTTCCATATATGATTACATGTGACATCTTAGAAATCATATAGAGTTTATAACACTGAGACCCTAGAAAAATCTAAAGCCAGACTACATGTGAGCATTTGCAGCTACACTTCTCTACCTCCCATCACAAATAAAGCAATTTGTATCAGATATAATTTAAAAGGTTTATTTGGGAAGACGTGCTAAACCCTAACCACTCACCCTGTCTTCAGAGCATCTCCTTGGGGGCTGTCCCCCCATGTCACTTTTTGCTCATCTAGGCTCTGATATAGGAAATGAGCCTGGCTGGGAGTGGCGGGTGTGGGGAAGGTTCAGCGCTTTCTCTTTCTCTCTGCACACAAACTCTTTCCACAGGCTTTCACAGGTACACTCTTTTTGTTTTAAGACTCCCTTCCCCATTTGTTTGCTGCCATCACATCTAATTTTGGACATGGTTACCCACAAAGCAGAAGCAAATTCACAAAGTTGAGAAGACACCTCTATGCTGTTAGTATCTTCCAGACACTTTCCAGTGAAATAAAATTGGTGGAAAATGCCTCAATGTTTACAGCAAGTTAAGGAACCTTCTAGAACTCTTCTTCATATCTGATAGGGTGCCCAGAAGGACTCTGCAGCAAGGCTTTTGAGCATTTCTGTACATGCTAAGCAGCAAGTCCTGTTGAAATTAGTAGGAATTCAGCTAGTTTTGATATTACAGTATATTAAAAAGCTAATCAGACTGCTTACACTAGTTTAGACTGTCTTAAACCAGGGGTGGTTATATCCATGTTAGTACTGTGAGTAGTTCTATGAAACATAAAGCAAACTATTGTAAGTCTTCTGCTCTTTTCAGATGTGGTTTTTTTTTTACATCACAGCTTCATAGCAAAAATCTAATCAAATTGCGGTATTGTTTTGATGATATTATTATTATTGTTTCCCCAGCCACTCTGGGCGGCTTCCAACAGAATATTAAACACAATACAGCATCAAACATTAAAAACTTCCGTAAACAGGGCTGTCTTCAGTTGTCTCTTAAAAGTAAAATAGTTGCTTACTGCCTTGACATCTGCTGGGAGGGCGTTCCACGGGGCAGGTACCACTACCGAGAAGGCCCTCTGCCTGGTTCCCTGTAACCTCACTTCCTGCAGCGAGGGAACTGCCAGCAGGCCTTCGGCGCTAGAACTGTGTCCGGGCTGGACAATGGGGTGGAGATGCTCCTTCAGGTACACAGTACCGAGGCCGTTTGATGGTGAAAATATGTCTTTTTATATATCCCACGAATCCTTGTAATGATAAAGCCACTTGTGTCACACCACTATGGCCTACAGGAACACTGTACTCACACATTGTCCTGATAGCTAACCCTTCAACTGCTTGGGATATGCTGTATAGAGGCTTTTGGGTCAAACTCTTCTAGGTGTTTGCTCCGTTGAGTGAAACAGATACCATTGTGAAAAAGGTATTCAAACATGTATGAGTGTGGAAACAAGTTGCTTTACTGCTTCTCTGTTATGATGCTAACTAGATCAGGCTTCCTCAATCTCGCCCCCCCCCCCGATGTTTTTGGCCTACAACTCCCATGATCCCTAGCTAGCAGGACCAGTGGTCAGGGATGATGAGAATTACAGTCTCAAAACATCTGTAGGACTGAGGTTGAGGAAGCCTGGAGTAGATATTGACAAATATTTCTAATGAATGACCCGTACATTTATGGAAGCTACCCTGTTGATTTATTTTGATATTGCAGACTATTGGTGGAAGACACTGCATGGTGAACCTTGTATGCTTGTATGCCAACATTTGGGATCAGGAGCCACTTACGAAACTGTCAGAATCGGCCATCAGGGGTATATAGGGATGCTCATTCATGTTCTTTACACCATTTTCGTTTTGAGTAATGAAACTTAGCAACTGGTTTTCTAAACCAAGACCATAAACTTTCCATTCTACAATATGAACTTGAAATTGGATATTTAAACACAAAAATCTTCCTAAAACATCACTAATTGCACATTGTACTGTACTCTTGTACATCCAACCCACTCCAGTCCAAGGCACTAGGAAATTGTTCAAGTTTAGGTACTTGCTGAACATTTGCATTTAAAAAGGCACTTCTTTATTTTAATGATGCTATTAAATTTGATTTTGATAACATTACTTAAGACCACAAAAGGTGTATGTTTGAATGCAAGAATTTTTTTAAACCAGATGGGGTTATTTCCTGCAGCCAAGATATTCAGATGGCTTTGAAGGATTCAGATAATATCACTGCTAGCAACAGACACATTTCAGTCCACACATTTCAACCAAACCATTGAAAACATTTAGATTTTTGAATTGAGATGCCATGCTGAAATCACTACAACCACGAAGGGAGCCATTTCACACAAACTGCTTGCTCAACCTACCCACCTTCCCCCCCACTACACTCTCTTTGATCCATCCTGTGGAGCTGCTTCTCAAGCAGCAATTATGCTGAAATCAAAAGTATAAATCAGGCCTGACTGGAACAAAACACGGACACCCAATGTGCATGTTAATACTGTGCACACTGCTTTCCTCCAAAAGCCTCAGTGTCAGCACAACTGAACAGTTTTTTTGCTTAGCACAAGGAAGTTGAGGTCAAGTAACTGAAGTGTGACCAGGAATCTTAGCTACACATCCTAAAATATTCAAGAGCAAAGTATTTTTAGTTTTGTTATCTGACACACTTATCATGCATGCAAATATGGTTTTATAGACTCATGCTTTAGTTATTATGAATAAAGCAGAAGATTAATTAAAGATAAAAGTAGTAAAATGCATTTTCATTTCTCAACCAGCAGGTGGCCTGCTAACAATGCTTTCAAACCATTGCCTGGGGCTTCCAGGATTGAATGCATTACTTATGTGCAGAGATCGCCACTCAGCCAGAGTTAAATATGTTTAAGATATTTTGTAACTTGACAAATATTTATATTGCTGCAGAGAGGAAGCTCTTAAGAATATTTTAACATCTGGCTTTTGGTGTTTGGTTTCAGCAGGTTAGTAACAATCACAGAAACTTTCCTAGAGCAACATAGTAAAGTGTCTGAGATTGCAAGATAAAAACTCCCTAAATTAAATTATCACCTCAATCATGAACTTGTTAGACAGCCTTGCACTAATACTGGTCTACTTTGCAGGACTGTTGTAAAGATTACTACTGCATGAACGCTAAAACATTACAGAACTTCAAACTCAACCTATGTATTGACTATTCAGCTTAATTACGTTTTCACCCTGCCTAGACAATGGCCTTCAGTTTTATTGCAGAGAAAACATTACAGGGAACAAAAAGATGATGGGAAGTAAGTAGAGGGGTATGTGATTCTGCAGCGAAACGGGGAATATGAAATCTGAATTAATGGCCTTTTAAATTTTTAAATTCCAGTTACTTTGCCATCTGGTTAGTAGCTCACTGCAAACAGCACTAGTTCTTAGATGTATCATTAACTGAAGGTGTACTAGCTTGCTAAATTAGACACATATTACTTTTGATGGAAAAACATAAGGATGACTGGAACAAACTAGGAGCAGAAAATTCAGCTAGCATGGGATCAGAACTGAGGTGAAAGAAATTAGCGTTGGAAGAAATAAAGGAAAGAGGTCATGACCAGCAGTCTATATATGCACAAGGAAGTCTTCACATCCAGAACAGCTCTTTCCTTTCATATTAGTGTCCTTAACAGGAAATCCCTGCATGTGGATTATTTCCCTTAACTGAACAAAATAAATAAATCTAAGTATGAATTGATCTTCTGAGTGTACCATGAGCCATTGTTTTGATAACCAGTGACAGACTAGTGAGGTAGAACTGGAAGAGGCAAATTAGCACCTGTTAACACATGGGAAGGCATTAAAAACAATCCTCTAAAAATCCCCACAGGAAATCATCTATCACTAGTGAAATTTTAAAACAGATCTCAGCCTGAGTTGAACAAAAATGCAGGTTTAACTACGTCAAGAAAAACTAATGATATCAAGGTCTAACTGAAGCCAAGAGAATTGTGCTGTAAAATATTTTGCCCAATTCACTAACCTAAAAATATTGGGCAATGGGAAATGCTGAGTAAAACTGCAGCTAACACAGAACTGGGGAGTTTGTAAATTCAAATTTGTGAATATAAAAAACTGACAGGAATCACACTCCAGTTATTTTCAATGAAGATTTTAAAGATGATCATTTAAGTCACTTGGAATGAGATGCAGAGAGGCCTAAGCTGTGAAAGATGCTGCACTGTATGAATCCTTTACTTTTGTAGAGCACTGCAGTTGTCATTTTATTGCAGGATATTGTTGTGCATGCAGTCCCAGGTGTGGCTGGATGTTATAAGTTGGTTTAACAGGTAAGTTAACAGGTAAAGTTAAACACTAAGAATTTCACTGCAATCTTAAAACATACTTATTTGGAAGTCAGTCTCACCCATGTTACTGGGGAATTAAATTTCATGGAGTGATCTTAGAATTTTAGCCCTAGTTCTGTTTGTATAACTGGGTCTTTTGAGTTCAAGTCATATGTCCATGAACAGGTATATTATCCATGACTCAGCTGATTTGCCTAACTCAGGGGTCTGGCAGAGGATCTGTCTGGTGGGTGGGATCCCGAATTCCCCTCCCCTCCCAGGTAGACTACTTTGACAGGTGGGTAGGGCCACCCACCTGCCAATAAGTTGACATCGGCATGTCAGGCAGCCCAGCTTCAAATGAAAGAATTGGGAGTGTACTCCAAGAGCCTTTCTGACTCTTTTCTTCCTATGTTTGAACTCAAGCTGGGCCTCAAAGGAAGATGCCTGTTGAAAGGCGCTTGCATTCAACTTTTGACAAGGATTGGCTGCAGCTGGAAGTTCCTCATGCAGCTAATCCCCATGGGATTTGTAGTCCAACAACTGTAAACCTCTCTCTTGGTAGGGAACGGCTCTATTCAAGAGCTCCAGTGCAATGAACAACTTCATGCCACCAAACTAAGGGTCAGTGTAAAAAGCGAGTGCCAACACTGCTCTTAAACCATCTGGACTGGAGATATGCATTATCATAACACTAATCCTTGGCTGCTGTATGGATCTATGGGTTTGGCTTTGAGACAATGTGGTGCAGAATTCATGACAGTTGCACATTACCCTTATGAAAAATACACGGGCTTAGATGTGACTTTAATAGCTGAAAAACTAGAAGATTATGAAAGGATACGGTCCTGCATTAGAGAACTAGGTTTCAATCTGTGGTGTAATTATAGCAATATAGATTTCTAGACATCTTGTTAATGGGATGCAGCATCATCAAAGTAAAGACTGGCCTGATAGTCACACCCTCTCCTGAGATTTTCCCTTTTATTGTTTTTAAAAAATTATTCTTTTAAAAAATTTGTCATCTCCCCTGTAAAAATTATAGCTGTAATATATACATATAGATAGTCTTTAAAGATCAAGATTCTTGTTAAAGTTTTCCAAGACTGTTGAATTTGTGTGTTCAAATATCCACTGCTGTGTCGGAGAGGAAGGATTGCACGTGCTCATGAAGATTTTTCGGTCACTCTCACTACAGTCCATGCAGCTGCCACTTACTGGGTGGTAAAGAGTCTTGTCCTAAGGATGAAAATTAGAAATCAGTTTGCTGGACTTGAATATATACCACAGACTTCAGAAAGCAGCTTAAAAGAAAAATGTATCTGTCATTTTATTACTTATCATCTAACAGCAGCTCTTCTTTAGAAGTAGCATTTCTCCACATTTATTGTACTGTACATTGCTTTAGCTAAGCAATTTCAAACAAAATAAATAAATAAATAAATAAATAAATAAATCTATCTTCACAACTGAAATAAAAAATGAGTACTGAAGAAAATCACTTTTCCCTTATTCAAATCCAACAGGTTATCCACTAGACCTCACTTGGAATAGTGTTTCGCGCAAGCATATTGTTAACTTATTGTCCTTGTCTTCAACTCTTACTTGTATCCAAATCTTTCTGAAGTAGGCACTGGAATGTCTGGGCTACACCTCACTGAACTTCAACACTTCTTCATGTGGCTTAAGAATTCTAGAATTGGGTTCACTGATATTATGATGAGATCTGAACCCTGAGATTCCTTGGGAAGATGTCTTGCCCTCATGACAACAGTTTACCCAAGCCTGCCTTATGATTCCTTGTTTTGTATTGTGGAAATTTGTACTTTATAGATACTGCAATTATCATTGCTTTTGAGTATTTCTGCCATCCATGAATATAATCCCAGGTCTTTGTTCCTTTTTTAAAAAAGGATAAACTTTTCAAAGCCTATGGCCCATCAGTTGTTGTTGCTGGACTCCAATTCCCATCAGCCCCAGCTAGTTTAGCTAAGGGGAGTTTGGTGAGGGGAGTTCAAGTCCAATATCTGAAGCCCCCCTGTTCCCAAGTAGAAGAGCAGTATACGAGTGGCATGATAGGAAAAGTTCCTATCATGGAACAATTGAATAACACTTTATATGGTACACTTACAACAAGCAGGTTTATTTGCTATCTCTGGCAGAGATGTTACTATGCCCTATTGTTCTTTTAATAAAAAGGGGATTCCACATAACATGTTGTCCCAAACATAGGGACAAAATATTACAATATGAATATTTTTCAAGATATTACAGGTAACCATAATGCAGAAGTAATGGTTTCCACATTCTGAGTAATAACACACTCACTTTCCTGTATTTCCATAGCTGATTCCCCTTCATTCCATGACAGTCATAGAGAGTCACTGGGCTGTTGTGGGAAACAGCATCAAAACAGAATTTCTTTGTGTGCTGGGGGTCTCCTGGACGGATGTCCTCTCGCCAGCTAAATGTGAACACCTGCTAGGACAAACATCAAACCCTCAGAACAAACGATGAGGACAAAAATCCAGACTTCTTTGTTTTATGCATCCCTGCCCTTCAGTACTACTCTATGTGAAGAACTACCCTCTCCTTTGGACAGGGCAAGAAATACAGAAATAGAATTGTGGCATTGTTAAGAAACGCAAACACTGAAAAGGAGCTCTACAATGGCAGTTGTGTTTGAACTGGAAGCCTGCAAATGACACACCCCCCCCCACGGGCCATTTAATACCAGTTGCCCTGTGGAAAAGAACATCAGTTGCTCAAACGGAGCAGATTGATTTTGGTTTGTTTTAAGTGAGTGGCTCTTGAAGTATCTATTGTATGTTTATAAATATTGTGAGCCACTTTGAAGACTGTAGTTAAAAAACAGGATATAAATCTGCTAAATAAATAAATAAATGGGAAGAAAAGAAATGGAACTAATATAGGGTGCTTTTTAAATTTTATTCAGACCAAGTGAATAAAATGAATCTAACTTAATCAAGCTTATTAATTTCAATGAGTCTACTCTGGAGCAAATCCTAGCTGACCATAACCAACAATCTGTCACAGTAATTTCCCTTAGTTGAAACTGACTAGCACTGAAAGATTTAACAACAGGAAGAAAAATGAGAGACAACAAGATTCACTACAGCAAGAACAGTTCTACAAAATGTGTGGTTATTGGAGCTCTATAGGCTTGTATTCTTTTGGAGGACAGCAGGAATATCTCTGGAGTTGAAGTACCACCACACCAGTTCAGTAATGAGAAGACATGGAAGCAACTGCTTCATGCTGCTACTGTTAGTACTAATAAAAAAACAAAGGAAATCTCTTTATGGAAGAATTAGACCAAAAATATATTCCAACATCCACATTAATTTTTACAACTCAACATAAATTGCATATAAAAGTCCTGCAGGCCTTTTGGATTTACCATATTTTTCTGTGTATAACACGCCCCTGTGTATAACACAACTCCTATTTTTTGGGACTCCAAATAAAGAAATCCCCCATATGCACTATCAGATGACCCCCCCCCCAATTTTAAACTTGAAAAAATAGGGGGGAAATATAGTCATATACACGGAAAAATATGGTAAGTTTCAAAGTCAGTTGGTTTAATTTTCCATTTCCAGGCAACTGAAATGGTAGTCAGCAACTTCTCATTTTACATATTATGTTAGAATAAAGCTGTCACTTCTAGCGTCTTATACATTAAGAAATGAAAATATTCGGTGAAAATATTCCCTATCCAGTTTAATCTCTCATTAGCATCCACTGGAGTGTTAATTATACCTCCTGCGACACTAAGTGGTCACTGGATATAGTAGCAGATTCATTAATATGGTTTTTCAGAAGATACTTAGAAATGATGTCAGTGCATAGTACAGTTGCATGACTAGTGTCTTATTAACCTTTTCCTGTCTTCCTCCTCTCTAGTCACCTCAGGATTTGGCTCCAGATAATAATGGTTTTCTGCCACAGCACTCATGCACATAATTTAAAGTACTCATCTCCTGCACCCCAGGTGTGTTTACATACCAAGGCCTTCAGCTTGATAATTAGCATCTGTGTAATATCTAGACCAGCAGATTACATTCTACTCCCCTAGCAAACCCCCTCTTAGTCTTACATTAGTGAAGATATTGTGGTATTTCAGTAATACAAACTTTGCATAAAATAGTTCTTTCTAAAACTGCCTGCGGAAACAATAAGAATGAGGTAATTATAAAAAAGAATGCAAATACCTGCACACTGTTCCAGGCAGCTTCTCCTCTACCTTTCACACAGGCTTCAACCCGTAGTGGGGAACCAAGGGCTCCATGTTTGGTATCTGCACAGAGGCCGGTTCCTACATTACGGACCTGAAAGATTAAGTTGCTGATTAGCTTTGCATCTAACTTCTTGACATAGAGGCAGTCAAGGAAACTGAAGTACAGGTAAAAGGTAAAGGTAAAGGACCCCTGGACGGTTAAGTCCAGTCAAAGGCAACTATGGGATGTGTCACTCATCTCGCTTCAGGCTGAATGAGCCGATGTTTGTCCACAGACAGCTTTTCGAGTCATGTGGTCAGCATGACTAAACCGCTTCTGGTGCAACGGAACACCGTAATGGAAGCCAGAGCGCACAGAAATGCCATTTACCTTCCCGCTGCAACGGTACCTATTTATCTACTTGCACTGGTGTGCTTTTGAACTGCTGGGTTGGTCCCCTGCTTACACAGGGGCTACATTCTGAGGCACTGCGCATGTCACTGAAATTGCGTATAATAGAAATGCACTGAAAAAGCCTGCAAACACCCCATTCTGCCCTTTTAGTGACATTTCAGTGATGTCTTTATGATATTTCCAGGTCACTTCTGGGTTTGGTGCGATGTGCATATACATTGTCACACACATATTAAATGTGCGTAAACAGGGGGCTGAAATACAGGCAGTCCCTATGCTATCCCATAACAAACACTGGCATAAATGCAAAGACACAAGACAATATGATTTCTATATATGTATGTGTGTGGATGTGACAAGAATTCTCAAGAACTGAGAAGCCAAGAAAAGGGATCTAGAAGATTCTGCTCTGTGTCTCAAAGGAAAAGAAGCAGCATGTTGAATACACATCTGAGCTTGAGAGCCATTTAACAAGTGGCTTCAGTGGAGAATTGTGAAGGCAGTGATATTAAAAAAGAAATGATCAAAGCCTTGGATTTACTACCCATTCTTAGGTCAGGGTTAAACCTGATAATGGGCTGTCAGAGCATGTAAATCTTAAGGAGCAAACATACCTCAGAAGTTCAGTGTGTACTGTTTTCAATAGTTTTAGTAAAGTTAGGCTTTCTGCTAATGGATTCTGAAGTGTATTGAAAACAACCTTTTCTAGCCATATTCATATACATTTACTAAATTCCTGCATGACAGGGATATGGAAACTGGTGTTGTTAGATCACCCCTCCCATCATACATGACCATTGGCTCTGTTGGCTGGCACTTATGGGAGTTGGAAGTCCAGCAACTTTGGGAAGGCCTCAGGTTTCCCATCCCTTCTGTAAAGTTCTGCACTATCAAGTATGTATAGAAGTAAACATGCACAACAATTTCACTTAAAGATGGACTCAGCGGGTACTGGAAATTCTGTGGTTTGATCTGCAACCATACACCATAGCATGGCTGGGACTTCTTGATACAGCTGAATTTCTTGAATAAACCAACCTCTCCCCAGGCAGCTGCTGGAGGCTCCACTGGTGGATAGAACTTTTGCAAGTCCCAAGCAACTTCATTCATGAACCACTTGAAACTTTTGCAGTTGAGATTACTGCGAAGTTCTTTCTGAGCAGTCACATCTCCTGCAGACAGATGCCGATATTCAGGTCTCCTCTGGTAAATGTACTCTGCATATTCATCCATCCACACCTCAGCAACACGCTTCAGGTTCTACATAGGTGACAATATATTTGAAATGAAGAATTGAAAATAAGCATATCCATAAATTTGAATTATACAGGATGCACATATGAGAGATTAATTAGCTGCCTTACATGGAGGCACGCATAAAGGGCTTTATGGACTTCAAAATACTACATTAATAAGTCTAAACCCAAGCAGATGGTACAGTAAGACGACTGCTCTTCCAAGGAGTCAGACAACCAGAACATTCTATAAAGGGTGAATTAAACTGGGCCCTGAGCATCTACTGTATTTCATCAAAAAGAACTTTAAAAATAATTGTGTTCTTTAGGTAGTTAGTTGTGACTGAGGGAGAGAGAAGTCTTTTCAGACATGTTTCTTCTTCTTCTGTTACTGTCTTTTCCCACCAGAGGGAGTATCTACCCTTCTTTAAAATACATACCTCTGAATACCAAATAAAAGCACTCGTCTTTGCATATGAAAATTCACCAACGTGAGAGGACAAATTCACTCATGTGAGAGGACAAACTTTTAATTTCTGGGTAGTAACACTGAGGATCCTCATGTGTACATATTTTAAATTATCCTGAAGAATATATTAATGTGAATCAACCTGATTTCAGATGTTCTGCCAGTTTAAAGGAATCATCCTATTATTGACACATTTGCCCTTCACTGGGGGGATGATGTTTGTCATGCTAATGGGTTTTTAATACAAAGAAAGCTAAAGATAAAGGATAATATCAAAATGTGGCAGCCAGCTCAACCAACAGCCATTGTTATACGTAGCCTTGTTCAGTTCTTAATCTAGTGCAGCAACCTAATCCAATGAGTATCTCACAACAGGAACAAAGGAAACTACCTTATACTGACTCAAAGTACTGATCTATCTAGCTCAGTATTGTCTACAATGACTGGCAACTGGTTACTAGGGTTTCAGACAGGGAGTTTTTCCCAGCTCTAGCTGGAGGTGCCAGGGACCTTCTGTATGAAAAGCAGATGCTCTACCAGAGAGCTGTGGCCCTTCCCCCAGAATATTTACCTATTTCTGTCTGGTTTTGAAATGGGACCTTCAGTGTACAGTGGTACCTCGGGTTACATACGCTTCAGGTTACAGACTCTGCTAACCCAGAAATAGTGCTTCAGGTTAAGAACTTTGCTTCAGGTTGAGAACAGAAATTGTGCTCCAGCGGCAGGGCGGCAGCAGGAGGCCCCATTGGCTAAAGTGGTGCTTCAGGTTAAGAACAGTTTCAGGTTAAGTACGGACCTCCGGAATGAATTAAGTACTTAACCCGAGGTACCACTGTATTAGGCAAATGTGACAACCTCTACACTACAGAAACCATTTGTTAAAAATGTAGTGCAACCCTTAGAGAGTTTGTGAGAGTTCAGCTTGTGTGCTATCATTTGCTTGCAAAACAATGTCAACTCCCAAACTTCTTGCACTAATGCTAAAAAATGCATCTCACCCGCTATCTTTTTAGAAGATTGCATCTTGACTGAATACAAGGAACAAAGGAAATTTAGCAAGACAGGCTCTTACTCTTGCCAAGCTGACTCCTGAAGGAACTTTGTAAGGAACGTATTTTCTGTAGATATGACCAACACGGGAACAAGGAATATCTTCCATACGACCCCCACACATCCATACCTGTCAGATGCCAGAGAGAGTAAGCACAGATCAGAATTTTCTGAATATGATGGAAATCAAAGCTTTTTCAAAGTCATATCAAGTAGTAAGTTTGTTACCTTAGTAAACTATTTTTAAAACATCATAAGTGCATTCAGACCTCATGTTATTCAAGCTTTTAAAGTTGTGCATCTTTGAAACTATGTCACCACTGTGACATAAAAATACCACCAGACCCAACACCAAGAAATGAACCTAGCATGAATCAAAAGCAGTATGTAGCTTAGGTAGTTCAAAGAATTCTGAAAGTTAATGCACATGTAAACACATGACTACTAAAGTTGAATACTTTTGTAGATTCTTATGTAGTGTTATTATGAAACAATCTCAGAGTTATCTGCAGAAAGTTAAAGATTTTAGGTCACACATCAACACCTTACTTGCTATTTTGTAACTCTACTACAATGGCAACATGCCCTTCCACTGCTGCTTTTGCAGAAATACATATGCTGATGTATTCCTGAAATTAGCAAAAGTGCATAACTATTTTTAAAAAATGGAGCAACAATTAATTAAATGCTACTTGAAGAATTATGGCTCTATTTATGTCCAAGTAAGGTCACGAAGAGTCAGACACGACTAACCGACTAAACAACAACAAAGGTCAACAAAATTATTTTCTCTTCAAGAAGCATTGAATCTGTGCCAACATTCTCTAGGAACTTTCCTTGATACCTAGATTAAATATGGATATAAGTTTTGCCAGTCTAGGTAATTGAAACAGATGTAGTGTTGAGTGCATACATTCCAGTAGGCTTAATGAATTTAAGTTCTTTGACTAATAATGTACATAATCTGTATTAAAGTACCATGCCCATTTATTAACAGACTGGCTCTGAAATGTCTTAAAAAGGATTGTCTGGCTAGGTTTGCTAAGGTAAACATTTTAATGGTCCAACAAAGGTTTCATTAAAACATTTTCCAGCTTTTATTCTGTAGAGGAAACTAAATATTAAGCAGTCTTTGACTTGCCTGTCAAATATGAATTCAACAGCGGTGAGAATGTACTGCTCACCATTGGTTTTGATAAGTGACAACCCTGAATCAATTCTTGAATTCAAAAAGAGCAGTTTCCAGATGGGCAGTTTCATTAATGGATACAAGGAATGGGGAAGAAATTGGTATTGTTAGCATTGTAATGTGAACCTACCTCATTCACATTTACTGAGCAAATATGCAAATTGAAATGCAGCTATCCTTCAAAATGTTTGAATTTTTGGATGCAGTTCCCAAACTTAAAGATATGTATAAAAATATGTGCATTAGTGGGAGGTGTACACATGAATGGAAATAAAGTTTAAAATGCATTATATTAGACAATTACTTATGTTAGACAAAATTGTATTAAAATGTTTATATTAGGAGAAATGCAAGTGAAAATGCTTGCCTATTTCCATGTAGGATTTTCCAAAATGTTTATGAAACAATGTGAAAATGGTACAAAAGAAGATTTAAGATAAGAAATATGAAGAACTGAGAGGAACTGAAACTGACTAATTAGTCCATTCTTAATGGATACACTGGGTGGTAATCAATTAAATTTTACTCAGCATAAATCTACTGAAAATAATGAACATGAATAAGTTGCTCTATTAATTTAAATCGGTCTACTCAGAGTAAAAATTAGTTGAATATTATTATTTTAATTTATTACCACCCCTTCGCCCTAAGGTTCCAGCGGGGATTGCAACAGTTACAACAATGTTTAGGGGCATGATTTTGGGTAGCTGAGGGCAACGTGAATATACTAGCTCCACCCAGGGTAGGAGTGTGTTTAGCTATGTTAGTTGAGAACATAATCAGCCTGAGAGATTGATGCTTTTCATCTGAGCCTAAGCCTCCTTCTAGCAAGAAATGCTTGGATGGCAAAGGATCTTCAAAAGCAACTGGGGGAAAGCATTTCCCCCATGAACTTCACAGTGTGGCCATAATTGTCTCACAGCTACAAGAACACTTCCAAACAAAGAAATTAGATCAACAGAGGACAGGCTAAAATTAAAATACAACAGGTGATATACATCTAAGTTATACTCAGAATAGGCACACTGAAATCAATAGACAGTAACTTTAAATGGGCCTATTCTGATCCTGACTAAAACTGAATAGCACCCAATATGTAAAAGCCCAAAACATCTAAGAAGATGGAACCAGTGTTGTCTGACTTACATAGCATTTCAGAAAACTATTTTCATTATGGATTAACACATTCCATTAATATTAAAAAATACAACTTCTGATTACACAATCCACTTGTCCACTGGTTTATGAGTTCCTGTCAATCTGCTGTAGATATCCTTCCCTCACACTTACCCAGCTCAGCTGCTTTTAAAAACACTCATGTTTTCAACTGATAATGTGCTACTCGAACACAAATCTAATTTCAAAAGCAGACATCCTATTCATTTTCATTGCTGCTTTGATTCATTTTATTAGCAATCCCTTTGTGTGATGACAGAATTCATTACAACCTGCATAAAGAAAACTATCATTCTCATCTGTAAAAAGAGAGATTGGTAGAAAGAGAGCCTTATACACTAGAAGGAAAAAAGAAGGTAAGAATTAAAAAGGTAGCACTGAAATTAAAAATAGCAAGTGTCTATCAAGCAGCTGTTCTTGGTAGAAAACAGTAGCTACTAGCACAGATAAGATACTCCTGATTTTATGTATGTTAGGCAGCACAAAGCTCATTGTTGCCTCTTAAACAATGCCAATATTTGTCCATCTGCATTCAATAACAGGATTGCACTGTTTATGCCTTGCCATCACCCTGTCGCTTGTTTTATTTTACAAGAAAGGAGATCAGACTGGCCATACCAAGACTATCTGCTATTATGAGGAAAGTCAATGTTGTGTAGTGGTTAGGGTGTAGGGTATAATAAAAAATTATAAACCAAAGCATATATATTATTGTGCTACAGATTACATACTTCTTAAACTTCCACCCTCCCAAACTAGTTAAAAGCTACCTAAATTCCTATCTGTGTAGCTACTGATCCCAAGCAGAGGCCTATATAAACAAAATCTATTCAACACTGTTCATAGTACAAAGCACAAAAAAGCTAGCTTTATATAAAAATCACAAGGAACAGCTCTGACAGGGGAGAAATAAAATATCATGAGAAGTAATAACTAGCATTAATCAGTGATATACAATAACTCTGTAGAAAACACAGCACTAAAAATGTAATCCAGTGCAAACATATTATAAGCAGCGAGAGAAATCTGAAAAGGAAGGCTCTTCTGTTTTTAAGTCTTCCAGAGAACAGAAACTCTGTTTCTAAGTCTTCCAGAGAGCATAAACATGTAAAGAAGTTACATGTATACATGCATTTTAATCAGCATCATCATAATTTTATTTGTATTCTTCCTTTCCATATTTTAAAACCATGTCATGTCTAGTTTGTCCCTTGAAGACAGTGAATAGCTAAGAAGGAAGCAGGACGGCTGTAGAATCCCCTAAGACTTCACATCCAAAGACAAAATAGGGAAACCATCAGAGAAGTTGGATAGAGATTCCATGTCACTATGTTACAACCAGCAATCTGATCAAGAATAAGCAGAGAATCAGAGATCTGCATCAAATCTCAAAATATAGCTGTCATTCCAAGCTTGATGGGTATCCTCATTGAACTATGAGTCTGTCTATACTTAAATGCCTATTTTATTCAATGTAAACATTTGCTCTAGAGGACAGGCTATATTTACACTACCTAATAGTCCTTAAAAATAATCTTGCAAAGAGAAATTTCTTTTGGGTGAAAATTAAACACTTGGAAACATTTTTATAGTAATTCAACTAATTCCCATCAAAAGCAATACAAATTGTACATTTCTAAAATCTACCTGAAGAAAACTGGCCTCACTTGCAACCAGCACAAGGTAAAAGCTCCTTAACCGCTGACTGCATAGGACTACTTCATCCTCATCCAGAGCAGGCTATCAAAAAACTTTCAAGATACAGGAATCTTTTTGGAGAAGCAGGTCCTTCCTATAAGCTACATAAGACAAGAGACAATTAGGTTCCCTAATGTCACGCAAACATGCTCCAGTGAGTATATAAAGGAATTTCCCTACATTAAAAGAAATGAAGTGATAAGTGCAGTAATTAACACTATCCTTTGTTATCTCCTAGAATTGCTGGGAATTGATAATTTCCCTTTTCTTACACAGTTCCCCAAGTAATAATTCCCTAGCAATAATCTGGAATAGATTAATGAAGGGAGGCAGGAAAGTTGGTTAAAAATGGGTTGAAAATTTGGTCTTTGAAACATAACATTTCCCATTTATTTTACTTGGAAGAAGTGCTAGGTGGATTCTTTGTGCTCCTTCGGAGGCAGGATCTCAGCATCTTTTTATGTTTAAACAGATGCAGTTGTGAAATTGAATATGAAGTTTCATAGCTGTTAGGCCTCAAAAACCCTGTGTTCTTGTTGCTAATGAACAAATCTTTTATTCTTATTACTTTATCAGAATTTCTATCAGCCACAGATGAAAGCATCAATCTATCATAACTCCTGAAAACACACCATTTCAGTGAAACATCTTTTTCTGTCGAACAATACAAAGAAAGGAGGACTTCTGCTGGGATTTAATTAGAGTGAATTTAACCCACCATAAATTATCATCCTTGGCCTGAAATAAAACTCTGCAATACAGTGTGCAAGTAGGCAGATGAATGAAGTATTATTATTTCCTGCAGATCAAATAGTGTCTGCTCCAGCATTTCAAAGACAAAGAGCTTGCAGAGTCACTGTCATCACTCTTGGAAACTACTGTTTTTGAAAATGTCCGAATTGGAAGAGATGAATGCTGCTTTTACCATCTCCTGCAGAGAATTACATTATTACACTATTTCTTTACACACACTAGTAAAAGGGATGAATGGAACCAACTGTAAAGAAATCTCACAGAGGAAATAAGAAACCTTCAATATGTCTTTATCACTTAGCTTTTTGTAGTTAAACAATGAGATGAAAATGTTGTTTGCTGCATGTTAATTGTCAAATTAATGTAGTTTGATGGCTTTTTGCATCACAGTTCAGATTTGAAAAACTACTTGGAGTGAGCAGAAAAAAGAAATATAATAATCAGGGAAGGGCTGTTGGCAAGACAAAATTATCCCCTGTGATCTTTGCAAGTTGGTTGGATTCATGCTGATGCAGTGGGGCTTATTCACTTGGATGCAGGACCTACTAGAATGACTATGTATTAAAAAAAAAATCAGAAATAATTGCAAACACAAGGCAAAACTAAAGCTAAAACACAAAAGCATTGGAGAATAAAGACATTAAAAATATTTGCTAACCACAGTACCCAAGCTGTTTATTAATCTAATGTTTGCCTTTCAATCACCAGAAGTACTGCTGAAGACCTCAGTTGTATTTATTCTACTTAACAAATTCTAGTAAGTAAACTCATAGCTCAGACAGGTCAATGAACAAGCTGATCCATGAGTAGCTAGCTTCTTAATTTGATGAGGTGGCCACATGAATTTATTCATTTGTTCCAGCTTATGACAATACAGTGTTCTATGTACAGAAGACTATAGTAGCAAGCCATTTTGTTTCATGACACTTACAAAAATAATATTCTATTCATTCATTATGCTCCTGCTTCCTTGGCTTACTATTGGCTACGTAACCAGCTTAGCAGAAACTGATTGCCTTTCAGTTTGTCTATAAAAAAAAAATCAATCATTCAAATATTCACTTCTCATATTACAGATCAGATATCATTTAGCAGTTAGCATGTAACCTCACAGAGGCTTTCGATTCTTAGCCATATTTTTGGGTTATTACAGTAAAATGTTCTTTTCAAGAAATGTTGAAGAAATCCTTTCAACAGTTTTATTTTATAAACACACAGAAAAACAAAGACTGCAAACTGGTGCTTCATGTCTATAAAGTACTTCATTATTCAGCATTTTTTCAAATAAAAGTTTTCAGGGAACATAACTCACCTTAAATGATATTTCATACTGTTCTCCACCCCATATTTCCAGGCCTGCATCATATCCTCCCAGCTCCCAGAACCACTTTCTATCGACTGCAAACAGTCCTCCAGCCATTACAGGAGATCTTAAGGGGGGAAAAATCCTTCACATTACAAAACCTATCATTATAGTTATGTCACCATTACATCCATATATCAATAAATTACATTCCTGAAATCACATTTCATACTTTAGAATTTTTTCTACTGCTCCACCTTAATATTTTTAATCTATGTGATGTTGTTGCACAGTATATCTTTAAACTATGAAACCAGGAGAACTTGGCAGTTTCCTTCAGAATGAATTAACGAGACCTCGAATAGTGGAAGGTGTCAATCTGTGTGGGAATACAGCCCACATTATCTAACAAAGACCCAATGTTGTACCTTTTAACATTCTTCCTCTCCTTAATTGGTCTAGGCAGCAAAACGGCCTTGGTCCTGTATACCTGAAGGAGCGTCTCCACCCCTATCGTTCAGCCCGGACACTGAGATCCAGCACCAAGGGCCTTCTGGTGGTTCCCTCATTGCGAGAAGTGAGGTTACAGGGAACCAAACAGAGGGCCTTCTCGGTAGTGGCACCTGCCCTGTGGAACGCTCTCCCATCAGATGTCAAGGAAATAAGGAGCTATCCTATTTTTAAAAGACGCCTGAAGGCAGCCCTGTTTAGGGAAGTTTTTAATATTTAATGCTGTATTGTTTTTAACACTAGATTGGGAGCTGCCCAGAGTGGCTGGGGAAACTCAGCCAAATGGGCGGGGTATAAATTATTATTATTATTATTATTATTATTACTCTGAATCAAATCTTTATTTAACAATGCTGCATTTTTACCCTCACATAGCAACAAAGGTTAAGATAAAATAAAGTGTGTTGAGGTTACCAAAGCATGGACCAGCCTGGTCAGGCTATTCTACCACTATATTAACTGAATTCATAATTATTAAGAAAATAAAGTTTATGTTTTGATTTAATTTGTTCCAGCATGCGATATGTTCTATTAAATACCCACCATTCTGACTTATTTCAATTATGCAATTGAAATTATTTTTATACATCTGAAATGGACCTTATTATCTCTTTTCAAAAAGTTGTAGTAGACAGAGATAACACAAAAGAATTTTATCTTTTGAAATGAAACATTACTTGTGATGGCCAAGGATAGTTTCTATGCGTCTGAAAGCACCAGTGTCAAGAGCCTAGCTGGTTAAACACCTATTCACACTTTGTTTCATGAACTTACTCAAAAGGGTCACTCGGGTCAGGTTTCTGTAATTCAGGAGGAATGGGTATCCGCTTGTAATACATCTCCCAGTCAAATGCACCTCGCATTGCATCTCCAGCTTGTGTTTCATAGCCAAAGTGGTCATGGTCAATTACATCAATCATTGGACAAACAATAGTTTTGCGATTTCGAGCAATGCGGTCTGGGGTATAGACAGAAACATGTTACATTATTTTGCTACAGATGAAAGGAGTAGCAAACACAATTGTTTCTACAATACTCCATAAAGAATATATTCAGAAGTACAGCTACACGACTTTTTGATTTTTCTCCTCTTTCTACGAAACACACATGGGTAATCTAATTCAAATGTGAACTATCTACCAATCAGAAAAAAATTATAGAGTTGTCTTGCTGAATACAGGAGTTTCACATTCATTGGTGATTTTTCATGCTCTCCCAAAGACTACATAAAATAATAGTGTTGGAAAGGTAACATTTGGGAGCACATATACACTTGGAGTTGAATTTAGTCTACCTATTCAGATTTACACCTATTAACAAGTTGAGGTAGGGGAATGGCTGATACGTCAGTTCAGTGCTATCTATACTGCACAATGCTTGTGAAGCTGAAGTCTCCAATGCCAGTTGGCAGAACTGGTGATGTTCATTGAGCACTGCAACTGCTTGAGGATCAGAGCTCTCAATGTCTGTGAGATCACCTTCCAAGAGGGAAGTCCATCAGTTTGGCACTATCCAGGTCCTAATGACAGCAGTAGCTGTGTGGGACAGGCAGACTACTGGGAAGAGGTGCCATGAAACCAGGAAACTATGGTGCAGAAGCAAGGTGACTGAAGGATAGGAACTGAGAGACAGACAAAGGACAGCGAACAGAGGCAATAGGCTAATCAAAGAGGAGTCTCTGAAGAAATTTCAGCGCTAAGGTAATGAAACACTATGGGTGAACGAAGAAAGTGCAACAGAAGCTTAGTAAAATGGGACAATGGGGGAAGTTGTCTAAAAATTGTGGAGCTGTGGAGACACTGAGGAAAGAAGGGAAAAAGAAGTTTAGAGCAAAACCTCATGCAGTCCTGGGGGTAGCATTGGCTGCACTTTATTGGCATAAGGGAAGTAACAACCAGGGAAGGCCCAAAAAGTTTGTGATGGTTCTTAAAGATCTGAAGCATTGGCTGGGTAACTGTATTTTAACAGCTACAGTGGTGCCCCACAAGACGAATGCCTCGCAAAACGAAAAACGCGCAAGACGAAAGGGTTTTTCGGTTTTTGCGTCGCTTCGCTAGACGATTTTCCCTATGGGCTTGCGAGTTCTTGCGAGTTTGCTTCCTTTTTCTTAAAGCCGCTAAGCCGCTAATAGCCGCTAAGCCGCTAATAGCTGCTAATAGCCGTGCTTTGCAAGACGAAAAACCGCAAGACGAAGAGACTCGCGGAACGGATTAATTTCATCTTGCGAGGCACCACTGTACATAGATAGGGAATGCACTTACTAGGGCTGCAGCACAGTGACTTTGTAGCCTTAAGAGGACAATTAGGGCCAAGCAGCAAGAGAAGGCCATTTTCCACATATTATATGTGAACTAAGCAGGCCAGTTGCAGGCTTCTAATGTTGAATGTCTATACACACACACATCTGAAAAGCCTGTTTACCTTGGTATTAGACAAAAATTAACAAATATCCAAATGCCTCACTATTTTGTCATCTAAATGTTATATTCTTTTCTGTTTATCGGTCAACCAAAACAAAACAAAGCAAAAATAATAATTCAAAATGAGAGGCTCCTCTGTGTGGTGCAAGCAAACAATTACCAGCCAAGCCTTGTATTAACAGACAATGGTCTGTTAATAGCCTATTTTTTCTATAAGTTCAAAACTATTTCCACAAGCCAATATGCCAGTCAGCCATAATGTGTTTAAGTTCTGTGTTAGATTCAGGCAGGAAATAATTCAGGTAAAACATCTTCACAAAACAAATAAAACTACTTTCTAACTTGAATTTACCAACACAGCTGGATTATATATTTCACTGGGCTTCAGCGGTTGCAGCCTGATCTATGATGAGTCACAACAGGACCATCATCCAAGTATATGGTAAAATACATGTTTTATATATCTTTGTCTAGACCATTAGACATGAAACATAGCTAAATGTGAACCAACTGCAGCTAAAAAACTGAAATCAGAAAAACGTCTGAAATTAGAAACACTTTTTAAAGATCACTTTGCAAGCGTTGAAAGGAAGACATGATCAAGCAACACAGCCAGAACCATTAAAAAGATAATCCTATTTTGAACCTTAATTTTATCCAAGTACCTTCTCACCCTTTCTCAAAGAGAATCACACTGAGGCATTATCTGAGTAACTGATGTCAGCAGTCTTTATATAAGCCAGATACTGACTTTTTGTAGAAAAAAGTTCTGAGAAGTCCCAGAACAATAAAATTAAATTATGGATGAAATTTTAGTTTTAAGTCAGATTGTAAGCCTCTGTATTTCATATAGCTAGAAATGCCATATCAGGACATGTGGTTATCAGACTGAAATACATGTTGATATTGGGAATTTATTGTGAAATTGTAGTGTTACTTGTTATGCACTGGCTTGAGTGATGTAAATGCATTAGAAAGGTAGGATAAAAATCATATAAATAAACAATGAATGAGATAGTCTGCTTACCTAAAAGGGGTGGCAACCAATTCACATTGGCCTCACAGTGAGAGTCCAAAAAAGTAATAACATCTCCTATAGCAACAGAAGCTCCCAGCATACGAGTTCTTATCAACCCTTCTCTCTTCTTAGTTCGGAGAATCCTCACTTTGGGAAACTGGGCCATATAGTCCTCCAAGCGCTTTTTTAAGTGTTCTGCATGGAAAATTAAATGATTTCTCATCCAGTCCTTTACTCATTATTTCTCCCCAACTTTAAAACCCAATTTCCAGAATCTGGAACACCTTTAAGGTTTAATAGTTTTGTCTTTTTATAATTTTGCTATTTTATCATTTTTATATACTATCTTTATACACACACACACACACACACACACACACACATCTTATATACATCTTATATCTAGACTATTAGACATGAAACATATCTAAATGTGAAACAGCTGTAAATGAAGCAGCTAGAAAACTGAAATAAGAAAAACACCAGAAATTAGAAAAAAACTTTTTAAAAAAAATCACTTTGCAAGCTTTGAAAGGAAGTCGTGATCAAACAGCACAGCTTGAACCATTAAAAATACAATCCCATTTTAGACCTTTCATGTTGGTCAGGTTAGATACCTTGAGAAAAGCAAAGTTTCATAACAGATCACTGCCATTGCTTTATTCTAGCTACAAACTTTAAGATAATAAAGTATTGGTAGTTGCACAGAACCTTCACCAGGCAATTAAAGTATTACATACAATTCAATAACATACATCAGACCAATAAAACACAAACACATGAACAGTAGTGGTTTAATTTTGATAGGCATACAACAGGCAAGTAGTTAATCCATAAGCATACTATAATAATACAATTTTCTTAACCACCAATCAAATAATTTGCTTGACACTAGAGTAAGAATGTATATTACCAACATGGGCAGATCTAAATTTAAAGTATGGGATATCATGTGAAGGGGCTGGAGTTTTTTTTTGGGGGGGGGTTTATATCGCTAACTACAGTGTGGCTTAAGTCTACAGTTGTAGGAGCCCATACCACTTTGCCAAATCCAGATAACCACCCTGGGATCTTTGGAAGAAGGGAAGTATACAAATGGAATAGAAGATACAAGCTCTCTCTCTCTCAAAACCAAAACTTTATTAAAAATTGCAGTATGTGTGAGCTATATGATGTGAGAATATATTTGCAAGCTACTTCAAAACTGAATAAATGTTCATTTAACTGTCACATAGCTCTTTTTTTAACTGGCGAAAATAGCTATCAGGAGTAGTAATGAACCACTGTGGGACAGCTTTGCATAATTTCACATCATTAGAAATGCATTATCTTAGCCAAAAGTCAAGAATAAGACCTGAAAAACTCACTCACTATTTAATATAAAAACTCACTCTCTATTAAATATTTCTTAAAATCTAATGATAATACAAACACATGTTCTCCATTTCAACAACTATAAATGATTTCCATGCTTGATAAAGCATTAGCTATTTGAGCCACTCTGAACACAAGAATATAATCAGCATTCTGAAAGTCAGTATATGAAATAATTTAATTTAAATAAGATAAAGGAATAGTGGTTGAAATTAAAACACAAATCCACAAAAAGCTCCTATGACTTAACGTAAGAGATTCTGGAGTCAGTTTGCAATAAAGGAATTTTGATTGCAGTTCTGACAACCTTTGTGTATGTTTTAGTTAGCTATGGATATTTCCAGAATGGCAGTTCTTAGTGTACCCAAACATTGGTTATCCATTGTAAGCTGAATACATAATTGCAAACAATCTTCCACACCTTGGAGAGGAGCATTTTGTGTATGAATATATCCCATTATATGCAACAACATTTGGAATACTGGGCAGGGTTCACTTAATGAATTTTGTCAGCAGAGTATCTGCACAAGTAATCTGCTATATACCTTTTTTTTGTTCAGTCATATGTCTGCATAAATAAATATTATAATGAAAGTACCTCTGTCACTGAAATCATCCACCAGTACAATTTCAGCTATGAGTTCAGGAGGAGAGCGATTGAGAACACTGTGCACTGTTCTGAGAAGTGATGACCACCCTTCGTTGTGGAATGGGATTATTACACTGGTGTTGGGGAGGTTTTCCAAGTATAGCTTGCTATTGCAGCTACAAGACAGATGAACACAGTAACTAGCTTGACCAGCATACAAAGAATGGTTATTACTATTATTTGAGTTTTTTCGCTTATTGTAGCTAAATATTAAACATACAGTTGAATAATAGCCTGTATTAGGACAGATTCAGGAAGAACAAGATTCTAACTGGGTCCATAGGCCAGAGGTTCCCCATTGGTGCTATAGAAGATCGAAGACTTAAACAATGATACCTCTTAGTGGGATGGAGGAAATATTTTAAGAACTTTTTGGACTCAATGTCAAAGAGATGAGAGATCATATCAAGCACCAAAAGAAGGATGACTGTCAGGCAGCACTTTCTGAATGTAATTTGTTTACAAAATACGTATCATACAAGCTGTGAGTGATTGCTGAAGAGAATTTTAAGGGCATTTCATAGCCCTAGGTACATCCAAATCTCAAAGTGAGGATACATCCGAAGTAAACAGATGTTCCGTGACCCACAGGGTTCTTTTCTATTCCTCATTTATTCAGATAGTTTCAATGTTTTAATGGTGTGTTTATATGGTGTGACCTGCCATGGGATCTTCTGGTGAAGGATGGGCAAGAAAATAACAACAGCAACAACACTGACAATAAAACATATCCACTCTATAGCAAACCTATTAAAATAAATCACCAATAAGATAAAATACAGAGGAGAGTTTATTTGAAACTGTTGGAATCTCTGTACATAAATATTTATGCTTTATTTCTTGGCTCTGATGACAGAGTTAAAAGTTGCTGAACTATCAGGTTTCTTGTTTAATACATTAGATAATTCAACCTATCAAGATACTGCAGACGTATGTAACAAGCAAGGGCAATACAAATTGGAATGACACTCAAGTTAGGATACAGAAAAGCCAATTTTAGAAATAGAAACCTTCATACTTTCAGTAACAAGAAAAGTTTGTACTTACTTTGGGTGTCGTATATCTGGTAGGGATCGATTGAGAGAAACTTTGTCACTCACAAAAATATTAAAGCCATTTTCTCTGTATGCCTGGTCCACTTGCTCGGCATCTGTCATAGGATATGGTTTTCCCTGTTCTCCATTTCCTACAGCAAAAGAAATGGAGCCATTAATACTTATAAAACTCCAGTGGCTGAAAGCTGAATTCTGTCAATCTGGTCCCTCTAGATGTTATGGACTACAACTCCCACTAGTCTCAGCTAGCACGGCTGGCTAAGCAATACTCATTATGCCACATTCTATCAAGGACACAGTATGATGTCCAAACACCACACTTTACATCTGTTAAAACTATCAAGCAGTTGAGAAGCGGATGATAAAACTGAAAGAACTATAGGAACACTTAACGGTGTTTATAACAAATACCTTGTTAACTGTTATTTTGAAAAAAAGGTCAGATTTAGGACTAATTAGATTTATCTCAATTTATAAGATGCAAAATATACACAACCTAGGAAGGTCAATCAGTTTCTTAAAAATATGTGGGGAACTTTCCTGCCCTTGTTCTCTGTTGGCCCCACTATTTGGTTTTGGAGACACAAACCAAGTCTGGCAAATGCTCAATTTCTATCTTTCTATTTGATTAACTCTTATTATTCCCTCCCATTGCATAAAGTCTAGCAGGATGCTGTTGTCAGCACAACCTTCCCTCTCTCCACCAACTGGTACTACTGTACCACACAGAAGGCTGCCAAAATCAGGGATGAAAGCCCCAAAAACCCCTAACTCCATTCTAGGGCTGGTATGACAAATCTTCACCAGTTTCAGGCTTACATTTTTTGCCACTTCAACTGGAAAAGGGAGATTTTGCATGGCCTCCACACTCACATACCAATTTACATCATTCTGCTTCAAAACAGCAAGTTACGGCAGTCTCTGGTTTGCTTAACATCAGTCATCATTTTTCTCCCTTCCATTTATGTCCCACTGATGCTTTTAAGGCCTTTGCAATGGAAACTTGGGCATTTAAGCCTTCCAGTGAAGATTGAAATGGGGTGGTGTGCCACACACAGTTCTTCCTTCTTTCCTTCTTGTCCTGCCCTTTGTGATACATCAAATTGCACTCTCAAGTGGCTAGCTTGAAAGACCTTGAAAGACATCATGCTTGTAGAATGGTTGGGAGCAAGCAGCATACAAACATAGCTGCTGTTCCTTTCTAGTTTGAAGTCTGAGGTCCTGTTGCATTTTTCAGTTTCTTCCCTTGGAACAAACGAACACCCATATGATAATATAGCAAATTATTAGAACTGAAAAGAAAAACAGAAGTAGTAGACTTCTTTGCTCAACCACTGCCCGAAGCACGTTCCAGACACTTGCTAGCAAAGGCCTGCTGACTTTCTTGTAAACTCTGCTAACAGTAATCGATACTGCGTTACATATACCCTCCCCCAGTACTTTGTGCTCAGTTCCATTTTACTTATAGGTTACTGAATATGTAATTCAATATTACATGCCTTAAGGCTTAATGAGTTATCATACACACCTGTACGTTGCAAGTCTTTCTTTATAGCATCCCTGTCATGCCAGTCCTTTTTCCTTTGTCTGTTTTCAAGATAAGCTTCTTTCTTCTGCCTTGTATGGAAACCCTTTTAAATAAACATTATCTATAAGTTTGGGAAAGCATTCAAGGCTAAACTGAATTACTGACAAGCCATATTTTCAAAACATAGACTCATAGAACTGTAGAGCTGGATGGGACCCCAACGGTCATCTATCCAACCCCCTTCAATGCACGACTCACAACTAGATCATACATGACAGATGGCCATCCAACCTCTGCTTAAAAACCTCCAGGGAAGAGGAGTCCACCAGAATGGTGAATGCTGACCTACAGGATGACCCTGCCCTGGTGCGTCATCAAAGAACATTTCAAAACTGTGGGGTTTAACTTATGTGGCATTTTAAGAAAGGTCAAAGGAGTATTGCATCAATACCTTTGACAGTGATATTTGGTTTGTCATGTTTTGGATTTGCTTTCTGCTTAACAATCCATTGCATAGGGCTTTACTTAGCTGTTTTCTGTACCAAGTCAATGCATCTGAGTGAGGTACATTTCCCTCTAAATTGAAGAATTACAGACTTGAAGCTAATCTTTCCTTCATTGTTTTCATCCCTTGCTTTAATGAAAGTGAGGTCAGAGTAGAAAGAAATATTAAATAATACTCTAAAAATGGATTTAGATTAATAGTTGTAAACAGCCCTTTATGTTGCCTACCAAGCTTAAAAATCACCAAAGAAATCTAGTAACGTTCAATAGTTAAACATACAAAAAAATGTAATTTTAATCTTTTGTTTAGTTGCTATTTGGTGTGCCTGGTTCCAGCTATGAATGGTTATTTAAGCCATGTAAATGCTATATAAAAATATAATAAAATCACCATTAAGTGGCAGCATTATATAATGTTAGATAGAAACAGTAAAAAGCACTATTTTATTTATAGTCAGATCAAATAACAAAACTTTTTTTATAATATATAAAGTGGTGAACAAAACAACAGATTCAGGTTTAGACCTTTCGTTAAAAAATTCTCATTAGTTAAGAGAAATCCAACTCACTCTTAAATTACAGTATTTATAAGCTTTTTTGCAAAGTGCACCAATGTGATGGAACAAATGACATACATAAAAATACAGAAATATAATAAAACTTTAAAATAAAAAAATACATAGAATGATTCTTAGCATATTTTCTTATACAGTTTGTGGCATATCTCATATAATTGGATTGCTAGAATTATGCCCAATACAGTACAAGATGAAATGCCTTTGTGTCAAGGTGTTCTTTGTTTGATATTTTGGGTGGGGGGTAGTAATCTGGAACTTCTCAAGATTACAACTTTACACCTTGCACAAAAATCAAGATCATAAACTTAAACAGAGCCTAGCATGCAGCCTTAAGAAAAATCCTTGTTTAAGATGGGTCTGCATTTGTGGGTACAGTTCCTCCTGCGTCAGAGATTGCACAAAAATTGCAATAAACATGGTGCTCTTGTGCTATGTAATAGGAGGATGTTCCAAAGGTTAGTGCTGCAACACTAAATGCCCAATGGTAATACAGTACCTCCAGGAACAGAGGCAGTATGCCTCTGAATACAAGTTGATAGGGAACCAAAGTAGGAGAAGGATATTGCCATTGTGACTTGCTTTTGGTTGTGACGGTGGGAAACACAATGCTGGGCTAGATAGATCACTGATCTGATCCAACAGGATTCTTATGTTTTTATGGAGCAATATACTTCAACTATTGCAATAACAGACCATTTTTTGTGTTCTTTTGGAACAATATATTTTCACCATGGCAATACAGGCACCATTACCTTGAAGTAAGGTTACCAGATTTTTTTCAGTGAATCCGGGGACACTTTCCAACTTCAGTAGGAATGACAGGATTTTGTCAGGGGACTGATTTGTAAATCCGGGGACTGTCCTTGGGAAACGGGGACATCTGGTAACCTTACCTTAAAGTAGGTGTCAATCTCCTTTTGACAATTAAAACACACACACACATTTTATTTCTTTTTTTTTTAAATACAAAACACCACACAGACACCCTTCAAAAACCATATCCTTTGGCTGGACTGACATTTGCAAGGGGCTACAAGTTTAATCCAAAATTTGATCCATCATGGGTATGGAATGAAAACTCATTTTCCTTTTAAGAACAAACATTTGTCTGTGGCAAGACCATCCTGAGAGATCATAGAATCATAGAATCATAGAGTTGGAAGAGACCACAAGGGCCATCGAGTCCAACCCCCTGCCAAGCAGGAAACACCATCAGAGCACTCCTGACATATGGTTGTCAAGCCTCTGCTTAAAGACCTCCAAAGATTGCTCCATTCTATTTCCTACTGGTGAAACAATTTTCTCTGGTGCTATTTCCTCCTTGGAATACTGTTGTATTCTGAATTGGAAATTATGTATTAAAACCAGCATAATACAAATGCGCAAAATAGAGGTATGCAGCAGCCAGAAGGTAAATTAGCAACCTAAATGTTAAGGCTGAAGAGCATGCATGTATTTGTGGGAGAGAACCAGTTATGGTGCCAAGCTCCTTTTTTAGACAAAGCAGTAGCTGGCCTCTAACAGCCATAACAAGGACAAAAAAGCAAAGCTGTGGCTGCTGGCACTGTTTTTACTCACATGTGCGTAAACTTTCTTTTAATTCTAACACAACCCCCCTTTTTTCAAATGGAGATAGAGGAATTCAGAAGGCTGATTATTAGTAAGATTATTATTATGAATCCATCAGCACACTGAACTAGTGTAGCACAGTGGATAAGTTGTGAACCTAGAAATTTCTAGTTCAAAGCTCACTACAGCTATTATCTAGTTAGACGGCTTTAGGCAAACTCTATCAGTCTCAGTAGCCTCATCGGCAATAAAGGGAAAGCAATGCTGACCTACTTTAATGGGTGGTTGTGGCAATTGCAATAAAATCATGTATGTGAAGTTCTTAGAATGTTCTAAATGTGCTATATAAATTCCAAATATTATTACCGTATTTTTCGCACCATAGGACGCACTTTTTCCCCTTCAAAAATGAAGGGGGAATGTGTGTGCGTCCTATGGAGCGAAGACAGCATAGCCCCGCGACCCTCTGCTGGCTGGAGAGGTGACGCGGGCCTATGGCAGGAGCCTCTATAGCCGCGCGCCACCTCTCCAGCTGGGAGAGCGCGCGCGGGGTTAAAGAAGCCCCGCTTACCCTCTCCCGGCTGGAGAGGTGACACGCAGCTATTGCAGCAGCCTCTTTAGCCGCGCGCCATCTCTCCAGCCGGGAGAGCGCACGGGGGGGGGGGGGGCTAAAGAAGCCCCGCTTACCCTCTCCCAGCTGGAAAGGTGACACGCAGCTATTGCAGCAGCCTCTTTAGCCGCGCGCCATCTCTCCAGCCGGGAGAGCGCGCGCGGGGCTAAAGAACCCCCCGCTTACCCTCTCCCAGCTGGAGAGGTGACACACAGCTATTGCAGCAGCCTCTTTAGCCGCGCGCCATCTCTCCAGCTGGGAGAGCGCGCGCAGGGTTAAAGAAGCCCCCAGCGACTCTCTTCCGGCTGGAGAGGTGACATGCGGCTATGGCAGGAACCTCTATAGCCGCGCGCCTTTCCGCTGCTCCCCGACCTGCTCTTTGGGGCTGGTGGTGGGCTTCCCCCCGCCAGCCCCAAAGAGCAGGTCGAAAGGAACCTGAAGCCTGGAGAGTGAGAGGGGTTGGTGCGCACCAACCCCTCTCGCTCTCCAGGCTTCCAAGGTAGCCGCCTGAAGGCGTCTGAACGCACCTTAAACGGCACCTTGTTTTAGAGTGGGAAAACAAGAGGGGGGAAATTCTTCCCCTCTCTGTGCAGCGCCGCCTGCCGCTTCGCTGAAGGGGCGCTGGGCAGAGAGGGCGAGAATTTTTTTTTCTTGTTCTCCCCCCTCTAAAACAAGGTGCGTCCTATTGTCCGGTGCGTCCTATGGTGCGAAAAATACGGTACTTCAAGGAAAAATGCAGTCCTTTTTGGAGATACTGTTTGAAACAGCCATCTTTAATGAAGTAAAAATAACATGATATAAAGCTCCTTTATATCAACATTTTGGAGATAATGTTTAAACATATTGGTGATAGATCATAACAAAGCACTCTTCGGTACATCGTGTGTCTCAGTGCTGTTGACTCTGATCCAGAGGGACAAACATGTCCCTTCAAAGTGCTCTGCAAGTTCCAAATTTACAAAAAGAGAGGGCACAATTTAGCAGAACGAATTTTTAATGGGGAAAAATGAGGAAAGGTGTCTATGCATTCACAGTATAATTTTCTCTATTAAATCATTCTTTTGCCATGTTTGCCGAACCCACTTTTTTAACTCAAAGGTTTAAAGGTCTGGGAATTCTGTGTGGGGATAGCTTTTGAGGACTCAAAATATGAATACACATGGATGGCTCTTTTTTGACTCATGAAAACAGAACTCTCACACTTCACTGCATAAATTAGTGCAGAACTATTTTGATGAAGTACCGGTAATTTGTATGGAAAGAGTGATTACTGTTTGTTTACATCTTGTTCCCCCTCCCCAGTTTTAGCATTTTGATAAACATTGAACATTCACCAACAGTGATAGCAGTTGACTGAATGCAGGAGAAGGCCTGGAAATGATCCGGTTAACCTCCACAAGAGCCAAAAACCACACCTTAAGAGAATATGTTTTTCTTCAAACAGCAAATAATGGAATAAAACAAAATATGTCTGATCATGTGGTAGTGATGCAGCAATTGGACCTCCTTTCATGTAAGACAGGTGTATTTACGGCTGAGTACAGTATGGCCTGAAAAGCAAAGACTTAAGAATCTATAACCTTTTAGATAGCTATAAGTACAGTGGTACCTCGGGTTACATACACTTCAGGTTACAGACTCCGCTAACCCAGAAGTATTACCTTGGGTTAAGAACTTTGCTTGAGGATTAGAACAGAAATTGTGCTCCGACGGCGCAGCAGCAGCAGGAGGCCCCATTAGCTAAAGTGGTGCTTCAGGTTAAGAACAGTTTCAGGTTAAGAACGGACCTCCGGAATGAATTAAGTATGTAACCAGAGGTACCACTGTATCTATATAGCATAACTTAGGCTGTGAAATGTCAGGGACTCAACACAAATTATGAGCACATCTTTAAACTGTATAAGGAAGTGCAGCAGTTTATCTTCCCTGTCAAAAAACTAGGACAGCATCAAGTCCTAAATAATTAATATGACTTTTCTGGATAATATATAAATATTTTCCATCACCTATTTTACAAGAAAAGAGAGTATTGAATGCTTAACTCTCAAGAGTTTAGACTCCATGAAACCTGATTCACAGGGACTTATTTCTATCTCACATTCACAATATATTTATAGCCCACTCAAAATTTGCCAAACAGCTGGCTTTTAGAAGGCACTGTCAAAGCCCATTAAGAAATGATGTCCAAAACATCTGTAGATGGTTATAATACAACAGGAAAATAGAGCTGTCTTTTGTACCAGTTCTTGAAAAGGCAAATCAAAATCATGTGTTTTGATCTGGGCTTATTCTGAAATTATCCATATTTTATGTATGTCAATACAAAGATGTGGATTTAATTAATTGCACCTCAGACTTTTTCTGGGATGAGCTAAAGGATCCCACACCAACCATATATTGCTACTTCACAAGAGCAGAAGAGAAATACAGCCTCTCCTACTTTTATGAATAGAGGCAGAAGTTTGGAAAGGTTACTTTGCAAAATGAATATACACATAGTGGTAATAGAAATAAATGAGGATTTTCTATTGGATAGGAACTGCTGATTGCAAAATGATAAATGTAAATTCAGCGGGAAGCTTTAGATTATTGTATTGCACTAATCACAGGCAATTGATGGGAGGATGTGTATGAAGTGTGCTGCGTGGAAGAGATATTGATTATATGGTTATAGTCACCCTAGCTGGTAGTTCATAGAGACAGATAGATATGAATAATGTAGCAAAAGGTGAATAAAACTTTTTAATCCCTCTATTAAGGATTGACCACTTAAGTTTATGTGCAGCATGTTCGAAACAGGGAAAATAAAGTATTGCTAACAACAATTAATCATTAACTTATGAAATTCACTACTGCAAGATGTTGAGAAGATGCTAAAGGGCTATTACTCACTGAGCATCCATATACAAAATACTGTGTTTTTGAATTTTGGATGTTAACATAACCTTATGCCTTGTTTGTCATATTCCAGAAGCATCTTGTTGTCTACTGTTTGAAATGCAATACTTCTTAATTCTTATTTTGTCTTTGTGTTCAATCTCTTTTTGGCTTTGTAGCAACATGTGTAATATACTATCATCAATTGTTCCCTGCAGATATATTGATTGAAATGTAGTGTCTTTTACACTGTAGACCAAAATTTGTTTTAAAGACATCTCATATCATAAACATTAATCTTAGCCAGGACAATAAAACAGCTACAACTAAAATACACTTCCTACAAAGTAAAACCAAGCTGTGGTTGAAAACAAAGCTAAAACCGCAATTAGCAGCAACAAAAAGATGAAACATATAAGTTTTTCACCTGGTACACAAAACTCACTAGGATGTTTGCCAGATGAAAAGCCCTAAGAAAAGCATTCCACATAAAATGCCATTTCCTGCTTGTTGTGTTATGGCACAACACAGAGAAAAGGGCATCCTTTGACCTTAAACGGTAGCCAAGTTCATGTGGGAATCCAAACAGACAGAAAACTAAAAAATAAAATAAAATAAATTGTCCAGTAGCACCTTATAGACCAACTAAGTTTGGTCTTCGTGCATGCACACAAAAGCTTATACCAGAACAAACTTAGTTGGTCTATAAGGTACTACTGGACAATTTATTATTTATTATTATTTTTATTTTGACTGCGTCAGACCAACACAGCTACCTACCTGAAGACAGAAAACTGTAATTCTGGAAACAGACAGGAATCCAATGGAGCTTGTTAATACTGGTGAAATGTATTACCACTGCTTAGTCCTGATCAGCAGTTCAACCACCATGTTTTAGTTTTCAAAAAGGTTACACATTTTGCAGCAAGTGAGGGAGAAATGCCCTGGAAAGTGTGGGATAATACTTGCTTTAATGCAACATCATCTAACCTTCCAGCAAATGACAATGAATGCTCATTAAATAGCCAACACCATCTAATTTCCCTGAATACAAATCAGGATGCATGCTCAATAAATAAGAACATAAGAAGAGCCTGCTGGATCAGGCAAATGCCCCATGTAGTCCAGCATCCTGTTCTCACAGTGAGCCTGAATCCTGTTAAAATTAGTCTGAATCCTAGTAAAATGAAAGCTCTGTAGGTGAGTGTCCCCAATCTGGGAAATCATTAATTTGCGTGTCCTGGGTGAGGTCACACTCTCTCTGAAGGAGCTAGTGCTCTGCCACTAGACACACATGTGCCCTACGTGGCCGGGAGTGCATTTCACCAACTTTGGTTGTTAAGACAGCTATAGCCATTCCTGGATCAGGGTAGCTTGTCCACAGTTGTCTGTGCATTGGTAACCATGCGGCTGAATTACTGCAATGTGCTATATGTGAGGCTATTCTTGGTATGGAGGTGGAGGCTGAAACTGGTGCAGAATGGTTGTTTGTCAGTGAAACCACCGCCAGCATACAACACCTTGCTTGTGGGATTTTCACTAGTTGCCAATTTGCTACTAGGCCAAGTTCAAGGAGATCAGGACCAGTTTACTTGAAAGCCTGTCTGATCCCTTATATACCCAGTAGATCACTGTGGTCTGCAAGATAATTTCTTCTTTAAGTTCCAAAGATTTCAGAAGCTCATTTTGCAGTAACTCAAAGCAGGGCTTTCAATGTGACTGCCCTTGTTCTGTGAAATAACATTCCTATTTTGATATGACACTCTTCCTATAAGGCTCAACACTCCTGCAACTGATTTTCCCCTCTGACATAGCCACATGCCACTCAACAGGTTTTGCAGAATATGTACGTTAACTTGTCTGAGCAGCAAGGTAGATGGAAATATGTGAACCTTCCAGAAATGTAGATCAGTTATAGAAAAATCTTGCTTATGGAGGCCATAAACAGAGGTCAGTTTGGCATATAGAAGTGGCCCCACAGCTATGGCACTTCCTCTCCTGGGATATAAGTTTTAAATTGTTTTAAATGATGTAAGCTGTCATGGGAAAATAATGTATTTTGAATGGCAACTAACAAATTACTTTAAATAAATAACTGTGGAACAGATTCCCCTTCCTTGCACTGCCCTGTTGTTCTGCCTTTGTGTATGTTGAGGGAGCCAGGGGATACAGAACTCTGTTAAAACTTGTGGAGAATGGGCCAAACTTTGATGTAGTGCTGACATTGAGAATGATTATATCATCAGTTTAAAATGATTTCTTTCAGTAAGCCTTTGCATCACGAATCCTGCTCTGTTTTATTCTCTGCTGTTTTAATTCATGTTTTAAATTTTGTATTTTGTATGCTTTTACTTTTTGAAAGATGCTTTGAGACTCAGATGTTGTGAAAAGCAAGGCATGTCTTTAAAAAAATAAATAGATAAAAATATACTTTCCACCTTACAGAAAACACAGATTACAAAAAACAAACTCTGGACTTTGGAAAGTTCTGTCACTTAAGTCTGAGTAGGCGATCTTGGTCAGCATCCAGACAGAGAAACAAATCCACAACTTCCCTTTCTATGTCTACACATAAATACAACCATAAACAATGAACTGAAAGCATGAGCAAAGTCCTAGGGTTTTACCCTCAAATGTAGTACAGAAACTAGTTAGAATTTTGTTTAGAAATGTAGTTACAAAATGAGGAAGTTTAATTATTGAAATAAGCATTTTCTGGTTCATAGAATTGGAAGGAACCCTCATGGGTCATCATGTCCAACCCCCTGCAACACAGGAATCTCAAATAATTGTGCTGTGTTTGAAAACAGTGGGGGTGGGGAGACATTTGCTTCTAGGGTACCGATTTAGTTCCAGACTTAGCACTTTTTACTCAATATCACACAACAGGCTCCCTTTCCTCACCAGATGTTCTGGTGACTACAGTATTATCAAGAGTTTGTGATATGGACTACAATATATCATTCAAGATGCAACATAGCCAGCACATGACACACTGGTTGGTACTGTTACAATACTTGAATAATTTGCCCTCCATGCCCACAGTACAGTCTTAAGACTGAGGATAAGATGACTGCATGGCAGATGACTTCTTTTGCATGCTTGCCAAATATACAAACAAGAAGATACTGCTTAACTTTACAACAGACAGTCCTCTGAGAGGTGTAAACACATCCAGAAAACTAAAATGCAAAAACTAGCTTGTGGATGTTACTGAGAATGCAGTTTTTATCCTCCATCACCAAGTGTTATGATGACAATGGTACTAATATTCCCATGCACTGCGCAGTTCATAGAGTCTTGTATTACAGTGAACTGCAAATCTATACTTTTTGTAATTGTAGGGCTAGTTTTTTTTTATGACATGCTAACTAACAGACTAAGAGGAGGCTTAGAAAATTAATCACAGCTTTGCAGGAGTAATCTAACAAATGTTTTCCTAATGAGGAGAAAGATGAAAATACATTATTAATTATAAGCTATATGATCCAACTGTACTCAGCTTTGTGAGATCATTTTGTAATAAACTAATGCTGCAACAGAGAGCCACTAAATGTTGTAGTCTTTTTGGTAAACAAATACTTGCAGTTCTACCATTATTGGTTTCTACTCCACTGCTGAGTGCAAGAGCTATGATTGGTACATTAAATTTGGCATGACTTGTAAGGACCAGAAACCAATATTAATTATTTTAAAAGTTTTACAGGTAATTATAAACCATGTTAAAAGGCATCTGCAAAGCCACTGATTTCTCACAGCACTAATCTCCCTACAATTTAAATTAAACCAATACATTGAAGGCATTCATTCATTCATTACACAGACAAGCTGTAGCAACCCCCTGGCTCACATACTGACTCCAGCACAGCTGCAAAGACAATATCTGGCATGTCTCTTTCCATTTTAGATCAACCACAATTTAGTGTTACATCCCAGCACTAAACCATGGTTAATCTTTACTATGGTAAGTGAAAAGCCAGCTTCATAAACCATTGCTGGAAGCTGGTTTCTCTCCCCACCCTCATTGATGATAGTTAAGAATACTGCATTTTATCTAGGTTCAGATGTTATGGAATGTTATAATCTAACATAGAAGCAAAAGCTAACTCCTCCTCATGGCCTCAACAGAGGAGGCAGCCACTGTTCCCAACTGCAAGCACAGCAGAAGGCTACACTTCATCAAAGCACACACCTCTTCCCCCAATCCCAGCCTATGGTATAGCAGCCGCGAGATTTGAAATGAGGTTCAACATAATTGAGAGGAAGATAACTTTCCACTTCTCTGCCTGCATCTCTGGTACATTTCCCTTCTTCCATAAACCCAATAATATATCCTGAATGCACCCTGCCCATGACTCTTCTCTCCAAGGCCTACCTGGTTCTTCTCACAACTGTGTTTAAACACTTGTTAAAGATTGGTCTGTTCCCTCTGTCAAACGCAAACATAACAAATTTCTCTGATAATATTTTCCACCTCAGACACTCTCCCCTTTCCTAGTATGCCAAAAAAGGTTGTTAGGGCTGTGGATTAGGTCTGTGAACATAATTTATATATAATACCTAATTAGGCACCCCTAAGAATATTATTTTTTCTTGAAATCTGAATAGCAGCAAGGGCAATAAAGTGTGAAAATAGAAGAACAAAAAAAAGTACATGAAATGGCAACAGAAGGGATTCATGTTTAGGGCATTCAAGTGAAGACAGAACAAGTTTATAACTGATATTCCAGCAGGAACTTTCAAAACTCATTGTACACATTGCTAAGAATTTATGTTCATTATTTTGGGAGACACTGCACATTTGTGTGTCACAACATTTTGTCTTGAATGAAGCCTTTTTCATTAACACTAAAGAAATAAAGTTACCATAGCTGTACAATACAGAACTAACAGTATCTATATTTAGATAAATGAAAAGAACATTACCTTAAGTAGCTGATTGAGGCACCTTCTCTATAAGACTACAGATAAAATATAAAACTGATCACCTCAATGAGTTGTGTGTGCTTACTCAAAACTAAAACACATATACGTCAATGAATTCCCAAGTTCAAACAACAAGTAGTCTTGCAGCAGTAACAGATTTACTCTGCCATAAGAGTCCACTTCTACCAGCATGACGACACTGCTGCTCCCATTAGATATGCACAGGATTGCAACCTTACACCCTTAACTCTGAGGTGACCTAAACAATGACAGCCTTATAACAAAGAAGATTAGTTTACCAGTGACAGCTCATGCTCTTCACCTTATTTTGCTCCTTAATGACAGGGTGCCAAAACAAGAATAACGCCAGCAAGTTAATTTAAAAGGGAAACCCAGAAACTCTTAATACAAAAGATGCCCAGTTTTTTTTTCTTAAGAAAAGAACAACAACCTGGTAATCTAGAGCTCTTCTGCGTGAGCACTTGCAAAATCAACCTATGATTCAGTCTGGTTCAAAACGGGAACTGCCTATTCCCCTCCAAAAAGAAAGAAAGGAGGAAGAAAACTCTGCCTTACTTTCTCCACCTCCACCTGGTTCACTTATTAGTAGAACAGGCAAGATCAGGTAAGCCAACTATGACTTACAAGTCTTGCAAAGGGTATTAGCCCAGGAGAGGAGGGTAATGGCCGAGGAGCGGAGCCTGCCAAAAGCCACAGAGCATTGGGCGGGGTGTGTGTGTGTGTGTGTCACACAAAGCCTCCCTCCACCCCACCCCAGACAGCTGCTTTATCCTCAGCCACCTCTTGGCCTGAAAGGAAGTGTGGCTTCCTTCCTCTGCCCCCCCTCACCCCTTCATACTAATGGGCCAATGCCCTGGATGTGTGTGTGTGTGTGAGAGAGAGAAAAACATCTGTGTAGCTCAGCCATCCTTTCCCTCTGTGTGTGTGTGTGTGTGTGTGTGTGTGTGTACACACACATATACACACTGGACGTGTGTGTATCTGTGTGTGTGTGTGTGTGTGTGTGTGTGTGTGTAAGATAGAGAAACCTCTATGCGGCTCAGTTATCCTTTCCCTCTGGGTGTGTGTACACATACACATACATATGTGTATAGACATATATACACACATATATAATGTAAACATATAGGCAATGCAGAGGCCCTTCACCCCATAGAGAGCGGCCGCTTCCTCTTCCGTCACCACTGACTATAGAAATGAGGATGAAAGGACGATTTTAAAAAAATAATAATAATAGTCCCAGTAATAATAGTCCTCGTCTCCCGGCTACATCCGAAGTAGCAACCGCTCTTCCCCACAAGACCCCAGACGTGAGGCGAAGAGACAGAGAGAAAGGGAGGAGAAAAAATATGCGGCTCCCTCCACTTCTCACCTGCGCTTCTCCTCGGGCTGCTGCCGCCGCTGCCGCCGGTACCGCCCCAGCTGCCGCCGCCCCGCGGGCTCCCCCCGCGCCTCCGCCGCCCGCCGCTTCTCTGCCATCGCCGCCATCCAGCTGCCGCTCCCGGTAAAGGGACCAAAGCCCCACGTTGGGAAGGAAGACGAGGGCGGCCAGCGCCAGCCCCACCGCCTGCAGCAGCCGCTTCTGCTTCCGCCGCATCCGAGAAGCCGCCGGGAAGCCCCCACCCCAACTTTCCCCTCACACAAGGGGCTGAGGCGGCGGTTACGGCGGTTACCGCGGCGGCGGCAGCAGCAGCACTCGAGCAGCGCGCGAGGCGAAGCCGACCCGCCAACTCCGCTCCGCCAGGCACTTCCGCTCCGGAGGGGTGGGCACTACCACTCCCACCGCGAGCGGGTGGGGGGGGGGAGAAGCTTGGCGTTGGAGCGCCGCCCAGAAACCTCGAGGCTAGGCCACGCCCACCGATAGTGCCCGGCACCGAGCGGGGGGAGGGGGGACAGAAGCGTGGCAGCTCCGGCTCCTCTCGCCGCCAACCGCCCCCCCATGTTTTGTAAATGGTACTGGCCTTAGTCTTCCCCTGTGGGCTGGTGGTGGAGCTGACAGGGCCAGAAGCTTAAATAGGAGCGAGTGCGAGGAAGAGGGTAGACCGGGCGGAACCTGCCTGCCAGCAAGGCTGCCTTTCCTGCGCTGTGCCATAGGGTTGTAATTAGGCACCGCTTACATTACTGAATGTGAAGGGAAGAAGTTTGCAGCGGAGGAGCCCTTATGCTGGGGGGGGGGGCACGGGCAGGTTAGAAGGCGGGGAATGATAGCGCTAGCAGAGATCAAGCGGGACGGAACAGCCCAAGTGTTGTTAAAAGAGAGCAGTACCCACCCAGGATTAGGAAATTGAAAGGGCTCAGCCTCAAAGCATTTAATTCCTTTACCGCCTTGAGCAATATGTTGGAGGAGACTTGTAGGGTTTGTTTGTTTTTTAATTAATGACTGAAGTAAAGCCTTCTAGGAGCGCCAGGGAAGTGATGGAGCAATGTGGAGCGACTTTCAATGCTCTTAAAATAATGCGATACGCTTGTATTAGGTTTGTCAAACGTCAGAGCCCGGCTGTGAATTTGGATCTTAGGTAAACAAAAGAAGCGAGCCCAGTATACATAGAGAAGTTCAAAAATTCCCCCAAGGTGCTGCTGTTCAATATCCTCTAACCACGGAGTGATCTGCAGCCTTTCCACCTTAGCACCTTGTTAAATTGTACATTTAACTATATTCTAATCTTGTAAATACCGCCTTTTGTTTGCCAACTGCAGCGGTTTTTTGTTCTTTTCAAACTCATCGCGCACTTGCTAGAATTCAATAGCTGAAGGTTTTATTTTGACTTTATATAATTGTCAGTAATTATAGTCATAACGGGGAATTAAAAAGGCTTCTTTTCACTGCCACTGCTAGGAGATGTAAATAACTTTGAATATCATAAAATGGTAATGCAAAATAAGCTAGTGTCTTTGGATTTAACTTTAATGTCACTTCCAAACCAGAGACAAAATAGCTTCATAGTACTGACAGCATATTGGTTAGGATCCCCAAAGCTAAAAAAATGTTCATTTTAAGTGTGCACGTGCTTGCTTGTAAATCAGAATATTCAATACACATTGTAAAAGTTGATACTTCAGTCCTATATACTTCCAGCTTATGGCTGATATCTGCTTTGAATCTTACATAGAACTGAGATACACCATCTGCAACTACTTGTTGGTCTGTGAACACGTGTAGCTTCAAATTATGCAGAAGAATCAGGCCTTTTCAGCAGTAAATCTTAAAAGTTGCTCCACAAACGATAACAGGACATTAGCATGCCTTTTCTTCCAGACCCAGGGAGAACTGTGTTCTTTCTTCTCACTTTTGGATCTTGAATGGGTGTGGCATGTAACCTACACAGCGAAATATACTGGATAAGATCCAGTTAAATCATACTGTTGATTTAGATCTGTGGGAATGAATGGACTTGTCCATTGATTTCAATGGTTCTTCTCTGAATATGACTAACATTGGATATTGTCCACCGTTCTCCAAAGATTTTATGTTTGCAGGAATATTAATACACAGCACTAGAGATGAAGCCACTTCAGTGTTTCAGATTTCCACTCTGAAATGCCATTGAAGAAAACCTCCGCATATTGCAAGTGAAACCGTTGCTTCCAAAGTTTCAAAGCTATTGTTTCACTTACAACTTTGCAAGAATGAACCATGTGATAAATTGAAGCAGCTGTAACCTAGCAGTTTGAAAGTAAAAACAATTTCCCCATAGGGTTGGAAGGATGCAGAGAGCATTTCTGAAGTCTCTGGTTTTGCTAATATTGCTAGATGTATTTAGTGTCAATTTTTGGCACTGATAAATATTATTCCATGACATGATCAAAATGAGTAAATGCGTGTCTTGTGAAGGGAAAGGCAATTTTTTCAAACTGGGCATACAGGAAATATCACACCACACTGTTAGTCTTTCAGGTACCAAGAGGGAAAGTTGTTTAGACTTCCCACGGTTACTTGAGCCATTAATTCTTTGTTTGGCATCTGCAGCCACAGCAGCTGGTATAGCTGACACTGGCAATTGTTCATCAGCCTACTGCTTGAGTGTGTTCCACCATATCATAAACAAATCAAGTCTTGGCCATGACACAGCATTTCAAATAACTGTTCTCTCTCCCCCTAACAATTTCTTAACACTGCAGTCCAGTGCATGTTGACTCACTAGTGTTTAGGATTGTAGCGTAAGTTAAGAACAAACAACCTGTATAATTAGGAAGAGGAATGCTGTGCAAGAGCATTTTAAGTTAAATAGCTGAACTATGGCAAAAGCACATCCTGCTGGATTTGCATCTTAAATAAATTAGTGTCTTGCAAGTGGAATTTCTACATTTACATTTTAATTTTTATTGCATTAAAATGTTCTATTTTTAAATTAAAAGTTGCATTTTTCCTTGCCTCCACACATATTTTCTCTCCCCCCTCTGCCACCTAACCCTCCTGTGAAGAAATATAAATTTAAACTCAGCACATAATCCGCTAGGTGGCAATCTTCCAGCTAATTCTGAATTCATCAGATGCCAGGCAAATTATCCAACAATTCATTTTAAGTACAAGTTACAGCCCCTGCGTTTGTATAACCTGTAAGGCTTTGGAGTTGCTCACTGTTTTCTTTAAAACACACTGCTCCATGGCATATTAATGGCAGAGATCCCCACAGATTCATTTTTTTCATCTCACTGTGTTCCTCTTTGTCATCACTGTATTATCATCAGTGGTGCAGTGAATAATACTCTGCCCGTTGGTGAATAATGCATAACCGCTTAAATTGTAAACCAGTAAAGAAAGATGTATAATACAAGAAGCTTTCTTTAGAGATTTATACCTTAAATTGCCATGAGGGCAATTGTTATATTTACTATTTTATATTTACCAACCTGAGGTGGCTGCACCAGCATATTAGCCACAGAAAAGTCTCTTTTGTTGCCATTTTAATTCCGTATTTTCTTTGTAATCCGTTTTGGTAACTCCTTTAATCTCTGTGCCCAATAATGGGCATTTTTCTCTAATCCTCCTCTATTAAACCTTCTCCTTTTTTCCTTTTTGCTTCAAAACTGATTTTTTCCTTCTCTTTCTGTATCCCTTCTCTTTCTCTTTTCTTCGGCCTATCCTCCCATTTTCCCGTTTCCTAGTTTGCAGGCCTCTTTTTCATAGCACCATTTCAACCTGTGCTTTTTTGTGTGGCTATTCACTTGTATGGAGTACAGTCACCTCTCCTTTTTTTGCTGCCTGTTGCAGCCATTTTGTGCCAGCACCCATGGCCCGTTGATCAAGATATGAGTACTTTTCAACATCTTTTGACTCTAAAGCTCTCTCCTGAATTGTAAAATTTTCCACTAATGTTGTAAGCAGCCCATTGCTTACTGTAAGAAAGGGTTACTGATGAGGGTTAATTCAGAGCAAACCATATGAAGCTGATCCTGGAGCTGAGTGTCTCTCTCTCCTGTTTGTGTGCATTTAGAAATGGCTTGTTGTCTGGGTGGGCTTTTACTTAGGTCAAAAGACTGCATCTGTATAAGCTCGCCGGTTGGCCCCAATTTATTTCTCAAATTAGCCTTGTTTATGTCCTCTGCCAAGGCCAATTCTACGGCCAAATTTATTGAAGGACTTGTATTCCTAGATTCTTGCATGTCCCCTTTAAGATTCATTGACCAGTCCAAAGCAGGAAGCATCTTGTATCTTGTATCAGCTTGCTCGACTCTTTTTTACTCTCCTGAAGGAAAAACTGTGTGATTTTATTTTGTCTTTTCTGAAGTTCAGGAGAGCTACTTGTAAAGTTTGGCATAATTCCCAGGGCTTTACATGCCTTCCTTGTGTACACGATATTGGTCAACCATTCGGGGAGAGAAGAGAGCAAAGCCTTAAGCCTTAGCTTGTGCAGAGTTCCACAAAGAGTTACATCCAACAAAGTGGAGAGGGGTTAATTCTTCAATTTCTTTCATTTCTCTAGTAGTAATAGTTTCTTCTTTGGCGATCACTTGTAGTCGAGTAAGATTGTCTTCCATGAACACGGTTTTAACAGTGAGTCCTAAGTGACTGTGGAGGGCAGTTCTGAATCCACACCTCCTTCCACAGTGGGGACATAGGTTTCCGGGCAGGGGTTAATCATGGTGAGGGTTTGCCAAGTGTGCCTTCCTCTTAGCATGTTTCTCCCTTTCGTCCTGAGTTCGAGTGTCTTCAAAGTCCATGACTTTGGCAATGGTTGTTCTCCAATTGGAGTGCTCGCAGGCCAGTGACTCCCAGTTGTTGGTGTTTATACTACATTTTTTTAGATTTGCCTTGAGAGAGTCTTTAAACCTCTTTTGTTGACCACCAGTATTATGCTGCCCATTTTTAAGTTCAGAATAGAGTAGTTGCTTTGGAAGACAATAATCAGGCATCCACACAACATGACCAGTCCAACAAAGCTGATGTTGAAGAATCATTGCTGCTCATCTTATTTTTACCAAAACACTGATTACTACTATCTCTTTCCCCTCTGTGCACTTCATAGAATCCAGCATAGGTCTCTCTTTACCTCCATCTCTCAGCTGCCTCCTCAGTCCTTATTGCACAATCTGGAAATTATAGAAAGCCACTTGCTTTCCAGACCATGGATGTACTTGTTCTCACAGTGAAAACTTGTGATTGATTTGAGAAGCTCATAAATCTGCCACTGGATGATGAAATCTGAGGAAGACTGAATTGGTAGGAAAGAATTCTGGCATTTTCAACTAGACAGCCTTGCAACTGAGCACCCCCCACAGATATTCTCCTTCAGAGGACCACAGATATTTCTTTGTCCAAGAACTTGTTATGTAGTCCTGTTATAGGACTGCTTAGATTCCAAAGTCACCTGGAACTGAATCTAGGAGCACACCAACCTTTGTTTACATGTGTTTTGATCAAAGCCGACACCCAAAATAGTCCTGATACTGGACTACAAGACTGCCCTGCAATCTCCTTGCCCTCTCTCTTTGGATTAGTTTAGGCAGAGGCTTAGATGTTCTCACAAAGATGCAAGACATGTATAATGGTTCTTTGAAATTCTTTGAGCCTTTTGGCCTTATATTGTATAAGGCTATTCTAGAAGTATCTAGGTTATAAATTTGCCATAGCAAAAGAATTCCTGATGTAATAATCTGTGCTTTTGTTTATACACCCTTATTATAACATACGTGCCTTGGCTTTGGAATACATTTCAGTAAAAAGACTGATGCCTTCATTAGACACTTTTAGGTGGCAGGTGAAAACATTCCTCTTCAACCAGGCCTTTGGCTTATATCCTTTTTCAATGGGTTTGTGAGAAGGGAACGAATGGGAGAGGGGGGAGGTTATTGGTTTGTGCACAGGTTCTTTTTGTTCTTTTATTTATTATGTTTTTTTATATTGTATTTTTAGGTTTGTGAACTGCCCTGAGATCTATGGATGAAAGATGGTATACAAATTTAACAAATAATACAGTATCCAGAACAGAATTCATCCCTTGTGATTCACATATGATGGTTTTGTATGTGTGAGAGACAAAGAAATGGCAAAATCAGCCATATGCTTCCTTGCACAGAAATTCTGTTAGCATTAAAATCAGCATAGTGTACATAAATTGTATATAGTTTTATCAGAAATCCTAGTTTTTTCATAGTTATCTGCTTTTTAGATCAGGTAGCTATGAATGAGGTTGGCTTGCTAGTGCTTAAGGAAATTACATATTCATAGGAACATCGCTGAATACCCCAGAGTATAAGAAACATTAAATTAAATTAAGGATGCAACCTATCCAATCAATTTCCCACTGACAAGGTATGCTCTATATACTAAATGAATTAGTAAATGGGAGAGCAAACCCAATTAGATTTGAGCATAATTTTTGAATGTTGACTGACTCCCACAATTCATTACACTTAGTTAAATAATGCACCCAGCACATAGCTAGCTCTCCCAACATAGTCACTTCCCAGAAATGTTAAAATATATTCTAGATAAGATCTACAGATCTAAGGCATGCTACGAACTGTGGCTTCTCCTGCAAAAAAATTGTGGACAGGTTGTGTTTTAGTTGGAACAATTTTATTCCACATTTACAAGCCTTTTATGTTTCAGAAACAGGAACTCCTAATTCCTGTACTTAATTTTTCAACAATGTTAGCTCTACTCCTGATTTGATGTAAGTTTCACTGTGGTATCCAGTGAAATGTAAACTGGAATAGTTTGCCTCCAGCCTAGTTCAGCACTGCAGACAGCTCCTCAGTGACAATGGGTATGGCACACATACATTTTTGGGATTGCAATAAATCTTGCAAGACTGTGTCACTCTTCAATTCTGTATTAGGATTTGTGATAACAAAGTTGCTCTGAATGAAACCAAAAGCTGATCTTTTCCTATCCAAAACCAAGTTCTATTATGGATCAGTCAGTGAAGACTTGCCACCCCAAAATCAGTACCAGAACTTAGAGGTGTCATTACAGATGGACTCTTCAGACATGAGGATTGTGATCATTGTTTGTTGTTTTTAATTCCTGTTGCCTTCAATATTTTAATATTGTTTTATGACCTGTATTATGTATTATGTTTTATTTCTGTACACCGCTGAAGTATTCTTGAATGTAGAAGGCTCTATATATTCTGTGATAAATAAAACGTCCATCATTATGGTAGTAGCTTCCTAAAGCTACTAATATTCTTCTATTCTAAAAAAGAGAGCTTATTTTCCCACATCACATTCCATGATTAATTTTATGACTCTATTTAAAAAAAGAACAGTGGCAGATACTTTGCTACAGTAACATGAGGGTTACATCGCAGTGAAATTAATGTTTTTCATTCCAGCTTTGCTTGTAATTTGTTTTTCATATAGTGATTTATTTTTGCAATGGTTTCAACCTTCCCCTTCAAAGGGCATGAATTTTTATGCACCGAACCACTGAACGGCATCTTTTTTTAGAATCAATGAATGAGTCAGTCTGTAAATATTGGGTGAAAACATTCCACTATTTCCCTAGAACATTCAACAACACCCCTCTGTGCGTTCCAAGTCTATTTCAATTGAAATGATTCTGTAATATGAAGGGAATTTAATTATAAATAAATATTATTCTATAGAATAACATTTGGAGCACAGAACACCCTTCTCAATTAATACACATTGTCCTGAACCCCCAGCCTACCTAGCGGCAAGTCCCATACAGTATGTCAAGTCCAAAGTTCAACAACCAGGAAACATGGTGTGGGGTCAATCCATGTAAGCCAAGTTCAAAGTCCACCAGCCAGGAGACACAGTCCAGAGGTGAACCCAAAGCACAGTCCTGTAAAGGTCCTGGAAAATCCAAGCCAAGGTCCATTAACATGAGCAGTTGAGCAAACAGCCCCATGGTTCTCCCCTTTCCTCTCTTGAGTCTTGATTGTAGTACCTGGGCTTGGTGAGGCATGTAACCCTCACCTAACCTGAGCCAAATCCATCTGAGGAATAATACACCTCTTTCCTGAGCCAAGAGCTCCACCTGGCCAGCTAGTGACCGGGCTGTGTGTCCTGGCCTGCCTCAGCCTCCCAGAGCGTATCTCCTGCTGCTCCCTGTGCTTCAGAACCTGTCTTGTTCATGGAGATGGGTGCCTCTCTGGCTTTGATGATGCTCTTCTGGTCCTTGCAGACTGACCCCCATCCTCTCACCATCCTCTGTCATCCTGTGTGTACTTTCTGCAACCCCAACATCTTTTCCATCATTGGCTTGCCCCGGTAGGTTCCAGTCGTGGCTACATTCCACACTGGGATCCTCTTCCTCTTCCTCATTCATCACACACACACACACACACACACACACACACACACACACACACACTACACTTTAGGATGGTCCTGGGTCTACATAAGTCAGACCTAACCCTCTGTCAACAGATGGGGGTCAAATTCACCCTGACAGCACTGGGGAAAATAACAACAATTCCATGTTCCAGGTAGCCCTTAACCATGATGAGGTATGAATTTCCATGTGACATTTCGGGGACTCTCCCCCTTAATTTTGTAAATGACGGATGCATTTACTCCTACAGCTTTCCAATTCTACACCTATTGGAATGAATGAGAAAATTAAAAAATTATACAAATAAGATAAAATGCTGTTCATTATCCATGGCCAGTAATGGCTCTTGACAAGCCCCTTACAAACTACAATTTATTAATCTTACTCTGAAGTAAGAGGCACTGTCATGGTGTTCTAGGGATGGGAGGAGGACAGGTGGGTGAAGTCCCATTGCACAAGTGAATGCCTGCTCATGTTCAATTGGATCTTGCTTTATGCCTTGAAAATTCAGGAGGGGATAGAACTTCACGGTGATGGGCAATGGGATCTCATCTCCCTCCTCAGCCACACGCTCAAATCCTAGGACCTTGGCTGCCACATATAATGAAATTGCTTCTGAGAACTTTTAACAGAACTGAAATTGACGAGGCCTATATTGATGGTTTGATATGACTTTCTAAAAATAGAGCATGACAAAACGAGCCCTGACACAGGATGCATATTATTGAAGGATTTTCTTTCTGATCCTACTGGATTAAGATTGTTTACAGTCATAAAACACATCCCAAAAGTCAATGTTAGCAGCTGCCTTAGTTTACTTTTAACAAGCCCAGGCTTAGCTGGGCAAAAATGAATGCCCTGGTTGTTAAAACCTCCTTTCCTTTTGTGAAACTACACCCCTAAAGCTATTCAGCAGTATGTTTAAGGGGAGCAAGGAATATTTCTTCGTTCAAAAAGAGAATTGTGCTGTTATAATTTTCATGGTCCATAGTGGGAAGGCAGAGGAAAGTGAAAAAATAGTTCTATAGGCATGCCATGTTTATCTGTGTTATCAAGGATCCTTTGGAAGAGCTTCCTGCTGTGTAACTCTTTAACCCAGTTCTGCCCTTTATATTAGCCATATGTTTCTGATTATCTTTCATGGCAGGAAGAGATTGCAGCTGTGTAGGCTTCAAAACAGCTGTTGAAGAGAGCAGTGATGGTGACTCGCTGGGAGGTTAAACAAGGAAAGGTGATTCATTCCACCATGGGCTAGTGCTGAAACCCCAAGTGGCAAGAGTACGGTTGTGCTCAGGTCCTGCTTGTGGGCTTCCCATAGACATCAGGTTGACTACTGGCAGAACGGGATGAAGGACTCGATGGGCCATTGTTCTGATCTGGCAGGGCTCTTCTGATGTAAGAAGTAACACAAAGAAGCAATTTGGTCTTCTTCATAAACACGTTTCTCTATTTTCTTTTCCATTGCCGGTTCTTGAATAATAACATTTTTGTGGCTTATCTTACAACCCTGTACCCACTTTCCTGGGAGTAAGCCCCTCTCAACTCAATGGGTTTTTTTATACTTCTGAACAGATAATAATAATAATAATAATAATAATAATAATAATAATAATAATTTTATTATTTATACCCTGTCCATCTGGCTGGGTTTCCCCAGCCACTCTGGTCGGCTCCCAACAGAACACTAAAAACAGAATAAAACTTCAAACATTAAAAACTTCCCTAAACATGTGTAAGATTGCCCTTTCAGATTTGTACCATCATCACTGCCTGCTCTATGAAACAGGAAAAAGAAATAGGCGTTTTTCATAATGCAGAATGTTCCTTTAAAAAAGAAATGAAAGTGAGGCACATTTGAAAATATTAATGCTGAGGTCCTAAAGAATAAAAGATATAACCAAGTCCCATGGGCTATATTTCCAAATAAAAGTGCTTAGGATTCATCCCGTTGCATAAACACTGCAAATGTTAGCATGTAGTTTTGAGAACTGCTCCCATTGGGAGAGGCGCAAAAGACCAGTAGAAGAAAGCTTGTGAGGAATGTGTTTTATTGGCCATCGTGAAGATGAGGAACGACACTACGTGTAATTTTTAAGGGGGTACATAAGCTCTTATACCCTTCAGCCTAAGCTGCATTGGTTTATGTTAGGATAAAGAGTCTTTGTTAGGGGTAGCTGGGAGATTCACAATGGTGGTGGGAAGGAAAAGGTTAAAATCTCCAGATTGAATAGCCTTCAGCTATTTCTGCTGCACCTTTCTGATCTCCTCCAATTGCTATTTTTTCTATACATATTTGGGTTCTTTGGTGGTCCAAAAGGTGGAGTATATATTTTTTGGAGACCACCTTCCTTATATAACTTCATAATGTTCCAAATGATACTAATGTTCTAAAGCAGATCTGAGACACGAGGTGCTTGAAACTCTGCAGTTTTGATTTTCTCTCTGCATAGAAGAACCATTCCAACTTTCCCTTTTTATCTTGGACCTCTGCTTTGGAAGCCAATAACAATTGTTCAAACATCCCCATTGGATTCCATCTCTGTTCATTGATGGCTAATGTAGCTTTTTAATACCAATATGCCAAAAGAAATTGGATGTGTCAATAGCACCATTCTCTTGATGATGTGTAATAAGGGGAAGAAGAATCAGAAGCTGCACTGCTAGAGACACTTGTGTGCATAATAAAATCTGTTAGTCACAGTGAGACCATTGTCTGTTAAAACGAGCACAGACACAGATTTTCTTCCTCATGCACACCACTACTGCAGGAAACCAGTAGGGCATCATTAATGTTGTCCTCCAAACATCATTTCTAAACTGGGCAAGAGCAAGAGACATCTCCTTTCACATTCCTTTTGAGTTATTTTTTGCGTGCGTCTGTGAACTCCATGGGCCCCATTAAAATACATAGGATTCTAGAAAAGGAAAGAGAGACAAAACAATTTCTTGACTCAGCACAAAAACACTTAAATATTAAAGCAATGAAGTGGGGGAGGGTAATAGGCTGTGACAAAACTTATAGATGCATAAAAGCTCAGATTTTTGTATGTGTATATATATTACTGTAGAACCAGTAATATTTATGATGTAATGTTTATTTATTTATAGCTCAGTTATTTAAAATATATTGAGTGGTATCTAGTTGCAGCAGCCCACTTGCGCAATTGCCATTCCAATAGTGTTGGAATAGTGTCATTCTTCTTGTTGTTGCTGTTTAGTCGTGTCCAACTCTTCGTGACCCCATGGACCAGAGCACACCAGGTCCTCCTGTCTTCCACTGCTTCCCGCAGTTTGGTCAGACTCATGTTCGTAGCTTCAAGAACACTGTTCAATCAACTTGTCCTCTGTTGTCCCCTTCTCCTTGTGCCCTCAATTTTTCCCAATACAGTGGTACCTCGGGTTAAGTACTTAATTCATTCCGGAGGTCCGTACTTAACCTGAAACTGTTCTTAACCTGAAGCACCACTTTAGCTAATGAGGCCTCCTGCTGCCGCCACACCGCCGGAGCACGATTTCTGTTCTCATCCTGAAGCACTATTTCAGGGTTAGCGGAGTCTGTAAGCTGAAGAGTATGTAACCTGAAGCGTATGTAACCCGAGGTACCACTGTATCAGGGTCTTTTCCAGGGAGTCTTCTCTTCTCATGAGAGTGTCATTCTTAGTGTGGATCAACAACCAAACCCAGTGGGTTCCTTCTGCTTACAAATCTATTGTGAAACTCCTAGCACAACTGCTATAATTATACTCAGTTAACAGTTAACACTTGTGTGCTACTGATTGTGGAACAACAGCAGGTCTCAAACTTCTTGTGTTAACACCATGTGTGATCTCATTCATTATAAGTAAAAAGTAAAATAACTAATGGTGACGTTACCTATTACATTCAGTACACTCAGAGAAGAGAAGAAGGAAAAATTATACGGAGGTATGTAGGAAATTTTGTCCTGTTTTTACTATCTGCATTTTAACAGATTCGTTTTTATGTGTTAAATCCATTATAGTTTAATTACTTTTTAACCATTATCTTTTATATGCTTTTAGTTATCTGTATTTTATCCATGCTGTTTTAATTTTCTGAGCCCCAGTCCTGGGAGCATGGTGGGATATAAATCAATAAGTAATAGTAACACAGCAGCTCTCATTCAGCTTTCCTATTTCCAGCATAGTATTATAAAAGTGTGAATGGTCTACTAAGCAAATTATTGCAGCAAAAGCCACATGAGTTTGGATGAAACAGAACTTGGTCATGGTTGTAAGCAATGCTATAATATGCTTAATGCTCTTCTGAGTTCCATATTGTTTTAAATTAACATGGTGGACTTATAGTATTCCAGATTCACATACCAGGTTATTCCTCTACAATATCAAATTTATTATTATTTTTAAATTTGCAAGTCAGCTTTAAAAGAATGAACTAAGCAGATCTTTTGATTACACCTTATGTGCAGACACACACCTATTCCCAACCCCTCTCCCAGGATTAGAACTATTTAGAAGTATTTCCTTTTCCAAATGCATAATGAAAAGGTTTATACATCCTATGGCAAAGTTGTATAAGTGATAGATCATACCCTTCAACATTTCTCAGATGAAAATAGGGACATTCTATTCTACTTCAAAATCACTGCTTGAGCATCCCCTCTTCTTACCCTAAGCATTGTTAGACAGCCATAGTCAGTTGCTCGCCTGATGTTTACAAGCAGGGGTACATGCAACCCCATGTGTGCCAGCCCCAAGTTCCTGTGTTGAATGGGGAAGATCTGTAGGGGATTTTATTCACATTCACTTGAACCTAAGCTGAATCCTTCGGAAAACTGGGAATGCTGCTTTATTAGGATACAGGATTGTGTGAAGCACTAAACCCACCTGCTAATATTACCCACAACACAGAACGATTGGGAAGTCACCCCCCCCCCCGGGCCAAAATAGGATCAGCAATTTACCATGGACAATTACCAGGGCTTATAGCAGAATATATTGGAAGGAGGATTTGAAAGCAAATTAAAATCTTATCTGTGAACATTTTTTGCTAGACAGAATGATTATCCTTAAAAAGAAAAAAAATCTCCTAAAGGTAGTTTTCAGTTTGTATTACACAGGGTTATAGTTAAGATGCCTGATACTTGAAGGCCCCAGTGGCTTGCCTAATAATTTTATTTGTATCTTTCCCCTCCCTTTCTTCAGTTTGTTCTATAGTTCCCTCAGCTATTCCTCCTCAAGCACACTTCATGTCCATAAAGAAGCCTGCTACATGCTTGCAAAACTCTGGGCCAAAGTGTGATTCTTAGTGTAGCACGATTCCATGGCAACCACCCTCACTTCCTTTCCCATGTACCTGCCTGCGTTCTTCACTTTGGACAATTGTTTTTTATCTTAACTGTATATTCTTCAGGGTGACATGAAACATGCCCGTAGGGCATTCATTTCTGTGGGCCTGAGTTGTAATTAATTCATTCCCTGCACATTTCAAATGTGCAGACCATAAAATGAATTGGAAACAGATCTCTTATTGTGAAAAGGTTTCATGGCTATAAAACAGCAAAAACAAAAAAACAGCAAGCAGAACATCATCATCATCATCATCATCATAATTTATTATTTATACCCTGCCTACCTGGCTGGGTTTCCCCAGTCGCTCTGGGCAACTTCCAACAAAATATTAAAAATACATTAAAACATTAGTCATTAAAAACTTCCCAAACAGGGTTGCCTTCAGACGTCTTCTAAAAGTCAGATAGTTGTTTATTTCAGGGCAGCCACCACCACCAGAAGGCCTTCTGCCTGGTTCCCTGTAACTTCACTTCTCACAGTGAGGGAACCACCAGCAGGCCCTCAGTGTTTGGGCAGAACAATGGGGGTGGAGACGCTCCTTCAGGTATACTTGATTCAGACAAGGAACCACAAAGGTGTACAGACTCCTATACAGCTTCTGTCTGAGTTTTATTCCACCAGAGTACTGGATAAAATATAAGGTCCATAGAGTTCCTGGTAAAAATTGGGAAGGGGAAGATTAAGGCCAACAGCAACTATTATTATTTCACAAAGCCACTCCCGAATTCAGGAGGGGGGGTGTTGCGGGCTCACGACCCCGCCCACACACTCTCGCGGGGCTGGCGCCAGCCCCGCGGGATCCTAGGTTCCCATTAGTATTCATCTCCTGCCGCATCAGCCAATCGGCTGGCGGCAGGGGCGGGCCGACCTAGGGGCACTTAAGGTCGGGGCAGCCCTCGGCTCGCCCCTTTTTCTCCTCCTCAGCAGCCGGTGTTTCCCACCCACCCGCCCTTTAGGTTTAGCTTTTGGACTTTGCTATGGGCTTCGGCTGGTCGCCGCAAGGGGCCTGGTAGGAGTTTTTCCATTTGGCTAATTGGCTGGAATTTTGAAGCCACTTGGTTTTTTCGCCTACCTCGTAGCAAACGCCACAACTTCTTGGTCTTGGCGGTTAGGCATTGGCCGGGTATTGTTATGCAAATGGGATCAGGGGGGAGGAACGCCATCACCTCCCCCAATGCTTGAAGGGTAGTTCGTTAAAGGACTCCGAGGGGCGTCGCCTCGTCCGAAACCTACGGAGGCTAGGGCCTAAAGCGCGCTCCCGAGCGGTAACCCCTCGGGGAGCGCCTAGGGATGTGCATCTCGGGGGCTCCCCCTGTTGGTGTTTAACCCTTCCCGGTTAGACCGGATAGTCTGTTAGGGCCAATGCCTAAGCCAATACCGCTCTGACCTGTAATCAATAAAGTTGTGGCCATTTTCGCCCATTAACCTAAATTCTGGTGTTCTGTGTCTTTATTTACTCCTTCTGTGGGAGGGGGAGGGAATAGCCACGCAACAGTAAGACCTAAACATAGGCATTCCTTAACGCTTCCTTAACATTAAAAACCATGCGTGCAGATCTGCCCTGGGTCATATCCGAAGTTGCTGCTCTGCTAGTGCAAGCGTTCTGCTTGGGCAAAGGAACTTTCATCTTCCCACTCCAGCTCTCATTGGATGAAAGACTCAGACTCAGATCATTCATATATGCTCTTTATTGCTCAGAGTGCTACAAAGTTATAAAGCAGGCAAGAGTGGCAATCAGGGCCGTAGCTAGGGGGTGGTGAGGATGGCCCCTACCAGGGGTGCAGATGAGGCCCCTCCCACGCAAAATCGGTGAAAAATATGCCCATAAATATGTTTGTAAATAAGAGCTAATTTGTCCTTGCCTAGGGGGCACAATCTGGACGGTTCTGCCAGGGGCACAAGATCACCTAGTTATGGCTCTGGTGACAATGCACAGCAGGTGCCATGCATGTCTAAGTAGGTCAAGCTGTTGATCCAACAAACAGCAGGCCCCCTGCAATCCCATTATAAGGGGCTGGGGCAAACACAACTTAGGGCTGTTTGCTAAGATGGCTGAACTTGACCTGACTGTTTGCACCTGTGCTGGCATCTCTGTGACCTGGGGGATGGAGGAGGCATTAGGAACACCTCTGGAACAAACTGAGTGGTAGCCTCCTCTTCAGAGGCTAAGCTGGGGATGAGTTCTGCTGGCTCTGGAGGGAGAGCCGATTCAAGACGTGCATTTTGAGGAGATTTCACTCCTCCCATATCCAAGAATCTCCTGATGAGTCTGCTGATTCTCCAGAGAGGAGGGGCAGTGTTCTGCTCTCTACTTATTCTGCTCCAGCACCACATCAAAGAGTCAGTCAGTCAGTCAGTCAGTGTGTCGGAGAGAGAGAGACTGATTGTTAGAGATCGTGTGTATAGATAAGGTTGCTGCTAAGAGCAGCTGCAGACACTCAGTGCAGTTTAGCATTCATTTATGCTTAGACCTCATTTAGCTCTGTATATAGTTTGTATGATAGTTGTAGATAGAATAAAGAAGATATTCTACAGAGCTGCTCTCCGAGTCGTTTATACTCTGCTAGACTCTGCTATACTCTGCTGTGCGACGACTGTCTTCTTGTTGGAGTGAATCCGGTGCTCACAACTCTAAGCTGTGAGTCCACAGCACTTTGACATGTTCCTGTGCAGAAGGTGGTCTCTGGAAGTGCTACCCAGCTCGCCTAGCCCAGTCGGGCTGAAGTGTATGAGTCCAGTTAGTGGCACTGGCTCAAGGGCGATGCTGACAGAAGCTGGTGTGAAGCAGATACTGTGGACTAGGGTGGCTGAGGAGGAAGTGGAACGGTGTAAAGCATGGGTAGGCAAACTAAGGTCTGCAGGCTGGATCAGGCCCAATTGCCTTCTGGATCCGGCCCGCAGACAGTCCAGGAATCGCCACATAGATCGCCAGCGCTGATCCCTCCCTCTCCCTCACACGGTGGCAGTGCTGGTGGTGCCTCCTCCCTCCCTCCTGGTTTCTCCCTGCCCTGCCTAGAGGAGGAAGGGGGCTGGGCTTTGTTGGTGCCAGCAGCAGCAGCAGCGCTCGAGCGGGCGCCATTTTAAGCAGCCCCTCTCCAGAGCCCTTTCACACGCCACTCATCGTCCCGCTGCCAGCCCCTGCTGCTCGCAAGATTCAGGTAAGCAGCCACTGGGGCTCGTGGTGCTCTTGCATCATCCCCCACCCCAAATATAGTCCGGCCCCCCACAAGGTCTGAGGGACAGTAGACTGGCCCTCTGCTGAAAAAGTTTGCTGACCCCTGGTGTAAAGGGAGGAGAGGATCCTCCTGCCAGGGTGACTCCTCGGGATCCTAGGACCTGCTGTGTCCAGTCCCAGCTTGCTGGGCTCTTCCCTGAGATCATCCATGGGCAAATCCTTCCGCCCCTTGTCCTGGTCTGGCCAGCCCCTCCATGACATCTCCTCAGGACCCATGGCATAGCTGCACACAGTCAATCAATCTGCTCCACAGCATTGATAAACACTCTGGAGCGGATTTTTAGGCTGTATGGGGAGTGGAGAGGAAGGGGAAGTTCTGCTGTGCAAGCAAAACCTCAGAACCAATCGATAACAAGGTAAAAGACCCAGAAAATCTTATAGGCAGCCCTGTTTAGGCACACATTTAAGTTTCCCCCCCTTTCAAACATTGTTTGTTTGCATCATTCGGTCAAGGGAAATTTCCATCTGTGCTGAGGCAGTGCTATTTATTTTATTCAGTTAAGAGAATTAATCAGTTACAAGCAATTAATCAGAAGTTAATGGACTAAAAACCCTTTAACTGAACAAGCTTAGTTGTTTTATTTACCTCTACAGGACTTTCAGTGGTATTTTTTTTCAACCAGCATTTACGTGTCCTAACGTATAGCGCGCAGCTTCAGCCATAAATAAAAGAAATAGAAACTGAAAGCAGAAAAAAGGTTTTTACACTTTCTGGCTTGCGAAGGATAAGTACAGGAAATGAATGCATTCATCAAGAAAGAAAAGGCAGGGGGAGGGAACATGCACAAATCTTTGCTTCGTCTCAGCAGCCACCAGCTGCGCCAATTCTGCTTAGGATAATTCTGAAGCAAACTGTACAGGTAGCTTGGTGAGCTTGTTTGCATGTAAATGCCTGGAAACGTTTTCCTACTCTTGGTTATTTCCTAACAGAACTAGATCTGAGCTCTGAGCACAAACAAAAAAGGTTGGACACACAAGAGTGCGCTCTCTCTCTCTCTCTCTCTCACATACACACACACATTCAAAATTCATGAAAAATGCTTTGCTGCTAATTTCACATAAGCCTTTTAAAATTTCACTTTAAAAATTTAAAATATCAGGCAACCGCACAGAAGTCTTTAATTCATATTGGCCGTTACATATGAGGAAAGAAGAAGGAGAAGCCACACAATTGCATGTGAGTTATTGCAGTAAATAAAAATCAACCTTTCCCATCCAGGTGATTAGTTTTCTCTCTTTACAGTCAGCTTTGTTGCTTACACATACACTTTGTTGCTTTCTTTTCCAACTGAGGCTTGGTTTATGGGCCTTTCTCATTTTATGATTCCCCAAGCAAGATTATAAGTAAAGGTTTCAGGAAATGCAGATGGTGGCTGAAAGTGATTAAAAACTAAATGAAATAAAATCCCTACTGTAGTTTTTCTACTTTCAGGGCACTTCCAGAGTGTTGTCATATTTGGGTGATCTTCGATCACATCCTGGCAAACTCAGTTGATTTGGAGGGCTTTCACAACAAATCTAGTTCCCAAAACGATTGAACTTTTTACAGTGAGGAAAGATGGGGAAACGAACTGGAAAGTATGCTTTGATGCAACATCATGTAACCTCCCCACCAACAAATCGCAAATGGGAGGCTCTGAGAATGGGTACCATTCTAGCAATTGCCCTTCTCAGGGGTTGCTGGGGGCAGTCCTCCACCCCCACCCATACCAAAGGAATGATAGGAAAACAATAGTGATGCAAAGGGTAGGCATGAAAATCAACTTTTGGACTTGATTCCAAATATTCTGGAATTAAAGCCCCCCCCCCCGAAGGCTACTTAAATTGGCGAGGCTTTACACTACAGTATTTCTTAAAACTAATACAGTGGTACCTCGGGTTAAGTACTTAATTCGTTCCGGGGGTCCGCACTTAACCTGAAACTGTTCTTAACCTGAAGCACCACTTTAGCTAATGGGGCCTCCTGCTGCCGCCGCACCACCGGAGCACAATTTCTGTTCTCATCCTGAAGCAAAGTTCTTAACCTGAAGCACTATTTCTGGGTTAGCAGAGTCTGTAACCTGAAGTGTATGTAACCTGAAGCGTATGTAACCCTAGGTACTACTCTAAAAAAATAAAAAAAATGTCCAGTAGCACCTTAGAGACCAACTAAGTTTGTTCTGGGTTTAAGCTTTTATTTTGACTGCGTCAGACCAACACGGCTACCTACCTGAATCTTAAAACTAAGGAAGCAGGCAAAAGCAGATTTTACTGAGCAGCATATTCCTCTCTGTCCTAACATAGCCACTCTTGCAGAGATGACTGAGCAGGGCCTCCTCTGAAAGGGCCTTTGCCAGCTTTCCTTCCCCCTAAATGATGCCTTTGATAACACATCAGAGACATGGAAGGAGAAGCAGCAGCAGTATTGCATAGCTCTGCTCCAGCTGTGGCATCACAGTGACTCTTATGGTGTAATGCTGGCAAGGTAAAAGCAACACAGGTGCTTAAGCCCCATCCTGCCTGCGTGCTCTGGAAATGGAGAGCTGGACAAAAGGATCAGGCTGTTAATCCGATTTTAATAAATCGGGTCAGTTTAATAAAACCAACGGCTTTGCACTAGGTAAACTGCAAACGCTTCTGTTTCAGTGGCTTGGGAGCAGCAGCCACAGTTGGCCATTGTGTAGCTTTAGTCACTTTTTAATTTGCTTAAGGTGTTTGGAAGCCCCAAATAAAAATGCATTGTGCAGGCTGCTTGCACTTGTGAATGAGAGAGAGGGGGAGGGAGAGATGACAAGCAGTTGTGGCAAAGCCCAGCCACCCCTGCATATAGCTTGTTTCTTTAACGTTTTATGTCTTGACCTTCCCTGAGAATTTCAGCGGTGAGGCTGGACTGCAGACTCTCTGTAGCTGGCACAGCATACAAACCAATGCAGCTGCAGGAAGAGAGGTTCCCTGGGCATTGCTGTTCCTTTGCCAGTGATTCATTTCTGGCAAACACTGATGCAGAGCATATGCAGTGAGAGTAAGGGGGAGGGGGAGGGGGAGGGGAAGAGCCTAGTGGAGAAACAGCATTTCCAAAGCTGTTGTGAAATTTTCATGCATTTGGAAGTTGGTCAAAGAGAGGACAAATCCAGGCAGACAAACTTCTGCCCGCATGATGATCCTGACTCTGTCTTCTAAGGCATGAAGGGAACTTGAACTATTCATCAAACTATGTTAAAAATGACCACATCTGGATCAACTGATGTTCGAATAGGTGTGACACCCCCCCTCCCGTTTTTAAACCTATTGATTAACAAATAAATCCTCTTGAGGGACTCTCAGAGGCCTGATTCACGCAAGCCACAGTGACACCATAGAATTAAGGACTACAATATCTTTAGATACGCAGGGATTCCCCCAAAGCATTCTGGGAGCACCTCGTGCATTGGGCTGCAGGTTGTTCTAAGGCCAAAATATAGAGGAGCTCTTTTTTGAACCATGTAGTTAGAAATAATTTATATAGACTTTGGGAGAAATACAAAAACCTGCTTGAAAGGAAAACACCTTTTTCTGGCTCTCACCCACAGAAGCAATTTCTTTGAAAAGATTGAATATGGACTGATGTTGGGCAACATACAGAGACTTATTGGACTCTTCAGAGCAAGAGGTAAAATGGAAGAAATTAGAAGATGTTAGCAATACAGTAGCAGATTGCAGATTGGCACGGCAATTCTCTGTTCTTCGGAGATAGTTCTCTGATTGTCAGAGATTGGTCTCTGTAGAGCAGAAGCAGCAATTTTCCTCCCATCACAGGGCTGGGTTGGCTAGAGGATATGTCTGCTTGGGTACAATTGCACACGTCTGCCTCTGTACACGAGCATGTCTGCCCATGTGTGTGTATTTGAAAATGAGAAAGGTGGGTGTGGGGTGACCATGCCAAGTTTGATGATGCCCATTTTAACTTTGGGCATGCCATCTGCTAGCATATGGTCTTGGAAGGTTGGCCAACAATGAACACAGACTGTGGGCCAAAAGAGGGTACCCACCCCTGCCTGCGATAAACTCCTACTGGGATTTAATGAGCTGAATGGCAAAACAAACTGGATGAATGGATTAAATAAAAATATACAGATGATTCCTAGGCAATACTTTATCACCAGTTGCTATCTGCACAAGGCGCTTTGTGTCTCAGTTTGCTTGAGGCAAGTGAGACAAAGTGAATCAGGATGACGATGCCTAATAAGAAACCCAACATGTGCCAGAGAGTTCAAATTGTGAACAGTCATTTGCAATCTTAAAAAGGCTTTATTTGCTCCACTTTCGAGTGCCTCTCTGCTTTTCAGCTGAAAATCTCACCGCTCCCTCTGCATAGCTCAATGGAAATACGGAAAGCATATAAATATGAATGGGACCAAGTCTTTCAATAAACTTGTTTTTCAGTGGTGTGGCTGAAAGGATGAAGGAGAGAGGTATGCTCATAAATCAAGTAACACGAATAGGCTTTTCTATGCTGCTCTTGATCTGTCAGAAAGTGGAAAGCTGGCAACAATTTATCAAATTCTTTCATTTGGTATTGACCTTTGGCCAATACTCTCCAGGGGCTCAACAATTCATGTTTCAATCCAGGCCACAGCCAGAGAGTCGATTTCCTATCTTTCCCTCCACCACACAAATCTAGTATTTATGAGCCGGAAGGCAGTTTCCCCTCTAGCTGGTGAAAGAAGGTCTGAAGCTAATAACCTTTTCCTTTTCCAGTTTCCTTTTGGGGAACAGGACTCAGTTGTCACATTGCGTTATCATGGCCTCAGTCCAGTTAACAGAGATTAATGCAAAGTGTGCTCCCCACTATTCTGCTTCCGTAACGGAGAGGAAAAGGCGAAATAATGAATGGACAAATGAACACGGCAATGTCATCCATCTGAAATATTGTGAGGGAGCTGACTCAAACCAACGTGGTATGGTAACTCAGTCTAATGGTGTACGTAGTAAGAATAATGAATTGCTGTCATAAGCTTATGCAAGCAGCCAAGCTGCCTCTGAATGTATCACTCCTCAATACCCTGAAGACAGAAAACAAATAATTTAACCAGGGTGGCAGTAAATCATTTCGGAGTCCCGCCCTGCCAAATGTGGGAATTAAGGCTGCGTGTTAACGGCAAAGTTTGCATGCCCCAGATGCAGCCTGCAAAAACTCCCCCTGGAACCTTAAAAAAAGAAGGTGTAAGTATGGAAAGAAGCAATGAACCTGCAGGCGCATAATTTGCGCATTCCAAATCTGGCTTCCTTACAGTGCTGAGCTTGCCCTTGGTTGGAAATGCCAGCTTTCTGAGCAAATAAAAGCCAGAGCATCGCTCATTAATAGAAACATGCAAAAATGCTGGAGCAGAGAAAGGAAGATGAACCAGGGAGGGGAGAGAGGGTAATGGGTGTGTTTGTATTCTTTCTCAGAGGCAAAATATGGGAGCTGTATATACTAGTAAATATCAGTGGTTCTCCCTGGGGATTCCTCAAGGAATTTAATTGGCTGCTTTCCTCATCAGCCCCACTTTAAACCTCAGTTTTGCAATGAGACTAGGCATAGCATGGTAGAATCCATATGGCAGCTAACATGTGATGAACTCCCAGACCATCATGTGCTATGCAGGAAAGATTTTTGCAGCTTGCCCAAAGGGTAGTGGCTGCTTTTGCATGCATGAGAACAACTTACTTCAAATGCAGCAACCACTGACTAAAAAGCCCATGAGGATATAGCATGGCTCGGTGGTAGATCCAATGTTTCGCATACAGAAGATCTCAGATCCAATCTTGGATTCTCAGATTCAAAGGCTCAGGGGTAGAGATGGGGAAATCTGTCCATTTTGGTCCCTCCCTTTTCCAGTGTTAAAAGTTGAGTTCTCCACATTTCCACATCAGTTTGCAATTTATTAAAAAATTAAAAATTAGTCCTTAGGAAAATTCATCAGCATTGTAGTGCAAAGTTCTATTATACATATGTTCACATTTTTGTATGTGAACATTTTGCATGTCTAATATACATTTTTGCAAAGTAAATTTCCCCAATACAATGCATTTTGTATGTTATTTTCACCAGTAGATGCATTTCATGTATACTTTACCCATGCATATGCATTTTTGTACACATTACTTGGTTTACTTGGCTGGAGAAATGCAAATATAATGACACAACTGTACCTAGCCATCTTTAAATGCAATGTGAATCAAATTTCTTTCCCTGTCCCTATGTAGGGAGCAGGTGATGGTAAAGACCTCTGTCTAACAGCCTTGAGAGTCACAGCCATCTAGAGTAGAGTGGACAATACTGGGTTAAATGTTCCCTATAATCCACAGCATCTTTGACCAAAATCCACATATGTGAACACATCCAGGACCTTTGTAATAAGAAGTGTGATGATGCAAGGGGAATCAGGAAGGCTTTATGCGAAAGTTGTGACAATTAGAAGGCAAACAGATTTCACAGAATTCCACTTGCAGGGCATTCCCATCTCTATGCACAACTGAAGGAACTGCAGGTAATGTACCAAATCTATGACTGAAACACAGGATATCTTACACTTGATACTGCTGTAAGTAGCTGCTGTACAGGTGTGGCAGTGGCACATTGATGGTTCCTTTGTACAAAAGAAGTAAGTGGTGTTAGTTAAAGGTGTTTTTAAGCACCGAAACATTAAGAACACAACAATAATCATTTTAGTGGAGATTTTAAACACAAGAAGGTTATTTCTCAAAACAAGTCATGCCAGACAAATCTCATTCCTTTTTCTTTTGGTACCCTCTGGTGGATCAGAGGCATGTTGTGGATGTTGCATCTTATCAGAAAGGGTTGAGGGACTTGGGTATGTTTAGCCTGAAGAGGACACTGAGAGGGGATATGATAGTCATCTTCAAACATCTCAAGGGCTGTCACATAGAGGATGGAGCAAGCTTGTTTTCTCCTGCTCCAGAGGCTAGGATCCAAACCATTGGTTTCAAATTACAAGAAAGGAGATTCAAACTAAATATCAGGAAGAACTCTCTGACAGTAAGAGCTGTTTGACAGTGGAACAGATTCCCTTGGGAGGTTGTGGACTCCCCTTCCTTGGAGGTTTTTAAGCAGAGGTTGGATGGCCATCTGTCATGGATGCTTTAGTCAGTATTCCTGCATTGCAAGGAGCTGGACTAGAAGACCCTCAAGGTCCCTTCCAACTTTACAATTATGCGATTTTCATTCACTTTCCTTACTTTTTATGTTTCTGACTGTTGTCTACTAATATATACATTTTTGCAATTTGGGGGGGGCATTTGTCAATGTTAGACACCAATTCCATGGAAAAAAGAAAAGTGAATGAGTGAGAATCTGTGAGCTGCCAGCACATGTGAAATTGTTTCATCCTGAAACAATATTGAGCTGCTGGAAAAGAATGATGAAATCCAGCAGATTACCTCTGAAGGGATGCCAAAACATCTGTTCAAAATAAGTGTTTTTCTAACTTAGCTGAAGATGTTTGTACAAGAATGCACAGTAAAAGAGTTCTTAAAACAAAGCAGGGAAAGGAGAACAGCAATAAATCCAGTAGTAATATACAGCAGGGCAAGACAAAGAGTGACACAAAGCTGGCTATTATAGCAGTTGCTGCAAGTTGGTGGTTCCTCAAGGTTTCCAGACCTCCTAAGTGTAAATGATGCTTCATCAGGATCAAGATTCCCCATGTACGTCCTGTAGCGAAGGCAGCCCCATGAATACTGACGGAGTCCAGCCGTCATTAAATGGCGCACAGCATAGAAAAATGACACAGAAAGCCAGCTATATTTTCATGATGGTAAGAGCAGCCCCTTTCTCTGCTCTCCCCCGATTTATTCTCCTTTGTTCTCTCCAGCCGCATGCCCGTTTGCCAATGTCTCACGTTACCTCATCCGGTCAAGGCTTTTATTACACACATCACCATATAGGGTCATCACTGCCCAGAGGAAACACAACTCCATTTAAGGTCAATACATTCCAATACATTGTAAAGCTCGGAGTGCTGGTCAGCCGAGGTCAGGGGGCACCCTGCAATATTACAAGCCTCTGCTATGGCTTTATGACTCCCACAGAATACAAAGAGATATTTGAGAAGAAAAGGAGAAGCTCAAGCCAGGGGGCTCATGCCAGCAGCTCCTGAAGAGACCACCAACAACCTGAGTAAACTCTGTCCTCTACCACCCTAGTGGCTATTTAAACGGCAGTGAGCCCCGAGGGAAGGATAGAACAGGACTGCCAATGGCCTGAGAGAATTCTGCTTCTTTATCGTTTGTTATTTGCATTTGTTTTAGTGTTTTAAACAGTTAGCTGCCTTGGTTGCCTTGAAGAAATGTGGTATAGTATAGCAATCCTAGCCGTGCCTAGGGAATTATCAGGGCACGAGAGCCAGTGCTGCATCCAGTTTTGCTGGGTTCTGCTGGTCTGGACAGAAAGGATAGGGGACTGGTTTTGATTGACTTTCTTTTTCTGTGTCAGATCCAGGTGTCCTTACTTGGCAATGGGCCAGCATATGATCCAGTGGGTCCTTGCCCTACCCAACTCTGCTTCTGTCCCCAAATGCCCCATTTCAGAGTCCTACGATGGCTGCTGCTGGTGGACTCCTGCCTGCTTGAGCTGAATCATTTCTTCACTGGCAGAGGCCAGCACATCATCCCTCTCTAGCCAACAGATTTAGTGCAAGGCTAGGATCGGTCTCATGGATGCACATACTGAGAACTTCTCTATTGCAACGAATGAGAAGCTCATATATGCAAGATCTCTGTGCATTTGCGGGCAATTACAACTACAGGCATCTGATGCACCTAGAGGCAAATGCAGAGGCCATGCGATCAATTTGTGCCGGACGCTCTTCAGTGCCAATTTCAGACCCTGTGTTTACTTGCAGACCCAAGCATTAGGATAGCACCAGTGGTTTTGCTGGTCTACCACATGATTTCTCTCTCCAATTCTGCTTGGTTGTGAACTGATACATACCTGATGCACAGCTCCACACAGCAAACCCAACCATGGGGAGATAACAAGGATCATTTGTGCTCTTGGCAAGGAGCTGTATCGCCGCCCCCGCCCCCTGAGAAAAAAACCACACACTTTACTGCAATAGTTACATTAGAAAGTAGGACATTTTACACGACCCAAGTACTTGAAGTATAATGGAAGTTCTGTTTGTGGCCTTAGATCAGGCATAGGCAAACTCAGCCCTCCAGATGTTTTGGGACTACAACTCCCATCATCCCTAGCTAACAGGACCAGTGGTCAGGAATGATGGGAACTGTAGTCTCAAAACATCTAGAGAGTCAAGTTTGCCAATGCCTATACTAAACCATGGCAATCTCTGTGGGAATGTGCTGTAGGAATGCACCCAATCTTCCAAATAAGCAACATGCAGATGTGCCCTAAGAGAGGACTGTGACTCAAAAGTGCTTCAGAAACAGCAACGAACACGGCCCAAGCAAGCAAGTCAATACAGGACTACGTGACTGTTTTGGTTTGAGGCGGCAGTAGCAGCCACATATTGAAAGTAATTATTCCATTCTTCTTGGATCAGGTGAAGCCTCAGCGGGAACGCAGAGTCCAATTTTAAACTCCTTTCATTTTAAAGAACAAGGCTGAATGGCTGGAAAGTCTCCAGAGGAATGGAAACATATTAAGAAGGAAGGAACTGTAAAGGAACTTTGAAGGAACAAGGTATCATTCACCAAGATGGCAGTGGAACATTTTTCAGCACCTGAATAATTTAGGCTGCAGCAGAAATATGAGAGGTGAAAACAATGTGTATAGTCCAGCAAACAATTAAGTACCAACGCCTCCAGAAACCCACAGTGAGTCTTGGCCTGGTTTCACACGCGATGGATATTGCTTCATTCTACAACCCAGCTGCGAACATCCAATGGAGGGCAAGGCCTTCCAGTAACAATCAGGAGCACAGCTATCCCACTTTCAGCAGGAGGGCTGGCAAATGACTTATGGGAGAGAAATGCAATTTACCTGTCTGCACATTAAATAGTTGCGCCAGGGGTGAAACTGGCTTTCCTTTTTTATATTGCAGAAACTGGGGGTGATGTTCAGCAGTCAAAGCCAGCAAAACCCATGTCATCAAAGGGATATGAGCATTAACCCCTCAGGAAAGGGGAGCAATATCAGGCATGGAAATGAAAAGTGGTTTTTATATTTTGATTGGACACTGGCTTTTCTGAATCCATTTTTTTTTCTCCCCAGGGATGATCATAAACGTGCAATTTGGGCTGCTTCCATAAGCCCACAGGGCTCTGCAAAATGAAACTCACTCCAAAATGTAATAGATCAACCTATTGGGAGATGCTGCAGTTAGTCTTGGTTGGAAGCAGTCTGTGCATTGAATCTTTGTATTTACTGCTGGGAATGCAAAATAAAATGAGAGGGAGAAGTGTTAAGATTTTCAACTGAACCCGAGTTAAAATAAAGCACCAATGAGTTTAGATTCAACCACAGTCATCTCTAGAGGTATGTAGATATATATCTATATATATCATGCACCCTCCCAAAAGTTGTCAAAGTGCATACAAAATTAGATGGGAATACAGTGGTACCTCGGGTTAAGAACGTAATTCGTTCTGGAGGTCTGTTCTTAACCTGAAACTGTTCTTAACCTGAGGTACCACTTTAGCTAATGGGGCCTCCTGCTGCTGCTGCATCGCTGTTGCACGATTTCTGTTCTTATCCTGAAGCAAAGTTCTTAACCCGAGGTACTATTTCTGGGTTAGCGGAGTCTGTAACCTAAAGCGTCTGTAACCTGATACGTCTGTAACCTGAGGTACCACTGTACGTGATAGTCATTGGACTTACTTCTGATGGGACTGAGATGGCCGGTAAACACTCCAGATGTTGTCGGGTTACAATTTCCATCATCACTGGCCATTGGTCATGCTGGCCTAGACTGATGGAAGTTGGAAGGAAGATTTCCTACCCCTTGTGTAAAACATATCAATTACAGATTTCATTCCTTTTCTCTACCTTGAGCAGGATGTATTCTTTCTGCTTTTATAAAATTCATGTAAAGGGCATCATTCTTATTTGTGGCTTTCCACAGTTTCTGATAACTACTCAAAAGTAAAGAAAGTTCATACTAACAGAGCTGCAATCCAAGTGGGAATTGGGTGTTGTGGGTTGCATGAATGGCGTTCCACTTGCACAACTGGACTTTCACTTCCTCTCTTCTCCCTGCACAACCCCAGTACCTGTTTTGGAGGAATCACCAACCCTCTGGAGCAGATTTTGTGGTTGCACAGGGTTTTTTAGGGTAGACCAGCAAGTGGTTGCTTTGCACAAGTGGAAGTCTGTTGCATGGTTGGAACAGCATTGCTGTTTCATCCAGTTTCCTTACTACCAGTGGTCTAGTATGCTCCGTGAGTACAACTACCTGGTTCTCCCATCTGACATTTTCTCAAGGCATGGAGGTTAGGGAAATGGAATTAAAAGGATGGATGCAAAACTGAGAGCAGGTTCAGTAGTGTAGCCTAAGGCTGGTCCTTCCATGAAGTAGAGTGAAATACCTGCCTCAGGCAGCAAATTCTGAGGGACGGAAAGTAGCTAGAAATGAATGCCCCTCAACTATTTAGCTTGCTGCCCTAGGGTGCAGTGGAGGACTTTGTTCCATCACCAATGCTTAAGTAAGAGTCAACTATCTGTCTAGTCAGATTTTGTGTACTACTTGTCCTTTGCCTCAGGCAGCAAAATGGCCACTCTTGGTGAATCCCCACCAACTTCCTTTTAATCACATGGAACAGGGAAGTGGGTGGCGCTGTGGTTTAAACCACTAAGCCTCTTGGGCTTACTGACTGGAAGGTCGGCAGTTTGAATCTGTGCGATGGGGTGAGCTCCCGTTGCTCTGTCCCAGCTCCTGCCAACCTAGCAGTTTGAAAGCATGCTAGTGCAAATAGATAAATAGGTACTGCTGTGGCGGAAAGGTAAACAGCGTTTCTGTGCACTCTGGTTTCCATCACAGTGTTCCGTTGCGCCAGAATCGGTTCAGTCACACTGGTCACATTACCTGTAAAGCTGCAAATCTCAATCCATTTTACATATAGGGGTCAGTGATAACTCAATAAATTGTGCTGCAAATCTTAGGCAATTTTATTTAAAGGGAATTTCTTTCTACTGATGTCAATGGATTTTACATGTATACATAGCTCACTATTACTGTCAGCTGGTAGACTAAATCACCAGAGGGCAAGGACAATGACATTTCTGATCAAGAACGCTTCCAAATTTCATTTAAAATTTCTACATTTGTAGTGAATTTAGTAGCACAAGATTAAATTTTTTTTGGTGTGTGTATAATCCCAGGATACAATGATGGTGAGGCTGGTTGAAATAAGCAGGATGGGAACTTGGGCAATTCTTTATGGAATGTAATTATTCTTGTAAAAAAGAAAAGCATATACTTCATTTCATGGGGAAAGGATTACTCTGCAGTCAGTGCTGAACTATATAAATGAAGACTTGCTGCTATCCATATCAACATACTGAAGGTATTTCAAAAACCTTTGCAATTTTATGTTTGCACAATGAATAGATATGCAATATCCAACCTGGGTTTTCAAGCAGATTGGGGCAATGCCATAGATAATATTCTGCCTCTGGTTTTAAGAAAATTATTCAATTCCCAATAAACCACATCTGAGCAGTTTGTGTGTCCTGGCAGATTTTGATCCTGCAACTCTTATACTTTCAAAAAATGTAAATGATGAATGTACAGCCCAATTATATTTAAGCAGCATGTCAAGTTGCACACAAGCTGCAGAGAGAGAGAGAGAGAGAGAGAGAGAGAGAGAGAGAGAGAGAGAAAGAAAGAGAGAGATGGAGAGAACCTGCTCTAGGAATATTGAACATAACACGGCCTTTCTTGGAGAGTGGAACTCTGCCAGAAATACATGCAGAACTTTCAGACATTTAAAGAGGCAGTGCATCACAGCCTCAGTTTCAGTTGGAGAGCCATGATGTTACTAATTACAGCACTAATTTAAAAAATCATGTTCTGTGCACCGAAACTCCTGAATAGGAAAGAAACAATTTATGCACAATCAAATCCATTATTTGATGCACACTATTTGCACTGCTCTGCCTAGTAATTAATTTAATTAGTATTAACATACTAGGAATAAATTGTGCTGCTTACTTCATGTTCTATCAAGTAAACAGTAGACAGCAGCTACTCTGGAAGGAGGCATTGACCCAGCAATAGCATGTAAACCATCATAGATAAGTGACAATCTATAAGTGACAAGCTTAAGTCGAATGCCACATGGAAATGTATTGGGCATTATTTATGATAACGTTCAGTACTTAACTGGCTGTTGTGTTGATTCAGTTTATATTAGCTGTCTATGCAGCAATGCACCAATAGGCTGTGTAGGACTAAACTGTTCCCTTTATCCTCTTTTAGATTAATGGCACAATTCACAGTCACTTTCAACATAATTTTAAAGCCCTATTAAGGATACATTTCCATGAGCTGCCCAAAGGGAAATTCAAGCCAGATGGATGAGTTTGCGATTATTTGCACTCTGGAACATGAATATATATTTAGATATTTTTTTTATATAGTTAAGGTCAAGACCCATACAACCCAGGGGCTTAATGGTATCATAGTCTGATTCACCTGCTCACCCACTTTTATCACATCAAACAGTATTAAGTGGTTTTTGTTGGTCAAATGGTATAGTCACAAGGGGCCCTTCCAGACCTTACTTGTATCTGTAGGTTTACACCTGTGTGCTAGAACTAGAAACACAATATTCTGTCCATCATGGGAAAGGGGAATAGCCTCACTGTGGGATTAAAGCAATATTTCTGTTTATTATTTGTTTTTCAGTAAGGAGAGAAGTGCACTTCCTAGTTGGAGAGGTAAACAGCGTAGCTTTCAAAGCTCTTTTAAAAAGTCTTTTTTTGTACCCAGACAGCTTAATCATAGTACATTCCAGTGTTGTTCCATATCTGGTAATGCAAGGGTTTTCATAAATTGCCCCCCTCATTAAATGGCTGAAGTCTGGTTTAGACACTGAAACAGACTAAGAAATGTGTGACATGGTATTCCTTCTGTATGTAAACACACACCCTGGTTGAAGCAGCAGTATGATACACGATCATGTCTGTTGATTACCCACAAATTCACGGGATAGTCTTAAGATCTGTCTATCTCATAACCCATGCTTGGCGTCATTTTAGAGCAGAAATGGGGAACCTGTAGCTATCCAGATGTTATTGGACTTCATCTCTCATCAGCCCCAGGCAGCATGGTATGATGGGAGTTGTAGTTCAGCAACATCTAGAGGGCCACAAATTCCCCATCTCTATTTTAGAACACACTCTCTGGCTGTGACAGGATTGAAGGAGCAATATTCCCTCCACCATTACCTGTAGCCATGTATTCCTTCCAATAGCATGTCAAATGATTTGAAACAGCAAAAATGCTGTCTCATGACATGCCCAACATTTCATGCTTTTTGTTCTAATTCACTTTCAATTACTGTGTTCTGTATTATTATTATTATTTATTTAATTTATATGCCTCCCTATACCCAGGGGTATGTAGACCCATACATAATGCCATGCAAAAATGTCTGACTTGCCAACTCCCCACATCTGAAGAATTTTGCTTCTTGGGTTGTACCTAAGATCCTTGGCTGGGACTGAGATTCTAATTTCCACAGCCGCTGTGAAGATTTATAAAGATTTATTTATGAAGATTTATTTATCCGTGGGATCCAGCTGAATTGGCTTGGAATCCGTTGCTTCCTCCCACAGAGAGGAAGATCAGACAGGCAACAGAGATCATCTTTAATTTATCAATGGGCAGAAGCAAAGGAGCTCGTCCTGTCTAAAGAGCTGGATAAATAAGAAAGCCCTCCTCCTGGCACTGCTCCTGTGGGTTCTTAATGAGGTTGAGCTGCTCAAATATTCACAGACCCAGATTTTATTTTATTATTTAAAAAATAAAGGCAAGGAGCAACAAAGAGTTCTGGTACAACATCCTTCTGTGCCTGATGTTTGGAGCGCTTGTTCTGGCTGGTTCATGCATATCAAAGGAACTGACCACCAATGGGGAGCAGATAGGGTCCCCCCCTCCCTGCAAAGGTCTATTCAATAATATATCTTCCTTTCCATATTCATTACAGAGAGACAGAGACTTTGCCCATGTGCTCATCAGCCTTTTCTGAACGTTCCCTGAATTAATTCTCTATTTTAGTGACTAGAAGGCATACTGAACAGGTGGGGAAGCTTTTTCAGGGCTACATTCCCATCAGGCAAACCTTGCGGGTGGGGTGGGAAATGCCAGTGGTGGGAGGAGCCGGGGCAACATATATAAACGTTCCCTTTGTATAGTAGGCTAGATTCCGTACATATACCTCTCTATCCTTCCCTCAGGCAAGCAAGGAGCATCATGGGAGATCAAGGACATGGTCCAGCCAGGCAAAAGCACCCAAGCAGGGTGTGGAGCAGGGCTGATGAGGGTTGTAGCCTGGGGAGAGAGTCCTGAGGGCCAGACAGAGAAGCCCAGAAGGCCACATTCAGACCCCAGGTTGAATGCTAGGGAAGAATATGGGATAGTTTGAAGTGGGTGCTGTGCATGCAAGATTCAGGTCATTTGTTTGGATTTTGAATTCAACATCCCACTGAGTTCTGGTTGCACTACACCCATTGAGATCAATGGACCTATGTCCACTGAATTCAATGGGATACAATTCTGTATCCAAATCAGGTCGGGTCGGGACCATGCCTGTAAATTCCTGTTCTGCCTGCTTCACCACCTCTCCTTGCTAGTCGTTAGGCCTGGGTTAACTCTGACATTGGCCATGGAGCAAGGGAAACACTCCTTAATACAGTCATACCTTGGAAGTGGAATAGCTTAGTTCCTGAACGTTTTGGCTCCTGAACGTCGCAAACCCAGAAGTGACTGTTCTGGTTTGCCAACTATTTTTGGAAGCTGAACGTCCAACAGGGCTTCTGCAGCTTCTGATTGGCTGCAGGAGCTTCCTGCAGCCAATCAGAAGCCACTCTTTGGTTTCTGAATATTTTAGAAGTCAAACGGACTTCCAGAATGGATTTTTCATTAATGATTTTATTGTACGCCACAATTACGGTATATTTTAATGAGCTGGCAGTTTATAAATGTTCTTATAAATAAATAAATTACTCCCCCAAGTAAAAAAGGTGGGAAGGCATTACTGCATAATCTTCCTTTTATTATAGAATTTCCTCCCCTCCCCCCAGGGGGAAGGTGCTATCAGGCATTTTAAGAACCTGATAGTAATCAGTGATGGGCAGACCCTTGAATTTTCCAGCTTCAGCTGAAACAGTGTCCTGCTTCTGTGCCCTCCTCACACCTTGACCCTCAGCTTTTGCCCCAAAGGCCACCAGCACTTCAGTCAGCACAAAATATTCCAATATTGATTGTATCCCTCAGGCTCTCTTTTCTCCTCCTCCTCTTCTTATTCATTTCATTTCTATACCACTTTATATTTTTAAGGGGGGGGGAATCTCAAAAGTGCTTCACAACCTACATGAAAACATTAAATACAACAACTCAGAACAAAACATTACAGAAGAAAGTCAAATACAAAGCTACATAATTCAAGGCTACATAATTAACAGGAAACAAAAATATTATCTTAAAGATTGCAGAAGAAAACATCACTGAAGGAAGTCAAATGCAAAATGCACATTTAAATTAGCTTTTCATTTTTAATAACTGGTTTGTTTTTTTAAAAAAATGATAGAATGTTGTATTTTGTTTTGTGTTTCATATAAGGAAGAACAAGAGCCCTGCTTTTCTAAAGCACCCATGAATGTTGCTTGAGGGCCAATTTGCGGAGGTGGAGCTTTATTGGTTTATTCATTTGAGTGCTTGTTTGCTCTTCATCATAAGATCCCTTGGGAAATGCTTATATAAAAAGCAATTATTGTTTTCAAATTAAAACAAAAGTGGTTGCATCCAGCCTTAGAGGAGACTCCCTGAAATGAATGAGCATGCCAATTAATTTCAATAGGTTTGCTATCAGCACGACTAGCATTGGAGACAACCTAACGACACAAACCTTGCTATTCATGAGTACTAAGGGCAACAGAAGGCAGAAGGTGGTTCTAGCTTCTGCCAACCTACTTTGTGCCTCTTTTTACACCTACTTTGCACCTTCAGCATCACTTTTCAGAAAGAAGCCTATCTGAGTGAGCTATGCTGCCAATATCCTGTGAGAGAAGAGGATCCTTCCCTTAATTTACTACTTCATGCGCAGCACATATGTTTGCATATGGTCACCGATTCGTGCCAATAACTAACAGGACATCAAAATATGAAATATACAGGAAAATGGTATGCATCTCTGTTTGGCCAGGGGCCATGAATGTGGTAGGATTTGAGGTGCCCCTCCTACCAGGCCCAATGGAAAGTTTCCCATGATGTTCAGTGATGGTCAAATAAATGTGAAGCTGTGGGGGAGTGGTTATACTGTGGTGCCCAAGAAAAATGTCACCACTTAATGTTAGAGAGAAATGTTAGATAGCAAGGAAGAGAGGCAAAGAGCTTCAGAGACAGTCATCCTGGACTGGAAGGAACTGATTACATCCACAGGGTGGGATGGTAGTAAGGGTGACCTTTCAGGGTAAAGGATAATGTCACCGAAGAGAGTTCACTTCATGATTAGCACAGCAGGAGAAACACAGGCAGCAAACCTTGGCTCTGTCTATTTAATCCATTGATTCTGCCAAGTGGCATTTTGTTCCACCACTCAGGGAGACAGTGATTGCAGCTTGGTGTTATCCAGAAATCAAGAGATTAAAGGACAGCAGCTACTGCAGCTTCTCCACTGGCAACGAAGGCATGCTCTCTCCCTGACTCCCATCTGTTCTATTATTACCAAGCAAATCTATGTCAGATGTGAACAGTGAAAAGGGAAACACGTGCTCCTTCTTCAGTGCCTCAATAGTTCCAAGTGAAAGATACCAGCTTACTTTATTGTACAACAGGGCCAGTCCCCCCCTAAAGGGATGCTATTTAAGTGCTTTTTCTTTGTAATACCAACAACAGGAATGTTAGAAGTTCCAGTGCTCAGCCCAGGTTTTATATAACCCTCACCCCTGAACATATCATTTACCATGCCTAAATAGCCTTAGTAATGCCAATAATGTCAGCATTATATATTATACAGTGGTACCTCAGGTTAAGTACTTAATTCGTTCCGGAGGTCCATACTTAACCTGAAATTGTTCTTAACCTGAAGACCACTTTAGCTAATGGGGCCTCCCGCTGCTGCCGCGCTGCCGGAGCACGATTTCTGTTCTCATCCTGAAGCAAAGTACTTAACCCGAGGTAATAGTTCTGGGTTAGCGGAGTCTGTAACCTGAAGCGTATGTAACCTGAAGCGTATGTAACCTGAGGTACCACTGTATGTTAACATTGCACCTCAGGGTGTCCGGATGAAAAGTGGGTCCTCGCAAAGTGTAGCTCAGGGGTTGGCAAGGTTTATCTTGCCTGGGCCGGATCGGTCCTGAGGAGATCCCTCCGTGGGCCAGATTGCGCGTGTATGCGAGTGTCCGCGCCCACAATTTTTGGCGTCTGCGCAGATACAATTTCTGGTGCCGCAGAAGCGAGTCCCTGCGCTGCACTGTGCCGGCTTAGTGCAGCGCATGAACAGGCAGCTCATGGGCCGATCAAACGACCTCCACAGGCCACTTCTGGCCCATGGGCCTTAGGTTGCTGACCCCTGGTGTAGCTCCACAAAATAAAGTTGTGACCATGACACTTTTATATGGAATTGGCCCTCGTTTTTTATCATGCTGTTTCTGTCCAGACCAAGTTGAAGGACACAAGCTTGCCTCGGAGTGTGCAGAAAATCAATGTGATGTGAGTTCAAATCCATGGTCCATTTCAGTGATGGTAAACAACTCCAGATCACAGGATTCAGCTAATTTGATTTGAACATTAACACTTGCTCTTTCTGTACTCCCTCCATGCCAATCCAATACCTTTTATGGACAATGTTAATCAGGGCTGGCATGAACACTCACAGCAACCTTGGGCAGCCTACAGCTGCACTGGCCTTGGTGCCACCTGTTCTCCTATCCATGGACTTATCTGGCAACAGTGGCTAGGTCTGGAAAGCTTCCCATGATGTTAAATTTCTCACAGTGCTCCAGTGCTGCCAGATAAACTCATGAAGGAATGGAGTAGGTGGCAGTGGGGAGAACCAGCAGAGGAGTCCTGACAGGAGAGGAACCTCCATAAACCAGGGGCTCCATCAGATACCACTTTGCCTTGGGCCTCCCAAACATCACTGTTTCTCTAGTGTTCATAAAGAAACAGCACATTTTATCACCTGCTACCATCCTGCTACCAAGTTCTTCCTCAGACTTGGCCTCCATTTCACCCCTGCTCAGACTGCATGTACCTAAAAAATCTCTAGTCTTTGGATGCCAGAAATGCATTGCTCAAGTTGTCATGACAGCCTGTGATTTGATAATAGTTAAGGAATCTCTGCATACATTGCATAATTCTAAATATGATATTTGGATGTGAATGAGTTACCAGTACTATGAAGACCTTTTTATGACTGAATGACATCAGGGGAGCATATTCATGGCACATGTAAAAAGCCAGTTTAGTCTAGTGGCTGATTTAGACTTAGGATCAAATCATAAATATTACGAATGATGAAATGCGCAATTTTGTTCATGGCACTGAAACTTTAAAATATATATTTATTTTTTGCCGTAGAAAAACTACCTAATCCACATGGTAGGTTGCCTCACAAGAATGGTTTGTTCTATGAAGATAACCACTACAGAGTTATTTATAATACATTTCTATGCATGTCTACTCAGAAGTAAGCCTCACTGAGTTCAGTGGGACTTACTCCCTTACAAAGCATTCCTCCAAAGCACCCCTTACAGAGTCATATGACAACAATTTTGTGTTTACCAGCATTTACTTTCAGCTGACACCTTTTAGCACAACTGAATTACAGTGGTATCTCGGGTTAAGAACTTAATTCGTTCTGGAGGTCTGTTCTTAACCTGAAACTGTTCTTAACCTGAAGAACCACTTTAGCTAATGGGGTCTCCCGCTGCTGCTGCGCCATCACAGCGCGATTTCTGTTCTCATCCTGAAGCAAAGTTCTTAACCCGAGGTACTATTTCTGGGTTAACAGAGTCTGTAACCTGAAGTATTTGTAACCCGAGGTACCACTGTATTGCAGTTCTTCTGTGAGCTACATGTGGAGTTGCAACTGACTTTCCAATATTTTGGGGAAGAGAAATTTCTGCCTCTTGCTGTATTACATCCACACAGGCATCAGACCACTGACAATGCACTAATGTTAGAAGTATATTGATTTGTAAATTCACTTTTTAAATTCGAGGTAATTTTTTTTTTAATGCTGCTCAGATGGCACTGGCTAGAAGGGTGTGCTGAAATGCAGAGGTATAGCAATAGTCAGTGCTTTTTTCTAGAAAATAAGGTACAGGAATTCATCGAAAATAGACCTTTGTACTAATAGTACTGGTGACTTCCCATTTATGTGGGGGTTCTGTTCCAGAACCACATATAATTGTGTATAATGGGGAAAACCCTGGAGCACCCTAGTGGCTCAAAGAGAAAGGTAAAAAGGTAAAGGACCCCTGGATGGTTAAGTCCAGTCAAAGGTGACTATGGGGTTGTGGTGCTCATCTTGCTTTCAGGCCAAGGGAGCCAGCGTTTGTCCACAGACAGCTTTCTGGGTCATGCAGCCAGCATGGCTAAACCACTTCTGGTGCAATGGAACACCCTGATGGAAACCAGAGCGCATGGAAACGCCATTTACCTTTCCGCAACAGTGGTACCTATTTATCTACTTGCACTGGTGTGCTTTTGAACTGCTATGTTAGCAGAAGCTGGGACAGAGCAAAGGGAGCTCACTCCGTCACGGGGATTCGAACCACCGTTCTTCAGATCGGCAAGCCCAAGAGGCTCAGTGGTTTAGACCACAGCACCACCAGAGTACCAAAGAGGTCCCAAAGAACCCTCCCTGTGTATCAGCTCTGCAAGCCGCCCTGTCCCTACGGCGAGCGCGCACCAGCTGAAGAGGCAGGGAGTCTCCTGGACCAGCAGAACTGATATGCAGGGAGGCTTCATCAGCTATGCTGGTCCCATGAGCCAGAGGCACAGCGGGGCTAGAGGTTCCAGAACTGCATTCTGGAGCGTTCCAGTTAAAAAAATAATAATCCCTGGGCAATAGTCTTTCTCAGGAAGCTGTGCCCACATACTGTACCTGTGGAGACTGTGCTATGTTTCTTTTATTTCCTCACAAGCCTGATTTTTTGGGCTATGAAAAGAGATGGAAGTACCATTGGGAAGACACAGGAAGCCTGCAATGTGATGGTGATTTGGTAACATAGAGGTCTGTTTGTATCTATATTTTTAATATATCTATAGTGGATGAAGAGCAGCAATTCCAGGGTAAACACCTAGAGTGGAAGCACCCTTAGTTTTCCAGCATGAACTAGTTTGCTTGAGGCGGATGAAGTCCAACATTAGGCCCTGAGCTTGTAATTTCGGAGTAAGATGGGTCAAAATCAAGTCCAGCAGCCTTTCCTTTTCAACAAAATGGTTTCCTGTGCCTCAGAGTGGCTATTCCTCCAGAAGGCACGTCCCTAGAAAGGGAACCACACAGCCTCCAGATTAGCCTCGTATCTGTGTCAGGCTGACTTTGTGTCACATTCTGTCTCTGGGAGTTCTCAAAAATAGCTCTCATTCTTTCAAATGATGTTGCATAACAGCCTCCCTATCTAGCAAATCACCCTTCCTTGTTCCAGCGGTGAATGCCCATGAGTGAGTGCTCTCTATGCATTTGTGTTAGGGAAATGACACTCTCTGAAATCTACCTTCAGACAGAAGCACCTGCTTCCATAACTAGGACCTCAGGGAATCACTGTGTAACGAAATCCAAGATTAGCTGGTGATGTGGTGCTAGCTTTCACAAGGCCAATGTGAAGTGAGATACCAAGGCAGGTTCATTTTCTCACATGCCTCTGAAATGAATTGCTTTTCTGATACAGCTCTGAAGAGGAAATTTATATTTAATTATTTGGTTGTTTTACTGTCTTATAACCTACCTACCTATTTCTCTCTTTTTAATAAATTGTGTCAATCCTGAGCATGGTGTTCACAAAATTGATTGGGGAATGGAATTTATTAAAGTTAAGAAAATGTCAAAAAAACTGCCACTTTCCCCATAATTTCTGCTTCATTCTTAACTCGGAAAACAGCTCTTCATGCTGTTCTCATATTGGCCTCTCAAAAGAAGTTCACTTGAATTCTGATGTGCTCAACAATAAGTAGTTTTCTGTCCCAATTCATTTAAAATTATTCCAGGCTGCATCAACAGAAGTATAGTGTCCAGATCAAGGGAAATAATAATACCGCTCTATTCTTTCTTGGACAGAACACATCTCAGATACTGTGTCTGGTTCTAGTTTAAGAAGGATATTGACAAGCTGTAATGTGTTCAGAGGAGGGCAACCAAGATTATCAAGGGTCTGGAAACCAAGCCTAATGAGGAATGGTTGAAGGAGCTGGCTATGCTTAGTCTGGAGAAGAGGAGACTGAGAGATTTGTTACCTATCTTCAAATATCTAAAGGATATTCCATCACATGGAAGATGGAGCAAGCTTGTTTTCTCCTGCTCTGGAGGCTAGGACTGGAACCAATGGCTTCAAATTACAAGAAAGGAGATTCCCACTAAACATCAGAAAGAACTTTATGATAAGAGCTATTTGACAGTGCAACAGACTCCCATGAGAGGTGGTGGACTCTCCTTCATTGGAGGTTTTAAAGCAGAGGATCTGCCTTAAATGCTTTAGTTGAGATTCCTGCATTACAGAGGGTTGGACCCTTGGATGTTCCAACTCTGTAATTCTCTGATTCAATGAAAACAACAATGATGCTTAAACATACAATACAGTTACAGAATCTAATCTAAACTGGATCTTATCTTATAGATGCAGTTTATGGAACTGTATAGATTTTACATAGAGGCCTTTGTGTTTTAGACTACAGCCACACTTGCACCTTGCATTTAAAGCATACACAGAGCCTAGGACTTGCCGATCAGAAGGTCGGCGGTTCGAATCCCTGCGATGGGGTGAGCTCCCGTTGCTCGGTCCCCGCTCCTGCCAACCTAGCAGTTTGAAAGCACGTCAAAGTGCAAGTAGATAAATAGGTACTGCTCCGGCGGGAAGGTAAATGGCGTTTCCGTGCGCTGCTCTGGTTCGACAGAAGCGGCTTAGTCATGCTGGTCACATGACCCGGAAGCTGTACGCCAGCTCCCTCGGCCAATAAAGCGAGATGAGCGCCACAACCCCAGAGTCGGCCATGACTGGACCTAATGGTCAGGGGTCCCTTTACCTTTACCTTACTCTAAACAGTCAGGACTTCTCCCAAAGATTCCTGGGAACTTTAGTTTATTAAGAGTATGGAGAGTTCTTAGGACAACCCTGTTGCCCTCGCAGAGCTAGAATTCAGAGTTGTTTAATGGTCAGTCTCTCTTCCCAGGAAACTTTGGAAAATGTAGCTCTCTGTGTGGGTGGGATGGAGGGTCTTCAAACAACCCTTAGTACCCTTTACAAATTGCAGTTCCCAATATTTTTTGGGGGGAAGCTCAAACAATTGATGACATTAAACAAGATTAATGAGCAGTGCTGGTGTGCAGAGGTGGGGAGGGAGGGGAGCTCCACTAAAGCCCACATCTATTGATTGGGCATGCTTGATTCCTCTGCTTTTGCTGACATTGCAGTAATATATTCATGGCCCAGCAGGAAAAAAAATGCATATTCTTAGAAGGAAATTGCTTTCTGTTATTTTCCATTTGTAAACAAGTGAAACAAGGGCCTATACTACTCTAGGTTTATTCACAGCACCAAAAGTCACTCAATGGTGGCTTCATCACACATGCATCTTTCTCCCACATTTGCTCTGACCTGCAAAATGCAAATTCTAATTCAATGTATAAGGTATATACATTGGTAGTTGCGGCCTGACACATCAGCAGGCACAACTCTTGAGCAGTGGCCGAGGGTGTGCCATTGCTGATGTTGCTCCCCTAGGCTGCCTTTTCCTGGTATTCTGTAGCGTGCTGGGCAGGAGCCATTGGAACTGCTTGCAGTATTGCTTGTGGGCCATTACAGTGGCAGCTGTTTAGCCTGTTTTGACCATGTGTCCTATTTCATTGAACACGAATGACATCTGAAGGTGGCAGTCCTTGGGTGCCTAGGTAAAAGAGAGAATAGGGATCCTGAACCACAAAGAGCTCTGTTGGAAAAGGAATTCTATCCCATGCCTTTCCCCCCCAATTATACTTAGTCCACCAGCTAGGCAGTATGGTTCAACAGGCTGAAGGAGATGCAGGACCTAGGAGAGCTCCCAGCAGACTGCTTACCTCAATGAGGTCTGGCACTCAACTGAGGTCTTTTACATCCCTGTTGGGCCAGGCTCCCTCCACTTCCTTAAAGGAATAGTTCTCTGACCTGATGCCTCTCCATTGCCTCTCAGTTAGCCCTCAACTTGTGCATTGCCTATGCTGGCAAGCAGGAACTGGAAAGCCTGAGGCTCCTAATTTAAAAGTTCCTCAGAACTCAGTGGTTGATGTTTCATGGGGTCTTGGCCTCAAGGGACTCCTACAGCTTAGGCTTGTTTTCTGCCCTAAGTATGCCCTCTCAAAGCTGGAAATGGCTCTTGGGGGCTGGCTCATGGGTATTTATTTTAGCCTACCACTAGATGCTGGCCACGTGACCCGGAAGTGTCTTCGGAAAGCGCTGGCCCCCGGCCTCTTAAGTGAGATGGGCGCACAACCCTAGAGTCGGACACGACTGGCCCGTACGGGCAGGGGTACCTTTACCTTTACTTACCACTAGATGCACCCCTTCGGTATCAAAAGGGACACCATATTCTTGCCCAGTTCCCTTTTTCTTTCTTTCTACAATAAAGTTGGTGCTGACCTTTCCATAGTGAGGAGGCTTGCACATCAATAACCAATAAAACATTCTAAAATAGCTTTGTAATTTTTTTTTAACAGTACTTTGCCCTTTTATGGCCTGAAATGCAGGATTTATGTGAACTTTTCCTAGCATGCAGACAGAATAGGAGGTAAAATGCCACCTGCTTCAGCTCTGTATATCAGGTTGCTAATAAGCCATGGAAATGGAACACACACACACACACCTCAGCCAATAGTGGCCTTTGTGGGACCCACTCACCTAACACTGATGTCACCTCAGCTTACCTGGATTGCAATGAGGCACGATAGGAACCAATCTGGTGCTCCCACCAGTGTGCCCAAGTAGACCCCACCTTGCCAGCCCAACATATCCAGGTAAGCTGCAGCTAAGCCAGTAATCAGAAGGTTGATCCATAGCCCAGCTCCACCACATGGGACATTAATGATGTGAACTTCTCATCTAGTGTCTCCTCCCTGCATCAGGACTGCATACACATTATCCCAAGCTGAGAGAACTGGGAAATTGTGGAGGCGCAGAGATTTTTTGCCGGATCAATGGAGATCAACTGAGTTGCCAAAGAGAGGGTAGAGTTACTGTATACAGTGGTACCTCGGGTTACATACACTTCAGGTGACATACGCTTCAGGTTACAGACTCCGCTAACCCAGAAATAGTATCTCGGGTTAAGAACTTTGCTTCAGGATGAGAACAGAAATCGTGCTCCGGTGGTGCGGCAGCAGTGGGAGGCCCCATTAGCTAAAGTGGTGCTTCAGGTTAAGAACAGTTTCAGGTTAAGAACGGACCTCCAGAACGAATTAAGTACTTAACCCGAGGTACCACTGTACTCAAAAACCGGTTAGGTGGCAACTTTGGGAAGGGACCTAGACTCTTAAGCATCGCATCCTTGCTGTATGGTGGTTGCATTAAGTTGGGGAAACAGGCTGAGAATTTGGCCTAATGATTCACCAGTAGCCAACTCACAAGTTTTCTTTGATGGAAGTGGAGCAAAGATCTCACGGGAGATCATGGCTCCTGGATTACATTGCTCTTGTGAGTTGCCCATTCGCAAGAACAGTTTTCTCCCCAAAGCCAACTGCTAGCATGTAGCCAGACCCTATTGTCTGTGATACAGTTCAGCACATGAGAGTTTACATGGATCCCATAAGTGAACACGGGAGGATACGGGAACACTCTTGGAATTGTGACAATACAGCAGCTCATAGCTTTGCAGCTCTGCAAAACTGGATGCTAAATCAAACTGAGGACAAGGATTTTATCCATCCTGCAGACTGCAGGTTTAGTGCTTGGATGGCTCATTAACTAATAATAATGAGTCAGAGTGCTCAGCTCGTGGGCATTGTAAATGATACAGTGTTGGGAGACACCACGAGGATGCAGAATTTCAATGAGGCTGATCTAAGGAACACCAATAAAATGCCACAGTTTATCCCTGTGCTGAAGAACTAACAATATAGCCTTAATGAGAACACAGCAGCTTCTGTGCCTCTTTGGCTCAGATCACCAAGCAACAGAGCCAAGGCCCTTCCTCAACTTAGCTCTTTCTGGCCAATGTTACAAACGCAAAGAGCTTAATTTGTGGGCCTAACGTTGCTCTCAGCTATTACAGTGTGATGCTTTCTGGCATTTCCCCCTCAAAGAGACGCTGAGCAAATCTCTGATTCCCTGCACCATGCCTGCTGCGTGATGTGACAATATTTATTTAACAGGTGTTACTTTGTTCCTTACTTTTCATAACTGCAGCCAAAGAGGTCTCACGCACCTGGTAAGATAGTGGGAAGGAAGGGATAAATAAGAATTAGAAATCTTACAAGAACTGGAATGTGTCGATCAGTTTTTGAAATGCACATTTTAACCCAAGGACACGGGGGTGGGGTGGGCTTTGGCTACCCAGATGCTGTTTGACATCAGCCCCAGTCAATGTGGCCAATGATCATGGGGATGATGGGAGTTGCTTTAACCAGAATATAACATCATTGATTTTAGCTCTCTGGGTATCCATCTAAAATGTGGTCATTTATTGTAACCTTCTGTAGGTTTGTCGTTCCTGTCTCTTACAAGGACCTGGGAGAGCAGGGTTTGGATCTCCACTCAGCCATGAAGCTCACTGGCTGATCTTCGGCCAGTCACCATCGCTTAGCCTAACCTACCTCACAGGCTTGTTTTGAGGATGAATAGGGCAGGAGAACCATGCACACCACCTTCAGATCCTTGGAATATAAAGATGGTATATAAATGTAATAAACACATAAATAATAATAAAAAAATGTTCTGTTGAGACTTAATTTAGACTAATTACTGTACTTTTCATCCCATAGGACGCTCAGTCCCATAGGACGCACCTAGTTTTTTTGGGGGAAAATAAAGGAAATTTTTTTCCCTTTATTTCCCCCCCAAAACCTGGTCGAGGAACAGCGGGATGGCGGCGCTGCGCCTCCCCGCGGTCCCCCGAGCTTGTGGGGCTGGCCGATGTCTGCCCGGTGCTAGGGGCGCTCTGCTTCAGGGCGCCTCGCGCGCCGGGTGGCAGGGCTGCTACCCGCAGCGTGCGGAGCCCTGCAGGAACTCCCTCAGGGCTCCCCATGCTGCGGATGTCTGTCCGGCACGAGGGGCGCTCTGCTTCAGGGCGCCCTGCGTGCCGGGCGGCAGGCTGCTATCCGCAGCGTGGGGAGCCCTGCGGGAACTCCCGCGGGCTCCCCAGGCTTGCGGATAGCTTCCTGAAGCCTGGAAAGCGAGAGGGGTCAGTGCACGAAAGCCTGTATTCGCCCCATAGGACGCATACAGATTTCCCCTTCATTTTTGGAGGGAAAAAAGTGCGTCCTATAGGGCGAAAAATACGGTAAGTGCTGATACTCCTGCTTTATATTCTTTTGAACATATAGCTTTCTACACATATGTCAGGTTACTTTCCTTTTAAACATCAATTAAAAATCAACAACCACACTTGAAGTCTGGTTTCAAAGTTCTGACCTACTTCACAAATATTAACTAAGCTTAGGCATGCGGGGTATTGCTTCCCTTGCTCTGGTTTGCTGTCAGAGCAACTTGCCAGCCCTTCTTTGGGCACGGACTCCAGAAGTTCATTTTCATAGCTGTCTGTTCCCCATTAATATGACAATAGTACAATAATGTGTGCTATGCCAGAAATATCTTGCACTCACTTTAGAAGGGCAGCCTAATCATGCTGTGCTAAGATTTATTCCCGGCATTAAAAACGCATTTTCAAGATGCCAATGGTCCTTTTCAGTGACTGATCTGGAGAACATTGCAGTTGCATTATAATATTTCTCTCTGAGAGTCAGAGGACGTGAGTACAATCATTGGATGGGTTGTGCAATAAGGCAAGCCATCACTTATATCTGAAAGATACAGGGAATTAGCATCTAATTGAGTAGGCTAAACAAAAGGCATAGAAATGAGGAAACAGTTCCACACATAAGCAAGCTCCTACACGGGAGGCAATTTGCACCTGAATGAATGTAAAGCCTATGGCAGGAAATGTGACACGTGGCCATAATAGACAAGGGTTTTACTGATGTGTGTATACCAATTTGTACAAAGTTCCTCCTGGAGTCTTAGTGCTCCAAATACCCTTGTACCATGTTGTTGTTGTTGTTTAGTCGTCTAGTCGTGTCTGACTCTTCATGACCCCATGGACCAGAGCACACCAGGCACTCCTGTCTTCCACTGCCTCCTGCAATTTGGTCAAACTCATGCCGGTAGCTTTGAGAACACTATCCAACCATCTCATCCTCTGTCGTCCCCTTCTCCTTGTGCCCTCCATCTTTCCCAACATCAGGGTCTTTTCCAGGGAGTCTTCTCTTCTCATGAGGTGGCCAAAGTATTGTAGCCTCAGCTTCACGATCTGTCCTTCCAGTGAGCACTCAGGGCTGATTTCTTTAAGAATGGAGAGGTTTGATCTTCTTGGGACTCTCAAGAGTCTCCTCCAGCACCATAATTCAAAAGCATCAATTCTTCGGCGATCAGCCATACCATAGCTGTACCATAGCTGGAGCCAAAACCCAGAAGGTGCAAAAGGTCTACTAGGTGGCAGCATGGGGATAGATCCGGCCTCCAAGAGAGCAGGCAGACAAGTCTAGCATAGTAGACAGTTTGACCCTTCAGCAGTAGAAGCTATCATGAAAAACTACTGCTGTAATAGGAAACCAGAGGCATGCCAAAATCTTATGGAAATCAATGCGCATTAAGCGGACAATTAATTTTTAAAACTGCTTTGGTTTCAGCAGGGGTTAACCAATAAAGCATGCTTGTTGTCCCCTGGATTGTGTCCAAAGACAGCAGCCTTGAAATACAGCAGAAACTGGCGTCGCAGCTCAGGAACGAGCGAGAATTGCAGACACCACTAGAAGGTTCCTTGGCACCCACAGGTCAGCAAGTGATTTACAAGCAGCGAAGTGTGAAGGCTGCAGACCGAACCTCTTCAGCTGAAAGGAAGAAAGAGGTCTAATTTCGATTTCAAAGGGGCTTAATTACTTAATTTATTTGATGTGAATAATTGATTGAACGCCCTGCCCATTGGCAAGGAGGCACCTGAGCGTTCTGTCGTGAAAGACTGCTGTTAGTTAATTAATGATCATGGTCAGGGATCAAAGGAACACTTAGTGCTATAAAAATTTAAAGGAAGAAAGAACACCAGGCTACAATGCCCAGCTTCTGACTGCCCTTCTTCAATTTCTCTTCCACTCACTGATATGTCAGGCCTGTGCTGGATGCAATCCAAGTGGCCAATCAATCTTTGGAAAAATAGCACAGCTGCAGAGAAGGAGTCTCAGGAGAGCATTGTGCCAGCAGTAGCTACATCTAAAGGCACTGAACCATCATCACTCTCGACAGCTGGAAACATATATAAAAGTATAAATAAGATTCATGAAATAGAGTTCAAGACTTCACGGAACTCCTGTGTTAACATTCAACAGCTGCAGCATCTGATTCCTGCATTGAGCAACATGGTAGCATCTGAAAATGGCTGAAAGTCCAGCTAACTATGGTTTCCCAGCAAGGCTTGCAGCTCGGGGAGAAATTATTATTTTTGTTTATTTGCAGGTTAACAACAATCACAATCTTAATACAATGGCCTGTCTTAACATCCAGTGTTTTAGCCTTTCCCCTATGCTTTGAGAAGGCTAGTACTTGAGGGGAAACCCAGATGCCTGGCATGTTAATCCAGTTAAACCAGGGGTGGTCAATGTGGTGCCCTCCAGACTACAACTCCCACAGAGTCTTCCAAGGGTAATTCCCCTACCCAGAGTTCCTCCACAAATTCTTTGTCAAGACCCAGAGACTGGACTCCCTAAGACAATGTCTGGGCAGCTTTCAGCACAGCAGCTGAGTTAACAAGAGCCTGTCTGGCCTTCATATATCTGCTGAGTCTGTCCTGGCTGCTCCTCAAGCTGAGCTGCTCACAAACTGAGGAGAATTCCTGATTTGAATGCCCAGAGACATGCCAACCTTTGTGCTGAAATCCATGACAAACCATTGAATTAAGACATCCCCTCATTCCATAATCCTGACCTGAGCCAACCACCCCAACTCAGCAATTTGAATTTGGGGCTGGCAGGGTCTCAGTGTCTGTGTTTCTCTGAAGTCCTGTATTTCAGCTTTGTCTTTCTTTCTTTCTTTCTTTCTTTCTTTCTTTCTTTCTTTCTTTCTTTCTTTCTTTCTTTTTCCTTCTTTCTTTAGATGTGTCCCTAGCACCTAATTAGTGCATGATGATATGCAGAGATTTGTAAAGGCAGAATAGCTGAGATCCTGGCTGAAGGAAACATTAGGTGTCTTCAGGACAGCATTGTCCTGGGCATTAGCTGGGATTGAAATGATTAAGTCCTCCTTGTGCATGTTTTGAAATAGATGACAAGCAGAGATCAAAAAGGTTTTCTTACCATCAGACTTGCTTTAGGGTGCTTAACTTTGCTTGTTTACTGAAACGATATTATAAAGAAAAGTAGCAAGCATGGCTATGTCAGGAAAGCCAGCCCATGCAGTGAAGAAGAGCCATTCCTTCCATTGTGGCTTGTCCTGTTCCTCAACATCAGCACTGATGCTCTGCAGCTGAGAGGGTACCTGCGAAGACAATTGTGTCCTCCTCCTTCTCTACTTTTCCTATGCACTTCAACCATCACCACTACAAGGCAATCAGGGGAAAGGCCCCTTCCAACTTGCTCTACTGTGATGGCAGAATGACTGCTGGAAAGAGACCCTCGAGACAGCCTATATACCTGCATTCAGAAACATATAAACCCATTGCTTTCCTTGGTCACCCCAGGCCTCCTAGTCATGCATGTGCAGCCTCTACAAGGAAAGAGGACACACAGCAACATGAACCAGGGATCCAACCTGCCATTTATGGTTTACATCAGCCTCCAGCCAACCTGGTGCTCTCCAGATAGCTTGTACTACAACTTCCATCAGCCACAGCCAACATGGCCATATAATTTGGAGGCTGATGGGAGTTGTGGTCCAAAACAGCTAGAGGGCGCCAGGTTAGCAGTGGCTAGTTTACCTCCATCACTAACTCTTAAGGTGAGCACACCTATTAACCACTCTAGTTCCACACTTCTTTTTATAAAGAGGGTAGGTTCTTGAGAGAACTCAATTCAAGCTTAAGTGGTGAATTTGGTCATGGCCAGAGGTCTAGCTTTCTCTCCTGCTGCCCCAGTCTTTTCTGTGCTCTTTTGTTTTAACTTATTAGAAGCACAATTCTAGCCTTCTCAGAAGCATTCCACTTTGAAGTTCAGTGCCTGCCTGAATTCCTCAGCTTGTCTCATGGAAAACCAACAGAGGGATGATGGGATTGGCTTCCGTTATGCAATGCTATTGATGGTAGCAGAGGGGCAGAAACTGGAGTGAGCCGGTGGACATGTAAAGCAGGGACGAATTGAGCATGAGAAAAGAGGTAGGCAGATGGTATATGATTATTTATATAGTGAAGTGAATTGTCTGTGAGCTAATACTCTGATTATAATAGCACATCCAAACCCCGCAGGGCAATTTAATACTCTTGGACTGAAGCACAGCAGCTGAATAGCGGATCACAAAGCACAAAAGATAACCCAAAATCCCATTCACAAAAATCTGAGAGAAAAAGGCAGCATAATTTCAAAAACACATGATTATATCATAATCAAAAGTTAAACTTCCAGCAAAAATAGTATAAAATCATTATGATAAAGCATTTGGGATATAAAACTTTTGAAGAAAACAAGAAACCAGGTTCCATAAATAAACTCACGCTGGAAACCTTGCAGATGTGTGTGGATGCTCATATTTTAAAAACAGACTATAAAAAGCAGGATTTCACTTCTAGATGGTATCTCTGAAGTGGCTTCATTCCTCCACCATGACAATTTCTCCTGCTGAGAGCAGGAAGAAAAACCCCTTTGAGGTTCTGCGGGAGAAGGGAACAAAGCAGGGATTACTGGGGAGAGCAAACTAGTGTTTATCTCCCTTTGTAGAAAGAGGGCTGGTTACATGGCCTGCTTTGCCTTGACTCAGCACAACTCTAACCCATGCTGAGCTCCACAGCTGCCCAGAAGCAGCAGGAGAGTGGAGAAGAATTTCAAACAGGCTGGTGGAGGTGGCTTCCAAGAAAAGACTAAGAGTTAGCAAGGAGGAGCTTTAATTGGATATTCCCTGCGTGTGGGGACTAACAAGCTGTAGTATAGAGACTAACGATGTGGGCTTTGAAACTGGCCTTTCTCCAGGCTGGTGGCCTTAGACAAGTCACTGTATCTGTTTCCCATTTGCAATATGGTGATCATGATACCTGCTTTCCTTACTGTTGGCTATTTGCAGTTTAGTAGCGCAGAGAGCTTGCTGGGGAGACCATGCATTAAAAAGGGACTCAAAAATAACTTAAACAAGCTTTTAATTACAAAAACAAAAACTCCTTTTACACTAAATACATCAACAAACAAACATGACCCAACCACCAACCCATCCCCCAGGGTAATGGGAGAGCTAGGTGCTGCTCCTTATATACTACATCCAAATGCTGACACACCTTAATCAAATACAACTCAGCAGCACCTGCTATGTTTCACAGCTGTAAAGCTGGGTCTCGTTATCTTGCTCTGGCCCTTGCTCTGGCCCCTTAAAGACATACACATCGGGTGGAACAATGATGAACCTTTACATTTAAAGAAACTGAAGGGAGAGGGAAGGTATTCCCTGTACCTTATATCTAAGTAAATTGCTTTTCTAAATTGCTCTGTTAAAATTGCTTACTATCCTGCTTTGCTGAATTTGGAAGAGGCCCACTTCCTCTTTCTGCCGGCTAGCAGAAACTGCAGTTGCTTACTATATTTGGCCAGACGGTCGTTTCTTTTTTTTGCACATGCTTCCTGCTGCAGAAACGCAAGAGACGAGGAGCGCACGAACAAGGGAGGGAGGGGGCTTAGCTAGCCAAATAGCCATGTGCCATATTAGGGAATAAGTTGCAAACTTGCCAGCTGATTGGAGAAGGTTTTGGGGAAGTTTGGGGAAGGAAGGGTGTTTTCAAGGTATAAGAAACTCTGCATATGTGAAATTGGGCGCAGCCAGTTTGCAGAAATTATTCTGCTGGTTGCCCCAGCATGCTGTGTGTCAAATAAATCTCTTTTCTCCGACAAAGAAGTCTCTGGAATTGTTTTTCCCTTCTGGCCACGGGATTGGCGGACCGCCGGACCTCTGGGTAATTCCAAAATAAGGCTTCATTTGGTGCGTTGGCTGGGAAGAGGTCCCCACCCCCAGCCGAGGGGCCAAACTCGACCGGGTGAGCAACCAGCACTGGCGCTCGCAATCTCCAGCGCGCACCCTGCCAGTTCGTAGGGGGAGATCGCCACACCGTGACTGAGCCGAGACACCCAGTCGGGGGAGAAAAGAGAACGGCCGAAGGAGGGGTCCGCAGCGGAACAGGTAAGCCCAAAAAGGGAAAGGGCGTGGTAAGAGGCTTGATCGACCTCACCTGGCTGTGAGCAGTAGAGTGCCGCCAGGAAAGGGATAAAGGGACTGGCTGTGAGCAGTAGAGTGCCGCCAGGAAAGGGATAAAGGGACTGGTTGTGAGCAGTAGAGGGCTGCCAGTAAGGTTGGGGAAAGGGGAAACTGAGGGAAAGTTACTTTGGTGTGTTGCATGTTGGAATTATATTGGGGTGTGTCTTGTATGTTGCATGTCAGATACTCCAGTGGTTGAATTGTCAAGTGTGGCCCGGGGCTTGGTGTCCCCTTGGCCGAGCGATTGTAGGATTGTGCATTTCTTGGCAGCGCTAGCTCGTCCAAGTCACAGTCTGTAGTGTGTGGAGTGTGAAAGGATTTTAAGCCCGGTTAGGAGCGGAGTATCTGAAAAATGGGGTCCGGGGGCAGCAAATGTACCCCTTTGCAGTGTTTCTTGAGCAATTGGAAAGCAGCTACGAAGAATGATGATTGGGGCTTTAAGTTGAGAAGGGAGCGCCTTAGAACCCTCTGTGAAGTAGATTGGCCCACCCAAGGAACTAATTGGCCCTCAGAGGGGACTTTTGACTTGCAATTGATAAACCCCTTGTGGCGAAACATAGTCAATGTCCATCCAGACCAAATCCCTTATATCTCCACTTGGAAAAAGAATGTGGAAGAGAACCCCCCCTGGTTGAAAGATTGTCATGCAGCCTTTGGACAAGGAGCCAGGGTGTGTGCCGTGACAAAGCCAAAGCCCCCAGTCTTGCAGGACCCTGAAGGAGAGGGAGAGGAAGTTTTAAGACCCCCTCCCCCGTATGTCCCACCAACCGCACCCCCAGTGCCAGCCGATCCGGCCCCAGGTCTCCCTGGACCGGCCCCGCAGCCTGAGGAAGAGGCGAGGGGGGGGGAACCCGAGAAACATGAAAGTGCAGATGATGAGGAAGAAGATGTGGAGAAATTCAGAGAGAGGCTGGAAAAACAAGTAAAGCAAGGAGAGAAATGGACAGAGAAAGATGACGAGAGGGTGAGAAGGGAGATTGGACCATGGAAGAGAGAGGTAGATGTGGCACTGCACCTATTAGATGCAGCCACATGTAAGCCAAGGCAGACAAAGAAGAAACAGAAACATTTAATGAAGGTATGGGAGGGAGCCAAAAGGCACGAAGCAAGGAAAGAGGAAGAGGAGTCAGCAGCGAAAATAGCCCCTCTGCGCTGAGTATATGACCCCCCAGGGCCCCCGGGACCAGGTGGGGCAGCAGCAGCACGGACCTACACGGTCCAGCATATACCCTTCTCAAGTGCAGATGTTTGCAATTGGAGGAATCAAAACCCTTCTTTTGAGGAAAACCCAGCGAAAATCATAAAGTTGTTTGAAGGGATTTTTAAAATTTATAATCCCACTTTTGATGATGTGCAGTATTTGATGGATGCGCTGCTAACTACAGAAGAGACTAGGCGAGTCCATACTGAGGCTCGAGCACACATGAGAGCGCAGGGAATGCAGGAGCTAGAGATTGCAACAAGGTATCCTGAAAACACACCGAATTGGGATTATCAGACTACTGATGGCCAGAATACCCTCACTACCTACCGCCAGAATGTATTAAATGGTATGAGAAGGGCAGCCAGGAAACCCACTAACTTTGTGAAGGTTAGAGAGGTAGTGCAAGGGAATGAAGAGGCCCCAGGAGCATATTTAGAACGCCTGAAGGAAGCTTACCGCCAGTATACTCCTGTGGACCCAGATGAGGCTGCCAACGCCCCTATCATAAAAGCTGCCTTTGTAGCTCAGGCGGCGGCTGAAAAATCCAGAAGCACAGGGGTTCATGGGCCACACCCTTGAGTGGATGTTGGAGATAGCTCAAACCACTTACAATCAGAGAGATGAGGAGGCCCAGAGAAAAAAGGAGAAGTATCAAGCAAAAAAGTTGATGGCGCTACAGGCTACCACACCCACCCCTCAGGAAAGAGGAAGTGCCCGGGGAGGAGGGCCAGGCCGCCTGGGGAGGAACCAGTGCGCCATCTGCCGGCAGGAAGGGCACTGGAAAAGAGAATGCCCACAGGCTCACTCAGGGGGAAGAGGACGAGGAGGACGAGTCCCAGGCTCCATTCCCGTGGGACCCGGACAGGAACTGAGGCCTTGGACATCGGCAAATACCAGCAGGGGTAGAGGACGTGGACAAGGACCTCCCTGGTACCCCCCAGCCCAAGGACAACCTGGCGCAATGAGCCTGAGGGAAGAGGAAGAATATTAGGACAGACCGGGCCCAGCTGATTTAGGTTCCCGTGAGCCCATGGTCAAACTACAAACAGGGAACCGAACCATCCCCTTCATGGTTGATACAGGAGCTGCCCACTCTGTTTTGCCTGTACCAGTGTCCAAGCCCACTAAGCAAACGGTTAACATAATAGGAGCTACAGGCAAATCACAAAGGGCCCCATTCCTACAATCTGTTGTCTGTCGCCTGGGTGGCCAAGTGGTCCAACACAAGTTTTTGTATATACCGGAGTGCCCCATCCCATTATTGGGCCGAGACCTGCTTTCAAAATTGCAAGCCCAGATATCCTTCCAACCGACAGGCGAAGCAACAATGACTACAGGACCGGCAGGAGAGTTCTCCTTAGAGGTACCCATGAGGGAACACTGGCGTTTAATGGCGGTAAAAGAAGAGGAGGGGACTATTCCAAAAGACCTCCTGCAAGAGGTCAACCCCGATGTATGGGCAGAAGGCAACCCGCCCGAATGGCAAGGAACAGAATGAACAGGACTCTAAAAAAAAAACAAAAAAAAAAAAACAAAAACCAGTTATCCAAACTTACCCAGGAAACAGGCTCTAACTGGGTATCTATGTTACCCCTTGCCTTATTAAGGGTCAGAAGTCTACCCCAAAAGTGTACCCATTTATCACCCTTTGAAATAATGTTTGGGAGATGAGTCCCTTATGTTAGGCTGTTGACTCCTCACGTCACCCGAGATGTGCAGCTTGATAACTATGTACAGTCACTCTCCCGAGTTCTTCTTTCTCTTAACAGGTGGACCCACGAACGCACTCCGTGTGTTTTGACTGAACCCCTGCATCGGTTCGAGCCGGGTGACGAGGTGTGGATCAAAGACTGGGCCCAGACACCTCTGCAACCGTGTTGGAAGGGTCCTCACACTGTCCTGCTGTCCACACCCACTGCTGTAAAAGTTACTGGCATCACCCCGTGGGTCCACCACACCCGAGTGAAGAAAGTCGTGTCTGACTGGTCAGCTACGCCAAATCCTGCTAATCCACTGAAGCTAACCATCTCCAGAAGAGCGCTAGACGACTGCCCTGCTAGTGTCACTCCGGACGCTGACACTTCTACGCACGGCTGAAGAAGGTGGATGGGAGGAGGAGCGCCCGCGGGCAGCGCTCCCACCGTGGTAACGCGCCAACCAGACAATCCCACTGCCCCTAGTGGACTTCTTATATTATCCCCAGAAGGATTTGAACCCCTTGATGTGCTAACCCCCTTTGAAGGCCCTTTGCAAGGTTGGGTATATTCTTGCGGGTGCCACTACATTTACCAGGAAGGAGAGGCACCTTTTGGGTACGCAGTATTAACCAGAGATCATGAGGGACTAACCCACGAGAGGGGTATCATGGGCAAATTGCTCTGGGTGGTGGGAGCAAGTGATCCGTGGAGTTGGCTGTATTCCTGGTTGCCTGACAGTAGTTGGCTTCGTCATGTTGTGGTTTTAATTGCTGGACCTGTTTTAATCTTATTGCTTCTCTGCTTCTGTATGCCCTGCTTGATGCAATGTATGCAAAATATGATGGAGAAGATGATGTCCCGCATGATGGGGCCCTGTGTCATGACCCTTACTGCTCTCCTCCAAGGATACAATCAGCCCGAGCGACCTGAACGAACCTAAGTATTAGGTTGTTCAGAAGAAGAGGAGGGAGTGAAGGGAGAGGGAAGGTATTCCCTGTACCTTATATCTAAGTAAATTGCTTTTCTAAATTGCTCTGTTAAAATTGCTTACTATCCTGCTTTGCTGAATTTGGAAGAGGCCCACTTCCTCTTTCTGCCGGCTAGCAGAAACTGCAGTTGCTTACTATATTTGGCCAGACGGTCGTTTCTTTTTTTTTGCACATGCTTCCTGCTGCAGAAACGCAAGAGACGAGGAGCGCACGAACAAGGGAGGGAGGGGGCTTAGCTAGCCAAATAGCCATGTGCCATATTAGGGAATAAGTTGCAAACTTGCCAGCTGATTGGAGAAGGTTTTGGGGAAGTTTGGGGAAGGAAGGGTGTTTTCAAGGTATAAGAAACTCTGCATATGTGAAATTGGGCGCAGCCAGTTTGCAGAAATTATTCTGCTGGTTGCCCCAGCATGCTGTGTGTCAAATAAATCTCTTTTCTCCGACAAAGAAGTCTCTGGAATTGTTTTTCCCTTCTGGCCACGGGATTGGCGGACCGCCGGACCTCTGGGTAATTCCAAAATAAGGCTTCAAAACCATTCAACACTTACAAGGTGGTAGGAAAAGAGTATTGAGGCAATACATGTGAGGATAAGGCCTTCAGTGGCTTAATAACAATGGCTATGTTATTATTCTGTACACCTGTTGCTGGAAATTAGAAAGGGAAGGGGAGAGTGCTCTTGCACACATGTCCGGTTTCTGGGCTTCCCACAGGCATCTGGTTTGCCACTGTGGGTACAGGATACTGGCCTAGATGGGTCATTGGCCTGATCCAGCCTGGCTCTTTTACATTCTTAAGATGGAATGTATTTTTGCATGCTGTTAGGGCAAATTGCATGCAAAACAGAACATACCAAGAAATGCTGTGCTTGAAGATGCTGATGGATTTTTGTGAGGAGACCGTTTCTCCTCCTGTTGGGAAAACGTGATGAATTGAGCTTAAAACTGGAAAAATGTGGAGTCAAGAGAATACAAACTGACAGATCAAGTCATTCCTAATATCATGTGGACATATATAAAGGGGACCAAATGCCATCAAAGCAATATCCAGGTGCGATGAAGGGTCTGGCAAAATGTGGTAGGAGAAAAATAATATAGATCACCCTTGTGAGGTCATTAATAAAAGACTTGACTGGATCCCTAGATTCAGAGTGCAGGGCTAAACACACTATCCAGTAAAAGAACTTCAGCAGAGTTTAAAAGTCACAAAAGCAAGCAGCAGTATAGTGTGGGTATATAGGCCGTTATACCCTTTTGATATCTTGTCTAGTCCGTTTACAGCACTTCCCCATTTCTACCCTTCCTGCCGTGAACAGAGCACACCATTGGTAAGCTTAAAAGCAGCAACTCCAGTTGTAAATATATACAGTGGGACATACCAGGGCAAGCTAGAAATGGGGAAGGAGAGGTTGGTGTAGGAAATACGGGGTCACAAATGGGCAATTCAGAGTGTGGTGATATGTCTGATGAAGAGATAGGGGAAGTCACCGAAAAATAAGTATAGTAACACATGATGTTCTTATGATGTATTATGTGAAAATCTAATACAGTCATACCTCTAATTATGTTTGCTTCATGATACGTTTTTTCAGGTTGCGTCCTGCAGTGACCTGGAAGTACCAGAAATGGTTACTTCCAGGTTTCGCAACTCGCGCATGCGCAGACGTGCAAAATGACATCACGCGCATGCGCAGAAGCGGAGAATTGTGACCTGTGCGTGCGCAGACGCGGGTTGCGTTCCTTTCAGGTTGCGAACGGGGCTCCGGAACAGATCCCGTTCACAACCAGAGGTACCATTTTAATAAATATTATAAAAAAGGAAGTACTCACGGGGTAACAGAGGATGTCAAGGGGATGGGGGATCAGTGCCTAGGAACCAGAGTGGCAGGAGCCATCACCAGAGCCAGAGGGGCCCCGTCTCCATGAACATGGCGGGCTCTGAGACGTAACGAGCAGTCAGAAGGATGCTCTAGGACAGGCACCCCCAACCTCCAGATGTTTTGGCCTACAACTCCCATGATCCCTAGCTAACAGGACCAGTGGTCAGGGATGGTGGGAATTGTAGTCCAAAACATCTGGAGGGCCCAAGGTTGGGGATGCCTGCTCTCGGAGGCTGAGGCAGGCAAGGGCCACAGGTGGGGCTTGCTAGCTCTGGGAGAAGGTGTGTGATTCCTCAGCTGGAGTAGGCTCAGAACAGGTGAGGGTCACATCAAGCCCAGGTGCTGCAATCAGCATGCAAAGCACAAAAGGGGAGCAGAGCTGAGGTGATGTGTCTGCTCAACTGCCCGTGCATGATGGAAAAAGTAGATGGATTTTTGTTTTTTTGGACAGAAATTACTTCTTTGCGCAAATAATCATGCTTTGGTTAGTTGGAAATGGCAAAAAAAGAGGACCTGCCAAAAAAAAAAGTTCATATTAACTTTAAAATGTTTGAAGAGGAACATTTCAGGCTGCAGTGGTAAGGCATGCTTGGACAGACTTTTTAAGAAAAACAGGAAAGTTGTTTTAGAACGTAATTAGAACGCAAGACTGAGTTGCACATTTGTCTCTCCCACCCACCCACACCTTAAAGAGAATCCACTGTGACATTTGGGAGCCCACTGGCTTCTGCTGCCTGCTGCCTTCCTCCAGCAGGTGTTGGTTATGCTGTCACATTTGATTAGCGTGGTGAGGATGAAAAGTCACATCATGCAAGACAACATTTTGCTGTTGTCAGGGTGAGGAGAAGCAACCTTTACAAGTTTGGGCGTTGTTTTTTTTTTTTAATGCAGAACATTTCTCCTTATTCAGATGGTTTAGGAGACATGAAATGTACTTGGATTGAAGGGACACACAGATAAATGGAAGGATTCTGACACCAAAGGAATAGGGCTCCTGCCCAAATCACCTTCTTTTCATATGGTTCCTCTTCCCTACATTCTTTTCCTTTATTATTTCCCCCTGTAAGAACCTAATAAGAGCCACGCTGAAGCAGACCAATGATCCATCAGCACCCTGTTCTCAGTTTCCAGCCAACTGTGTAAGGGAAGTCCACAATCAGAGATTTGCTCTCTCCCCATTGGTGCTCCCAAACAACTGATATTCAGAGGCATACCACCTATGATGCTGGAGGTAGTATATAGCCATTATGGGAAGAAGCCTCATCTTCCATGAAATCCATTTTAAAGCTGTGCAAGCTGACAACCATTGCTGCATGTAGCATGTCTCCTTTCTTTTTGAAATTCATTGACTGCACATTGTTGACCTTTCCGTTGCTACAAATTTCCCTGTATCATTCAGAATTAGGTACTCCAAAATGTCTCAGAATCGATTGGCTTAGGTGAGGTTCACTGTGCATGTGTCAGGATGTAAAATGTCCAGAACCTTGTTTTCTTTAAAAAGGGATGTGTGTGTGTTGAAATAAGTCACTGCAGCAACAACATTTAAGCAAAGCTGTGACAGTCTTTGTAAAGTGAATAACAAAGAGGTTGACTATTTCCCAAGAAGTCAAATTTCACAACTGGTTTCCAGATTCTGTGCACTGGGAACAGGTCCACGAGGGATTGATGACCGTAATCATGTCCTGCTTGTGAGATTCCCACAGCAGGTCATGTGAGACTCCCTATGGGTAGAGGCAGTTTTAGGGTAGCACAAGCAGTTTGGCTGCACTGGCTGCTGCGCTGCAGGGGGCACAACAACAATGCTGTAGAATGGAATACGAGAGGCCGGGTGGCGGGTAAATTTTAGTGCCTCAGAGGGTGCTGCTGAAATTGGAGAGCCCGACATCCACAACAGCTATGGGAGACAGAATGTGGGACAAGGTGGCCTGATTCAGCAAAACAGTTCTTATTTTCTTAAATACAGTGGTACCTCAGGTTAAGAAGAACTTAATTCGTTCTGGAGGTCTGCTCTTAACCTGAAACTGTTCTTAACCCGAGGTACTATTTCTGGGTTAGCGGAGTCTGTAACCTGAAGCGTCTGTAACCCGAGGTACCACTGTATGCATGATTGTGCTCTCAGGTGAAGCATCCAATCCTCAGATTAGTAGTCACAGACCCAGTTCACACGTAATACTAAGCCAAATAATGGCTTACTGTAATGTGCAAGCATGCAGGCTCCTGTACAACCAGGCAGGATCTTTTGCTCCTCCCCTGCTTCTGCTGCCACAGTGCTTCCTATAAGGCTTTGCATTTTGTCTCAACCCAGGCTTGTGGTGCATTTCCTTCAGACAAACCATGAACAGAAACCTTGGCTGCAGTTTGTGGCTCATCTGGAGCGGCATAAACCATGAGCCCTGGTTGGGATGCCACGCTAAGTCAAAGCATGTCTAAGCTCACAGTGGCATAGCAGCAGCAGGACTGGAAGAGGAGCAAAGCAGCTATGATCTCCTCTTCAGGAGCTTGAATACCTGCACATTTGTGCTGGTTTGGCTTATCGTTATGTGGGACACAGGTAATTGTCCCTGGGAGATGCTCAGCAAAATGTACCCCACTTCTGGAATTTCCCCATTAAGATATGTTGACTTCCCCATAAATCTTCCGTGGGTACAAATAAAATTGATAAAACAAATAACAACAAAAACACCCAACCACACCCCATGCTGTGTCATTCTGAAAACTAGTGCAAAAGAAGCAGCTAGTTTGTGGCAACAACGAGAGAAAACTGACTAGAATTACAGAATGTTCCTCTCAGCAGTGGCTAAGAACCAAGAGTCAAAGCAGTGGCAACAGAAGAAGTGGGTTGGCTTCTGCTTTGTGGAATGAGGTGACATGAGGACTTAGGGAGACGTATTTGTCAAACCCTAAATGTATGGCACCAGAGGAGCTCACTTTTCAGTGATTGCCTTGTAGGGCACAGTGCTGACTCCTGAGTGGTTCTCACTTTGGAAATGCTTTCAGAATCTGGAAAGGCACTGACTGTGAAGGACCATAAATGGGGTCTAATGGTCTTTTCCATCTCGGGAACAATTCATCTAGAAAATGGTTATTCCACAGGTTCCAGACATTTGTTGAGGTACAAACCCCAAAGTTTCCAAATTATGGCACAGATTAAGAGATTTTACTGAATTCAGCTTCTGCTTGCTCACTTGTTTTTCCCCTACCTGCTTCACAGCTTCTCTTCTCTGCAAGCGATATATCCTTCACAAGGTACGTAACTGAAAGATTTTTAAAAACCCACATCTGCCCCTGCTGGTCACGGAAATGGAAAAACAGCACAGCTATGTGGCTTAAAATATATGGATCCTCCAAAATTTCAGATTGACTTAAAAATAATAATCTTTTAACTATGCTGCTACAAGCAATCAATGTTAATCAGGTCTTTTGGGACTGACTGAAAGACTGGATAGTTAGACTCCTCTGATTACAGTAAGCTCTCCAAAACCCATCAGAGGAGAGAGGGGGATGACATAAATGGAAATGGGACTTAGAACAGGAGGATTAATTGGCTAATAAGCACTCATGAATTGTGTGGGTGGCAAGGTTAAATTCCCCGACTCTTCTGGTGAAGTGAGAGAGAAGAGTTATGTCACTTGCAGAGGCTGCTGAGACTGAAAAAGAGAAGGGCATTTTGTAGGTGATTTTCCTCTTCAAATTTCTAGCAATCAGTCAGCTTTTCATTTTGCAAAATGAGATGGGCATGCAGAGTTCCATTTTACCTTAAAACGAGTGCCTTTGAAAGGGGGCTAATACCAACCGTGTTTATGTTGGTGGCTGCTTGCAGAATTATATCTCAAACTGGGAAAAACACTGAACTTTATATACTGAATTATTGGTACAGTGAGCAGTGGCCAGTAGGAATGGCAGAAAAAAATGACTTGCCAACTTAAATCAGCTAAAGGCAAAACTAAAAATATTTGATTTTTATATGTAGTGCAGAATTATTTTATTTAATATACAAATTGAGGACACGTGTGGCAACATTTATCAAAGCCTTCCCTCATGTTATGGAAAAGTACAAATCGTATTGTTATGATGAAGTATGCGGAAAATCTCCCAAGTTCCTAGTGCATCTTACACATATGACTGCCTACACGGAAAGGGGAAAATGTTAAATGCATTACCGTCTGTAATTGTAGAAGGTAATTACAATAATTTCAGACCTCTGCCTATTTTGTTTCTTTTGGTGTTGATTGTTTTTGTATATTGGAAATAAAGAGGAAAAAGAAAGAGGTTTGAAAATAGGCTCCTAATATTTATTTATTTCTTAAATGTAGTGTGTCTACCACTTGTTTGTGAGGAAGACCCTTTGAACTTAATGGGCTTTATATCTAAGTAGACAGCTTCTGTTTTCTATGCAAAAGCTGTTGTTTTTCCTTTTATATAACAGAACAAAGTAGGAGAAACAGTTGGTTATATTTTTACCACAAGTATGCTTTCTGCCATGCTAGGTATTTCCAGTGCTGCTTTCCAACCGAATAGCCAAAACCTCAGCATTTTTGTGTGGAAGTTACAATGTCTGCATTTTTTTGTGCAAGCAGTGAAGTTTGTCTGAAATCACTGCTAAGCACATTTGCAAGGCTAAGCAGGGTCCGGTATGGCTTCAAATTGGATGAGGGACCCTGTGTTGAGATTCCTGCATTGGAGGAAGTTGGACTAGATGGCCCTTGGAGTCCTTTCCAGCACTATGATTCCCATAGCGTATCTATTTGTCTAATAACTTATCAATTTGGAATCACTTCCTCAGACATTTCAGAGTTGGTTTACAATATATTTGTTGATAATAATCGGAAGCAGTCCAATGAAAACTAGAGTGAAAACAGCAGCCGTAAAACACAAAACCTTTTAGCACACAAAGTTAAAAGACTGAGGAAATGAAACATTTTTGACTGAAAGTGGAAGGACATAAGTGTTGGTGCCAAGTTCTAAAGCTTCTGTAAAGAGCTTTAGCAAGCTTGGGTCTGCACCAGCGGATTTCTTTCTGGGACAAAGGAGGGACAGACGATCCCTCTTTGTGCCAGAATGTTCCTGTGCTAGGAACACACCACTATGAAAATTACTATACAGTGGTACCTCAGGTTATGCTTCAGGTTACATACGCTTCAGGTTACAGACTCCGCTAATCCAGAAATAGTATCTCGGGTTAAGAACTTTGCTTCAGGATGAGAACAGAAATCGTGTTCCGGCGGCGTGGCAGCAGCGGGAGGCCCCATTAGCTAAAGTGGTGCTTCAGGTTAAGAACGGACCTCCAGAACGAATTAAGTACTTAACCCGAGGTACCACTGTATAGGATCCTCGGCTTCTCAGGGCAAGCAGCCCCCGCATGTTGTATGATGTATCAAAGTGGGCACTTGCCAGATCTGCCCACCTTTCTCAGCCTTCAAAATAATAATAATCAAGTTACTAGCCTAGAAACATTCTTATTAGTCTGTCAGTTCATAATATGCCACCATGGCCAAACATTAAAAACAAAGAGCCTTTCAGTTTCCCTGACAGGCTGAGGCAATTTTTACCTGCCAAAGATAACCAGGGTAAGGGATAGCAATACAGGTGGTCTCTGAAGAGTTAGAATGGCAGTTGCCAGCCACAGCTGCCTAGGCCTCAGTAAAGAAGTGCAGGGAGGACCACCGAGTTTTGGATTGGCTTCCAGCTTAGCAGTGGGCCCCCCTGAGGACCCCCATCAGGCACTGACTGACAGGAGCCAATTTAAAGTAGGTAATAGTATCAGATTCAGTTCAAATTTCAGCCACTATATTTTAGCGGGGTGTGTTTGTGTGTGAAGATTTCAAGCGGCAAAGCTGGAGTCAGAATACTGAAACAAAACAGACAGCAGCATCTCCAAAAGAATGTAGCATTATCTGAGGAAAAAACTGCTGTTAGCATGGAGTGAAAACAACCAAAGCTTAAAGTAGAATGACAGGGATCAAGGAAAGGAGAGAAAAGAGCCTGCATAGGAAGGGGAATGAAGGCCAATTATAATATACAATTAAAGGGGGGGGGAGGGAATTCCTCACCTAAATTAACTGGCATAAAGGTGACACATAGATTGTCACTTCTTTTCACTGCACTGGGGAGGCTTTTCATGCAAATCCAAGGAAACGATTTCTCCATTCCCTCCGAGAGCCCCAGGGGGGCCCATTTCATTTCAGGAGCAGTAGGGGACAATAATCACCCTGAAGTGGCTTCCATCCTGAGAGACCAAGATAAGGGCTGCACGGTGGACGAACCATACTAATTTGCCGGTGGGTTCCCCCCCTCCATTTGACAGCTTTTCAGATGACAAAACCAAGCAACATAAAACTCTGTAGTGCCCACCCAACCCCCCTCAGTGTTTATTCCCCCTCCCACGCAATAGAAAACCCTGGGAGCACCAGATCCATAGTCCCCAGTAGCAGTTATAAAGGCATACGGGAGATATTAAAATTAATGGGCTTAGTGTAGCTGAAAGCATGCTTGATTTATAGGGGAAGCTGCCGGAGAACAACATTGTGAGCAGCACAGTGACAATGCTTCAGAGGCGCAGAAGAACCGCCAAAACAGCTTTTTTTTAAAGAAAGAAAGATTCCATGCAAAGCAGACCTCATTTCAGGGATGGGCTTCAGGGGCCATTCATTCCCAATTGGGTTGATGCTTTGCTCCGAGTTGTACATCTGACTCGCATTCCCACATATTAATTCATTGCCCAGTATGGACATTCAGATCAAGAAATGGAGCATGGTTCATCTTTCCACCAACTGATGATTCTCAGCTTGCAGTGACACAGAAGCAGGCCCTTTCACTGGTGGCACTGGTGTTGTGCAATGCCCTCCTTGCTGAAATACAGGGAAGTCCCATCTGTATGGGCATTCCACTGGCTCTTGTAGATGTACCACTTTATGCAGGCCATACCTTGATCTCTTAATCCAAGTTTTAAGCTCTGTGCTCTGTTGGGATTATTTTATTGCATGTTTTTTATTATGGGCATTTATAAGTTGTGCCACTGGTTTTTAAATTTTGTAAACTGCTTAGAAGTCTATTTTAGCATTAGCGGTATAAGATTATTAATGATAAAAATTCCTGGACTTAAAAGAACCTGGTGTTCTGAGGAGCTGTGCCATCAGTGGGCCAGGATTCATTGCCTGGATAATGAAAAGGGAGATACTCATGAACAGAGAGTTGGTTTTTTTGTTTTTTGTTTAAATAGAGCTGACAGTAGGTTACTTTGGCTCTATCGTGAGAGAGGAAGAGTAATCTTCTGACTGGGCACTGCCTACCACAATGGAAGGAAACCAGATAAAATGTGTTTGCCCTAGCAAGAGATTAAATATATTGAACTTGCTGTCAAAAAGGGTTTTACCGCATAATTTTCTTCTTTGCATAAGATTGATCAGTGAATGGTTGTGAGGTTTGCCTTACCTTAAAGCAGAGATGGGCAACCTGAGGACCTCCAGATCTTGTTGGACTTCCACTACCAGAGGCCATGCTTGCTGTGGCAGATGGAAGCTGGAGTCTCGCAACATCGGCCAGGGAGAGCAGGGAGCCAGTTTTCCCACCACTACCCTCATGGCATTGCCAACATGCATCTCCTTGTTGGGAGTCAGGAGATACTGTGCTTTGGATTAAGAGCCCTGCTGGAACAGACCAAAGGTCCATTTAGTCCAGCATCCTGTTTCACAGTGGCCAACCAGATGCCTCTGGGAAGCCTGCAAGCAGGGCATGAGTACAACAGCGCTCTCTCTGTTTGTGTTTCCCAGCAACTGTTACTCAGAGGCATACAGTCTCCAAAAGTGGAGGCAAAGCTCAGCCATCATGGCTAGTAGCCATTTCTAGCCTTATCCTCTATGAATTTATCTAACCCTCTGTTAAATCTCCCCAAGCCACTGGCCATCACTGGTTCTTGTGGGAACATTAGATAGGCCGATAGATGGCATGGAAAGGACTGATAAATGGATCAACAGAAGAAATTCCATACTGGGCATATGTCTCATTTATTTAGTCCAGCGCTATGTATCCATAGGAGTCAACTAAATAGCGCTAGTACACTTACAGGGACACGGGAGGCGCTGTGGGTTAAACCACAGAGCCTAGGACTTGCTGATCAGAAGGTCGGCGGTTCGAATCCCCACGACGGGGTGAGCTCCTGTTGCTTGGTCCCAGCTCCTGCCCACCTAGCAGTTCGAAAGAACGTCAAAGTGCAGGTAGATAAATAGCCGCTCCGGTGGGAAGGTAAACGGCATTTCCGTGCGTTGCTCTGGTTCGCCAGAAGTGGCTTAGTCATGCTGGCCACATGAACCGGAAGCTGTATGCCGGCTCCCTCAGCCAATAAAGCGAGATGAGCACCGCAACCCCAGAGTCAGCCACAACTGGACCTAATGGTCAGGGGTCCCTTTACTTTACCTTTACACTTACAATCCGCAAGTCACATTGAACTCAATGGGTCTCACTTCTGAGTAGACATGTAGAGGAGGATCACACCGTTAAAGCAAGTTAGAAGAAACAGTGCTGGGTCAAAGTCATCACTGAACTGAATTTAAAACTGGTCTGACTTTTTTTTCTTTTTTGCCAACCAGTAGAATATATTTTGTAATTTTATTGGGAGAAATGGCAGCTTATTATGTGGTCTAGAAGAATAAAATGGGAAAGAATAGTTATCACACTGGCAGAAAGTTGATATATATTCATGGCAATACAATTTCCCCATAGGCCTTGCAAATAACGTAGTTATTTAGAAGAGGGTAGGGCTCCTCTCTATTTTAGCTTCCAAAATTGCTAGTGGCTGCAAGGAATCCGAATTTCTGAAGACTTCTTAGGGTCATGCTTTAAGGCTGAAAGATTTAGTTTTCTTAAGGATTTTACACTTCTCTCACCGTTCTTATCTAAGGCATTCAAGAGAAATTGTCAGGCGTGATTCTGCAGGTGATACTCCTGAATGCTGTAATCCCCTCTGATTTGAGGCCTGGAATTAACTGGTCTGGAATAAAAACAAGCTTCTTGTCACTGATCTGGCTGTACTACCAAATTCCTAGAGTGAGGCTTAATCTGCTCTGCAACAACACCGGTGGTTTAATAGTGAAAGACATGAACTGTTTAGGAGGTCACCACTCAACTGTAGCAACTTGGCTGTGATAGTCACAAATTCCTCCTTTTCCTCTTATCACTGGGAAAGCTAAGAGGCCCCAATGCAAATGCAGTCTTCTGGTAAACATTTCACATGCCTAGAGCATTAGAGAGAGAGTCCATAGTTTTAATAGTTTCAGGTATGGGGGTTAATGCCAGAGTGAATAAAAATGGAGGTCTTTGTACAGGGGTGGCCCTGTGATGAGGCAGATATCTTGGGCAGCAGATGCTGAGGTGCAGGGAGTAGCGAGATATGTGAGTGTGAGCTACCCTGTGGTCCCTACGGTAGACTGCAGCCCTCAAGTGAAAGATACTGTCATTTCACCAGTATTGGAGTTAAGATCCAACTACTGATCCAATTGGCTTCTTAGTGCCTTGGAGGAGGGCGTCATCTTGTCCTTTGCCTTAGGCAGCAAAATGTTTTGAGCTGGCCCTATCTTTGCACCACAGTGCCACAGGTATCTTTGCTTGCTATTATAATATATTTTTCTTGGCTCTGGACTGCAAGCGTGGAATACTTACTCAGACATCCATGTCCTGATTACAGATGGGTGCAGATGTCAGTTTTGGTTTTCCTCCATTTCTCATTTTTTCCACTCTTATATTTGGTTCTCCACATTTCAACATCAGGTTGCAATAATAATTAAAAAATCCTTTTGAAAATTCACAAGCATTTTGGTGCGCATTTCTCCTAACATACACGTTTGTATGCAATTTTGTGTAATGTATAATTTTTTGCAAAGCAATTCCCCCCCAAAAGGCTTTTTGTATGATATTTTAACACACACACACAGATTTAGATGCATATTTTACCCTAGTATATGCATTTTTGTACACATTGAATGGCTGAAGAGCTGCATAGCAAAATTCAGATAAGTGCAAATTTTCAAAGGGTGGTCTGTGTGAATTGAGTTACATTTGCATTTGAATGAGAACAGGATTGAATTTCTCCCCCATCATTGGTTCCAATTAGTTCTGCTCTCAGGACAGCACCTACCATAAAGCCTGATAAGCAGGGTTTTTATTAGGAATAGCAACAGGTAAATACAGCGGAACATGACAGCAAAAAGTGGGAGCAGCTAACCGTCTTCCATACTACATAGAACGTTGACCTAAAGCTGAGAAACCATACAACTTTGTTTGTCTCTCATGCCCATGATGGAGGAGACAATGAATACCTGATAGGTGAGTGCCTCGGGTAGACAACAGTTTTAATCACCAGAATAGAGCTTTGTCCACTGAAGCGATGGGGGCTGAGACAAGACTAGAGCCAGGGATGCTGGTGGTCATGGCAACCCTTGTATTTAAAAAGCTGATTCCCAATATTCTGTTAGCTCTAGAATGAAAGAGGGAGAGCTCAGGAGAGGGCTATGGAACTTGGGGAAAGCTGTCTACGACCAGGAGAGGGGGGAAGCATGCTTGACTGCCACCTCAGTGATATCCACGAGTGCCTTCTCTGATTTCCCCCCTGTAAGTGAATGATGGCATTCACCCCAGTGTGGGAATTAGTTTGTCCTTGTTGAAAAAAGGAGAAGACCTGTGTCATAATCCATGAAACTGGGTTTCCTGGATTTTTTTAATATCTACCCACCCACTCACATACCTGGGATCCTTGAAACAGACAAATCCTCTCTTATTGCATGATTCAACTTCATTATGATTTGCATTTTCCTGGCTGATAAAGAAAAGCAAATAATGACAAGCAGCTCTAGGCAATAAGGGGCTTTACCAGATGAATGTGCTTAATTGGCAAAATGAAAGCATTTGCTCCTTTTCTGAAAGCACACTTCTAAGGCCCGAACCTTAGTATGCCATCCTTAGTATGTCACATAGGCAGGGGTTTCATCACAAAGGGATGTGCTGGTGAATACCTTTAGTCAAGACAAGGAGAGTCTTCATTATGAAATAGAAAAGCATGTAATCCTGTGTGCTGCTGGCATGAAATTTAAAACAAATATCTTAAGCTACGTGCCTTTAAGGAAACCACATTTCAGTACAGTACAGCCCTGAGCAGCTTGTTACTCCCCCACTAGTGATTAGTGCTTGACCAATTTCTTTTCATAGGAGCAGTTCAGCATATGCTCCCATAAATCCTATTAGGGTAGCCTCAAACTGCACAGATAGAAAGACTGCACAGAGTAGCAACACAGTTTGTGTGTTTTACACAGTTCCAGTGGCAGTATATGCTACAGGGGTCCCTGTGCACTGTTTTGGAATGGATCTACCCTGACTATGATTCAAAGGCTTCCCCTAGGCAGATCTTTCTCACCAAAGACTCTTGCAAAGTGACAAGAAAAAGAGGATCATGGGTTCTTAAAATTCTTTTCAGAAGAGGTTGTGTTAATCTCCTGTGATGGCAAGCTGGATTCCAAACACAGATAGCATGAACTATGCATGCCTGTAGACCAGAATATATAGCACTGAAAATTATGATTAAAGGAGAGAGAGCAGAAAGGAGAGGAGTTCTTGTGATTACTGGAGATGACATTTACTCAGCCATTCTACTCACTTCCCTTATCTCCTTTGCAAACCTTGTACCTGCACACAGACACTCTTCACACTCCTACATCCTCTCTGATTGCATTCTTCACCCTGGGTGACTTTTATCTGAGCAGTTTTGCTATCTACGAGAATCCTAATAAATCTTTAATCTACAGCCTTCATTAGAACCAACTATCTACTGCTCTAATGTTGATCCCCCAGCCCCTGCAATCGATAACTCAATTATATATGCTTCTAATAAATCTTCGTAAAACAAATTAGAATACATAGGATCATGAACATATTTTTTAACTTCTGTCATTGCTGGCACAAACAACCACATTTCTCAGTATGTCCCGGTGGGCAAAAATGGATGCTCAAGTTTCCATGGTGCCTTGAGGTGATCTTTAGGAAGCAACCCTGCTTGTTAAAGGTCTCAGCGTTAGCTTATTACAAACCTTGGACATGCATCAAGGCTTAGCCTTCTGCACCCTCCCTGACTGCATTCTTCTTCAGTGTCTGCATTCTGGCCCTTCCTTCCCATTCCACATCAGGGCTATGAACATAAGCTGCAAAGGCCTAGTGAAACCCATGCTGTGTGCTACATGCTATTAAAAATTACAATGCACAGTTATAATGAATCAAGTGGTTATTAGAAGTTGAGATTAATGGGGTGCTGTTGTGTAATAGGTGTGTGAGAGAACAGGAGATTGTGAGGAAGGGCAGGAAGGTTTGAAGAGTGAAGAAATCACTTCGGCACAGGTTAGTCACTCACCTGCAGCTTTGTGTTGTTGTTGTTTAGTCGTTTAGTCGTGTCTGACTCTTCATGACCCCATGGACCAGAGCACACCAGGCACTCCTGTCTTCCACTGCCTCCCGCAGTTTGGTCAAACTCATGCTGGTAGCTTCGAGAACACTATCCAACCATCTCGTCCTCTGTCGTCCCCTTCTCCTTGTGCCCTCCATCTTTCCCAACATCAGGGTCTTTTCCAGGGAGTCTTCTCTTCTCATGAGGTGGCCAAAGTACTGGAGCCTCAGCTTCACAATCTGTCCTTCCAGTGAGCACTTTGTAGCCTTCACTAAATAGCAGGGCCTACAGGTGCAGCTTCTGCTGAGTCTTAAACTAGTCTAATCCAGCGTTCACCAACCTGGTGTCCTCCACGTGTTGTTGGACTACAACCCCCATCAGCCCAGCCAGCTGTGCTCCCTAGGACTGCCAGGAGTTATCTGGAGGGCACCAGGTTGGTGAAGCCTGGTCTAAACCAAATATTGCATCTGAACCAATGGATGTGTTTCCAAAAGATGGATCCTGGATTCACCCCTTTGTTGCCTTCCTGTTACCTGTTTGCTATCTAGTCTTTACCTTTGCTGCTGCTGAAATTTTGAAACCCCTTGGGAGGAATTAAACGTAGCACTATGATCGCCAGCCACAGTGATTCCCTCTCTCCTTTCCTTGTGTGCTGTTCTGGGGGATTCTACTGATCTGGCTGAATCAGTCTGGTGGGGGGAGCACATAGGGGGAGGGGTGGGTGGGAAAGTCTTTTTGTGATAGCAGGCACCCTTGTGCTGGCTTCCATTAGCAGGGCTTGTTAGCTGAATCCAACCCCTTGTACTTAGGCACTGAATTCCAGAAATCCCAAACACATCATATTTTGTGATGTTAGTACAACAGGAACACACATAATTGGGATTGTGGACTTTGTGATCGCTTTCTATAATATAATTTCCCTGCAAAGGAAAAATCCATTTTTTCTATGATTTGGGACTGTCAGGATTGATGAGGGCACAGTCTGAAGAGATGTATAGTGTCAATAAGATGGTTTCAAATGTTTTTTGGTAAACTGATTATCCAGTAGAGAGTGTTTGTTGCTTCCCTGTATGCCTGCAATAAAGTTTTCTTCATAGAATGTTGGATATCCCAGAGCCAACCCAAAGCATATTGCTGTCTGGAGTGGAGCCCAAATGGTGCTTTCCTTTGTCATACTCAGCGTTGACCCACTGAAATGGGACTGGCATTGGATATCACCCATAGATTTCATAAGAACCTCATTGTTGGATCAATATCCCTTACATTATATTCAGTAATTGGCTGATCATCTAAGTGAGCGACATGACATTGACTGATCGCTCCCCCCAGCCCGATAAATAAAGTATTCTATCCAATTGCTACAGCAGACTGTTATCCAACAGGTAATTCTGCAGTCTCTATTAACAGAGCTCCAAACATGAATTCTAAAACACTTTCACCCAAATTCACACTGTAGAACGAAACTCTGGCAAACCCAGGAGGAGATATGTATTTAAGGGGGGGGGAAATCCCCCTTTCCTGCTTTGAAATGTCATGTGCTGATCTGTGTAGATGACACCATGACCTTCCTTGCTTCCTGACTTACTCCCACCCAACCCATCCCACCTCCCCACCTGCTTTTCAGAAAATAGGTTAGCAGCATTTGCTACTTGATAGATTGCTAACAAGAGTCTGAGTCTTTTGAAGTCTCTGTGCATTACGATGAGAATGACTCTTGTCGTTCACTTTGAACAGATGCATTGCACTTCCTAGTGGCACTTGGATGATTATACCAGGATGAGATGAAGGCAGGAAAGTACCTGAGAAATAGCTGAGGCCAAATTCTCTTTCATTCAATCCAGTATGTGACTTCCTTTTAGGATTTAGTTATTCTGGGCCGGGGCTGCTGACTCTGTGATCCACCGCATTGAAGGCAGCCCATGTAATATCACTTGTTCTGCTCACCCCAGTTCTCTGAGTGGCATCACTTATCCAGGTTTGGCTTGGTTTATTTTGGAAGGAGGTCACAATATAAAGAGAGGTGGAGGCACTGTGAACATGCCATGAATTTGGTTTTAATCTTAAAGCCTGTCTTTAGCACAATGGCGACTTGAATAAACTAATCTGGCCAGTTTTTGCCAGGACTGGATTAAGACCTTTAAAGGCCCTAAACACTTAAAAGATTTGGGTGCCCCCATATATATCTAATTCAAAATAGAAACAATAATAAACCGTAAAATACAATTTTGTTTTTCAAAAGGAAACAAAACCTACTTTTTCTAATTGCAAAGTCTTTGACCAGATCCTCAATGCTAATCTTACGTAATACATCTGCTTCTATTCTTAGTAAAAATTAGTCATCCAGTCCGCCTTGCTGCATAGTTGTTGTGTTGGGATTTTTAATATACTTCAACTGAGAAAATGAACACAATGAGCAATTTGTGACCATTAATGTTAGAAATCCAGCAATGGGAAAATTCTGTGGTGCCCCCTTCCCTTGATGCCCTAAGCATGTGCTTGTTCTGCTTCACGCGTAATCCGGCTTTGGTCTTCACTCAGTGGCTGACCCAGTCGTTACCGCAAAGGCCACTGCTGTATGTCCAGAGATGGGAAAACGTTGCTCCATCTGGAGGAGGAAGAGGAGGCAGCTGCAGTAACAGCTGACCAGCAATTTACTGAGGTGCTAAAGAATGATGTTAACATGAAAATCGAGTTCATACCACATCCAAATCACAGCAAGCTCTGTTTCTATTATGTGTGCCTTCAGTGTATGGTGGCTCACCATGGTTCAGTCTCCTAATTTTTTCCTCTGCCTGTCTGCAGTGACAAAAGCAGGAGAGCTGCCAAGCATCCTACAACCATCAAACTGGTGTCAGGGATGGTGCATGGCAAGGCTGGTCCAAGACATTTTGGCACCTGAGCTGAACCACAGAATGGCTCCGCTTCCCACCAGGGAAGCTGGCAGGGGGAAGAGTGAAGAACTTCATTGGGTACAAGGGTAGGAGGAGACCAGCAGCACCTTCCATTCACCCAGAGGCTGCTGTAGAGGTGGAATTTGGAGGAGCTACCAAAGAAGCAGTAGATCTGTTGCTACTACTGCAGCAGTGGCAGCAGGTCTGTCCTTGGAGGACAGATCTGCTGCTCTTGTGGATCCTGCAGTGGTCGCCTCACCTTGCCTCATGGGTGGGCTGGCCCTGGTGCACGCAGTGGGGTGTGATGAAGGTACTGTACAATCACACAGTGCCATTGAAAGGGAATGAGAGTGGGGCATGAGTCCACATCCTTACTGGTAGGCATCACTTAATGGTAGGGGGCATCAGCACAGTGCAGTGCACAGCAGCAGCCAACAATATCATCAGTTTGGACACATCCATGCAGGCCTGCCTCTGCTTCTACCAAGTGATGCCTGCAAGCCCTGTCTTCCCACTCCTTCACAAACACCGGGTGGTGAGTAAGCTACACTTAGCTTGGGGCGGTGCTCACAGGTTGTGTAGGAAAGGAAAGCAGGAAGGTACCCACAACTGGGAAAAGGAAGGAAACCTCCAGGTACGCAAGTTATTTATTTTGGAGCCCTGAAGTCCCTTGGATGGAGATCCCCTTTTCAACTATTCCCGTGCTTTATTTACCTTACAGACCCTCCAAGTGTCCCTGTTTTCTAGGGACAGTCCCGGAGCTACAGAAGCCATCCCAGTTTCTGATTTGATCCTACAATGTCCCACTTTCCTTAGGATGTCCCTATTTTCATTGGAGAAATGTTGGAGGGTAATGAGTTATATGACCCTCAAGCCAAGGAAATAAGTAACTGTACAACCTTTAGAAAATATCTGAAGGTAGCCCTGTATAGGGAACAGGTTTTTAAAAATATTTAATGCTTTATTGTGTTTTTTATATATGCTGGAAGCCATCTAGAGTCAGATGGGTGGGGAATCATCATCAGCATTGAATGTTGTTGTTGCTTAGTCGTTTAGTCATGTCCGACTCTTTGTGACCCCATGGACCAGAGCACACTAGGCACTCCTGTCTTCCACTGCCCCCCGCAGCTTGGTCAAATTCATGTTAGTAGCTTCGAAAACACTGTCCAACCATCTCGTCCTCTGTCGTCCCCTTCTCCTTGTGCCATCCATCTTTCCCAACATCAGGGTCTTTTCCAGGGAGACTTCTCTTTTCATGAGGTGGCCAAAGAGAAATGTTGAAGGGTATGTGGGTATTATCAAGCTCACAGACTCTCTCCTCCCACAGCTATACCAGTGAGCCTTTTCCTGCTGGACTGGAGGCTCCCAGACTCAGCCTGTCCCACTTGCCCCCTGTGCCTTTGAGGCAAAGCCTGACCTCCATGTCCTGAAACAATCACACTTCAGCTCAGGGTCACTGCATTCTTTGACCAAGCTCTCTCCCCCATTGCTACTGAGATGCCTGGCCTAATTGCTTGCTCTGCCTTTGCTTCCCTTCTTAAGTCTCCAGGATTACATTCTTTGTCTCTCTTCCGCTTCTGCTATTTTTGAGCATCAGTAGAAAGTGCATCAAGGCTGGCGCACCAGGGAAGGGAAATGCTTTGGTAGCAAAGTGTTGGTCCCTTCAAATTGCTTTCCTAGGGGGCCAGCTCTAGTTGCCTAGTCATATGACCTGCCCCTCCCAAGTCAATATTCCCTCAGCACTCTGCTTCTTACTTGCTGTGAGGAAGTTGACTTTCCTGTAATGGGAATGCAGTCAGTCTTTGGGATCAGTCTGAGAACAGCCAAGCTCTCTCTGGCAAACAACCCCATTCACAATCTCTGCTCTCTCTCTCTTTTTGCACCACGGTTCTTGGGTGTGATTCATATAACCAGTCCCCATGTGACTGTAAGCATTCCACACCCAAGGAGTCAGAACCTAAGAAGAACTCTGCTGGATTAGGCCCAAAACCCATCTAATTCAGCATCCTGTTCTCGCAGTGGCCAAACAGATGCCTGGGGGAACCTGCAAGCAGGACCTGAGAAAAACAGTGCTCTCACAGTTTGGGATTCTCAGCAGCTGGTAGCCAGAGGCCCTGACGATGGAAACAGAACATTGTCATCATGGCTAGAAGGAAGAATGCTGAGTTGGGTGGCAAAAGGGCTTGGCATATTGCTCTATGGAGTGGGGGAAAACTTCCCTAACAAAACAATGAGAATGTAAGAATTGCCTTACTGGCTCAAACTTCACTGAGTCTATCTGATACTCTGTTTCAAGCAGCAATCACCAAGATGTTGGTCCTGATGGCCATTGATAGGCCTATGCCTACTGCCCTCTAAAATTCTCTAATCTTATTAAGTCTACCATAAATAGAATACACATATCTGAAACGGTTTCCTCATAAGGTAAAGGTACCCCTGCCCGTACGGGCCAGTCTTGACAGACTCTAGGGTTGTGCGCTCATCTCACTCTATAGGCCGGGAGCCAGCGCTGTCTGCAGACACTTCCGGGTCACGTGGCCAGTGTGACAAGCTGCATCTGGCGAGCCAGTGCAGCACACGGAACGCCGTTTACCTTCCCGCTGGTAAGCGGTCCCTATTTATCTACTTGCACCCGGAGGTGCTTTCGAACTGCTAGGTTGGCAGGCGCTGGGACCGAACGATGGGAGCGCACCCCGCCGCAGGGATTCGAACCGCCGACCATGTGATCGGCAAGTCCTAGGTGCTGAGGTTTTACCCACAGCGCCACCCAGTTTCCTCATACTTGGGCAAAAAAACAGAGATTGAGTTTGAGCTGTTAAAAGAAGGTTTGTGTGTCTGTGTATGACACAGCCTCACCTTTCCTTGCTGTTTTCCTGGCAGTTTTAATTTTAAGTGACATATTTGTACCATGTGATAAGAATTTTAAGGTCTTAGATATGTAATAAATGTTCATAAATGTACCAAGCAAACACGAACATAAATATATAAACCACATGTCTGAAAACCCTACAGAAAAAAAGTCCTGAACAAACTGACCTCAATTATTTCTCTGCAAGGTCAAAGTGGGAAACCTCCCCATTGTCTTTTCCTTCACAAATCCGGTCTTAAGGGCACATTTAAGATATGAATAGGGTGTGAGCCTGTGACCTGGCTCAGAAACTAAGTATTTATCATTACAAAAGACTGGCCAGGCTCCCCAGGCAATCTAATCAAATGACCATTAAACAGGTAACCTGTCAGACGAGATAAACAAGCCACTCAGATTTCTGTTTTAGACCACCTTTTCTGTTATGTAGGTATGTGGGGGGTGGTCTTAGGCGACACCCCTTCTGTGATGTATGTATGATGTATGGAGGGGTGGTCTTGAGCTCCAGGGCAGGGAATTTAAAATGGCTATATAAGGCCTTGCGCGCCATTGTTCTGGGTTCCTCCTCCCTCCTGCGTGTGATCAGTAAAGATCAGGCTTACTAGCTGCTTTGCTTCTCAGTATTCTCTGGTTGGCCTCTGTTATTTTCTTCTGGGCTCTTGGATACCCCATAAGGAAAAGGGCAGATTCTGTTTACAACCACCACCAGCAACTAGCCTTGCTTTTCTTCTGCCCCGTTTCTTCAGCCTGCCTTTTTTAAATATTACTTTTGCCTGCCTCTCTTTCTCTCCTTTAGTTCCTGCTTCTCTCTTTCTTTTGCTTTCAGGCTCACTTTTGCCTCACAGGCCTCCTCAGAAGAAGCCCCCGCCCGCCACACTGTGGAAACTGTACTTGCGGAGGTAACCCGAACCCTTTTCCCCAGAAGAAGACCCAGCTGGCTGCTCTGATTCCCAGTCCTTTCCCAAGCATGTTGTGACAATGTCCTACAATTCCCCGCCTTAGTGCCAAGCTCCCCATATTCCGCCTGCCTCTGCGGTTCCCTCGTTATCGATAACGAAGTCCTGTCTGCCCAGGGGGCACGGCCAGTGGCTTCTCCTTCTTATTAGTTCCTCCTGCCAAGCCTACTGTGCTCCCTAATGCTTGAAATGCCATTTTGCTAACATCATTTCTGCCAGCCTGACAGATTGCGTTTCCGTGTAAGGCTACACTTAGCCGGCCTGGCTGGGTTCCTGCAGCAGATGCGCTGACACATGACTGGGTGAGGTAATGGTCCTGACTGCATTCCCCCAGAAATCCCAGCCGAAGGCAAGCTCTCTTTCCCTGACTTTCCCTGAGAGTTCCTAAAAGCAGGAAGGTAACAAAACCAGCTTGTTTCCTCGGTTGTAGCACACAGCAGCGGTGTCCATTATTAAGCAGAGCGGCAGCCAGTAATAAGGCTATGTTGGTGTGCTTCAATCAGCACCGCTTCAAACTGTGCAAGGGATTAGGCAATAATTGCAAATCTTTCATTATTGTCTTGGAATCCAGGCATTTTCATTATCGCACTCTTCTAAGTAATGTGACACTGGCAATAGGGGGAGGTATCCAATGAGATTTTACTCTGAGTAGACCCATCGACATTAATGGACCTAATCCATTACCGTATTTTTCGCTCTATAAGACGCACCAGACCATAAGACGCACCTAGTTTTTGGAGGAGGAAAACAAGAAAAAAAAATATTCTGAATTTCAGAAGCCAGAACAACAAGAAGGATTGCTGTGCAGTGAAAGCAGCGATCCTGCTTGCTGTTCTGGCTTCTGGGATAGCTGTGCAGCCTGCATTCACTCCATAAGACACGCACACACTTCCCCTTACTTTTTAGGAGGGAAAAAGTGAGTCTTATAGAGCAAAAAATACGGTAATTTCAGTGGGTCTGCTCTAAGTAAAACTTAGCCAAATGCCACCCAGGCTTTATTTATTTTTGGCCACAGCTATAACACTTTTTGTCTGGAAATAGCTGCTCTTAATAAGGGTCCACTGTTGTCTGCGAGTAAAGGCCAATTGTGAGCCCAATGTCGTGGTGCTGTGGGTCTTATCAAATAATTGTTTTGATCCTGTGCTGGCCAGTCCTATGCCAGGTTACTCATCTGTGTCTTTACCGAGCCCAGTGGTGCTTTCTCCCTAGTAAGAGTGTATAGGATTATAGCTTTAGTTTCTAAGTGGAAATCAATACAAAGCTTCCTCAGTACATGGCTGGAATTTTAAGAGTACTGTATGGAAATAATCGTATTTATAATACTTCTAAGGGCACAAAAAGCCAAGATACCAGAAGGCAGATGTAGATATTATTTTGGGTGTGGGTATTATTTGAAATGGCAAACTTTTATATTACTGTCTAGAACACATCAGTGGACTGAACCTAGCACCTTGTTATTAATACTATGCATCCAGTAAATCTGGGATAGATACATTAAATTATTATTGCTGTAAAAATGTATATACACAAGGATGCAAGAACACAACAAAGGATCAAGAAAGGACAGCAGCTTAAAGAGCACAGAGGAAAAAGAAAAAGAAAAAACCTACAAGAACAAAGAATAAAGTTACAAGTTTTATATTTCAAAACTTTTAACAAATCATATTATTGTTCCAATAATGCTTAATAAATGCATTGTTCTTATAAACACATTGTGTGTCAAGCCAGACACTACCAGCTTAATCGTCTTGATATCTTATTACATTCTCACAGAAGCAGAAAGCCAATCCCTGTCCCTTAAATTACTAATTGTCTTTTAATATAATTCCCTAAGGGATCCCAACCAACCAATGCTTCTTTACTCTTCCTGCATTTTCATCGCCATTTTTAATTTTATTAATCCCAACTGCTCCTTTATTTTTTTCCTAATCAATTCTATTTGAATTGTTTTTTAATTATCTTACCAGTGCCTAGCATGCAATATTTGTGCTGTTGCAAGTATCTGTATTGGGGGCAGTGCAAGTTGAGCAGTTAATGTGCATAATAAGCAACATTTGCACACGTTCATCAGCCCTTATGAAGACTGTGCACATAATCTGTCTATGAAGAGGGATTTGTGCTCATTTCTCAGTCAATGGGCTGTCTGCTAGTTCAAGCACTCTGGTGCCTGCAATGTTGCCCTACGGACGAAACCAATGCAACAGCTGAACCAGCAGAAACCCATGCAATAGATTGCACACTCTGTTGTGCCAGTAACTTGCTGATGCATTCTCTCATCCAGCACTTTGCCAATGGAAAAGTCAACACGGCGACACCCGAGGGCTCTGATGAATGTGATGAGTGGGAAGAAGAGGGCATGGATCAGAACCCACCCACCCAAGCTTTGCAGCTGGGACTTTCTGTTGAAACTGTGGGAATGTTCAGGGAGCCAGGAGAGGATATATTGTTTAATTATATCCTTCCCAACTTGTGTTAACAAGTTCTACAATTTAGCAGAGCAACATTCCCCTTTTTAGACTTGCACAGTGGATAACGTCTTTGCCAGGCTTGTATAAGCCTCTAAAATAAGTTTCCTTGGTAATTCCCCTTTATTCCCTCATAAAAAGATAGACAAAACACTGTCTTGTATAAAAGTATATAAAATAGTTTACTCACATTCTGTTCACAAATGGATCCCGGAAGGCAGACTTAAGTTACAAAATATATACACCTGGAATCTATCCCATAAGGAGATAGTTCTTTTGTCCTCTCTTGGCTGCAAGCCAAGAGAGCATCTCAGGCTAAGAAGATGTTGCTTCTTCAAGGAATGGAGTCAGAGAGAGAGATGGCTGCCTCTGCTGAGGTATTTTGTTACCTGCATAGGTGAGGTCATGCCCACCTCTGGTTACATGTAGAAGAAGTCTGTCCCAGCCCAGGAGGAAACAGGAAGTTCCGAGTGGCTGGTCCAGACATCCCCTTTTATATCCACTCTAGGAATGTTGTATTTGACTGCTCTGTGTTTCACATCCCACAGAAATCTTGGAGGCTCCCTCTTCTTCAACTCAGGATGAGGAGGCAGGCTAGGGGACAGGAGGAAGCCCATAGCACTGTTTGAGTTGTCAGGAGAAGAGGACAGCTAGGCATTGTCTCCAAGACAATGGCAATGCATTAAGAGGCAGGAGCAGACCCAGCCCCCAGGAGTAGTAGCCAGGAGCTTTTGATGTGACAGGCATTCTGACAGGCTGGACTTTCTTCCCCTCTGTTTAAAAGTGTAGCGAGTAGGCAGGAGCCATTTTTGGAACAATGTCATGCTCCTGTGCAGTCTCAGATTTCAGCTCCTCATTCTGGAATTGTGATCCCTGGCCTTCTCCCTCAGCCAAACTTATGGGATCTTGAAGTCCCTCTCCTGAATTTGTTTGAGCCGCCTTGTATCCCTGACATCTTAAAGGCATCTGGACCTTTCCTGATTTTCTCCAGTTGCTGAGCTTGCACTATCAGTCTGCTAAATTAAAGCTTGGCTTCTTTACATACAAGACAGTACACCTGTCATTGGTCTTGGATGGGAGCCAGGACACAAGTATACCACTAGGTGACTTTAATTTAGCGCTATGTTGGATATAACACTCCAACTCTCCAAGAGGCCCTGTGGAATGTGCATATATTGATTGATTTTTGTACGTTCTCTGGTTATTGTGCATAATCTCTAACAGACTTTGGGGAATGTGCATATTTCCACTCCATTCTCTGGCCATTATTCCTAATACCCGACAGGCCTTGAGGAATGTGCATATGTCAACTGAAGTGGGGGAGAAGGTCGATGGCAGCACTGGTGCAGAGCTAGTGCGGTATTCAGGCTGATGTTGCCAACTGATGACAGTGGGGCTTGTCTTAGGATTTGAAAGATCCTAGATGGCTTTGCCCTGCTCCTTCCTATGGATCCCTGCCAGCAGGGATTCCACTAGTAGCACTTCTGCATGTTCACACATGTGATGAATGTAAGCGGGAGACTCCATTGCAGTGGAGTGATTCTGGCATAATTATAGAAGTGGAGCCTGGCAAGGGGCCAACAGAGGCCACCTCTAAGTTTGGGATTGCTCTGCTAGTTTCAACTAGGAGGCTACATTAGCTTCTTTTATTTTCCCCATCTAACTACCATTTACCTTGCTGGTCTGTGAGTGGGAAGCTGGATGAACCCCTGTCTGAAATGCTGGAGAGCTGCTGATATGATAGTCAGTGTAGACCACGGGTGTCAAACACAAGGTCCGCGGGCCGAATCCGGGCTGCCAGACCTCGTCATGTGGCCGGCCCGTGTAGCCGCCGGCCGCCAGCTTTCACCTTTTATTCTCGCTCTTTTTTTTGACACAAGAAAGCCGCCTCTTCAGCGCATGCGCAGCAGCCTACAAGCCAGAGAACGTCTGCCCTCTAGCGGCGCCGGCCGTTCTACACAGGAAACCTCCACTTTACATGCATTCAGGAAACCTCCACTTGTTTTTATATTGAGCGCATGCCATCCTGTGATGTGACAGATCCAACGGCTGCCTGAACAACCGGCCCTTTGAGGGTGACCAAACTGCTGATGCGGCCCCCCGATGAATTTGAGTTTGACACCCCTGGTGTAGACAATATGGAGTTAGATGGACCAATGGTCTGACTGAGTGTAAGGCAGCTTCCTATGTTGTACCCAGAAAGTTCTGAGAATGAGTGTTGGTCTCTAATACAACCTTGCACTTCAAACCCCTTCCGTATATGGAATTCCAAGCAGGCAAGTGAGAGAACAGAAAAAGGAGAGGCGGAGTGCTCCATTCCTCATCCACTAGCCCACTTTGTTTCTGTTACTTCCTCTGCCACTAGGACAGACATGCCATGGGCTGATAGAAGGCCTTAAAAAAACCACGGCACTAGCCTATTAATAGGCTAGTAGCCGCCACTTCCAATCTGCCACTAAAAGAGGAAGTTTCCTCTCTCCTGTGGCTAGCCTGGAAATTCAGGCTATTAGCCTGTTAGTAGGATGGTTATTTACTTGTTTATGTATCGCTGGCTAGCAGCTTTTGTGGGCTTGTTTACAAAAGCTGCTGTCATAAAAGCAAAATAACCAAGCTGATCAAAACATGTTTTTTTTTCTGGATATGTTAAATAGCCCTGAAAAAAAATGAAGGCTAGGAAGGATAAAGTATTTGCTCAGTATTTGCTCATTCTTTTCTGCCCTGCTTATTTGCATAAATTGGGCTTCTTAGCACAATTTGCATAATCAGGCATGTAGTGTACAGCCTCTAGCCCTCCAGGCTAATTTGTATGCTTAAAGAAGCATTTTTTTAATCAATCTGTTGATTATGCATATGAACCTAGTGAATTGTGACTGTAAAATCCATCTGGACAAAGGGACACAGAAATGAACACTTTCCTTCTGTATAAGATTCATTCTCCCAAACCAGCAAGTGTCACTGTGAGATATCTTAGGTACTACTATGTCTATAAAAGTCCATTTTTATATATTGCCCAGACGTTTCATCGTACAGCTGTGTAGCTTTCTTTGTTCTATTGCTTAATTTTATTGGTTCATATCTAATGGGAACTTCTAGTTCTCAAATCTAGCTTGGCATTTATGTTTGTTTTTTAAAATGATTTTTTATTAAAGATATTCTTGGTTTATGTATGTATGTTTGTGCCTGTGTGTCCATATTGTTGTAATGACTCTTTTAAGTGGTGGGTGAAAGAAATTAGTAAATGTCAGTGGCTAATTTGTCCCAGATCAATAAAACTGCCCTGCCCTGCTTGCTACATGAAAAGGAGGTGGTAGGTTCTGAGCAAAACTGGGCAGTCAAAAGAAGCCAAAATATGCTGCTAAAATATTCACAGTGCTCTGACAGCATTCTCACTTGTTTGCCTAATTCCCTGTATTAATTTCCTTCAGAGTGTAGGAGAAGAAAATTTAACTTTATGAGAAAGACAGTAAGTATTTTACACTTGCAACCCCTTTATCCTGGAAGTGGTTCATGGTTTGAAGAGGCATAACAGGCCCTGTTCAAATGGCATTACACTTATTGGAAGCTGAAATCCAGCAACGATGGCTCACCTTCATGGTCTTGAAGCATATCCACATGAGGAATTTTGACCTTCCCACCTTTTCCTAATGAACATTGTGCCACTCACAATTCTTTATTTCCCCCTTTATAGGAAACTTACAGGCACACATACATTTTTCCTCAGAAAAATAATCTAAGTTGAGCTCACCATCTTTTTTTAAAACAAAACCTTTAAAAAGATGGAAGATCTAATCATGGAACTTCAGCATTGTCTAGTTTGGCCCTCAGGCAAAATTCCCAGCCTTTGCTGCTGTGAATGCTTGAGATCAATCCTGGGATCTTCTGGCATGCTAGGCTTGTGTCACAGGCCTGAGATGCTCTCTTATCTCGCTTTCCATACTAAAGTCCACAACTATTGCTAGGGCTAGAATGAGAAATCTCTAGATCTGTGCTTGGGTGACTTGTGGTAAGCCCATGTAGCAGAATTACAAGTGTCTGAGCATCCTAACAAATGGACAAGGTATTCTGTGGAGATGGCATCTCAGGGCCACATGCCAGTAGAGTGAAGAAACATTCAATTCACCTGAATGTAGTTAACTAAAAGTGGGCAATGAAAGCCGTGAGGGGCTAGTCTGTGAGGCAGCTAAACCAAGTTGGTTCAGGTACTTTGTTAAAGAGCTCAGGCCTTGAGTTAAAGTCAAGATTTCTGCTGGTTTCAAGGTCCCAGGAGAGGTTTTGCATTCCTTCGGACACAAATGGAGACAGAAGCCAGATACTTCTCAAGCCGAAGTCCTTCAAAGCTTCTGCCTTAATGGACTTCTTCTGTTGTTAGTAGGTCTCCGTCAGGCGCTGAGAAAACAACATATCAAAGAATTTATGCCACAATCTCATTGATCTAAATCTCCAAGAGAAAAACAATCCTAGTAGATTGTTCCTGCCATCTGCCAAGCGAGTTGTCTTAACAACATCCTACAATACACTTCAGGCACTTAAGGAAACCAGCCAACTTTGCAAGATGATACGTACACTTTCCAGTGGAAGCTGTCACACATTTTGCAAATATGTCATGCGTATTTAACCAAATATTTGATAAATACGTGCGAAAGACAGAATGTCTTCTTTCCCCATCAGGGACCAGCAAATCCAGCATTAGAAACTGATGATCATTTCTTGCTATCACTTTTTAATTTTATTAATACAGTCGTACCTTGGTTTTCGAACAGCTTAGTTCTCGAACGTTTTGGCTCCTGAACGCCGCAAACCCGGAAGTGAGTGTTCCAGTTTGCAAACTATTTTTGGAAGCCCAAATGTGTGACGGGGCTCCTGCAGCCAATCAGAAGCTGCGCTTTGGTTTCTGAATGTTTTGGAACTTCTGAAATGGATTCCGTTCGACTTCCAAGGTATGACTGTATTATATTGTGCTTAGAATATATATAGATGACTTGTCATGCTTTCAATTTGGGTTTACACTGCACATAACCACATGTGTCCAGGGAATGCAAAATATGTATTATACACTGCATGCTATATTATGAGAATCCAAAGCCACTTGCAGCTCCTCAAATATTGTTATGAATTTGAATGGTCTTGATTACTTTGAATTGGTCTCATCACTACTGTTTCACCTCAAGTATCACCTGATGGGAATCATGTACTTGACAAAAGACAGTAATGGTTTTGAATGGCTGCAGATGTGTATTCCTGAATAAAAATTTTACCTGCAGGAGAGGAGTCTGAGAAGGACCATAGCTCAGTGGTAGAGCATCTGCTTTGCACGCCTAAGGTCCCAGGATCAATCTCTGGCATCGGCAGGTAGGGCTGGGAATGTCCCCTATCTGAAACCCTGGAAAGCCACTGTCAGCTATTGTGGGCAATGCTAGATGGGCCCAGGGTCTGACTAAGCATAAGGCTGCTTCCTATGTCCACCATGCTTTGCATGTGTGTGTGTGAGAAACAGCCACATGGGCAGTTTGATTTGAGAGGACAAGAGCTGTAAGTTGAATCTTTGGGAATTGTTGTTCTCCATAGAGACTTGGTGCAAGATTGGATAGGACTCAGCCTGTTAGGCAATTTTCAACTGCTTGAACTCAATAGTTGATACAAAAAGCCAACTACATACTCTCCAACACCTGGACATCGAATTCCCAGTTACCATCTTCTCATTTTTTCTCATGAGAGCATGGCGGCCATTTTGGGAGCTGTTACCTTGCGAGATTTTGTGCCGTGATTTCCCCCTGATAAAAAAGCACATTTTTACAGGCCTGGCACCCAAAAAACATGTGTTTTTGTGCACTGCACAAGATTGTGCCTCCCCAAGCACTTTTTGAGGGGCGGGGGTCACAGCGGGAAATCACGAGATCACAGGGCCCAAAATGGCCACCATTCTCTTGTGAGAAGAAACAGGATGTCCTGTTTTCTTTCTGGGACACTTGTGGGCTATGCAGCTACCCAGGCCTGGTGGTTCTCTGTGTTCCTTCGCCCAGAGCTAGAGCCTGGGGGGCTGTGGCTGGCACTCACCACCATTACAACGTATCTGGAGTTCTTTTTTTAAAAAAAATATTTTATTAAGGGTTTTCTTGTTTTACAGTGTAAGTGTAATGCCTCGTATTTTTTTTTCTTCCATGTAACAATTTTACAAATCTGTTTCATTTGATGAGGCATTAGGGAGAGAAGAAAAAAAAAGAAAAAAAAAGAAAGGGGGTGGAGGGAGGGGAGATGGATGGGGGTGGGGTCGGGTAGCAGTGTTTCTATTATGCTTAATGTATGTAGAGTTTGGTGTCAGTGTGCTTGTGTTGTTCACTTGTGTTCCTTTGGTGGTGAGAGATGTTGGGGTTGGCCTAGGGTGTGATTGTTTGTTTGTGATTGGCTGTGGTGATCTTTGTTTTCGTGTGTGAGTGAGGTGGGTGGGTGTTTTGGATCAGGTTAGCCATATTGATTTGTATGCTGTTGGTGGATTATTGTCGTTGTCCTGTTGGGCTGTGTATGTGATAAAGGGGAGCCATACCAGGGTGAAGGTGTCTTCTTCTGTTTGTCCCCGTGTCAGTTTCAGTTTATTAGTTAATTTTTCTAGTAGGGCTGTTTCCCATACTATTTGGTACCATTGGTCCATGCTTACTCCTGACAGGTCTCTCCAGTGTCTGGTTATGGTGTTTCTGGCTGCTGAAAGTAGGTGGGTTATGAGTTCTTTGTGGTGTAAATGGGCATTGTTGTCTTGGAAGATGTTTAGTAGGGCCAATTCTGGGGTGACGTCTAATACTTGTTTAGTTATTTTACATATTTCTTGTATGGCTGTTGTCCAGAATAGTTGGATTTTGGGACACTCCCACCACATGTGGAGGTATGTGCCTGTGGAGGTGCACCCTCTCCAGCATTTTGGTGAGGTTCCTGGGTGTATTAGCGCTAGTTTCCTTGGTGTTAGGTACCACCTGTAGGTGAGTTTCAGTGTGAGTTCTTTTCTTTTCGTTGATATGGATTTAAAGGGGGGTTTAGACCACATTCTGGTCCATTGAGTGGGGTTAATCTCATAGCCTATGTCATTCTCCCATTGTTTTTTGATTGCGTCTAGGGGATTTGCGGGGTTTTGGAGTAGTATTTTGTATATTGCAGATACCGCCCCTTTACCGTTTCCCTTTGTTGTTAGGAGGAGGTTTTCAAAGGTTGTCAGGGGTCTAGTTGCTGCTGATTTTACTGTTGGGTTGTTTAAGAGGGCATGTAGTTGGTGTTGTGTTAACCAGGGCATTTGGGTGTCTTCTAGTTTGTCTTGTATTTCTTGTGTTGACAAGGGTTTGTTATTTTTATAAAAGTCTATTAGGCGATATAAGCCTTTGGTTCGCCAGGTTTTTATCTGGAGGTTTTGTGCTGCATGGTGGAATAGTGGGTGGTACGCCAGGGGGATTAGTGGGGATGGGGTTGGGGATAGTTTGCCTATTTGTGTTTTCCATGCTTTGAGCATGGTCTGTGTGTACCTGTTAAGTGTTGTGGGAATTTTCTTTAGTTTGTTTGGGAGGAGTGGGTATGTTGTGGTGCAGGTATTTTCAATTGTGTCCCTCTCTAGGTGTACCCATTGTTTTGTCTCATCTTCTAGTATATATGGGATTATATGGCGTATTTGGTTGGCAATGTAATATGCTTCTATGTTGGGGATTCCCCATCCTCCTTCTGAGGTGGGGAGGTGCAGGTATTTGGGGCTTATTCTTGGTTTTTTATGTGAGAAGATGAAAGAGTGTAGTTTTCTCTGCCAACTGCGGAGTTGGGTTGAGGGGATCCAGACTGGGAGGGTTTGGAATAGGTAGGTTAGTTTTGGGAGTGTGATCATTTTGATCATGGCTGTTTTGTCTGAGAGAGTGAAATTCATGTTATTCCATCTCTTTAGGTCTTTGTTAATTTGTCACCACAGGGGCTTGTAGTTGTGGAGGTACAATTTATTGAGGTTTCTGGTTATTTGTACCCCTAGGTATCTGAACTTGGTGTGGCAGAGTTTTATTTTGGTGACCTTCGTGAGTTCTTTTTGGGTGTGAGGAGGGGTGTTGAAGCACATAGCTTCTGACTTTGTAAAATTTACCTGTAGGCCCGACACCATTGCAAATGTGTTGAGTTCTCTGATTAGGGAGGTTGCTGTGCTTATGGGGTCTGGTGTTGTGACCATTAGGTCATCTGCAAAGAGCCCTAATTTATAGGTTCTGCCTTTTATTTCCACTCCCTTGATGTCTGTGGCTGCTCGGATACGGATTGCTAAGGGTTCCAGAGCCAGGATAAAAAAGAAGGGAGACAGTGGGCATCCTTGTTTCGTGCCTCTTTGGATAGCTATAGTATTAGAATCCATATTGTTAGTTCTGCATTTTGCTGAGGCTTGGGAGTATATTTGTTTGAGGGTTTGTAGGAAGTTGGGGCCAAATTTCATGTTAGTTAGTACTGCTAATATGTATTTCCACTCTAAGCAATCAAAGGCTTTGAGGATGTCTAGGGACATAATTGTCAATGGGAGTTTAGTTGCCTTGCTGTGTTCGATCAGGTTCAGTAGTTTCCTGATGGGGTCTGTTGTATCTGGAGTTCTAATGTAGCTTTAATCTGGAGCAACTCTCTGGCAAGGCCCCAGAGGCACTGTGACGGAATTAAGTTGGTGAATGCCAGCAGCAGAGCTTATAATAATAATAATTTATTATTTATACCCTGCCCATCTGGCTGAGTTCCCCAGCCACTCTGGGCGGCTCCCAACCGACTATTAAAAACACAATACTTGTTGGCTGGACCTGCTTTCTTGCTACATCTGCATCTGGCTGACACTGGCAAGGAAACAGGAGGGAACTAAGGGCCCTTCCGAAATTGGTGCTTGCCTGAGATTAGTGGGTGTGCTTCCTGCTTAGAGGAGTATATGATCTGCCTCTATGTGACTCTGGTGCTCTTGCATTTTCATGTTGTTTCAGAGAAGAGGCCAGCCGAAAATGGATGTTCTTAGCAATAAACAGTCTAGGAAAGCAACATAGCTTGAACACAGTGCAGCTGGCATCTCAGTCCTTGCCTATTTTGCTTACTTTAAGATGAAGGCTGGAATAATGATAATCTTTTGAGCTAGTATTTAAGGTACTTTCATTTGAGTTTTTTGTGTGAAGGCCCCTTTGTATTTGATGTTGTTGCTTCTGTTTGTACAGTTTTATTACAATATTTTATTTTTCACTGTAATTGAAATTATTTGGATGATTGTGTAAACCGCATTGGTCTGCTTTGCCAAGAAGGGCAGGATAAACATGTTATTAATTAACATCTATACTTAATGAATTAATGGAATAAATAAATAACATATTGCTTTGCAAATCTTTCTGGGAGATTAGAACCTGCTAACCAAAATGGCTAAACACATCAAAAGAGAAGAAAAAATAAAAGTGTTACTCTTAGAAAGTTATGGAAATGAATGAATGGATTTAATGTTTTAAAAATATCCAAAGCATTAATGAGCTTTATTTCCTCGAGTGTGGGCTTTTTCCAAGTCTATAATCTTTTGAGAGCTGAGCAGCCACTAGAGGTGCTTGGATTTCAAGCTGAAGATAGCTCTGTGTTATTCTCATTCCATGTTTTCTTGTCCTGGGCACTCTGAATTATTATGTCTCTAAAGTCAAGGTTATAAGCAGCACTTAACTGGGTGGAAAAACTTCCCTGCTTTCCCCATAATGTTATTTTCTTCTCTCAATTTGATCAGGAAACAAATGCAGAAACTGCTGAGAAAACTAGCAGTGTTTTCTGATAGGATGTGTGTCTTATCTGTTGATATTGTCAGGGTACAATACTTTGAGCATCTTTTGGCTTTCCAGCTCACTGATGCACATGGCTGGCTGAAACCACTTAGATCAGGGATGTCCAACCGGTTGATCATGGGATGATAGTGATCACAGAATGTAACACCCCCTCCCCCTGGTTGTATGATCCCTCCTGTGCATTTTGTGCTGCCTAAAGTGTTCATTTGCAGCCTTTTCTTTGGTGTTTTGATCTCAAAAAAAGCTCAACAACTCTGATCTCCCCCTCCGCAAATAGCTCAGCAACTCTGGGCAATTCTCCCCCCTCTTTCTGTTAGTCGTCACCTTGGGTAGATCACTGCCATTTTTTTTTAATACTGGGAGTAGATCACAGTCCCTTGGGAGTTGGATGTGCCTGCTCTAGATCAATGATGTAGTGCAGGACCTCTGTCTGGGAGATGCTTCTTGATCTTCCTTCCTGTTTATGATGTCATTCCCTTAGTTAGTGTCCTCCGTCTCATCAAGGTGGCCATCAAACGTTTGTGGTCATGGTGGTCCTGATTGTGCAGAGTACACATCCCTAAGACGTCTACCTCCATTATCTTTTCCTCCTTTCAAAAATAATGGGAAACTATTTGATGTAATCTTCTAGCTTTTTTTTTTAGGACATGCAGTCACAAGATCATAATAACTCTTTAGGAGTTTTGGATTCCTCAGATCTTTTTACTTCTCAATTTTATCTAATTAATTCTGGGACTGAGGGATAATTATGCACATTATGATAATGCTTTCCCCCAGCTAATATTTTAATTGCTAGCTGTCCCCATGCAGGGCTACAAAAGGGAATAAAAAGTCAAGAAGTCAGAATGAGTCATCTGAAGTAGCAGATGGAAGGAGGACTAATTGAGCCAAGCAAAGGGAACTGTCCCTCCCTATATGCACAAGGAATTGGACTGTCTCGGAATGCAAAGGAGAAGATGATTCCAGAGGACAGATTTTGGATGAATATCTTATTACCTATAAATAAAACAATAGCACACTGAGTGGTCCACGGGTGATTTGAATTATTTCCAGTTTTATTTATTTTATATCATATCAGTGATTTATTTAAATTTGTTTCTTGAGCTCTTCCATTTAAAGAAAAAAATATCAGCTCTGGAGCAAGTAAGGTCAAGCCTGGTTTTACTAAAATTCTTGATTCAATCAGTGTATTCCCAATGTACTTCTGAGCCAGAAAACATTAATATTAATTTAGGTCTGTTCTGGAAATCTTTCACCACTTAAGCTTGCTAGGGATATTTAAGTATTAATAACATACACATCACTTTTGGAACACAATGTCTCAAATCTGTTTACTCGTAAGGCCAGTTCATTCAGAACTTGAGAGGCCTGATCCAGCACTATGCATGGAGCCCATAAACTGGTCTTCAACTATTCAAATGGAGAAGATGGGTCCAAATGGGACCTCTCTGTGTTCAATCCTCCATATGAATACCAAAATTTCCCATCCAATTCCTGATTTTTCTCTGGACTTTAGCCTGTGTATAGTATTGTATCAGAGTAGGTGACATTTGGATGTGCCATTCCTAAGCTGATGGGGAGTTGTGTCTTAAGTATCATCCTCTAAAGTTTCATCCATGGTTAAGAAGAATCAAATCAGACCTTGAAGGACAAAAAGCAATGAATTTGACTGAAAGTGCGGACAATCTATCCAGTAGTTCAAGAGCAAAATTTTATGCAAATGCAAAATTGTTAAACATTTCAAGATTCAAATCCAACATTTATATTTTGAAATATACAATTTTGCAATTTGGATCTGAGACAAACTTTTTGAAAGTACCCAGTTGCAAAGGAAATAATACTAAGTATTGATCGTCTAAAATGACAACTTGTATACCATGTCTGTCCTCATGGCTGGTGATGGGGGTGGGGAGACACAGAACATTGAGGAGATGATTTGCAAATGCACCATACATATATAGCACACACCCTGAGAATCCTGGGAACTGTAACTCATTAAGGGTGCTGGTTATTGTAGCTCTGTGAGGAGTAAACTATAATCCCTAGGATTCTTGAGATGTGTGTGTGCACACGCTTTAAATGCATGATGTGTATGCAGTCATTGTATATAAAAAAAACTCCACACTCCACCCATGAGAAATTCGTCAATATTTCCGCTTCCCTTTCATAATTTTCCAATGAAATTCTTTTTCTCATTAATTGATGGTGAAAAATGCAGGTGAGATTTTCAACACAGCACTAGTTTTGACTATACCTTCAAAAACATGGCAAGATCTTCATAAGAAATAGAGGGAATAATTTCAGGCACTCTGTTTTCCCCCCTTGGGCTACTACAATGTCCTTTCCAGGTGGAGCACTAGTAGTACTAATTTAACCAGCTCTTGTTGCTCATTTCCAATAGGAGTTAAGCAGATGTCTGAAGAATTTCTCAGGGTTGAGTAGCATTGTCTCCTAGTGGGATAGAGGCCCTTTTCATTACACCATAGGATGTACTAATTTCTTACTTTCAGAGTGCTGCACCTTCACAGAACCATCACTCCTCATCCTGAGCTGAAGAGGAATACATTAGAAAACAAAGTGATTAGAAGGTTATAGTCAAGCACTTTCCGTTCATTTCCTGGTGCCAGCTGAGACTCAAAGCAACAGGATAGAAATTTACAAAAAGTCCCTTTATCATCATTGATGTGGAGCCAAACCCAAAACAAGAAGAGCTCAATATAGTTGGAACTTGGCTTCAGCTGCCAAGATTAAAAGTGATTCCAAATATCTCCCAAATTGCAGAAAAAAAGAAAGCTTGGCTTAACTTTGGCACAGACAGTTGCTATATTCAGACCCAGATTCCAATGCTTTCTCAGTTTGACACACAATTTTAATGTATTTTTGGGGGTCCCTTTGTAAAACTCCATTCACCATTCCTTGATGTGAGACTGTTGTGTGCAAAGAAAAATGCAGGATTATTTATTTATTTAAAAAAACCACATTGTTTTCCCCCCAAACAGGCCAAGACTTTATTTAAATTCTATTATCTCCCCACTTCACACAAAGAGCCTCACTTCTGCTCTGCTGCTGCATATAATGTGGTTTGATATGCTTTCAAAGTCCTAATCTATCCATGCCAAGAGTTTAGACATCTAGGAGAATGTTTTCAATTACTGCTTGGAGCCCACGAAGGAAAATAAATCAGGAACTGATTTATATTGATTTAATATCCCTCAATACACCTATTCATTATTTTATACCCCTGGAGCTCATTAGAGTCTCCTTCCGCAGGAGAAAGTCTTGGTGGCTTGATCGTTTTATCAGCTGATAGAGCTTCACTTGGTCACACTAGTTCTTCAGAGCGTATAATAGTCTAAAGGGTTTTTGCTGTTCTACCCTAAAGCTTTTAACAAGCATTCTCCAAGGAGAGATTGGCTGACGTTTAAAATATAACAACCCCCTGTGATGTGGCAAAGATTGTGTTACACTACAGTAGCTGTGTATTATAGTTATTACAATACAGAGCAGGGAGGCTGGAAACCATACACTTTACTGTGTATCTGTATGCCCTTTTCTATGCACGTAAGCAATAATCTTCCCAAAATGCATTTCAGCCCCACTCAATGATCAATGCAAAAGGAAGGTGATTCTCAATTGCACACAGGTAGCACACAGGGGAAAGGATTAGGTTAAAGGACAAGGAATTAAGTACCGACTCTTTCATTCTGTTTGGTTTTCATATCCTTAACCAATCTGTTTCTCAATTCTTCATGTGTGAGCCATGACTTGAATATCATAATAATAATAATAATAATAATAATAATAATAATAATAATAATAATTCCACAGTTTCTAAATATTTTGTCTTAGCCTGAGTCAGAACATTTGGTCTGCCCAGTGGATTAAAAGCCTAAGGATAAAGCAGATTCATGAGTCTATATCAGGGGTTGGCAACCTGTGGCCAACGGCTGAAGAGTGGAAGGGCACCGGCGGCAGGAGACCTCTTTAGGGAAAGCGTGCCTTGGTTTAAGAACGGTTTCAGTTTAAGAATGGACTTTTGGAACGGATTAAGTTTGTAAGCAAAGGTACCACTGTATTCCATAATTAATGTATTAGTATTTAAGATGCCATAAGAGTCTTCATTTTTTTTTGCTACAGCAGACTGACACTACTAAAAGCTTCAGTTATTTGAAACACACACACACACAGTTATACCAGGGGGATGAGAGCTTGTCATTCCCATTCCTATGTTGTTCCAGTGACTTCACTACAGAGACCACAACTTGGTAGTTCTTCTTCCCTAGCTGCCACTAAGTTTGACAGAAACATGCAACCCATAATTTTTCAAATGGAGGTTTTAAACTTCCAATTAGAGGATGATGGAAGGGCAATCGCTTCCTGGCATGACAGGAAAATCAATACCCCCCCCTCTCTTTGTAAGATCCCTTTCATGAGTGCCAACAGAGCTTCAGTGAAAGGAGGAGAAATAAATAATTAAACAAAGTAAGGAAAAACGTAGGTATTTCAACATGGGTTGGAATAGAGCTTGGCAAGAGGACGAACTAATTCTCTGTCTGCTAGCCCAGAAGATGTGCTTTTTCGAGGACATGTTCTAAACAGTGCCAAAAAATCCATTTTGAGTTTGAGATTGCAGCCACGAAAAATGTTTTCTTTTTTTTAGGGGGGGGGTGAGATCACAGTGACCAAAATGGCCACTGTGCTCTTGCAGGGGAAAATAGGATGTCCTGTTTTTTCTGGGACACTTGCGGGATATGCAGATGTGTTCATCACTTGAAGGCTACAAAACCGACAGATAACTTCCCAAGTCTGAATGAGGTATTATAGGTGAAACTGAATTTGGCAGAACTTACACATGAGTTTTTTAAAAGTCAATCCTTCTGTGAACCTTCTCTGAATTCTTTTAGATGAGTCATTAAATGTTTCGTAACAAAACTATTTGAAATCAAGTGCCACACATGTACACGTAAACAAACTCTTCTGTGATGTGGAGCTTTGCATGGAATCACCAGGTACAGAGGCGGAGCTAGCTGCTCCAGAACCCGGAGCAGCCCGTGGGGGTGGGGCTAGCCACCTGCGGGGTGTGCGCCGCCGCTGCATGTCCTAGGGGGATGGCGAGCATCTCAGGGGCGTGATGTCACCCCCCTCAGGGATGACACCCGGGGCAGACTGCCCCCCGCCCCTTTCTCCGCCTCTGACCAGGTATCTATCTGACCCATAATTTGAATATTTCAGTTCTAGCCATCCTTGTTGTGAATGTAAATTGTTGGGATTTTCATTGTTTTTTGTGTCTCATTTTTACTTGTATTTTTAAAAAATGTTTTAACAGGACATGGTGCTCTTAGCATTTTTGCTGCTAATTATGCTGCTCTAAATGTGGCTCTTTATTGCATTCGTTGTTCCTTTGTAACATTCTGTTTCAATATGTTGCACAGTTGTATTCACAATACTTTATGATAAGCTGTAAACCACTTAGCGGTCCCTCAAATGTAAAGCAGTATAGAAAAGATGTAAACCAATAAATGAATACATAATATTTGACAGAAGGCAAGTGACATCTGGAGGTAGTGTTCCAGATCGAGAATCTGTATTTTTGTATATGATTCAGAATTGCTGGGGGCTCAGATGGATGCAGGAGGCAGAGGAGGAATAGTTCTGATGGTAATGGCTATTTAAACAAACACCCACACCAACACCCACTTCATGTAATGCGTAATTTTGCCTTTAGTTACAAAAATTCTAAAACAGAGACTTGATGCATGAATCTCTGTGATGGAAGTATCTGGCTCTTTGGGCAGCTAGACTGGTGACAGGGAGTGGCTGCCGAGACCATATAACACCGGTCCTGGAAGACCTACATTGGCTCCCAGTACTTTTCCGAGCACAATTCAAAGTGTTGGTGCTCACCTTTAAAGCCCTAAACAGCCTTGGCCCTGGATACCTGAAGGAGCGTCTCCACCCCCATCGTTCTGCCCGGACGCTGAGGTCCAGCGCCGAGGGCCTTCTGGCGGTTGCCTCCCTGCGAGAAGTGAGGTTACAGGGAACCAGGCAGAGGGCCTTCTCGGTAGTGGTGCCCATCAGATGTCAAGGAAATAAACAACTACCTGACTTTTAGAAGACATCTGAAGGCAGCCCTGTTTTATCGTGTTTTTAATATTCTGTTGGAAGCCATCCAGAGTGGCTGGGGAAACCCACCCAGACGGGTGGGATATAAATAAATAATTATTATTATTATTATTATTACTATTACTACTACTACTACTACTTCTAAATGACCTGTTTACAGAGCATTCATCCTGATTTGTTTGCAGGGAATTTAGACAACACTGGCTATTTAATGAGCGTTCACTCAGACTTGTTTATGGAGAGGCGTCTGCCCAAACATGCGTTATCCCACACCTCCCCCTGCATTTCCCAGTTATTTTCTTTGTCATAAAAAGTCCAGTCTTTGGGGAAACAGGTTTGTTGTGCAAGAGCTCCAAAGCAGCTATAATTGCACAACCTGAATTTGCCAGTAGGCGACTGGATCCCACCCAATAATAGCAACAGTCTGTTGCTACCCTCTTCTCCCACCTCCTCACGTCTACTTTGGCAAATCCAAAATGTTAGCATGTGGAATCTCTGGAGGGGAAACGCTGACAACTTGTGTGTGAAATTTCCCTGAAACTCCCCGATGTTCTCACAGCTGAACAAGCCAGTTACAAGCTGACGCAGTCAGTTTCCACCTTCCAGGCACCACAGCCGAGGCAGTGAAGAGAAACAGCTCTGGTATACCATATGTTCCAGCAGCAAGCGTGCCGGAGCTTAATCCTTTCCCCTGCTGCACACAGGAGAACACACAGCTGGCAACCCACTGATTTCATCAACCGGCTGACATTCTGCTGCGCGCTGTTGGTGCGCTTCATCTTGCCAGTTCTGCAGGCCACATCTGTCTACCAATCACGAAAGTGGCATAGTAGGTTCCCATTCCAGGTCACTGGCAGGGCAATTGAGACCTATGAATGAGGCATGCAGACAATGAATTGCTGAGATGTTGCTTTCGTCCCATCCCATTGTGAGGAGTTCACTGAAGGCATTTTGGGATGACGCAATCATCTTCCCACTGGCTTGAGTGACCTGGGCAAGTATGTTCTTGGCAATAGTGCAGTGATAGATCCCTGGGGTCGGGAAAGCTTAGCACAGCTGCTGCTTGAGCTGGGCATGAATCATTTGCCTCACTTTCCAGCACTCCTGACCTCAGTATGTTTCATCAACAAACACATTCCCCCTTCCTCCTCCTTGGTCCCTGTTTAAAGGAATATTCAGCAGTGACACAGATTCCATCTTAAAACCTGGACTCCTTTAAATTTGCTTTTCCTGAAATGTTTGGACTTCAGCGGCTTTAAGCTCCCCACAGCTTTGCTCCCTCCTGCAGGGATATTCTAATTGCTGTAGTGAATTGCTTTACTAGAACACATGAATTGTCTCACAGAAAGAGATCAATGGCCCTTCTATTGCTGCCTCCAAAAGCAGGTCAATGCTGAAGCAATGAATGCTCTTTAAGGCACCTAATTTTGCAGTGCTGTGCCAAAGGGGACGCTCCATTTTGGCACCAGCTGACGATTGCTTTATTATGTCTAGGAGCATGGGGAAGGAAAGCTCTTCTGTCTACTGTCTATCCCATTTAATGCACTGACTGCAGAACTCTTATTAAACACACATACACACAAAGAACAAATGCAAACAAAAAACAGGCGATGGGCTTTTGAATGACAGCCACAATCGGTCATGATGGTAATGAATTTTGTCAAGTCAAGACAAATGAAGCGTAGAACAAATGTCGTTAAACGAATTATTACATGACATAAATGATTCTGCATTTGTGCCACAGTGCATAGAATCCTGAACCAGGTATAGAATTTAACAAGGCTTCTTTTATAAATAAATAAATATTTCTAGTTCTCATGTTGAGGGGGAAACACTGATAACATATAGACAGTTGGAGGCAGGATGTTTCTGAATGAGAGTTGCTGGAAACATGAGGAGAGGAGAGTGTTGTTGTGCTCAGATTCTGTTTGTGGGCTTCCACTAGGCCACTCTGAGAACTGGATGCTGGACTAGATGGGTTACAGGACTGACCAGGTGGGCTTATCTTATGCTGTTATGTACCAAAGGATCAGAAGCAGAAGTCGTTTCAGCCCTTCAGTGATCAAAGAGTGGCTGTTTCATTCTGCACAGCTTAATATCATATTAATATTTCTACTGCGGAACCAAATCAGTTCAAGAAATTATAAACTGTGCTGTGGAACTGGTGTTGTGGCCTGGTTTTTCTATGTTGTTTTTGTACGGACTTTTAATTGTATTGTGGAAATGCTTTTGCAATCATTTTAACATAAAGGTTATTGGCTATGTTTTGAATTGTTTTTCGTAAGCTGCTTTGTGAAGTGTGGAGAAAGAGTTCGGCACCATCAATTTTGGAGCGGTTTGAATAGATTTGGACTATGGTAATATTAACAAAACTTACACATTTCATTAGATAAAGAAGAGGACAAAGATTCCTAGAAATGTGATCAATTTTTATTTTGTTTTGGAACAATGAAGTGCATAGTAATATAAAGCCATATGATTTATTTACATTGCTGTGACACTGTAATATGATTTTGATTACATTAATCCATAATTTGTAACTTTATTCAATGAAAAAACCTTTCTCCTAAAATATACACTTTTCCTATCTATTATTTGACCTGGAGAACTGCACAGATGTGTGAGTTTTAAAGGAGAGCTGAGCTTCAGTTTCACATATTATTTCACGAACTGTGCATCAGAACAAAAAATGTCCCTCATCCCTAGGTGACAGTTATTATGTTCTCTTAATAGTCCCTGTGAATGATTTCATTCAAAACTCTGTGAGTGTGTGTGTGCGCGCACGGGTGTGTATGCTACAGGATGGATATAAGGCACTATTTCTTCTTTAAAAAGAAGCAGCAGCAAACAATAAATTGCTCTTCTGTGTACATTGTTTACTTCAGCAAGATACTGATGAGCTCATAATTCATGTCTGGGACACACAATAGAGTCCTCAGTAAGTTATAAGAGGGGATCAATAATGATTCAAAAATAAATGCAGTTCTTTTTGTGCAGCCTCAACCTGAGTTCTGGTGAGTTAGCATTGGAGTTGTTAGCGAACTGAAGCAGTACATAACCTGGTATGGGTGTTGAGAAGGAGAAACTGGAATTCATACCAAGGCTCCAAATGTGAAAAGAAAGTCTCTCTGCTTGGAGAAGAAGATACTATACCTTCTATTCTATTCAAGCAGCTGAGGCAACTCAAACAGCAGGTGTGGAATATGTTTCACAATGATCCATAATTGTCTGCAATCCCCCATTTTCCTTTAAGTGCAATGCCAGCAGGCAATAACTAGAGAGAGAAAGAGGGAGGCTGTCCAAGAGATGCTGTGAAGCAGAGGATCCTTTTCTTTTACTGTACATCCGATAACAGAGACATGTTCCATGGGAACAATGGACAGGAAAGCACACTCACAAGAGTCATGATGAGAACACCCACCCAAAGAACAATAACTGATTGTTTTTATGAAAAACATGCACACCCTGCATTTCCACTTCAGTTTAGAGGTGCCTAAATGGCTTCCAACAAAATTTAATAGAAACATTTAAGTGAAGAACCAATGTTTATTAAAACAGCATCATCGGATGGAAGCCAATGTTGTGTGCACGGAATACTGCCCATGCAACGGGATTTCCCCTTCCTCTCTTCGTCCTCCACACCCTTAAAATTTGCTCTGGGGGTGGGAGGGGAAAGTCCCATTGTCCAAATGGAAGTCTGCTGTGCTGGCAGAACAACAGTGCTGGATACAACACCTTATAAGTATGCACACCCTTTTCACAGTACGTCATAACACTACACCTACTTTAAATTAATAATTACAAATACCTGGTCAACATTTGTTTGGTAAACAAAGGCCATGTAAATATGTGTCTATCACATATTTAAAAGGTGGTGTTCTTAGATACAGGATTGTTCTCCCCAAGTTTATATTCCCGTGACAACACCGTGCAGGATCCCTTCACACAACATAATGCTAAACACATTTATCAACAAGTAAGTCCCAGTGAGGGACGTGGATGGCACTGAGGGACGTGGGTGGCGCTGTGGGTTAAACCACAGAGCCTAGGACTTGCCGATCAGAAGGTCGGCAGTTCGAATCCCCGTGACGGGGTGAGCTCCCGTTGCTCGGTCCCTGCTCCTGCCAACCTAGCAGTTAGAAAGCACGTCAAAGTGCAAGTAGATAAATAGGTACTGCTCCGGCAGGAAGGTAAACGGCGTTTCCGTGCGCTGCTCTGGTTTGCCAGAAGCGGCTTAGTCATGCTGGCCACATGACCCGGAAGCTGTACGCCAGCTCCCTCAGCCAATAAAGCGAGATGAGCGCTGCAACCCCCGAGTCGGTCACGACTGGACCTAATGGTCAAGGGTCCCTTTACCTTTACCTAAGTTCCAGTGAGCTCATGAGACTTTCTCCCTGGTTGCTGTGCTAAGGGACTGAAGCCTGATTGCACCACAGTTCCACCTGTCTTGTCTTGCCATAGAAAATCTGTCAGTATGTAATCAAAGGTCAGAAAGAAGTTGAATGCTGTAGGGAACCTAAACTCATGATGCTCATGATGCGTCCGCAGTAAGCACGTGTTAACTGCTTCCCACACTCTTCCCCAGAGGGTTGGCTATAAACAACTTTAAATAGGCAGATGGTACTTCGCTCCCATAAAATTAAAGCCTCTTTAAATGTTTGCCATGACCAGAAATAAAAGCATATCTGCCTCCACTTCCATTGTGTTCTTTGCTTTTGTTACCCCTTGTAATTGCCTAATAAATAGCCTCTGATTTGATTTTCTAGTCAACTGGCAAGTCTGCTACAGCTGCTGTTTTCAGCTTGTCTGCGCCACAAGGTATAAAGACAGGCATCCCTTTCCTATCTTCCGTGGGTTGGGCCATGTAAAAACCCAGTTTTCCAGTTTTGGTTTAATCAGCAGAATTGGAGCTGATTCTGATCCTTCTAGAGCCTTTGCTGAGCATGAGACTGCAAAAGTCTCCCCTTTTCTATCAGCCAGGCTGTAAATATCATTGAGATGTATTATCACCCTTTACCTTGGGCCTTGCTTTGTGTAGAAAGGAGAAGCAACATAATTAAGAATGCCTTCTTAAACAGGGAAAATTATACGTTGAGTAGGACTCTTGAGGTGAAGAGACAAGGAAGGTGATGAGAGAGCATTGAGTGGTCTCAAGCTGTATCAGTGCTGTAGCTGTATGAATGAGCCATCCAGAGACACAGGTCGCTCCTTAAAATGAAACTCTGGGGCACAAAGCCAGCAACCCGTCATTGCTCTTCATTCAGGGGAGACGCTGATGCTGTGATCGTGACTTCTATCTACAGAGCAGACTGGGAGGCTCAGCTCTGAAGGCCATGTGCAAGGTACTTCAAAGGTAGGCAAACTAAGGCCCAGGGGCCAGATCCGGCCCAATCGCCTTCTAAATCCAGCCCGTGGACGGTCCAGGAATCAGCGTGTTTTTACATGAATAGAATGTATCCTTTTATTTAAAATGCATCTCTGGGTTATTTGTGGGGCCTGCCTGATGTTTTTACATGAGTAGAATGTGTGATTTTATTTAAAATGCATTTCTGGGTTATTTGTGGGGCATAGGAATTCATTCACCCCCCCCCAATATAGTCTGGCCCCCCACAAAGTCTGAGGGACAGTGGACTGGCCCCCTGCTGAAAAAGTTTGCTGACCCCTGCTCAGTGATCATGGAATGCTGTACAATAATTTGTCTGGTGCAAATGATGCCAAGAGATTTAGGTCTGGTATGGAGCACAGTGCAACCTGTAAGCCAGTCTTTCTCAACCTGTGGGTTCCCAGATGTTGTTGAACTACAACTCCCATCACCCCTAGCTAGCAAGGCCGGAGCTCAGGGATGATGGGAGTTGTAATTCAACAACATCTGGGGACCCACAGGTTGAGAACCACTGCGTGAGCAATCGTAAGTGCATATCCATGTACTTATTGCTCTAGGAGATGCAGCCTCACTTTGCACACTCGGCTGCTGACAGGATTTATGTCTGCTGTGGTTTCTTACCTGGAAAGAGTCCTCCTCTCTAATGGGCCCGAGTTAAATGAGCCGTGGAATGCATGTGATGCAGGTGGGAAGCAAAGATAGGGAGTTGATTAGGATATTACCCGTCTACCAGCAGGGCACCGAGAGAGTCTGCCAGGAACAGCTCTGCTGTGAAGTGGGCTAAAGGGCACAGCTTCAGGTGGCAGACTGCAGGAAGCAGCAGGTGTGTCATTTTAAATTTATGTAATTGTTCTTGAAAATGCTTTTAGTGCATGTAAGTGTATGCATGCATGGGGAGGTCTCTAGCTCCAGCTACTGCGCAGGCTCAAGCAATTTGACCTGCCAGCCTGCCAGTCTCCTTCCACTTTGTATTTGCCACCTTTGTCTCAGCTACCTTTGTTACAGGTAGGACTGGTAGAGGCCCAGAACAGAGGCTGACTTGGGAGACTGCTGATTAGATGAGGGACCTGCTGCATAATCTGTTACAATAGCATTAAGAGCAGAGTCTTCAGGCTCCCCCAGACCATCCTTCACCGCTGATCCTGGCTCACCAGCACCCACCTGAATTTGTTCTCATGCTAAGCAAGCCTGGTGGCTTACTGAGTAGGAGTGAGCCCACCAGCAGGCTCGGCAACTGCCGGCAACCTTCCCCACTCACACCTCTGCCAACCTTGTCAAGTATGTAGGGAATGGTGGCAATGGAAACAGCACTGTACAATGCAAGAGTAAAAAAAAAACCCCAGAAGAACCTGTAGCATCAGGCCAAAGGCCTATCTAGTCCAACATTCTGTTCTCTCAGTGGTCACCCTGATGCCTAGGAAACAGAGATTAATCATTCAGCTGAGCGTATGCATAGGGCTCTCTGATATATATATATATTAAGTGCCCAATTTTGCAGAGTATACTTTGGTGCTCTGACTTTGATTTTGCCTCCCCCAAAACAACACAAACCATGCGTTGTGGTAGCGTTTCATTGTTTCTGCTATGGGCTGATAAACTCTAGATCTCTTTTATTTATTTTTGTTCCCGGGAATGAATGGAAACGTAATGAACGGCATGTGCAAGAATAACTCAAGCAGTCATAAAATGGCAAAGAGAAGGAAATGGTAAATCAGACATCCACTTGTCGCAGGCTGGCATTCTTTGAATCACTCTCCTTGGGCAGATTATCAATTTCATTTGCCTTTTCTGTCTTAAACTTTTATTTGGCCTGTCTCATGTGGAAAGATAGAGTGCATGAGCCATATGTTTCGGGGATTTTGCTATTTATTTTCACTGCCATCTCTCTCCCCGCTCTCTCCCCTCCATTCTCTGGAATGACAGGCTGCTCACATTTTACCATAAAGCTCCCTAGTACCAATTCACCTTTTCAGTGCTAAAAATAAATGTCGCTCCCTTGGCTTAGACAATGAAAATGGCTTCCCCGGCACTGTTTCCAATTACTTTGACACATTCAGATTTGTATTTAGTTACCGTGAACAACAATTAGCATACCTGAAGAGGACTTTTTGTTTTTAACCGCAGCAGGAGAGATGCTTGGAGTTTTGAAATGTTTGCTGCTTCCCTACACCTAGGTGGCACTGATCTGCTTATATCAAGCCGCTGTTTCACAAGGCCTTTGAGAACTGGAAACCATTTTTGGTGCTTTATAAAATACCTCCCATTTTTATTGCTTTATTGGTTCACTGTCTTCTTGTTTGCACCTTATTTGGGTTTCCTTGCTGTCTATTATGCTGGAGGCCTTTTTGTTGGCAGAGAAACTGTTCCATCTGAATCAGTTGAGGTGCTAGAGCAGTGCTTGGAGGCAGTGCTGGGCAGTGGGGCAACAAACTGAAGCTGAATCCTGAAAACACAGAGGTGTTACATGTTCCAAGTTCTCATTTCTGGGAGGTAGGGAGATGGCTTGTCCTGGGTGAGTGAAATATCCTCGGAGTCGAGAGTGGATTTCATGCTCTTTATTCAGCTCATAGTGGTGAGGAGGAATGGAAGTTCCCCTAGAATGTCTGCTTTATATACATTATTTACACAATGGGCCCCACGTGATTGGCTAATTCCGGGATTCTCCTGTAGGCCAATCAGATTGTGGATTCACTTCCACCTGGAGCTGGATTGGGTGGCTCCTGTGGACCAATCAGACTGTTGCATTTTGGATCCTATTCAACTCAGTACATAACAGTGAGACTTCAACCTGCTGGAAAGAGCAAGTCTGCAGCTTAATGGTGCTTCTGGGTTCAGCACTGTCACTGGAGAACCAGGTGATTTTGGTGGTGAGGAGTGCCGTTTTCCAGCTCTGGCTGCTTTGCCAGCTCTGGCCCCTTTTTGAAAAGAAATCATTTGGCTACTATACTCCATGCTCTGGTAACTTCCAGATGGGATTGTTGCAATGCACTCTACATGGGGATGCCCTTGAAGGTGGCTTAAGACCTTCCTTTGGTTCAAAACACAGCAGCGAGATTCCTTCTGGGGGTTCCCATTTAGATCTTGGATAAGGCCCGCTTTAAAACAGCTGCTCCTGTTGCCAATTTATTTCAGGGTGCTCATGTGAGTGTTTAAAGCCCTAAATGACTTGGGCCCCAAATACTTGAAAGACAATATCTTTATCTACAGCCTCTCTTGGGTGTTAAAATTGGCAGAGGGGGCCCTCTTTCTTGTCTCACCACCCTCAGAGGTTTTGTGTTGGCAACCTGGGAGAGGTCCTTCTCTGGGGAACTTCCCCCTCCCACAGAGGTGTTTCTGGCACCTTCGCTATGCAACTTTTGATGAACGCTAAAGATTTTCCTTGACAATGTAGGGATTTAAAATGTAGGGTGGAATTGACTTCTGGGGGGAATTTATGAAAGGTGGCACTTGTCCTGGATCTTAGACAAGTCAATAAAAAAATCATGCTTTGGGGGCATTTTCCTAAAAAAAACCTCAACAATTTCGGTGGTTTCCTGGTTTTTACTTTTTGAAATATGGCAACCCTATCTTTAGCCTGGCATTTGACTCCTGAGATGTATATTTTTAGGACCCACCTGATTTCTGTGATTGTAAGTTGTTTTGAACAGTTTTAAAAATTGTGTTTTAATTGTATCGCACCCAGGAACTTGGAGCAGCAACAATTTGCACTTACTGAAACCCAGCTATCTTTTGCAATTCACACCTCTCCAGCTTCTGCAATGCAGTTGTCCAGCTGAAAAATGTTTCCAGAAATGTGTATATTGGGGGAACGTGTGCACAAATGAAAATAAGATAAAATGCATTATATTGCTTTCATAAATACCTATATTTGAGGAGATTGCTTTAAAATGTGCATACTGGAGAAACATGCACTAAAATGCTGTTGAATTTTTGTGAGGAATATATATATATATATATATATATATATATATATATATATATATATAAATAATATCTCAAACTGATGTGGAGAAGACTGAAAAAAGAGAAATAGATAAACCAAAATGGACCAATTCACCCACCCCATACCATGGGAAAGTGTGTTGCACATCTTTTTTGCCCCCCTAACAAAAAAGAATAATGACCTGAATTTGCACACTGATCTCACCAGAGGCAATGAAAATTACGGTGGTCATTTGCCCAGAACCCAAACTACTACTGCAGAGAGGCTGAAAACCAAAAGAAGCTATTGCTATTATGCTACCCTACTGCACAAAGTCCAGCTCTGAGTTCTGGATTAGGTGCAGGCAGATTTCCAGACACAAAGCCATCATTGCAGAGGGTCTAACAAGGGGATCAATTATCTTGTCAAAGCCAAACCAGACATTGAAGAAAGAAATTTACCTTACCTGGTTTGATATACCAGCACAATTCTGGACTTTATGCAAGCTAAAGAAACATAATCTTCAATATTCTATCAGATGATTGTTTATGAGGTGCTTCTCATAGAAATCTTTCTCCAAGTAATCTAAAATGCCTGTATTACACCAAACCACATATCAACTATGGGAAATATGTTCATTTATGGATTTCACATCATTTACTACCAACTCCATGTTTTCTGTTTTACAATTCAATACTTTCTTTCATCACTTGTAAAAAAACAAATAACAAAGCCTCTTACAGAAATTGAGAGGTGCTAATTAAAGTATCAAACGCCTTTTGTTTGCATGGAGTCATATTCTGATAAATGATTCACAAGGGGGGGGGGAGAGACTTGACAACAAGTTTCAAATAATGGCATGCAAATAATGACATGATTCGCTCAAAGGGACCAAGTTTTTCCATTATTCCTGCTGATACTTTCCATTGTTTAAGGAACACAGTGTATATTGTGCAGAAATTGGTGAGGATATCGCATCACCAAAATTTATGTTTGTGTTTAAATTTTATGTTTCCTAAAGGTTATAATGTGCCATCTTATTTTGCACTTAAATTTCTACCTAGTGGCTATTGTTTCCCAAACTTTGAAATTTATTATAACAAACACAAAAGTTTGAGTTCTTCATTTGTTCATGCCTTATTTTAAAAGACCTGGTTCTAGCATTGCCACCTCTTTGCTTTACCTCTCTGGAATGCATGGCTAATGGCTGCTGCTGTATCTATCAGTCACCTGGATATGGACCACATCAGTGTTTCACCGAGCTGAGTATCCTGCTGAACCTTCAGCCATACTGAGTTGCAGAGTAGTCAAGAAGCCAACCCCTGCCAACAGGACCACTGCTTGGAGACACTGAACTTTTAAAACCCACTTCTGACACCTGTGTTGCTTCCATGCTCATCTGGTAGTGCAGCATCCATTCCACTTTTCTCTCCCCAATTCCCCTTTGGACGAGAACTTAGAGGGAATCATTAGATTTTCTGGCTTTTTGCTAGTGTTGCGATATAATCAATCTTCCCCCTGACACAAGGCTCTTTTGTCATTGGGCAGGGGTACTGAGCATGGCTGGAGAAGTGCAGGCTTTAAGCACCATTTCTGGCTAGAACAGAAAACCGCCTTCTTAACCTTTCAGAGTTGGGCTGCTTTTTCTGAACTGTTCTGTAGAGCTGTAGTAGAATGAGCAGTACAGTGGTACCTTGGGTTACAAACGCTTCAGGTTACATAGGCTTCAGGTTACAGACTCCACTAACCCAGAAATAGTACCTCGGGTTAAGAACTTTGCTTCAGGATGAGAACAGAAATCGTGCTCTGGCGGCGTGGCGGCAGCGGGAGGCCCCATTAGCTAAAGTGGTGCTTCAGGTTAAGAACAGTTTCAGGTTAAGAACGGACCTCTGGAACGAATTAAGTACTTAACCCGAGGTACCACTGTAGTTTTTGTATTATTTGTCAGAGCTGTGATATCCCGGAGAAATGGACTATATTTTAATGGAAGAGATCAGGTTGTTTTTGTTGTGGATGATGATGGTGATATTATTTGTTGTTGTTATTATTATTATTAATCAGATCATAGCCTTCTACTATTGTGGGAAACAGAACAGATAGCATTGTTTTAGATGGGCCTGTTTTAATGCCATCATTATATTTGCTTTATAATATTGCTTTAAAAACATTTGCTGCCTATGAAGAAGTAGCTTTGTGCTTGCTCCTATGATCAGCTGAATTATGCAGTGGGTTGAGAGAATCTACAGATTTGTAGTTGTACACCAAGAGGGCCTCCATGGGATTGTGTCAGCAGCAGCAGCAGAAGGAGGAGGTGAAAGATTCATGTTGATCTGCTGCATCTTCATGCAGATTCCCAAGCTATAATGACAATGAACAAAAGCAAGCAAATTGTGGGGGAACTTTTTCTCTTCTTTTTCTAAATGCCATCAGCTGCAGATTGCTCATCTGAAAAGCAGCTTTGATCCCTGATTCACATTTTGCATGTAGGAAGGTATCACAAGAAAGCAAATGTTCAGCTTTTAATTTTGTGCACCAATATGTCTTGCTGAGCTTGACAAACGGGCATCTGTTTATGCTGCCGCGCTCTCCAAATCAGATCCCAGGAGTAGCTCTAAAATTAGATTCCATCTCTCCTCTCCTTGCAGGACAAGTGCTTAATGTCAGATGAATCACGAAGAAAACTTTTAAAATGAGGTACTGCGGATGCCTACAGCTTTAAAACAACTGGGGAGGTTGACAATGGTCCCCTGTCGCTTGGAAAGCTTCTCCTTTGATTAGCATATCCTATTGGTTACACACTTTACTTTAAAAGGAATGCAAATGTTAGAGGGAGAAATGCACATCTGAACTCATTTCTGAACCTGGCCAGGCCACCACAATCCAATATACGGTATTTAAGGCAGTGCACAGGCTGAGCAGCTACAAGTTAATGCAGAAGTGCAAAGTCCATATAGACGGGCAGCATGAGAAGCAGGGTCCAGAAACTGTCCAAGGTTTGCACACAGTGGGCCTAGCAACTAGCTAGAGGCCAGTGCAAAGATGTTGTTCCAGCACTCTGGGCCAACGACTGAAGGCTTTTAAACCTGAGCCTTTAGAGTAGGGTTACCAGACACCCCCGGTTCCCGGGGACAGCCCCTGGATTTGCAAATCTGTCCCCGAATGTCCCCAGATTTGCAAATCTGTCCCCAGGAAACGTGGCAGCGGCAGCCTCAGCAACCCGGAGCCAACCTGTTAGCGCAGTTGGCTCTGGCTCACTGCCGCCGCCACTGCCAAGGGGGAACCAGGGACGTCTGGCAGTACAGATCTCCTGCCCCCTTCTCCCTTTGTTTTGACAGATCGGGGGAAGCTTGGGAGTCGAGGGCGGGCGGCTGTTGCCCAGGAGGGGCGCAAGGCACACGGTTTCTCTGCCAGGCAAGGTGCAAAGCCCTTCTTTCGCACCCTGTGAAACATAAATGCTCTGAGTTTTTTTAAAAAACTGGGCAACGGCCACCCGCCCGCAACTCCCGAGTCTCCCCCGATCAGTCAAAACAAAGGGGGAAGGGGGTAGGAGATTGAGGGAGGCTCGGGAGTCACGGGCATGCCGTTACCCAATTTTTTTTTTAACTCAAGCATTTATGTTTCACAGGGCGTGAAAGAAGGGCTTTGCACGTTTATACAATATGCATGTGTGCTTGGGCCCAGGGTCTTTTGCCTCACCATCCCCACTACTGACTCCCTGTTACTAATCAGCTTCAAAAAATAAAATTAAAAAAAAGTGCCCCTGGATTCATTGAAAAAAAAAATCTGGTAACCATACTTTAGAGTCCCACGCAGAACACAGCTATAAGCCATCGGTGTGGTGTGCAGATTTGGTCTACTCATGAGAAGCGGCTTCCTCACAACAAGCATTCATTTACTCCCAAGGAGACCATGTTCCTCATGAGCCTGCATCTTTTTGTGCCTGCACTCCCTATGGCTCAGTGACTGCCTCTCAGTCTGTGAAGGAGCTACCTGTGTTGTGAGGGGAAGGTTGGATTACTGTCTCCCCTTGAGGGCCCTGGATCCCCCTGGTCTGCCTCCTGGTCCCCTAGCACAGCCTGCTCCTCTACAATATTTCCCTCTGGGAGCTCCAGGCTGTCTTCCCAAGATTATTCTTCTGACAGGCACATGACAAGAATAGGGGTTAAGCATCAATAACAAATGCAATGCAATCCCAAGGGCATTTACTAGGATGGTAGCTTCCCCACTCACATAGTTTGATAGGCCCTACATTTTAGTAACCGTGCAGTCCTAGAGATGTCTACTCAGAGGCAAGCCCCACTGAGTTCAATACAGCTCGCTCTCAGGAATGTGGATATAAGATTGCTGCCTGAGGCTGCAATCCTGGACATACATACCTGGGAATAAGGCTGTGTACACATTACTGGCTTAAAATGCAGCTAACTCATTTCTCCCCCGCAAATCAGATGGAAGCTGGTTGGGGGCGACAGGCATCAAAATGCAGTATTTCATAAGAAATAACAGGATAGATATGGATTGTGGCTAAGTGTGTACATCGCTTCTCAAACCAATGGCAGGAGCCAACTGGATGTGGAGTAAACGGGTGTGTACACTGTCAGTTTGCGTTTTTTTGATGAAGAAAGTATTGAGCTGAAGTATAGAAATCTTGTCATTCTAATTGATTCAAGATGGTTCTGCAAGCTTCTCTGTGTGATAGAAACTTCCAGCTTGCACCAGTTTGTAACAGACACATAAGCTTTTATTCTGCCTGGAAACTGGCAGAAGGTTCCTGATGTTTCGGTTATTCCTTCAGAGAAGGTGAACAGCTGGTTTAAACTGGTTCTGTTATCTCTTTCACTCAAGATCATGCTGAGTATAATGGGCCAGAAGGAGCCTGAGTTTCACTTTCTATCTTTCTTTTTGTTATGTACTGAGCTGAATCCTAGAACAAGAGGATCCAGAACGCAGCAGTCTGATTGGTCCGCAGGAGCCACCCAATCCAGCTCCAGGCCTGCAGGAGCAGCCAATCAGGCTTCTGGAGGAGGTGAATCCGCAACAGAATTGGCCTACAGGAGCAGCTGGAATTAGCCAATCATGTGGGGCCCATTGTGTAAATAATGTATATATAGCTAGACGTTTTGGGGAAACTTTCATTTATTGCTACGAGCTGAATAAAGAGCATGAAATTCACACTTGACTCTGAAATTGATTTGTTTTTAATATTTTTCTTTTTCTTTTTCTTTTTGTGTTTGTATAAAATTGGAAAATTCAATAAATATTTATTAAAAAAAATGAAATTCACACTTGACTCAGAGTATATTTCACTTTTCCTTCTGGTGTGTTCTGTACATAGTATGCTTAAGTGTTAAGGTTTCAGTCTTAGTGTAACTTCTTGTAAGCTTTAAGTCAAGTCTCCTGCAACTGGATTTCTTATGGACAGTGCCAATCCTGAATGTATGAATTTGTGACCATTATGCTCATTAACCTTCAGTAGCAGCAGTAACCTCTGCTGGATGAAATACAATTGCCTCTGCTCTATTTGGGGGGGGAATCCTGCAACGTGTTTAAGTGTTTATTCTGCTAACTATACATTGGAGTTTTGCTCTGGATCAATATGAGCAGAATTCATTATATACACAGCCTAAGCCCTATTGAACTAAAATGTATAGGATTGCAATCTAAGTGTATTTTAGATTGTGGTTATGCTGTGCAACCTTAGCCTTTCCTACTTGGAAGTAAGATCTATGGAGGTGAATCAGACTTACTCCTTGGTAAGTGTGTCTCAGATTGTAGTCTTTGAGCAGCACAGTCTGGTATCTCCTGCGCTAGCTCCACTTCTCATTTCTTCATTACTTTCCTTGGCATGTATTCCTTCAGGAAGTGAAAGGCCCAGCAGCGGAGCAAGCCGATTGGGAGCCTAGGGCGGTGCGTGTGCCCTGCGCCCAGGAGTGGGGCCAGCCATCTGCTGGGCAGGGCCAGTCAGGGCAGGATGCTCCGTGGGGCCTCTGAGGAGTCTGCCTGACTCTTCCCACTCAGCCGCCTACAGCTGAGGAGGAGGCGGTGGACGGACCGTTTGGGGCAGCGTAGAGCCTGCGGGCGCCCAAGCCACTGCGTCACTCCCAGGCCTTGTGGTGAGTGCTGCCTGGCATTTTGTCACCCCCCCTCAGTGGTGGCAGCCAGGGGGCCCCGCCCCCACCACACACCCCTTCCTCCACCCCGAGGCCCACCATTCCAACCACAGACTTGGGACTCAGCTACACTGGCAAAGAAAAAGCACTTTATATGCGTTATAACACTATGACACCAGATGGCACTGTGGAGTCCTGCCTTTCACCAATGTGATTTCCCTTTATGAAGTTTAGAACACATTTCCCTGAAGTGCTTTTTTGATGTGTCTAGATCCAGCCTTGCCTTCTTCACAGTGCTCTTATTCTTGGGGTACCAATCATCCTAACATGGCTTACTTGGTAATTTGCACTTTTCAAATTGGGCACCCCTGTTCCTCCTTACTGATTGGAAGCATTTCAGCTCCTAAGAAAGGGCACCCTCGCAGTCAAAGCCAGCTACTCCATGTGTTCTCTGTTGGATTGGCACCCTAAAGTCTGAAAGGCAGGAAACATGTATATCATCTTTGTCAGAGAGACATGATGGGCTGCTGCTCTCTCCTGAGTGCATGCTCAGTACCAAATTTGGGTTCCCCTTGGTGTTATGAGTGAAATGAGACTCTTGATTCCAAGTTCTGCTGCCCACAATTTTGTACACCGAATGACTACTGAAATAGGTATTAGAGCACATGGCTGGCCACAGAATCACAGCCAAAATGACTACATTAATCATAACTCTTTTTTTTTTTTTTTTTGCAAATCCCACTCATTCCATAAAGACAGTTTGGCCGAGGACGCACACAGATGAAACTAAAAACTACACTTTCTAGAACCATGAGCCAAGGTTCTAGTAGGAATCAACAGGCCTTTGCAAAACTAATCCCATGAATTATATCATTTTAGCTAACCAAACAACCACATCGGCTGCTGGGGAAATGATACATTATGTAGGAATGCTGAAATGGTGTGGTTGTTCAGTCATTCCATTAGCCTATCATGATATTCCAGATCCAATGACAAATTTATTGTGTTATTTTTGGGTAACAACTTGCAAGGCTGGCTGGTTCAAATCCAAAGTGTTCTTCATGTCACAGCCTCTGTGCTCTGATTGTGTTTTCAGAATTGCTGAAGCTACCACAAACATTTACATTCCATGCCCAGGTTTTTTTCCTGACACCAGCATTTGTTCTTATTGCATATTTGTTGTTTGCTTCTCTCCAGTCTTCAAGTGATATATATACATATATATATATCAGCCTTATTGGTGTGTCAGTGCTGCCTCAAAGGAGGAGGTGCTAAGAGGGATACCACCGCTTCTACCCTCAGCTTCTATGAGCTGGAGGTAAAGATGCTTCTTGTCTGTTATATAAGAGCACATTCATCACTGAGCACAATGAACCTGGGTCTTCATTCGGTCCCCTTAAACCTTCCCCTAACATACACATTTTTTTCACTCAGGGTTTGGTTGGAGAACTGCATCACAAAAATTGGAGAAGTGCAAATTTCAGAGGTCAGCTACGTTATGCTTTGCATATTTTTTTCAGAGAATGTGAATTAGGTTTGCATTAAAATCTGAACTGAATCTCCACACCCTCCTGCCTATCCCTAGCTACTTCTGACTCCATGTAGCATGCCTGCTGTGCATATACATAGTGATAAAAATCAACTGCATACAACAGACTAGCTATGTAAGCCTGTAAGCCTGAGGATTGGGCAGGCATCTTGCGAGTGTCCTAATGCATTTAGAACAAGCACTACAAAAATACTGACTTTGCCAATGGCTCCCCTGAAGAATGATGCTTTGAGAAATGCAAGGCAGTATCTTTACAAGTGTGTACTGGTGTACAGTATGTGTGTGTTCACAGCTAGTGAATTCAAAGGCATGAGCTGAAGATTACAAATGGAAGAGCCAACTAGATCATTTTAGGCAGTTGAATCACATTTCCCATCCGTGCCCTGTGATCAAATTAATGAGAAGCAGCGCACATACAAAGCCTCTCTGTGGCACGTATCGGGATATTGCACACAACAAAAGCAGCAAGGGAGAGAAAGCAGTGAGCTGTTGAAGCTCCCCAGGGATTCATCGAGCCTTTGAATTGTCAATATAGGAGTTTCGCTCTTGAAGCTGGAACACTGCAAAAAGGAAAACAAACTACTGACTTGTTTTAGTGTGTTATAATTATGGGATAAATCCAGTCTCGTATAACCAGCATGCTTAACTCCAGTTAATGCATGAAGGGGTTAAGATCATAGAGTAAGTTGTCCTGCCAGGCTTAGCTAGGTCACAACCCCTCACCTTGGGAGGAAGGGTTACCAAACTCTTTGTTCTCTTTCTTCCACCATATGAACCCTATGTGTAAGGTCAAAGTTGAATGCTCCAAGCTTAGACTGCGTGGCTTTAGCAAGACATATGAGTGTTTCTATACAAATAATTTGGAAGCAACTTATAAGGGGATATTTTAAAGATCTAACAGCCTGTATTTCCATGCTTTACTTTGCTGAATGTTTTGTGATTATAAATCTCTGCTGGGGTTCTCTCACCAATGAGTACTTGCCCCAAACCTGGTTTGAGACATCCAGGGAATTCTCTTCTCTTTTTACCACATTCTATTTTCCCCTTTGAAACCAAATTACAGAAACCATCAATAATAAGACGACACCGACTAGGACACATGTGAAGGAGGGAAGGTGTGTTCACCAAATTGGCTTAATTGATCAAATACAGTCGGGGAACATTCTTATACAGGGGATTATCTCGGATGTGGGTTTTCATGATCCAACTCATTGGATACGTCGTGAGGTACTGAATCCAATTTTGGATGTTAATTGGCCACCTGGGGCTGCCTTCTTATTTTTGAAACGGTGATGCATCTTTGCTGAGTGTTGTCATAACTGCATAGAGGGAAACATGGCCATGACTCAACTGGGATGTCAATCCAGATGGCAAATTAGAATCAACATTCAGATCCAGCTCCTGAAAATTGAAACATTTATCCCCAAGCTTGTTATTTAAGGGAAATGCCAGGGTGGGAAGAAGGGCGAGTTCTTTTATGACCGATAGATCTAGCTTCTAATCAGAGGAAAATATTTTACTAGAGCTGTCCAACTGCAGGGCTTTGGGGCATTGTGCAGGATTGTACTGCACATGGAATAAACTATATGGGTGGCACTAGTGACTGTACTACGTTGCACAAAGATTGGGGAAAATATGTCAATTAAGTACTGTATGTGAAAAATATTTGTGAGTGGAAGGAATGAAATCATTACTTTATATCAATGTATTTGGACATTCTTATAAACTTATAACTTATTGGGTGTGGTTTTTTTACACAATGAGTGCTTACGAAAATTGATTCTAATGTTAATGCATCTAGCTGGTGATAATTCATTGCTGTGCCTCCCCTGATGCAATTCGTCTCAATTTTAGCTAATACAATTTTGCTCTTCGCATTATGAAGGGTTGTGTCCAAGAAAAAGCTAGTTATATCCATTCTTGTATTTGTTTTGCATATGCTGCCCCTAAGATTTGGTTTCTCAAAGACTCTTTGCATCATTTGCAGTGGCTGAGGACACAAGAGGCCTGCAGCAAAAAAAGTGACTCCATCTGCATGTGTGGCCAAAGTCCTGCCAGGAAAAAAAAGGATAACCCTCCTTAAGATGTCCATGGGAACAGGTCTGGTGCCAGCACCTGGCATCTTCAAGGGCCCCAGTGCTATTGCAGGGCTCAATGCACTGATATCTTTACCAACCCCAGCAAGGGAGCCATGGACCATAGTGCCTAGGAGTGATGTTAGGTTTCAGGGACTGTGGAATTAGTTGCCTGCTAAACCGGCAGCCAGATTTTTAAAAAGGGCCAAAACACTTTACCAAGTCTTCTGCCCAAACCTGGATCCCTTTATGGGATTTATAATTTGGAAGTCTGGAATAGTAATTCAAGGGTTCTATGCCCCTCTACCAACCCCTTATTGATTAATCACTTATAATTTCCTCCTTTTCCTCCAAAGAGTTCTGGCTGGTGTAAATGATCTGTTTTCTCCCTTCCCTCCAAATCAGTCCCACAATAACCCTATAATGTAGTTTAGGTTGAAGGAGAGTGACTATCACCCAGTGAACATCACATTTTAAGCAGAGCAGCTCTGGGGGAAAAAGTTTTACAGTAGTACCTCGGGTTAAGTACTTAATTCGTTCCGGAGGTCTGTACTTAACCTGAAACTGTTCTTAACCTGAAGCACCACTTTAGCTAATGGGGCCTCCTGCTGCCGCCGCACCGCCGGAGTACGATTTCTGTTCTTATCCTGAAGCAAAGTTCTTAACCTGAAGCACTATTTCTGGGTTAGTGGAGTGTGTAACCTGAAGCATATGTAACCTGAACCGTATGTAACCTGAGGTACCACTGTACTCTGTTTTACAACTGGCTGGATCATACCCTACTTAATTGTGAGGCTCTCAGCTTTCAGTGAAGTACATTTTTGCCCTCCTGTTTTTACAGAATGGTTTAAAAATATGTCCACAGTTCAGCTACAAATACACGGATTATAATCCATTACAAATTCAAAATAGGTCAGCAAACTTCAAGCTATGCACAGGACCCAAACCGGAACCTTTTGGACACGTGAGAGCTTTGAATATCAGCAAACCCCACCAAGAGAAAACTGTTCAAGTCACCTAGCTTTCGGTGTCTCCTTCATGTTCAAAGCAACAGCTGCCTCTAGTGTTAAATGCCTATAGCTACAGTTTGGAAAAATTGACGTTTCTGGCCTTACAGAAGCTGAACGAATATCAACAGGCATTTTGCTTGCACTTATGATACATAAATCACCCACATGGTTTGATGTAGCATCCAACAGGCAAATTACAAAAGAAGTTTAAAAACAGCAGGTGCACATGGAGATTATAATGTACAAAGAAGATATTTTCTTAATATGTGAGTGCATTTGCTTCTTCATCACTTTGAGGTAATATATGCCTACTACAATTTTTCTTGCCATTTTGTTATCAGGTGTGACTCATGAATCCTTTCCCTGGTTTAAATACTATTATTACTGTCATTTTCAAACATTTTCTTGTGCCCCTGCTGTGTAAAAGGCTCTACACAAAACAATTACACTCACTGCCCAGGTTTTTAATATACAGTAGTCAGGCAAGGTCCATTCTGTGGGCTCAGCTGATATCTTGATCTCCCCTCTTACACTCCACTGATGACCAAATACTTTTAAAGGGAAAGGAGATAGTCGGTTTCAACACTAGGTCTTGAAGTCATTATGTGAGCAATTTGACTTCTGCTACTGCAATGGAACTCAACTCATCTGCTCACACACAAATACAGTCAAATCTCAGTTCTTGAATGGCTCTGTTTTCGAACGTTTCGGCTCCCGAATGCCTAAAACCCAGAAGTATAATCTAAAAGATCATACACTGCATTATGAACACTAACCAAATAAAACATATTCTCCCATTTTCTCCTTAAGGAGTTATTTTTTCCTTGGAGAAATAGGTTTCAGTTGGGTTGTGACAGTTATGGTCTAATCTGTGGCCTACTCACAGGGCAACATTTGAGATTCTGCCAGGCTAAATATCCTGTGCTTATCAAGTTGTAATTGTTCCATCACTTGTATAACAGATTTGCTGAAGGTTAATTACGCATTTCCCTTTTTAAAAATCCATTGTTCTGAACAGAATTGAATTTTATGAAAACTAAATAAAGAACTTATGTAAGCTCAGCAAAGGAAAAGAGCATTTTATTGCTAGGGATATTAGTTGTAATACAGTTATTTCACAACAACAGTTCTCCAGACCTGGCATGAATTGTTTTAGATGGTCACAGGACCATCAACACAACAAGCCAAATATTTTATTATATGGCCTGACACTCAAATACTCTAGCAAACGTTATTTGATTGTATGATAGATTTGCTGCAAGGTCTTTGCAATTAGCGAAAGCCAGTTCTCCAAACCCTATATTGGACAGTTCATTTTTCTGTCATTTTCTGGCAGGAAGACATGCAAAAATCAGGGAAAAAACAGCCCAAACTTTTAATAATGGATTTTATTCTGGGGGGAAACCCACCACCTTTTATATGAAAGTATGAAATCCTGTGCTGTTACAGAAAATTGACACTGCCCCCACCAGAATGCAAATTACTACAATATTGTTTTAAATACTATTTCAGTTAAAAGTAGATCGTTATGATTGCCACAAAATTCAGAGGCTAAGGAAACAAGACAAGACAACCTCATGATTGACAAGAGACATTAGTTTAAGTCAAGCATTGGTATAATTTATACTCAGTGAGCCAGTGGGCATTCTGCAAGTGACATTTCATCTGCAAGTGACTCTTGCCATTTGTTGGCCATCTGAGTAATCTTACATCAATTTTTAGTTAGCTGCATCAAACAAATGCAAACACAATCAATCTTCTCCATATAAATTAACAATATCACATCAACATTTTGTAAAGCTTATCCACGCTCAACAACAAATTCATCATGCATCCAGTTTTAATACTTTTCTTTTTACTTAGTCTTGAAAATGTACTGTATGTTTCAGTTGCGCCTTTGTTGCACAGGCGGGGTCCTATGCCTGTGTCATAAATGCAAATTATTTACAGAAGAGTCTAGAGAGAATAAACCTCACAGTTTCTATCCTGGAACAGAACAAATATGGACTGTCCACCAGCAATGAGAGTGCGGGTTGGAGATCATGTTCTAGGAACTGCTTTCCCCATTGCCCACCCCCTTACTCCTAGTAGATGATATCAGTTCAAAATATTTCAACGGTATACCTGAATGTACATTATATTTTCATACACAGAAATTGAAAAACAGAAATCAGTATTATTGTCTTGCACAGAGCTTATACCCAGGTTCCAGTGTCATATGATTATTTGGAATTTTCCAGCGACTTTTCTATGGAAGCGTCAAACACTGCTATATTGTATCTGCTGGGTTGGAAGCCCTGAATTTGCTAGTTGTGCCTCCGTATTACACGTAGAACATCATGTTCTGCAGATTCACAAGGACAATTACGATAATCTGACTTGATTATTAGGCCTACAAATCCATTCAGCAATTACTGTGTTGCCACTGTTGCCATGTAAGAATTGCAGTGCTAACTGGGCACAGTGGAATCCATAGCCTGTAGAATTTACTGCTGTAAACTGTAACTGTAGGAATAAACTGGTGGGATTCAAAACATTTAATCACTTGTTTCCAGAGTGAGAAGAGCCTACGCTTCTGGAAAGTATTAAAACCATCTCCCCTCAGTGCAAAACAGTGAACTGTGTGCTTCAACATTCAAGGATGGGGCTGCTGATAAACGCTTACTGTGAAAAATCAGGATTGCGGTATTCAGCAAGAGGCAGGGGTCGCATTCTAATTCCTTCCTGCAGACTTTCTTCATCTAACAGACACACTGAAAATAAATTGACCTGTTCTTATGATCTAGGACAGAGCGGAATCCCAGAGGAATACATTTATCAGCCAAGCCTGCCAAAGTAATTTCACTCATTGCTGCCAGATTAGCTTACGTAAGTGAAGCTATTATGCACCAGTCCACAGTTTCTATCTTTAGGATAGAGTCAGGTAGCACAGGAAACATTGTGGAAAGCCCAGAGGAGTCAACAGATAAATACTGCAGCCTTATTTACATGTAGGAAAGGCATGTCCAATAGGCCGATTGCGAGCTACCAGTCAATTGCGTGTTCCTTGCCCTCCCCTCCAAAAAAAGCTCAACAACTTTTGTCAATCCAATGGGTAGATCACTGAAAGTTTTTTTAATAGTGGGAGTAGATCGCAGTCTCTTGGGAGTTGGACATGCCTGATGTAGGACACAGATGTGTTTCCTTGAAGGAGGGTATATGTTTTTAGCCTTGCCCCCCCCCATGATGTCACACCTCCTTCCTCAAATAACCAAGTTTCCCACTACCGAACAGAAACTCTAACATGTGACCTCCTGCTTGTCTGCAATTGAGGAAGGAGGCATGATATGGGCGGGGCAGGCAAAAAGCACAGCCCTGCTACATGTAAGCACAATTACACCCTACATGCAAGTAATGAATGAACAGGGCCTGGGTGGAGTGGAGATGTGCTAGCTCCTGACCCAGAGATCCTACCTGTTATTTGCATTCCCAAGCAGGTGTCCAGCTTATGCTTCACAGCAAGCAGCAGTCAAGTGGAGAAGAATGGGCTACTTGAGCATGAAGCAAGGGCCAGAAGCAAGCAACTTAATTTGAAGAGCACTTTGGAGGTTAGGGGAAACTCAGATATATCCCACTGCCAAGTTAATGTCTGCACCATCTCTACTTTGCTTTAGGAACTTTTGTCAGAAGAAATTCAAGCAAAATTCTAACAGGTAAATATCATTTACTCGTTTTATGAGTTACATAGCGAGCATTACTGCCAATGACTCTCATTTCCTAGGTAGCATTACTGTTGCTGTTTGCCACCCACTTCTAGTGCTATAGATGTAACACTAAATCCGCCTGAAAATTGTGTTTATTCCCCTTCAGCGACTGCTAGTTCAAATGAGATTCTATGAATAAAACAGCAGAAGAAGAGCTGTAGGAAATTAATGGGAACCCCCATTGCCAATTGTTAAAACGATATGACATTATGTTTTAAGTCGTGAAAAAAATGTAGGCAAGCTTTGTATACGTTAAAGCAAAACTCAATATAAGATGCAATTAAAGTGACACACTCTTAAAGTATATAAAAAAAACAAGCACCAAATAGCAAAAGCTAGAATCTGCCTTGACTGGAGCTTAATGAGCAGCTAGCAGAGGCACATTCCTATCACAAAACTGGGTCTGCACAGCTATGGCCACATGAAAGACAAAAAAGAACATGGGCCAAGTAGGAAGCCAACCAGCTATATTATTCAGAGTACAGAAGGATGCCAAAAGTTAATTTTATCATCCTCCAATTATTCATTCTATTTTCCAGCTTTACATGGTATAACACGGCCCAATTCATGACATGGGGAAATGGCCACTGGAAACATTTATAGTGGCTATTAACAAATCAACCTGTCATGCAGCAATAATTTGCTGGTTAAATATCAGTCTACTTATGCCACACAATGTGGTGTGTAGAAAGGACTGCACCACCTTAGATCATGTGAAACATTTGGAAGATTCCTGTATAGCAAACAAAAAACAAAATGGCCAATAAGAAGTGAGGCCACAACCTCTTTTTCTGATTTTTTTTAATGTGTGTGTGAGAATTCAAATGTAGTATCCCCCATCTGAAGTGGTACAGTCCATTGTATCACCTGCTGCACATGCAGAGGTAGCTAAGCATCAGCACAGGAGAGAAGTCACTCAATGTGTTAACCATTTACCCTTTGTTGCATTCATCAGATTTTACTAAAGTGCCAAAGAATGTTATACAGCGTATGTTCATGCAAAAGCCAGCCACAACCTCCTCATCCACCTGCACAGCTCCTCTACCCCAATCATTCTGCACCCATGGCTGCTTTTCATCAAACACAAATGTACATTAGTAGACAAACACGGCTACCTACCTGAATCATTAGGAGAGTGTTAGGCACGTCCATTGGGTGATGACTAGTTCCAAAGACTCTGGCCACACATTTGCCTCTTATAAATATTGTTCAGAAACAACTGCCTGAGAAACCAAAGAGGTTTTATTTCCCTTTTTAATGTGAGAGTTTATTGCAAACTCTTCAACAAGATCATAACTGTTTAAGTTGTCATTGCTTTCCTCCTAGCAATACTGATGGCACTAGAACACATTGGAATTTCAGCAGTGTCAGAGAAGAAAGAATACTTGAAGTGCTGACATCTGGAGCTTTACTAAAAAAAAAACCCCAAACAGACAGGGCCTTTTTTGAACTGCTTGGCAAGCAGAAGCACATTTAAAACAACCAAATTACCACTTCTTGGCTGCTATGAGAAATTCAGATGCCAAAATTTGCATTTGGTTTCCATTTTCTAGTTCAAGTATTGCATGTGATTGCAATGTAAGCAAACATGAACAACATGACAAACTGGTAGCTCTGGTAATTTCACAGCTTACTGACATAAGGCTGGACTCAGGCTAACTTAAGTGTCACTGATTGCAATAGATCTACTCTAAACATGAGTCAGTCTGGATCCAACTCTTCATTTTAAAAGTGTAATAATCCCATACTATTACTATAAGAAATGCTAAAATGTATGTTTCTTACAAACTCAAGATAAGCTTGATCAGATATTATAAATTCAGACAAGCAAGACAAGCACTGTTCTAGTGAACTATGCCATCACACACTATGAAATCATCACTGGACATATTCAGGAATTCAACCTCCCTGTAAGAATGGCAAAAACAGTTTATGCCAATGTATCCTTGCTCTTTTGTTGATGTTACCAAGGAGAATGTTTAAAAACACGATTTAAGCTGTTTTCCTAATTGGTTGGTGAACACTGAGATATGTTACAAAAGAAAAATCCAAATCCATACTTTTGCTAAATGTTCAGCACCTTATAGCCACTGGAGTTTTTAAAAAGAGATAAGGTTTTTGTGCATTTGTGACTCCAGCTGCTTTTTTTTTTTTTTGCTTCCCCTTTTTTCTTGAAGTTTCCAGATGAAGCTTTCATACATCTGCCTTTGCTGCTGTACTGGCTTCAGCACCTGCATCATCTTCAGAAGGTATGGAGGGAACACTGTCGTGGGAAACAGTGTCAATGCTTTGTGCTTCTGACTGAAGGTGGATGGATACCTCAACAGCTATTTCTTTACCATGGTCATTTACAGAACCATCATCCGAGTCTGCTGTCGGTGAATTACTGCGCTTAATTTCTGGGTTTAAGGGATAGAGTCCGTCTTGGACACCGAGGGCTTGTTTGACTCCATCTCCAACTTCATCAGGGTCATCGACTCTCACTGCTTCAAATATCTCTTCCATAAAGGCCCTACAGTTAAGGATGAGCGGCGGAAGAGGGATACTTCTGGCTAACTCTTCAATGTATCGAGCAAATTCCATAGTCTTAAACTGGGTGACTTTGGCCAGTTCCAGCGTTTTGGCAGAGGTAATGATTGGAATGCGTTTGGCAATTTCAAAGGCCTTCTGTAGTTTCTCAGCCCCTTCAGTCCTGAAGAATTCATTGATGGCCTTCTCTGTCTTGCGGAGATGGCTGCTCATCATGCACAGACGTGTTATATTTAAGATCAGGGTGATAGTAAAGGCAACCAGGCAGACAATCATGTAGTAAATGCCCATGTCTCCAGATGTGGAGACCACCCTGAGGGTGACTGAGTAATAGAAAGAGCCATTTTGGGTAGTGACAACACAACTGTATCGCCCCCGGTCACCAAAGGTTACACTTGTGATATTAAGGGTACTGTTAGAGATCAGCCATCTTCCATCTAAAACACAAATACAAAAAAAGATTTCAACATTAGAGTAACAGATCATACTTGCATCTTTTCTGATATATATATAGGCATGCCCCGTGAACTGTATTATGAAACCAGCAACACTGAATTGGGAATATGGATAACAACATATGTCCGGTCATTTGCCAACCTACTAGTCAAGCAGGGTTGAATATCTTTACCTAGCCAAGAAAATACTCATCTCATGTACTTGATCTAGGTCACTGGTCTTCAACTGGGCTGTTGAGACCACCCACACCTGATCTAAGGTGGGTCACACAGCAGCACTCCCAACATACAATACAAATATATTGTAAAAAGGAAGAAATAGATCTACAAATGCATGTTTGGGTTAGAGCTGGGCCCTGGGTCTGATTTGGGCACTTGTTTACATTATAATGTTGCTATCCATTTGCAAAGGCACTCATCCCTACCGGGTGGCCCTTCCCTCCAACCCCAATACTACTTGTGAAAATTATATTGTTAAACTGCAAATGTTTCTATTAATAAATGTAGCAAGATCCACTGGATTGCGGCAGCAGGCAAATGTGTACTTAAAAGCTTGATGGGCTATAAAAGGTGGACACTTGGACAAAATATGTGTACAGTGCTATCTCACTTTTTCGTGCAATGTTTTCTGCTTTCCCAATACCCTATTCTGGCAACAACAGCAAAAAGTTAAAAAAAAAAAGGTAAATGTATTGCTGGATTGGACAGAGCCCAGTGCCATGATGGGGATGCAAACCACTCCCTTCCCCAGTCACCAGACTGATCATTTGATGACTGCGTAACGGACAATAACCCCCTCTCCCCAGCTGATCTGCATGGCTCAGCTGAGGAGACTGACTGCCCATATGAAATGGTCACATCTTCTGCTGGCATGCAGCCCCTAGAGCAGTGGTTCTCAACCTGTGGGTTCCCAGATGTTATTGGACTACAACTCCCATCATCCCTGAGCTCTGGCCTTGCTAGCTAGGGATGATGGGAGTTGTAGTTCAACAACATCTGGGGACCCACAGGTTGAGAAAGGCTGCCCTAGAGGGTTGGGTCACCAAAAATTATTGCTGCACTGTCGTCCCCCAATCTAAATGTAAATCTGGGTTTGATGAGGTGAGCATTCTCCCCTGATAAAAACCATGCAATCAGCACATGGATTAAAATATCAAGTAGCTATACTCCTAAAGCAACTAATTCGGAATGAAAACTACTAACTGCTAGAATATTATGTAACAGTACCTAGATTCCAAGTTGTGTAAATTATAGCCCATTTAGCTTCAGCCAAAATCCAGTACTTTAATTTAAAATAGACTTGTATTGTGTTTTAATGTAGGTATGTTTGGGCAGAGAGGTGACGAACCTAGGAAGAGTGGCTTTCCCTTCAACGTCTTCTTAAAAGTGTGACATACAAGAGAACTTCTGTGATCAATACAGCACACCTGGTACATTGTGTAAAGCAAGTCAAACAGTTGTCTCTTACCCTCTCCATCTTGCTTCAGTAGATGCCCTTTTGAGTTGAACCAAAGGATGCTGTTATGCTGACTGATGTTCAGCTTACATTCAATGAATGCACCGTTACCTTCTTTCACTATGATATCTTGAGGTACTGCCGATTTTGTGAAGGCTTGTAGGGTGGGAAGAAATGATGCATCAAGAGGAAGAAACCTTGACCCAGTAGCAGCTGTCAGGTTGGAGGCCACATTTTCTAGTGCAGAAACACTAGAACTGAGAATCAAAGTCAATAGGCAGCAGCTGAGCTTCATGAAAGCTTCAAGTATAAAGCACGCTGCAAAAAGTTAAGTAGTCTGTATCGCACCAGTCACCATGGAAGATATTGATGGATTCATCAACTTTGAAAGGGCTTTGGGTTTTTCTTTACAAGTAAAGGAACAATCCAACTGAAATGTAAAAAAAAAGAAAAAGAAAAGATGCAAGTCAGGATTCTTAACAACACAAAGCTTTTTGGCTTTCAAACTCAAATAATTAACAATACAATTCCAGAATGAAATGGCATATAACAGGGAAGGCGAACCCACAGACCAGATTCAGCTTGCCAAGCCACTTACAGTGGCTTCCTTGTCCTCTGTCAAAATCTGCCTCTTCTTACCTTGGAAAAGTGCCTTTCCCCCCTTAAGCAGAAGAAAAAGGCTTCAGAAATAGAAAGGAACACTTACCAGTATTTTCCTTTCCGTATCAGTGCTGGGTAAGAAAGAGGGGAACTACTCCCAGCCCACTGATGTGATGAGAAGGAAACCACCTGATCCTCTGCTGACTGGCAAAAGAGTGTGCAGGGGGTGGGCTGTTTGAATATGTCTGCATGTCTGTCTGCCTATCAAAATGTGTGGTAAGTGTGCACATGCAATTGAGTATGCACTGGTGACTTTAGCCATGCCAGCTGCTGGTATGCAGTCTCCAGAAAGCTGTCAACCATCAAAGCAGCCCGAGCCACCCCTAGTATAAAATGTTAGTTGTCTAGAGCTGAAAGGAGCTTAAGGTAAATTGGCACAAATAGCAACTTTCCAGAAAAGGAATGGGACCTAAAAACTAACCATTCTTTCCTTTGGTAGGCTCAAATTATAAACAGAAACACAATTAAAAGGTCCACTGCATACAACATTCAAGGTTTTGTTCACCCTTGGATTGAAACTGGAAAAGGCAAACCAACCAAAGGAGCAGCTGCCAAGAAGCACAGCTTCTTTGCCTGCAGAAGGTTGATCACCAAGTAGGGCTGGGAGAGGCCAGAAACCTTGGAAAGCCATTGCCAGTCAGTATAGACAATACTCTCTAAACTTGAACCCTTAATGCATTTCTACTCTTATCCTAGCTGCTTCCTTCCTAACCACCTCTTTCTGCAATGCTATCTAACTTCCCAGTAATTCAGAGTACAAAACAGGGCAGCTCATGGTACTACTACTACATGGCAGCGTTTTCATCAATATCTTCAAAGTGCTCTAAAAACCCAGAGTGAACTAATTCCATCCTGAAATATATGTGTTTAAACTACAGCAATAGAAATTTAATGAGATTTGGTTCCACTATTCTGCTAGTGCAGAGCTCTCTGTTCTGCACACCAAACAGGTGGGTGGGCAGAAGTGGTATCAGTTCCAAGCAGGGGTGCTACTGAGATGACTTGGGAGCTGCTACTGAGATGACTTGGGGTGATGGCTGCAGACTCACAGCTTTGCACCTACCTGCTTTATGCCACAGCTAGGGCATGCAGTAGGACTGTGATGGCCCTGCCACTTTGTTATGCCTGACCAGGCACCACCTAGGGCTTGGATAGCATCCTGAGGCTGTTAGTTGCAACTGGGAAAAATCCAGTTACATTGTCCTTCAAAGACCTGAGATAACTATCAGCAGTAATTGCATATGCTTTCTACTACATTGTACATTGTTTGCATAATGCACAGCAGCAGTTGTGATGGGTCATTGGATTCTGCCATTAAATCCTTCAGTGTTTGATTTATTAAACTGTTTATCCCATTTTCTTTTATGCAAACCCATTACTGTTAAGCAAAGATCTTCTGCTGCAGGGTTTTTTTTTTCTTTTGAGGAAAAGAGGTTACATTTTTATGACAGAGCCATCATATTTATATAAAACAGCTTCTGTGGCTGATAAACCACAAGGAAGAAAAGACCATATAATGCCCTAAATTTTTCAAGGAAAGCACAGCCATGCATATCATAAAGTAGCTGTTATGAATGAACATTAACACAGGTTCAACATGCTCCATGTGAGCCGCAGATGCACTATACCTGAAGACAGATTCAGTCCAGAGTATATGTACTGAGAAGCAGAACAGATGTCTTTCATTTTCATCTGCACACTTAAAAACTAACATATGCTCAATTTTATGCAGTGAACAACCACCAGGACTCTCAGAGAACAGAAGGCATCATATGCTCATGTTTCTGCAGCACTTTAAAAATATCTACAATATTGCTGCCTAAATAGATAGTGGAAAAGCAAAAAGTTTAGACTATGGCCCCAAGAGAACCAAAAACAAATGTTTCCTACGTTTACTGGATGGCGACATTTTATCGAATTGCAGTTATCCTTCCAAAGCGTCTCACTTTTATCAATTTCAGCAACTCCAGTACTCACAGAACTATTTCAAGAGCAAGAATTTCACTTAAACACCGAGATCACGGCAAAAACTTATTGGTTGCTAATATTCCAATGAATAGCAAAGGATCTTATAGATATTTGAGTTACCATGTTTCAACCCACCCTGCTTTAAGAGCCCTTAAGAATCACTCACCACATTTGCTAGTTTACAACATTTCTTTTTGAAAACGAAAATGTCAAAGCTGATATATCACAGAGAGTTGGGTGCTGCTTCATTTTACTGCAGTGATCCGGAGAGACAATATTTACAAAGGTGAAACTAGGGGAAAGAGCATACCCATACTTTTGGAATTTATACCGTATTTTTCACTCTATAAGACGCACCAGACCACAAGACGCACCTAGTTTTTGGAGGAGGAAAACAAGAAAAAAAATATTCTGAATCTCAGAAGCCAGAACAGCAAGAGGGATCGCTGCGCAGTGAAAGCAGCTGTCAGGGAACTGTCATCTGAGACGAAGGAGGTGAAAGGGCTCATGGAGGGTGAGAGAGACCACTCAGCGGAGGAGGGGACCAGCAGGGGGAGAAGTGGAGTTCCAAGGGAAAGTGAGTCGGAGGGAGAGCTCAGAGATACTTCAAGCGAGAACAGTGGGGGGGTTTCAGGACCTCCCGTAGGAACACCCACTCCTCGGCGGAAACTGTCACGCCGAGAGTCCAGAAGACGTGTTTCCGTTAAGGAGCTTTTATGCTGGAAGAAGTTCCGTAAACGCCCACTGTCCGATCCAACGAGCGATTGATGGAGCCACGCTTAAGGAGCTCCATCACAGACAGAGGTTTGGGAACTTAGCCAAACTCTGAGGGATCAGGATTTTACGCACAAGCAGCTCATCATCCCATCACAGCAATCGGACAGACCCTGAAAGCAGCTTGTGCAGAGAGGCATCATGAGTGACCCAGCCGGAGCCGGAGGAGCAGGAGGAGCTGGAGAAGGTCCAACTCTGGAAGAAAGGTACAGAATGTTGGAACTCCAGCTAGCAATGCAAACGGCGAGGCTAGAAGAAAGGAGGGCGCAGGATGCAGAAAAGGCAAAAGGCGCTACACTAGCAAGAAAGATGCCAGGAATGGTGCAGAAGTTTGGGGGGGACCCCAGGAACTACCAAGCCTTTAGGACAGAGATGCAGTATGCTCTTGAACTGCAGTTTAATGACTTTCCCGATGAGGCATCGCGAGTGGCGTTTGTGATTGGCCATCTCGAAGGAGGGGCGAGAGACTGGGTCAGGCCCCTGATGGCAGGGAATAGTGACATGCTGAAGGACGCGAGGAAGTTTTTTCGCGCCATGGATTTGATGTTTTCCAGCGAGATTGAACAGGGACTGGTACGCAGACAATTGATGGCTTGCAAACAGGGGAGCCGATCGGTTCGTGAGTACTGGACTGAGTTTACAATGTTGATACATAGATTGGGGTGGGACCTATCGGCGGAACCCATTCAAATGCTATTTGAAGAGGGGCTTTCTTCGGCGGTGAAAGACGAACTTTCCCGGGCGCCCAGGGCGGAGTCTATGGACCAGCTGACCAAATCAGCGCTGACCATTGGAGCGCGCCAGGAGGCAAGAGCCTTGGAGAAGCGGGAGGGGAAAGGAGAGCGTTGGAGGGATTTCCGCATTCCAGAGATTCCAGAGCCAAGTTTCCCGCCCGGAGAGCCGATGGAAGTTGGAACAGCGCGCGCGCGCGCAGTTTCAAATCCCAGTGAAGGGAGGAAGAAGGAGGGAAAGAGCGCCAAGAAATGTTACCTCTGCCAGCAGCCAGGTCACTTTGCCAGAGTCTGCCCGCAAAGAAAGGAATGGCAAGGGATGGCGGGGGCTGTTGGGGGAAAGGAGGAGGAAGTCCAGGAGCCAGTAAAAGCCAACGCCTGTCTGCCTCTGTCAGGGCACTGCAGACAGGCCAAGGAGCAGTAAAAGTGCCCACTCCGGAACCTCCAAGACCAGCCCTAGTAATAGAGGTGTTGCTAGAGCTGGCAAACGGATACCCACTAAAGACCAAGGCGCTGTTAGACTCAGGCAGCTCCTGTAATTTTATGAGCAAGGAGTTTGCAGCGGAACACCAGATACAGACACTCCCTTTAAGCAACCCCCTGCAGGTCACCACGATCGATGGGAGGGAGCTGTTGGGGGGAGAAGTTAGCCTACAGACCGTCCCAATGGTTATGAGGGTGGCAAGGCACACCGAAAGGATAGCGTTCAATGTAGCCACCCTGGGAGGGGCGCCAGTCATTTTGGGAATGAGCTGGCTAGCGTTGCATGACCCGCTAGTGGGCTGGCATCAGAGAGTGGTGTCCTTTGGGTCAGGACATTGCCTGGAACACTGCAAAGAGGGAAAGGTGCCAGAAGGGGCAAAAGCCTCCATAGCAGGGACGGAAGTGGCGAACAAAGGGAAGGTGCCCAAACAATACGCTGACCTGAGCAAGGTCTTCAGCGAAAGGGAAGCAGATAAACTACCACCGCATAGAGACTTTGACTGCCAGATTAATCTGGTCCCTGGGGCCCAGCTACCCGTGGGCAAGCTGTACGCCATGTCAGACAGGGAAATGCAGGAGTTGAGGGAGTTTATTGACAAAAACCTGAAGAGAGGTTTCATCAGAGAGTCCAGAGCGGTGGGGGGCAGTCCAGTGTTTTTTGTGGACAAAAAAAACACGGATAAACCGAGATTGGTCGTGGACTACCGGGCCCTGAATGCCGTGTCAGAACCAGTGACTTTCCCCATGCCCAGGATTGATGACATTTTGACCAGGGTGAGGAAGGGAAAGATATTCACGAAACTGGACTTGAGAGGAGCGTAAAACCTGATACGAATAAAGAAGGGGGATGAATGGAAGACAACGATGTTCACCCCCCTAGGGGCTTTCGAATATCTCGTTATGCCATTCGGATTGCAATCAGGCTCCGCCTGTTTTCAATCGCTCATGAACCATGTACTGGGACCTTTGCTCTACAAGAATTGCGTGGCATTCCTCGATGACGTGCTGATATATTCGGAGAATGAGGAGCAGCATGTGAAGGATGTCAGGGAAGTGCTGAGCCAGCTGCAAGCAAACCAGTTGTGGGTGAAATTGGAGAAGTGTCAGTTCCACACCAAGGAGGTGGAATTCCTGGGGTACCGCTTATCAGACAAGGGATTAGCCATGGATCCAGGCAAGGTCCAGGCGGTGCTGGAATGGAAGACACCGAAAACCAAAAAAGATGTGCAAAGGTTCTTAGGGTTTGGGAACTTTTACCGTAAATTCATCAAGAACTTTGCCCACTTAACGGCTCCCATCACGGACTGTCTAAGCAGCAAGAAGAAATTCGTTTGGACGGCAGAGGCGGAGCACGCTTTTGAGGAATTGAAAAAGGCATTCGCTTCGGAAGAACAGCTCCTGCATGTGGATTTACAAAAACCCATGAGAGTGGAAACTGATGCCTCAGACCGGGCGGTGGGGGCAGTGCTGCTTCAGCCAGGGAGCAATAAGTCGGAATGGAGACCGTGTGCCTTCTTTTCGCGTAAGCTGAACAAATCCGAGAGGAACTACACGGTATATGACCGAGAACTACTCGCCATTCACGAAGCGTTCCGGAGATGGAGACACTTACTAATTGGCGCACAGCATAAGGTGCAAGTGTGTACGGACCACAAGAATTTGGAGTATTGGAGAACAGCACGAGTGCTCAACCAACGACAAGTGAGATGGGCCCAGGAGTTCTCCAAATTCCATTTTGAAATCTGCTACGTGCCAGGTCCAGAAAACATCAGAGCGGACGCTCTCTCTCGCAAACCTGAATATTTGGAGGGGGAGGGAGCGCCAGAAGAGAGACATATTATCCCAGAGGACCACTGGGTGTGTGGTGCGGCCTGGGTGGGGCAAAGAGAACTGGTAGAGGGGACGGTAAATGATGAGTACGCCCAGGATAAGCTCAGAGGTTTAAGGAGAGAGGGAGAAGACCCCGGAGGTTTTGAAGAAAGAAACGGGGCATTGTATTACAAAGGGGCACTATATATACCCGAAGGGGAATTGAGGGGGAGAGTACTCAAACAGTTGCACGACAATCCCACAGCGGGGCATTTTGGGCAACACAAGACCATGTGGTTGGTGACCAGGGAGTTTTGGTGGCCCAAGGTGAGGGAGGATGTACGGGAGTATGTGAGAAGGTGTGACCAATGCCAGAGAGCCAAAGGAGAAAGGCGGGCACCAGCGGGTTTATTAGAACCGTTACCCACACCAGAACGACCGTGGGAGGCGGTGTCGATAGATTTTATGACTGATCTGCCCAAATCCCAGGGGAAAACCGCCATACTAGTCGTAGTAGACCAGTTAACTAAGATGGGTCACTTTGTAGCTTGCTCACATGCAGTCACGGCGGAAGAGACAGCGAAATTGTTTGTAGAACATATTTTTAGGCTGCATGGCGCCCCCTTGAGGCTGGTGTCCGACAGAGGGAAACAGTTCACGTCCAGATTCTGGAGGAAGCTTATGAGCTTGTTGCACGTAGAGGTCAACTTTTCGACTGCCAGGCACCCTGAGACCAATGGGCAGGCGGAGAGGGCAAACGGTATCCTTCAACAATACCTGAGGTGCTATGTCAATGACAGAGAAAACGATTGGGTCGAAAAGTTGGCACTAGCGGAATTTGCTTACAATAATGCAGAGAATGTGTCCACCGGGATGAGCCCATTTTTGGCTAATTATGGGTGCCACCCCAGGGCGTTTCCAGGGGAAGGAGGAGAGAGATGGAGTGTTCCGGCCGCTGAACTTTTTGTAGAAGAAATGGAAGCGATCCATCGTCAACTCCAACACAACTTAGAAAGGGCCAAAGAAGAATATAAGAGGCAGGCAGACAAGAGCAGAAGGGAAGGTGAAACAATTAGGGTGGGGAGTCGGGTCTGGCTATCAACCCAAGGGTTGCCGTACAAGGGGGGTTGCAAGAAATTGAGACCCAAAAGATTGGGACCATTTGAAGTCATCCAACAGATCAACCCAGTGGCTTTCAGACTCCGGTTACCGAACCACATGAAACTGCACCCAGTATTCCACAGGTCATTACTGTCACCATACCGGGGGGAAGGTGAAGGGGTATCCACACGGGGGCCAGCCATAGAAGAAAGGGAAAGCCGCAACTATGTGGCGGAAATCATCGACTCCAGGTGGAAGGGGAATCAGGTGGAGTATTTGGTCGCGTGGGAAGGGGAACCAGAGTCAGAAAACACCTGGGTGAAGGCAGAGGAGGTCCATGACGAGGTCTTGATCGAAACGTTCCACCAAAGGTTCCCCAGGAAACCTCAGCCAGTAGCGAGGTTCCGAAGGGAGTACTTTGGCACCACCGACGATGAGGAGGAACTGGAGGGATTCAGGGAATCGGAGTTGGAAGGAGGTACCGACTCCGAGGAGGAGGAGTACTTGGAAACCGGGAACAGCAAAAGGTGGAGGGAAGTGTTCGAAACTTCGGAAGATGAGGGAGGTTCCTTCAGGGGTTTTGCTCCCTCGCCTCCCGCAGAGGAGGGGAGGGAAGGGGGTGAAGGGGGCCCTGGAGGGGAGGTGGATGTCAGGGAACTGTCATCTGAGACGAAGGAGGTGAAAGGGCTCATGGAGGGTGAGAGAGACCACTCAGCGGAGGAGGGGACCAGCAGGGGGAGAAGTGGAGTTCCAAGGGAAAGTGAGTCGGAGGGAGAGCTCAGAGATACTTCAAGCGAGAACAGTGGGGGGGTTTCAGGACCTCCCGTAGGAACACCCACTCCTCGGCGGAAACTGTCACGCCGAGAGTCCAGAAGACGTGTTTCCGTTAAGGAGCTTTTATGCTGGAAGAAGTTCCGTAAACGCCCACTGTCCGATCCAACGAGCGATTGATGGAGCCACGCTTAAGGAGCTCCATCACAGACAGAGGTTTGGGAACTTAGCCAAACTCTGAGGGATCAGGATTTTACGCACAAGCAGCTCATCATCCCATCACAGCAGCAATCCCTCTTGCTGTTCTGGCTTCTGTGATAGCTGTGCAGCCTGCATTCACTCCATAAGACGCACACACATTTCTCTTTACTTTTTTTAGGAGGGAAAAAGTGAGTCTTATAGAGCAAAAAATACGGTATTTCTTTTTTTTAAAGAAGCTCCCACACCAAATTTCCAAGGTGTTTTAAAGCTGAGAGTAGATTCTTCAGGAGTAGCTCCTGAAACAGCCCGATGTTATGTAGAATTATGCTTACATATGTACAGAATCAGGCTTGAACTCCGAGAAACATTTTAGGTATATAGGTTAAGTACTTAATTCGTTCCGGAGGTCCGTACTTAACCTGAAACTGTTCTTAACCTGAAGCACCACTTTAGCTAATGGGGCCTCCTGCTGCTGCTGTGCCACCAGAGAACGATTTCTGTTCTCATCCTGAAGCAAAGTTCTTAACCCGAGGTACCACTGTACATATGAAGGACTGAGAGGGACACAGGTGGCGCTATGATCTAAACTACAGAGCCTAGGGCTTGCCGATCAGAAGGTTGGCGATTGTTGTTCGGTCCCAGCTTCTGCCCACCTAGCAGTTCAAAAGCACGTCAAAGTGCAAGTAGATAAATAGGTACCGCTCCAGTGGGAAGGTAAATGGCGTTTCCGTGCACTGCTCTGGTTCGCCAGAAGCGGCTTAGTCATGCTGGCCACATGACCCGGAAGCTGTCTGTGGACAAAACGCCGGCTCCCTTGGCCTATAGAGCGAGATGAGCACTCAACCCCAGAGGCGTCCGCAATTGGACCTAATGGTCAGGGGTACCCTTACCTTTATGAAGGACTGACAGTGTTCAACTTTAGACTTTGCAGCTTTTTGAATGTTTCCAAGACTCCAAGTGACAGGGGCAAGCCGTTTATTTAAGTTCTAAGGCTAATTTAATGAATTTAAGTGATCACCACACTGATATTCTTTATTAGATAAAATATATATTTTCTAGTTCTACATAATATGGAGGATAGTCCCTGCAATTAAAGCAAAAAAGGGAATCTTGCTGGACTACAATTCCCACCATACCAAACTACTGGTCGTGCTATTTGTTACCGATGGGAGTTGGAGTCCAACAACATTTGGAGTAGATTTTCCCACCCCTGCTTTAAAGGCCTAGACAAAGAGCCCCAAATACTACCCCCCACCACTGTGCAGAAAACTATCCTAATAAACTCTCTACCTAAAATATGCTGTTGATCCTACATACCTGTAATTTTTTTCAAACATATCAGACATTTTTAAATGCAATGCTTATATCTAAGCACTTCAAATGTGTTTACACATGCCTGACACAGATGCAGATTACACCACAGGAATACGATGCTGAGAAGATGGAATAACACAAAGAAAACGCTGGAGGTTGATTCCAGATTATTTGTTTGTTGAGCATTCATCCTGGTTTGCACACTTTGCAGGAGTGGAGGGTGTCTGTGTTATACAACACTGGTTGTTTATTGAGCATTCTTTCTGGTTTGTTTGTGGGGAGGTTACACAACATCGCATCAAGCAATGGTTACCCCAGATCTTCCTATCAATTTTCTTGATGTTCCTATTAATTTTCTTATCATGAAGTGTGATTTTTGAAAAAAGTGGGTTTGTTGAGGAAGAGCACCAAACCCAGGATCAGCTCAAACTGTCTTGTCCTGGTGAGCAACCTGGCTGCTGAAGTTTCCAAACCATCTTCAGAGGCAGCCCTATGTATAACATGTGGCAGTAATCTAACCTAGAGGTTACCAGGGAATAGAAACAGAAGTTAAGCTACCCTTGTCTAGATGTAGTGCAGCTTGGCCACCAGCTGAAGCTGATGGAAGGTACTCCAGGTCAGAAGCCACCTGAGCCAGAAGTATCCCTGAGCTATGTACCTGCTCCTTCAGAGGGAGTGTAATTCCACCAAGAGCAGGCAACCTCCCATGCATATGATCTAGGGAACCACCCTCTAACAATGTCTCACTCTTATCTGGATTGAGCTTCAGTTTGTTGGCTTTCTCCAATCCATTACCAAGGCAAGACAATGGTTCAGCACATCCTGCAAATGGTCATCATGGCAGCAATGAAGTCCTGAGCCATCCCAGAGCCAATGGCCTTGGCCTGGATGTTGAAGTCCGCCAGAACCAGCAGTCTGGGGGTCCTCAACACTGGCTTCAAAACCAGCTCCATCACCTCAGGCAGGCAGAGTGCTGGGTAGGGAGACAGACAGCAAACCAGCAGAATTCCTAATCTGTCCCAATTGCCCAGTGCCAGAAACACACACTCTAGATCCCCACATAACTGGACAGAGAACCTGGAGACAGAGATGGAATCTCTATAGACTGCAACAACTCCCCACCCCCAAGTCTGCCCTGATGCTGCCCGAGTACTCAGGTGGGCACAGCTGGGTAAGACCAACTCCACCCTGTTCGCCCACCCAGGTTTCAGTGTTACAGACCAGATCAGCCTCCTCATTTGTAACCAGATCATTTCACGGTTTGCATCTAGCTTTCCTTTTAAAAAGGAAGCCCAATACAACTAGCAATACAAACTCTATTTATGGTAGGCACTTGGATTATCAAACAGTCACTTTTTCACTGGTCCAACCAGTAAAATTGTGTTCAGTGGAAAAACCAACACTGGAGCCTGAAAAACTAGTAATGCTTCGTGGACTTCTGTCCACCATAGATGCCACCAGGCTCTGCTCTTGGACCACAAGTTTCCACTAACTCCACCCCCAACTACCAGATCTGAACCTGCTCCCCCCCCCAACTTGTCTAACTCTATCATAACCCATTAGGGAACCATAAGGGTCTGCCTCAACCTGCCAGGTACTGTTCTGACTTACCCGCCTTCTACTGAGTCCATGTCACCTCCAAGCCTGTGCAGGCTTTACCTGCTAGCCCTGCTAAGGGAGTAAACACATGTGTGCTATTATTAACACGTATAAAGTGCCTGTGTTGTTGTTTTTTCTGAGCAGCAAGGTCTGCAACCTAACAGGCAAGAGGGAAAAGGGGGGAAAGGAATAGGGAGGGACGATGAAAGCAAGCACTGTAGAACCTACATCCTCACTAGCTCATGACTTGGGGCCTTTTTGGTCTCTCTTTTGCCCTGCGAGAGAGGAGGCGCAAGTTCCCAGGAGCTGGTGGCGGCAGTGCACGCTTCCTTTCAACTCTGCATGCATGCATGCATACACATGTATACACACGATTTATAGGTATGCGCGAATACACCACCCTGTGAGCATTGCACAGCTCCCAGCAGCTCACCCCCGAGGCCAACGCCCGCGACGTCATAAATGCGCCCACTAAAACCCCGGCGCGTCGCTCCGGGTCCTACGACACGGCCTTGAACTCCGAGCGGGAGCGGCGCCCGTGACGAGTTACCTTGGCAACGCCCTGTCATCCCTCGCTCGGCCCGCTCAGTCCGCCTCCCGGTCCCCTCCTCTGACGGGCCCCCGCGCACAGCTCTAACCGGGACTCCGGACCTTCCGCCTTCCCTTCCTCTCAGCTGCCTCTTCTGCTCCTGCGCGAGGTCCGCCGAGGGAACGGGAGGAGCGACGCGACTTCCGCCCGTCGGGCGTGTTTTTTCCTGGAATGATTCGCCTCTCCCACCCCCACGCGCCGCCGTTCTTTCCCGCCGCCTCTATGGTTCGGAGGACCGTCCGTCGGTGTTTGTGCTGGGGGAGCGGCGCGTGTGCCTGACTTGCTGAGACGTGGCTGCGGTGGGGACGGGGAAGGCCTCTGGCGGGTGGAAACCGACGAGGCGGAGGACCGCGAGTTGCCCGGTGGTTTGTTTGTGTTGCCTGTAAGTTGCGCGACTCTCTTCTACGTGTCCCTGCAACGCCGCCCTGGGGAGCAGCAGGAATGCTTGGCCAAAACCTTCGCAGGAGATGATTGGGGGCGGAGGGCGCCTGTCACCGTCCCCCAAACGAAAGGGCAGGGTCAGGCTTCCCCTTCAGGGATAGGAAGGTCTCTCTGTTGGGGTCCCTCCCTGTGATGGGGCTTTCCCCGTCCCGACCTCTTGAAGCAGCCGTGGGCCTGCCTGTTGAGCATCCGCGGGAGGGAGGAGCGAGAGCCCCGGTGCGAAATCCCTGACCCACTTATGGGTTTCCAGGGGCGCTGCGGGTCCCTCCTCTCTCTCCCCCCCCCCCACTGACTCACCCACACCGTTCTCCATTTGAAAGCAGCTCCATAAAGCGGGTGTTTTCTCATAAGTGTGGAAAAAGCAACCTCTCGCTCTGTTTGCCAGCTGTAGCCTCAGGTTGATCTTTTACAGTATCAACAGATGCTGCATTTCCAGTACTTGCTGTCCGCCACTTTTCGGTAACAATTGTACTTTTTTATACTTTTGTTTTGCTTTGTTTTTAATGGTCCTAAGACATAGCTCTTAAAAAGTCCTTTTTGATTCACGTTTAGCTTAGCCTTGCAAATAAGCGCACGAAAGTTAGAGGCCTGCCTAGAAAAGGAAGTTTTTTTTAGTAGTCTGCTGGGTGTTGCCCAAGGAGGGGCAGAGATCTCTAGCCCTCCTGCAGCAGCATCTTGTGTTTCTGTGCTAGACACCAGAGGGGAGGAGCTTCCCTGGTTTCTATCCTAGGTGCAGAGTTCCTCCTCCAACAGCTCCCTCAGTCACCCATATGGTATTCAATGCACTTGCCTATATGTCATTTCTTGCCACCTGTATAGCTACCACTAGCTACCAGGCTATGAGTTTGACCAAACTGCGGGAGGCAGTGGAAGAGAGGAGTGCCTGGCGTGCTCTGGTCCATGGGGTCACGAAGAGTCAGACACGACTAAACGACTAAACAACAACAAAGCTACCAGGCTAGTGTTTAAGCAGAAGGCTATTTTAGCTGCCACCCTGAATAAAGCCAGTTTTTCTCCCTTCATTTTTATTATTGACAACAGTGTTGTATACAACTGAACACACTGATGTCATTCAGTAATGTTAAACTGTAATAAAAGGCTGACAGGTCACTTGGGGGGGTAAGTGATATGACCTGAGAAGAGCAAATGTTTGGGAAATGGGCTGTCTGCCCTGTGTCATGCACATGGACAGAGAGAGGAAGAGACATATTTGTGGTTCTGCATATGTGAAGTGTGTGTGTGTGAGAGAGAGAGAGGGAGAGGCTATGGTATGGTCAGTGGCGTAGCGTGGGGGGTGCAGGGGGTGCCGGCCGCACCGGGCGCAACATCTGGGCGTTAGGGTTAGGGGGCGCAAATTACTTGCCTTGCCCCGGGTGCTGACAACCCACGCTACGCCACTGGGTATGGTCATCTTTTATTTTCCTCCACGATATTGGGGAGTGCTCCCCAATGTTGTTAGCACACACACACACTGATGTTGTTTCTGTCTGTCAGTATTGTGTGATCTTCACAATCAGGACCAGCAGGACATAGCTGACTCTCTATGACAAGCATTGTCATGTTTGATACAGCAGAGGCTTTCGTGAAGAAAAACGGGAGTGGAGTGACTTGTGTGTATCAGTCCCTGTCTACTGAAGACCTCTGCCCCACCAGTCAGCCTTCTGGAACAGGCAGGGGAGAGAGGCACAGGAATCTTCAGAGCGAAAGAGGCAAAAAATTGCCTCCTGCCTTCTGTTTATGGAAGTTTTTGCTGGATCAAAGAGCCATTGGTGAATGGGAGGACACTTCAAGTCTTCAAGTGGTGGTCCCTATTAGAGCAAGTACATTTTAAAAAATGTAGATGTAGGTATGAGTAGGGAAAACATTAATACACTTCTCTCTGCTCTATAGAATACATCTTGGAATGCACAACAATCTTAAGAAAAATGTTTTGAGTAGCTACTGTACTAACTGGGCCATGTAATTTCATTATGTAGAATTTCACAACTGGACATAACCTGGATTTTAGATCCCCTATACGCTGGGACTAGTAGTGAGCAATGGTGGGAAGTTTTCAACTGCTATACTTTTCTATGGAAAACACTTTGTTTTCAAAATGCATTGTCTCATAGAATTAGTATCATAATGAATGGGTACAATGCCAATCAAATTTGGACACTTAAAAAATGTAATTAACTCCCACATTCCCACGACTGTCCTTGTTAGGGAAACACATAGTAGGATTATTTTTTTGTAAGGAGTGTAGATTGACACCAAAAGTATATATGATCCAAACATGTTAAATTACTCCACAACCTATGTAGGCCACTGGAAAATATTCCGGTTAAGTTTATTCCTGAAAAAATGCTGTTTATCTTGTTAAACTTCTTGTATGTGTTTTAACAATAATTCGTTATAAATCTAGGGTATGCTGTGGTCATGTCCCAAAAGGATAATGAACCCTTGAATGAAGTTGCTCATGAACTGGAGGAAAATGTTCAGAAGACAGAGGAGGCAGAACCCACTGAGACTAATGGAGGGGAAGCTGAGCTTGTGGCTATGACACGGAAAAGGCCTGAAGCGAAAATCTCTGAGCCCAGTATTGTACAACAGCCACTGGGTCAGAATGTACAGGTATTGCTGCTAAGCCTGCTATCAGTAAATTCTCATTTACCCCAACAACGTTCACATTTTAATATTATACATTCCCTAGCAGGATTTGGGGGCCAAGAAGATCCATTTAAATGAAGTGTGGAACTGTGAGATGTGGATATCTGTGTTCTACATTTGTCCTGTGTGCTAAATAGTAAGGTGCATCGTTAACATTCATCTTGTTGGACCCGTTTGAGACATAGGGAAAGCAGGAGTCAGACTTGTGTAACTTATGATGGGCTAAGAAGATGTGAATGGATGTAGCAGTGGACAGCACAGTGGCTAATGCCTGTTTTTGATTTTGCTAGCTTACTCTGTTGGAACTGTGACAGTCTTTAAAGGCTGAGACAAACTTGAGTGCTTTAAGGAAGATGGAACCTGTCAAAAGGGATACAAGCAATGACCTGCATTCTTCTTTGCTTAATTTTTGCTTTAATTAATTCATTGTTTTTTAAATTATTTAATAAAATGGTATATGGTGGAATCTAACACTGCATGAGCAGGTTCCTGCTAGTGCAATGAGACTTCACCTTTCTCTCCTCCCCATACACATCCACAGTCTTCTCTGGATGGTACCCAATCCCCCTAGAGCCATGGTTGCTAACGTGGGGCAATTTATTTTTAAGAGGGACATTCCAGAATGTCTTATTAGAAGTTAATGGCCTTTTAGGCTTCCTCCACGTGAATAGGAGTTCATTTTTTGAATAATAAGAATTATATGTCATGGGGGGCGGGCATCAGGATTTTAGAGTTGCTTAGGTGGGGCATGGCCAAAAAAAGGTTGGGAACCACTGCCCTAGAGCATATTTTGAGGGCATCTGCCTTTTACCAGCTTTGCCTGGTTTGCCAGCTATGACCGTGTCTGGATTGGGATAACTTGGCCCACTGCAGACCATGCATTGGTAAGTAGCTAGTGCAGAATGCAGCAGCTAGACTGCTGATGGGGGCAGATGGCCAACAGCATGTGACACCTCTTTAAAACATATATACTGGATGCCCATATAGCAAGGTTCAAGACTCTTGTGTTGCTATAAAAATTCCTGAATGATAAATAAAAATAAAAATTCCTGTATGGAAATGAATTTTGGTTAAACTGGATGTTTAATTTCAATAGTACAGTTGGCAATGTCCTTTCGTTTCTTCCCCAGAGTTCCAGTTCCATGGAAGAGTCGCAGACAGGATGGGGTTACTGGGGGAGCTGGGGAAAATCATTGCTCTCGACTGCTTCTGCTACAGTGGCTACCGTAGGTGAGGCTGCCCGAAACCTAAACTATACAATCAGAATCAAATAAATTGGGTCTGCTCGAAATTGCTTTTCTTTTTCTTCTTTACCTTTAGAAGTTAAAAGTGACAAGTGCAAAATGTTCTATATAGAAAACAACAGAAGAAAATAAATTAGTGGCAGATTAAACATGGTAAAAATGTAAGCAGCAGCACAGAAGTTGAAAGGTTGCAATGTGTGCTGTCTCTTAAACAAAGGAAAAAGAGGGAAATTTTAAGCTACTGGCTTGGTTGGGCAATTCATTGTGCTTTTCAAATGCAGCATACTGCCTGGAGCAATTCATCTTGCTGACTTGGCCTCTGCTTGCTTGGTGAAGTAATTCATTTTACCTTTGGACTAAAGTAACATCTCTGCTTTCTTTAGGTCACGGAATCTCAAATGTCATTGAAAAAGCAGAAACATCCCTTGGGATCCCCAGCCCTACTGAATTATCTTCTGAGGCTAAAGATGTTGGGGAAGGTTGGTTTCTATTAAAAATATGTAAACTATTTGAAGTTTGCCCCTTGTGGTACTATGATGGATGTTGTTGTTTTAATTCTATTACTTCTTGTACAAGGGAATCTGTTATATATTTCAATAGAAGCTGCTATTTTGCTGTCACTAGTTTACTTACAGGTTGTGAGGCTCTTCATAAGTATCAGCTTCCCTTGCCTCCTTTTATCCAAGACGTACACAAAGGAATGGGAGCTACAGTCCATAGCCTATGTCTTACCTAGCACTGGTACCTCCTATATGGCTGTGGGAGGTGCCTTTGCACATGAGGATTCTTTGCTGTATGGTGTAAATGACTACTGGTCCCAATCAAATTAAATGCATATTTATCAGCTTATTGCATGTGAAACTACTGGCGTAGATTGGCTGGGATCCAAATAATTGCATTACTATTTCCATGCTCCTGCCAACCTAGCAGTTCGAAAGCACATCAATGTGCAAGTAGATAAATAGGTACCGCTCTGGCGGGAAGGTAAACGGCATTTCCGTATGCTGCTCTGGTTCTCCAGAAGTGGCTTAGTCATGCTGGCCACATGACCCGGAAGCTGTCTGCGGACAAACGCCGGCTCCCTCGGCCAGTAAAGCGAAATGAGCGTCACAACCCCAGAGTCATCCACGACTGGACTTAACGGTCAGGGGTCCCTTTACCTTTACTTTTATTTTCATGCACTCAAAGGGCTTTGAACTTGTTTGAAAGAGCAGAAAGTGCAAGCTATTGAAAATCAAGGGGACTTTCAAGTTAGCTTGTGATGATGACATATGTGTCTGCTTTTGGTCGGGAAGGGAGTGTCACACCACACTGGCCTTGCCCAAATTCTTGAGTGCACCTAAAGAAGCTCTCTTGATTTCAGGTATTGTCCTTTTGCACATGAATATCTCTGCATCAAGCCCTAGATACATTGCAACACTAAGCCAAAGCATGGCTAAGCATTGGCATCTTGGTGTGCAGGTACCAACAGTAAAAACTGCAACCTGCTTCACTCTTCCTGTGATCTTCATCTTGCTGGAGGTCAGCCATGGTCTGGCTTGCTGGTATGTCCAAATCCAGACTTGTGGTTGGTCTCACTCCAGACAAGTTGTAGCCAAGGTTTGTTCTTGCCTTGCCACTTGTGGTTTGTCTGAAAGGCACAAACCACGGCTATGGATTTGGATGTAACGCTAAGCCAAACCATCTGGGTGTGTGGGTGTGGGTGTCAAAGCAGACCTTATTTCTACTGTTAGTACTTGCACACTCATGCATTCACAGTAAGCCATGGTTTGGCTTAGCATTATGTGCAACCTGAGTCCTTGCCTAGGATGGTACAGTTACTATAACACCAGATTCCTTCACTGTAGAATGTCAATTGTAAAAGTAGACATGGAGGCAGAGGGCATAATCCAATATTTGCATTAGGGGACTTTCACCTCCTCTCATCCCCACTGTAGCTTCCTATGCACACCCCAGTTCTATTCCTGAGGGTCTCCTAACCCTCTGGAACAGATCTGGAACTCATGGCAAGGACTGTGTGACTCATGAACGCAAGCTTTGGATTCAACCCAAAATAAAAATAGGACTACTTGGCCATACAGTGGTACCTCGGGTTACATACGCTTCAGGTTACATATGCTTCAGGTTACAGACACCGCTAACCCAGAAATAGTGTTTCAGGTTAAAAACTTTGCTTCAGGATGAGAACAGAAATCGTGCTCTGGCAGCATGGCAGCAGCGGGAGGCCCCATTAGCTAAAGTGGTGCTTCAGGTTAAGAACAGTTTCAGATTAATTACGGACCTCCGGAACGAATTAAGTACTTAACCCGAGGTACCACTGTATTCAGAAAACGTCATTTGGGAAAATAACACAAAGACACATGCTTATCCAAGTCAGTTTTCAAATTATGACCTCATGGGTCACAAAATGTTGAACTGCCTTTTAATCACAAGTGTCGAACACAAGACTACAGCTCACTTCAGAATTCCTAGATTTCTATCAAGTAGCTGTTTTATCACTGACCTGAAGTCAACTATGGATTTTGTCACACGAAGATCAGATTGGCAACAGGTTTGTGATATTAAGCACTACATCTGTGATGCTCTACATCCATGTCGTCACTACATCTATGATATTGATGAGTTTTATGTGGCATTATCACAAATATATTAAAAAAGATGCTTGGGACCTTATTTGCTGCCTCTTTTTCGTAGAAGCATCAATTTTATGCAATTCAGAGAGAGAGAGAGAGAGAGAGAGAGAGAGAGAGAGAGAGAGAGAGAGAGAGATAGATCTTAGATTTGGTATACACCTTTATTTATTTATTTATTTATTTATTTATTTATTTAATCGCTTCCTATAAAGCATCTTGCAGCAATTTCACAATACCATAGAAACAATTGCATATATTAAAAAGGGTAAAACAATTGCCCAGCAGACATTTTTACATTTCTCCCTACCTCTGTTCTAAACCAGGGTGGAGAACTTTTTTGGCTCTTTGACCAGATCCTTATCAAATTAGACAGGTAGGTGGTGGTGACTGCCTGTCAATCACTTGACCTCACAGTGATCTCAGCTGATTGGGTGCTTTGAAGTAGGGACTTCAAATCACCACGCACAGCCCTAGGAGTAAGGAGTGCAAGGGAACTCGTTCACCTGACCTAGCAGCCTTTGGCTCTACTGCTCATCAGTTGATGGGTGGAAAAATCAAAGCCTGCTTTCATTTGCCAATGGACAATTGGGGGGGGGGTCAATTAAGGGGCTTGATTGTGCATTGGCAGCTGCTGCATCTCTGCTTGCCCCACACCTGGCACCACAAATGATGTCAGGTGTGGAGAGGTGTGCACGGTTTGGGGAAAATGGCCTAGTAGGTCAAATTTAAATCCCTCACAGGCTAAGTTTGGCCCACACACCACTTAAATCCTATTCCCTTCCCTTTGTTTCAGAAATCCAAAACTCTGAAGAAGGCAGTGATGGCAAAGAAGAGACTGAAAACCCCTCGCCCATCAGTGGTGCATTTGGAATGTTTTCTACCATCTCTGCTGCTGTTCAGAGCACAGTGAGTGAGACTGCAAGCAATATATCAATTAACACCAGCTTATTTTATTATTATTTATTTATTTGTTTATTGGAAGCTTGCCTTTCATTTTGAATTCTGAGTAGTGGAAAACTTGATTCAAGCGGTTGGTTGATGCTGCGCAATGGCTCATTAAATCATCAAATGATTCTGTAGTGTTGTGTAATATGCATTATCATAACTTATTGGTTGCTAATTAGTTGCTTGTGACCTGTCTAGCAGCTGTATATGTTAAGAAAAGGTTTTTGATTGGCGTCTGAGTAGAAGTGGGCATTCTATCCTTGAGATGTAAAATCTGGAATGTCTTAATGGCATTCCTTGATAAAGGAGGATTTCTTGCTGCGTGCTTAAGACCTGGGCACCTATCTCAGTGAATTCCTTAGTCTAGAATTGATGTTTAATTGGGGTGGAGTGAAATATCCTGAAAGTATACAAGTACATTAGCAAAATGTACATTGCATGGTGCTTTGTGGTGGTAAGGACCTTTGGCTAAGCAATAAAGATTTGGATTTGTAGTATTCTGTGGACTTTGCTAGCCATTAGTGATGTTGCTGAACTTTGTAACACTTCATTTCATTTAGAGAAGTGATGTATTCCTAACATGCTGGTATTCTGAAGTAGCCTATATTTCCTCCCCTAATAGCCTTTTTCCACTGCAGTCTGAGCCAGAAACTACCCCCCTGCTGGCTCTAGTGATGGCAGGAGGAATGTTGCCTTAGCAGCTTTCAAACACAAAGAAGAAAGGGGAAGAGAAACATCCATCCCTGTCATTTCTGCAGCCGGGTAGCTGTTGGGGGTGTGTGTGCTTCTCAAGGTTGGCTTGTAATCTAACCTGAGAAAAGACTGTAAGGTGTTAGGTGGCGACGGCCTGGTTTGGACTAATGCAGCACATAGTAATTTTCTAGTTTAATATCGTCACCTTCCACCTCAATGTACTATATGGAGTTCATGCTGTATGGAGTTCAGTGTAAAAATAGCAGGGGGACCTATACCTGGTCAATGCAACCTAACATGGCTTCTTAATCATCTGAGTTTTTTTTTTGGAAAGCATTATTTGGTCACATTCACATCATACATTTAAAGCACATTCAATGCACATTTCAAGTGCATGGGTTCCCTCAAAGCATTATGGGAACTGTAGTTTACCACCCACAGAATTGCAATTCCCAGCACCTTTAACAAGTTACAGCTCCCAAGATTCTTTGGGGGAAGCCATGTGCTTCAGATGTGTGATGAATGTGCTTTAATGTATGATGTGGATGTGACTTTTGATTTATTTTCAATCAATGTGGAATAAGCAGATGAAATGCGTCTCACTGGGTTCGTAAAACAAAATGAGAAATATAGTTTGTGCAAACTTATCCACTTCTTACAGCATATAATTATATGCTTTTGAAAAATTATTTGTCATGTTTATGGTTGTTCCAGCATCAAGATAAAGTGGTGTTAGGCTGTGTTGTTCCTTCTTATCGCCACCTATTATCATTCTTCCCAAAGACTACTAAAAACCCCACCCTGCACTTTGAACACTTGACTCCCAGTGCTCTCATCATGTGATTTATATTTCTGACTTGAGTTTTGATCTCTGTTCCTTCAAATTTTTGAATTTACTGACATTCTCTGTGTTTTGTATATTTGTATTTCCAATGCTCTGTATTTTGATGTTTTGAATGTGTGCTGTAAGCCTCTTTGGGTGCAGCTCATTGTGGAAACGCAGCACGTAAGTAAACTCCATCAATCAAATGTTTATTCTCTTTCTCTTGCTTCCCACCTCACCCTGCCCCACTTTTAGGGCAAGACTGTTATTAGTGGAAGTTTGGATGCATTAGAATTCATTGGTAAGAAGACCATGGATGTGATAGCTGAAGGTGACCCTGGTTTTAAGAAAACAAAAGGCCTGATGATCAGAAATTCCACACTTTCTCAGGTATTGGCTTCCTTCAAGCTTCCACACAGCAACAAAGAGTAGCTTCTTCCTGGATTCCCTTAATGGCAAACGATCAGTCCCTAGAGCTGTTCACAGCAGAACACCAGATATTTCAGGACGAACCTTTCCTTTGTGTGTGTTTCTCTATACATACACCAGCATTAATGCTTCAACTTTTCCATTTGTAGATCTTGCGAGAGGCAAAGGAGAGAGAAGAACAGCGGACAGCTACTGAGGTTTCCATGGCTACAGAGAAGAAAGCCCATTATGGGCTACTCTTTGATGAGTTTCAGGGTCTTTCTCATTTGGAAGCTTTAGAGATGCTTTCCAGAGAGAGTGAATCAAAGGTAATGGCCCTGAGCAATTTCCTTTTTTTACAGTTGAGGAGGAATAAAAATGAATATTTCTTTAAACTCTGGCAGATGAGCCCTTTTATGGATTCCACACAAGCATCAGTAAATGAAAGCCAGTAAATGCAGGAAAAACACCTCTCCCTGCTGTTTCTTTACCCCTTGTGTAGTGTTTTTTTATTAAAATAAGAGCTTTCTCGATCTTTGTTGCTCCAAATGAATGAGCCATTGATAGTAAAAACCAATGGCACTGCGAGGTAGAGCAAGTTTGATATTTTTACACACACACCTTCTCTCTCTGCTGTGAGGGAATATGCCAAACACAGAGCTCCCCTTCTCAAAGAGTGAATTGCTTTCCATAGTCAGCTTGTCATTAGTGCTGCCACCTTAACTTTTCACACCAAATATCAAGCGTTTCTGGCTGGTGGGTTTAAGGTTCTCTTTGTGGCTTTCTTTCCTTTTAAATCAGGTGAAGTCGGTGATAAGCGCCCTCTCTGGAGATGAGCTAGATACTTTGAAGGCCGAACTGGAACAGCTCAAAGAAGCGTTTTCGTTAGCTGAATTTTATGATGATGAAGAGGAAGAAACGAAGGGTAATTACAAGAATTCCCACTTGCAAAAGTAACAGTAGACTGAATAGCAAAAGTAAAATGACTGAATGGTGAGTTCAGTCATTCCGTTATGAGTGTGGTGCAATAACACATGAAAGATGGAAAACTAAGCAAATGAACCAGTCCATTAAGTCCTATCAATGGTCCATCTTGCCATTATTCTGTTTCTGACAGTGGACAGTTCTCTGGAAGCTTTGCAGGAGATGCAGATAACACAGGCTGTTAATTGACTACTCTGTGCACTTCCAGCTTCTTCAAGTGAATACCTTTGGCAAGATTATCTATGTCATCAGGCTCTTGGTTAATCACTACTGGTATTCTGACTCACTCACTCTTTGAGTCTGTGATCCAAAGCTTAAATGAAGGATATTGCAGTTGATCAGTGGGATCACGAAAACCGCAGCAGAAGTCTTGTGGACTTGCGCAAGAGAAGCACTGCTAAGCTCCACAGGATAATCTCCTTCATCCTTCCTGACATAAAGGGGAAGAAGACCATTATAATGCAAATCCTTGAGCAGGAGGCTGTCCCTCTTGGTAGATTTTAAGGAGACTAAGATACTGTATTTTTTGCTCTACAAGACTCACTTTTTCCCTCCTAAAAAGTAAGCGGAAATGTGTGTGCGTCTTATGGAGCGAATGCAGGCCGCGCAGCTATCCCAGAAGCCAGAACAGCAAGAGGGATTGCTGCTTTCACTGCGCAGCGATCCCTCTTGCTGCTCTGGCTTCTGAGATTCAGAATATTTTTTTTTTTCTTGTTTTCCTCCTAGGTGTGTCTTGTGGTCTGGTGCGTCTTATAGAGCGAAAAATACGGTATTTGTAAAGCAAAGCTATTTATACAAAAGGACAGAAATGAGTACAAATGCAAAATTCAAATGCAATTTAGTAAGTTTTAATGTCGATGATTAGATGTAGCATTCAGCACCTGTCATCTCTTGCTTTCAGAGGAGGAAGACTTCACAAAGGAAGTAGCAGATCTCTTTTCACAATTACGAGTCTCTACAACGCCAGCCAAACTAACCCAAGTGAGTGAGTGTTTTTTTGTCATCTTTTGGCTGTTAGGCACGCCTCACAAACGCTGTTATATTGCATCTTTGACGAGGAGGTGCGTAGCAGCCACATACATAACAAAAGGCATCAGGCTTATTTACACATTTTTGTCTACTTGAAGAAGCCATGGTCTGAAAAATACAAATATTTAGGTTATAAAACTGTAAAAATAAAGAAAAACTAGGTTTGCAAAACAATAATTACCATGTGGTTAGGGTAGATCAATGTGTCAGTGTCCACTTACCCCAGTGTAAATCTGACATGGAGGGATGCAGGTGGGGCTGTGGGTTAAACCACAGAGCCTAGGACTTGCCGATCAGAAGGTCAGCGGTTAGAATCCCCGCAACGGGGTGAGCTCCCATTGCTTGGTCCCTGCTCCTGCCAACCTAGCAGTTCAACAGCACGTCAAAGCGCAAGTAGATAAATAGGTACCGCTCTGGTGGGAAGGTAAACGGCGTTTCCGTGCGCTGCTCTGGTTCGCCAGAAGCGGCTTAGTCATGCTGGCCACATGACCCAGAAGCTGTCCGCCGGCTCCCTTGGCCAATAAAGCGAAAAGCCTCAGAGTCAGCCACGACTGGACCTAACCTTTACCTAAATATGACATATCGGCAAAAGTCGGAAATTGAAAGATAACTATAGCATGTACACAGAAATAGATTTCAGATTTGAAATCAGCATTGAAAGAACATATAAGAACAGTTGAAAAATCTCATGCAAAAGAAAATGAAAAAAAAAAATTGTTCCCCAGTATACTGTGTATCCCAAAGGAATACATTTTTTTTTCATTCCTCCAACTATACATAGATATACATGTCATTTTCAATGCTATACATGTCATGTTCAATGCTATATAAGTCACTTACATTTATACTCATATTGTACTGCTTTGGCTATGTGTTTAATAAAATATTGAATTCTTGCATTGTGAAAAACAAAGATTATGGTGAAAAGTGAAAAACATGAATTGCAAAAAAACTAGAGCTTACAGAACAAAACCAACTTCAGATATGAAATCAGCACGTCGAAATTAGGTTAGAACAACTGCAGGTGTTAATGCAACAAAAATTATGTTCCCCATTGCGTAGTTTCATTCCAGAGGCAGTTGTACTTCCTCCATGTGCAGCATTATCGGGATGGTCCTGCCTCTCCTTTTGGTGATGTGCTGGTGTGTTTCTGCTTCCTCTCGGACAGGCAAGGAACTCTGCTCATGAATTGACGAAGAGCCTCAGCGCGCGAACTGCAAAACAAGAAACGCCGAACGAAGGAGACCAGCAAGTGGGCTCCGGGGATGCTGAGCAAGAGGATAAAAAATCAGTAGAGGTAATCATTTTAACCGAAGGAATATTGCACTGCTGTCTAGCTGTCAATGCGCTTATATAATCTAAGCTCATAGCTGACAGCATGCTGCTTCATGCTTGCAGTTACAATCTCTGCATGAAGCCTGCGGGATGGAATTGGGTGGGAAAGTAACATAATAATTTATTTATTTTTTTAAAGACGAGAGACTGACATCTTTTTCTAACTTCTGCAGGAAGTTCACGCATGTGCGATCAGGAGCCTGGCTGAACTGACAGCTTATTCTATCGAAGCGTTCCACAAAACTGCAGCTCTGGTTCTTCACGGGCAGGAGCAAGAGGTGTTAGCCCTAGATCGGGCCAAAGCCCTTTCACAGTAAGGTTGATCACTCTTGGCCACTCTGCTGTGTATAAGATGATAAGTACAGTGGTACCTCGGGTTAAGTACTTAATTCGTTCCGGAGGTCGGTTCTTAACCTGAAACTGTTCTTAACCTGTAGCACCACTTTAGCTAATGGGGCCTCCTGCTGCCGCTGTGCCGCCGGAGCCCGATTTCTGTTCTCATCCTGAAGCAAAGTTCTTAACCTGAAGCACTATTTCTGGGTTAGCGGAGTGTGTAACCTGAAGCGTGTGTAACCCGAGGTACCACTGTAGAATCCTTCTTGCTGGCTTTGATACTACTGTTCCATTTCTCTTGATTTTGATATTAGAGAACTATTAGGCCAAACTATCCTCAAGAGTTGTATCCAAAGTAGCTCTACACCACTCATTCTGTTGATGCAATTTTTTTTGCTTGTGTAATGGAACTTCTACCCTCTCCTCCTCCCATGCACCCCTTTAATCTGCTCCAGAGCAGATTTGGGGAGCAGAGGAAAGTTCCCTTGTGCATGCATAAATTTTTATGCCAACAGAATAAGTGCATTGGATACTGCCCCCGGTTATGTGTTGTTTTCCTCTGCGTTTTAAAAAAATCAGATGCAGCCATGGATGCTGCAGTCTGGAGCAGAGAACTAGGGGTGGGGAAAACAGGGAGGAGGCAGATTGCTTAATACTCCCATCTATTTCATTTGTGAATCGCTTCTCACAAAGCATCTAGAAGCGATTAACAACAAAAACATACACAAAATTAATTTCAAATCCAATCAGTAGCAACCTGTGCAATGGTGTAGATGGAGTGGTGTTCCTGCTGCAAAGGTGGCAAAGTTCTGACTTGTCTTCCTGCTTGCTTGTGGAGCCAGGAGATCACACCACTCCTTTGGGGCCATGTGCTTGTTTTCACTCCACAGGGGACTTTATACTTATCTCACCACCCAAAGTGGTGGATCGATGAGACAGAATAGTGATGTCCAGATCAGCCCCCCCCCAAGAGGGGAGGTAAGAGTGTGATGCTGACAGATTATTCAAAATATCCCTGTTCTCTCCACCATCTGTCTTCTGAATACAGGCTTGAATTAAGCTTGAAGGAGGCGGATTCTTTCAAAAGAATCTTATTTCATCAAATCACTTTTGTTTTTGAAGAGCAGTTATTGAAAAACAATGCATTCAAGGAGGACATTTTCTTTCAATTTGTGTTTACTGTGTGCTGTTTGTTCTTTCTTAGAATGACTATTGTGTTGTGCAAAGAACTATCGGCTGTATCTAAAGGCTTTGTGACGTGCTTAACAGCTGCTGGGGTAAGAAGTCAAGTTTAAAGAGTTGTTGGACAATGGTATGATCTTACTGCAGTCATCTGAAAAGCTGGATATCCCTTTGTTTTGCTTTTTTAAAAGAGGAGGCACCCTACGGTCTCTTGTGGCTGCAGCAGTCAGTTCTAGACTTCACTTTACTCTCTCTTTATTAAAAGGTTTTTTTTAAAAAAAAAGAAAAGAAGGGGGGAAATCCATAGGGTGATAATCTGGTTAGTTATACTCATAGAGTAGACCAACTAAAATCATTGGATTCAAGTTCATTAATTTCATAATATGACTTAGTGAAATAACAGTATTTTGCAAACTGTTGTTTAGCAATATCTGTGGAAAAAGTCTATTTTGCACTATGCTTATTTTAGAGATATCTTCTTGGTTTCTATGCCCTCCCTCCTTTGGCGGCTGACATTGACTGCATGTTACGAACTTCCTATTCATAATTTCTGGTAGCCCCCTCAATACTCTTGCTTCATACTGCCCTTTTTCTCTCTTAAGTAGCGTGATGCCCCAGTATTACAGCTGTTGTTTTAATTTTTGCAAGCTCATCTGAGAAACTGACTTTACTTTGTATGTAACATGTTCTTGATGTGAAATACATCAGAGCTGCATTTTCAAATAATGTGAGATGGATTATCAGCTAATCTAATCAGTGTATCTTAAAATCATTTTTGGACTGGAGATCAGATAATATTCAAGAGATTTTGTGCTGTGTTTGGTAATGCAACCTAAAATATCCAATCTTTCCAGGTGGAAGAGAAGGCAGATGTCCTTAACCCTTTAATCACTGGAGTGTTTTTGGAGGTCAGTTGCAATGTACTTGCAAATTTTAGCTAGTTGAAACAATGTATATTTTTACTGGTTATGACTTTGTCTGAAGTGGGCTGGCTGATGACTGGAGTGAAGAAAGAATAAGTTGAGAAATCTTGTGTGTGTGTGTGTGTGTGTGTGTGAGAGAGAGAGAGAGAATATTGTCATAAAGTTACAGCATCTGGTTCATATTATGTAACTAGTTTCTGAAATCTCATTACTGAAAGAGCTAAGTGTGGTGTAATCTTTCTGTTGTGCTGATTGGGTGGCAAGCAGAGGATAAGATGTTGAGAAATATTTCTGACTGCTCATTTAGACTGCGGGAGGTTATGCTGTAAAACTTTAATCTGGATTTTTGGAACAAAAATAATCTTTAACACTCCCCAAACTCTTATGGATTGCAGATGTAGAAAGTATATGAACTATCTGCTCAAATGACAGTGGGTGGAGGGTGGGTATAGCTCTTCAATGAACATGGTATGTGGGCTACCAGACGGGACATGGCTATATCTCAGCCCTTTCTCCTAGATGCCTTTTGTTGCATAATGTCCCATTATTCCATTGAAGTGGTTGATTTGGGGCGTGGTGGTTGTGAGATGCTGAACAAATGCTAACCTCTAGAATTAGCAGGCACTCTTTATGGAAAGGGCCCCCCAGCGTGATTGCCCTTTTATGTTCTTCTTTGCAGGCTTCAAACAGTGCCTCTTACATCCAAGATGCCTTCCAGCTACTCCTGCCAGTTCTACAGATTTCTCACATCAAGGCTCGTACAGAGTTAACACGGCAATAAATCAAATCTCTGCACCTAGAGCAGTGCCCCAGCCGGCATAAACGGCACCTCCCCGGTTCAGCAAAATAATAGGAGCTTGTAACAAAAGACAAACATTTTGACTGTGTTTCACTGACCAGTAATAACTTGCTGAATGGCCATCATTTATCTGCCTAGGCTAGCGAGGAGGATAAAGTGCAGACAACGTTGCAAGTTCAAAGTATGGGGCGGCTTTGTCACTGCGCCGGTTAATGTTTTTTCCCCAGAGGTTCCTGGAGAAAGAATCATTAAGGTTGCAATACTGGGCACAGTTACACGGGAGTAAGTTCCATAAGGTACAGTGTGACTTCCTTCCAAGTGAACAAACATAGGGTTACACTACAAGTATGTGTGTTTTAAAGAGGTTTCATTAAAGGCCTGGATCAGCCCCTTATCTTCCTAGCCTTGTCTCTTTTACTAATGAAACCTTAGAGACAAATTGGGAAGTCTAAAAAAATCACTCTTCAAGTGACACTGTTTCTTTGAGCTTACTTGTTTGGATAGAACAGAAACTTAGATCAGATTTGGCCAATATACTTTGCACGTCTAGCTTTCTGGTTATCAATGAAAAGTAGCTCAAAGAGAACTAGCTAATAAAAAGCTAATATAGGCTAAATGTACATAGTTGGTCATATTTTGTTCCTCTTGGCCCTATCTCAAGTGGCTGAATGCTCTTGCGCTATTGTATTCAGGAGTGTGGGATCCCTGCCTAGATGCCCAGGCAAAGGTTTGTTGCTGATTCATATGGACAGGCCCCAAGACTTTCAGGACAGAATTATTTTTATAGAATTATTACTTTGCATTGTTTATATCTTGCATGGCTATGGGAAAGTTTTCCTCCCCCCTCCCCCTTTGTGCTTGCAATCTAAGTTTGGGAGGAACACCCTGAATATTTTTGTATTAAACAACCAAGCAACTTGCTATGATTTGCCCCACTTAGAGAATAAAATGAGTGCTTGACTAGTAAGGGAAAAGGCTTGGGTTGCATCCAGTTAATTCTTACTTACTGAAATTAATGAACTTAAGTTAACATATCTATTAACTTCAATGGGTCTACTCTGAGTAGGACTAGCATTGGATACAGCCATTTGAAATGTTATCATGGAGTTGGAAGGGTCATCTAGTCCAACCCCCAACTTTTCTCTTATTTTAAGAGTGAATTTTTCACCATCTTTATCAGGATTGGTCTATTGCCAGGGTAGTGAACATGGTGCCCTCTTGATGTTGTTGGGCAACATCCCCAATAGAGATGATAGGAGTTGCAGTCCAACCACATCTGGAGGGCACCATGTTGCTTATCCCTGGTTTGTTGTAATATTTTTAGTATCTTTTTCAGCCTTCAAACTGCTCTGATTTCTAAATCCTCTGACTACTGGCATACCCTGTTACTCAGAAAAGCAGCGTTGCAGCAGCACACTCAAAATGGTGGCTACATCAGGGCAAACGTCTTTCAGCTTTCAATAAATGTTCTATTGTTTGGGACAGATTCTTTTTCTACCAAAGAATCTATATTTTAAATATGTATGTTTGTGAAATCTGCACTATATTATATAAAGAGAATAAATGTTGTTCTGTGATTCAATAAAGAGAAGGTTTTCCATTAAAACCAATGGCTATCTATCCATTGTCTGTAGGATGCAGGCATGCTTATTCCAGGATGGGTCAACAAAAGGTGAATCACACTTGTTGGTACTGCTCTAAAGCTTGTTCCCTTACATGTGCTTTATCCTGCAAAGGAGTAGCAGGTAACAGTCTTATGTATCATAGTCTGGCAGTCCTGCATATGGTGTTTTGAAATATAAAGAGAGAAGATAGTATATATGCTCGATAAACTGACTCTGGAACCTGTGAACAGAGAGCTTTGCAGAAATTGACAGCTTTCCATAAACTATGACTCACAGCAACTGTGTTTTTCATTGTAAACACAAACAAAGGGGGATGTATTGTTAAACTGCAGGAAAGGGAGAACAATTCCCAAGAGGCATTAATAATTTTAATGGAAAAATCTTCAAGCAGCATCCAAGATCTGTAGTGTGATGAGCCTTGCTGGTTGTTCAAGAAATTATAAGGCTTCTCCCAAGGCACCAGGAGGAGGAGGGGGGAAGGAACTAGTTGTCACCCCCTCTTTTCTCCTCCATCCCCTGCACATTAGATGTAATTCTGCAGTCACTTAACAACATGATTTCCCAACACATTTTGAGTGTTTTCCTCTTGCTTTTTTAATAGTGGGAACATGCAACAGCAGGTCTCTAAAACTCTTACTTAATGATACAGCAAATATGTTTCTAACTGGGGGATCTTCTCAGCCTCTTTGGGATTTCCCAGTCCCAGAGTAGGCTACTTCGCTCTTCCAAGTTCAGACTATTTATTAACTAGCTATTCTGTAGCAGTAATACCAGTTTATTTCTTTGGTGCACTCTACTGTTTGTTTCCTGCTGTTGTGAAGCATCCAATTATTGCTACCATCTGCTTCCCACATAGTTTTGCATTCCCACCTACTCCTTTTTCATGGTTATCCTTCCGCAGAGAAAAAGTAGAACTGTAAATCGGTGCCAAGAATAGGAGATAGCAGTGGCAGTTGTGAATAAACATCAACAAGATCAAATCATTTTTCTTCTCTTCCTGTGTGGAATTGTATTATGCTCTGGCTTAGCAGGCACCATCCCTCCTGCTGCTGTACTCATAAAGAAAAAAAGAGAGAGTATTTATTCAAATGGAATAATGGTGTGTTCTCTCCAGCAGTTTTCCTTGTTAAATCTTGTTCAAATAAAATATAGAGCACTAGAAAATGTTTTGCACCCCCAGGGAAGAGTGGTCAGTATCCTGCTGCCTCCAGGAATTAAAAAACAAATCCTTGCTTGGACACAGTAGGAGGGAAATTGCACTGCCAAATGTATTCAGATTAAATGAGTGTGGAGTCAAGTTATATAAGTAGCAGGAAGGAAATATGATAGACTAGCTTCATTCTCAGTTTTGGAAGGGCATGAGCAGGGCTAAGTAAGGATGGTGTTGCAAAGGTCTCCTGCTAACTCAGGAGGTGGTCCTAAGGGTATCTTTCCCCTAAAGAAAAATGGTTATAGATTTCCATCCTTCAGCATATTCAGTAAAAGCTAGTTGCAAAGAAGGTTAAGTTGCACATGTTGTGTTGTGTAAGCCTGTGCATTTGGAGACAAGTCCCACTGGGTTCAATGAAGTGTGCTCTTGAGTAAGTTTGTATAAGATTGAAGTTTGGACCTGACATGCTAGCTGCTGTTATTGGGTGGTTGGGGCTCTTTTTTGTATAAAGATACTCACAGAAAAGAAGTGTAATGGTCTGCCACCACAGGCTAATCTTAGAATGAATATTCTAGCTGTCAAGTCCTACTTCCAAGGAATCCTATCTTCATCCCAGCTCTAGAAACGTTAAAACAGTAAGGAGCTTTGACTATGCCTCCTAATGCCCAGAGGACACAGGACGTAAGAAAGCTTTGTGAAATTCTAGCTTAACAATCAACCTTCTTGTTATGTACTGAGTTGAATAGGATCCAAACTGCAGCAGTCTGATTGGTCCTAGAACAATAGGATTCAGAATGCAGCAGTCTGATTGGTCCTAGAACAATGCAGCAGTATGATTGGTTGGCAGGAACCACCCAATCATGCTCCAGATATAAGTGAATCCACAACCTGATTGGCTTACAGTAGAATTCCAGAATGAGCCAATCATGTGCAGCCCATTGTGTAAATAATGTATATAAAGCAGATACTTTGAGGGGACATTCATTCATTCCTCCTCACCACTATGAGCTGAATAAAGAGCATGAAATCACTTTGCGACTCTGAGTATATTTCACTTCTTTAAACATAGCTATTTATATTTTACTTGCTTCAGCAGAGTATTGGGTTTCAGAGTAGAAGAGATTCTAAGAGCGACTTTGATGATTATAGGAAGAAAGGAAATACTGACATGAGACTTCATCTATTTATGGGGATTTGAGAGCAGTAAAAGCTGACCCCTTGATGGAGAGGGACAGTTATTTTGTCCAATTGTGAGAGGTGCTGCATCTCTGATGTCAGTCTCTGTAGCCAATCAGAATTTACTTCAAAGGCTGTTCCCACAATCTTAATGCCTTTACTGGAGGAACAGTTCAACTCCGTTCACGCTTAAAGGTGAGCTTACCTGATTTGCGCCAATCCAAATCAATATGTGAACCAAAAAACATCCAGCCTCCAAATTCACACTTCTCTGCGTTTTGCAAGGCCAGTGATGTGTACAAACATACGTATACTAGGATAAATTCACACATTAGTGAAAATAACACACACAAACTTTTTTATATAAAAAATACATTGAAAAGATAAGCGAAAGTAAATTGCATCTTAAGACCATAGGTTAAAAAACCACACAATTCCCCTAAGAGGAAAAGATGCGTTATTTGGGGACTTGTTAGTTTAGAGATAAGGTGAGTAAGAGGGTGACATTACATGGGTTGGAGAAAGTGGAGAGAGAAATATTTTTGCTCCCTCCTAACACTGGAACTTGTGGACATTGAAGCTGAATGTCAGGAGATTCAGCACCGATAAAACAAAAGGACTTATTTATACATTGCATAGTCGAACTATGGAACTCACTCTCCGCAAGAAGGACCACCAACTGGATGGCTTTAGAAGAGGATTAACCCAGTTCATGGAGGACAAGGCTATGCATGGCTACTAGCTGCAAGGGCTGTGTTCTACCTCCACTGCCAGATGCAGTGTGCCTCTGAATACTGGTGGCTGGGAATCGCAGGTGAGCCGAGTTCCATTGTGCCTCATGTCCTGCTTCCCACAGGCATGTGGTCTGCCCCCTGTGAGAACAGGATGCTGGACTGGATGGGCCATTGGCCTGATTCAGCATGGTCTTGTGTTCATTAAATTAAGGGTAAATGCTTTGAAAATAATATAGATATTCTCAGTTTCCAGTATTGACCAATTGTCTCTGTTTCTAGCCATTCCCTCCATAGCTACAATCTAATAGAGAGTTAAGCATGCTTAAACCTATTGTAATCCATCATCTTAAGCAGGGCCTGGGTCTAGGAAGTGGCCCTAAGCCTCTACATTTAAGTAGTTGAACCTGCTTGTAAAGGTAAAGGTAAGGGGACCCCTGACCATTAGGTCCAGTCGTGACCGACTCTGGGGTTGCGGTGCTCATCTCGCTTTACAGACCGAGGGAGCCGGCGTACAGCTTCCTGGGCATGTGGCCAGCATGACTAAGCCGCTTCTGGCGAACCAGAGCAGCGCACGGAAACGCCGTTTACCTTCCCGCTGGAGTGGTACCTATTTATCTACTTGCACTTTGACGTGCTTTCGAACTGCTAGGTTGGCAGGAGCAGGGATCGAGCAACGGGAGCTCACCCTGTCGCGGGGATTCGAACCACCGACCTTCTGATCGGCAAGTCCTAGGCTCTGAGGTTTAACCCACAGCGCCACCCACATCCCCGAAACTGCTTGTACCTGCCTATTAAAAAGTGGATTAGGTCATCCCTCGAGACACGGAGACTTGCTTACCTGATACTGTGAGAAAGCATAGGAATATGTTGACTCTGGGTTTTAGGTATGCACCATTTTCAAAAGCAGGCCCTGATCTGAAAGTAAATGCACATGCAAATATGTTATAGAAATAGTAAGGTGGTTCCATAAAACAGGAAACCTGATGTATGTTGAGCAGGGATTCAGCAAACATAGGCTTGTGTATGTCTGCGATACCAGCCATGTAAATTTGAATTTAAAAAGACAGAACGTGCTATTCTAAAGCAGGGATAGGGAACCTGTGGTTGGACTAGAACTCCTATCATCCCTGACCATTAGCCATATTTGCTTGGGTTGATGGGAGTTGGAGTCCAACATCATCTGGAGGGTCAAAAGTTCCCCACTCCTGTTTTAAAGGCAGGAAATATCTCCCCAATGCAAATATAATTATACCATTTGCAGGCCACATAACACCTCTTTTCTATTATGCAGCTAATAAAAGCAATTCCATAGCCCTATTTGCTTGTAGCTTCTGTGCATTCATACACCAATCCTATCCCTGCTGGAGGTCTGGTACTGCCTGAAACAACAATGGCTTCTGACATGGCCAGCTGTCCACAATCTTTGCCCAAGCCTTGCTGTTATGTAGGCTCTCTTCCTACCTGTACACACTTAATCACATCAGAGTGGGGAGAGGGAAGCAAGCCCATTCATTCCCTTTTGTTTTAACGACTGCTCCAAAATTAAAGGGGCAGCTTGGTATGTTTAGTATGCAACTTACTAAGTACAGCATGTAATACTTAAAGAAAAAAGGACAGGAGTGCTAAGCAGGACCAGATGCATCAGATTTAATAAGCCTGTTAAGTAGATTCCATGGAAATCTATCCACTGTCAACAGCTGAGAAAAAATTGAATTCATGTCATATTACGGAGCTGTCAAAAACGTTAAGTGATTTTTCTAACCTGAAACAGAAATGAAGTGTTGTGAATGATTGGCCCCTCAAACAATATGGCTACTGGCCACATTTTCTACAATGAATGACATGAATGTCGTCAGTTATGAACATCTGCTGACAGCGTGGGCTTCATCAGCCAGGCAGCAACTGGCAATACTCAGAGTGCTGAGAACAAATGGTAAGACTAGAAGCACTTTCTAAAAGTAAAATGTAGTGAAAGTGAAACACAAAGGCGGATTTAGGGCAGTACGATGAGTTCTGAACTGGGTGTTGAGCCTAGCGGGTGCTGCAGGATATCAAAAATATGACATAGTGAATTGATCAGGATGGAAGGCAAGACGTGGGAGGGTGCTGAGTTTTGGCCTTGCACAGGGTGCCACTGAAATTTGAAAGACTAAAGTCTGCCCCTGTGAAACACATGTGTTACATGTACTTGTGGTTAGGCTTTCTATGATGGTCAAATTAGAAGAGATGATGGAGATTTGCAAGTGGGTCTCCATTCTCCCTAAACGTATTTCCCTCCCCCCAAAAAAGCACCTTCAGATGGAGGAGGAGGGAATTGAGACTGGCAGCCTGGTGCCCAGGAAGGAGGAGTGGGTAGTTTGCCAATGCAAATGTCATCTAAGCAACTATCTGCCCCACAAAGGGAAGTATACAGGTGCTTGTGTTTTCCCTAATGTGACAACAGAAGTTGGTGTATAATAAAAAATTTCCTCCATGCTAGCAGTGGGCAACACATCACCTATTTATCTGCATGGAAAGGCAGATCATCAGATAAATAGTGACCCTGGAGGGAAGGTGGTGGGTGTGATACTGAAAAGGAATGGGTGTGTTGACTACAGTTTGTGGTTTTGAATGAGGTCATTCTAGGAATAGTAATACTACTGCATACAGATCCACATCCCAAAGATGCCTTTTGTTAATAATAAAATAGTATACTACATTATTCCTAGTTCTCCATCCTAACATTTCATAATGAAGTGGTATTTCTGGGCAGAAAGCAACATAACGGCTTCTTCCTCTGGCTTCTACTTTATTACTGCTTTGGACCCTAATAGGCAGGTTGCCCTTGCAAAGCAAAGAAGCTGCAAGTGAAACACAAGAGGAACATGCCATCAAGTCACTTGCACAGATGGGATACCTGTCGCTGGAGCAGCAGCCACCTAGAGCAGACAACGAAGTCCACAGTGAAGTTGCCTAGCTCAGAATATTTGTTTGTTTATGGCCTGCAGGGAACAATCCTTTAAAGATGCTGATAGAGTCATACCTTGGATCTTGAACGCATTGGCTCCTGAACAAATCGGCTCCTGAACGATTGAAACCTGGAAGTGAGTGTTCCGGTTTTCAAACGTTCTTTTGGAAGCTGAACATCCAACGGGGCTTCCACAGCTTCCAATTGGCTGAAGGAGCTTCCTGCAGCCAATCAGAAGCTGTGCTTTGGTTTCCGAACGTTTTTGAAGTCAAACGGACTTCCGGAACGGATTCCATTCGACTTCCAAGGTACGACTGTATTACATGCCCCAGAGATGTGTAGATGTTTCTATCCTTAGTTCAGATCTTGGACCAGCCACTCTCATCCTGACCTACCTTGCAGGATTGTTTTGTGGATCAAAGCTGGAGGGGTATATATCTTATATGCTACCCTGAGTTCTTAGAGGAAGGGTGGGATAAGAATGAAATGAGTGAATAAACTCTACGAGCCAGGAGAGAACTCTGGGACATCTCCCCGCAAAGTTGATAAATAAAAAACAAGTTCTTGAATCAAGAGGAGATTTCACCCATCACAGAGTGAGGAAGCCAGTGCTGAGACTTGCAGCTTACACTACACTCCTTCAACCAGCCTGCTGACCTTAGGAGATTGCTATCCCTAAGGTTAGCAAGATTCAACTATCACTGCAATCAGCTCTTGTACGTGGAATGGGGAGTGGGGAGATGCAAGACGGTCCTTTGACTCAGGTGGCCAATAGTATTGGGCTGCCCTGCAGCTGACCACCATTTGATTCAGTGGCTTAATTCTAACTGTGAAGCGATAAGGGAAAGATATCTCAAATGTGCTGCAGGATTGTCCTAACTGCTTTGAACCAGACCTTTCTGGTAGAAGGTATGCCAGGATTACTGAATGAGGTTTGCCTGAGCAAGGACAGCATCTACAAAAGGACACTCCCTGATTGTGTGCGGCGCCTGGGGTGGGTGGAACAAGTTTTTCTTCTTGTCCATGTTGCAATATGGGAGGAGAGAGCACAAATGACAAGGCGGCAGGGACGGAAGTTCCATAGGTCAAAAGAACATTGGAGAGGCAAGGCTGCTTTTCTTTCTTCCCTACCAGGTAAGGTTGCTTTCCTTTACCTGCTTTCCTTTTCTCCCATTAAGAAAATTTAACTTGATTCTCATTCTGTGTTTATAGAAGACACTATATTTTGCATGTGCATTTGGAGGAGTCTATTGATTTTAGGCTGTTTGCATTACATATCACTAAGGTTTGGGACATTTTGCCTTGCGGCATAGGTTCTTCACCTTTTAGGGGGAGAAAGATGCTGTCTCAGTTGTGGATTAAGACTTCACCCAGAGACAAATCTACAGGAAAAGTAAAAGTTAGGGCTTGCCAGATTTGCATAGGAAAATAAGCATATGCAGGATGGTGAAATTTGCATTGACTTTATGTGCCTGAGTTCCTCTGTAGTGGTTTTGCTGGTTTATTCAGCCTTAGCTGGGGAATCGGGAGGAACTAAACTTTTCCTCTTTTGCTATTGACAAAATTAGTCAATTTGCTTATCCAGTGCTGGCTAATCTGTCTGTGTATGTTATATAGTGGTGGAGGTGGGTGAGGCCAAATAACAACAGGCAAAACCAGATTCTTTTGTATGTGCTAGGATGATATATACTCTCTCAAGGCAAGTCTCCTGAAGACAATTTAAATCAGGGTATTTGGAGCAACCCCATGGCAGAAATATTTTGTCTCCCATGTAAAAATCCCCTTGCCTCCAATAACCTTTTCACAGTCTTTTTCTCCTACCCCTTCCAAATCCTTACCAGTCCCCTTGATATACTGGGAATGTGCATTGTGTGGCCTTAGGAAACAGGTTTAAATACTAATACATCTACATTTCCTCCCGGCAAGAGCTGCATCACGACTGAAGAATGTCTTCCATTTTAAAAGGTGGGTCACTTTTGCTTTGTGTCTATACTGAGAATACTTCTGTTAACAAAGAAGTAGTTACCGTACATGAAGCTGGGTGAGGCAGTTGCCTCAGGCAGCACCTCTCAGGCAGCATTACCCTATTCCGTTGCCCAGCTTTGCCATTGGTCTTCCCAGCCTCTAGGGGCAGAGAGGGACTGGTGGCAAAGCTCTGTGGAATGCCTCCCCTCCTACTGAGTCAGCGAGAAGGGTTCCACCACATGGTAGTGTGGTAGGGCTTTGCACTGGCTTCTCCTGAAAGGATATGCAAAACCCCTTGGCTGGTGGGAGGGAGGGGATCTGGAATGGATTTCCCCCACCACCTAGCAGGGGAGACTCCTTACAAAGCTTGTTCCCCCATCGTGTGGGCAGCAGCAGGGCATTTTACCTCAAGCGTTGGAACCCCTTGGGCCTCCCTGAGAAGTTAACATAATAAAAACTCTCAAATCACCAGCACCTGTTTCCACTTGTGCAACATTCTGCAAGCCCAATTGCTATGTTCTACATCAACTGTCAGAGTCTCTGAATACCTGCTGCTGTGAACCACAAGTGGGAAGTGCTTTCAAGCTTCCCATGGGCAACTGATTGGCCACTGTGATGAGTCACTGCACTGGATAGGCCTTTAGCCTGATCCAGCAGGGCTTCCTTATGTTCTTAGGGACAATGTTTGGCATTCTGAAATACACCTGATCCCTGCATCTCAATAGAGCAGAAAGTGTCATGAACAGCAGTTATGATACTGAAGCCCTCAAATACTCAGTGTCGTATCTGAGTTGCCCCTGTAGTTTCTAATCTTCGGAGATGAGTGTGTAATGCCATTCATAAACTAAAACAGGCTATTTTCTTGCAAGACTAATATGCCCAGCTGGTCTGCCCTCTTGGCTTCCTGAAGGCTCAAGGCTGACTTTCCTTTTTCCATATTCCTTCTCACTTTTGTTCTGAGGCCATCAGAGATAGCCATCTACTTGATTATAGATCCTATGTGAAAAATCCAGACAGTAGAATTAGTCTTTTGTACAGCTAATTTCTTGCTTTTTTCCTACTGGTACACTATCAAGGGTTAGCCAATATGATGCCCACCAGACACTGTGAACTTCAGTTCCCATCAGCCCCATTCAGAATGGCCCATGGCCAGTGGTGATGGAAGGTGTAGTTCAGAACATCTGGAGGACACCTTAACTACCCACTAAAGCAAGGATGGAAACTAGTTGCTCTCCAGATATTGTTGGACTACAGCTCCCATCATCTCCCATACCGGCTGAAGCATCCAATAGCATCTGGTGAGCTATAGGTTCCCCATCTTTGCAAAAAAGCATGGATGACCAAGTTGTGGCATACGCAACAGTGGTTTGTGGCATTCCTAGACTGAAGGCTGAAGGGCCTTTGGTAAAGTGCCTATAGCAGAGAAGCAGACCTGCAAAGCCTTGGCATGTGGCACACTTGGCAAAAGCAAGGATGGCTACCACTGCAATAGTGTTTGGAAGTTTTCTTGGCTGGGGAATGCAGATGAAGGTGATGGATCTTTGACTTCACTTTGTAAACGTCACAGCATCTCTGCTTCCTGTTTCTCTGTTTTCTTTCATCTCATAACCATTAGTGTTTGGGAGAGACGAGAAGGAAAAGGAAAAGGAAAAAGAAAAGGAAAAAAGCCACAAAGAGGGTGAGAAGAAAGATAAGAAAAAGAAAAAGGAGAAAAAGGTAAGAAAAAGGATGCTGAATTAGAGGTGGCTTTTCTTACATTTGGGAGGCATGTCTCCACCCAATGCACATTTACTTGCTTGGTTCCCTTCAAGTGAAGTCCCTCAAGTGAAGCTGTCACCTGTTCATGAGTTGTCACCTGCGAATGTCTCAAATACACACATCTCAGCTTAACTCTGAAGTCTGATGTAAGGTGGTTTCATCAAACTACAAAATAGATACAGACTGTGGTGATTGTCAGGGTGCACATGGCTTCAAACATCAGTGGTGAGAGAGCACTGGAGTCGGAGTAAATGGTTATGCATACACACCTTCAGTCTCTTTCATTTGGTGAGACAGATGATTCCTCAGTACAATGTCCTGAAAGCCTTTGAGTGGTTTTCAAGTAAGTTTTACTTAGAGTAGACAGTTGCGGAGTTTCATGCTCCAGCACTGGGGGGGGTGGAGAGCAGGCGTGGGTGTGGCTGGCGTTCATCCCGGGGGTGTGGTGCACGTTCTGGGGGCGTGGCCTGCTGCCTGCGGGGGTGTGGTGCCCAGCATGGGCAGGGAGGCAGCTGCGATGGCACCCCACCAGGATTGCGCTGCCGGGGACGGTGCGTTCCCCCTGCCCCCAGCTTCCTCCGCCAGTGAGAGTAGACCCATTGAAAGTAATGGACCTTAGTCATGTTCGTTAATTTCAGTGTATCTAGTGTGAATAAAATTTAGCTTACTAGTACTCTTTAAAACCATTCCAAATGCCCCACAGAATGATGGTCATTGGCTAACTTTGTATATCCTAATGCATGAATTTGCAAAAATCAATACAGTAAACACAATCCAATTTTATGAAGTAGCATGGAAATCTTTAATAGCTCATTCACTGTCTGTGCCATATGAAATCATCACATCGGAGCTACTGCAAGCTCATTTCTTCTGCTCAGATGGCAGAACTATTTATCACTCTGAGGCAGCAGCTGCTCCTGTAAAGCTGCATTGATCCAATTAATTACATGATGTTGCAGTTTGTGATAATTTGTCCTACAATGGGAGTTCAAATTATAGGTGATGTCAGTGGCCGCAAAGGACTGACCACATTCTACCAACATCCTCCACGAGGAATACATTTACGCAGATCAGGAAATTCATTTATTTGTGTAACACTTCAAAAAGATATATACAGTAGTTGCTTCACTTTTATATTCTCTGTGCCAATGTGAGTCTAGGTGGCAAGAAGAAAGATATAGGAATGTGAAGGGTAGTGAAAGTTTGGAATAAAGGCCTATGACTGGAGGCTATGAAAGAAGGCTTAAAACTCAGAATCTTTTACAGACACTGGCTCAGATTGTGCATCTTTGTAAACCACTGTTGAGAAGAATTGTTTATCTAACTGTGAGGCTCCCACACAGTGGGTCTGCAAGACATGACATGCCACAATCACTATTTGGCTATGATTCATCACTTGTTTTCTTAAGACCTTTGAAAGCAATGCAGTTCAGCTGACTGTTTCCTCCCTGCTCTGTATGTGAGTCAACCTGCGACCAGCTTGGATAACTAAAGGGAAATTTTTAATTGGGGAAAATGCCTACAGAACTCAACATTTAATAGGGAGATAGAAAGACGCTGTTGCGAAATGTAGGGGGAAAACAGCTGGATGGGTGTGTAGCATCTTTCAAAGGGCACATGATGAGTGAGCTTTTAGGCTAGAATGAGAGTGCGGTGTTTTTTTTACCCTTTAGAATCCACTTTCATGTTCCCACATCACAGCATAGAAGTCCATGACTGGCACAAAGTGCATCGACATGCATTGAAGTCAAGATGCTAATTCGGCCCCAGGTGCCTTCTTTCAGTTACCTTCTCATCCTGCAAGATGCAGTAGGCTTTGTTCATTTATATAAGCTTTGGCAAATGTCGAGGATTCAAAATCTCAAAAGATTCCCATCCATTTATCAGCCACATTTTTTTAAAAAAATCCCCCAAATTTGCCATATGTCTTGTGATGGTAGGGATGGATGGATCTGTCGGTTTAGGTTCTCTGGTTTCTCTTTTCCCCCATGTTGACTGCATCCACCCAGTCCGTGATGCTGTATAGCTTTCAGCATAGGCTGACAATGCATCTCCTTACCCTGACAGCCAAGGAATGTTGTTTTTATGACCTGCCTGAAAAGTATGGCTGTTTGGGGTTGGTGGTTTTTAAATGGTTGCTTTTGTTTAAATTTATGTTGTTGTTGTGTCCTTATAGGGAAGGGTGAGTAAGAAATTGAAGAAACAAATATACTGACTAGCAGCAGCTCCCCACGAGTCTTTCCCAGGCCTTTCTAGAGATACCAGGATTGAATCTGATACCTTCTCTATACAAAGCTGCTTTTTCCCCTAAGCAAGGGGGATGGTTGTGGCTCAGAGGCAGAGCAGACGCTTTGTATGCCAAAGGCTGCAGATCTGATCCCTGGCATGTCCAGGGTAGGGCTGGGAGAGACCCCTGTCTCAAACTCTGAAGAGCTGCTGTAAGTCAGGCTAGATGATGCAAGCCAGGTGGAACAATGGTATGTTCCTGTGACCGCCAGGTTCTGTGTTCTGTACCACCACTGGTCTAATCGCTTGGTTTTTGCTCCCTAGCATGATGGGAAAGATGATGACAGCAGCAGCAGCAGCTCAGACAGCGATTCTGAAAAGGTAATGAGATGCTTGGTAGACTGAATGGGAAGGGGTTCAGCTGCTGGCAGGTAGGTAGGGATGCCGATGCTGAGGCTGATTATTATTTGGTCCCATATTATTTTAGCAGACAACACTCCCCCCCCACACTTTTTATCCAAGTTAAAGAAAGAGCCACTTTCTAAATGTTTGCCTTTCAGTAGGCCTGCTGGAAAGCTAATTGGCAGCCCTGCCTGTATTTACTGCCAATGTACTAGCAGCAGACACAGTCTAGTCCTTCACAGAGGACGTAAACCTTTGTCTGGGCTGTGCCACTTCAGACTTCAGTTGTGGACTTTCATGTTGCAAGGCACTCCGCGGTATCAACAACCACCCATCTCCTTGACATGCCAGTTTATGCTGTGGGGGTTTCATTGTACAGTGGTACCTTGGTTTACGAACTTAATCCGTTCCTGAAGTCCGTTCTTAAACAAAACCTGTTCTTAAACCGAGGCGTGCTTTCCCTAATGAGGTCTCCCACCACCGGTGCCCTTCCACTGTTCGGCTTCCGTTCACAAACCGGAACACTACTTCCAGTTTTACGGAGTTCGTAAACTGAATAGTTCGTAAACAGGGCTATTCGTAAACCAAGGTACCACTGTATGTAGAATCACACAATCACATAACACCCCCATCCACACCCAACGGCAGTCTGAAGTGGTACAAACCAAATGAAGGTTTTAGTACCCCTGTGAGAAGTATTGGAATATTTATATCCCACCTTAAGATTGGATGATCGTTAAGGCAGCTTACAGTAGACTGCAATAATGTATGGACATTTACAAGCCTGAAACCCACACCACTACACCACACTTTTAAGTTCTGTTGCCAATGGATGGTCAGTCCCAGTGCAACTGGCGGCTGAAGCTGAATGTGTTTTTTCTAGCAGGGAAGGGGGGGAGTAAGCAGTTTCCTATAATTGCTCCTTCTTTGGCTGGTGGATGGGCCAGACTGCCCTCATTCTTGCTATCATCACCCTGTATTTGCATGCTCTGGGCAGATACAGTGAGAAACTGTGTGGTCTCAGGTGCAAAAGCACTTCTGTCTCTGAAGAAAAGAGAAGCAATGGCAGCGAGGATGAAAACTGTCCCTGATAAAAGATACCCCTGCTTGAACTAACAGAAGCCTCTGCTTTTTGGAATGTGGTTATCATAATGAAAGGCGAAAGAAGGTTGAGGGATTGTGAAATGTTCCTCAGCTCCAAATTACATTCTCTCTTCTTGTATGCCACAGGCTCGCAGTGGTGACAAGAAGAAAAAGAAGGAAAAGGATTAAATTTGGGGCAGCCAACAACTAGCAGAGGACATGAGCCGAGTTGCCTAAGAATGTCTTCAGGGCATTTGGAAAGGAAGAAGTGTCTGGGTTCAATGCATGTACGAAAACGAAGTGTATTTGTTTTGTTTTCCATTAAAACTTAATACTCTGTTTAATGCTCCCTTCATAAGCAATCTGCTTCTAGCCTTAGTGAAAGGTGATAATAACTAAATACCATTGTGGTAGGATTCACATTGTGGAATACCCTGTTGCAGGAAGGATGGCATAATCAGCTCTATAAAAGTGAGGTAGCAGTGCCACCAGCTGGTGCTACAAAACTGCTGCATCTATACTCTAAATCTTATCTAATGGATGCTTGTCAAGCCTTTTTCAGCATGACTCCACAGTGCCCAAAGGAAAACAAAAATGCATTAAGCATGCAGACTAGGCTTCTGGCACTTGTTAAGTAATTATGAAACGTGGTCCAATTGTGCCATGGAACTTTCCCACCACCTCCTCCCTCCCCCCGGCGTCTCCCACCCCACAGTCCCTAAACCTGCTCTAGAAGCTTGGGGACAACCCCAGAAGAGAGGACACAGATTTTGCATGTGCTAACGGTTATCTGCACATGTAGAAACAATTACTGGATCCCAGGCAAGTCAGGATTCTCCCCCCACCCCCAATATGAAGGAAATATAATACGCATTCTCATAAGGTCTCGTCTCATGCTCATCAAACATTTAGCCAAACACGTTTGAACATTCCTGCTGAGTTTGTTCTTAACTAATGACTACTATGGGTATGCACTTTTTTTAAATAAAAAAAATTGCTTCACAAAGTGGGGAGGGGAGGATGCTGGAAGAGACCTGTGCAGGAGCTGCAAATTAGAAGCTACTATCTTTAATCCTAAATGTCGAACAAGTGTTCAGATGACGTTGTTTGATCCCTAACAAAGCAGAGAAGATGTTAGGGGTCTCAGAGCTCATCAAAAAGTAATGTGGGAGCGAGAGGGGAAATAACATAGGAGATATCTGAAATCATAGAACTGAAGAGTTGGAAAGGGAGCCCGAAAGTAATCTAGTCCAACCCCCTGCAATGCAGGAATCTCAACTAGATCATGCACGACAGGTGGCCATCCAACCTCTGCTTAAAAACCTTCCAGGAAGGAGAGTCCACTATCTTCTAAGGGAGACCGTTCTATTGTCAAAGAGGTCTTACTGTTAAAAAGTTATTCCTGATGTTTAGTTGGAATCTCTTGCAACTTGAATCCATTTTACATAAATGAAGCACGTCTATAAAGTAGAAGAGGGGAAGGTGTTTTGTTGTGGGTTTCTCTGATTCCACATAGGCTTGGATCACCTAAGTTTCAGTTCCTACTGAGCTCTAAACTTGCTGTGTGGCAAGTCACACTGGTCTCAGGCAGTCATTTCCCTAGGATTCTAATGTTGCAGGGGATAAGTTTGGTTATAGGTTTTCTTTTTTCTTTATATTTGTATTCTTATCTTGAAACCCAATTAGAAAAAATGTTTTTGTTTTTTTAAGTCATGTGGATTGACAGTAGAAAGGCATTTTGGAGAGAAGCTCTTTGTGCTTTTAGGCATAGGTTCATTTATCATATTTATATCCTGCCTCCCCCCCCCTGCAATGGGAATGGAATGAGCTAGATGACCTTCAAGTCCCTTGCAGCTTAATGGCTCTAAGGCTCTGGGGTCTGGACAGCAGAACTATTCAAGTCAGGGGTAGCCAATGATATTGGATTCTCATCAGCTCCAGCCAGCAAGGTCATGGATGATGGGAGTTTCGAGTCCAGCAACCTCAGGAGGTCACCATACTGGTTATTTAAATTGGCCAAGTATAGGTGATTGGTTGCTATATAAACTGACTGTATAACATAACACCCTTTCCAGGGTTCTAGCCAACCAGCCAATCCCTTTGCTAGGATTGAAAAACACCCACATGTATTTCATTACCCCCTTTGACACACAACCTTGCATAAAATAATCAGTATATAAACCAAATGCCTGTTATATAAGGCATTGAAGGGTGGAGCAGAGAAAGCAAGAGAGCCAGTAATGATTACTTAAGAGATATCTTGTTTACATGCATCCACTCATATTTATATAACCATGTCATCACACACAGGTTTCCTTTAGGAGTCCTTGAACAGAACATCTGAACAACAACCATAGCAGCATCTTACTTAATTATAAGAAATACTCAGGCGAGCTCACACATATAGGAATAATTACAGGATCTCTGTGCGTCAGGCACTGTCTGAAAAACAAAGTCTGTATTGTTGGTCTGCATCTATGTGTGCATGTCATGAAGATCTAAAACTCTAAAAACCATTTCAAATAACATCTGGGTAGCAATGTTGTGATTGTATTCTAATGGATTTCTGTTCTGAACACTCGGGGGAATGTTACGGCAGGGCACCCTTATGGAAGGGAAGGTATCTGTGGTTTTGGCATTTGGATAGCTATCATGTGAATGACTACCAGTAGCTGCAGCTTGTTGTGAAATGGGATTAATAGTAGACGCAACAGAAGCACATGAGCCTATTTAGTTTGTAGCGGTCATAATCAGTGTCTATACAATTTGTAAGCTGGCCAGAAAGCAAAGTTCTTATGAGGAAGAAGAACCAGGGAGATTCTAGTGGCTGGCATCCTTGTGCATCCTAAAACCCATGGCCCTAGCAAGAGGGTCCAGAACTGATCGCCAGAAACCCCTTTTCCTGTAACTGGGACACAGCCTTGTCAGCTTTCCTCCAGTCCTCAAAGTAATTTTCTGTATGACGTGGAGAGAGCCAGACAGATGATATACATATATTTTTCAAAATTAAATGCAACTATGCTTTGCTAACTCCTGCCAACCTAGCAGTTCGAAAGCACCTCAAAGTGCAAGTAGATAAATAGGTACCGCTCTGGCGGAAAGGTGAACGACGTTTCTGTGCGCTGCTCTGGTTCGCCAGAAGCAGCTTAGTCATGCTGGCCACATGACCCGGAAGCTGTACGCCAGCTTCCTCGGCCAATAAAGCAAGATGAGCGCCGCAGCCCCAGAGTCAGCCACGACTGGACCTAATGGTCAGGGGTCCCTTTACCTTTATGCTTTGCTATTTCAAGGGATTGAAAAGGCACATGGTCAGAGGCAAGGGTTTCAACAGAGAGAGGGAAAAAGAGGTCCTCAAAGAAAGTGCATGGCTTCCTTCAAAGTACCTTGGGGAGTATAGTTTGTTATGAGTATTGAAAATCGCAATCTCTGTGAGGAGTGAACTACAATTCCCAGGATTCTTTGGGAGAAGTCATGTGCTTCAAATGGATGGTGTGTGAATGTGACCAAAGCCACTTGGGAAAGGAGGATGAGCCATAAAGAGCTGAACTGCAAGCCAGGTCAACCTGACCGGACTGTCATATCATTGCTGAATCAGTCGTTGCCTGCACTTGCGCGATGCACATAATGATTAGAAACTATGTTGATGTTTTCATGCCAGAAGCGAGTTCTCACAGCTCTAATGCTAAAAGTACAAAACAATCAAAATCCACTTCCGCTAGCAACATGTTTTTGAGATCTTGATTTCCCCCACCTTTTAATGGGCAACATTACCTGCAAGAGTTCCTTTTCCAAAATTTATCAGATCTGTAGAAACATTTCTGTTTTTGTGAAAAGGCTGCATGGTTTTCCCCATGTTGGTGCATCAATTGCATTCTTTCCCAGAAAAGTTTCATTTTTCTACAATTGGAACCTGCTTTTTAAATGCACATGAGGATACACCTTGGGAAAAGCCCACAGGGTTGACCAAAGTGCTTGACCAAAGTGCTTTGGAAGGATATAGAACTCCATAAATGTTTTGTTCTTCCCTTGCTGAGATGGTAGGCTTTGCTGTGACATAACTTGAAAGCTCCTGTTATGTAGCAACTTCCTGACGCGTGCAAAAGCTGGTGTTCAGACTCCCTGTGATTGCTGAATCATTAAAACAAGTATGATTCACTCAGTGCCTTAAGTACATGATGGTGATGGTGCTGAGGAGAACCCCACAGATTACATATTTGTCCCAATTTAAGAGCTGGTTAGCATTTCTGTTTACAGTGAGTTCTTCTAAATAGCAGTCCACCCACCTGCAGTCTTTGGAAAGATGAGAATTTTGCACAGATGATGGAGTCTCATCAACAATTCCCCACAATTCCCTCATGTTTTGGCTTGATGGAAGCCTTCTTCCACTCCCACAAGTGGCGAAACATCCAGGGCAAGGCTGGATGTGTCACGCAACCCTAAGTATTTTATTCTAAGCCAGGATTGCACATGCTTATTTAGAAGTACCTTCTACTGAATTCAATGGGACTTCCTTCCAGGCAGAGTGGATAAAAATCAATGATTTTTAAAAAATCAAAAATCAGATTTTTAAAAATTTTAATTGGATTTTTTAAAATTTAAATTGGATTTTTAAAATAAAATGCTTTTGGAGGAAAAATCTTTCAAAAGATAGTTTTCTATTTAAGTTACGTTATAGTCCAAAGGCTATTCAACAGGAAATAAGGATTTGTTTCAAGTTTTTCATGTGTGCTAAAACTCAGTCTAAGTTTTCTTTAAAAAAAATTGTTTAACCACATCAGCTAACAAACATGGATACAGATGCTATAATGTTATTCTTTTAGTTAAATAAATTGTTTAATTGTTATTAAGGAAATGATTATTTTTCTCCTTCCAATAAAGTACAGCAGAAAAATTGTCCAAATATAAACAGTTAACTTATTAAACCTCACAATAATTTCATAATTGTATATGTATTTCTAACAGTATAACCAAATCAGTAATTTTCAATATAACCTGTAAATACTACTTATTCTTCCAAAAAATGAAACCTTCATCTGGTTGTAAATATTAAGATTATAACAGCAAGAATGAGTCTTTCTTTTTTAAAAAAGATTTAAATCAAGTCTTACTGAATAGTGATTTAAATTGTGATTTAAATTTGATTTAAATCAAATCCACCCTGCTTCCAGGTATGTGTGCCGCTGAGAACTTTAGCTTTAGTTTCATCTTGTTGCAAGAACTCTGGGACTTAAGATGTGATTGCAACAAGCAGACCAGAAGAATACAGACTCCTGTAAAGAGACATCAAAGCCGTTGATTTGTTATCAGATTGCAAGAGATAGCCCTAAGGTGCTTTACTTTCAACCAGACTCTTTCTCTCTCAATCTCTCTCCCTCTTTATGCTGGGCCCGGGGGTAACCCGTGAAACACGGTCCAGGACCGGTCTAGAACCCGAAGGTCCCGCTGGGAGTCAATCTGACAGGGCCAAGGCAGGACACGAGGCAATGACAGGTGCAGGATCTAGAATACAGCCATGTTGCTCCCACAACCTGGGGCGGGGTCCGACAGCCTTTTATCTTTGCCGGGGTAGCGGCCAGTTCTGATCCCCTGGCGACTCACCTCCCTGTCTCGCCCAAAGGCGAGCACTCTCCCTGCGAGTACTCAGGTCTCTCCTGCTCTCAGACCTTAGTCTCTGCAGCTCGGGAGACGTCAGTGGGTTACTAGACCCAGGGGCCACCTCAGCCTCCCCTGACCAAACCGGTAATGGAGCAGCTGTAAGTGATGGCCCAGCTGAAGGCAACAAGGTAATTCTCGCATCTGGAGCCAGGGCAGGCTCAGGCCCCTGACTCCGCCCAGCTGGTGTTTGTTGCAGGGGAACCTGTGCAGACTGGGACTCTTCAGGATCAGGCCCCAGACTTGGCTCAGATGATACCTGAGGCAAAGGATCCGGTGCAGACTGAGTCTCCTCTGGTTCCAAGTCCGAGCCTGAGTCCCAGGCCATCACACTCTTGGAGGTCACTTACACATCACCCCACCCCCAAGGACAGAAGAGGATACAGACTTGCATAAAATCTGCACATTATAATTGATATAGAAAGATGCCAGCTTTAGAAATAATTATGATAATTTAGATGGGGTGAGGATCCTCTGGCCCCTGGGCCAAATTAAACCCACCTGGGATCCCAACTTGCCCCACAAAACAATTTCCACCAAAACATGCCCCCCTACCCCTCACCTTACGTCATCAGGTATGGGGCAGCGAAGGATGTGGCCACAAACTTAACCATGAGTTTAAAGTGAGCTTGAAGAACCCGACTGCTCCTACTGCAGTAGCAATTAGAATGATGGAAGATGGTACCATTGAGAATGAATTATCCACGCGAAATTTTGCTTCTGTCAGTTCTTTTTAAAAGAACCCCATAATAAATCCATTTGATTTCAGTCACACAATCAGGGTTGCGACTGTATCTGAACATGAAAGCTTTTGGTCGAACAGTACCATAGGGATTGAGGTGGTGGGGCAACAAATCCCCTATTGGTACATAAATGCTCACTTATTTATTTATTCTTTAAAATCCCTCACCAACAGACGGCATCCGAATCAGGAAAGAAGTGGATGGAAAAAAATGGCCCAACATTAAAATTGGTGAGAAATAGAAGTGTTTTGAAATCCATTGGGGAGACGGGGCAACCACATTGACTCTTGGATGAATGTTCCCTTGCATACTGGTGCAATGGAGACAAAACAGTAATAGATTTGTTTCTTAATGGGCGTGCCTAATAAACCTGTTTAAAATTCCAACGTTGCATGAAGGAAGCATCTACAGTATAGAGATCCTTTCGCATTTCATTAAAAGGTATCATATTCTGTTGTTCAGTCAAGCACCAGTTATGGCCAAATCACACTCTGCAATATTCCCCAATCAGCCCCAGTTCATATTAACTCATACTGCTGCAAGCTTTGGCAGTGTTGCTTGATTTCAAATAGGATTGCCAACTTTTGAATCAGCTGCTGCTGTCCCTTTATACCAGTGTTTTGATCTGTGGCTTACTCTCAAACCAGGGTTTAAACAAACCAGAGTTCCCAAAGTTCAAACATCATAACGCCATGGCTTGTTTGAAACCAGGCAGTGAAGCTTATAATATCCATCTTGGGGTGTGAAACAGGAAATAAGGGGAGATGGAGCATGGCAGGCTCCCTCATGTAGTGGGAAACCATGCCTTCCAATCACAACTGAAAACAAACTTTGTGTGCGGCAGAAAAACAAAGCAAAGGCAGTTTGAAAATGGACAATGACAGACTGACAGCTGGAGCTGCCTGAAGGAGGGATGCAACTATTGCTATTGGGGAATCCAAAACAGGATTAGCATTTATTCTGTCTGATGTAAATCTCATTGGTCTCAATATGCTATGCTGGCATATTTGAAAATAACTAGAAATTACAAATACACCATAAATCTTCACTGGTTTTTTTTTTTTATTGCAAGGAAACATAGCAATAAGTGGCATACCTCTCGAATTTCTTACTAGCAAGGGAAGTGGGGCATGCCACTCCCTTAAAAAATACTTTTTTAAAAAAGATGTTGAGTAAATATCTAAAATAATTAGATAAATTAGGAATGCTTACGTATACTTTGTGGGTTAATAATGTTATTAATTAGTTATATAATACAACCACCAATATGCACGGCCCTCTACAGAACAAGCAAAATCAACCAACCAACCAAAAAAAGACAGGCTGTTAACCTCACAATATCAGGCATGGATGCGGAAACCTTTGGCTGGACTCCAAATCCCATCAGTCCCAGTCAGCATGGCAAATGGAGAGGGTTGTTGGGAGCTGCAGTTCTGCAACATCCTGAGGGCACCAAGTCCCCCTTCCCTGAGATATCTGCTTACTTTACTGCATAAGCACACCAGCCCCCTCGGTAGCATTTCACATCTTAAAATGCATTTATTCCACGATCTGCATGACGATGTAACGTGTAGAGAGTTTGTTTCCATGGCAATCAGCTATTCCAATTTTCTTCTTTGAAATTACCCCTGATAACTTCTTTGTGAGGGGGGTGGGAAGTCATGTGTAACTTTGAATGCTAAGGGGAAGGATACATAAGATGGTGTACGATTAGCAAACTTTGCATCAAAAGACATTGGTGAACTGTGGGAAATTCGTGTTATGCCCAAGAGAATGAAGACAGCTCTTGATTTCCTACACTGAAGACCATTTTAGAAGTCTTGCTTTGGAATGGAGTCCATGGTCTGAGAAAACATTTCCTGTGATGGCTTCTGTGTGGCTGTGGTAACATGCAAACTGGCTCTAAGCTCAGCGATGAATGTGTGTGAACTATTTTTCTGAGACTCCCTGATATTGTGCCCATCCCAGTAGCCATCTGCCTCTGCCCTCTTTCGCAGTGCTGACTACAATGGTGTTATGAAAGGTGGCCAAGCCCTGCCTGTCACTCAGCTCATATGCTTTGTCAGGAAAAAGAATGGTGAGGCTCCTTGAGAGCTTCCCATAATCAGCTGTGAGATTCCCATAGGCTGAGAGAACAGGTTGCTGGGCTAGAGGGCCCTTTGACACTTCTTCTTATATTCTTGTGTAATGGCTGCTTGGTGATCCTTAATGAATGTCTGTGAGTGTTAAAAGATGGGTTCTTGGTACCTAAATCTCTGGAATATTCTGAGTATTTCCTGAGGCCCCTTGGCTTAATTGAATGAAGGCAGGTGTGTCTGTGAAAAGGAACAAAAGAGAAATTGCGCCTTGAGATTCAAGCTTGGAGTTGTAAGCAAAAAGCACCTGGAGACCTGATGTGGGGCAGTGAAAATGCTGTTTTGGGCATGTTTAGTTTGTCTCCATCCATGTTCTACATGCATATTTGTAAAGAAACTCAACTATTCAAAAATATCATGTCTCCAGTGTTCTCTGCTCCAAAGGAAACCAAACCCAGGTAAGCAGTACCACTACTCTTGTTCACACAGATTCCCCCTTTTCCACCTCATCCATCCATTGCTTGTAGTTACAAGTCCCCTGACACGAGTCGATTCTATCCACACATGGCATTCAGCAACCGCAGACCAACACAACTTGCACCCCAAATGGAAAGCAGGAAATTGCAGTATGTGCAGAGAAAATAATTCAATGAAGTTCGTGAAACCTGACATATCATCAAGTAATTAAGAAAGTAGAAGACTTTCCCAAAAAACATGTGCCCACTTTAGAGATGGAAATATAACATTTAAGCTTGATAGATGTAAACGAGGATTCTTATTTTAAACAAACAAACAAACTCCAAGTGACTATTACAGTTTTATTGCATTCTGAATTCAAGATGGTGGATTCTCCTCACCCTCTCAACTTTGGCAGGAGAGTGGGACCACCTACCTGCCAATCACCTTATGTTCTAATCACATTGGATGATTGAACTTTAACAGCTGACAAAGGAGGTCCCCGTAACTGCCCATCAGGGCCTACAGCAACTTCCTCTGAGTGCTCCTTTAACTGGAGCATTTTTTCTTCCTTTCCAAAGCAGAACTCTCTAGTGCCACTCATCTTCAAGCACTGACAATCAGCTGATCATTGGTGCTTGCAATTTGCACTTTAAAGCTCAATCTGCTGACTGTTTGGGGCTTCAAAGCATCTTCCAATTCCGACCCCGCCTTTGGCCCAGCCCTGTGTTTACGTGTCCCACACCTGATCTCAGGGTTGTGCCTTGGCCCAAATGGTCTGGTGGGCCAAATGGGGAAGCCTGGGGGACCTAAACAGGCCTATGGATTGGCCACTCCATTCCTGTGATGGGGGACAAACAGCAGGGGAACTGAATTATCCTGATGGCTCACAGGTTACCAGATACATGTTATTTAGTGCATTTTTAGTGCAAGGGGAAGGCTGCCCCATGGCCACCCAAGGAAGCCTGACAGCCACCCAGTAAATTATGCCACCGTTGTCCCCTACTGCTGTGTTGTCCACACCACACCCAAAAGGCCACTTCCACCAGGTTCTTCCATGGGTCCTGCTCCCTATAAGTAAGGGAACAGCTCACCTACCAGCTACGCCTTTCCCTGGCACTTTGGTTCTTCCGAGCAAACTTGCCTGGGATTGCTCGCGCTGCTCATTTCATGAGCAATCATTTCAGATCCGGAACATTTTGTACTCTGCATGCAAATACTTCTCGGGAGCGTCATTTCACCGGGGGAAGCATAACGACGAAGAGGCAACGCCGAGCTGAAGGGCCATAGGTTGACTAAGGGCTGCCTGCGAGTACACGCAGAGCTGACCCAGGAGACTTGGCCTCTTGCGATGCATCAACTGCGCTTCGCAAGCAATCGCCACTCCCTCCTCCTGGTTGGGGAGTTCAAAACAGATCGCAGCCCCCAGAAAAAGTAGGGTCTTCTCTCTCTCTCCCGTCTTCCCTTCCCGCCCCCACCTCCAAACTCCGAACTGCCCATTTCAGAGGTTATGAAACGCGCTCCGCAATGGCTGTTTCACAACAGGGGCGGGCCGAAGCCGGCAGCCAATGGAGCAGCTCTCCGGCTCCATCACATGGGGCTACTCCACATTTTATGTAATATTCGGGCCTTTTTTGTTGTTGTTTCATGTTTGTGCGCGCGACTGTGTTCAGAAGGTAACCAAAGGGGTCGGGGTGGGGGGTGGGGGAAGCAATCTGGCGAGTGAGCAGGAAAAGAAAAGTGACCGATTGTGCTTTTTCTGTTTGCAAATCCTGCCGCCACTCTTCTCCCCTCCTGCTAACTCGCCCCAAGTTGACGCACGCGGAGAGGCGGCCGGTGCGCCCTGCATGAATCCAGAGGCGAGGGAGGAAATCGGATGCTTTTCGCTTCTCTCCCAGCCTCTTGGGAAGGGGAGCGGATGGGCAGCGCGTCGGCGAAGTGGCACGATCGCAGCAGGACCCGTCAGAAGAGTTTGAGGAGAAGGGGGCGGGTGGAGCTCGCACTTACACAAGCAACCTCCACTCCTCCCCGGCCGGCACCTCTCCAAAAAGTAACCTGCTCGCTTAGTTTCCGCGCAGACGCGGCAGAGGAGCGGCGGGTGGCGCGCTGCGAGCGAGCTTGACTTTTCCCCGGTCGTGGTGGGGACAAAGGGTCATCCTCCCCTGCGCCGCCGCCTCCCTCTGCTGTTTTTGTTTTGGTGTCTGTCTGGATGCATTCGAAAGCTTTTATGTCTCGGGCGACGAGGCTGAGCAGGCACCTCTTGGGTGAAAAGGGATGAAACAGGGGCAATAAAAAAGGGTGGGACGACGACCCGCAATAAACAAAGGAAAGTGAAAGCGGAAAGCTGCTCGCATTGCACCAGCTGCTGCTGCTTCTCGATCCGTTGCAAAGTTCTCCGGAGCGCGCTCTGCGTGGGGAACCTCCGGGGAAGAGCGCTGCGCCTTTAAGAGCCAGCGAGCCACTCGGCTCGTGGTCTTGCCCCCCCCCCCAAAGCAGGAAGGTGAACCTCCCGGCCTTTTTGGGAAAGTGTCCCCGGTCGCTGCAGGAGGCTACTTCGCCACGCCAAGTTGCTCCCACGGGAGACTCGGTTTTCCAGGGAAATCCTCTTCCCACCCCCGCCCCCAATTCCATCCCCGCACCTTTTCGATGCCGCTCTTCTTCAGAGGTGATCGCCCTTCTCCCGTTGCCCTGGGAGGCACCCCTTAGCCAGCCCCGCTGCCTGCCTGCCCTCTCTCTCCGTGGCAGGAGCCATGGAGATTTTCCTGTGCGCCGCTTGCCACCGGGCTCTATGGGACCCAGTGACCGTGTCGTGCGGCCATACCTACTGCAGAAGATGCCTCGGAGGAGACTTGCCCTCCAAGTGCCGGCTCTGTGGGGGGAAGTCCGTCCTGCTGGGATCGCGGACGGTGGCCTGCAACGTCCTGCTGTGTGACTTGTTGGAGAAATGCTTGGACAAAGGCACTCAAGTGGCCAGGCTGAAGACCGACTTGCAGGAGCTGCTGAGAAGCAGAGACTACCGGGCAGCGCTGAGGAGCGTGCAGAAAGGGGTCGCGCTGGGTAAGCGTTGCATGCCCCAGAGATGCCTTATTGGGGACTGGGGACACTGATGGGTCTGGTGGGGGTGGAGGGGCAAGGCAGGTTAATAGGGGGGCTTTGACGGATTTCTTTCGGGAGTCTTGAATTTGAAGACACACACCCCGCCGTCGCCGGTTATGCAACTTGTCACCGTATCGCATTGTGTAAGCAGCGAGGGACAATCCTCGATAACAGTTTGTCGCCGAGTTCCTCGTTTCCTGCTCGTTACAGGCAAGAGACTTTGCGGACACGGAGCCGCCTTCCGCGTATGCCACATATGCATGTCGCATTCTGCCAAAACGGCTCTTTGCATTATTATTATTTTTTAAAAATATTATTAAAAGTAAACTTTTGGGAAGTTTACTTCTCTTGCAACTTTTTATGCTGCGCGTGTGTCAAGGAGAAGAAGGCGTCCAGTGGCGATGGTGACATCAGAAAATTACTTATACAACGAGGGTTTGTTGGTTTGTCTTTTTATAGAAAAAAGCATGGCTTTGCCTTATATGGCAGGCACAGCCCTTTTATAGGGCACCTCGTGGGACCTTTGAAAAGCTGACCTATGCGAACTGTGCTGCCGGATTTGCTGGATCTGTTCAGGGGTGTGGGGAACATGCGGTTGCCTTTGGCTCCTCTTTGTGGGCACAGAACACAAAAATAAGGGTAGGACATGGGAGCAGCCAAGATTTTTGTTAGGGGGGCAGGGCTTTTGTTGGGGGGGGGGGGAAGAACCTCAGTTTCCTATGTACTTTTATGGAATTTTATTGATGGGGGGCAGCTGCCCCCCCCCTTGGCTAAGTCCATGGAGTAGGACGTAGTCATAGTTCAGGATTACTGGTCATTTCTGTAGCTGTCCTTTCTGAACTTAATAGGCAGTATGACTTGCCCAAGACTGTGTGGGGATTTGAACCCAGTACACGCTTTGCTGCACAAAATATAAGTGTAGTGGGCAATGCTATTTCTTCCCTGATCATAGAGCTGGAAGGGACCACAAGGGTCATCTAGTCCAACCCCCTGCCACGCAGGAATCTTTTGCCTAATGTGGGGCATGAATCCACAGTCCTGAGATTAAGAGTCTTATGCTCTACCGACTGTGCTATCCTTCCCTAGAGAAGACATACACTCCCTCTTTCACCTCATCATTTACATGCCCACTCCCCAAACTCAGGGAGTGTTGTGATTTCCACCCCCAGGTTTTCTTTAAATAGTTGGCTGATAGGGAGAAATTCAACAGGCTCCTGGTATAGAGAGGCAGTGAAAGAGAAAGCTGCACCTATTGAATTAGCATGACATTGTGTTGGGGGGTAACCATCAAACTGAAGAGGGGGAAACTGTCAAGTGGAGGCTGGATGGGCTTATTCCACTGTGCTAGGCTCACCTGTTTTATGAAACACCTGTGCTCCGCGTTTGAGTCATTGCGGACTCTGAGCTGGTGTTTTATAACAGGCTCTTAACAAATGAAGAATGATGTGAGGGCCTCAGCAATTCTATAAAGAGATGAAGGCCTGAATCAGTGAAGCCTGTATGATCCAGCTGCTCTTGAATCCCACAAGCTCTAGGTCACCTCAACTTTACCAACCTCAAAGGCAGTCCTCCTAGATTCCTCTTTAGGCTTATTCAGGAGGGAACACGTTGCAGGGTGCAAATAACTCTCTGGATAATATAGATTAAAGCTGTAAGTCTATGCATGCTTACCTGGGAGTAAGCCCCATTGAACACAATGTGACTTGCTTCTGAGTAAACTTGCTTAGGATCTCACTGTTAAATCCTTTAATTTAGCACTTGGTTTTGGGGTGTGTGTGTGTTTATATAACACAGCACAAAGATTTCCGTTTCTGTGACAGTAATCAGCGGTTAGCATAAAAGCTAGCCCTCACTTTGGGTCATGAATTTCTTGTCAGGACTTGCCTGTAAACAGCATGTTATGTTATTTATGTTTTGTAAATTCAGCAAAATATGCATGACTAGCAGTAGGCACAAGGATTCATTTAGGAATTAGCTGAACATTTATTCAGTTTATTATGGAGAGATTTATATTTCTTGTGTAGAAGTCCAACTATATTCCTGGTTTTACAACAAGAAACTGATCTGAAATTAACCTTTAATTCCGCCATGAGCTATAGTACTGGATTCACTTTTGTGTCTGTAACCATTTAAACCACTCTCCCAAACTGCTTAATGGCTTGTTTGTCACAAAAAACCTTTATTCTTGTATGGTATTTGCATATAGACAGACAGTGTGTGTGTGTGTGTGTGTGTGTGTGTGTGTGTGTGTGAGAGAGAGAGAGAGAGAGAGAGAGAGAGAGACTTTCCTGAAAAGGCTGGTCCAGATCAGTGATTTTTTTTTATTCAGTTGTAAAATCCTCACCCTTTCTGCCAAACTTCTAGCATGCAAAGCTGACTGCGTAGTTTGTTGGAGTCAGTTTGGGTTGTCACATTTTTCTTCTGGAGACACTGTGTCTTTGACAGCCACGCAGCAGGCAGCTATTCAAGAGGTGCAGCTCTCCCAACCACTGTCTTTGTGCTAGGAGGGTTTTTGCATGTTCAATTTCTGCCTCTTACTTTGCTAGCAATGGTTTAGAGACTTGGTCAGGAAAATAAGGCAGCCCTATGTATTTAGTTAATATTGCCTGTTTGATAGAAAGCGCTCTTTCTTCAGATCACCTCTTAAAGCAACAATTTAATGCATTTCACAACAGACAATAACTTCCTTATGGAAACTCACCAAACTGGCATTGTGTTGTTTTCAGAGCCACATTTATTGCTCTATTCATCCTCACTTCATAATTTCTTTCTATTATTGAAACAGCATGCAATACAATCCAGGGAAATTGAAACCTTTTCTTTTTAGGCTAGTTTAATGTTTCTTCTCTTCAAAATTATGATTGCTAGGACTCCCACCTCAGTCAAATATTTTCCAGTAGACTAACTTAAAACAAACCTTTGGGATCTTCTCTGCCTTTAGCAGCAATCCTTAACACAATTACCTGTGAGTAAGCTGCACCAAATTTAAGTTGGTTAGAAATCGGTTCCTACCCAATCCCATGTTTTTGTGTAATCCTAAACCTGATTTCCGAAGTCTGAAATGGATTGTGAACAATATTATTTTGATTCGTTAAATTTCCATCTTTTCCTTCTTTGAAAAGGAGCCCAGGGTGGCAAATAGCAATGTAGTAAAACAATAGAATTTAAAAAATGAAATAAAACCTGTTTAAAACATTAAGGACGAGAGCATATGCAAACATCAGGAAGAGTTTTGCATACAATAGTTAAAGGGCAAGTATTGCTGCTGTTGCAGAAATGATTGGGTTTCATGCAGGGGCAATTCTTAAGCCGTACCTTTCCCTTTCATCCTGCAAGGCTACAAGGTGGTTCATTTGGCCAACATGCACTTGTGTGCACACCCCATACAGCACATCTGTGTGCATGCAGACCACACATGAATGCACATAAGCAGGTGCGCACACACACATGCACTGAGCAGAGGTGGTACAAACAGGTAGACAAGTGAACACACAACATTTACAGATTCAGCTAGGCTCACTCGCCAAAGGCAGGACACAAAGGCAGCCAGGCAGCAGTGTCTCTCACACATTCCCTCAGCAGTGAGGGGCATACACAGACAGACAAACACATTCACACAGGCAGGCAGACCAGTCAAATAAGGGGGGGATTTCTAGCTCTTTTCCTCCCCATTATACTGCTCTGGGAACTAGAGGTTTCCTTCCACTACACTGTGATAGGGAGGAAAAGCGAGTCTATTCAAAGATCTCTTTCCTTTGCAAAGGAATCTCTTCTTCTGGAGTTGGTGCCATTGGAAGAAGGTCCTGGGGCTCAGGAAATAGGAAGAAGCGTTTTTGGTCCCTGTTTCCTTAAAACCACCTTGACATGGCTGCCACACAAGAGGAAGAAGAGGTGCCTTAGCAAGTCAAGGCAGACGCTGATGGACCCTCCACAGCGGAAACACCATGGAGCTACAATAGGGAGCCCCTTCAACAGAACAGTCACTTTAAAATAAATAAGTAATTATATCCACCTTTTTTTTTTTAAAAAAAATGGAAAGTTACTTGTTTCCTCACCAAATGTTTAGGAGTGATGGAGATGCATAAGCTATAATTATGTGGGAACACAGGGTAACTGGAGAGAAATGGTATTGGTCTGGGATGTGCTCAATGCAGCCCCCTTGTGTTCTTCATAATTCTCTTAGACACAGACTGTTTAAGCAATTAAATCTTGGTCCACATTTTGAACAGTGCGTCAGCCACCTATCCAGCAACCAGTCTTCAATCGTATCAAATGATTTAAGACCCTCAACCCTTTATTTACATACATTTACATACGACCCTTTATTTACATACATTTACATACAAGAAGACCTGGATACAAAACAGAACAGTTGAACATCAGGTGTAGATGTTGGGTGGGAGGCAGGTGAAGAAACAGCAATTGATTGATATGACATGTGGCAAGACCCTAAACTCATATTGCAACCTTCATACAAGCAGAAGGTTGTGATGTCACGCGTGTGACAAAACAGGTGAGCAAGCAGGTGAAAGAGTGCAGCTCCACTTACAAGTTAGATCTATATTTATAATCTTCTCGCCTACAGTAGCTTTAGGATAGGGATGAGGTACCTGTGATCTTCCAGCTGCAGGTGATGTTGGGCTCATCAGCCTCAGCCAGCATAGCTGACGGCCAGGGACCATGGGAGTTGTAGTCTAGCAACATCTGGAGAGCAAGGTATCCCATCCCTTCTTTAGGTGGCTGTCACGAGCTGGCCCCCCCCATATAATGCCCCTGTAGGAAGGCCTTGGCTTGAAGCTGTACTTTAGAAACAGGATGCTCTAGCAAAGTGACCTGAGAAATGGCAGAATGTAGTCACTAGAAATGGGAAGGAATCTTATTCTTCACCTCAAGCAGCAAAATGTCTTGGAACTGACACCCAAGTTGTACAACTGCTGCTTGTGCCTCCGAGTCTCTTGCCACTAAGCAATACCATCCACACAAGATACCAAGCCACCTCAGATTGTTCTAACACAATCCAGACTTCGCTGTGTCACAGGCAGAAAGCAAGAACTGAAGGTACACGCAGTACAGATAACAAGTTGAGCTTGACTATAAACTCACTTCAAATCACCTCTCTCTTATGCTCATGTTGTCAGCATTCTGCTGAGCATTTAGAAGACACCAACCCATTTTACAGATGGATAGTGCAGAGATAGAGATGACTTCCCCAGCACAGCGGGTGAATCTATGGTGGAATACTCGAGCACAACAAACACTAGATCTTGCTGAGCCTGGCTATGGCATAACTTTTTAGTAGAGCATGTTGTGGATCAGGTATGTAGGGCTATGTAAGAATAGCCTATAAACTGTTAATGGGCCTGAAGAAGTCTGGCAGTAATCTGGCAAACTGACACAGTCCTAAATTCTGTGCATCCACTCTTGGCATGTGGCTGGTCATCACCAAGGCCCCAGACAGGAGACAGTGTGGCAATCTTAAGTAAAAGAGTTGGATTCTGCAAAGCATGGTACTGCTTGCAGAAGTAAGGTGCAGAGTTGTTTGGGTGGTGATCCCAATTATACTTGACACAAAGCAAGAGTGGTGCTCAGATTTAATTGCTTATTATATACTCTTATTATATAATGTGCCTTTTCCCCTGACGAGACTCAAGGCCGCTTGCAGAATCTGTACCTTGCTACCGGGTTGCCTTTAGACTGCTTTTTCAGTCAACCAAGTGGGACAAAATGAAGAGTTTCTCCACTACTTCCTCTTCCATCTTATCACCTAGGTCAGGGGTCAGCAACCCGCAGCTCCGGAGCCGCATGTGGCTCTTTTACACCTTTGCCGTGGCTCCGGGGCGGATACTAGTGAGGGGAGGAGGCGCATTGTGTGCCCCAACACTCCCCACTGTGGCGGGCGCTGTACTGGCTGTGACGTCGCATGGGGGCGGCGCGTGCGTTAGTCACGCACCGTCCCGACGTCACCTTCCCGCCCGCCCGCTACATTGTAAGGGGCATGTACGCTGGTCACTGCATTGAAAGGGGGCATGTACGCTGGTCACTGTTTTGAAGGGGAGTGAAGAACACACACACACAAAAAGGTAACTTGTTAATTTAACATTTATTTTTATGAGGAGGAGTAATTCTGAGGGGTCAAACAAAGAAATAATAAAAAAGTGACAAAAAAGTTATTTTTATAATGACGAGTTTTGCGGCTCCCAGTTTTTTTTCCTTCGGAAACGGGTCCAAGTGGCTCTTTTTGTCTTAAAGGTTGCAGACCCCTGACCTAGGTTTAAAGACCCAACTGAAAGAAGACATACTTGGGTGCTGTGAAGATGCAACAAGGTACCCACCACCTTAGCCCAGTCCATACAACCCCTTACAATGTTGCTTGGCTAGGAAATGGCAAAGGCACTTAAATATTTTGTGCAAGGCAAAAGCTTGGCGAAGGCCTTAAAGATACCGGAAAGCCACAGGTTAGCCTTCCCTGCTATTATCCAAAAGGGATTTAAGGCAAGGATAAGGATATTATTGTCTGCGGAGTCCAGGGCAAACTTTCTCCTGCTCCCACTAAAAAGTATTTTATGCAACAACATGCCCTCAGGGAACCTGTATTTGGCATCTGAAGGGGGAACCTGTGAGCCATGGAAGCTGGGAAAGTGCTGCATTTGTTTGTTATGCTTGTTTTTTTATCAATTCTTTATAAGAACAGAATGTACAGTCATTGGATAATGCAGACATAAGTGGTGAGCATTAACAAAATAACTAGGGCATATGCCACTAAAAGGTATTTTGATCGGTCAGAAGCTGTAGATTGTTAAAATATTCACGAATGATAGACGTCTTGAAACACCAAGCAAAACAGTATCGAGGCAAAGCTTACTGCATTTTCCAAATGACTCCCTCCTCCCTCCTTTTTTTTCAGCCTTGAAGACTGTGCCTGCCTCCTCCTCTAGTCATTTTCACTTGTTCAGTGAACAAGGTCTAAAGGTCTGAACACATTTTTGTGAGGGGGCGGGACTAGCTGACATAACTAGTACCTGCTGTTAGTCTTATCCTTCATGAGTTCATCTAATCCCCTTTTAAAGGCATCCAAGATGGCAGCCATCACCTACACATAATGTATATTTGCAGAGATCCTGCCTCTTGTAGAATTCCTGATTTCGTTTGAGGAACTATGCACTATACATTCAAAGTGGAATCATTCTGCTTTAAACCATTGTCACTTCCCCATATGAATGCTAGTTTAAGGGGGCCGAGAGTTGTTAGGCAATCCCTCTTTCTCTCCTAGAGCTGCAATTCCCTCAATTAAGATTGTTGAACCATTCTTGAGAATCGTAGCTCTGTGAGGAGAATAGGGGTCTCCTAACCACACTCAGCACCCTTAACAAACTACACTTCCCAGAACTCTTTGGGGGAAGCAATGGCTGTTTTAAAGTGCCATGATACTGCTTTAAATGTTTAGTGCTGGTGGTATTTAACTATGCATATAGCCTTCAGATGCGTAAGGGAGAGGCCAGGAGCTGTGAGCCTGATTCCCCCTTTCTCCATATGTTCACTAAACACGTGAAGGGAACTTCTCTTCAACCTATGACCACGGATAGTGGCAGTTTGTACTCTGTTCCCTACTGTTTGCATTTCTGGCGGGCCTAGGATCGATTGCATCTTTTACATGGAGTTTGGCATGAGAATGAGGTGTGGGTTCTTGGTCCCCATCTCCATGCATCATACATTTGTATGAGAGTAGGTGCTCTCCCAAAGGGACACGGGTGGTGCTGTGGGTTAAACCACAGAGCCTAGGGCTTGCCGATCGGTAGGTCTGCAGTTCGAATCCCCGTGACGGAGTGAGCTCCCGTTGCTTGGTCCCAGCTCCTGCCAACCTAGCAGTTCAAAAGCACATCAAAGTGCAAGTAGATAAATAGGTACCGCTCCGGCGGGAAGGTAAACAGCGTTTCCGTGCGCTGCTCTGGTTCGCCAGAAGCAGCTTAGTCATGCTGGCCACATGACCTGGAAGCTGTACGCCGGCTCCCTCGGCCAATAAAGCGAGATGAGTGCCGCAACCCCAGAGTTGGTCACGACTGGACCTAAATGGTCAGGGGTCCCTTTACCTTTACCTTAGGTGCTCTCCCGGATCATCTGTCCATCACATGCTTATGATGTACACAGCTTCTTTGTGTTACTATTATTTCTGCATTTGCAAAGCCTGTCCCCCCAACTCTAAAATATACATTGGGAGCCCATGGCAACACTTGATAAGATCTGTGGGTTCTACAGTGGGGTAGTGTGATAAGTTCTTAGAAGCACTGGCAGCTCATGGCTTACTCTAAGGATCTTTGTCATCTTGCGATTGTTGGGTTCCGCCAAGAAAGGGTTGATCGTGATGAATTTCAACCTTCCAGCTCTAAAAGCATTCCAGCACACTTTGTTTAGCAACTGACTCTGGGATGATTTCATTGCAGGTTTCCAGATTTAAAGTTAGACACAAGGGTCAGAGTTTAGCTAATTTATGTAAGGGGAGAATGTGACCCGCAGCTCACGGCAAGCAGGCTCCCTGTGCTCCGTGGTTCTCATTCTTTCAACATCTCTGCAATGGAAACTGTTGTTGTGTAATCACTTTTCTGCAGCACTGATAGATGAATCACTGCTGCAGTACTGATAGGTGAATCACTACAGCAAAGGCAGCCCTGTGGTGTTTTTTCTTTTTTTAATTGTGGAAATGTACTGGCTGGGGACGGTGGGTGGGCTGTTGACAGTCCAAGAACCATGTAGGCTACCAGTTTTAATTCCTCCCCTCTGAGGTAAAATAAGTACAGCTGCATCACTCTAACTCAAAAGCCAGTAGGTCCTGTCATTAAACAAACTGAATTGAGTGACCGTGTCGGATTCTGCTGAACTGCACAAGAGCATGCTTTTCAAATGAGGATTTTTGGGCATGAATCTGCACAAAGAGAAGATTATCTGAGATACAGTTCAGATGTTTTATTATAAATAAGGCTTAAATGTGGAATCTTAGCATTGGAAGAGACCCAAGGGTAATCTAGTCCAACCCTCTGCAATGCAGGAATCTCAGCTAAAGCATGGAGGGAAGTAAGGTGCTGCTATAAGCTGAGGGATGTAGACTATATGAGCTTTCTCCCAACCTTGGTAGAATCCTATGTTCATTAATCATAATAATCAATGTTATTTCTATATCATTCTCTTTTTTTGAAATCATTTTTATTTGATTTTACAAATGTAAATTAATTGCAATACCAAATACATATCCATAAAATGAGATTTCTCTGAATCTCGAGACTCCCCCCCCCCCGCCCCATCCCCTTCATGGCTTCTATTGTCAGCCTTTCCAACTGCATATTATTTCATAGCCTATGCCTTGCATCTATCCATATTGTCCATAGTATTTGTTACATTACAAGTGGGATTAAAATCCTGCTAATGTTTTCATCTGCTTACAGTGGTCTCCTAAATAAATCACAAACTTTTCCAATTCTTTCTTGAATTTCATGTCTGCTTGTCCTCTGAGTTTCCCTGTCAGCTTTGCCATTTCAGCATAGTCTAACAGCTTAGTTTGCTGTTCCTCTCTGGTAGGGAATTTCTATCGCATTATCAATACGCATAGCACCTCTTTAAAACTTGTGGATTTTCATCTCTCTCTAAATAAATGCTGATTTCCATCCCGCACCTCTGGTGCAGATTTGTTTTTTATTTATTTACCTTAAGGCATTTGTAGCCAGCTTTTCCCTCCAAGGAGATCAAAGCAGCATCAGTAGCAGATGGCATGGTGGGGCAAAGGTGCTTATCTGACCTCCTGGCAGGTGAGTCAGTGCTGCTTACCAGGGTTTTGGGGAAGGCAGTGCAAACACAGCAGCAGGAGACTGGAGTGCTGTATAGGCTCTGCTGGCTCATTTGCCCCACACTGACCTTATAGTGCCTGTGCCTCACCTCTTCCTGTAAGCAACAATGACTCATCTGCCAGGAGGTCAGGGAAGCCCCTCTGCTCCACCACGCCATTTGCTACTGAAAGCAAAGCATTAAAACCTGGGAGCGAAAAATAAAATAATATGAGTAAAAAGGTAAAGGGACCCCTGACCATTAGGTCCAGTAGCAACCATATTAAATAGAGACCTCAAACAATACAGAGTGTTGCATCTGTGAGTATAACCACAGAAAGAATCCTGCATTGCAGAAGGATGGACTAGATGATTCTCAGAAATTGGGGATGCATATTCCTGTCTTGCATTCGTAGTCCTATACATATGTACTCATAAATAAGTCCCGTTGAGTTCATCGAGGCTTTCCCCACGTAAGTGTGTACCGGATTGCAGCCTTAATCTGTGATGGGAATTATTTTGGGCTGTGTCACACAGAACCTTTATCTCCAGTTCCTCATTTCCAACTTCCCCTCCTACTGCAACTTCAGATCTGGAAAACGTGGGTGTGTACTGGAAGGAAACATCACTTATAGGTTTTATAGATAGCTGGATTGTATATGTGGTGAATGGGTTTTGGAGATGATGGGATTTGTGACTAGGTTAGGAGCAAACTGAAGTCACCCAAGAAGCCTATCATCTCAACCCTTTTGATGTCCGCTTGTACAGTGGTTTCTGATCCCCAAACCTTGCCCAGATGAACCATAACGCACTGGAAGATAACACAGTCTAGCTAGTATTTATTATTATTATTATTATTACTACTACTGTTTATTAATTAAATTTCTGTACCACCCTTTATCCAAGAACTACAGGGTAGTTTACAATATAAATACACAAAAAATACATACCATAGTAACAAACAAAAGCAACACACACAGTTTAAAAAGTTTATGTCACCTTTCATTAACTTGGGAGCAGGGTGGATAAAAATCAATGCTTATTTTTTTAAAAATAAAAAAATCAGATTTTTAAAAATTTAAATCAGATTTTTAAAAATTTAAATCAGATTTTTTAAAATTTAAATTGGATTTTTAAAATAAAACGCTTTTGGAGGAAAAATCTTCCTAAAGATAGTTTTCTATTTAAGTTACATTATAGTCCAAAGGCTATTCATCAGGAAATAAGGATTTGTTTTAAGTTTTTCATATGTGCTAAAACTCATTCTAAGTTTTCTTTTAAAAAAATTGTTTAACCACATCAGTTAACAAACATGGATACAGTTGCTATAATGTTATTCTTTTAGTTAAATAAATGGCTTAAATTGTTATTAAGGAAATGATTATTTTTCTCCTTCCAATAAAGTACAGCAGAAAAGTTGTTCAAATATAAACAGTTAATTTATTGAACCTCACAATAATTTCATAATTATCTGTCTATGCATTTCTAATAGTATAACCAAATCAGTAATTTTTGATATCACTGTAAAAACTACTCTGAAAATTTACTATTCCAAAAATGAAACCTTCATCTGGTTGTAAATATTAAGCTTATGCCAGCAAGAACTAGTCTTTCTGTAAAAAAAAAGAGATTTAAATCAAGTCTTACTCACTAGTGATTTAAATCGTGATTTAAGTTAATTTGATTTAAATCAAATCTACCCTGCTTGGGAGTGCAAGAATTTGTGGAGCAGGTGAATAACCTGTGGCTCCCCAGATATTTCTGGACTATAGCTCCCATTGGCAAGGGCTGATGGCAGTTGGGAGTCCAAATGGATCCCAGGTCCCCAACTTCTGGCACAAGGATTTACCTTGACTACTGCTTTGCTAGCAACAGTTCTGAAATGTCCTGCTTTTGCCTGTAGCTCCTGATGATCTTATGCTGAGACTATGCCGATCGGAGGTGTATGTGGCTTTGCAGCAATACCCAGATGCCCTGGAGGATTTGGAGGTGCTGTGCAGGCAAAAGCCAGAAGAGAGTGAGGTGAGTTGAATGTGCAGTTTGATGTTTTTGTCCCGGACAAGCATCTGTATTTGCCCACAGGCAATCCATGAATGTGATGGAACTGTATTCTGTAATAGGCTGAGTGTGCAGTGAGATACTGTAGCCCTGCAATCAGGTGAAAAGGGAGCAGTTAATTAATGGGCAACCCTTTGCCAAGTTGCCAGGCTTAATGATGTTGAATCTACTAAGCTTATTAGAATGCTACAAATGATCCTCCTCCTCCTCTCTCCCTTCCTCCCTGGCTACCGAAAGCCAAAAAAGATGAATTCCTCACTACTTCTGGAATATTCACAAACTCTGGTGAGGTTTTGGAAGGAAGGCATTCTGTACTTGAGGGACAGCCGCCAAAATTGCCTCCCAGTGCACTGTTACTGTCAAAATTTGGTAGACAGACAGTAAACTTAAGAAAGTGTTACCAGAATATTTTATGGTGCTTGAATTATTGGGTGCCAGAGAAGAGGAGCGGCATTTCAGTCTATAACAAACAACAACACCCAAACACAAAACCCCTCTTGAGCATCTAAGCTCCATGAAATGGCATCCTTAAAAGATCTGTTGTACTGTTTGATGTTTGTATATGTAAATTTGCTTTGACAACATCTCTGGTTATTTCTCTTTCCCCGGAAGTATACATGGTCATATGTTAGATGGCTGAAAACCTCATCAACTGGAGCACTGATTTTTGAGAATGGTTGATTGTTGTTAGCCGCCCTGAGCCCAGCTTCGGCTGGGGAGGGCGGGGTATAAATAAAATTTATTATTATTATTATTATTATTATTATTATTATTATTATTATTATTTGACTATCGCTCTATAAAGTATTATTACTATTAGTATACATCCCATCTATAGCTCTCAGGGTGGTTCACAACATAAAATACATGATAGAAACAAGAACATATACAGTCGTACCTTGGAAGTTGAATGGAATCTGTTCTGGAAATCCGTTCGACTTCCAAAATGTTCGGAAACCAAAGTGCAGCTTTTGATTGGCTGCAGAAGCCCCATCAGACATTCTGTTTCCAAAAATAGTTTGAAAACCAGAACGGTCACTTCGGGTTTATGGCGTTTGGGGGACAAAACTTTCAAGAACTAGGCTTTTCAAAAACCAAGTTAAAACTGTAAATGCAAACCAATAACCGCCCCCTCTCCTGCAGAATAGGCTTGTGCCAGAGTAGGTAGCAGACATGCATCCTATGATGAAGGAGAGCTTCTCTTGTGTCTTTTGTAACGAAACTTTTGGATCCATGATTGTGACATGGCATCTGTGTAATTGCTGTAAGGCAGTGGCGTAGCGTGGGTTGTCAGCACCCGGGGCAAGGCAAGTAATTTACGCCCCCTAACCCGTGGATTTGCGCCCCCTAACCCTAACCCCCAGATGTTGCGCCCGGTGCGGCCGGCCCCCCCTGCACCCCCCACGCTACGCCACTGGTGTAAGGTACCTCTGTACCTTCATGGATCACTGCCTTGCCGTGGCGAAGGGGCTTGAATAACTCAGAGAAGCTATGAGCTATGCCGTGCAGGGCCACCCAAGATGGACAGGTTATAGTGGAGAGTTTTGACCAAACGTGATCCACCTGGAGCAGGAACCAGCAAGCCACTCCAGTATCCCTGCCAAGAAAACTCCATGGACAAAGACAACAGGCATATAAAACAATAACAACAACCTCTGTACTCTGTATATGCTACAGATTTTCCCCTTTGCAGCCCAACTTGAACTGAAGCTACAGCGAATAATTTGGAGCATGCAGTGTGCAATGCGAATTCTTCCTTTGAATCACCTGAGAACATGTGACTTCATGCGATCTGACAGATGGGTGGAGCTGTTCGTTTGTCAAAGTAGCCCACAGGGGCCCATTAGCCAGATCCTGCTTCCCCATCTTTGTGCTAAACCCACAGTATTAAGAAGGGTTAGATAGATCATCCAGGAAATTCTTGTTGTCTTCAAATTGCCAGGAGAAAACAGATAGCACAGGTCTAGCACCGGAGAGCAGAAACAAATGTGTTCACTCGCTGCATTGTGAATCTAACTTCTGAATTGCCAGCACATCGCCTGTAGCCATGGTACAGCTGTTCACTGGTAATCCTAAACGTAGACATTCCTGGCGGCTTTGTTGGGTAGATCTTCTTCGGAAACACACTAACCAAATCTTTCAATGAAGCATTAGGTTTCAAGGATAGAATGTAAACACTGCATTATGCTAATTGGTTCATCTGTCAATCCTCGTTAAACTCGGTGTGCCTAGACAACTCTATCGGGTTAAAAGAAAAACAGCACCCCACCCCAAGAACTTGTCTGGCTTCCTGTCATACACAATCTTCATTCATTCAGTCAGTCTCATAGCTTGTCTGCCAGCAAATTAATAAGGCAGAAGCTATGAAGAAGCTGGAATTCCTGCAGCGAGCACAAGTTGCGGTGGTGAGCTGAACTGATGAAGCTGGCCAGGTAAAGGTGTTCGGTTTCTTTAATTGAAACAATACACAGATCAGAAGCATCAGGACGACTTTCAGAGAGAGAAGCAACAATTAGCGTGAAATGGCATTAGAGCAAAATAATTCATCCGTTGGTTGGGGGTAGGTGAGATTTTCCATGGTCTCGGAATGGGTGACAAGGCTTGTAAAAGTTGATAAGAATTAAAATGGTCTGGAAGTAGAATTGCCTTCTCCCATATGAGTCTGCCCTGCTGGCTTCAGAAACCCTACCATGGGTACTATGGCTGACCACACAGCCTTTTCAGTGGTGGCATCCTGTCTTTGAACTATCCTTCCTAGATAGATTTATGTGGCACCAATACTACCATCATTTAAGCATGAGTTGGAGAGATCCAGCGTTATGTTTACAAACTGCGCTTTTAAAAATCACTAAGACTTTAAATAGAATCACGCTCCTGCTGTTCTATTGGGTTTCCTGACTGCTATTCTGTTTATTTTGTTCGCTGTTCATCTCTGTTTTATTTGTCTACCACATAAATTCCAGCTTTTCATTTGACTGTCCATTGATTTGGAGACATTTCTAGGACTAGTGACTCACAAACACTTAAAACAAATTTATAATATGCAGAATATGTATACGTTTGGACTAAGCAAAAATCTAAGTCCAAACAGGAAAAGGAAATGCATTGCTTCAATAAGATTATTTGGCTTTTGCTTTGAGGAGGAGGGGGTGTACAGCAGCCACAAGATTAGGTTCAGACTAAAATTTTATGCTTGATTCAGGCTGCACCAATCTGATTCAACTTGGTACCTTGAGCCTACTTTGTTTTCCCCTTCACTATTGGAAAATAATAATAAAAAAGCTATATATTTTGTTCCATTTTGACAGAAGTGGATGAAGTTTGCAAGCATAATAGCCACTCAGTAGTGGATAAATCCTACCAAATTACAGCCAAATAAGTCTAGCAATCTTCATGCCGGAAAGGGCTAAAAGTGGTTTTGTGATTGACAGCCTGTTCAACTATTGCTGCTTTGGGAGGAAGAGCGGCATAGAAATATAATAAATGAAGAAACAAATAAATTCCAGGTTTCCCTTGCTGTATTCAACAGGCTTCGACAACATCACAAGTATGATTTTTGAACTGATGTATCTTGGTTAGCATGTGAATCATAAATAATTCCCAGTCACTGTTAGGAACATAGCATACTGTCTTATTTTAGACCATAGTTCCATCACGTGCAGTGCTGTCTGCACTGTCTGACAGAAGGTCTCCAGTTCCCAGGCCTGACTTGGAGATGCTGGGGATTAGACTAGTGCCTTCTGAATTATGCCAAAAGCAGCACACTAAGAGAAGAATATGGAAGTTCACAAAGTCTGAAGGCTTCAAGTCAAAACTCTATGTTGTCTGCTTCTTTGCAGGTCTTCTTTAGGAAGGGAAAGGTCCTCCTGGAAATGGGGAAGCAATCTGAGGCTCTGCTGCAGTTCCAACATTGCCTCACGCTGAATCCCAATTTTCATGCTGCTCAATATGAAACAGAAAAGGTATTTGTTTATTTTAAATAATTTTATTTTCCTTTAAGGTAAAACTTTCTCAATGTGGTTTGTAAAACATAGAATGTGTGTGTGTAACACACACACACACACACACACACACACACACGTATATACGTATATTACAGTTTACCTAGACAACAGCGTTAAAATGCACAATGGCCATCTGAATTAGCTTCAGCTTAAATTTTGGGAATAAAAAATTGTTAGTGTTGCCATATCTGACACTTTATTGCCTCCCAGCAAAATAACATGAGATTCTTCATCTGTTTGATCATGCAGCAGCCTCATGGTTGTACCTACTTGGACTGCTCAAAAACAAAAGATGGAGTATTCATTTTGATTGGCCGCAAAACCAAAGCTAAACTGGCGCTTCCATGTTTACACTGCAAACTTCCCTCCCTTTGATGGCTTGAGCATGAAATAATGCTACAGACCTTTTAATATAATCACAGCTTTGAATGGAAATATTTCAATAACGGCAGGCTCAAATGAGCCAGACATTAGTATTGCTAGGTGTTAAGAGTGTACAGCAATCTAGGCAACAGGTGCTGTGAGCATCTGTCATACTGTTTAAAACAGTTTAGCTCCTGCCATTATTATGGGTTAGGAGTAAAACACTCTGGTGAGGTAGTGTGACTGTTTGCATTTCAGAACAGTACACCATTTATGCTGACAGGGGACTTCAGTTCCTGGTGTGGAAATCCTCCGATAATTTGATTTCAAGTGGGTTCTTTAACTATAGTACTACAGTCGAATACATTAGTTAATGCATTGTGATATAAGAATAAGCTTCTCCCTTTACATCTAGTCTCATTGCATGTATATTTTTTAAGGCATGTTGTTATTGATTTTTTGGAGCTGCAGGAAACAGTTTTTCTGTCCAGTGAAAGGGAAAGACTAAAAGAAAAATGGTAAACAAACTGTCTTGAAGTCTTGTTTTAGTTGTGGCATCAAAGACTATTTTAATTTGCATTTAGCTAGCTTAGCAATTTTTGACTTAAGAAACTCTTAGTAAGAGAGATACTGGTATTTAAAAGCAAGTTCTACCTTGAAGTTTCTTTTCCTTTCAGAAATACAGTAACCTGTTTTCTTCTTCTTGCCAGATTCTCACGAATGACGCCTCCCCTCTTCCAGGCACTGTTATGGAGCTGAAGAGTGATGCCAGTCAGAACTTGAAAGTGTCTAATTCAGGGAAAGAGCTAACTGCCCTTGTGTCTTTTGAAGGAGAACCCCTACAGGTAAGCAACATGGAGTGGCAGTACCAATTACAAGGCTAGCAGTAGCATGAAAGGGAGGTATGCATTTGAATATCACTTTGGATGGATGTGCACATCATATAGACCACCTAACCAGCATACATACTGTGTTTTAGTAATTTGCTCTTGGAAATTTTATTCCTGCTTTCTAAATCTGCCTCTTGAATGAGATTCAACCTTTTTGGAGAACTGAGGGTCTTAATAATAGTGGAAAGAAGTAGGCAACTGTTGTTGCAGACAACAACTTCAGATTTCAATAAAGCAAAAAGTTAGTCAAGAAATGTGGGGTTTGCATGTATGTGCTTTGCAGACTACAACTGTCTTTTCATGTCTTTCTTCACCCGTAGTCTTTTTTCTTGGTCTGCTCTGGAAAGGAGGTGTTTAAGAGGATGCTTTTCTTTATGAAATAGGATTTGAAGGGAAGAAAGGAAGTTTGGCTGGGAGAAGATGCTTCTGATCACAGCCAAGCAGCACTTTCCATACCAGAATGGTTGAGGAAGAAGTCCAATTCAGGTTTTTCAGCAGAGAAGGAAAGGGGTAAGGATATTAAAAAACAACAACGTTTAGAAGTCAGTATTATCTGGGGAAAACAAAAGGTGGCTACTTGAATCTTCATGGGAGTATGGTATCTTAACCACTATTCTCTAAACTGCACCAGTCAATTTTTATAGCTTATATTAGGGTGCAAGGTCTTAATGGAGGAGCAGAGGTCCTGTCTACACAACATATGGCAGTCATTTGGATCTCATGATATGCCATTGTTTATTGTGATAGGAATAACCCTAGCCTTGCCTGGGGCTCACACACTCCCACTGGTTTGCTTGAAAAAGAGCCAGAAGTCATACTTAACACAGATTGCAGCAACTACTGGGTTCAGGGGTGGTTGGTGTGGTGACGCTATGCAGCTGGCCAGGCATCGATGGTGCTACTTGGAGCAGGGCAGGATGGCAATGAGCTGAGGGTAATTGTGCACATTGGTGGGAAGGCCAGATTGATTCTGCCCTTGCCACCCTGCCCTTTTTGCCACTGTGCTCTGCCCCACCACGGCAGGTGTCAGTGATGCTGCTTCCAGGAGGCTTTCTCCATAGTCCATGGTGCCTGCTCTTGACTGGGTCTGATGACACAGCATCCTATTTGGTGTTGTTACAGGGAAGGGGGCATAAGTTAAGTCAGGCTTCCTCAACCTCGGCCCTCCAGATGTTTTGAGACTACAATTCCCATCATCCCTGATCACTGGTCCTGCTAGCTAGGGATCATGGGAGTTGTAGGCCAAAAACATCTGGAGGGCTAAGGTTGAGGAAGCCTGAGTTAAGTGTTGCAATTATGAGATGTCAGACACTACGCAGGGCAAGTTTGCAAAATGCTGTCAGGTGGCAGGTTGCCTCTGCAAATCCCACAAGGCCATTTCACACATTATACCGAGGCATTCATTCATTCCTTTGATTTGTATGCAGCTTTTCCACACAAAAAAAATCATGCCCAAAGCAGGTTGTAACAAATAAATAGGAATGCATTTGAAACAAACAATCCAAAACCAATTTCGTAACGACATAATAAAACAGTATCAAATATAACACACCAAAAACTACATTCCAATACTATAAATATAACAACATGCAGCTTCCCAGTTTCAGCTTAGTCCTAGAAACACTCCTTCCATGATTTTACTCACGGTCCCTCTCCTGCAGAAGCTTCTTATAAGCCTTCAAAGGCAAATGGTGGAGTAGCTGGAAAAACCGCTCCCATGATGTTACTAGGTTTGCCACTAAGTTACTAGGTTTGCTACTAAGTTCACATTCAGCAGGGATTCACTTTAACCCTCAGGTTTCTACCTAAAAATGTAAGGTGTGAGGGCACCATTTATTGATGCAGTTTCCCTTGTCGCTCAGGTGTAGCATGAGACCACTAGTCTGTGGAGGTACAAAGGCATGGGTTGTTCCAGTATGACTGTGATAATCATGTGCAAAACAAAGCTGCCCTATGGACTTGAGGTGGGGTAATGTGTGGCATTCAACATTTCTCTCTTGCTTTTTCTTTCACTAACAAAGATTTTGAAGAAGGGGCATCGGCAACAGGAGCCAAGACAACCCAGGAGCATAAACCAGACTTTGCAGATCTCTTGAGTACATCAGACTTGGAATGTTCTCTTTGCATACGGTCAGTTTCTAGAGTTGCTGGATAAAGGATCAGCTGTGCACTTTGACGTGAGAACTTTGTGATCAGTCATCTGCTTCACATTCTAGCCAAAGCTTGAAAGGCGGAGAGTGGAATGCAATATATATAATGGGAGGTGTGAAAATGACTTTATAATAGCATTTGAGAATTCAGCGCTTTTCATCATTGCAGATGAAAGTGTTGATAGTCATTTATTTAACAATTTATTAAAATACTTACCATGGCCTCCGTATACACGGGGCAATGCTTAACTAGGTTTTATTCAGTGTAGACCCATTAAATAGACCTAACTTTAGCATGTTCATTAATTTCAGGGGGGTCTGCTATGAGTAAAACTTAGTTGAATTATCACCCATGATTTTGAGTCGGGATACATACTTCGTATAAAACAACACACACACAAAAATAATATAAAATTAGCCACCCTTATTTATTTATTTCTAGATTTATATCTTGTTTTCTCTCAGTAGATAGTGTTTTAGACTGTAAACTGCCCTGTGATCATTAGATGAAGGGCGATATAGAAATTTAATAATAAAAATACAGAGAAACTGAGCAAAGCTGATCCCCTGCATCTCTGCCTACTTCTGCTGAGTTGTATGGAAGCATGAGGTTGGGCTCTGTGCTGGAGCTTTGTGAGATTGTGAGATTTGGGTTCATTTGGATGTCCAATTAAACACACACCTTGTCTGCCCCCCTTTTTTTTTAATGAACCTTTTCCAGCCTTTCCTTTCCTCAGTCATCAACGAAATGACAGGGAGAAACCGATGTGAATGATACCCCCGTGCTGATCTCTTTCTCTCTCAGGATTTAAAAGCTTAATTCTCCCAAGCCTTGCCAAAAGGCTCATGGCCCTGGGGGATTTATGCCTGTAATTAGGCAATATCCTTATTAGCAACTTTGTCACCCAGGCTTATCCACCTAAACTTTAATTAAGGGAAATGAGATGATCACATGCCAGTGTAGTCGAGGTGAGGCTTGGTGATGCTTCCTTCAAAATGGAAGAAGGACCAATGGGAAATGCCACATGCTGTCGATGAAAAATCAGTGGCTCCTTGTGATGGGCTACAGTGCCTATTTCTCTTTGTTTCGTAGCAAAGCAATTTATTCTCATGAATGAAGGTGATGTTGTGCCTTATGAACTTCTGAAAAATTGACATTGAAAACATGGTTGGATTGATACCAGGCCATGGACACACAGACAGCAAGCCTTTCTCAGTTAGCTACCCCATGCCACCTTGGAACATTCTTGGATTGCCATCTTACCACATAAATGAGGAGGTGCATGATCTGTTGGGTGCACCACTGACTGGAACAGTCTGTGTCACAGTGAAAGTGTGTGATATTTATTTTATTTTTACTTACAGTGGTACCTCGGGTTAAGAACTTAATTCATTCTGGAGGTCCATTCTTAACCTGAAACTGTTTTTAACCTGAGGTACCACATTAGCAGGTGGTGCTGTAGGTTAAACCACAGAGGCTAGGACTTGACGATCAGAAGGTCAGTGGTTCGAATCCCCGCAATGGGGTGTGCTCCCGTTGCTCGGTCCCTGCTCCTGCCAACCTAGCAGTTCGAAAGCATGTCAAAGTGCAAATAGGTTTAGGTGTTTTGTTGTGGTTGATGTTTTCTTTTCTTCTTCTTCTTTTTTTTTGTATGTGTTGGCTATTTTTCTTTTTCTTTCTTTGCTGTTGTTTGGTTATAGAAAATGAATAAAAAGAAGTTAAAAAACAAAAACAAAAACAAAGTGCAAATAGATAAATAAGTACCGCTCTGGTGGGAAGGTAAACGGCGTTTCCGTGTGCTGCTCTGGTTCGCCAGAGCATGCTGGTCACATGACCCGGAAGCTGTATGCCAGCTCCCTCAGCCAGTAAAGCGAGATGAGCGCCACAACCCCAGAGTCGGTCACAACTCTGCCTAATGGTCAGGGGTCCCTTTACCTTTACCTTTACCACTTTAGCTAATGGGGCCTCCCGCTGCCGCTGCACGATTTCTGTTCTCATCCTGAAGCAAAGTTCTTAACCCAAGGTACTATTACTGGTTTAGCGGAGTCTGTAACCTGCAGCGTCTGTAATCTGAAGCATCTGTAACCCGAGGTACCACTGTATTTATTAAATTAGTAGACCACCCTTCATCTGCAGATCTCAAGGCAGTTCACAACATAAAAATACAATAGGAAAACACCAAATACCATATCGGCCTGAATATAAGCTGCACTTTATCCCCAAATGAAATGCTTGATGTTATCAGGAAAAAAGAAAAAGCAAGTTTTATAGAAGTGCTTGGGATTTTCAGCAAACAGCTGATTTATGTACACACACACACAACATGCAAACATGACTCTTGGAAGACAGTGAAGCATAACACACAGTACTCCTTTCCCCATAACAATGTAATGATCTGTACTAGAGATTTTTCATTGTTAAGAAATAAGTCCCTATATACTTTACCATCAGCCATCAAAAATTAGCAATGTGGCTTCAACTACCAAACTTACTGCAAATGGACATATTTTTTGGTACATTAAAAAAAACCAAAAACCTTAGCCTTGTCTGTGATGCTGCCTGGGAATTCTCTTGCCACCTGAATTTTTCACGTTCCCTTTCTTCCTCTGGTTTTTCTGCAGAATGTTCTTTGAGCCTGTGACCACACCTTGTGGCCATACTTTCTGCAAAGAATGCTTGGAGCGTTGCCTAGATCATAGACCCAACTGTCCACTTTGCAAACAGAGCCTCAGAGAGGTAAGAGGAATCTTGCAGGATGTGTGCATAATGGAGGAAAAGGAAGGTCTGGATTTGTGTTTAATTTGACCTGAATTAGAGCTTTTCTTTGTGCTTGAGGGGAGAAGATCATTGTAGATTCTATCACTGTGAGTAGGTGGCGGCATTTATTTAATTCCATTGTTGATCTGGATAATTGTTAGAAAAAGCAGAATGTTACTTAAGTGAAATTATGACAGGTGCAGTGCTATGGTAGAAATCGCTGCACCTGCTTTCTTGCTAGGATCATTAGACCAAAAGGTACTTGGATCTTCTCCAAGTGCTAAATCAATGCAGGTTTGTTGAAGATTGCCAGGTATGACTTGCATAGATAATTGTTGATTAAATGGAAACATTATATTTGCATTAGATGTGGAAATGATTAAATAATGCTTTCAGCCTCCAATTAAGAGGGTCCTCTGAGCCACAGGTTTACTGCTGAGCAGATGACATTATTGAAATGGGAAATCGCATAACACATCCCATAATGGAGAAGGGTCAATAGCAGACACAAGCAAACTGGCCTCCTGTGAACAGGTAGCAAAGTAATGGAATAGGAAAGCTAATCTACAGACACGAGGCAAATACAGTCCCCCCTCCACCTTAGAAACATCAGCTTAAGTTGAATTATTATATGGATGCTATAGATATGGTTTCTGTGGGCCATATCCTGCATAGGTAGAGGTCCCTCCCCCATGTGATTTTGCATGCAACAGGATTCACATGAAGAAAAGAAGCAGTTGACATGAAGAGTGAACAATAGCTGTAATTTCCTGATTAAAGGAACCAATTAAGGAAGACATTGTCATATTACTTCAGAAGTAGGCTGCCTTATACTGGTGAGACCATTTGCCTACCTTGATCATAGAATAGTAGAGTTGGAAGGGTCCCCGATTATCATCTAGTCCAACCCCCTGCAATGCAGAACTATGCTGCTATCCCATACAGGGATTGAACCTGCAACCTTGGCATTATTAGCCCAACGCTTTAACCAACTGAGCTATCCAGGACCAGTATTGTCTACAGTGACTGGCAGTGGTTCTCTAGGTTGCCAGGAAGTAGTCTCTCCTACCTGGAGATTCTGGGTGGCGCTGTGGGTTAAACCACAGAGCTTAGGACTTTGCCGATCAGAAGGTTGGCGGTTCGAATCCCCACGACAGGGTGAGCTCCCATTGTCCAGTCCCTGCTCCTGCCAACCTAGCAGTTCGAAAGCACATCAAAGTGCAAGTAGATAAATAGGTACTGCTCCAGCGGGAAGGTAAACAACGTTTCTGTGCGCTGCTCTGGTTCGCCAGAAGCGGCTTAGTCATGCTGGCCACATAACCGGAAGCTGTACGCTGGCTCCCTCGGCCAATAAAGCGAGATGAGCGCCGCAACCCCAGAGTCAGTCACGACTGGACCTAATGGTCAGGGGTCTCTTTACCTTAGATGCTTTGGCCCTGAGCTACAGCCTTGCCCTGATTTTCTTCCGCAGAGTGAATGCTCCCGCACCTCAGCTTCCATATTCTCTCCTTCCTCTACCTGAGTTTTGTGCTTTCTAGGCTTATACATAGACAGGAGCTGCTCACCTTGTGGGCTGGAACCACAGCACTAGCTTCTTGGCAGCAGCGCCGCTGCTGTTTACTAGGAGGGGTGGATTGATATCCATGATAGATTTGCTCTGCTTCTGTAGTCATGCAGCCCTGACCTTTCCACCACTTTGCCCCTCCCAGTAAGTGGCAGTGCCAGGAGGTTATTGCTGCAGTTCTGCTCCACTTGGGTGAGGCCCTCCTGATAGTAGATACTGGTTTGTTCATCATGAAAGCAAGAAGAAAGAAGGCTGTGATGTGTGTTGACTCTAAGTTTTTTTAAAAAAAAATTCTAGGTAGCACAACATAGACTCTGATAATAAGAGGGAACTGATCTCAAATAGTGGCAATATCAAACATGAAAAAGACACATGCATTTCTCCTTCAAATTTTGTTTGGAAGCCTTGTAGATCTTTGTTTGAAAACATGCTAACCTGGAATTCGGTTTCTGGTGCTGGGATGTACAGTGGTACCTCGGGTTAAGTATGTAATTCGTTCCGGAGGTCCGTTCTTAACCTGAAACTGTTCTTAACCTGAAGCACCACTTTAGCTAATGGGGCTGCCGCACCGCTGGAGCACGATTTCTGTTCTTATCCTGAAGCAAAGTTCTTAACCTGAAGCACTATTTCTGGGTTAGTGGAGTCTGTAACCTGAAGCGTATGTAACCTGAAGCGTATGTAACCCGAGGTACCACTGTATCTGATTTGTGGTCTTGGCTGTCAAAACTAGATAATTACATTCTGTTAAAAAAAGAAAGAAAAATAATTCTGTTGTCTAGAAAAATGCACAAGGACCTATATCTCTCAAAAAAGAGCCCTTCCCCAACCTCGTTTCACCCATCATCCCCAGCCACTATGGCCAATGGTCAGGGATGATGGTAGTTCCTGTCCATGGACATCTAGGGACCCAAGGTTGGGAGAGGCTACTTGAAATGGTGAATCCTTAATACATGCCATAGTGATTTTTCTTCCTCATAAAATGAAAGTGATGCCTTTGGGAATCAGATGTGGGGAGAGTGGGATTATACCCAGGTCCTCTTCCTGGGCTTGCCATAGGCATCTGGTTAGCCCCTGTGAGAGCTGGATGCTGGACTAAATGGGCCTTTGCCGTGATCCAGCAGGACTCTTATTACGATGTTATGGTTTCTTCTAGTACCTGAGAGCTGGAAAATACAACACCACTCTTCTGCTGGAGGAGCTCATGATGGCTGTCTTCCCTTTACAACTTGCAGACAGGAAACGCGTCCACCAGGCTGAAATGGCAGAACTTTCAAAGTAAACAGAGACTTTTGCTTTCTGTTTTGTAGTGTCAGGGCTCAGATCAGGCGTAGGTGAGCAATAAAATGACAGATCTCCAGAAGTCAGTAAAGTTAACTCAAAGTGAAACGGAAGCACTCCGGCCTAGTACTCCCAGCAACCCTTCTCTGCAGGTCTTTCCCAATTGAGGCAGGTGTGAGGACTGAAGGACCCCACTTTCCCAGTGTCCACTAATGCTCCCCCTCCCTGGGTCTTTCCTAAGTAGTCTCAAACTTCACTTGCACACGACTGATTTCTGCTCAGCCTGCTTCATTTCCCCACATGTCCTAGGAGATCAAGGGGAGTTGTGTGGAGCTGGAGTCTCCTGGGCTTCTTCAGTGCCCTGCCTCCTGGCCCCACACCTCCAGCCCCCTCCTCTGCCTCAGAGTCTGAACTGTCCTCTGCCCCCAACTCTTCCTGCTCAGTAATCTCTGTTATCTCCCCAGCATATGGCCCTTCCTCCTCCTAGGCTGCTCTTCCTCTTCTCCCTCTGACCACTCATCGTCGTCCCACCACCATTGCCCTGGCTCTGAGTTGTCTTCCCATGGTGGCCCTGCAGCTGCCTGCATTCATCCACTTCTCTGGTTGGTCTTAAACAATTGCTTCCACTCCCCCAAAGTTCCAATGCTGCTGGATAGGTCCATTTAGTGGGAGGAGGATATGGGAGAGCAGTGGATCCATGACTGTAGCAGTGCTTGGGGACTCAAGCAGTGTTGGGCTCTGGCAGCAATGCTTCGTGAGGGTCTAGTGTCTCAGGAATCAGATAAGATAGGTAGCAGTTCCAGTGGGCCCTGCCAGGGCAACTAGACCCCAGCAAATGTGAAAGGTGTGAAAAGGACATGGAAGTGAAGAGTAAGGGAGAGGATCAGTCTTCCCCATTCCTTTGGCAATGACTGCCCTTCACAGCTGCCTAGATTTGTGTGAGAGAGCGTGTGCCGCATCTCTAAGTTGTATAACTTTACATGTGGAGCATACACAAAATTTGGCACTCTCCAGATGTTTTGGACTACAATGCCCATCATCCCTGACCACTGGCAGTGCCAGTCGGGGCTGATGGGAATTGTTGCTTGAAACATCTGGAGAGCTCCAGTTTAGGAAATTATTTACATGTGCACACGCACAAGTAGAATTCATTTTAGCCACACTGAGAGCATGTAATTATGCTTCTTTCTCCTTCCTTCTGCAGCTTGACTAAGAATATCCCAATCTTTGTGTGCACAATGTCCTTTCCAGGCATTGTGTGTCCCCTTCATGTCTTTGAGCCTCGCTACCGCCTCATGATGCGAAGGTGTCAGGAAACTGGCACAAAGATGTTTGGCATGTGTATGTATGAGAATGGGAAGAGGTAAGTGGCAGAGAGATCCTGGCAGAGTGGCTCTGATCTCTCTAATCCCTTTCTTCCTCTATTGAACTTTAGTTGAGATTCCTTTATTGCAAGGGGTTGGACTAGATGACTCTATGGTCCCTTCCAACTCTACAATTCTGTGATTCTTTTATTCTATGAAACCCTCTCAATATTGTTTTCCTTCTCTTCAGTTTTGCTGATTATGGCTGCATGCTGGAGATTCAGAAGATAGCATTTCTACCTGACGGACGCTCTTTAGTGGATACCATAGGCAAACGGAGGTTCCAGGTTTTGAGACGTGGGCATAGAGATGGCTACCACACTGCAGATATTGAGTATCTGGATGATGAGAAGGTGAGTAAGGTGCCCCACGTAGCTTATGGCTACAGCAATTGTAACACGGAATAGGACAGAGGCAATGAAGTGGTATCTCCTCCATTGGCCGTATAACTTATGCGCCAGCTTTGGTGATGGGGTGTATGTGGCAGGCATTCATTTTACTGAGTTACTAAATCATTGCAATGACAGGTGCACTTTGTTGATTGAAAGTTCTGTGCAGGAGAAATGCAAAACTAGTAGGGCTGTCAACCAATTAAGGAACTTGAGCTGATGTGTTAATCTGCCTTTCAACTGATTAATCAAATTAAAATTTCAGACAAACAAACGTGCCCTTTTAGGATACAGATGGATGTGGGAGAGCCAATTTATTGTTAGAAGGAAAGGCCACCATTCAGTGCAGTTAATAGGAGACATATTTGAAAACCAAAATAACCTCGGGTGGCGCTGTGGGTAAAACCTCAGCGCCTAGGACTTGCCGATCGCATGGTCGGCAGTTCGAATCCCCGCGGCGGGGTGAGCTCCCGTCGTTCGGTCCCAGCTCCTGCCCACCTAGCAGTTCGAAAGCACCCTTAAGTGCAAGTAGATAAATAGGTACCGCTTTATAGCGGGAAGGTAAACGGCGTTTCCGTGTGCTGCTCTGGTGCCGGTTTGCCAGAGCAGCTTCGTCACGCTGGCCACGTGACCCGGAAGTGTCTGCGAACAGCACTGGCTCCCGGCCTCTAGAGTGAGATGAGTGCACAACCCTAGAGTCTGTCAAGACTGGGCCATACGGGCAGGGGTAACTTTACCTTTACCTTTAATAGGACACATATTTGAAAACCAAAATAACCTCAAAAAGGAGAGAAGAAAGCATGGCATTAACTCTCAGCTTCACCAGCTAAAATTTGCCCACTGCCAATTAGTTACCTAAAGCTTTAGTTGACATCCCTTTAAATCAAGGCCTTGTTGTTCGTACAGAGCTTTTCTCCCTCTTTCTGCCCTTCTTATCCTTCCCCTTCCCCTTCTCCATCACCTCCACTTCTTTTGTTCTTCCATCTGCTGCTCTCTCTGCAAAGGTGGAAGGAGAAGAACTGGCTGAGCTTCAAATTCTTCATGACTGCACATACCAGCTAACTCAGAGATTTTATGAACATGGAGACACCACCTTCAGACAGCTTTTGATGCACCATGGACCTCTTCCTGAGAAAGAGGAAGATATACAGGTATTGGCGCTTTCTCTCTCCAGGCTCCTAGAAATGGGAGCTGTCCAGATTCAAAAGCACAATGTACTAGTGAAACACAATGTACTAGGGAAGGGTCAGAATAGGAGAAAAGTACCTAATGATACAGACACTCTCGCATCCCATTCTGTTTCTCTTTTTGCTGAAAAATCATGGGAGATCCAGTCTTGTTAGATCTGGATGCTTCAACAATGTGCAGAGTGACTTGCACTGGCATGCATCCTATTTCCTGCAAGCCCACCCTAAGAGCCTAATAGAGCATATACACTGTAGGTTTGCACTGGCCTAGCTGCCTTCCCAATGGGCAAAATGCTCACAGGATTCTACATACAAGATGTGTGGACCATTTATTAGATAACATAATAAGGTGAGGAACCAGTAGATGCATGGCACTCGTGGATAAAAGCAGCATTGAAAAAAATTACCGCAGTTCATGGAGTTGTGTTGGTTTTGGCCCCTCATCTCAAACTCCCCTTTAGTGAAGTGACAGCTCGTTGACTCAGCCTAACGGGGATACTAATAGCCCAGGCCATTGTTAATGTTATGCTTTTCACACTGTTGAACTGGCTGTGCCTATGGCGATGCAAATGGCCTGCTGCCAAGTTTAGCAACAGCCTTGTTTTGAAAGAGCTCAGGAACAGTGCGATCATTTGCATCCTGTGATTAATCTGTTCCATCTTCTTGCTGGCTTGCTGAGATGCAAGAAGTTAAGAATAGCCTTACTGAGATCAGTGGACTGTCTCAAAGACCAGTAGCCAATCTCTACAGGTGCCTGCCAATCTTGGCTAAATTGTGTGGGGGAAAGAACACAATAATACTGAAGGAATGAGGCGAAGATAAGACTTGATGCAGCATGATCAAGTGTTGAATTTCTGTTTGTATACCAAATGAGACTTGGCTATAGATTAAAGCACCAAACAGCTCCTCCAGCTCCTCCAGTTTACATCAGCCTTTCCCACTGTGGTCCTCCAGGTGTTGTTGAACCACAACTTCCATCAGTCCCAGCTTTACATCATAAGATTTTCAGAGCAGCCTGCCATTATGGATAAATTGATGCTTTGCTGTATGTACCTTAACTGTGGGAATGGAAAATTTGGTCCGTTTGTTAACTTGCTACCCAAGGCCACTAAAGTAACTTTTGACCCCAACCTTGAACTTTAGACCACAATGTGTAATCTTCAGGCATATTTGATCAGCCAAGAACAATTTTACAGAAAGCTAAGCTCTTGCGTTGGTCTCTCAAGGGACATGGGATGAATCAAAATATTTGTTTTCTTTCCCAAATTTATTTCTAGAGCATATGTTTAAAATATGTGCACACTGCTAAATAGATAAATGGGTCTATTTACAAGCTTTTCTTATGGCTTCTCAAGAGACATTGCCTAAATTTATTGCCTGGGAACTAAGCAGGTATTTTAAATTACAAAAAAGGAAAAGGAAAAAGGAACTATTATGGTATTTTCTTTTTCGAGTGTGTGGTTCATTGTTTTGTTACTAGTTTGGTTTTTTTAGTATGTCAAGTAAATTGGGTGCTAAGCAGTTTAAGATTGTTCACTGTTTAAATTCATGCGAAGTTTTAAAAAGTAAACTTTTTAAATGCAATAAATATGAACTTTTAATGCATATTTCGTATGAAAGTAAACTTTAATTCTTTTGATGGGAAATGCAGATTGCAGTATTGGCTGTGTGATTTCCTAGAGAAAGGCTACTTAATGTTTGGTCATTGGAGGGCTTCTGTTTCCATATCCATGGAACCAATACACTATCATCCCTATTCATGCTTTTTCCACAAGATGCTTCATCTTGGGCTGTGCAGCAGAGGCAAGAAGAGAAATCTGTAGAAGGATTTTCTACCTGATGTATTTTTAAAAATCCTGGAAGTGAAGGACTTTCCAAATCAGTCCTGCAGCTATTTTCTAATTCATGGTGCTAATGGGTGGGTTTCTTTGCACTGCTAGTTCTTCTTATTAAATGAGTGTACAGTCTATGTACCTGTGTACACAAATAGTTGAGCTATACCAATCAACTTGCATATTTTTTCATACAAACACTTGTACATATGTAGAGACAGTTTGTTCCTGCATTCAGTATAGCATGTGAAGAAGCCTGTTAATTTGGGTAGATTCTTTTGTCCTATTCTACCCAGTTGGTAGGTTGGTTAATTAATTAAAGTACAGGAATTATTATCTTGTTGAACAGCACAAAACCTGCATATCTTTATTCTGAAGCAATATGGAAGTAGGAATTACAGCTCTGAAAGAAGGAACTCTTTCCTATCCTCAGGAGTTCTTAGCCCTCATCCTGATCTTAAGTGAGGAAGGGGCACATTTCCCAGTGGAGTTTGGTTCTGGTCATTATTTTTTCCCTTACTGTTCTTATTTAGATAATTTCTAGGCAACCTTTCAATATAGTACTCCCAGAGCAGCATACAACCTGTGAGATGCTTACATTGAAAAGGCATAAGAACGAAACAAAGATAAAAAGCACAGAAACAACAGCCGTATGTTCCTGAAGGGTTCTATTTATTTAAGAAATTTATGTCAGAAGCTCACAGGGTGGGCTTACAACCTAGTAACATAATAAAGAAGACAAGATGCACACATCAGCCATCACTGTTACAGGTGGGGAATGCAGACTAATTAGCCAAAGAAGGAACAATCCCTCAGTTATTGCAACAGAACAGGCCATAACTGATTCCCTCCATGAAGTGAGATGGAACCCCTAGCACAATGAGTTAATGTATTTTCCCTTGTTTTCTCACAAGGCATCTCCAGATGGACCAGTTTGGTGTTGGTGGCTTATCTCCATCTTGCCCCTTGACTTGACCCGCAAATTGACGATCTTTTCTGAGACCTCCCTGAAGGCTCGTCTCACTCAACTGAAGCATATTCTGAATGTCATTCTGGAAAGTCGTGACTACAACAGTTAATTCTCAAGCCTCATTCCCAAGAGAAGTTGTGTGTGTATGCATATATATATATATATATATATGCAGAAACAAAGTGGGTTTTTGCTGTATTCACCTACCAGTTTTCTTTCTGGGGTTGGGGTAAAGCCTTAACCTGTTCTTCTATTTCTTTATTTCTTCTGTGTGTTTCAGTTACTTCTTTTCATTGTAGAACTGACCAGCAATAGGCCATGAACCAGATAACTGAAACTGTTGTGCAATAGTAGCAAGATTCAATAGCAAAGATGTACCGTCCACAGGAAATATCCCTTGAAAGACTTTCAGTTGGCCTTGTTGGGTCTAAAAGAATGCAGTGATCTAGATGTGAAATCTGTCCAAGAAACCTGACTACCATTGTGCTAAGTGAAGAAACTTCTGAGCAACTACATCCCTTGAAAGCAAAAACCAAAACCCCACCACAAATGCTAGGACTTCCTGGGCTTTGTCCTCCTATGTCATTTAATGATGCTTGTGTACAATTATTCAAAGCTCTACAAAATGTATATTGTGTATATTGTGCCATTTCTTCAATTTCAACTTAAGCAATCTGCTTGAAGTTACAGAGTAGGATAGAGAAAGACAGGATCAATACAGGTATCTGTATTTTCTTTTCTTTTCTTCAGTTGTTACCTCAGAAGGGAGCGACTTTCCTCAAGGCCACAATGCAGGAGCAAAGGGTTAAAGCCTCTCCCTTGCACCTCAGCCTCAGCCTCAATTCAAATTGCACCCCTTAACCCTGCTAGCTGCATTTTAACTAAAGAAAAATTATGTGGGAGAATACACCACAGGAGTCATGTGTGGCTTGGCCCTTAAGACATTGTGAAGAGAAGAAAACTGTGGAGAACAAGGGTATAGCCAGGGATAGAGAAATTGTGGACCTCCCAGTGTTGTTGGGCTGGAACTCCTATTAACTGTAGCTAGTGTGGCCAATGGTCAGGGAATATTAGCAACAATAGCCAAAGATTCCCCACCCCTGCTGTAGTCATGTGATAAAAAACCCCCAACTACTGCTACATAATGTGGAAGTAACACTCCAAAGCGGTATAATTTGGGAAAGGCTGTTCACGAATAAAACAATGTAACTTCTAAAAGATGACTGCAGAGAGATTTGAAGAAGAAAATTTAAATTCTGGAAATCACTTCTACGGAATGGAGCAAAGAGCTAAAACAGTTGCTGTGGTCTAACATGTATTGGCCAAGAATCACCCTACATTTCAGAGCATCAACCAACAAGGCTAAGGCTTCAGCTCTGTTGCGCTGCCTAGTTATTGTGTGCCTGGCTAGGCAATTGCATGAAATACAAAAACACCTTGAAATGCCAGCTGATTATGAGTGTTTGTAACCAAGGCACTACTTCATCTGATGTGGTAGGAGATGGTCACATAAATGTATCCAGTATTGGAATCTGCTTTGCAAGCTATGAGTGGTCATGCATTTTGTTGGTCTCTTAAGGTGCTACAGGCCTCTTACCTACATAGAAGATGGGAATGTTGTGGTGCTGATAATATCAAGGTTGCAGGTTGGATATCTGTATGGGACAGCTGCATATTCCTTCATTGCAGGGGGGTTGGACTAGATGATTCTCATGGTCCCTTCAAATGCTACCATTCTATGATTAACAATTATTAGGCCAAATCAGTGCTTTTCTTCTAGAAAAAAAGGTGCTTCAGTACCCTCAGAGAAAAAGCACTTGGCAGAATGACCTCAACTGCCACCCAACTGGAAGACATAGATGTGAGGAATGAGCAACAAAGCATGGTGTGCTTGATTACAACTGTCCTGTTATTGACGTCTCCAGATTTCTAGCTCTGTTGCCTTTTGGTTGACCTTAAATTATTTCCCAATGAAATCGAATAATACTGTTAGGTACAGGGTACAGGTCCTCTTATTTAGAAAGAAGAATTAAGACTTTATTGTAGGCAGGTGAACCTTCTGTTCAGAAAACCCCAACAAATTATTTTGACAGATTGTCCAATAATTGCCACATTACAATTAGCAATGCACATGTTCACCATCTCCTGGGCAACCGCAATCCTTCCTAATAGGTTCATCTGCCCAACCACCTGGTAATAGGATAGGAATGGTTCAAAGAGAAAGGAGGGAACTTGCTGAAAATCACGTAAGCAAATCAGTATGATGACAACATGTCTGGAAATGGTTGCTATCTTGAGTCAAGTTGAGGACACTGTTATGCGAGTAAAAAGGGTGGTGTAAGTCAAATTTTATTGAATTTTTTTTATTTTATTGGCTCGTTTCCTCTCTGCCAGGCTTATCCTGGCTCAACGGGCAGTAGCCCTGCTCCTAAATGGAATTTGGGATGGGGCTATAGTTCCACTAGCTTCCTACACTTGGGATTGCTCTGCTTATCAGATAACTTAGGGAGTGCCAAGCTACCAAAATGCCTATGGGTGCGAGTTTTGGGCCTTGTCTAGCTTTTCTCCATATTTGTTACCTCTGCTTTCTCACAGGATGCAAGTGTCTGACAGTCTGGAAGCTTCTGAATCTGGAATCTGTACTGTGTCTAGAAGGTTTAGTATACAGACTTGAAAGGCCATCATGTTAGCTCCTAGAAAGCACAGGTCTGAACAGTTCTCTGCTTATCCTGGAACTTTGTATGAATGAGTCAAAGTGGTTTTGCCTTTGCCTGGCTGCTTTCCCCTGGAAAACCTGCTCTTTAGTACTAAATTGGAGCAAATGGCAATCCGCAGAAAACTCGATTGCCGTTTCTTCCAATCAATTGCTAATCCGTAGGTTTCCCCAGGGGAAAGGGGCAGGGTAAACATAAGTGTGAATGAGCCCTTTGTTCTTAAAAACACAAGGAGAAGAAAACCAGTACTTTAAGTTACCATTGTAATTATTTATTTTTCATTGCCTGCTTAAACTTCACTGCAAATGTTGTTTTCTTTAATGGATTGCAAAGGAACAGAGAACATCAACATTGTCTAGTGTCCTGAATCTAGTGTCCAGTGGGTGGCTAGGCTGGTTCTTTTTTTCATCTTGAATTTCATTCTGTATTTATTTGGTAGCATCTGGAGAGATATTATTTACTTTATAAGCCGTGCAGCATTTTGACATGGTTCTCCAGCCAATCACAGTATCTGTCCCATTAGCTAAAAGTCCTAAGTCAGGATAAGTGATATTTATTTATAGAGTATAATTGAGATTCCGCAGCCTCGCTGCCTGTTTTGTCATGCTGGCATCAGCTGTTTATTTCTTTCAAATGTCTTGTTCTAAAGCATTTGAGTCGAGCCCATTCTTCTGTACAATGTGCCTCATTAAGGGGAATAATAAGCTTCTGCAACCAAAGATGTTAAATGATGCTTAAAAGGGATGGGGCAAAGTTGGGTTCTTGAAATCAGTACTAGTTTCTTTTCAACATGTAAAAATAAAATAAAATCCTCTGGTTCATTTTGAGTATCTAGGAAGTTTGTATGATAGACACTTTAACTCTGACTTCCCAGAGGCATTTTCATACACGGAGGTGTCAGTGTAACAGCTCGGTAGCCTCAACCTTCAGTCTTTTTGTACATGGCAAGCCAGTCTGTGTGGGGAACTGCTGTCCGTCCTGCCCCATGTGGAGCAGTCTCTTGTTCAAAGTTGGCTGCTTGGCCTTTGCAGTCCAACCTTGTGTCTCCACAAGGAGGGGGGAAAAGGGAGCCAATTAGCATTGGAGTCTTATGGGTGCTAGGCTGTTCACGTGGCCTTGGAATTATGGGTAAGGAGAAGTGAGGCTATCCCAGCAATGGAGTGGGAATAGGGTGAATGCCTCTTTTGTATATATATATATCCCTGTTATGGAAGGGATTTGCTGCTGCTGCTTGCCTCACATGCTATAGGAAATGGAAATATGAAGGGAGTGTTTAAAGCCACTGACAAACGCACAAGTTTTTTCTTAACTGGAAAGTGCCTTTTTTCAGGGTGGAGCTACTTCAGAGCCAGGCCAGGTTGAAGGAAGAGAGGGTGGCAGCGGTTGTTTTACTGACCCTCTGGCAGTTAGGATTTCTCAAACTGCATAGTCAACCAGCAGATATACTCATCCTGCTTGAGTGTGTGTGTTTTAACCCCACATGGACTTCCTTGTTTCCCTCTTTTCTCCCAAGTCTGTAAATGTGGGTGTGGATAGTATTTAAATTGTGTTTGTGTGCTCTCTCTTCATTGCAAAATTATTACTTAGAGAAACTGTGGTTCTATATACAGTTACCCAGGAGTAAGTCTCATTTAATTCAGTGAGACTCACTGCTGGGAATGTGCGTTTCGGATTCCACTGTAAGTGAGCTGTTTATTTTACCTGATAGAAAATGTGTTAGGGAATTATTCCACTCCGAATTCATTTGAATCTGTATCTTTTTATTCCCTGCTGGTCTAATTATTGTTATTATTTTCTTATCAAACTAATAAACTTTTGTGTTTTTGAGCACAGCGTTTGTGTCTACTTGGATCTATCCGAGGTTTATATGTTTCACAGGAATTGCCTTAAGGATTCTCTAGCTTTCAGCTGTAAAGAGATCCAGAAAGACCCCTCCTCCTTGCAGTTCCAATCACTTGGGTATTTATGCTCTCATAATTGGGGAGGCAGTACACAGATACATGAAAAAGTTGTATCTTGGCCTGAAGTATTTTCAAGTGAAGCATGGTGGAAGCTAACAGAGTAATGTAGTATACAGGAAAGCCATGGGCAGGAATCATCTATCCAGCTCTGAGCAAGGACTTCAACTTGTGCAATGGGGCTCCCCCCTCTTCTCTCCCCTGCAGCCTCTGATACTGGCTTGGGGGATATTGACTCTCTCCCCCCTCCCCCCTGCATATTCCCTCTTGGCCAAGTCTCTAGGGCAAGGGTAGTTAATGTGATGCACAGCTTCTATGTCTCTGATTTTTGGCCACACTAATAAGGGCTGATAAGTGTTGCAGTCCATCAAAATCTGGAAGGCATTATGATGTCTACCCTTGCTCTCTAGGGGGTTGCATGTCAGTGGTCGGTAGGCTTGCCACACGTCAGGAAAATTTCTGACATGTCCTGTTTTTCGGGTGTAAAAATGGCTTCAGGGGAATTTTGCTGAATCGGCAAAATGTCAGGGACAACCTGGATGTATGGCAACGTGATGGAAAAAGCAGAGGAAACAGCTTAAAATCACCCTGGGGGGGACATGCAGGTGATAGAAGGCCTTTTCCAAGACTAATTGTAGCTTAGTATGTGCTTTCAGCAAAGGGTTGCCGCACACAGGGAGAGGAGGGTTCCTTTCCCCAGTTGTGACTTCTCTGAAAATGTGTCTCTTGACGGCACAGTGTATTGAGTGCATTGGGATGTACTTTTGCAATGAAGCCTCTTTCCACTAGGTGTCATTATAGATCAGAGGACTTCACAGACAAAGGAAGAAAAATTAAGCACGCTGGTGGTTATCAACAGAAAGAGACTATTTCCTCCAGCATCCAAGCTTTTCAACTCCCAAATCAAGTGTCCCGTTTCTGAATGCACCAAAGCTCTCTGTTTTTGCGCAAGTATTTGTGGGGGGTGGTACATAAAGCACAGAGTGAACCGTTAATTTTGCTGTTTCTGTTCAGGTTCAGTTGCAAGTTTCTGTGGCCTGGTTCCAGTTTGGGCCAGCAAAGCTTTAGTAGCTGGTCTGGGACATATAACCAACTAGCTCAGGCTGCATAGACACTCATTGGTAGCACAAAAATGTAGTTTTTCTTGATCTGGAATTGTTCATGCTCATCCTCAATATGCTGCTTTCAATGTAGATTGATTCCAGATCCTGCCACCCGCAAGGCTAGGTGTCCTTACTTAACACACATTTGAAACCTCCCCTAGATTAGGTTATTTGCACCTTTTCCCCTGCTGAATGAAGAAGGAAGCCTGCAATTGCCAAGGCTGCCCACATCTGTGTTCGAACGGACACACTGCAGCTTAATGCAGAATTAATCGGCAGTGAGCTTTTGCTTTCTGAATGAAAGCAGTTTCTCCACCATTGCTTTTCAGGAGCAAAACAAATATGCAATAGATCTACATGTGTGTGGACTATGTAGAAAAAAAGTACCCAATCTCCACTGCTTCTAGGATAAAATGTCAGACAGTAGTTCGAAGATTGTTGTTGTTGTTAATTGAATTTATATACCACCCTATACCTGGAGGTCTCAGGGCGGTTCACAGAATAAAACCAAAATATAAAACCACAAAATACATAATCAAAATAAAAACAACAACCCAATACCCCCCAAAAAAAAACACATTTAAAAAAGGCATTGGATGTCAATGAAATCAACCAAGGTAAAGGTAAAGGTACCCCTGCCCGTAGGGGCCAGTCTTGCCAGACTCTAGGGTTGTGCGCTCATCTCACTCTATAGGCCGGGAGCCAGCGCTGTCCACAGACACTTCCGGGTCACGTGGCCAACATGACAAGCTGCATCTGGCGAGCCAGCGCAGCACACGGAACGCCGTTTACCTTCCCGCTAGTAAGCGGTCCCTATTTATCTACTTGCACCCGAGGGTGCTTTCGAACTGCTAGGTTGGCAGGCGCTGGGACCGAGCGACGGGAGCGCACCCCGCCGCGGGGATTCGAACCGCCCACCTTTCGATCGGCAAGTCCTAGGCGATGAGGCTTTAACCCACAGCGCCACCCGCGTCCCTATGAAATCAACCAAAGGCCTGGTTAAATAGGAATGTTTTTGCCTGACGCCTAAAGGTGTGTAATGAAGGTGCCAGCCAAACCTCCCTGGGGAGAACATTCCACAGATGGGGAGCCACTGCAGAGAAGGCCCATTCTCATGTTGTCACCCTCCTGACACCTCGAAGAGGAGGCACATGAAGAAGGGCCTCAGAAGATGATCTCAGGGTTCAGGTAGGTTCATATGGGAAGAGGCGGTCCCTGAGGTATTGCAGTCCTGAGCCATTTAAGGCTTTAAAGCTCTGGGTCTGGAAACTAACTGGTAGCCAGTGCTACCAGGATTGGTGTCATATGCTCAAACCGTCTTGCTCCGGTGAGCAACCTGGCTGCTGAATTCTGCACTAGCTGAAGTTTCCAAACCATCTTCAGAGTCAGCCCTATATATAACACATTGCAGTAATCTAACTTTGAAGCTACCAGAGCATAGACAGCAGTAGTTGGGCTATCTCTGTCCAGAAAGGGGTGTAGCTGTGCCACAAGCCAAAGCTGATGGAAGGCACTCCGGTCCACTGAGGCCACCTGAGCCTTGAGCGACAGCAAAGGATCCAGGATCCAAGCTATGAACCTGCTTCTCCAGAGAAAGTGTAACCCCATCAAGAGCAGGTGATCTCCCACCCATCCGGTCTAGAGAACCACCACAGTGCCTCAGCTTTATCTGGATTGAGTGTCAGTTTGTTGGCTCTCATCCAGTCCATTACTGAGACAAGACACTAGGTCCAGCACTTCCACTGCCTCACCTGCAGATGTAAAGGAGAAATAGAGCTGAGTGTCATCAGCATACTGCTGACAACGTACTCTAAACCTCCAGATAACCCCACTCAGTGGGTTCATGTAGATATTAAACAACATAGGGAATAGGGCTGAGCCCTGCGGAACCCCACATTGGAGGTTCCATGGGGCTGAAAAGCATTCCCCAAGTGACACCCTCTGGGAATGGCCATCCAAGTAGGACTGGAACCACCACAAAGCGGTGCCACCCACCCCTAGTTCAGACTGTCGCTTCAGAAGGATACTATGGTAGATAGTACTGAAAGCTGCTGAGAGGTCAAGGAGAATTAACAGGGACATACAGTGGTACCTCGGGTTAAGAACTTAATTCGTTCTGGAGGTCCGTTCTTAACCTGAAACTGTTCTTAACCTGAGGTACCACTTTAGCTAATGGGGCCTCCCGCCGCCGCCGTGCGATTTATGTTCTCATCCTGAAGCAAAGTTCTTAACCAGAGGTAATATTTCTGGGTTAGCGGAGTCTGTAACCTGAAGCGTCTGTAACCCAAGATACCACTGTATTTCCCTTGTCTCTCTCTCGACAGAGGTCATCATACAGGGTGACCAAAGCAGTTTCTATGCCCAAACTGGGCCTAAACCCCGATTGAAATGGATCCAGAAAATCAGTTTCTTCGCAAAGTGCCTGGATCTGGTCTGCAATCACTTGCTCCAGAACCTTGCTCAGGAAAGGGAGATTAGCAACTAGCTGGTAGTTAGTTATGTTTTCCCAATCCAGGGATGGTTTCTTAAGGAGTGGTTTTACCACTGCCTCCTTCAAACAGGCAGGGACCACCCGCTCTCATAAAGAGACATTGATCACCTCCCTGGCCCAGCCAGCTAGTCCCTCCCTGCTGGTTTTTATCAGCCAAGAGGGACAAGGGTCTAGTTCACAAGTGGTCACCCTGACCGATCTGAGCACCTTGTCTACCTTGTCCACATCCTCAAGCCTTACCAACTGAAACTCATCCAACACAACAGGACTAGACTGTGCTTTGGATACCCCATGAGATTCATCTGCTATAATACAAGACTCAAGGTCTTGGCGGGTGCAAGTGATTTTATCCTCAAAATGCTTTGCAAACAGGTCACAGTGAGCTACCGTTGGTCCTACCACCTCCTTTGGGCCAGCCTGTAAAAGGCCCCGTACAACCCGGAAAAGCTCTGCCAGATGACATAATGGGGATGCAACGGAGGCAGAAAAGTGTACCTCCTTTGCTGCTTTCACTGCCACTAAAGGTAAAGGTAAAGGGACCCCTGACCATTAGGTCCAGTCGTGACCGACTCTGGGGTTGCGGCACTCATCTCGCTTTATTGGCCAAGGGAGCCGGTGTATAGCTTCCAGGTCATGTGGCCAGCATGACTAAGCCGCTTCTGGCGAACCAGAGCAGCGCACGGAAACGCTGTTTACCTTCCCGCCGGAGTGGTACCTATTTATCTACTTGCACTTTGACGTGCTTTCGAACTGCTAGGTTGGCAAGAGCAGGGACCAAGCAACAGGAGCTCACCCCGTTGCGGGGATTTGAACCACCAACCTTCTGATCGGCAAGTCCTAGGCTCTGTGGTTTAACGCACAGCGCCACCCGCGTCCCTTTCAGTGCCACTAGGTAGGCTCAATAATGAGATAAAGATGCTCTTTTAGTGCAGAATGTCATCAATATATTGATGGAGGTCAAAACCAGAACTCTGGATGATCTTACCCAGAGCCTTAGCATCAATATGACAGATAACTTATTGTAACTAAGCCAAAGTATGTGTAATCGAAACAATCACCTTTTCTTCCTCTGCCTACTCAGGGCTCCATTTCCACCTTCCTTTTTGTTTCCTTATGTCTATATTAGATTATAAACTACCAGTTCTTTGTAAAGTGCCATGTACATAGATGGCATTATATAAGTAAAAACAGCAGAAAACTCAACAAAAAGCTCGCTCCCTAATTCCCACACAGGGTCAGGGTAAAAAGAAGGGAATCTCTGAAAAATCATCACTGGTACCTCCAACCAGATGTTCTACATTGATTTGTGTGTGCATCAGCAAACACATGAAATGCTTCTTACATGTGGATCTCTCCATTAGGGGATATATAGAATTAGAAGTCACCTAAAATATCATATTGTCCAACCCCTCCAGCAAGACCCCTGGTAAATGGCTGCCCAGCCTTAAAAACCTCTAACAAAGGAAAGCCTATTCTTTTTCATGGCAACCTGTTCCATTCCCCAGCCGCTTATACTGTCAGGACATTATTCTTAGTGACTAGTGAAATCCCCTTTTCTTGTAATTTGAACCTTTCTGGGGCAGCGAGGGGGGGGGAGAGGTGCTCTATCATATTTGTGACAGCCTTTCACAAAAACATTGCAGTTAAAGTGAGCAAAATAACATAGGAAACTATGCTATACTGGTTTAGTTAATCCAGTATTGCCTACACTGACTGGCAGCCACTCCCCAGGACTTCATAAAGGAGCTCTATCTGGAGGTGCCAGTGGATTCTCTGCCACTGAGTTATGGCCTTCCCCCTTGTACAGATGGAACGGCAATGGAGGAGATCATAGCCCTTGTTACCTTCTCTTTTCTGAGACATGGGTCGAGCAGGATCTTGTGCTTGCTTTGCCCCCACTGCCATGGCTGTAGCGCATGTTTCTAGTTATGGTGGTTGAATGCAAATGTCTACCTGATCCCACAATGACTAGCATCACTCCACTGTGTTTCTGACACTTTCTTTTTAGGATTTGGGTGGCTGTGCCTCTCCAAAGACCTTGAAGCCATCACAAGCGCCTTTCATATATGAAAGGGCCAATAGCCACTGCTTCAAAGCCATGGGCGAAAGGAACATGAAAAGGTAGAATCCACAGGCTGCCCAGGGGCTGTTGCTTTGTTCTTCCATTTTAACTTGACTCTCAGCTCCATTATACTGAGGTCAACAGAAACTAGAGCAATGGTGGCTTTTTTTTTTAATGCTGCAGGCTTGAAAAGTGCCTGTTAAAAGAATTAAAATGGGGGAGGGGAAATGCAGATTCCTATTCTTTCTCCATATTAGAACCAAGCAGACATTAATAGCATGGCACGCTTGGTTGCTTATCTATAATTACTGTGAGGCCTCTTCTCCTTCCCTCTTCTCACACTCCAAATAATTACTTATGCTCCCCCCCCCTTCATTTCAGGTAGAACAAAACAACCAGATTTTCTGCGGGCTAAGCTGCAGAGACAGGCGAGGGTTTTTCTTGCCTTTTATGGACTTGGCGATGTTAAAGCAGGAGCCTTCTGAGTGCTGCTGTATCAGAACTCCCATCACACCTGGAATATTGTGTCCAATTCTGGGCACCACAATTTAAGAAGTATGTTGACAAGTTGGAACGTGTGCAGAGGAGGGTGACCAAGATGATCAAGGGTCTGGAAACCAAGCCTTATGGGGAGTATTTGAAGGAGCTGTGTATGTTTAGCCTGGAGAAGAGGAGGCTGAGAGGAGACATGATAGCCATCTTCAAATATCTTAAAGGCTGTAACATGGAAGAGGGAGCATGCTTGTTTTCTCCTGCTCTCAAGGGTAGGACTCAAACGAATGGCTTCAAGCTGCAGGAAATGAGAATAATGCAGGATTGTCTGTAAGGATTTCTGAAGCCCTCACTACCCCACAGCCCATGCCACAGTGGCAGCTAAATTTCTAAAATTTAGTTAGAAATTAGTTAGAAGTTAACAGCAGTCATGCTTCAAAACTGTGCCAGGAAACAATCTGTCTGGGAGCTGCGCTGCTTCATTTGTCATGTAAGATGGGAGAGGGCCGGCAGTGATGACACACAGTGGTGAAGAATTTGTTTCTAAAGAAAGCCATCTGGTACCATGCCAAGCTTATTTGTCCATCTAGCCTAGACCTGTTTACTCTGACTGGCTGGGACTCCCCAAAGTCTCAGGCACATGCATCTTTCCCATCTCCAGCTCCTTGATCCTTTTAACTGGAAGAGCCGCTGGGAATCATTTACACACAAAGCCTATTCACTAGCACTGAGCAATTGTCAAGGTCAATGGTTCTTCCCTTTGAACGATGCCTGCTCCCTCGATGAGAAGAATACTTTACGTATTGCAGGGCTTATCGGTGGCATTGAAAGCAGCCAGATCAGCCCTAAGCCCCAATGCAAGTGAGGTCCTGGAGGAGATTGGGCTGAACAGCCTTCTTGTCAGTGTTCCACAGAATGTCATGGAGACCCAACACCCATATTTCATATATCAGATCCCCAGGGTGTTGCTTCGTTTTGAAATGTTAACCTAGTAACACACACAGCCAAAGTCCTAGAGAGGAGGATGGCAGGAAGAAGATTTGTTATTATTATTCTGGGCATGCCTTATTTGTCTATATTTTTGATTCTGCTCCGTTATAGGAATTTGAAATACAAATATTAGGAAGATGGTTCTGTCTCACAGAGGCTCGCCCTTTTACATAGACAAAGGAGAGGCAACAAAAGAAAGAAATGGAACAGCATTAAAAGCCTAATTTTATGAATGGTTTTGCTAAGCAACTGGGTTGCTAGGAGCTCAAAAGAGCTGGTGCTGGGGTTGACTGTGGGAAGTGAAATATGGTTCTGTGTGCAAGTCTTTCTATGTCTAAATGCACACTAGCTGCACTGGAAATTCTGTGACTGTGTCTTCTTTGACTCAGCAGAGGCCTAAAGGGCTCTCCAGCCACCATTCTTCAGGCTGACCACCTCCAAAGTATGTGATCATGCTATTCTTGGGGCAGAGGTGTGCCACCTTTATATACCCATGAAATCATAGAACTGTAGAGTTCTACCCCCTACAATGCAGGAACCCCACCTAAAGCACCCCAGACAGATGGCCACTCAACCTCACTGCAGTGCAGGAATGGCTAATGTTTTGTAGGCTACTGAGGGCCACATGGTTAACCCTGGAGAGTAAGCTAATGTGACAAGAACCACAGTTTTCAAGGCTGTTTCCAAAATAATTTCTCACCAGCTATTCTATACTGTTTAAAAAAACTTTTTAAAATCATTCACTACTCAGTAAAAATAACAGAAAAAACCCTGCCCCCCTTTTTAATTGACTGATTGAATGAAAGATTAATGAGAAGACTTATAAATCAAACAAATCATGGTGAATTTAAGAGGAATTCTCATTGCAGTATAACCTTCCTGCAAACAAATCGGCATGAATGCTCAATAGAGATGGAACTGGGCTTTTGTTCCTTTTCTTGGAAAACTCCCTTGACTTTTTAAAATCATGCTCAATTCATCCTGTGCTGGCTCACTCAGAAATAAGTCCTAGCTGTCCAGTGAAAGCAGTGCTTACAAGACTGAGAAAAATGACAAAAAAAGGTTTCCCTTTATATAACAGAACACTATGATGTGACACCTCCCAATAAATTAATAAAAAAATACAGTGGACACTCGGGTTGCAAACGTGATCTGTGGGGAAGGCATGTTCGCAACCTGCACTGTTCGCAACCCTCAGCGCCACATCTGCACACGTGCGGGTTGCAATTCGGCACTTCTGTGCATGCGCAAAGCTCGACTTAGCGCTGAAACCCAGAAGTAACCCGTTCTGGTAATTCCGTTTTTGGCGCAGTGCGCAACCTGAAATCATATAACCTGAAGCGTCTGTAACCTGAGGTACCACTGTAAAGCAATGACAGTGCTTCTTTGTTTACCTTAACTTTTTTCTCTTCAGTCATTATCATTTGAGAAGAAATTTTGTGCAAATTGAAATAAATTAATCAAATTTGTTTAAATCTTTGTGTTGATAGTGGCGTCTGAGGGTCTTGATTAAGTGAGTTCATTTGGGTGATGAGATTATGTTTCCTAGATTGCTGTTCTCTCTTTCAGAGAGAGAGAGAGAGAGAGAGTGCTGGGAGCACAGTCCTGCAGGAATGAATGAGAATCAGCTGTCAGAAAAGCATTTTGATCAATGATGTTTTTGTTCCTTTGTTTGTCACTATAAATCAGCATTGCAGGGGACAAGAAACAGCATCCATTCACTGTGAAACTCAGCCAAAGGATACATGCTGAAAGAGTTTGAAAGTAGCAGCAGTCCTAGCTGTGGTGAAATGTGATGCTGAATAGACAGACGATGCCTTATTATGGTATGGCATGTACCCTGGAACTAGAACTAGGACTGAAGTGCTTCAGCCCAAGCAAGGTCAGCGTTAGTGAGTTTGTTAGGGCTGTCATACCATCACTTTTAGAAAATAAAATATATACTGTTAATATACAGCAGTTTCTGGCATTCATTAAACACTAGTGGCCAAAATGTGGATTGATTGATTATTTGATTTCTATACTGCTTAATATATTTAAAATATTTCTAAGCAGTGTACTGAAGCAATGACAGACAACCTATCATTTTACAAAAACACACAGTTACATTAATACAAAGTTACTAATATATTTATATAAAATGCCCACAAATATGCAATTTGGGGTGCCGTGTGAGATCACAGCTCCCCAAAAGTGCTTTTTCGAGGCAAATTGTGTGAGATCATTATGCCTAAAATGGCTGCTATGCTCTCACAGGAAAAACCCAGGGTGTCCTAATTTTCCCTGGACACTTGTGGGGTATGCCCTTATTTGGCTGGATGCCACATCTTCATAGAAAGGAGAGCAATAGGCCAGAGGGTTTGGGCTGCTGCTGGAAGCTGGAGAGACAGAGACTTGTCTTGCTCTGTGCTGGGCCCTGAGCTATAGCAAGATTTGTTGAAGTGTTAATACTGTAAACCCTTCCATTCTAGGGCTAGGTTGTATATAAGTGTAAATAAACATGTATATACCCTAAAGACACCACAGTCTCTATTCATCTTCATTCCAAGGCCACTGAACTCTGGATAGCTGTAGGCACCCTTGAAGTTTCTCATTGCTTGGAGACGGGGGTGCACACAAAAATATTCTTCTAGCAAAACAGTAAGCATTTTTTTTAAAAAATGTGTGTATTCACTGGGTTGAAGGAAGACAACCTGCCCACACTGGAGAATAGAGAGCTCCCACCTGGCTAGATAATGGAGACTGAGCAGAGAATTTGTGTTGCTTGCTGGATATATAGGTTTCAAGGAGAATATATTGGTTGTAGAATTAGTGAAGAAATAGTTATGCTTAAGCAGGAAAGGGGTTGCTAGCTGGTAAGAAGGAGAGAATGAAAAATAGGCAGGCCTTAACCTAACAAAATGCAGACTTAAGGAAAACACAGCCAGCTATCAGCTGACCCAGCAAAACATAATAAGGTGTGTATTTAGTTCCCTGCGGTCTCCCTCATTCCTTAAATGAAATGTCAGCAGAATGCATGTAGGTGCGAATGTGTGTCTTAAGCTGTATCACAACACTGAGAAAACAAAAGTGTCTGTATTTCCACACACCTTCACTTGCTCCCACTTTGTGGCATCCACACTGCTCTGCTAACAGTGGCATTTATGGATGGCAAGGATGGAGAAATTTAATTCAGTTCACTTTCAAAGGTGAACCTATCTAATTCACACTTTCTCTGAAACAAAACACGAACTGAAACACAGCCAGCCTTCGAAATTCGCACTTCTCTGACTTTTGCAAAGCAGTTCTCCAGTTGTATCTTTTGTGGACACAGTTGCATCTACTAGCGTGAAATGTGTGTTTATAAAAACATATATATGCAATAATAACATTGGATTGTATTAGGTAACATTGCTTTACAAATGTATATTGTAGGCTGAACTGCATACAAAAATGTGAATATTAAGGGAAATCTGCACTACAATGCTAATGAACTTTTATAGGTTTTTCTTTTATATATATATAATTGTGAGTTGATGTGTAAAGGAGGAAAACTGAAAAGTGAGAAACCAGAGCCTTGTGCAGAAGATATATATCAGAATTAAAGAAATCTGAACCCAGGAAACAGTGATAGTTGTTTCTCTCAGCCTCTCTTAAAATATATAGTTGGAGATGTGTTTTAGAAATAATTGATTTTTAGAAATTAGGGGTGGGGCGCATAAATTGCAACTTCCACCAGGGTTATAGGGAATGTGCATGGAGCTTTGAATGGCTCAATCCACAGCTACTCTGGTGTGGGTGGAACATTAGATTGATGCATTTTGCGTATGCAGTTTTAGGTCTTTGGTATCAACCACTGCTAATGGTATAATTTTAAGTGCATAATGTTTGGGCTTGGGTTTACTTCAGGGCAAACCGATGCAATTAGAGACACATTTCTCTGCATCTGAAGCCAGGTGAGACTTTTCAGGGTCCAAGACTTTGTCTGCTTGAAGCTGGAGGTAGAAAATTAGAGCTGCCCTAGGCATTCCCCTGAAACTGCAGTATTCAATATCTAGGCTGATTGATTATTCTGCACTGAATTTCCCTTTGAGAAAGCTGAGAGGAAACTGGCAGTGCTTTAAAAGCAGCCTGAGCTCCTTTTTAAAAAGAACCTTGGCAGGCAAAAGCTACCCTTGAGGAACCCATTTTTCAAATTTGCGACACTGACGCCTTCTGTCGTGAGGACCCTGTTATCCAACAATTCTGACTTTCAGTCTGACCGCATTGTAATATAAGTGACAGGCCCAACCTGGAAAGAGCAATAAAAGTTTGCACATTGAAGGAAAACAGAGCTCGCTTCTGTCAGAGTGGCGTGGAGGTGGTAATTAATTTAGTCTTGTATAACAGAGCAACAGAGTTTTCCGGTGCAGTTTCCACGTCTCCTTCTGCCATACAACCTTCTGGTTGAAGCTTTTTGTTTCAGAAAAATATAATTAGGCCTGCCAAGTTTCCCCATTTGGCCGGTGAGGGTATTTCAGCCAAGCCACACCCATTTGCTCGACATCTCATGCAGGGCCAGATTTAGGTTTGATGAGGCCCTAAGCTGCTGAAGGTAATGGGGCCCTTTATATGTCCAGCTGTCGTTTGTCAACAACAAATTGTCGCTGTTTCTTGTGTTGAATATATGCTACATGGTAATTTATGGACCTAATAGGTATCTAAAGCCATTTGCACATAACAAAATATGTATTTTATCAAAGTAATTGTTGAACTGAAACACAATTAAGAAGAAGTATATTAATAGTGAAATACAATTAAGAAGAAGTATATTAATAGTGAAATAATTATTAAGCTCTAACTGTATGTAGGTTTTATTTTATTTGTTTTTTATCTTATATTTTGGAAATGTACATACAGTTTTTTCTCCTTTAAAATTTTCTGGGGCCCCCAAGAGAGTGGGGCCCTAAGCTATAGCTTGTTTAGCTTATACGTAAATCCGGCACTGATCTCATGTCTTCTTCTAAAATGCAGCTGAGCTGAAATGGGCTTTGTGAGCAGAGCTTTGCAAGCCCCTATGACTGGCTGATCACCAAGTGTTGCAAAGCCCAGTGATTAGCACTTTGCAGAGTGCCAACAAGTGAGGCACTGTGCACAGGGTACCACATCCACTGACAGCCACTGTGCATGATCAGTGACTCTGTAAGTCTCATTGGTAGCCGCTCTGCCTATCTGGAAAAGAAGCTAGACCTATACAGGTTCAGTGCTTTAGCTGCCCTGGAACAAAAGATCCGGCAGGCAGTGGCACAACAGCAGAGAACTGAGGACAGGAGAGGAAGAGGGAAGCCGGAGTCGAGATGTCAAAATGTTGCCCAGTGATGACCCCTTTTCACAGGCGACGAGCATCTGACCAGCTTGGGTTGTGAGTCCTTTCATCCCATTCCAGTCTCAGCAGGCATCGTGGAAAACTGATTTGCAGCCCAAACCGTTACTGCTGCCTCTGCTTAGAATAAAATAAAATAAAAAGGGCATTTAAGAAAACTGCCGTGAACTCACTTCAAGCAGCAGAATAGCTTTCCTTTCTTTGGAATGCATTGCTACGAAGATTACGGAGCAAGGTCATGCTTTTCAATTCATGTACAAAATCTATAGGCCCTTGGCAGCTCCTCTCCTCCCATGCCTGCAGAGGTGGAGGAAATCCAAAGACCAAATATAGAGGATCTCTCTCCCCACCGCCGAATATATGTGTTTGATGGAAATCTGAATATTTACCTAGTATGAGCTTTGGATTTGTACATTTAAATAGGACACACTGCCAGGTGCTCTGGAATAGATAAGGGAGTTAGGAGGTGCATTTCCACGTTAAAATATAGCCAGATTAATCTAAAGCAGTTCTTTAACAGCTCAATGCTTAACAGATTATTGCATTACTGTGATGATGATGATGCCTGTCCATCACTCTCTATGAAAAGAAAAAAAACACTTGTTTTGCTTAAAACAAAAGACTTTCTGATTTCTGGTGTTCCCTGCTGTGCCATTCTATATGTTCTTCTTTAATAAAGAAAGAAAGATACTGTAACCTTGCAGGCTGAAGGTCAGTTTTAATGAATACCATATTAAAGAAAACGGAGATGGAAACGTGGGAGGGAAGGCAGATGCAAGAAGCTTGGTTAAACATGTAGCAGAGACTTGAGACATCTTGGCTCTTCAGAAAGAAGTGTGTGAGGGAGGAATAAGGATCTGATCTATTTAAGATAATTAAAATGCGTTCCAAAAAGTATGTTTTAGAGGTGGGGGTGATAGTCTAGAAACATTCGGAAATGCTCATCGCTTCCCCCTCCTGTTAAAGACAGATCTGCAGCTAAGCTTAAACGTGACATCCCCTTTCTATTAAATGGAAATGCATGGCATTAAAATTTACATTCAGCTTCCTAGATCAAGAAGCTGGAACACCTTTCCTATGAAGAAAGACTTAAACCGCTTGAAGATTTTTATAAAAAAAAACTTTAAAAAGAGGGTGGCTAAGTGGGGGGTGTCAAAGGTTTTTGAAATTATGAATTATGTGGGGAAGAGTTGTGATTTCCTCTCCCATCTCTCCTAAGACTAGAACCCAGGGGGGTCACACAGTGAAAGAGATTGGCAGTGGATTCAGCATATAATCGTAGAATTATGGAGTCAAAGGGACTTTTTGGCAGAGGGTGATGAACAAGGATAGTCGTAATGGCAGCAATTTGACAATGTTTCAAGTACTGAGCTGTTAGGGGATTCTAGTTCAACCTTGTGCTCAAAGCAGGATCTGCAGTGCAGGATGCAGTTCTAGCATCTCTGACAGATGGCCTTACAGTTTCTGCTTAAATGTCTCTGGCAAAGGAGAGACCGCCATCTCCCAAGACAGTCTGTTCCACTCTTGCAGAGCTCTCCCACATTTCCCCTAATGTCGTTCCAAAATCAGTTCCTCACCCATCACTTCTAGTCCTGCCTTCAAGTTTGGTCCTCTAGACAAACCAAGGTACTGAGCCTCTTGTACTTGCCGATCGGAAGTAGGTGGTTCAAATCCACACAACGGGGGTGAGCTCCCATTGCTGTGTCCCAGCTTCTGCCAGCCTAGCAGTTCTGCCAGCCTAGCAGTTTGAAAGCATACCAATGCAAGTAGATAAATAGGTACTGCTGCTGTGGGAAGGTAAACGGCGTTTCCATGCGCTCTGGTACTTGTCACGGTCATCTGTGTGCCAGTAGAGATTTAGTCATGCTTGCCACATGACCCAGAAAGCTGTCTGTGGACAAACGCTGCCCCTCTCAGCCTGAAAAGCGAGATTATTACCACATCCCATAGTCGGCTTTGACTGGACATAACCATCCAGGGGTCCTTTACCTACCTTTTACCTTTACTTTTTCTCAGAATATGTAATCAACTTGCAAAATTTGCTGCTATGAATTGTGCTCATGGCCACTGGCTTAGTTGGCTTGAAAATGAGATTAGACAATTCTTGTGGGAGCAAGCTCCATAGAATTGATGGTATCAAATTCTTCAGGTTGGTGAAAGCAAAGAGGGGTTGAAATATCTCTCCAAATTGGGTGAATGGCCACAAAAACTGATTCAATGTAAATAACTCTGAAGTGATACACATTGGTGAGCTTGCCCACATTTGAGCATTATTCAGCTGTTGGTCTATGTTTCCTTATTTGAATTAGACTGGAGGAGTCCACACCCACACATATTTTAATTTGTACAAGAAGAGCAACTTTGGTCTTTCCCATTTATACCAGCAGGTGGTTCCCTTTTGTGTTTGTCCCTGCCTTCTAACTTGTGGATTCTATTATACTGCTTAAGTACCAAAAGGATTGGTGTGCAGAAAGCTGCATGCACACCCGATTTATTTTTGTTTTTTTTAATTTCCTGCCAGGAAGTATGCAAAAGCACACTGTCAGGCAATTGTACATTCTAAACACACACTTTGGTGGTTTTCTGGTTTTGTGCAAATCTGATGGATCAAAACTCCGAGAAGACAAGATACAGCCTGTGGAAGCAAGTTCCAAGGGGTGTGTTTGTCTGTGTGTATATAGGCTGGCATCCTTCTTCTTGGATGCAGATGGGGGTGGTCAAGGCTTTTGGCTGTTGTGAAGCTCTTTATTAGGAAAGATTAGAAGACAAAGCAAACAAAAAGGCAATGAGAATTAGAAGATGCCCCCCTTTTTGCTATCCATCTGCTCCTGACATGGCTGTTGGCTAGCTTGACTGGCAGAATGAAGACAGCTGCTTGTCTTGTCAAAGACAAAATCGACAGGAACATAATGGGGATTGCAGTGTGTCACAGAGCATGGGAAATCAAGCTGCTAAGCATAGAACGTGATGACAAATTGAAGAGGTGTCAATTTTTGAAACGAAAGAATTGGCTGTGCAGCCTCTCATTCTGGAAGTAGTTTGCAAGGGCTGATTGGGAAATGAAGAAATCGGTATATAGAATCTGTGGCTTAGCCAACAGGAGAAGGAAGGCAATAATTTCACCCATCAAACTACCAGCAGCTGTGTTCATAGTGTTTTCACAAGTTTCTCTTTATGGAGCATTCATGTCGAATCAACAAATGTCTTCTTTTTTATTCAATGAAGAAGTTTGAGGGCAGCTGCTGGGAGAAATGTATGCTGCAGTTCTAAGCTCACTGAGATCCCACAGAAGTCATTGTAGCTCACTTCTGCATAGACAAGTATAGGTTTGCACTGTCAGACACATTAACCACACCCCCTTGGAGTTCATTTTATTTTATTGTAAAACCCCACCCATCAAGAATATTTTCTCCCAGAACATCATGACTTGTACCTCTGTAGACTGGTGCTCATAGGTCTGAAAGCTCTCCAACGCACATAAAACATCCCTTCACATAGGGAAGTAGATGATGGGGAAAGGAGTTGTAGGAGAAGAGAACCGCTGAACTGCTCAACTCAGTCTCTTTGTTAACATAATGGCTGTACTGTAGTGGGTCCTGTAAGCATCCTGCATGTTCAAGATTAAAGAGTTGCCATGTTGCCAGAGACAAATCGGTGGGCCTTCATTCCCATTTCACCTGGCTAAATGCTATGTCATCCTAGAGGTAGAAGAACAAGCATTTTGAGAGAGAGAGAGAGAGTGAGTGAAAGAAAGAAAGAAAGAGAAAGAGAAAGAGAAAGGGAGAGAGAGATTGTCCCTGGAAACCTAACGGAGTGTTAATGCTGTGACCTCCTCTCTCTTGTGCTCCAGTTGTGTATAAGTGTAAATAAAACCATATATCCTGAAGATATCACAGTGCCCAGTGACCTTCATTCCAAGAAAACCAAACCCTTAGTACATGTTGGCACACCTGGGAGATTGGAGTGTGTGCAACCATGGTTTGCAGGTGGTAGCAAGCAGTGGTCTAACGCTGTGTGTATGTAAAACACTTTCCTGCAACACATAAAACAAAATGTGCAGCAAATTGCTCACAAAACAATGGGGCAGGAGGGAATCCCTTTTAAAAGCAGCCCATATCTGGTATTATATAGTGTGCACAGTATACATTTCCATATATATTCTCAGTAAAGTGTCATCCATCTGCTAAAGGAAGGATAAAACATTTTCTGTGACTTTAGTGCCAACTGAGGAGAAAACAAATGAATGAACAATACCTGATATCATTTTTCATTCATAGCATCTCCCTAGGCCCTAGATCAATCCTCCTGAATTCTTTGGGGGTATTTGCAAAAGGAAACCTCTACATTGTGTGACGTGACAGTCCAAACAGCCCACAAAACTTCGGATAAGGTAGGGCACCCCACCTTTTAAAATGCAAACTTTAAAGGTCTGTCCATTTCCCCATTGACAGCACTGAACGCACAGTTGTCGAGAAACCTAAACCATTGAAAGCTTCATACAAGACTAAACTCTAAGGAAGTAGGAAGATGGGTGCTAAATCCATTACTGCACAGTTCAGAGTTTGAAAAATGACCCATGGGTTCCGCTTTCACACCCCTTGCGCCACTGCTGCCATTCTTACTTCAGTGCCAGTCTTACAATAGCTGATGTGTTTTGGCTAGCTAAGCATGCAGAGACAAATAAGACCGAAATTGCTGCGACAGAGTGTGACTCTTTCATTAGCTGCGCAGTGCATGGACTTGCAGCCTTTAGGGGTAAATCCAAGTGGCAGCTTTATGGAGAAACCATATGTCAGCTGGTCGATTGGGCTAGGGTAATAAATAATGGGCTGTTTTAAAAGGCCCCCTCCTTCTGTTACAAATCTGGTTTGCTTTGGTTTGAGGTCCTAGGCTGTGTATACACCAGAGTGTTAATGCGTACATGAGCCCATGCCTATTTTTGAGCATGTTAAGTGTTTTCAATTAAACTCTATCTCAGTGTTTCCTGCCCACACCAGTGCCTGGAGCCTAATGAGGTGCAGCCATACTGTATGCTGTTGTTCTTTCCGCTCAATTAGTCCTTTCCCACCTACCCTGATTTCTGGAAACTTGAGCTCCATTGTGGAAATGCAGAGGCGGAGCTAGGTGCTCTGGTACCAGGAGTGGCACACATGCTGTGCACCTGGGGGCGGGGCTAGCCATGCTCGTCCCAGGGGAGCTAGCTGCCTACCCACGATTCTCCCCCGACTCCCGAGCTGTCAAAACGACAGCTCCCCCTTCCCCTGACAGGGTAGAGTCCCGAGCCATCGGGCGAAGGGGGGAACTGTGCCACTTTGCCAGCAGCCTTCCCCATTCATTTTGACAGCTCGGGAGTCGGGGGAGGCTTGGGAGTTGTGGGCGCGCGCACGGTGCGCCGAATGTCACCCCCCCTCAGGATGACCCCGGGGCGGACCTCCTCCACCGCACCCCCTTTCTCCACTACTGGGAATTTGATTACCTCTGCATCCAGCTATTTTTTAAATTTTCAAGTTCGTGAGTTTATTGTTCTACCAAAGGCCATGACAAACTTGTATTGGGCAATTTTTGTTGGCATCTGTCTGTCTCAAGAGACAATGGAGTGCATCTCCAGGGGTGAAGAAAAAGCACTGCATTTGTAGCAGTGAAGTGATTCTACCCAGAGCAGCCAGTCCCTTAGTTGATATTATTATTCAAGGTCAAAGCAGAGCTCAGTTTATTTACTTTTGAGATACAAGTTTTCCTATACACAGACTTACACAAAACATTGGCAAAAAAAATATGTGTGTGTTGCGCCTCTCTGCACCACCAACCCACCAAAGAGCACCTTGCCCCTGGAAGTAGGGGTAGGAGTGATAAATGCACTAGAGATGGTGAGGAAATTTAATTCAGCTTTCATCTAAAGGTGAACTTGCCTAATTTGTACTTTCCAAAACAAGATGTGAACTGAAATGCAGCTGCCCTTTGAAGTTTGCATTTTTCTAAATTTTGCAGTGCAGTTCTCCAGCCAAGTAATACATGCAAAATATATAAATATATGTAGGGGCATGCAGAATCTAACATACAGAAACACATTACATTAGGGAAATTGCTTTGCAAAAATGTTTATATTATAAATTATTAAAATTGCCTACAAAGATGCACATATTGGGAGGAATTCACTCTAAAATGCTGATGAATTTTCATGAGTATATATATATATATATATATATATATATATATATATATATATTGCTAGTAGTAGTTCTGCCTCCCTGAACTTTTAGCATGAGAAGGCACTCTTTTAGGCTGGGTCAAGGGAGAGCTCTTCCCCTTCTGACTGCAACACCCTGTAGCACAGCAGATTAGGGATTTGGATTGGAGTCTTTATTTCCATTCTAGGCATGAAATTTACTTTAAACACCTATTCAACACTTGCTGATAACTTCTAAAAAGAGAAGCATTCTTTTAACATTGCCAAAATACCAAATGGCAGAGCCTGTTGGCATGGATGCTTTGGAGAGCATTGCAACAAATGATAGGAGTCTTGTGTTCCAATTATTATTCACACTTAACTGACAAAAGCTGCTCCCTTGTGAGTTGCTTGACAAGCAATTTGCTGTTGGCAGGGATGAAAATCACCAAGTGTTTTGTTCCATCAGAAACTCAGAAAGTTCTTTCCTTCCTCCTCTCAGCCTCTCACTCCCACTCCCTCATCTTCTCTGTTCCTGTTGCTTCTTTGTGAAGTTCAGCTGAAATGAGCATATAATGGGGAAATCTGAAAGCCAGTAGGACCCATCAAATAAATATTGTACAAAACCAAAAAATGGACATATCTCTTCCCACCATCTGGCAATATATGGGAGAACTCTCCCTTGTGGAAATTCTTTATGCATTTGAGGCTGTCCTTATAGTTCTCCACGCAGAATGCATAGTTTTTTGAAGTGGACCTTTGGAAGAAGTCTAAGGCCTTTTAATTTGGCCTGGTTTTTGGTGGCAAAGATTTAACAAGCTGATGCTGGGATTTGGATATATTTTAAACTGTTGGCATTTTGATGAACGGATATCTGCCCAACTGGCAGTCTACAGAGAACCACTGACTCCAATCTGATTTCCTCTATCAAACAGGAGTGTTTGGGTTGAAAACTGCAGTAAACCCAACTTCTAGTCTGGAAGTGCTGCCAGTGACATAGTTTGGTCTGCATGGAGGGGTGTATGGAAGGGAGGGAGTGGATGGAGTACACATGTGCATTCAACTGTCTAACTGTGTCACCCAGATCGCAACTGCAGAGATAAGAAAAGTAGAGTCCTTCCGTTATCTGGAGAGGTCACTTCCTGGTTCGCATGGAGAAGCCATTTTCAATGGAGCCCAGTGACGGAAGCATGCAGCTGTATTGAGGCAGCAGTGGATGTTGAAATTTTGTGCCCCTAACCATTTTGCAGTTGGTGCAACCACCCCTGTGGCTCCCCCATGCTATGCCACTGAGTGCTGATGACCACATCAGGTTTCATTGTGTTTTGATATTAATGCTTGATCAATAAGTTTTCTTTATTATAATTGCACCAGGCATTATATGCACATGTGATATCTGCATCCTTTCACTATTTGATCCTTGCAAGCCAAGCTGCAGGGAAACAATCAGTTTCAAAAGCCAGTTACAGAGGTACAAGCCATTTTGTTTAGGTACTTCTATGTCTAGAAATGAGTACTGATAACATGTTTGTCAAAATTAGGGTTAAAACAAGATGGGTCATTTTAAGTTCATTTTGCACCACTAGAATAAATTTGCTTCCAAACCAGAAATAATTTTTCAATGACAAGTCATGCCGCCGAAATTAGCAAATTTTAATCGGGTGCAACATTTGCTGCAAATATTCAGTTCTGCTGGAAGCTGGTCAATGCAGCCAAGTTTCTGAGTGCTAATGTCCATAGCAATAGCAGTGGGAGCTGTGCAGTGTTCCAGCACAAAAGTTAATTGACCTGCAGACCACTTTTAGAACAAAAGAGTATATAATTTAATCTTCTGAGCCTTTCAATACAACTGCTGTGCACTTATAATGCCTCTGTGTTCTTACATGACTACCATTTACCACAATCACTACTTACAGTGAATGCTAATTTTAAATATAGGAAGAGAATAAAGAGATGTTTCTGAGTGGGGACTGTGGTTTAATCCCTGGAGAGGAGGAACAGAAGGGTCAGGTGGCTTTCTCCCATTGAACACATATCACCAAAAAGAAAACCTACCTGTTGCTGCTTCAAGAGCAGTGGACCAAGGGCTACGTGTGGCCTCCAGCTTTATTTCATGTGGATAGGGGGAGCTTGGAAGAAGATGAGGGGGATGAAGGAGAAAACCCAGGGGGAAAATGGAAAATGGAAGAAGTGATGGAAAGAGGGGGGAAGCCTCTGTTACAGCTGAGACCTTTGGAATGAGCAATCTTTTCCCATACTGCCAGGCAGGCAGCTGCGGAATCAGGGGGTGAGACGAGAGAGAGGAAGAGAGAGAATGGTTCCTGTCGAAAACCTTGGTGAACCACTGCCAGTAGAGGCACAGACTTGGGCCCCAGAATGTGCTGTCATGACGTCGTATTCACACACTGCTTCCACTCTCCAGCACCACTTCCTTGCTTCTGTGGTGGTGGGATGGTGGAATGTGGGTGCATGTCTGTGGCCATAGCAGGTCCCAACAGAGACCCAGAGGTGGAGGCCCCAGCCCAATCACCACCACAGCACTGGAGGGCTAGAGGGAAGGCAGTGGGCAGTGGTGGTGGTGGTGGGCAGAGGCCGGACATCCACAGTGAAAATTTTATGGGTGCCCAGGCCCCCAGGGCTCCCTGGAGATGGTGCCAGTAACTGCCAATCAGTGTAGATAATTCTGAGCTAGAGAAGCCAATAGTTTGACTTTGTATAAGGCACCATCCTATGTTTCTACAATTTTTTTTCTCCTTCTGTTGCTCTTACTAGGTTGGAGTTGTGTGAGAGTTTCAGCTGTGCCTGCTGAGTTTTTAATATTGATCGCTTTTCTGATGATGTGGTTGTTTATGAGTATTGTATAAGTTGCCTTGAGGCCTATGGTCAAAAGGTGGGATCGGAATATTTTAAGTCACTCAAACAAGTAAAGTTAGTGAAGGGAAGAAAATGTGTTTGGAATAGGAAGGTATCTAGGTATAGGACAGTGTATAAATTCAATTAAAAAAACAAATAAAAAACAAATAAAATAAAAAATAGGTGATTCATTATGGTCCAGATAAGCCATGTTTTCAGAGTGTTGAATACCTGCTATCATATGTGCATTGCTTATCCAAACTTCTGAACAACCCCAACTCCCAGACAATGCAGCCCTATTAATTCACATTTCATTCCCCACCCACCCACCTTCTCTCTCACAGTCCCCAGCTGCCCCTGTCTTCACCTGGAGGGGGGATAATTCACCTCTTCCACATTTTGGTTATTTCACATTCCCAGACATCATCTAACAAACACCACAAAAAGCTTATACCATAATTAAGGTACCATAAAACGATGCGCCCCTATCCCCCTGCAGCAGATTAACATGTCCACCCCACTGGAAATGATCGTGTTGTGGTGAATGCTGATGGAGAGGTATCTTTCACCAGACTTTTATGCAGGAAAACATAATGTGCAATGCCAACACTGGCAGCTATTCCATCAGGCTGTGACAGAGGGATGGCAGGACCAGCTCTGCTGAAAGACCTGTGCCATTATGCCATCCCTCCCTCAACTATCCCCTGGAGGAATATATATTTTTCTGGGCTACAACAGAAGGAAATATGGTAAGCAAGGACACTCCTTTGTCTCTGCTGAGAGGCGGGTTCCATTCAGTTCTCCTTGAAAGGTTCCTATTCCAGCTGGCCCTTGTAAGAACTTTGTAACTAAGAAGTCATCTCTGAGTTTGCTTGTTTCATATGCTCCACCTCTTTCCCCTCCTTCTTTTTGTGTTTTGCCTCTTAGGTTATAAGCCTGAGGGTAGAGACTGTCTTATTACTGATCTTTGTTACAGATCTTTCTTGTGGATCTTTGGGAGCTGTGCTGGGAGCCTTTTCTTAGCTGAAGAGCAGGGTAAAAAAAAAATGCTTCAAATAAATAAATAAGTTTCCTCAGGTGAATTGCCTGGTAATGACTGAGGAAGTTCAAGGGATGTGTCTTCATGGGAATTCAGTAGGAGAGGATGGCTCAGAATATGAAAACACCAAAACTAGGGGGAGTAGGTAAGGAAAGAGAGAGAGAGAGAGAGAGAGAGAGAGAGAGAGAGAGAGAGAGAGAACAACAGAATTAGTTTTGGGACAGAGAAAAGGAGCAGGTTTTGTGAGACTGAAAAAGGAGCTGCAGTATTTGGCAGATTGTGAGCTGAAGACTCAAAGGCATATTGGGGTGTGGATATGAGATCCTTGATTTGCTGCTTTTAGATGTGGCTTGTTTGTTTTTTTGCCCCATATTTATTTACTGTAAATATAGCCTGCCCTTCACCAAATGGTCCCAGGGCAAAAAAGGAGAAAGAAGAAGTAAATCATGAAACACGCCCCCCCCCAAAAAACCAATATCACAGCCACAAAACAGCAGCACAGAGCTGCAGCACCCAGCAACACGTCATCCTGGAGAGGAGGAGGCAGGAAGAGATCCACTCAACTAAAGGCCATCAAAAATTGCCATTGAAAAGCATACCATGATGGTGACAGGCACACTTAAGAGAGAAGGTCCTTCTACAACCTCAATGCCCAATTTTCTATATATGTAAATAAATAAAATATTATAATAAGATGCAAGTTTCCTGGAATGCCTAAGGGATATGGGAAGCAATGCAATAATATTATGCCCTGAGAAATGGCAGGGGCAGAAAATACCTCCGAAGCCACAATTATTTCTGCTGATTCTAAACAGGCATGCAATACTAGGTATGGTTATTATTTATTTTTATCTATTTATAGATAAGTTCACAACCAGAACCTACAGAAGCAGCATACGGTGAGATAAAAAATGTCTGTTTACTCAGAAATAACCCTCACTGAGTTTCATGGGGCTTCCTCCCAAGGAACTGTGCTGAGGACTTCACGTGCAGCCTTCACGTCATTTTCCAGAAGAATTGTGAGCCAGTGCAAAGGCAAAACGGAGAGAAAATGCTGTCCGTTTGTCACTGATGTGGAGGGTTATGCAACTCGTCCCCAGGTCTGCATAACAACAACTCTCCCTGCTTATTGAGTCAGTGAGATATCTCTGCAAAGCACAATAAGTTTGGTAAAATGTCACTTCATTTTCTAGGAAGTGATCCTAATCTCTCTGAATTCTCTTGCCGGCAGGTGGTGCCCCCTCCTGAGCTCTGCCCTGCCTGCCTTCTCCAAGCCCAGTGGATTGATCACAAGCGCCAGAAGAGCAATCTGTTGGAAACAGGTTTGTTCCTCCTGCAGCTCCCTCCCCCCCACCGCTGCTGCCTCTGGTCTGAAGAGGTTTGTTTTCAAAACATCTGTGATTACTGCTGTGCGTTGAGCAAGATTGCTCTGTCCCGTACTTCATCTATTTTCCTTCCTCTTTTGCATGGTGCCAACTCCACACACAGCCTGGGGCATGGATGGAGAAGAAAGCCACTTTTGACCTGAAGTGAAGCATTGCCAGGAAAGTTAAAGTAATGGACTGGAGAACAGACTTTAGGCAACCCTGAAGTCATTTCTAGTATTTGCCTGACATGCACCCCTGCAGCACTGAGGTGAGCTACCTGCAGCCCAAGTGTTGTATGCCACCCTCGGCTGAATTTTATGTGGGAGGAAATAAAAATGGGGGCAGGGGTGGGGAAAGGGTGGTAGAAAGAAAGAGAGAAAATGAAGTGACGGAAAGAGAGAGACAGATAAAAGGGATGCCTCACCCACCTTTGACTCTGGCTCCACCCACTGACGCCATGCAGGGTCCAAGATATTATGCCTCAGGGGATGTGGCCTTGACACAAAGAGAAAGGGTTTCCAACTTCTGGCAGCATCTTAAAACCAATGAGCTGGGATGGCAGTGGCGACATTTATTTACAGTGGTATCTCAGGTTACATACACTTCAGATTACATACGCTTCAGGTTACAGACTCCGCTAACCCAGAAATATTACCTAGGGTTAAGAACTTTGCTTCAGGATGAGAACAGAAATTGCGCGGCGGCGGCGCAGCTGCAGTGGGAAGCCCCATTAGCTAAAGTGGTGCTTTAGGTTAAGAACAGTTTCAGGTTAAGAACGGAGCTCCGGAACAAATTAAGTACGTAACCAGAGGTACCACTGTAATGATATCACTGCCCCCCCCCACTTATAGAGTAGAGCAGGGGTCAGCAAACTTTTTCAGGAGGGGGCTGGTCCACTGTCCCTCAGACCTTGTGGGGGTCGGACTATATTTTGAAGAGAAAAAAAATGAAAAAATTCCTATGCCCCACAAATAACCCAGAGATGCATTTTAAATAAAAGCACACATTCTACTCACGTAAAAACACCAGGCAGTCCCCACAAATAACCCAGAGATGTGTTTTAAATAAAATGACACATTCTACTCATGTAAAAACACACTGATTGCCGGACCATCCACGGGCTGGATTTAGAAGGCAATTGGGCTGGATCCGGCCCCCAGGCCTTAGTTTGCGTACCCATGGAGTAGAGGGAAGTGGCTTTCATATCAACTCTAAGAGGAGCCCTAGTGGACCTCAGACCAAAGGCCCATCTAATTAAGTGTTTCCCACAACGAGCCAACTCAGGCACCTGAAGGCGAATCACAAAATGGTGCTCCCCCATGCCAGGGAAGATGGGGTGAGTGAAGATCTATATCAGGAACAAGGGGGGAGGGAATAAAGTGCTGCATGGGGAACAAGGGTGGGAGGAGACCGGCAGTGCCTACTATTCACCAAGAGGCTGCTGTAGAGGCAGCAGATTTGGCCTCCAAGGAGTGTGCCACAGCTATCGCTACCGTGAAGGCAGCAGTGGCAGCAATGGGCAATACATTCCTTGGAGGCTGGATCTGCTGCTCCTGCGGATCTGCTGCCTGAGGCAGTTGCCTCACCTTGCTTCATAGGTGGGCTGCCCTGAGCCAACCAGAGGCTTCTAGGAAGACCACTGGTCATACATGAAGCTTTTTTTCATCCCCTGCTGTTGCTCTCCAGAAACTGGTACCCTGAGGTAACCTGGAATGTGTATAGAGCTGAATGCTCAGCTGAATGCTCATCTTGTTGGCCACACAAATATTCCCCTTTCCCCTCAGCCTGATTCTGATACCAGAGGTGATCCAGGCTGGGACAAAAGTAGATGGGGCATCTGTCTACAGAGCTCTCCTCACCCAGACACCCTGTTTTGTTGCTAAAATCACACACACAAACCACTCCCCCACCTTACACATGAACAAGGCAGACCTGTGATGCCACATCTTGTGGTTGGGAACCTAAAGGCCCTAATTCACTAAAGCAGCATCAAAATCTCCCTGTAGACCACTGCCCCATTCACCTTTCTCTCATACTGGATCACTTCTTCTATCAGAATCAGGTGGGGGAGAGGAATGAAATTAAAAGGAAAACTTGTTGGCCAGGTGATGAAATATAATGCTCATTAGCATGAAATCCTTTTTTAAGGGGAAGTTCTGTGACATTTGTCTTCCTTGCAAATTATGATAAATGTTGAGAAACAAATAATTATGGAGTTGCCACAGCTAAGTGTAAACTCCACTGATGATTATAACTTCCCACATGGACTTGATGCTGACCTGCAACTTATGTTTAGAAGCTTTCACATTTTGCATTGGTCACTACGGAATTATCCCTCCATCTTCATGTTACTGATGAGAGAAAATGTGTGTGTGTGCGTGCACACACACACACACACACACACACACACACACATTCACAATAAAATAAAATTGCACTCTAAAAATAATGCAACAAAAACAGTGATTTTGAAAAGGAACGTATCATTTTCTACACACCACCAATTGCTGAAAGCTCTCCAACTCCTTTCCTCACAAAGTGCTAGGGAACAAAATAATTGCATAATTAGTAATGAATCTCACACGTCATGGAACATGGAGCAAGTACAAAATGTTTCACTTCAGTCTTCTAAAGTGGCAATATATATTTTTTTCTTTTTTAAAACACACACACACACAAAATCTGGTTTGAATATATCCATAGCCACACTAAGAAATCCTTGAAACACACAAAGAGAATCTCTGTGTATATAGCTGACAAGGAGGCGTTGTCTTCTTTTTCTAACAAACATAGGCCAGGATCCAAAGAACAATGAAGCTGGTTCCCTGCGGCCAAGGATGCTCTTCCTTTCTGTTTATCCAGTGGCACATGTCTGTGCCAGGTTGCCCCTTAAACCAAGGGGATATTAATAAGCACACTTTGAAATATGGCAGGTGGGGTTTGCTAGACAAAGAAAGTGGGTCAAAACCTTCACTAGACTTGCCCAGTCTCTGCTTCTCTGAATCTCTACCAAGAAGAAGAAAACTAGATTCTGGGCTGGCTAGTATGTATGAAACCGTAAGTCAATGCATCAGGTACAGAAATAGCAGGTGCCCTTAACCAGTTTGGCTTGTTCACTCACCTGCATTACCAACATCATATTGTTCTGTACACAGAGCAACTAGGGCCAGCCGTGTTTCTCAACATTTTAAGAGACCCCTGTTTGCCAGAGGTTGCTGCCAAATGGCTCTTGTCCGTGGCAGAGGGATCGGAGACTTAGCTAGAAAGAGGGTGTTTATGAAAAGAGATGTTCCCTGTTGGGGCATGTGCAGAGTGCCAATAGCACAGAAAAATGCCCGGCAATTCTAGGTAGGGTCAGCCCCTTTACTGACAGTATAATGCAGTTCTACAGCTTGTAGGTTACATACAGTTGTAATATACAGTCTTTCCAGCAGCATACAATCTCCCTGCAGTGTTCCAACACAGACTAGGCTCTGGGCAATGGCCAAGAACAAACTTCCTCCAAATACAAGTACAGTGGTACCTCGGGCTAATAACTTAATTCGTTCTGGAGGTCTGAAACTGTTCTTAACCTGAGGTACCACTTTAGCTAATGGGGCCTCCCACTGCCGCAGCGCCGCCGCCACACAATTTCTGTTCCCATCTTGAAGCAAAGTTCTTAAGCCGAGGTACCATTTCTTTGTTAGCGGAGTCTGCAACCTGCGGAGTCTGTAACCTGAAGTGTCTGTAACCTGAGGTACCACTGTATACTTATACTTTATATTGTGCTGAGTCACTCTCACATGTTTGCTGACTCACTCTCACATGCTTAACTAGTCGCAGGTGCAGGACAAACACACCCAAAATTAACTAGCACACCTAACATAACCCTCTCTTGTCCCTTTTCTCTGCATGGATAAACCCCTTATACATTAACATTTCCCTCTTCTAGGGTTGCCATATTTCAAAAAGTGAAAATCTGGACAGAAAGGTTGTTAAATTGTTGGGGGTTTTTTGCCCAAAGTTGCTGAGTTTCCTTCCCTGAAATTCATGAGCTATTTTTAATGAAATTCATCAAAATTGACTCTACCGACATGGGCTGCCATACGTCTGGATTTTCTCGGACATTAAAGCAATTTCTGTTTACAAGGGCTGAATACTGGCTATGTCCGGGAAATTCCAGACATATGGCAACCCTACCGCTTCACCTCAATCTGTTAAACCTGCCAGAACTAGGTCTGGATTAGCACTGGTGGAATATGGACTCCCAGTCGAAGAAAAGTAACATGTATTTGTTCATTTGTTATTATAGACATAAAAGCGGAGCATTTTCTCGGGTTCTAAGGCAGGTGGGAGCCTCCATGAGGTGGAATGGCAACAGGGAAAGAGGACAGAATTAGTGCGCTCGTTTTTTGTCAGTGTCACCCCACATGTTAAGCTGGACACTTGATGAGGACTTGAGACTGGGACCAATGCAGGCTGCACAACAGGTTCACTATTTTCAGCATGAAAATGGCAACCACGCTACACCACTGAACTAAGAGCCATGCGGATATGCGAGGATATTGTGCTCTTATTCTGTTGCTTGTCTGTGGCCCAGCTGGGTGCCCTTAAGCAGAATAATCTGGCAGCTTAACCCTGCTAATGGAGCTGAAGCATCACCACCTTGTAAGAAACACATCCTAAATAGTTTGCATGGCATATAGGTAAAGGTAAAGGACCCCTGATGGTTAAGTCCAGTCGCGAACAACTCTGGGGTTGCAGCGCTCATCTCGCTTTTCTGGTGGAGGGAGCCAGTGTTTCTCCACAGACAGTTTTTCCAGGTCATGTGGCCAGCATGACTTACCTGCTTCTGCTGAACCAGAGTAGCACATGGAAACGCCGTTTACCTTCCCCCCCAGAGTGGTACCTATTTATCTACTTGCACTTTGACGTGCAAATCGAAAGCATGTTTTTCGAACTGCTGGGTTGGCAGGAGCTGGGACCGAGCAATGGGAGCTCATCCCATCACAGGGATTTGAACCATCAACCTTCTGATCGGCAAGCCCAAGAGGCTCAGTGGTTTAAACCACAGTGCCACCCACGTCCCTGCATGGTATATATTGGATGCCAAAGAAAGCTTTGATCTGATGCACAAATGACCAAACATTTGTTAACGGGCTTGACACATGGATCAGTGCAACTGCATGAAATGTTTTCCTGCCAGCGCTGGATACTGGGGGACACACCTCTGCAGGAGTAATGATCTGCCAGGGAATGGCTTCAGGAGACATCGATGTGGTCCAGTGGCATCTGCGCAATGCAGACTGCAAGCTGCTCAGAGAGATGGTGTAATGCAGAAAATGTCTGTATGGGCAACATGAAGGACACACTTTCAGAATGAAAGGGTCTTGGCGTAGGACCCTTCTGTATCTGGCATGCATTTGCATGGATTATGGTTCTTGGTTCATAGAAAACCTGAACAATGGAAGGGGAAAATGTGATGAGTCTAAAAAGTTCATTAAAAAAATCACAACCTGTAGGCAGTAAAGGATCCAGGCAACAATTATGCTGATTTTGTATAGTATTCCTCTCACTGAGGCACCAGATGATGTTGATGAAATCTGTTGCAGTTGATGGAGCGTGGTCTCAGGAGTTCTGGCAATGAAATTATAATTTCTCTTTGTCTCCTCTGCTACATATATATGGTTGTTTAGCTCTTGTTTACCAGGAGGGGGAGTGGGAGGACTACAGAGTAACGGGGAAGTCTTCAGACACCATTTATTCTTTTTTATTGAAACCCTAAGTGCTTGTACTGTCATCACCGAGCTGAGAACACAAAGCAGGCATGATTGAGTTGAAAGGTAAATGGCTTGAGGGGGGGGGGGGTGAGCAGGGAAGAAAGACATTCTGCTACTCATTCGGGAGGGTATGCTAGGCCTTGTATACAACGTATTTATAAAGGGCTCCACATTCCTGCAACGACACACCTGATCCATAAGAAACACAAGGAAATACATACTATTATTATTTTTGCTTCAGGTTCTTTTAGGACATTCTATGGTACAGCTGAGAGGTGTTCAGAAAAAGACTTTAAATTGTTACTGGTACAGCCAGGGCTTTTTTCAGCCTCTCAGGTGGGCGCCATTGTCATTATAAGGGAACAAGGGAGGCGTTCATGGCGAGTTCCGGAACCTCATTTTCTAGAAAAATAGCACTGGGTACAGCTGGTGCTCACGCCTCCTCCTCCCCCTCCTTTTTAGGAACTAGAAGTTGCACCCCTGCTCCCTCTGCTCACCAACTCCGCTGCCATTCCCCCCACATTAACTCCCTTCCCCTTCCTACTCCATGCAACTATTAAGCTTGCTTTCAACCTTCCCAGCTCCATTTCTGATACCACTGCTCTCTTCTATCCTGCAGTTTCAGTTTCTGCCCATTTACACCCTCACATCATGCCCAGGCCTCCTCTGTTCCATTATTGATTAAATTCCAGTAACTACCCTTCATCTGAGGATCATTGGCAGTTCACAATATAAAAACACAAAAATACATAAAAACAAAAACAATACCCCCCCCATTAATTAGCAAAAGGCCTGGGAGAAGAGGATTTTTTTTTTCTGGTGCCTAAACAATGGCGCCAGAGACATCACCTTGCCAACAAAGGTCCGTATAGTTAAAGCTATGGTTTTCCCAGTAGTGATGTATAGAAGTGAGAGCTGGACCATAAAGAAGGCTGATCGCCGAAGAATTGATGCTTTTGAATTGTGGTGCTGGAGGAGACTCTTGAGAGTCCCATGGACTGCAAGAAGATCAAACCTCTCCATTCTTAAGGAAATCAGCCCTGAGTGCTCACTGGAAGGACAGATCCTGAAGCTGAGGCTCCAATACTTTGGCCACCTCATGAGAAGAGAAGACTCCCTGGAAAAGACCCTGATGTTGGGAAAGATGGAGGGCACAAGGAGAAGGGGATGACAGAGGACGAGATGGTTGAGCATTGTTCTCGAAGCTACCAGCATGAGTTTAACCAAACTGCGGGAGGCAGTGGAAGAGAGGAGTGCCTGGCGTGCTCTGGTCCATGGGGTCACGAAGAGTCGGACACGACTAAATGACTAAACAACAACAACAACAAACAATGGCGTCAGGCGAACCTCCCTGGGAAAAGTAGCCCACAAGCAGGGAGTCACCACAGAAAAAGCTTGTTATTGTGTTGCCACCCTCTGGACCTCTTGTGGAAACACACAAAGGAGGGCTGGCTTGCCTGACAGTGAGGCTCAGCAGGTGGAAGGCTAACAGGAGGGACAGGGGAGCTGTAGATGGCAAGAAGATTGAAATCTCTCTTCTTACCCCCCCCCCCCAGTTCATATCCTTACCACAAATAGCAGTCTCAAGGTTCCTGAACCACACTTTATTGGTGTATAACCCCCTTGCATGCAAACCAACCCCACAGGAGCCTCCTGCATCTTCCTCCTCCCACACATTGCAATGACTAAGCAAGGGGAGCTGCACAAACAGGGGAGGAGGAGAGGGGCACAGCCCTAATGTGATACATACAGTGGTACCTTGGTTCTCAAATGCCTTGGTACTCAAACACCTTGGTTCCCAAATGCCAAAACCCCGGAAGTAAGTGTTCCTGTTTTCAAATGGTTTTCAGAAGCCGAATGTCCAATGCGGCTGTTGGCTTTTGTTTCCAGGGCGCCTGCACCAATCAGAAGCCATGCCTTGGTTTTCAAACATTTTGGAAGCCAAATGGACTTCCGGAATGCATCAAGCTAGAGAACCAAGGTACCGCTGTATTTGGTGCTTTTGTTTTTGCTATTTATTTATTTATTTGCTATTTATTTTGCGTTTTTGAGGCTTTTTCGGTTAATTTGTTTTTGTGACTGTGTGGAACCCTGTTCAGCTACTGATTGATTGATTGATTGATTGTGTGACTATCATCAGTACAGGTAAGATTTTTAAATTTTTTTATCATCTACAATACTGTCTTATTTATTTTATAGTACAGCAGATTATTGCTTTCATTTTATGGATCAATGGCCTCGTTAGATAGTAAAATTCACGTTTAACTGCTGTTTTAGGGGTTGTTTTTAAAAGTCTGGAATGGATTAATTTGCATTACCAAGTGCACCTTGGTTTTGGAATGCTTTGGTTTTGGAACAGACTTCTGGAACGGATTAAGTTTGAGAAGCAAGGTACCACTGTATAGAGAAAAAACTCTGTTTCCCTACCTCCTATTGTTCCTGCCGTGTCTGATTCTTGTTAGAGAAAGACACTGTAACACTGCAACAGATGCACAAGCACATTCTTCCATTCCCTCTGTCTCTTGTCACTCCAAGCTTTGAAAGGGTTTTGGCTCTTTTAAAGAGATTAGCAATTGCCTCAGCTAGAGACAGGGATGTGTGAATATGGAATTAGGCAAGGGAGATGCAGCATCAAATAATGGCTGGCATTTGCAGATACATAGCACTGTAATTGGCAGGGTCACTGTGATGAGGTCTACATCTGCACCGCATCCCAGACCCCAAATCTGTTTTTAGTACCAAAGCAGACAAAGTGAGGTGTGAATTTTAAAAAGGTGCCTCTGAGCATAGGAGTAGTACCTTTCTCTCACCAGGGAGCAATCACACAGCCTGTTTGCTTAGAGATTGCTGATTGCTCAGAGAGCTTAGTTTTAAGAAAGCTATGTCACCATTAGAAAGTCAAAATAGCAGGGATGGGGAGCTTGCAGTTCTCCCGATATTATTGGACTACACCTCTTATAAGCCCCAGCCAGCATGGTCAGTGGTCACAGATGATGGAAGTTGTAGTCTGACGACATCTGAAGAGCTGCAAGTTCCCCACCCTTCATCTATAGGGGCCAGCTTTTGTTGGTGTAGGACTGTGGATGCTTTTGAGTTATGCATCAAGCAGCTTTGCCACTCACAATACCTAAGATAAGAATACAATTCTGCCTAAATAAATGACTCGCTATACACACCAACAGAAAACCTCCCAGAATCATTTCATCTTCAGCAGTCATGGAACTCAATTTAGGGGAAAAACCAATACCTTTCTTGATGCTGATGAACTAAATAAATGGAAACTCCCAGGTTCAGAGGCAGTAAGCTACTGAATAATACTTGCTGACGGCAACAGCAGGTCTGGGCCATTGCCTTTGTGTTCCACTTGGGCCCCAGTTCAGCAAAGGACTTTTATGAAACATCCTCTTATTCAGAGAATAAGGTGCAACTGGGCTTGATTGACACAAGCAAACTTTCCCTGTTTGCAGTTACCTTTTTTGAGTGTCACTCTCCCGTGTATAGGGATTGCTGGCGTCATTAACAGTTTAAAAGCATGTTAGGACAATATTGCTGTAAGCATGCCTTTAGTTATATAAAATGCTTCGATGTCCCCAGGTTTTTGTACACTTGTTAGGGAACCCTACATAGTGGGCTTTGATGGCTGGCAGCTTCACCAGACAATTAGAATTTGTGTCAAGCTCTTCCTTTGGGGAGAGGGAAATAAATAAGTGAGCAGGTTGAACTGCCCAATGTTGCCAGATCTGCTCATGACTAAAATTGCTTTGCAGCTTGCAGCACCAGAACAGAAAGATAAAACAGCATGATGATTAGTTGTTACAAATTAGACAGGCTACCCAAACCATGTTGCCTGAATCATAAGCTTAAACGGAGACAGGTGGATAAATGCCTTATCTTTGTTGGGTACTAGAGAACCATGAAGAAAACAATGGAGGCCTAAAAGGAGGAAAAGCTTGAATGCAAGTGATTGGAGTTTAGAATTAAATGAGGGTCCAGAGAGCATAAGAATCTGCTGGATCATGCCAAAGAACACTCTAGTCCAGAATCCTGTTGTCATAGTGGCCAAGCAGATGCCCATGGGAAGCTCACAAGCATAAACTGAGTACAATAAGACTCTCCTGTTTGGAATCTCAGGTGAGATACCCATGCAATGGAAGTTGCTCCCAGTACCAGTCAACATATGCAAGCAGGTAAAGGTTCAAATAGTTCACTGCTGCAGAAGATACGGCTCAGTAAAACAGTTCTTATAGGCTTATAAGACTTATACAGCTTATAGGCTTTTGAAGTTACAGATATATACAGATACATGCACGTACAAAGTATCTCCATTGCTCCAAATAAGTTCAGCAATTCAAGATGTAACACAGGACAACTAACAGACTCTGCTGCTGAGCTTACATGCATTAATCACAAATATAGTCAGGGCACTGGGCTGTTACCATAGCAACTGGCTTGGCCGACCTTGCACCTTCAATTAGCTAATTCATGGGGTGATATATGCTCATGAAGGAAATTAAACCCTTCCTATGTCCAGTTACCCAACGTCTCCCACTTGTGGTGGTAGAACATACCTGTCATGGCTAGTGGCCACGGACAACCTTATCCTCTATGAACATGCCTAATCTTATTTTAAAACCATTCAACATAAAAGAGGCAGAGAGAGAGATACTAATAATTCCCTTCCCAAGAAAGCGGGGGGGGGGGAAGGGTGGTCTTCTGAGTTTCACCATGATCTGTGGGTGCATGGCAATGGCACAACCCAGGGTTGCTGTCAGGAATTGAGCACAAATTCTTAAGCAGCTCGTACTCTCTGAGATCTGTGGCAGTGTGCCTATAAGTTGTTAATACACACTTAGAAAACCAGGTTCTATGCTCAAGTGATGATGTAGTGGCCAGAGGTAGGCTAGCCTTTGTAGTTTGCTCTTGAGCCAAGCCCTATCACCACAAGAACATAAGAAGAGCCTGCTGTATCAGGCTGTTGGTCCATCTAGTGCAGCATCCTGTTCTCCCAGTGGGTGACCAGATGTCAACCATACAGGATTCTAAAAACTAATCCAATGAAGTTTAAAGATAGAGGAATAGTTTACTTTAGAGATAACTCTGGTTTCTGCTCTGTAGAGATCAGCACGGCCCCTCTGCCCCTCTGCCCAATGTGTTGCCCTGCTCTGCTTGCGTATTTTCAGACAAATAGATATATGAGAGTGACACCGTAAAACTCTTGTTCATTCGCTTTGTAGGAAATGTTCTTTCCTTATTTTCCTCCACAGCTTTCTTGTATAAAATGCTGCCCTTGAAATTTCCCCACCACTCAGTGAAGCAGGGACCATGAGAAAGCAAGATCTCAGACAGTTGGTTTATTTGAGTATAAAGTTGTGTATTCCATAGCCATAAAACCGTGGCTGCATTCTTTTTTTAAAAATACGAATGCCTCAATTCCCTGGGGCCTAGCCCTTTGTGGCCTTCGTGAAACAACCAAATATATTTAACTTTCTTGTGTTCTTTAGGTTGTCAGCAAAGGTGACCATCCGGCAATTGTCTGGTGATATAGCCAAGGCTGACACAAATGGTAGTGTTAGCACTTCATCAAGTTTGTGAGGTTTTAAGAAAGTGTGTGTGAGAGAGAGCTGTAGCTTGGTGGCAGAGTAACTGACTTTCATGTGAACAGTCCCAGGTTTAATTCCTTGTAACTCTTCTTCTTGTGGGACCAGTGAATCCATGCAAGTTTTTTGTCCAAAGAACACTGCTGGCATCAGACTGCCATCTTTCATTTCCCCTTCATTTAATATGGATTCAACAAGTAAAACAACAACAACCGATCACTAACAAACCTTTTGTGATCCCTCCATGGCCTGTTTCACATTAAGGCCCCTCTTGAAGCAGCCAGTGGCAATCCTATAATCAAAAACAAAGGGAAGATCTGGCTGGTGCCAAACAACATGGCTAGATGGTCGATGGGGAGAGAGACTATGGCCAGCACATAACTCTGGTGCTCAAAAGTTTGCAATGGCCACCCATATGCTACTGGGCCAGGTTTAAGTTTATTACATTAATTTACAAGGCCCTTGGCAGTTTGGGCCCAGGATACCTCAGGGCCGCCTAATCCTATATCTCCCTTCCTGGTCACCAAGACCTTTGGGGGAGTCACTGTTAGTGGCCTCACAGCTCAGATGCACAGATCATATCCACCAGCAGCCATGTTGTGGACTCAATTTTATGGAACTCCCTTCCAGTTGAGGTCAGCCCACCCTACTGATCTTCTGGTACCTACCGGATACTTTTTTATTCCAGCGGGCATTTTATTGAAGTTTTATAGTTTTTACTGATTTTTACCATTTATTGCTCACCTTTCTAAACCACTTAGAGACTATTGTATTTAAGCAGTATGTTTAAATTAAATTAAATACACATTTTATTGGATTTATATGGTGCACTAACTTTCTACTTTTTGAAGGAGCCACGTTAGTCTGTTGTGGCAAGAACAACAAAGGAAGTCAATATTGTAGTTCTGGAGCCATCACATTGTGTCATCTTGGGAAGGTTGTTTCATTTCACTATGCCTTGTTTTGCCTGATAATCTGAAATTGTAGAGTACATTCTGCACTGAAGCTTCTAGACAAAAGGAATTGCTGATGGATGTCGTGGAGTTATCTGCTGAAAACACTTTGACTGTAATGAATCTTACAACTTAAACCTATATATATATATCCATTCTATTCTGCTGTAGTGGCTCAGCCAGCCATGGATGAATTAGTTGATACTGTAGAAATATAGATAATATAATATTTTTGTTGTTGTTGTTGCATGTGTGTGAGGCATCAGCAATGATAAATAATGTGTGTGCTGGAACCTATGAGCAATGACGAGCTGATAAGAGTCATTTGGTGATAGGAGAAATGACGTCGGCTTTTCCAGATGAGAAGTGACCAGCCAAGATTTTAAGATGGATCGAAAATATATATATATATGGTTTTTATATGGTCCCAATAGCTGTGTGTATAGCTTGTGAAACAGAAGCTAGTCTCATTTCTTTCAGCTCAAGGTACTTCAGTTCATTTGTCCATCCAATATAGGAACCAGTTGATAAGCCTTATATAAAAGATATGCAATGAATACTGAAGAACTGATTGCAGTACTGCTCTTAGCTCTATTCCTGGACACGTTGTGCTTGTTTGTACATTTAGAATGTCATAAAGGCATGGATTCATAATAAATGCTGGCTGCTACAATGTGCAAAAAAAAGAAAGACCCTGAGGTATTAAATGAAATAGAATTGGCTACAGGCTAACAGGAAAACATGGTACAACACAGTGGTTCCTCGGGTTAAATACTTAATTCGTTCTGGAGGTCCGTTCTTAACCTGAAACTGTTCTTAACCTGAAGCACCATTTTAGCTAATGGGGCCTCCTGCTGCCACCGCGCTGCCAGAGCATGATTCCTGTTCTCATCCTGAAGCAAAGTTCTTAACCTGAAGCACTATATCTGGGTTAGTGGAGTCTGTAACCTGAAGCGTATGTAACCCGAGGTACCATTGTATAGATTCATGGTAATCAACATAGTACTCTCCACATGTTGCAGAATATAGCTCCCATCCACTCCAGTAAGCATGCCTAATGGTTGGGCAGTAATTTGGCTAGCAGAGACATAGCTAAACCAAATGTGGCCAATATCCTCAGAGTGGTCCTGTGGCCCCAGGAAGGGCTAACATAGACTGTGATCCAGAACATCTGCCTGTAAAATGGGTTCTGGTCTTTAGTGTTACAGTCCTTCCATTTGAAGAGAGTAGGAGGGATGGACCATCCAAGAAAGGCTTAGCTCTGCTGTCTCTCAACTAGTCTGCAAATTTCTCTCAAAAGCATTAGCAATACAAGATTCTCAGATGTCCCAAAGGTAGCAATTGATATAGCCAAATAACATACCCAAAACTTTGGATCCAGACCTTGCAGACTTGTCCCATTCCACTGAATCCATATGTTTCCGTTCTTCCTTGCTGAGTAGTTTCCTGAAATGAACATTCAAAGCCACTGGATTGCTTTCACTAAATGTAGGGCCAGTTTGGCTTTTGATGGTGAGGGGCGGAGAGGGGAAAACGAAGCTCTTCCCCTACAGGTACATTTCTGTTGTCAGTAAGGCCTGGCTTTCTCCTGTGCTCTAGCCCAGAGAATTCAAGTGCCTCTGTGGCAAAATAACATTTCATTTCCAGGGCAATTTGGCCTTAGGCAAATACAGATTTCAGCAATTGCTGCCCAGTGTGATGGTATCTCTGGCACCAGTGGCTTGGCTGATCTGCATAAAATGCTATTCAGTGCTCGGAGCAGGAAGGCTAAAATGAAAGCGGGTGGGAGAAGGTTGTTTGTTGGATATGTTTTGTTTTATTTATTCAGCGGCTTCTTTCTCCACAGAGTCTTTTCCTGCTTCACGCTGATAAGCAGTCTCTCTCTTTACTCAATCCAACCCCTGCTGGCTTTTGTCAGTCTAGTTTCTTCTGGGCTCACGTCATTAGCATGTTGACTGCATACATTAAGAAGGCACCTTTCACACTCTCCAAAACCTAAACTCAGCTAAAAGGACGAGTGTCTTGGAAGCAATGATTCCAGGTATGGTTGGCCAGAAAGGATTTGCTGTCCTGGGAGCAGACTTTGGAACAGCGGAAGAAGAAGAAGAAGAAGAAGAAGAAGAAGAAGAAGAAGAAGAAGAAGAAGAAGAAGAAGAGTAGTTTGGATTTGATATCCTGCTTTATCACTACCCGAAGGAGTCTCAAAGCGGCTAACATTCTCCTTTCCCTTCCTCCCCCACAACAAACACTCTGTGAGGTGAGTGGGGCTGAGAGACTTCAAAGAAGTGTGGCTAGCCCAAGGTCACCCTGCAGCTGCATGTGGAGGAGCAGGGAATCAAACCCAGTTCACCAGATTATGAGTCCACCGCTCTTAACCACTATAGCACACCACAACAAACACCCATCTGGAAGCAGTCATGGAGAGGTCAGGTAATGGATCTCAGGGTTCACAAAAATCCCCTCACATGCTGAAAGAACACATGGGGGATTGTGTGTTCCCAGGGCTCTGTGACTGAGGGAAGGAGCAGCAGCTCTTAACCTCTGGGCAACCCAAGCATTGGCCATTCTCACTGGCCTCTTCAGCGGTTCGATACCCACAGATAACACATGCCTAAATAGAATTTTTGCCTCTAATTTTAGATGCTAAAGAAACAAACACTATTCCACTAGGTAGTTGCAGGAGGGGGGTAGGTTGCATTTTAACCTGAAGATGCTTTATTCATTGCTCAAAGGCTATTTTAAAATTTCTGCTTAAAGTTTTCATACTTTCTTCAAAAATGCATTTACATTTTGTTTGTGAGCCACTACGAGAGTTTTGTAGTGACTTATACATCTCAAAATAAATAACATAAAAACAATTTATTTCTCTAGCCGTGAACAAAATCACAGCTCCGTGGTGTTTTCTTTTCTAAGTGCTTGGATGATGGCAAGGTGCGGGAGAGTGATGCTATCTCTACCACATTTGAAAACGGAGACTTCAAATGCTTTGCCATATCCTCTCACTGTGTAGGCCTGCAAAATCCAGCGGGGTGAGTCCTTCATCTTAGCTGGAACCTCTGGCAATGATGCGCCCCCCTCAACTAAGAACAAATGTCAATAGTCAGTAAAAAATTAAAACCGCAGGAAGCTGCTGCTCTTCAAAGAGCCAGCAACTAGGAGTACTGAACTGAAGTTCATCGATATGAACCAACTTTAGATCAGCAGCTGCAATAAAAGCAGGAAGGGCAGGGAGTGCGTGAGAGAGAGAAAGTGGGTGTGTGTATGAGTGAGTGAGAATCACTACTTCATGTCAATAACAGAGATGAAAAACCTTTGAGCCTACAGATGTTGTTGGACTCCAACTCCCATCAGCCCCAGTATGGTCAATGAACTAGGATGATGGGACCTGTAGTCCAATAACATCCAACAACAGATTATCCATCCCTTCATATATTAACTTGCTCTAAGGCAATCCTATAGCATCCTATAGACTCTCTCTCTCTCTCTCTCTCTCTCTCTCTCTCTCTCTCTCTTTCTTTCTTTCTTTCATCACTGCCTTTCACCCTAAGGTCCCAGGGGAGCTTACATCATCATTATCATCATCAACAACAACTTTTCTTGCATTAGTCATGACACCGGACAGGTTACAGCATTAAAGCATTTAAAACAACATGCAATGATAAAAATTGCAAGTACAGAATTGCAATTTCCAGGGTACCATGCCAGTCAAACAGGTTAAAAAACCAATTTAAGGTTCCAGTTCAAAGCACATTCATTAGGTACTAAGAGCCATGGATTGAGGTATGTTCGCTTATGAGTCAAGCTTCTAGACCAGAGATTGGAGCCTGTGCCCCACCAGATGGGCAGAGCCTGTTCATCTGGAGCCACAGTATTGCAGATATTACCGTAATTTTCGCTCCAAAACACGCACTTTTTTGCTCCTAGAAAGTAAGGGAAAATGCCTGTGCGTGTTATGGAGCGAATGCACGGATCGGAGCCATGGCTGCCATCAGTCAAGCAAAGCGGGAGCCGCTTACACACTCTACGAGGCTCTCGTTTTGCTTGCTTTAAAGCGACCTGGAGCCGGGGAGGAGGGAGGGAAGGAGAGTCATGGCAGCAAAGCCGGCAGCAGCCGCTTACACGGGAGGAGGGACGGAGCTAGCAAAAGTCCGTGCGCTCTCTAAACAGAGCAGTGAGGCTGCAGAGGGATGGCAGGAAAGATAAAATTTAAGCAACCAGCAGCAAAATAAAACCAACCTCGAGCTCTGAGCCAGCGCAGTGAAAACCAGGAAGTAAAAAAAAAGGCTGGGGAGGGCATGAGGGAGAGGGGGAAACTTCGCAAATCCCCCCCCCCCCCGCGTCTCAGCTGATCCGCGGGGACGGAGCAGCTTATTTTCAGGCAGGATAGATTTGAGCATTGTCTGGGTCCTAGTGCCCCTACCGCTTTTTTGTGCTCCATTCTATTGCTGCTGGTGGCTGCTTATCATTCAGGCTGCAAGGAGGAGCGCTTTTACACAGCTAATGGCGAATCCCCTGCAATCCAAGTCCTCCTCACTTGCTCAAATCTATTCTGCCTCAAAACAAGGAGCGGAAGGAAAAGGCTGCAAACTGTTAAATGGAAAAAAAAAACCCAGGCACAGGGCAAATACCTTAAGTATACCTTTAAAGCAACAGTGCTCTCCCCCCCCCCTCAGCTCGCAGAAAAGCTCCTTCTCCACACACCCCACGCGTGCTCCTTGTCCCTTGAGTTCTTTTCCTTCCCTCCCCACTTAAAACGTGGTTACAAAGCATGGATCCACATGGATCCTCAGGATTTTTGCACTGGGTCACCCCAAATTCACCATCAGATCACATAGCATTTCCATGGCTATAGCCTGCACCAAAAAACACACACGCACCCACTGTTTCATGGGGCCGCAATGGTGCAAAAACGTTACAAAGCATGGATCCACATGGATCCTCAGGATTTTTGCATTGGGCTACCCCAAACTCACTGTCAGATCACATGTCTGTGGCCACAGCATGAACCATAAAAATCATACATCCACTGTTTCGTTTAGAATATTTTTTCCTTGTTTTCCTCCTCTAAAAACTACATGCGTGTTATGGTCAGATGCGTGTTATAGAGCGAAAAATACGGTAATATTGCACAGTTTCTAGTGACTGGAAGCATAATAACTGACTCTTTTTGGAAATAATGCATTGTCCAGACCCATAAAAATATTATTCAAAGTTTTACTTGCAGAACTTTCTTTATAACAGGATTAAAACATCAAATGTACATCAAAAATATCCATACAGTATATTGTGCTATCCAGCACAGGCTCAGTATTTTAGAAATAAAAGATAATCCCAAAAATTCAAGCTGTGTCCCTCTCCCACATTCCAGCCTGCCTTAGTCTGCCTACGGCTATGGAGGTCCTGGAGAATCATTTACCACATCCTTTTGTCCTCTGCCACATTCAGAGAAAGATTAAAGCCACTGTCCTTTCTAGATGGTGAATTTACAACCCAACAGTCTTTTCACATGAGCAAAGGTTACATTCAGTTTAGAGTAACAGAAAACAATCAACAGGTAATCATTAATCCATTTAGGAGCTTAGAGAGCCTCAGAAAACTACTGTGGAAAAAACCCCATGTTAGCAATACACATTTAGCCATTTCCCCATTTCAAACCTTCCTTAATACACAGGCATTTTCCCATTTCTGTGTGAATTAAATTAATCATACCTAACACATAGGTCATGCTGGCTGAGGCTGATGAAGGGTTGGAGACCAGCAATACTTGGTGGGTCACAGGTTCCCCATCTTTGCTCTAGGCTATTCATACCTTGATTTGAATAAGTCCCATTCAGATCAATGAGACCTAATTACAGGTGTAGGAGTGTGTGGTAACTTTGTGTTGTTAAAAAACCACAACCCTTTTCATTTTAAACATAAATATAAATGACCAAATAAACCATTTTCTTCACCTCAAAATCAATGGCAACTAAGTTTGTTCTGGATATAAGCCTTCGTGTGCATGCACACTTCTTCAGATACACACTTTTGTGTGCATGCACACGAAAGCTTATATCCAGAACAAACTTAGTTGGTCTCTAAGGTGCTACTGGACAATTTTTTTATTTATTTTGACTGCGTCAGACCAACACGGCTACCATCTGAATCTAAAGCTTTACTTTGTTTCACAGGGAAAAGTAATAGCTACCTATAACTGTTATTATCACAACCACATAACAGTGCTTTAATAATAATAATAATAATAATAATAATAATAATAATAATAAATGTATTATTTATACCCCACCCATCTAGCTGGGTTTCCCCAGCCACTTTGGGCAGCTCCCAACAGAATATTATTATTATTATTATTATTATTATTATTATTGTATCAAACATTAAAAACTTCCCTAAACTGCCTTCAGATGTCTTCTAAAAGTCAGATAGTTGTTTATTTCCTTGACATCTGATGGGAGGGCATTCCACAGGGTGGGTGCCACTACTGAGAAGGCCCTCTGCCTGGTTCCCTGTAGCTTCACTTCTCGCAGGGAGGGAACCTTCAGAAAGCCCTTGGAGCTGAACCTCAGTGTCTGGGCCGAACGATGGGGTGGAGACGCTCCTTCAGGTATAACACATGAACGTGTGTAATATATATGGTGAATAATACAACGAATCCCTGGTTTATTTAAAAAGGCAACAAAACTCCATGTAGCTATTCCATTTCATATATAAAAATATAACCATATTGTTATGACCTACTGTAGAAGTTACTTATTTATATATTGCCATCTATGTACATGGCTCTGCACACAATTAAAACAAGAAATTCTACACTGAAGGGCATACAATCTAAAACAACAAATGAACAATACAATAAAAATCAATAGTATAAAAATAAAAATAAATCATTTTGCTGCCAGTCTTTCTGAGCCATTGGTGACATTTTCCGATGAATTTGTTTAGTCTATCCAGGTCAGACAGTGCTCTGAGCTTTCTCCCCACCATTGAGGCAATATCTCAAACTTTGCTGTGCCCCTGTAAAATTGTCCGAGATGCAGTTGAGCTTGCAGTATCTGACAACTGTCATCCTAGATGCTGTGAATAGACAAGTAAGCAGCTGCTTATGAACACAAAGATTGATCTCAGGAGTTCAGAACCCAGGAGATTTGTGTTGTAAATTTGCATGTATGAGAAATCACAAGAAGAAATGTCAGCTGCAAGGAGTTTTCTTTGAAGGCTTTTTGCCTTTTTCTGTTCTGAGAAATCAAGGTGACTGAGGCTATGCTGAGAGCTTGGTAGGGGAGAGAGCGGAGAGGTGTGTGAGTTTGGGTGGGGGGGAGAATCATTCATTTTGACTGACAGATCTCGCTGTTAATCACAGTCACTTGTTTTTCCCAGTGCACTCCAATCACAGTGATTTGTGGGAAGGATGTTGAAGTAAACAAACAGACCTGTTCTTCACATGGGTCACTGTTCTCTCATGAGTTTTGGCTGTGAGACCAGGGTGTAACAGGTGGAGTTCGGCTATTGAGTGGCCTGCTTCTTTCCCAATCCTTATTTTTTCCCTAATAATGACAAATTGTAGCTCTCCCTCTGTTTCCTTTTCACTTCTAGCAGGTGCAGCAGTGGGGGGGGGGATGGTGACTTTTTTATATTTTAAAAATAACAATGGCAAAATACCTAGCATGGTAACCTCTGGGTATATTTCTCTGAACTTTGGCAGCTTTCATACCCAGGAGCACCTCACCCCTTTCCCCCAGTTTTCACATTGATTGTTTAACACACAACTATGGGAGGGAATTCCCTGCTCCTGCCAACCTAGCCGTTCGAAAGCACGTCAAAGTGCAAGTAGATAAATAGGTACCGCTCCAGCGGGAAGGTAAACGGCATTTCCGTGTGCTGCTCTGGTTCACCAGAAGCGGCTTAGTCATTCTGGCCACATGACCCGGAAGCTGTACGCTGGCTCCCTCGGCCAATAAAGCGAGATGAGCGCCGCAACCCCAGAGTCGGTCACGGGGGTCCCTTTACCTTTATGGGAGGGAACATGATTTCTGTTCCTGTGCTCAACAAAAACTGATAACTTCTGCTCCTGTGAGAGAATTGCTGCACTTACATTAACTGAAATTTGGCAGGCTTTGTTCTGTAAGAAGGGGTGGCAGTGCCTGCATCCTATTTTGGCAGAAAATAAAAAGAAAATTGGGTGGAATTCAAAGTTGCGTCAAGGAGATTGCTCCACCAGTGCAAGTGTTTCTGTGTACCTGATGGAATCTCCCATCTCTTCCCCCCTGCACTGTTCTGGGGTTCCTCCTAACCATCGCCCCCAGAGCCAGTTTGTGAAAACATGGGGGGGGATGAGATGGGAGAAGGAGAATAAATCCCATTGCACTAGCAAGGCTCATTGTACTGGCTTCTGCTAGCACAACTGTTCAGTTGGCTCTAGTCCAGAGACTTTTTCTTACTTGCTTTTTTCTCTTTAAAAATTAACTTGTAATGCTCCATGCATGAAGACCCCTGGATAGACCTGCTTGAAATTTGGCAGGCTTAATTCACCTCGGAGTGACTCCCTCATCTGAAAATTTCATCCCCTTTTGTTCAAGGGGGTGGGGTGGGTATAGCCATTTTTAGACTTCTCCTTGTAGTCAATGGGGGTAAACCAAGTTATGGAATTAACAGATCAGACTGAGACCCAAATAATGAATCAAACTGGAACAAAACAGAAAGGATTCAAAGCAGATTGGGCTGCTTCCAAACACGGCACTTAGGCATGGCTAATATTGTGCTCACTGCAAACACCTAATATGTGCAACTTCACAACTGTAATAAACCACACCTCTTCATCACTTGATTAATCCTGGCATGAGATCTGAAAATACAATGAAAGCAAATCTCAAATTCATTGCCATTTTGTTTTCCATACAAAGCTTTTCTTGAGACTATTGTAAAAATAAAATTAGAGCGAAAAACTAAATATTTACAGTCCGAGCTGGTAAGATGGTAAGATCAGTCAACCCATTTGCAATTTGCTCCTGTATATAATTAACTATATAATTTCTTGCTGCATTGGCTTATCGCTCACATTCTAATGATGCCTGTCTGTTCTCTCTGTCAATATAGAGGGTGAAAATCAGAGAGGTCACCCACTGCCTCATTCTTTAAAGTATCTTTGTTCTTCCTTCCCTTCCCTTTGCCCAATCCGTAGCCCCACATGCTCCCTGTTCTTTGATGAGCCAAATTATTATTACCAGTGATGGGGATTTGTTCTGTGTCATTTTGAAAGGTCCAGGGGCAGAAGCTTTAATTGCTGGATTTTTCACAGAGGGTGTTAACATTTATTAAAGTCAGTTTCTCTGATTTCCTTTTAATGAAATGACTACTGTGCGTATGAGATAACATTAGGATCAGTTGGTGGGGGACTCACAGAGGGCTTAAAATAATCAGGCTAGGAAAGTGGGGGTGGGGGGAGGAAATCACACACAGCACTTCTTAAGGAATTACTCCACAGCTTCACTTGGCAGTGAGGAACCACAGTAATTTCCAAGGAAGGCCAGGCATGGCTGGAGCTGTGCATTTTATTTTTAAATGCACGTCTTGAGGAAAGTAGCTTGGCAAGTTATTGAAAAGACAGCTAAGCTCAATAAAAATAGTAATGTGTGGGGTGGTTCCTTTTTTAAAAGGAGGACAACATTTTTGCCTACCTTATATTCTTTTGCCCACTTACAAACATAAGACAAGTTTGCTGGATCAGGCCAATGGCCTATTTAGTCCTGCATCTTGTTTCTAGAATGGGCCAGAAGTCTGTGGGAAGCCCTTAAGCCCTAAAGTGAGTGCAACAGCGCTGTGCTCACCTGCCATTCCCAGCAACTGGTATATGGGGTATTAGGAGAGGGGTATTAACTCTGGTTGGGGACATGTTGTGCTCCTTCAGGGGGGTTGTTTGTCCACCCTCCCTGCACTCAGGTCTCACCTGTGGCTCCTGGTATCTGTCAGCATGCGAGAGCAGCTGCATCCTGAGAAACAGCTCCAATTGGGTGGCTAAAGCAGGTGAGGGTAGCTGATAGGTCTTCAACCCTCAAGCTGCCCTGCAAGCAAAGACAGGGTCTGGTGGATTGAGCAGATGAGACCAATGGTGGGCCCAACAGCCAAGAAGGTGGTTTCTGCATCTGCTGTAGAGGGAGGTGAAGGGCAAATCAACCTGGGAAGGTAGCCCAACTAGGAGAAGGAAAACTCTGATCTTAAACCTCTGCTGCCTTGTGGAATATCTTTGGGAGAAGAAAAAGCTAAGGAGTAAACCCTTAGCTGTACGCCTTCTTCTGGCAACTCCTGCAGCCAAGCTAGTGTCAAATGTATTTCTCTTCTTTCCTTTGGACCACAGCAGTGAGACCGAGAGAGGGGTCTTGTTGCTTGGCCAGTCCAGGACCTCCATACACACTGCCCAGGCTTGTACCATGGGGAGGTCACTTTGGTGCTGCTAAGGCAGCAGTTTGACTTCACTTCCAAAGGAACACTCCATTGACTCTCGAGACAGACAGATGCCAATGACAACAGGGTCATACTGCCTAGCTCTGGCTTGGCGAAAGCTTGTACCCGTTCACTTCTCTCTAATGTTTGAAGGAAACCCGAGAGCCATGTGCTTGTCCAGCCCTTAGCCCCAGCTGGTTTTGTATGGAAAGGTGTCATTTTGAAAACAAGGTTCCCCTGCATACTTGGTAACCTCCCCACCTGCTGAGACCCGCTTCTGCCCTGTTCTCCGATCCATTTACAGATCTTTTTATTATCAGAATGTCTCGATCTATGCCAGCTTTCTGTCTTGAGATGCAAGCAAGCACTCAAATCAGACATAGGCAAACTCCGGCCCTCCAGATGTTTGGAACTACAATTCCCATCATGCCTAGCTAATAGGACCAGTGGTCAGGGATGATGGGAATTGTAGTCCCAAACATCTGTAGGGCCGGAGTTTGCCTATGCCTGGCTCAAATAGTTTGGGTGCTCCCTCTGTGACTCAGCGGGTGAGAGGCACACTTTCCATACATGTGCTCCACCCTTGCCCCTTCTTTCTCGCACCTGCCTGCCCTTTACTACACCACGTGCCCATAGCTGCATACTGCAGTACATGCCTCTACTTTTGTCCATTCCTCTTCAAGCAGATAAAGCAAATGTTTTCAATTAATGAGGTTTTTATGGCTGAAAGCGATAGGAGCCAGTTCATTTAACACAGGGAAATTAATTGAAATCTGAATGTACATAGTCAATTTATTGCCGCCAGAGCAATTATTGCAAGTGCTTGGCCACTGCCGTATAAGGAAAGCGAGATATCTTTAGCTGATTTTTATTTTTTATTTAAGCTGGCAAAACCTATAAGCTTGAAGTGATTAATGCACACAGCATCCTCCAGCAATAGCTAAGAGGGGAGCATCATGTCCACAGCTACTATCTCCTAGGGTTGCCATATTTTGAAGAGCAAAAAAGAAGAGGACACATTTTCCGACTTCTACTTTTAACTTCCAAGAGGAGAAACTGCATTCAGGTCCTGTTTGCAAGCTTCTCACAGGCATCTGGTTGGCCGCTGTGAGAACAGGGCGCTAGTCAACGCAGGAGTTGGGTCTGATCCAGCAGGGCTCTTCTTACATTAACATCATTTTCACACCGCTGATAGCATGGGAAAAAACCATTTCAAATGTCCAGGACAAAGCCAAACCAGCTTTTCAAGTACAATTACAAGGCCTAAGACTGAGCCCTCTTATTTATTCAATTTTGCAGTCAAATGCTACTGTGAAAGAAATTGAATTATCCACTCATCTTGTTGCAGGCAGGACATGATTCTTTGCTTTACCAAAATATAATTCTGCCACTGTGGTACCTGGAAAATGGCTCAAGGGAATTCACCTGAGAGAAGTGTATTCTCACTAAGGGCCCAATCTGTTCTTCCATGGCTGGCCCTACCACTGAAGGGAGAGTGAGGCATTGCCTCAGATGGACAGGCAGAGAGGTGTTGGAGGACAGAGCTGCCTGCGCCACATAGTCTGCCCTGCCTTCAGGTGTGGTGTGCAAGACTGCCTTCAGGTGTGGTGTGCAAAGGGAGACTGCCAATTCAGTCAGCTTCTTTACATGGAGTGGGGGACGATGACACCCTCTTGACCATGTCATGCAGCAAATATATATTGGGCCAGCCGTATGTTCTTCCCATCACCTCTCTTTCCAAGTCTGTGCAATGTGCAGACTGTCTGAGCCATGGGCTATTCAAACCAACTTCAAATCACAAAGATTTATTTAAGTTCAAAATAAGGGAGTGGGAGCAAGGGGGGGAAACTAGCAATGAAAGAAAACAAAACAGTCCTAAATAATTCTGTTTTGGACATATCAGCAACGTACTTGTCTGAAGCAAATGTTCAGCCAGATATTCCACGCCAAAACCATTCCTATTTATTGGTGGTGGGGACAGGGAGGGGGAGAAGAGATGAACACAGGGAGAGGCTACCAATTGGATTGGAACAAGGTGGGCTTTACATCAGCCAGGTAAGGAGGTGATTTTTGACTAACATACCTTCACACATGGAAGAAAATAGATGGTAGTGAAGGGGGTGCTCTATCATCTCTTCTTCCGAGTCAGAATGTGATATGTGCTTTTTGGGTGTGTGGATGTGGCAAGCCTGCCTCTGGGAATGAAGCTGATAGCTTACTGGGGCTAGATTCTTAAAATGACAGGCCCAGTGTGCTCAATGCATTTTCTCAACTATTCTGAAGATATGGTACACCTCAAGTGTCCTGATTTAACCAGGACATCCCAGATTGACAGAAGCAGCCCCTGCTTCTGATCCAAATCCCAGATGTCCCATTTTGGTATATTTTGGTTCTGTGCTGTGTCGCGAGTCAGTTGGCTCACAGCAGAGCGTGGGACCAAAAAACAGAAGGAAAACTTGCTTTGATCCAGTGCATCACCACTCCTTTTCCTCCCAGCCACCAATCTTCTGCACACTCGCTACCAAAAGCCCACCTACCCACTCGGCGCAACCACAGATGATTGCACGCACGCCTCACCACAGCCGTAAACCGACCGCCCAATTGCCGCAGCTGCAGCCAATCATCAGCAGGCCTTGCCACAGCAACGGATCACACACATGTTCGGCACTTACAATTGCTGCCACCAATCGCCTGTCCCTCCCCTGCTATCTGTGCATAAGACGACTTGCAGTTTTTGCCTATTATTTCTAAGGAACAAATATCGTCTTATGCACAGAAAAATATGGTATGTCTCTGGTGTCAGAGGAGGAGGCAGAGCCTGGTCTGGTCCCCATGGCATCTCCCGATGCTACACAGGCCGGGGTGACCTTCCCAGTGGAAGTAGTAAATTTGTATTATGTAATATATTTGGAGTATGTGTGGGGTGGGGTCCTCCCCACAAAAGATTCCTGGTTTTTTTAAAGTTACTGTCAGGCTTGCCAACTCTTCCCTTTTAGGGCTATTATTTATTTGCTTTTTTTTTGGAAAAGGTTTTTATTGGTTTTCAATACAATATACATATAATACCATATCAAAAATTTATCACAAATTATATATTATGGAGTTCCTTCAGCTTATCTGCCAATCATCCGTAATTAAATCTTAGTTACGCGTTTCCTAAATTTAATACTGCCTTTTTATATGCCTTCCTAATCTTATTTTCTTTTTTACAATACTCCTCAACCTTTCACAGAGCTTCTTGAAATCCCACGAACATTGTTTGTTCATCACATATATTTTTCAGATATTCTACAAATTTTCCCCAGTCCTCGATGAACTTATGGTCTCGTTGATATCTGATCTTCCCAGTTAATTTGTCCAATTCTGCATAGTCCATCATTTTCAATCTCCATTCTTCCAGGGTCGGTAGTTCCTCCTGTTTCCATCTTTGGGCCATTAATATTCTTGCCGCTGTAACTGTATATTGGAAAAGTTTACAGTCCTTTCTGTTTATTTCATTTCCTACTATTCCTAACAGAAGAGCTTCTGGTTTCTTTACAAATGTATATTTCAACATCTTTTTCAGTTCATTATATATCATCTCCCAGAAACCCTTCACCTTCTTACATTCCCACCACATATGGTAAAATGTCCCTTCTTTTTCTTTACATTTCCAACACTTATTACAGGTTTTATACATTTTCGCTAATTTGACCAGTGTAATATACCATCTATATATCATTTTTGTCAGGGAACTGCCATTGGAACTAGCGGAGGAGGCGAGACTCCACAGCGATGCTGGAGAGGGGCCAAGCAGGGAGAGAGGCAGGTCTCCGGCTGGGGAAGAAAATCAGCGCAACACCAGGGATAGAGGGGGGCCGATGGGGGAAGCAGAGAGGAGGCTCCAGGACTCTTCACAGGAGATCAGCGAGGAGAGCACAGGTCCTCCGCTGCCCATACCCACCCTGCGCAGAAGACTTCCGCGCAGGGAAAGTAGGCGGCGACTTGGCATCAAAGAACTTCTTTGCTGGAAGAGGTTCAAGAAACGCCCACTGACGGATTCTGCCAGCGACTGAACAGCCACGGAGTGGATGGCTGTCCAGCGAGAAACGGTTTAACCAGGCAACCTAGCCCAGAGCGGCGGTAACTTATGCACAAGCAACCCCTAAAGCCATTACAATTTTCATAACATTTTCTTTTAACGCAGTACATGCTGTAAATTTTATATTTTCTTTCCATACTTTTACCCAATCATCTAGTTGTATATTATATCCAAAATCTCTAGCCCAATGTATCATAACTGACTTGACTTCCTCGTCCTTCGTATGCCATTCCAACAACATTTTATACATTTTTGATAAAATTTTACAATCATTATTTATTATTTCTATTTGAAACTTTGAATCTTTTTCAACATATCTATTTTCTCTAAGGTCCTTTTTAAACATTTCATTTACTTGAAAGTAATGCAACCAATCATATACATACTTTTTTACTTGTTCATAAGGTTTCATTTTCCATTTTCCTCCTTCTTTCACTATCAACTCACCATATGTAATCCAATTCCCTCTCATATTGATTTTCTTTACACTCATAACCTCTAACGGAGATAACCAGTGTGGAGCTCTTGGTTCTAGTAGGTTTTTGTACCTATCCCATATTTCAATTAAAGATCTCCGGAAGATGTGGTTCTCAAAACCTTTATGATTTTTCTTCTTCTCACACCATAAATACACGTGCCATCCAAATCTGTTATCAAATCCTTCCAAATCTAACAGTTCTGTGTTTTCTAATTTTATCCACCCTTTCAACCAACAAAGACATGATGCTTCATAATATAATTTCAAATCTGGCAGAGCGAAGCCTCCTCTTTCTTTCACATCTGTTAATAACTTAAACTGAATTCTCGACTTCTTGCCCTGCCAGATATATCTTGAAATTATTCTTTGCCACTCTTTGAAGATCGCTACCCCCTTAATAATTGGGATAGTCTGAAATAAAAATAACATCTTTGGAAGCACACTCATCTTAATCGTTGAAATTCTACCCCAGAAAGATAACTTCATCCTTCCCCACACCTCCAGGTCTTTTTTTATTCCATTCCACACCGGTATATAATTATTTTGAAACAAGTCAATATTTTTGGGAGTTAGCCATATTCCCAAATATTTCACTTTCTTCACCACTTCTATCCCTGTTTGATGTTGCATTATTTCTGACATACTTTGATCCATATTTTTTACAATTATTTTAGTTTTTTTCTTATTTAATATAAACCCTGCCACCTGCCCAAATTGTTCCATCTCCTCCAAAACTTCTTTTACACTTTTTGTCGGTTCTTCTAATGTTATTACCAGATCATCGGCAAAGGCTTTAACTTTATATTCGTTCTGACCTACTGTCACCCCTTTTATTAATTCATTTTGTCTGATTGACCTTAAAAAAAACCTCTAGGACCAGTATAAATAACAATGGCAAAAGAGGACACCCCTGCCTAGTACCCTTAGATATCCTTACTTCTTCCGTAGTCACATTGTTTACAATCAGCTTTGCTTTCTGTTCTGTATATATTGCCTTTATTCCATTAAAAAAGTCTTTCCCAACATCCATATGCTCTAAGTTGTTTAACATGAATTCCCATGATATATTGTCAAAGGCCTTTTCTGCATCTACAAACATTAAAATAGCTTGTTTCTCATTCCTGGCAGTTAGATATTCCAAAATATTAATTATATTTCTTACGTTATCTTTCATCTGCCTGCCTGGAAGGAAACCCGCTTGATCTTTATGAATGATTTCTTGTATACCCTTTTCATTCTTTTTTCTAAAATTACTGCAAAGATTTTATAATCTGTATTCAACAATGATATCGGCCTATAATTTTTAACTTCTTGTAAATCGGAATCCTGTTTTGGGATAAATGTAATAAAAGCTTCTTTCCAAGTTTCCGGAATATCTCTTTCCTTTAAGATATTGTTCATCACTTCTTTCAATGGTACAGTCAGGATGTGTCTCAATTCTTTATAGTAGCTTGACGTAAATCCATCTGGTCCCGGGGCCTTTCCTTTTTTCAATTCTTTTATAACTTCTTTTATCTCTTCAATTTCTATTGGGGCATTCAGTCTGTCTTTCTTGTCTGTTGGGATCTTTTGCACCTTTTTTTCTTTTAAAAATCTTTCTATTTTTCTCATATTATTTTTTTCTTTGCTTTTATACAAATGTCTATAAAAATCCAAGAATCCTTTTCTAATACCTTTTGGGTTATCTATCTCTTCTCCTTCTACGACGATTCTATTGATTGTATTCTGTTCTTTTCTTTTCTTAATTTGCCACGCAAGCCATTTGCCTGATTTATTAGCAAATTCAAAGTTTTTTTGTCTTAACTTTTTATATTCCACTCCACCTCTTTATTTATTATCATTGCAAATTGTGTTTGTAAAGCTTTAATGTTTTGTTTTATTTTTGAATTATTTGATTTTTAATTAGCTTTTGCTCATTGTCCATTATTTGCTTTAAGATTTCTTTCTTTCCTTTTTCTCTATTTTTATTTTTGATTGAATTCTGCTGAATAAAAAAAACCTCTCATTACCGCCTTGCTTGCGTCCCATCTTCGTACCTTTGTTACAATTGTCAACAAAATATTCCATCAACTTCTTTTGTGCTCTTTCTATAGTTTTTTGATCGTCTAGAAGGTATTCGTTAATTCTCCATCTGAAAGTTCTTTCTTCATAACCTTTTAATTCCAATTTTATTGGGTTATGATCTGATATTACTCTTGGTTGGATTTCAATTTGTGAGATTCTTGGAGTTAACTCATTCGAAACCCAAATTTGATCTATTCTTGACATTGACTGATTTGGTTCTGAATAAAAAGTGAATTGTTTCTCAAGCGGATGTCTAAGTCTCCAAATGTCAATTAAATTGCAACTCTTTGTCATTGCAAAAAAAGTCTTGGGTAGTTTCCTTTCTTTACTACATCCTTCATCTCTTAATCTGTCCATTTCCATTGAAACTACTCCATTCATATCCCCCATTATTATAACCTTTTGGTCCATATAGTCAAACAACTTCTCCTCCAACTTTTTGTAAAACTCAGTCTTATTTCCATTAGGTGCATAGATCCCGACAATCATTAATTTTTTGCCTTGCCATTTGATCTGAACAGCAATGATTCTACCTTCCTCGTCCTTAAAGATTTGCTGAGATTCAATTTTATTTCTTATGTATAGGACTACCCCTCTTTATTTGCTTATTTAAGGCATTTTTGCATTGCCCTTCATAAAATATATCCCTGGGCAGTTCACCACAATTAAATCACTAAAATCAACAACACTATTAAGACAAATCAATAAAAGCTACCGAATAGCTACTGAACAGACAAATAGATGCAGTGTTAAAATACCAGCTCCTACAGAATGTTAAAGGGTCTGACTGACCCCAGGTTCTGGTATTTAATTTTTTATATGTTTCAATTGTTGTTAAGTATGTTTTCATGTTACTTTTAATTGCGTTGTTTTAACTTTTTTGGGTGTTTTCTGTCCTCGGCTCCATCAGAAGGAAGGGCAAGATATAATTTTAATAAAAATAGCTTTCTAAGTAACTAAATAGGAGTTCAAGGTGGCAAACACAGTTCTTCCCTGTCTCCATTTTATGCTTACAACAACCTTGTGAGGTAGGCTAGGCTGAGAGTGGGTTACTGGCCCAATGTCACCCAGTGAGCTCTATGGCTGAGTGGGGATTTGAAACTGGGTCTCCCTAGCCCTAGTCCAACACTTTAACCGCTGTGCAACTCTGTCTCTCTTATTTTCTCTATCCGTTTTCTCCACACCATGCATAATGGCTTGCTTACCCTGCGATCAGGATGGGTGGGGTTGTGGCCCCTTGTGGTATGCCCTCCATTCCCAGGGCAGTGAGGAGTCATGTCCCAGCGGTGAGCCATTTTAAGTGCCCCCCGCCAGCTGCTTTGCATGCCTGAAAGAACGCCCAGCCAAAATGTTTAAACTGTGCGTTTAGCAGTTGCAAAACAAACAGTTTCAACAGGCGATGCTTCCCCCCATCACTGCATATGCATGCCAGGAGAGCCTTATGAATTTCAGCTTGCCATGCTGTTATTAAAGGCACAAGAACCTAGCTTTGGTGTCTGTGTGTGTGTGTGGGGGGGGGAGGTTTAGCAACAGTTAATGGGATATTTGGGAGTGTGCCTATTTTATATTCATGGATGGAAGCAGAGCGGAGGAGAGAATCAATGTGGTTCTAGAGTTGCCTTTGCCACCTGGTACTTCTAGTTCCAAATCAGAGGCAGAGGGATTAATGGAATTCCACCCACACATGCAGGCATCGATGGGGTTGATGTTTGGCTTCTATGAATACGATAGCACTGATCATTGTCATCGCTGTGAAGTCTTTCCCTTAAAAAAACAATAATACCCTGCTTGTCATTACAGGGGAAGTGCCAAACCATTTGAACAACAAGCTGTAATATCTGTCCATTCTCCCCCCTCTCCCTGCCCAGGTCCCAATTTAATTGCTTCAAAGCTGACTGACAGAACATCTGCAGGTGTCATCATCCTGATTTCCATACAAATGAAGCTTACAAGTCTCAATCTCTGCATCTCCACCAGGGGAACAATGAAGTAAGTCGTGAGTCATTGTGCACAGCTAGAGGAAAAAACAACAACATTGTGGTACAATGGAGCCTTTCCAAGCCAGGAGACCCGGAATTGTAGATGTCTTGAAAGCCACCACCTGTCTTCAACCCTTTCTAACAATGGAAGGCCCAGAATGGCTTTGCAGCAGGATGTGATGCTTGGAGCATCCAAAGGGAACCTACTCATTAAGCCTCCACAGATCATGATAGTCAGGACAAATCATACCCCGTTCATTTGTTTTGCACCATACCCTTTAGGAAACCTTTCAGATCAGCTCCATCCAGGGCTTTTCTTTCAGCCACTGGAGCTCAGCTCTGGCATCTCTCAGATGGGTGTCATTGCCATTCTAAGAGAACAAGGGAGAAGTTCATGGTGAGCTCCGCACCTCTTTTTCTAGAAAAATAGCACTGGCTCCATCCATATCATTCAAGCAATTCTCTTGTATTCTCCTCTATTTTTTGGAAACCCTCTTCATCTGTTTCTTGCTTTCATTCAAACCCTTGTTTTCCTATTGTCCCATTAATCTGATTGTGTTCTTCTTTTGCCAATATCCTTACATTTTCTCTTCTGTTTGTGTCCTGTTCACTGGACAGGTGGCATTAGTCATCCTTTTGGAAAGCTAAGCACATGAAAGGCAAGGCGCAAACTAAAACATTTCTACCCATCAAAGAATCCAGGGTGAGGAAAATGCACTTCATACTTGTAAACTGACCACAGAACTTCTGTTATTGGCTGGTATATAAATCCTGAAATAAATAAATAAGAACAAAACAAAAGCAAGTTAATGCAAATGTGCAGAACAGCTGACTGTTACACAGAACCCTTTCTTTGCAACTTGAGAAAGCATTGAATTGGAGCATAATAACTGAAGTACTGCGGTGACCCATGGATCCAGCAATGATGTGGACATAGAGTTGGAGGCTGCAGGGGCACCAGATGAGGAGCTGGGTCTGGATCAGGGCTCAAAGTTGACTGCAGAAGAAAGGCAGACTATGGTGACTGAGGCGGTTGGACAAGAGCTTTCAAAGGAACCTCCTAGACCACCAGGGCCCATAGGGCCAGAGCCTGAACCCTCACAAACACCTTCCTTGGGCCTGAAGAACCAAATGTTTCCCACTGCTCATCACCAGGCAGGAAGTGCCAAGAGTTCACCAGCATTCAGGAGAGTTGGTGTCTCCAGTACCCAACAGAAACCCTCCTTGATCTGGAGAACTGTCTGACCTCAGGCAGGAACTCCTCAAGAGTATGATCCACATATCGAGGAGACCTCTGAAGAAAGACAGCTGATAGGAGTCAGTTGAGGTTAGCAGGTGGTTGCAGTAGCTCCAGCTCAAAATGCCCAGAATGATTGGAATGATACATGTGTACCAGCTTTGTGCCTTGACTTCACTTGGACCTACTGAATGTGATCTTGGACTGGTTTCACCTTGTCTCCTGCCTGAGCCATTGTTTCGTATCCTGATTGCTTGGACCCTGGCCCCAGACTGCCTTTGGACACTGCTTTTGCCCACGTTGACAGAGAGCACCATGATTGTTTTGGATCCTACAACTGGGCAACTCACTTCTCTCCTCTATCCAGTATTCCAAAGTGTGAAGAGTAATTCCACACAAATAAAGATCAACGGAAGCCCTTTTGTCAAGCACACTCATAGCAATATGACCCCATCGTTGCTAATCAAGAGAGCCAAACTCTTATTTGTTTCCTTTTATGTATAAACGCTGCACAAAATGTCTCTTGGGTTGTGCTGTAAATGAAGCAAAGCAGGAGGGCTGAAAAAGCAAGATGGCTAGAAACAGTTTTAGAGGACCCCCCCTTTTTTTATCCCTATGCTCTGGTGGAACAGCACTCCAAAGACCATGACAGCCAACCATTTTACAGGCGCATAGTGTACTACTAAAAGTACTATTACCTTTGAGAGTCCCCATATACCATTAAAGCTCTCGCTCATTCTTGGTCAAACATGCTTGTTAAATTTCTGGACAGCCTGTTCCCAGTATGATCACAGGTCTCAAGGAAGATGTACCATATAAGAAACAAAACAAAATGTGAGCAAATCTTCGATCAGAGGCATTCTGTCCAAGAGCTACTTCACAAAGGTTAACATTTCCATTTTGAGCTCTTAATAACTGCTATCTTGCCTAATCATCATCACTATTTCATTTTGGAAAGTACAATTAACAGAATCACAGGATGCCCCTTTACTGTACTTTGTGGATTGCCACACTAAAACGGAATTATTTATAAGAATCTAAAGGTCCTGGCATTCCTGTTTGGAAAAAGTCATTTGGTGAGGAAGCATTTTATTTTATTCTCTCTCTCTCTCTCTCTCTCTCTCTCTCTCTCTCACACACACACACACACACACACACACATACATGAGAGATCATTTTCAGGCACTCATATAGTCTCTTAAATTCAAAGCTATTTTTAATTTTAAATTCGGATTTCTGGTTCACTGCATCCTGGGGCTGGGAACAATCCTGTAATCAGTGTTCAGTAGCATTGCAATCTTATGCATCTCAACTCTGAAATAAGTCCCACTGAATTCATTGGGATTTACTCCCGGGTAAGTGTGTATAAGACTTCAGCCCCAAATCCACAGGTAATATACCAATTAAAGCACACTATCAGCATGAACCCATGCCTGTTTAAGACCAGCCATTAGTAGCTAGCAGAAATAAAAATGTCACGGCACACTTCTGGAAAATGTCCAAGGCTGAGCTAAGTGTTTCTCCAGAGACAGGAGGCTGTGGGACAGCAAGTGAGAATGCCTGCTATAAACTTGGCAATTTGTGCACAGATGGTAGAGTATTAGAGATTACAATTAACATATCGCCCCGAAGAAGGCAGCCTCTAAGGTATATAAGGTCGAGTCAGATAGAGCTTTATAGGTCAAAACTAGCATCCTGAATTGTGTAATGAAAACAAAAGGGAACCAGTTGTAACTTGCTCTTAGTGTCCCATCCCCATCTGTAGATGCAAACGTTGGCAAGTAGAATCCTCAGGGTCTAACTACAAGTTCAGCTAATCATATGATTATGATCATATTGCAAAAGCCATTGTGGGCCTTTGCAAAACGAAATACCAGGGATGTGGGGGATTGTCATTGGCACTGCAGCACACGGGGAGGACTGGTTTAAGTCCGACTTCCACAGCTGTGAGCTCAGGAAAAATCCCACCCCCCTTCCCAGTACAGTGGTACCTGTTAGGATCATCCTACTCACGTGTAGGACCCTGGCAGAGACACATGCCCGACTGTTGTCTCCCTTCTGGTCGGGAGCTTCAAAAGCTTTCTCCAGCCTGAACATCACAACAACTGATATCAAAAGGCATTAGCACACTTAGGGATCATGCAGAGTATTAGCAGTGTGTTTAACATAGCATTTTGGCTAATCTACGTTTATTTACATATAATACACTCAGAGCATTCTGACTTAGCTCCTTCCTCTTTCTCATCAGACAGCAAAGAGAGAAAGAACAAATGACAATAGTCCCACAGTAGTCCCACAGTAATACCAAAACATCCTGTCTCCGTCACTTCCCACACTGTGGAATGAAAACATACAGCGTCATGTGATAGAAAACAATCTCATGACTGCAAACACGGAGCAAGAATCCTAACAGTACCTTGAGTTACAAACGCTTTGGGTTACAAATTCCGCTAATCCGGAAGTAGTTACCTCAGGTTGCGAACTTTGCCCCAGGATGAGAATGGAAATTGTGCGGCGGTGGTGCGGCAGCAGCAGGAGGACCAATTAGTGAAAGTGCACCTCAGGTTAAGAACAGTTTTGGGTTAAGAACAGACCTCCAAAATGAATTAAGTTCGTAACCCGAGGTACCACTGTACAGCAGTTAGCATTAGAAAAAGCGCCCCAATGACACCAGTGGGAGATTTGTTTCTAAAGCTAATTGACCTAATTGGAGGCTTTTTTTTTTTACAGCTATTATGCATGGTGTGGGAAAGGTTTAAACCTCTCCTCCCCACTCATTGTGGTGTCACTGACAATGGTCTTTCCTTTACACCAGTTTACTTTTTTAGAAGCCTTGAACATGCTTCCTAATCACTCCATTGCTGTGACTTGCCATTAGGCCCTCAGCCTAGGTTTAGGATTACCTGATAAGAATTCTGTTGAGGAGTCAGATTACTGGTTGAAATTGAGATGCTGGTGACCTACAATACTGGTTTCTCTGTGGTAGGATCACTAATGCATATTTGGACCTTGTCCCTCCTGACTATTGTATTTTAATATTTTGTTGGAAGCCGCCCAGAGTGGCTGGGGAAACCCAGCCAGATGGGCGGGGTATAAATAATAAATTATTATTATTATTATTATTATTATTATTATTATTATTATTATTATTATTAACAGACAGGAAAATATCAGTTTCAAAGTAAAGGAATATTTTGTTGTTTGTTATCTTTGCTGTCCTTCCTTCACTTTCTCCCCCGTTATCAAAATTTAGACCAACTGTCGCTCAATAGTAGAGCATAAGCTCTACTACAGTGGTACCTCAGGTTACATATGCTTCAGGTTACATACGCTTCAGGTTACAGACTCTGCTAACCCAGAAATAGTACCTCAGGTTAAGAACTTTGCTTCAGGTTGAGAACAGAAATTGTGCACTTCCGGGTTGGCGCCTCCGGCAATGGCGGAGCTCCTCTGATCGGGAGGAACTTGCTCCGTGGAAAGCAGGGTCTGACCGCCACGGCGAAGGCGGAGACCCATTGAAATCACAAGCGGGAGAAGCTTGTGAACCTGGGATTCGGCTGGCACCTTTTGGGCCTCCCCTACTCGCGGGGAAACCCTATTTTGGGGATCCGGAGCGACGTGGGGTGAGTGGCGCAGTGCTTTGAATTGACTGCTTCTTTCATGGAGTGAAGCTGCATTGCTGTTGCTGGAGAGCGCTGACTTTTTCCTGTGGACAATTGGACTTTAAACAACTACCCGTGAGTAGAACGGAAAATTGGATCCTTAAATACCTTAATTTGGCACCGAAACGGGAAGGTCTTAAACAGGAAGTCTGCCTTCCTCTTTTGTAAATAGATTGAAGCAAAGACGTTACATGCCTTTGGTAAAGGATTAAATTTCCATCGGTTAAAATTACAAAAGCCCCCTTGGAAGCAGGAGAAGAGGGGGGAAATTTTGGACCTAGCGAGCCTGCAGGAGAGAGTGAAAAATCAAATTACCACTGCTCTGAACCTGGAAAAGGGCTGCCAGAAAGAGTGACGTTTTGGGAGAGTTCATTGCCTGTGAACAGAAAGTATTTGACAGCTAGCTAAATAAGAGAAAAATACTGCTTCCATTGTCCTCTTCTGTGTTTAAAAAGGAGGAAAAGTAACTGAAAATTGAAACTATCTTTTATGGCTTGAGTTGTGTTTGAAAGGATTGATACAAGTGGAGACTGTTTCCCTCTAGAAGGAGCTTTTGAAACTGTTACAGGAGTGTAACTGGGGAATCTCCAGCTGCAAGATAAGAAATTGTGAGAACCAGAGATTGACCTTGGACCATTTAAAAATGTTGACAGGAGAAGCCATAGTGACTGTATTATGCAAGATAAGCTATTCGCTGGAACAGCTTCATAAGAAGACGGAAGACATGGCTTTTAAAATTGACAACTTGGGACAAAAAGTGACTAACATGAGACAGAAAGTGAGCACCAACACAGAAATAATTCAGGACTTGGTACAGGAATCTACTTTGGCAGGACAAATTGTGGAGGAGAAGGAGAAAGCTGTTGTTGTTGAACCTAAAGTAATACAAGCGGGATCCTCAGTCTTACAGAAGAAAATTGAGGACTACAAGTTGAGGCCTTTTATGATCGAATCTAGAAAAAGTCAGAATCTGAGGATTGGATCCCGGCCTGGACTGAAGAAGCAAAGTTGGAAAGATCCCTCTATGCAGGGATTAACTGACTTTTGGGACATGGACTTGGGTCTGGAGGAGATTGAAGTTCTGGGGGCCTTTGGATTTGGAGGAATCTTGAAACATGTCCTGAAACACTTTATGGATCTTAGCTTCAACTATGGAAATTTGGCTGACCTGTCCAGAAGGAATAAAAGTATTGCTAGGTGGAGTCTTCCCGAGATCTGCTCTTTAGCATTAAAGAATATGAAGAAGTCCTGCAGAAGGGACCTGGAAAAGAGTTAAGAGCCTCGGACATAAGATCTCCAGGTTGATGGACTATATGGAATTGACGGAAAGGACTGGCAGAATCTGAAACCAGGGAGAGGAGATGGTGGAAGAAGATTGGAAAATTTAAAGTTTATATATAGAAATACTGTAAAATTAATGAGTGATAGAAAAATGGTGGAATGAAATTTTATGGCCTTAGCAGAAATGTTATAAGGAGTTAAGCATACATAAGTATTTTAGTCTTAATGGAAAATAAGGTTAAAAATATGTTGAGATATTTATAAAATGATAGAAAATAGAGAAAGATGGAAAGGATTTGCTGAAACAATTAATAGAAGTGGAATACAAAAAGGGAGGTGAGAGGAGGTCGAGGAAACAAGGGAATGAAAGATAGAGTATGGAAAAGGTGTGATGTATGTTTTTAAATTGTTTTTTTATTTAGGGTTAGGGTTAGGGTTAGGATTTTGTTTAGTTTAGTTTAATGTGTTTAGGTTGTGTTTTGTATTGTTTATATATTGTATTGTATTGCTTTTTTCTCTTTTGTTTTTTCTCTCTTGTCTTCTTTTCTTTTCTTTTTTTGTAATCTTTAAAAGTAATAAATATTATTTTTTTTAAAAAAAGAGAACAGAAATCGTGCTCCGGCGGCGGGGTGGAAGTGCGAGGCCCCATTAGCTAAAGTGGTGCTTCAGGTTAAGAACAGTTTCAGTTAAGTACAGACCTCTGGAACGAATAAAATACTTAACCCGAGGTACCACTGTATATGGTCAATCCCCAGCATCTCCAAGTAGTGCTGTGATAGAAAGCTGTTTGCAATCTCTAATTCTGCCAATCAATGTAGAGCATACTGAATGAGGTGGACCAATAATCTGACTTGGTATAAGGCAGCTTCCAATGTTACTGTCTTGGTTCCCACCCCCAAAACAACAACAACTACACGTCCTTATATATAAAGAAGTTCATTGCTGCAATTTCAAATTCTGGCTTGGGGAAAAAGCAGAATATAGTCCAGGTGTTCTTATGAGGCAAAGGGATAGCAACAATAAGTCTGGTTCAGAATCAAGGCCAAAGTTCATATGTCCATGATCAGTAGCAAAGGTTTCAAGACTGCAGGGCTCTGTGAAGTTGTTTCAATGAGTTCCCCTGCCTACCTGCCAAGCTTTTAGGCAGAACCAGAGAGTAGCAAGCTACTTGTAGAAATCCCTGTTAGAATTCCTGGCTGGAATCTGGACATTCTGCATTGGGAGATGAGTCCTTTCTTTTCTCTCAGTGCACTGCTTCTCTCTGGAAGGCTCTGCTGAACCTGCGTCCTCACCCTCTGGCAGGGGAAACAGCCTCCACCATCTCTAACACCTCCATCTCCACAGGCAAGGGGAATCCTCTTCTTTGTGCCTCCCACTCCAGGTCTGAATCAGAATACCCAGAGGTGATCACAAAGGTTCCTATGTTCCTAATGAGCTGTTTCAAAGGAAAGGCTGTAGCTCAGTGGTAGAGCATCTGGAAATGTCCCCGGCCAGAAACCAAGAAGAGTCACTGTCACTTAGTGCAGACTGAGTGTGGATGGACCAATAATCTAACTCAGCATATGGCAGCTTCCTATATAGCTATGTTTGTTCCTTGTGAGTTCTTTTAGGGCTAGGTTTCCCAACCTTGGGTCTCCAGTTGGTTTTGGACTACAGTTCCCATCATCCCTGACCACTGGTCCTGCTAGCTAGGGATGAGGGGATTTGTAGTCCAAAACAGCTGGAGACCTAACTCTGGGAAACCCTGTTTTAGGGGAAGGGATGTAGCTCAGTGGTACAGCATCTGGGATCAGTGGCATAGCGTGGGGGGTGCAGGGGGGGCCGGCCGCACCGGGTGCAACATCTGGGGGTTAGGGTTAGGGGGCACAAATCCATGGGTTAGGGGGCGCAAATTACTTGCCTTGCCCCGGGTGCTGACAACCCACGCTACGCCACTGTCTGGGATGCCTGAAACCCTGGACAGCTGCTGCCAATCTGGAGCTGGAGGGACCAGCTGTCTGACTTGGTATAAGACATCTTTTCCCCTGCATGTTTTCTGTATGTTATTCAGCAAAGCCCTGTTATTCATGATGTTGTAGAAATAATGAATAAAGTTGGTGCAAGGAGAAGAACCACCATGTAAAGAAGTCCTGTGTGGGCTTCTGTGTGCATAATTGTGTCCTGTTGTCTAAGACAGACTGGAAAGGAGCCAATGTTTCCTGCACCTTTGTCTCTACACCCAGTAATTCTCTGCCTGCATGAATATTTTGCCATGCAGCTAGTTGGATGAGGCTATTTGGTCAGCCCTGATTTACTACTTTGTACAACCCTGCCTCCCCTCTTTATAAAGCATCCCAGTTTCCTTCTAGGAGCTTAAGGCATTACCACACTAAACATGATAAATAACAGCAGAATAACAAGCTTGCATAATTAAATGAGTCTGAGCAATACATCTGTCTTGTTGCATTCTTGTTGGAAGAGAAAGAAAAATCAAAGCAGTTAAATGCTTTGTTTAGTAGGATTTTTTAAAAAATCAAAAAATCACAGAATGAGCAAAAAAAGGGGGGGCAGGATCTGCCTGAAAAATGGTTATACTCCTGCCGATTGCTATGGATTGCTTTGCACTGACACTTATATATGAGGCACATTTTCTTAACAAATAAGAATCAAATGGATTAGGTCTTATCTAATTATGGATTCTGCATTAAGCTGCTGCTCATACTGTCTGTGGCTGCTGCTGGCATAATTAAACTTAATGTACTTTTAATGATGTCTTCTTAACTCATATATGATTAGAATCAAATGAGGACGGGCTGTCACCAGTCCAGGAGAGCCTCTTTCTGTCACTCCTGTTGGGACAAGTGTTGAAATATTAATAATGCAGATTTCAAAGTTAACAACATTGATTTTGATGTGGGGAATGCTTGTCACACTATTTGAGTTAATCTGAGGCAACAAAATGGCAATCCTTTTAAGCTGCACGGGCCCCTCCATCCTGAAGCCATGCCACTGGAAGTAGAGCAATTCCAGTTCAGAAGAAATATCCTGTTTGTGAAATGACAAATGCTTGGGGGGGGGGGAGGAATTAACAATGCTGGCAGCTAGAGGCAGCAGCTTCTAAGGAGGAAGCAATATTAGAACCTCCAGCACTCTTCTGATATTTGTATGCCTTGCTGTTATCCCTTTATCTTTGAGCGCTTGATCTTTGCTTATCAGCACCGCTTTGATTTCTGCATCTTTGGCCCTGGTGATAGTGAAGTTATGATTCAGAACCCTGAGCTGGGAGTCAGGAAGTTTGGAACCTGTTTGGAGGCTTATAATAATAATAATAATAATAATAATAATAATAATAATAATTTATTTATACCCCGCCCTCCCCAGCCAAGGCCGGGCTCAGAGCAGCTTACAAGCAATAATAAAAACAAGATAAATGATTACAACTTAAAAACAAAAATAAAATACAACATTAAAATAATGGAACATTAAAATATTAAAATGTAGCCTCATCGCAGGAGGAGAAGGAAAAGAAAAAAGAAAGAGAGGGAGGGAGGGAATCAAACTGGCTCCAAGCCAAAGGCCAGGCGGAACAACTCTGTCTTACAGGCCCTGCGGAAAGAAATCAGATCCTGCAGGGCCCTGGTCTCATGAGGCAGAGCGTTCCACCAGGCCGGAGCCAGAGTTGAAAAGGCCCTGGCTCTGGTTGAAGCCAATCTAACTTCCTTAGGGCCTGGGACCACTAGGGTGTTGTTATTTATGGACCTTGAGGCTCTCCGTGGGGCATACCAGGAGAGGCGGTCCTGTAGGTACGAGGGTCCTAGGCCGTGAAGGGCTTTAAAGGTCAAAAGCAGCACCTTAAATCTGACCCTGTACTCCACCGGGAGCCAGTGCAGCTTGAAAAGCACTGGGTGAATATGCTCCCATGGCAGAGACCCCGTGAGGAGCCTCGCTGCAGCATTCTGTACCCGCTGGAGTTTCTGGGACAGCTTCAAGGGCAGCCCCGCGTAGAGCGAATTACAGTAGTCAAGCCTGGAGATGACCGTCGCATGGATCACTGTGGCCAGGTCGGGGCGGGAAAGGTAAGGGACCAACTGCTTGATGCGGCGAAGGTGGAAAAATGTCGCCTTGGCTGTTGCTGTAACTTGGACCTCCATGGAAAGGGAGGCGTCAAGGATTACACCCAAACTCTTAACGGAAGGCAATGGCACTAATTGGGCCCCCGCAAGAGAAGGGAGTTGGTCCCTCATCCCCATGCCATCCCGACCTAGCCATAGGACCTCTGTCTTCGAAGGATTTAGTTTCAATCGGCTCCCACGAAACCATCCAGCCACAGTTTCCAAGCATCTGGTCAGTGTGTTCGGGGCCGAGTCGGTGTGGCCATCCATCAGCAGATAGAGCTGAGTGTCATCAGCATATTGGTGACAGCCCAGCCCAAAGCTCCGGATAATCTGGGCAAGGGGGTGCATAAAGATGTTAAAAAGCATCGGGGAGAGAATTGCGCCCTGCGGCACTCCACACACCAAGGAGTGGCGCGACGACATTTCCCTCCCTAGTGCCACCCTCTGTCCCCGACCAGAGATAAAAGAGCACAACCAGTTACGGGCTATGCCCTGTATCCCCACGTCTGCGAGGCGGTGGTCCAGAAGATCATGATCGACCATGTCAAAGGCTGCTGACAAATCTAAAAGGATCAGCAGTCCTGTCCCGCATCGATCCAGTTGTCTACGGAGATCATCTGTTAGGGCAACCAGAGCCGTCTCCATCCCAAAACCAGGACGGAAACCGGACTGAAATGGATCTAATGCCGATGTTTCCTCCAGAAACCTACCAAGCTGTTCAGCAACCACTCTCTCAATTACCTTACCCAGGTATGGAAGATTTGAAACTGGGCGGTAATTGGATAGGTCTAAGGGATCTAATGAAGTTTTCTTTAAGAGTGGACACACCACTGCTTCCTTCAGTTCCCCTGGGAATGTCCCCGTGTCAAGGGACAAATTGATAATTTCAACCAGGGGGGTCCGCGCAACATCTGGACACTCCCTAATCAGCCAAGACGGGCACGGATCAAGGAGGCAGGTGGTGGGCCTACCAACTTGGAGGAATCTATCCACATCAGTAGGGAGTATCTGATCGAAATGGTCCAACACTGGACCTGAAGTCAGTCGAGGGGCCTCCAGTTCAGTCACTGTATCTAAATTGGCAGGGAGGTCACGGCGGAGCAACAGGACTTTCTCCGCAAAAAAGCTCGCGAATGCCTCACAGCTGTGGTTCGAATTTGTGCTTAAATTTGGTTGTCCTCCTAAGGACGTTATTGACCTAATTATTCTAAAAAGTTGTGCCGGGCGAGAGCTAGCGGATGCAATGGAAGCTGCAAAGTAAGATTTCTTAGCAGCTTTCATAGCCATCTCATAGGCTTTCATAAGCGTCCTATAAGATGTTCTTGAGACTCCGTCACGAGTCCGTCGCCATACTCGCTCTAGCCGTCTGAGATCCCGCTTCATTTTCCGGAGCTCCTCAGTAAACCAAGGTGCCTGGTTTCGACGGGGTCGCAGAGGGCGCTTAGGCGCAATCTCATCAATGGCTGCCAAGAGCCGGTTATTCCAGTCCTCAACAAGGTCATCTAATGAGTCGCCAGGAGGAGCAGGATTCTGCAAGGCTTGTCGGAATCTATCGGATCCATCAGTTTTCGCGGACGAGCCCAAATAGGTTCGTCACCCGAGCTGGGGAGGAGCGGGAAGTCAATCTTGGCTTTCAGAGCGTAGTGATCAGACCATGGCACTTCCACAGCGGGGAGCATGATCACATCTATGCCAGCCCCAAAGATCAGATCCAGCGTGTGGCCTGCTTGATGAGTGGGCCCCAAAACAAACTGGGAGAGCCCTAGTGTTGCCATGGAAGTCACTAGGTCCAGAGCCTGTGAGGAGGGAGCGGCATCGGCATGGACGTTGAAGTCTCCCAAAACCAGTAGGTTTGGGAACTCCAAGGCCCAGCCCACCACCACCTCCAGCAGGTCTGACAGGGTGGCTGCAGGTGTGCTGGGTGGTCGGTACACCAGCCAGACAGCCAAGCTCTCCTTGGTGCCCCACACGAGACCAACACATTCAATGCCGGAGATCGCCGGTGATGGCAGAGCTCTGAAAGAGCAATCCTCCCGGAATAACAACGCTACTTGAGATTCTGCACCTCAACACCACTGGTAGCTATTTAATCTAGCCCAGCAAAATTGCTAATAGGAAAGCAAAACAGAATCTATATTTGAACCCTAGAGAATAATCTTATTTTAAAATTGCCTAATCAGGGAGAAGTTGTTGCTTCAGAGTGGGTATAAACTAAGACAATTCAGTGAGAGAGCTACACTTTTGCAGCCAGGAACTTGATGGGGGCAAGGCATAAAAACACTAGCTACCCCACAAGGAAAAATTGAATACCTAGATCATATTCTGCTGAGATTGAAAATGGAATATTTAATAGAAACTTGACAACATCTTCTTCCTATTCATGAAGATGTACAATTGTCAAATGCACAAGTAGTACCTGAAAACCCATCTAAAGAAACTCTACGTGAGCCATCTAGTAAGACTGACATAATATTGCTACTTAGATTATCACTTGTTGAAGTCAAGTTATTTGGATTCCTTTGAGAGTTAAACATATTTAAAGATATGAGATGCTGCAGCTGAACTCATCAGTGTAATTGTTATTTAAACAAAAGTGTCACTATATAATAGTCACCAGTTGACACCGGATCAAGTTGTATCTAGGTAGAGGTGAGTTTCCTAAGTTTTTTCTGGTCTTGCTAAGAGAGACCATAACATTATTGGATAACCTTCCCAACTAGTGAGTCCTTGTAACCTTCCATGACACTATACACAGAAGAAAGAGGGTTTTTTTATTTTATTTAAGAGGCAGACTTCTGTATGTTCATGAAAGTGGATAATAACAATAGTGAAAAAAACACATTGAGCCTTTTCTACAATCTAAATGTCAAAAAGAAAAAAAACAATACGTCAGCCATCCCTTAGTTACTTGTAGGAAAGATGTGTGGGCAGTGGAAAAGATGCAAGTATTTTATAGATGGCTTCCTTGGTTACCATGATTCTGTCTTAGTCCACTGTAGAACAGAAATAGGAAAAGGTAAGATACAATTCTGTGAATTCTCTGAAACAAGAAAGACTAAGGCAGGGTCAGTGAAGCTAGTGTTGGTAACCACTTGGAATCCTGTCAGTAATGAACAAATAAGTTTCAATTCAGAAGAATTAGTGTTGTCCAAAAATAATTAAACTTGATGCCATGGTCCATTCATAACTGATGAGCATAAAGCGTTGAGGACCAGATTTAGTCTTTATTTTGAAATCTGTTACCTTTAAACAAACCCTATTCCGGCTCATTTTGCCTAGGTATCATCATTTTTTCATCTGATCCAGAATCATTAATGATGCTTTGCTAACATCTCAGCCAACAGAGTTAACTGAACAGCATGGAAATGCATTGAAATGCATTGTCAAGTTATTTCTTTAACTGTCAGGGGATGGAGCTATTGTTTTGTTCAACTCTGCTGTAAAGATTGCTCTGGTTACATAACTGGTGACTTTTCAGGGAAGGATTCAAATGGCAGGCAAATGTAGTGTCTAGGCTGCTCTACATAGGAAAATGAGTTTTGTGGGTACTAAGAATTTTCTGCTGAAGTTCCATAACCATCACAGAATGGCATTTCCCATAATTTTAGAAGATAATTTCCTAGGATCTAGAGATGTAGTTCTGCAGTCTAGGAGACAAAATTGCCATCATATCCTGGCATGAGGGTACAATGGTGTAAATTGACACAAGTCATAAACAAATCATGAGAGAAGGTAAAAGTTAAGGGGACTTCCTTCCTTCCTTCTGCAACAATTCTGCAAAACCAGTTTTACAAAATGCTTACACTTTTGTAAAATGAGATGCTAGGTTTTGGGTGGGAAAGTCAGAGAGTAGAATGCAAACAGCGACAGGATGTAATTCAGACCTTACAGCTCCTCTGCTGAAATCACACAGTCTTAGAAAGGAAGAACTTGAGCTTAGTGCAGCTGCTTTGGTAGCACATCTGAGACCCAGAGACCATCCATTTGAGATCTGCCAGTAATTCAGCAGTGACTTTTAAAAATAATTGGTGCAAAACTTCTCATGCAAAATTTACAGGCTATCTGGAAATGTCAGTAGGGCACGTTGCATAAGAGCCATTTGTGCCATTAAGCTTCCATCTTGACAATTCCCTGTTTGCAGCCTAAACTATTCAGGAATTATGCATGCTTGAACACTTCATTGCATATGATGAATGGGCAATTAATCATTATTAATGATGCAGTGTTGATGCCCAATCTATTATTATGTAAACTGTAGGAAATAGGAAAAGCTATGTTGCTTTGGCCTGAAGGGGAAAGCACTTTTGAGGTTGGCTAACTCTCCAGACTGTAGCAGCTGGTGGGCTGGGGTGGCTCTGGAGAGCTGCCCTCCTGACACCACTGACACTTAACAGAGCAGTGTGGGGAGAGCAGGAGCAAGGGCAGAGGAACATGGGTGCATTGGGGGAATCAGTGCTAGTGCTGATGTGGCTGCAGAGTCCTGACCTCACTCCTGCTTTGCCCTGCCCCATCCCAGTGATGCTCGAGTGGGAGACCCCACTATGCTGTCCCCTCCTGTTTCTGGACAATAAAAGGTGTTTGTTCCCCACAGAGCAAACTTATCTCATTTCCAAAACTTAGTCACTGTGTACCACTTACGCTTCCATTGGACTACCAGTTAAAGGACAAACACAACCATTTAGAAATGATGGTCATGGATATGGCTACTGCAAGGAGCATCTGTTTTTGTCGGGCAAAATTCACTTCCATGCATGTCCCTGAGAGGCTTCACACTGATTTAACTGGAGGGATTTCATTCATATTTTGGCCCTTTGAGATGAATTGTGATATATAAATAAAGTGTAATAATAATAAGCTAATATTAATGGAAAAAGAAGAAGAAGAAGAAGACGAAGAAGAAGAAGAAGAGGATTTTGGATTTGATATCCCACTTTATCACTACCCTAAGGAGTCTCAAAGCGGCTAACAACCTCCTCTCCCTTCCTCCCCCACAACAAACACTCTGTGAGGTGAGTGAGGCTGAGAGACTTCAGAGAAGCGTGACTAGCCCAAGGTCACCCAGCAGCTGCATGTGGAGGAGCGGAGACGCGAACTCTGTTCACCAGATTACGAGTCTACCGCTCTTAACCACTATGCCACACTGCGTAGTGCCCACTATACCATAAATTCCACAAAAAAAAAATAAATTCTGGTGAGATTGTTTTACTGAAAAAAGTTCATGTTTTTCATACAGCAGTAGAGTTGAAGAGTCTGATTTGCAATTATGTTTCTAGGTTTGTTTGGTTTTTTTTTACAACAAAATTCAGAGATGCCCAAGTGTGGTTACATAGATTGGGTCTGTGCCTAAAAGAATTTTTACCTGCCCCTGTCAACCCTACCAAGTTTATGTAAAATGGGTTCCATGCTATGTTAGATAAATATGGATCGATGCACCCAATAAACGTGAAAACCTTCATGTTTGGTGATGCTGGTTTTTATTACGGATCCTTCCCTCCAGAAAGGCAAGTTTATGTGGGAAAGAATGCTTTTTGCCACTGGACAAGTGTCTGCCCCCCCAAATATAATAGGTTGTCCAAGACCAACATTTTACTTTCCTTGCTTCAGTGTTTCATAATATTCTTGGTGCTGAATTAGCTAAAGGTAGACTAAATGCCCAGGCGGACATATTCACTGGCCCACAATAGCAGTGAAAGAAATGAGACAGGACACAAGGTGTTGGTTGAAAATCAGGCCAAACCTTTATTGACTATCAGCAGGTAAGCGGGGTTGGCATGACAGCAGGGCAAGGACCAGTTCCTCATCCCACTAAGCCCTTGCTGACAGAATGGCACTCCATTGGGGGTTGGGAAACACCCAAACCTACTTCATGGGCTGAACCCTGTTGTGGTGCAAGCCAAGTATTCAGAGTCACACTAGATGACCAGGATAAGAGGTTTCAGCCAGGCATAGGACCTAACCCAAGCTCAAGGCATGCTGTAGCTAATTGTCCCCTCAGATCCCTTATGGGCCCCACTTTTACTATGCTGATTCTGTCCAATGCCATTTCCACCCAGTGCTGTAACAAAATACTACCAAACACCTCCCATCAGTAAGCCATAATTCAATGAAGGAAAGGTGGTGGTGGGGAACCCACTCAGCCAAGGGCGAATTGAGGTTAGGAGGTAAAAGCATCATACCAGATGGGTGGAGGAGTATTATTATTATTATTATTATTATTATTATTATTATTATTATGTCCCCATCAGCTACCAGCAACCCAAGCACCTCTAAACCAAGGATACGTGCATGAGAAGCTCAAGGGGGAAAATGGCCCTTAACCTGCATGGTGAAACCTTTTAAAGGCCTTAGTGCCTCCTCCCTCTTATCCTGCAAGATCGCACAAGAGCCCAGCAGGGAGATGACACTCTGTGTGTCTCTCTCTCCCCCCCCCCGGCTTTCTAAGCCACGCACCACCAGGCAAAGTCACCTCATGTACAGTCATACCTGGAAGAAGTTTTACAAGACTGAAAGTTAGCTAAGCAAAACAAGCTGAAGTTCTCTTCAAAAGATATCACTTCGTGTGTTTGTCAGCATAACACAGAGAAAGTTGCATCTGCTTTGTGAATCTGGAAAGCTCTGTTAATTTCTGCTGTCTGAGAGCTCTTGGCTGTGAAGAAAAGAGACGTTTTGCAATGTCGTTGACTAATCAACCCATCAGCCTGCAGGAAAAGTGGCTTTGAGGCTTTCCAAGATCAAGCTGAGTCATCTCCAGAAATCCTTCCGTCAGGAATGCATTGATTTATCATGCTGCTGTATGCGAACAACACCGTGTACCTTTCATCTAAAAAGTCGGGACTTATAGAACACGACAAGCCATTAATTCTGATGCCAGCCTGAATGAAGAAGGAATTACTGGCAAAGGGATCTGGGGAGCATGTTAAACCATCCCTGCAGAGTAATGAACATACTCTGTGACTGTTGCTTTATCCCATATTGATCCTCGGGAACGAAAAGGTGCCCTGACAGTTAGACTGAGCCATCAAAGACTTGCTAATAAAAGGGATGTGCATCTTGTATATAATTATCCCATGGAGATTGCTGGGCAAATATTAGCTTATTAAGTCTTACAAATAACTCCCACAGTGGGGATTAACCCTATTTTAAAGTGGCTGAAAGAGCACAGTGTTATGAATTCATGCATTGCTTAGGGAATGGCAGCCAAGACCTCAGTTTTATGTGTCACAGCAATTTATGAGGCCCATGAACTATATGTGGGGGGAAACCAACATGGTGCCTTCAAGATGTTGCTAGAGAGTCTCTTCTACCTCCTGGGACTGGGTCTACTAGTGGGAATAGATGCTCCATTGAGGTATGTAGAATGGCTTCTGTCACCTACCTCTCATTGCTATAAGATACATTTCAGAGTCATGGCTGGAGAGGAGGAGGAGGAAACTGATTGCATCAAGGCAAAATGGAGTTTGTGAGGAGGGGCCTACTTGCCTCCACCCTGCTTGCAGGCATTTGAGAAGGGACATTTGCATGATTTATTGATGGCTGCCAACTTGGATGGCTTTAAAATAGATATTGGAGGATGTGGCTACCAATTGCTGCTAGCCAATATTATTCCACCTCCACTGTCAGAGGTACAACTTTTGAATATCAACTGTTGAGAATTGAAGGTGTCTTGCTCCCTGCCCAGGTTCTGCTTCTGGACTTCCCATGAGCATCTGGTTGGTCGCTGTGAGATTAGTGCTGGACAAATGGGCCTTTGGCCTGATGCATTGGGCTCTTACAAGAAAGTACTTTTATCAGCATCCTTATTTGAATGCTTATGACATCCCTATGCTGAAAAACATTGGGTGGGGGATTTGACTGCCACCTAGGCTCTTATGAAATGATGTCCTTGGTTTTTTTGAAAAAAAATGTTTAAAGAAGAGGAACATGATCACAAACTTATTATATGGCATCCCTGAAAAAGCTGATCCCCTCCACCCCCTGTCAACATGCATTATCCCATGTGGTCATAGTTCACCTGTGAAACTATGAGTGGCCTATGGTCTCCTTGAATATTTGTTAGAAATTCGGAGCGCAGATAGTATAAATAAATAAAACCATATATTAGACTCAGTACTCCAACTGCAAAATGGGAATCCAAAATCACCCCCAGAGTTGTTGCAGATTAGCTAATGACAACATACAGATCATATACACATACTTCAAAAACCCTAGGGTTTATAGATCCGCAAAAGCTGTGGTCAAAAGATACATACCATTAACATGTAAACAAGCAAGCAGTGATGAAGCTAGTTGAAGACCTGATTGGCAGGTGTGGGTGTGTGGTGGAGGCAAAAAGGGATAGTTGTTCTTGTCCCCTCTATAAATATTTGTGGGTTTCCACTTATGCTTAATACTGATAAAGCAATCTTCATTGTTGACAATATCTTCCTTATACCATTTATAAATGCACAGAAGCTCCATTTTGTACTGAATCCGCATTGTATTGAAACTTTCCCACTGCCTGGAAAGTGTTCAGCTGCTGGCCCCAGGTTCATTCTTATGCCACAAAAGAGGTGCAGATTTGCTGCCCTCTGAAGCTGTGTCTCGCCAGCCTCCCACTATCAGCTGGCCCATGCAGTTCTGTGTTCCACAGGAGAGGAGGAATGTCTGACTTAGATCGGATTTGCCATGTTTGAAAGAAGCCTTGGCTTCATGACAAAGTAGTTTGCCAACTGCAATCTGTGAAGCTCTTGCTCACAGAAATAGCATCTTCTAAAACAGCACCAGGACGGGGTGGAGAGAGAACACAATCCTTGGTGTCTTCAGTGAATGAATAAATCTGGAAGGACTTTCCTGCTTCCTAAGGTGGTTGCGAAAACAACAACAACAGCTCAGGAACTATGGTTTCCATGGTTTGTGGTCAGGCGCTCTGGAGACTGGGTATAAGGGACATGTGGCTGTCTAGATTCTGTCTAGATCTGACGAAGTGTGTATTACACACGAAAGCTCATAGCTTGAAAGCTTATATTTAGTTGATCCTTAAGGTGCCACTGGAATTATTAAAAAAGATTTTTTCATCTTTCATCTTGTTATTTATTATGACTATGACAGATCAACATGGGTATCCCCCTGAATCTGTCTAGATTCTGTTAGACTACCATTACCATCATCCCTGACCTATGCCCAGGCTGGCTGTGGCTGAAGAGAGCTGATGTGTAAGAAAATCTGGAGGACCACAGGTTCCCCATTTTTGACAGAGGATCTCTTTTTTGTATATGGCAGATTTTCTCCTTAGTGCTATTGACCAGCAACTGCCTTCAATTTCAAGAACGTAAGGCAAAACTTAGATGTGGTCGCACACACACAAATACTTTTTGTCAGGACCCAGCATGTGATAAAGGAAAGTCTGCCTTTTTCTTCCCTTGACGTGGCTATGACAAAAATCATTTCCTGCACCTCCCATTGGCACCAAATTCTCTGTGCTAGTTTATATAATTTTTCCTCTAACAGCAAAGAGCTGTTTCACGGTGCAGTAACAATATTCCTGGCTGTGTGCAGAAGTGGTGAAGCACCCCCACATATCACAGTCTGGATCCCCCACCCCACTGCTAATTTTAATATATTTTAAAATAAAGCACAGAAAAATGCAACCACACATTTTCCATTCGGTTCAGAAGGTCCTGCTGGCGGCGTTCTCATAGACATCTGGTTGGCCACTGTGAACACAGGAGACTGAATTAAATAGGCCTTTGGCCTGATCCTGCAGAGCTCTTCTCATGCTCCTATGTGTTCCACTGAAACCAATTAGATTTACTTCTAAATAAATACTTACACATAACTGGGCTTCTGGCACCTTTGTTGCAATGAAATTGTAATTGCTATAATCCAATACAGATTTAAGTGACTAAGTCCATTGATTTCTCTGGGTTTATGTTTGCCTATCGTAACTCTTTACTGTACTGCAGCCAATTGGTTTTAAAACCAGGGATGAAAGGCCTGAAAATATTACTTTGTTCCCCTTCTTTGGAAATAAGATTTTCTGGGATTTTGAGCACATAGTAAAGTACCCTCAGTTATTGTGGATCTGCATTCCAATCTTATGAACCTTGGTGAAAATCTTTTGAAAATGCCTCTAATTTGGGAAGCCATATTCCCAGATCCCTGGACAAACTTTCCAGGCTCGTCTTCACTGAAGTGGGAGTGGGGAAACCATTAAAAAAATGGTGAATATATTGCCAACAACAGCTGTGTTACGGCATTTCGGCAGGAGTCATGCACTTGCCACATGGGAATTTTAAAATGGTGTCATGAGTGGAAGATTATCAACATGAATTATGGAGGACAACGCTAAATGAGAACGGGACACTAGGCAATCTGAGCACTAGTAAAGGAGCTGAAATTTCCACAGGAAAATTAACAATGTAATTCTATGGCTGTCTACTCAGAAGAAAGACCCACTAAGTTCACTGCGGCAAAAGCAGCCACTGTGATGGCATAGATCTGCACTTCTGACACAGGAGTTGCTGCAGATTACCCAGGTGGGGCAGGCAGCAGTGAGGCTGGGGTGGTGCAAATGTACCCACTGGAGCCCTGGCTAGGCTCCAGCAGTATGTCTGCACAGCTTGACCTCGGCACCATCCTTTCTCAGGCCTGTCCAGGTAAGGTGCAACAAAGTCAGTGTGCAAGAAGAATGGCACTGCCCCACAATATCAGCAACTACTGCAACAGGGCGCACTCTTCAGTAAGTGGATCTGATGTCAGGAACATGCCTCCCCCCCCCCCCGAGCACAGGGGATGAGTTAGACTCAGAGATTGAACTAAATGAATGAGTCCAACTCTGCAGATGAGAACTGGCTGTCAGAATTGAGAAAGGGCAGTTCAACCCCCCTTTCCAGAGAAGACTCTATTAGCTCTCAAGGAGAGGAAGAGTTGGAAGGCAGCCAGAGCATTGCTAGGCAATCAGCAGATAAGCAGAGGTCTGAGTTTCAGTCTGTGTCGAGTGAGAGTGGGGAGGAGAGGGGAGGTCAGCCTCTCAGTCCCCGATCCAGGCGTTTGGATCAAATCAGAAGGCAACAGAAGGGCAAGAGGGAAAAGGCGGGAGTCTGGCATCCTTCCTGCTGTGGGAGGGGCGAAATTTCAGACTGACCAACAAACGAAATGTGAGCAGGCAAGATGCCGGGCTCTGGATGTGTCTTTTTGTAAAATAAACGTACATTAAACTGCCAGAGAGTCATTACTTCTTATCAGGGCTTGATTGCCTACCAGAGATCATTACAACTGATCTATGAATACCTGAGAATACATCCCACTGACATTGATAAAACTTACTTCCAAGTGATCGTGTAGAAGATTGCACTATGCAACTTTGTATTTCTGAAGAACTACCGTATTTTTCGCTCTATAGGACGCACTTTTTCCCCATCAAAAATGAAGGGGAAATGTGTGTGCGTCCTATGGAGCGAAGACGCCATAGCCCTGCGACCCTCTCCCGGCTGGAGAGGTGTCGCGCGGCTATGGCAGGAGCCTCCATAGGCGCGCGTCACCTCTCCACCCGGGACAGCGCGTGCGGGGCTAAAGCAACCCCCCGCGACCCTCTCCCGGCTGGAGAGGTGACGCGCGCCCATGGCAGGAACCTCCATAGGCGCGCGTCACCTCTCCACCCGGGAGAGCGCGCGCGGGGCTAAAGCAACCCCCCGCGACCCTCTCCCGGCTGGAGAGGAGACGCGCGCCTATGGCAGGAGCCTCCATAGGCGCGCGTCACCTCTCCACCCGGGAGAGCGCGCGCGGGGCTAAAGCAGCCCCCCGCGACCCTCTCCCAGCTGGAGAGGCGACGCGCGCCTATGGCAGGAGCCTCCATAGGCGCGCGTCACCTCTCCACCCGGGAGAGCGCGTGCGGGGCTAAAGCAGCCCCCCGCGACCCTCTCCCGGCTGGAGAGGCGACGCGCGCCTATGGCAGGAGCCTCCATAGGCGCGCGTCACCTCTCCACCCGGGAGAGCGCGCGCGGGGCTAAAGCAGCCCCCCGCGACCCTCTCCCGGCTGGAGAGGCGACGCGCGCCTATGGCAGGAGCCTCCATAGGCGCGCGTCACCTCTCCACCCGGGAGAGCGCGCGCGGGGCTAAAGCAGCCCCCCGCGACCCTCTCCCGGCTGGAGAGGTGACGCGCGCCTATGGCAGCAGCCTCTCCGCTGCGCCTTTCCGCTGCTCCCTGACCTGCTCTTTGGGGCTGGTGGTGGGCTTCCCCCCGCCAGCCCCAAAGCGCAGGTCGAAAGGAACCTGAAGCCTGGAGAGCTAGAGGGGTCGGTGCGCACCGACCCCTCTCGCTCTCCAGGCTTCCAAGGTAGCCACCTGAACGCACCTTAAACGGCACCTTGTTTTAGAGAGGGAAAACAAGAGGGGGGAAATTCTCCCACTCTCTGCGCAGCGCCTCCTGCCACTTCGCTGAAGGGGCGCTGGGCAGAGAGCGGAATATTTTTTTTCCCTTGTTCTCCCCCCTCTAAAACAAGGTGCGTCCTATTGTCCGGTGCGTCCTATGGTGCGAAAAATACGGTATATCTGTTTCATTTGAAATAATTCCTAACTGCCTTTCACCGACAGGTTATAGAGTGCTACACAAATGTGTGACAAAAACCCATTTACTAGAATGCCTCAGAGGAAAGGAAGTCAATATAACTAGAGTTACCCAGTAGCTGAGAGGCAGGGGAAGCAACATCATATCAGTATAGACAAGGTTTATCAGCAATGAAGTTGTCTAGAACTTGAGGCAGTTTCGTGAGACTACAAGCACTCTCTTCCTGTGATTTGAGGAAAGTCTGAAAACCTGATTACCCATGTGTTTTGGAGATGTTTCCTCCTCCTACATATTTTGGACCAAACTACACATGATATTAAATAAACGTGACAGGATCTAACATGCAGCTCTTGAAAAATGCAAATAGCATCTGCTCAGCTGAGAACTGATAAATATTGGAATCACAGCAAGCAGGGAAGGAGAATTTCACTCTTCCCTCCCCTGATGCAGTCCTGAGAGGTATCAATTTCTGAAGCTGTTAGCTGCTTTGTGGGGCAATCCCTGTTTGTTGGCAATGGAGGATTTCCTCACAGGCCAATTACTAGCTTGGGAAGAAGGCTTAACTTCTGGCTGCAGCGAGAGAGGAAGGAGTTAAATTTCACCTCCATAGCTGTTCTGATTCCATTAATCATCATCCTCATGGATGGAAAATTTAAGAAATATAATTTAAGAAAATCATCCTCATGATGCTTTTGTACCTGGAAAAAACAACAGCTTTGCACATTATAAATGTGGAGGTGCAAAGACATGTTTATTTCTTAGGTGTACTTAAATTATTGCTTCCCTCGTTTCCCAAGAAAATGTCCAGGACTTGAATTTCTCCTCCAGGAACTCTTAAGACTAGATTTGGTTTCTCATACTCTTCATTTATGCATATTTATCTTGTATTTTACTTAAAACTGTAGAGGAATGAATTTTCGAAGTTTACTCTCCCAATCCCATTTAGGGCACAATGGGTGGAATTCAGTGTTGCCCTAAGGTGATTGTTCCATCAGCGCAAGCATTTCTGCTTCACAGATGGAATTCTCTCTTCTCTCATTCCCTTGTGTTCTTCCAACTCTCCATAGCGGATTTGAGAGAGGCAGGGAAGAGAGAGGCGGATTTGAGAGAGGCAGTGGGAGGGAAGAAAGCACCATTGTACTAGTAACGACCCCTTGTGCTGGTTTCCACTAGCAGATTGGGTTAGTTGAATCTGCCCATGGTGTTCTGTCAGAAACCACCAGTTTCTCATTCCTGAGGTCAGCATCAGTGACCTGGTGGACACCTTGCTATAGAAAAAAGGGCTAAACTAATAGTGATCTTTATTTGATTTTCAAAGATAATCTTTTGCTGTATGTTGATAAATGAAAGAAAAAGTGTCCTGCTGGGCGCTTTGTAGAGGTAGAAAAATTGTGGCTGTGGGTGGGGGGAATTGTTAGGAAAGGATTCATTTAATGTGAAGAGGAGGAGGAGGAGGAGGAGGAGGAGGAGGAGGAAGCAGCTTCCTTTATTAGTACATGTTTTAAGAATCAGCTTAATCAAGCCCTCTAGCCACTGTGCATTGTCCAAGGTCTCCTTTATAAACAAGATTAGCCACCCACACATGAGACCCCATCAGGCTCAGTTGCCTGGTGAATAAGCTGGCTTTCTGCAGACCAAATAATATTTGGCATGACTTCATAGACTTGTGTTTTTGGTGAAGCAGTAGAAGAATATGTTATTAATATTTAGAAGCACTTTACAAAGTAAAATAAGGGGGAAAGACAGGACCCTGCCCTAAATCTAAATTTTGACAGTGGAGGAGAGACAACAAAAGGAAGACACAAGTGTTAACATAAATTAAAAAGGGAAGAATGCAAGCAAATATACTCATACATGCTAAAAGTTGTCTTTGAATATGGGTGTTATACAAGTGATGGAGGGAAAATGTGCATTTTGAAGAGGGAAAAGAAGGAAGAAAGAGAGCTGACATCATGTAAGGGTCCTCAAAAGGAATTAAAGGCATCAGTCTTCAAGGGAAGATGGGAAGAATTATTTCAGAGAGTGAAAGTCTTTGTTACAGCTGAAGGGGCAGAGTACCTATGCACATAGGAGTAAATCTCCTTGATCATCTCAGGGCTTACTTCTGAGGGCATATGCAAAAGCTCAGGTTGGAAGCTTTCCCATGCAAGGAAAAATCTTCACTTGTTCAATATTTGCATGTCAGGCTGTTGTTAAAGACAAAAGAACACAACCAGTAGTAGTAGTACGTAGTAGAAGAAGAAGAGGAGGAGGAGGAGGAGGAGTTTGGACTTGATAGCCCGCCTTTCACTCCCCTTAAGGAGTCTCAAAGCAGCTAACAATCTCCTTTCCCTTCCTCCCCCACAACAAACACTCTGTGAGGTGAGTGGGGCCGAGAGACTTCAGAGAAGTATGACTAGCCCAAGGTCACCCAGCAGCTGCATGTGGAGGAGCGGGGACGTGAACCCGGTTCACCAGATTACAAGTCCACCGCTCCTAACCACTACACCACGCTGGCTCTCACACCACGCTGGCTCTAGAACAAATAGGGAACCCTAAGACTGCAATCCAATGTACACTTATTTAGGATCCCACTATTACCTGCCCTGCCCTCTGTCCTACCAGCCTAAAAGGTCCTCAACAGCCAATAGGGCTTGAAGGGGGAGACTAGCAGTTCACCCTTGAATGCGCTGAGCTTGGGATAGCAATGATATAGCCTTGGTAGATATATCATACAGGCAATTGTAGGTATAAGACTGGATGGTGGGAGAGTGGTCTGGGATATAGAAGTATAGGTATTATGAGTATACAATTACTGCTGAAAGCCATGGGATTTGATATCCCCACACTCCACACCCAGAACAGAATGCAGAGCAGGTAACCAAGAATCCTGAGGAACTGTGATCTCATTAAAGGTGGCATTCTTCCATCAAAAATATAAGGTATTATGGCTTTCCGCCTTACTTCTCATACGGTTCTCAACTCTTCCCTCCCAGTTGCTGCTCATGTTATTGAGGACATTTTCCTTCGATTTGGCACCTGCATGCAGAAATTGGTCCCTGAAAATCTGCTAACCCAATTTTGAATCTGTTATGTATTCCCATCTCTGGCATTGCTATCCAGCCCTCCCTGCAGTTAACCATCTGGAAAAATGGGGTAGAAGTTTTGAAAATGTCCGTGTTCATCCACTGGCAAAGTTTGCCCTAGGCATGTGCACACAGAACCCCTTCTGGGCAAACAGCTGCCTGTATCTGAGCGGCCTTATGCAGACTAAGGAACTGGGAAATGGCCCAACCTGAAATTGAAGGACACCGATTTCAGAAGGAGAAGATAGTCATAGTCAGAGAGTTTTGATGTATGTCTCGGGAGAAGGAATAGCCTTTTCACAAGCCATAGTCAAATTGACAATTATATATGACAATTTTATTTTGAAGGTTTTGCCAACAAATAATGGGATTGAGGATTAAAAACTGATCCTGTGTTGACAGTTTAAGGTTGACTCTGAATTCTGTTTCCTAAACCTGCCCTATGGAAAGGTATTTTTGAAGGAAGGGGCACAGATGGTATACTTTAACAAGTAGGAAAGTAAGTAAATTTCTCTGGATTCTGACTTTTTTCTTTATCTTCATTTGGTCTGGGAAATCTTTGGCCCTCCAGATGTTGCTGAACTACAACTCCCATAATCCCCAGCTTGCATGGCAAATGGCTAGGGATGGTGGGAGATGTAGTTCAGTAGCATCTGGAGGGGCAAAGGTTCCCAACATCAGTTCTACTTGAATGCATTAACAAAAGTCAACAAATGAGCTGCCTTTCTCAACCTAGATACAAAACTGAGTGCCAGTTACGAATTTTAGAAAGAACACATGAGGCAAAAACTGTGGCTGCACAAAGAACTTTTTGAAATCAGTCAGGATTGCATGACTTAATGCCTCTTCATATAAAACATAATCTACAAAGCCACAACACTGTGGAAAGCTAGCTATGGAAGGAGTTATAGGTCAAAACGCAGAAAATGCATGTAGAAATGTCACTTAAGCAGGAAGTAAGAACTCTGCTGCCAAACATGTGACAATATAAAGAGTGTTAGTCAACTTTTACACATACTAGATATATTGAAATCAATACCTGTAAGTTCATATTCAGTCATTTCAGTGGGTTTACGCTGATAAAAACTTAGTTGACTACTACCCCAGTAGTATTGTATGTGCTAACCATGGCTCTAATGTCCCTGTCTCCACTGGCTCTGTCCTGACCTTCTTGCACTGAGCAGAAAGGTTTGAAAATGTCTTCAGCAAAACTTGCAGAGAAGCCTCCAAACAATTGTGGCGAGGCTTTTAAGCTCATTTTAAGCTGAACGTGCTTAGGGGCCTCCTTCCTACCAGTGCAGGAAGTGAAGGGTGAAACAGGCCGGTCACACGAGTGAGGATGTTGAGGGCAGAGGCAGCTCATGACCAGAAAAGTCATCACGGTCCCACGTTTTGTTATATTCCAGTTGGCTGACCAGACTCCTAACAACCTTCTGAGCATTTACACGAGTTATGGAATGATTAGGATCAGATCATGAGACTGCCCTATATATAAGCATGTTTGCAAGCGGTTGTAGCACCACTTTTATTTAATCTGGACCATGAACAGCTTTTCTGACTATACTCCTGGTAGGTACCATTTATTACTTTGTAGCTGTCTTATTGAAAGTGCAGCCCATTCCACGTTGCATCAGAAGCAACAGAGCATCCTATTAAAGAGGAGTGGGTATAGAATGTCACAATTCTTCTTTTAGTTGATATAGGGTAGTGGGATCCAGTTGGCATCACCAATGTTGTGTCCGTGGGTGAACTTGTACCTGTGATGATGTTCCCTGGCATCCACATCTATGGGGTAGGGGTGGGTAAGTGTGGTGGCCTGCTGAGGGTTGCATAGAAATGCCACTGGAATCAACCTGGTTGTCCTGCCCTGCCCCATCTAGTGATGTGCTGCTACTGCTAGGTCTGAGTATCTCCCCCCCCCCTCGGTGTGTCTGTGGATCCTGTGACTGACGATTCCCATTTTGGAAGCCATTTTGTGACAGCCATTTTGTGACAGAGACCATGGTTTGCTCTCAAGTTTCTGCTGGCTGTTTTCTGTAATAATAAACATTGCCATTGGCCCTCAAGTTTCCAAATGTGCCCCTGGCATCCCCAAAGACTGGACCTCAGGGACACACAATTGTATACACAGCCTTGGTGAAAAGAACAGCCATATTTATATGAACTGTTTACAGGTCTAGCACTTTGGGCTGCTTGTCACCACAGCTAATTGGCACCAATCAAGTCATCATAGTTATTTCCATGGTAGGAAACATAAGCGACATCAAGAGAATCCACAAGTGAAGCATATGATTGTGAATATGTCAACTTAGGACAGATGGTGATGCTTTGGTCATAGTTCTGTCATCTCTCCTGCATGCCCAATGGTTATTAATCCTTGTCAAGATCAGAAATGGTTCAAAATAGCCATACTTCGTGGAAGATGTTTCCCTAAAACAGCAGTTATAAGGGAATTGTATGTATCATAAGGCTTTCTAGTCATTATACAATTGAAAGGTTTTAATAGCATCAGTTGCATAACACCAAGAGCAATTACCTTCTGTAAATCCAGAATAATTTCCCCCTCTGGAAACAGAAATGATTTATTCTGTAAGTAGTCAGACAGCCATCAAAATCAAACAGCCATGGATGCTATTTCCATCCCTCCAAAGATACTTGGCTCTAACACATACTTCCTCTGTCTGGGGAAAAGCCATGCTTGAAGTCTTATGAAAGGGCTGGTTTTGGATGACTTTTGAACCCTGATTCACTTTCATTAAAAGTTGGAGATCTTACGTATTCATGGAATTAAGTAAGCTCCATTTGATTTCAATGGAACCAGCTCACTCGTAAATGTGATTAGGGTTGTGGTCCTAGAGTAAATGACGGCCCTGATGCAGATTAAGAATGCAGAAATATTTTAAATTAGATCAGGTAGTGGCATTCAAAGCCCCATTTATGCATGATATAATTACTTTGTAGATCAACCACACATTTAATAAGATCATATGAAGCTGGTAATCATGGCTCAACCATGAACATGTGCAATTCAATAGTGTATAATATGCCACATTCAAGTGAATTCCTGGGCAGGAATTTGATATGAAATTGGAACCTGGGTGGAACTGCAGAAGTTGAACAGGAATTGCTTTGCTACTTTTGACAACCTGTACCATGAGCACACTTTCCCCTTTCTGAACCGTTTTTTAAAGTGTCATTACACTAACCATGCATTCAGTGAAAATGGTTTGAGTCTAGAAGAAACTTGCCAACTTCCAAAACACAGTATTGTACACAAGGACAGTCAAGAATAAATCTAGTTTTCTACATTTCAAGTACCAGATTGTACCAGGCCATTTCTAGTGTGGCACACTAAAGTGAAAAATAAGATCAAATAATCAAGGTTCATATATCCTGAACATTTTCATAAATCTTTAGTGGATTCACCTTAGAGTATAACAGGTAACATGTCAGAGAATCTGACTGACAAAAAAAATTCTGCTTCTCTGGCATTTCCCATTCCCCACTTCCCTGTCTAAGCTGGTAGGGCAGCTGAGCTCTGGTAAACTTTAGACATGGCTGGGAAGTTGGGATTGCATCCAGCTCCCAATGCCATCCAATTCCCAGCTGAGAGAATTGTGTCTTGCTAGAGCTATCACAGGTGGACTCTGGCTCAGACTGAGGTTTGCTTGGCATGATTATAGATAAGCCAGCAAATTCTGCAAAACTTGGACTCTCAAAATGTATTTTGGATGTTCTGCCAGTCCATTTCAGGCCAGATCCCAATGTCTTGGATTTGGGCTCAGTTTGAAATGAATATAGACCAGGACCTTGGATGGTCTAAAGATCCTGGTAGCATCACCTAAAACCAATGCTTGGAGTCTGAAACAATTTTCCAAAAGCTAAACAAACATGTGGGAAATCAGTTAACTCTGTGTCATTTCTGGTAAGATTTAGAGGGATTTACTTTTACCATACATAGATGGCTACTGTATTGGCAGTGGTGATAACAGGACTTTTTTTTTCTTCCGCTCATCTGGTCTTAGTACAAAGGAATACGGCCAGGGAAGAAAAATGGAGAAAGCATCCATATTATATATGGCAATATTTCTTAATTTTTAACATCAATCTGCAAAACATTTGTAGTGGTCCAAAGATGATGAATGAAAACAAACATAACTCTTAAATAAAAAATCCAGGTACCAAAGAGCAAAATTTAATGAAAGCCAAAACTGTTAAATATGGTTTCTTGTTGAGAAAAATGTCAATGTCTTTAAGGGTTCCCCCCTCCCCACCACATTATTCTATATTTAAGAAAAGTGTAGTAAAAATACATATTACAAGTTAACATTTCCCCTCTTCTTCTGAATCATTCTTCTTTTTCTGCTCCCACCCTTCCACTGATCAAAAACATTTCAAAGATGAGTCTCATGTCCTAATGTTACAGGCATTTGTCCTATCATAGAAGGCTTCTCCCCACAAACCCATCTAACTGGCTGGCTCAATTGTCAGATAGGTCTCTTTGATTCCTTTGCCACAAAGGCAACTGAGGTTTCTCTCTCTCCCTCTCTCTATATCTCTTTCAAAGTTTTATGGGCTATATTTTTTATTCCATACAGAAGAAAATCCTTGCACTCTGCTCCCATTGTATTTTACGGTGTAAGACAGTTGTGGGAGCTCTGGAAAACTCTTGTGTTTGAAAGAAAGATCGGGTCTCTTCTTGGACATCCAAAAGATCTCTTCATCAAAAACAGGCTTAGTTTTGTGAGCCGTGCACACCATAAAGACACACACAGAACTAAACTCAAAATGTAACCAAAGCAGACATAAAATTAAAAATAAGAATTAAGAATTGCACACGGAGAACAAGACCCTGAAGAGTTATTATCGGAGGCTGAGATCTGAGCCATGACAAACAGCTGGATGGAAGATGAAGACAAAAAGGCTTCCAGCAGCACGGAGAGAAAACAAAACAGGCACTAGGCATGCTGTGCCCTCTGAAGGGGATCTGCAGGTTCTGTGCTGCCAGTCTTATGAAGATGTCGTCTTAAGATGAGTGGAAGAAATTGATGGAACGACATAGTGCTGAATGGTACAATCAGTTCCTAGAAGCCAGTCTTTAATAGTTTTTGAAGCTTCATAAGCACAGAAAGTCATGTATGGTAGCTTATTTGTTTAGAGCCACTTGCCAGTCACACACACACATTTTTTAAAGCGACGTCATGATGGTCCCCACAACAAAGCCATTTCAGTCTGTAGCCTCTAATCGCATCCTTCTGCTTCCATTCTATGTTACAGTCTCCTATTTTACACTTTTATGTTACACACAGGTCTCAGATATTAGATATAACAAGTTGCTGTTATACTGATGGGTTTTGCACTGGCACTTGGAGGAAGATTTAGCCCCTTGTAAAGTCTGGAAATAACATCCAGTCATGGGCAGATGCATTTGTGAGGACAGGAAATCGCCAAGGAAGGGTTGGGCCTCTTCCAGACCTACGATGGAGTAGGAGATACTTCCCTTTAATGGTTTTTCTTCAGGGCAACGTTTTCCACTCTGTTCGAGTATTTCACTGTTCACGGTGGTGATATCACACACATACGCACACGCACACACAAATGAAGCTTTTGTTTCAATGTAGATGTCAAGGAGCACATGACTGGGAGAAATACTGCTAGCAAGTCTGTTGTCTTGTGCTTTGGACAGCTCTCTGGATTTCAGTGTTTCATTGAGAGATTGGGTTTTATATCGGTAGCAAGTAGGGTACCAGCTGGTCAGTTCTGTGTGTTCCACTTCCCTTCACGATGATGGATGAGATGGAAACCATGTCTTTTGGCTTTTCTGCAAATGATGCTGCTGGCCAAGATTTGATTCTTGAAACCGATTTTGCTTTTTAACTGTGGCCAGTTGCAAGCAATTATTATGGAAGGCTGGATCTAGGTGAATATTGGCATCTTGTTGTGGAAACTTTTTAAAATTATTACTTTTTGGTCATCATAAATATCATGTAGCCCACTTATTCCATGGAATGTCCATCAGATCTGGCTTGCAAAGACTAATAAACCAGATGTATACAAAACAGCCCTGATGTCTATCATTAACTGGTGGTGAATGGTTTTCTACTCAAAGATCACCATGGAAAGGAAACCTTACAGTAGTGTGGGAATGAGGAAATGGCTCTTGAAAAGGCAGTGAGGCAGTGAGGGATGATATGTGATCTATAGATATATTGATATTTTGCATTTTCTAGAGGAAACAGCCATGGTCATAGGCGGCTGCTGACCTGTCCTTGTGGTAGCCTGTCAAATTCCCATTTTGGGGACTGATATTTCCCACACTCACAACATTTAAACTCAGATAGCCACTTTCAAGCTCAGGAATACAGGTCACATTAACCTCTGTTTAACTAGGCTCTCTCAAATCCAGATACAACCACTGGCATCCCATTCAGAAGTCTTCCTACTCCTTTCTGCATGTTAGGCTTCCGCTTCAACTGCCTCAGAAATCCTTCATTCAATAGTGGAATTCTCTGTCGATGGCCTAGTTAGCTTTGTTGCAACAACTTTAAAACACAGTAGAGTCCTGTTGTCTCAGAGGAATTGTTCCCACCCACCCCCTTTCACTGTTAGTAGCGCAGACATGTATGGTTTGCATCCCAAACTAAACCTGATTTTAAACTTTTGAGCAGGGCAGGGCTGAGATCACCCTGACATCACGGGAATTAGTAAGAAAAATATATATATTGCACACACTAAGAACTTATTAACAACCAAGTTAAAAACAAAATGGCGCTGTCTTCCTCAGTGTTCCTGTAACCGTGTATTCAGGGATGTCTCCAAATTTTGTTCAGTCCAGTTGCCCTCTCCTTATTGCAGTACAGGTCATGCTTTCTGCCTGTGGATTTACTGCAAAATAAACACATACACACACACACACGAACAAACAAACAAAAACAAAGGAAAATGAATCTGGTTTCCTCTAAAAGATCCAGTGCATTGTCCCTCTTCTTGAACGGTTTGGTTTTTAGCACTGGAGAGGCTGGGGTTAGGGAGACCCTGCTCTCACCCAGAATATCCATCAAGGGTAATTATAATCCCGTCGCTCCCAGGGGTGTCCCAGAGCTGTGACCCATGCATGGAATCTCCTGCATAGTTTGGGGGAAATCGTGGCTCACCACCCGTCCGTTTTCTCCACTGCTGGTTCCTGCCGCAGATGCTCTGGGAAGGGTTGATGTTCGTATGGCTTCATTGATTGATTGCTGTGGGATCAAACAAAAACCCTTTTTAAGAGAGACAAGGGGGGTCTCCCCCTGTCCTTAGCAATGGCTGGGCAATTGTAATAGACAACATTTTATTTCTTCAGTCTAGCCTAGTACTCTTGGATCCCTTCCCTGTCAATTCTGCTTAGAAATGAACAAGTTATGCAGGCATACATATTCAGAGCAAACACATTTTTAAAAGTCATTAATATTTATTCTATCAGAGTTTATTTTCCCTCTTGCTCAAAAAACACCCACATGTTAAGAACGTATCTTAGGGTAGAAAGTTTGCCACTGCGGTTTTTTTTTTTTTTTTAAAAAAACATCTTAGGTGGTCCAATGGAAACAGTTCAGTTATCCCATATCTGAAATATACTTAAGTCATGGTTAGGGGAAATTGTGTTCTTCATAACACTAATATGGATATTTGGTGGACTGAACAAGACCAGCGGATGTTTAATCATTTCTCCCTCCTCCCATTTTTTCCCTTGCCAAGCCTCACTCTTCCCCACTAGTTTTCAGCATGTCACCCGCTTCCAGCTCCCAAACGGAAAGAAGTGCAACAAGGAGGTTGACTTTGGAAGGACATTTGGGTGGCTGGCAAGGTTAGCAACATGAACCCAATTTGTAAATATTGTGATAAGCATTGACCATGATGTAGAGGTAAGCATGATGTAGAAGAAAGTCTTAAAACTTTCTTTCTTCTCTCAGGGCACAAGTCCTTTACTAGTTAGAATTGCTTATTATCATAAGGATAAGAGTGAAAGATCACAAGAGTGTAATGAATAAGCTTTTCCACATAGTTGTCTCTCCTAACACAATAAAAACTGAATTTGAAGGGTGTTTTCATATACAACAGAGCAGGACTTGGGAATCTCTGGCCCTCCACATGTTGTTGGACTCCCATCAGCACCAGCCAGCCTGGCCAAGAGTCAGAGATAATGGGAGTTGTAGTCCAACATCCTTTAGAGTGCCACAGGTTCCCCAGCAGTATAGGCTAAACTTGAAGTGTAGTGCAACTGATAGACAGTTTGGCATGAATATCAGAAACCAGGTTTCAATATCCATCAGCTTGAAAGTCACTGGGCAAGCAATAATATATCTCAGCCTAACCTATATCACAAGGTGGCTGTGGTGTTACAGGTATATTGCCTCTCTAAAACCTTTGCACCTTAAAACCCGTTTCCTCATTTGTGTATTAACTGTGAGATATATTCATGTTATACCTGGTTAATAAGGACAGAGTTACTTTTAATAAAAGGAAAAGCCTGGTGCCATCTGGCATTCGTTTCTACAGTTGCGTACAAATTAAAATAGTTGTCAGCTGACTGTTATTTGCTGTTCAGATTCCACCTGAAAAGTTGGTTTGCACAAGCTTTCCCTTCTTTCTTTTCTTATTTTGTGGTTAATGGGTTGAGAAACTGAGTGGAAGAAGGCAGAGGAGTGCTGGAAGGAGAGCGTTGATATTTCTTTATGTATTCATGCTCTGTAGAAGTGTGATTTCTTTACAAAAAATGAATAACAGCAAAGACAACAAATGCACAACCATTACTTTGGGTATGTCTTGAGTTCACAGATCATGGGACCAAGATGGCGGGCAAAGGCTATGTCACTCTAAGGCTTTGGAATTCCTTACAAATGTAAACAATTCTGCACTTAAAGTACTGATTCAGAATTACAAAGCTGAACGGACAATCATAAATTATCCCTGCTTCTGCAAAGAAACTCAACGGTGGTTCATTGGATTGGGACACAATGACTTTTCCACACAGGGCAGAGAGCTAATTTTAGAGCTGAAATCTTTGCATGGGTTAAATGTGACACCATCAGGAGGCTTCACAAAAAGTGACCTCATTAAGCATGAACCTGCCCTGAAGACCTGTTTTTGTGATGTCTGAGAATATTTTCTCTGTTATAAGCAATGCAAGGCTTCTTAGAGCAATCCCAAATGTTATGGTATCCTGTGTCATTTAGATGAATAATTGCCTCATAATGGCTCTGTAAGGCAAGTTGTTCAAGGCTACATAGTAAATTTCACACCTGAGTAAGGACTGTGCACCTGAAACTTGTGGATCTTTCCTGTGCAACTTGTCTCTTAGATATTTCCCCAGCGGTGCAGCAAAAGGAATCAAATGGACCTTACACACGCAGGTGGCTGGGGATGCAGCAAAGGATTCTCTCTCTCCCTTTTCCCCCCAGAACAACTTTCCAATACCAATCGAATAGCCATGGTGAGATATGTTTAAATTAGCCCAGAGCAATCCCATTTTAGCAAGGACAGAGAGCCAGATTACCTGGCCTGTTTTAGTTCTTAAACTCTGTTTCACACCAGGTTAGGTTTTGTGTTTGTTAAGAATGCTGGAAACATAGGCTTCCGCACATGTCCCACAACTATTAATTCCGGCTACAAACCATTTGCAAATTCGCTCTTACTCAGGTCTTATTCAGCTGAACACTAAATAGGCCAGGGAAAATTCATTTCCTTGGCCTTTAAATATTGACGTTCTACCCTAATAGCCATCCTAGTCTGGATCCATTCCTAAAGGAATATTAGGAGTCTGGCTGGTATCATAAAGAAGGTGTGAAAGGCCTGTGAATGTGTTGCCACCTTCATCCGTTTTGATTCACTTCTGGACTTGTAACAAAACTCGATTAAGGCAACCAGCATGGCTAGTCCAAGCCCACCGATGAGGATGTAGAAAACACCGGCTACGTTGCTGAGACTCAAAGCACTTGTTTTGTCCTACAAGAGAAAGGAAAAGGGAGAAGGGATGTGGGAGGGGGAAACATGCTGTTAGCACAACACTATTCTTCAGAACAACGACACAAAGTGCTACATATGAGACAATAAGCCTGGGAAGCCACCACTTGTTTTAAAACACACAGAAGACATTTCAACTTCAATCTTTGCATCTGAATATTCTTCCCCCACTGAACACACAAAGTTGATTAAACACTTCAGTGGCTTTGCAACTCTTTGGGAAAGGTGTGGACTAGATGTTTTGAATCATCCTTAAATACTTATGTGCCCTCAAATGCCTAGGGACTTTCAATTATTGATATAAAAAAATGTTATCTACTGTGAGCTGACATTTTGCTAGTCTCCAATCTTTTCCTCTCCTAAAATAACTCACTCTCTTGGAAATGCCTATTCCTTTTCTTCTTTGATTGTTTTCCCCGCAACTTCTGTTGCTGAGCAACAAATCAAAATCACTTGCTTTATTCTCTTCTGACATAGCCCTCCCCCTTTGTGCAATATCCAGGTTGCAGTGACACTGAAAAGGTGCTCACCATAGACATGCATTTGATTTCTATTCAAAAAAGCAGTTATTATGTGCCTAAGTTCACTTGATGCATTTTTTTTTTTTTATTGATAAACGAGGGCCTATGGATCATCTTTAGTGTTTGATGTCGATTGCAAACTGATTTTAAAAACACCCAGTAATTTATCTGCCCCTGTTAAATATATAGGTATAATTCTTCCCTATTTTACAAAGGTAGAAGCTGATCTGTAATACCGGTATTAGCATTAGCAGCACAGGAAACATTGGTGTCTAATGTGACGACTATTCTATACATCATCTTCAGTCTGAGTTTTAGTTAGTTAACTAGTTTCACATCTAGTTAACAATATGCAGACCACAGATATCAGATGGTTGCTGGGTTTACCTGAGGTAAATAGTGCTTGAATAGGCTGTTCAAGTCAGAGGAACATTTCTACAAGGGATTATTGAGTCGTAAAAGGTTAACATAGAACAGTGTTGTTTATGTGTGTACTTCAGTCAGTTCCTGAATTTTCAGCAGTATGGTTCCAAGACCATATTACACCTTTCAAATAAAAAGGGACTTTGTCATGGCTGTCATAAATATCAGGTTCAGTCATTAATGCAGCTGGCAAATGTAAATGTAAGATAAAACCAGACAAATATTATAAAGTTTGATAAAAGTCGACACACAACCTCTGCCCTGAAACCAAATGATTCAGAATGCAGCAAATATGTTTCGAAATGTCCGCCATACTCTAAAATGTTTGTCTGCTTTCATTAACTGATAGTGGTCTTTACAAGTAGGAATATATATATATTTAAAATGTTTAATCTTGCTCCTCTTTTCCAGTTCAGCAGCGGGGATGCTTGCCTTACTTTTACTTGCTCACCTACTCAGTTCTCTCTCAATAAAACACAGCTGGTTCAAAGTGTTCAAAGTGTATTTTTCAAATGCTAAAGCCTATGGATTGAATCACAAATCTGTGATCTTTAGATACAGCCAATTCTTCTTTTGCAGGGGATACTGGAAACATATGCTGTGCTTTCTGAGATCTCTGCTGTTGTTAGAATCCATCTCAACGGATAAAAGCTTGGCAACTTTATGATGCAACTTTTTGTCATTCTTTCAAAAGGAAGGTGGAAATGCAACACCCTCGTCAGATTCGTGTTTTATTTATCATTTTCGATTTTGGTGTGAGTTTTTAGTATAATCAGTTATAATGTATTCATCTATAGGCAGTCAAACTTCTAGTTCCCTCACACAGCCTCTTTGTAGCTTCATCATAACCCCAAAGCTATATGACCTATAAATTCAAATTATAGTGTTGCTTTCTGGCAATGGAGCTTACCATGCAGATACCTTTGGCATGGAGTATTTGTTCTCCCCTCTCTTCTTTAGGCACTGAAATGTGAATGCTAGTAGACTGCACTCCTTTATTATATTGGCTTACTCAGTCCTTCAGAACCCTAAAATTCTGAGATGGAAATAAGAATCTCTGCTCCAGAAATGAGCTCAATGCACCCTCAACTCTTCTCTAGCCTTTCCCATGCCGATGAACCATGAATCCAGATTCATCTTTCATGCATTTTCTAGTTGTAAACATTCCAGCCTTTTTTGAATTATGTATTTTATCACGATTCTGGTACTCAAAAACCCATCACACTAGTTGCCCATCTGCAGAAAGGGGATATTTGACAGCCGGTCTCCACTTTGAAGATCTGATCATGTTCTTTTCACATTTAGAAGCGTAAATATTGGCTCATGCTTTTTGTTTGTCCCTCCCCCTTCCTCTCACTCACACAAAATGAGAGGGGAAATGGATATTGAGTGAGAGAGATATGTTCAGGGTGTGCTGTGTTTGCAAGTGGGGTTCAAATTTCCTTCTTTCAGATTTCCAAAGATCTCCTGATAGAAACCTATCCACACATCAGTGCTTTGATTCTTAATGAGCTGCCAATGGGGGCATGTAATTGTAATGGAAATACACCCAAGCTTGAATTACCACATAAGTACAATCAGCAGCAGTGCCATTTATACATCTGCTCAATGTCTATAGGCTGCATGGCACAACTGGGACTCAGAGCCGTGATCCTAATTTTCCTTCTTGCTACCACAGTCGAGACAGGCCAGGGTGTGTGGAATGGCATGAAAAATATGGGTTATGAGGCCGAATGAAGCTTGGCTGGAGAGAGGGAGAGAGAGGGAGTGTGTGCACTTGTCAAAAATCCAGTTGTCACAATGTAGATTTAGGCTTGAAACTGCTCCACAGGCATCTTGCCACTTCTTGGCTTTCACGTTTTCTTTGCTAGAAGGATGGCGTTTCTAATTGCAAAGAGGTTCTCTGGAGAGTGACTATTGTCTTGCAATCACATAGTTCCTTCCCAGCTGGATGTTGGCACCAGGGTCATTGCCACACACCGCAAAGGCAAGAAAACAATTCCAGCTTGCCATGGCTTGCCTTGGCTTCTTGGCTCCAAAAGACCATGCCTGCTGCTTTTTCTTACAGTCTCCTGACTTAATAGCACTAGTAATAATAGAACATGAAGAAAAATGGGGGTGGGGGGGGAGAGGGAAAGGCACCAATCCCTGCACTAACTGCCTGAGAGAATCAAACTCTTTCCCTCAGCTGCAGAGCCTTGCTGTTTGGGCTTTGTGACAGATGCTCTCCCAAGGAGTTTGCCCATCATGCAGCCGGCTTATTAGTGGGAGTGTAAATGTCACAGCGTGTCTCCTACAGAGGGAGAGTTACATTTGAGGGAAGAGAAGGAGGGAAGAGGAAGATTGGCAGGTGAAAAGCAAGCAAAAAAGCCCATCTTTCAGAAATGTTCCTGGCCTCGTTGCCATGGTGACAAGGCACCTTCCTGGTCTGCTTCTTTTTAACTGGTGGCAGTTTATCCCTCATCCCGTTTCTTGCCATTTTATTCTGCTCTGACAGGAAGACAAGAAAACTCTTTAAGGACCAAGTTCCCTGACTCCCTTCTCACCTTAAGGGGGTTGACAGAAAGCACCTTTGCACCACTTAGAAGGAGGTGGAGGAGTTTGGTGTTGGTCTCTGGAGCACAAATGAGTATGTCATAAAGCATCCTGCATCCACCTCAAGAACAATACCATTTAACATGGTCATTTAAGGACTTCATATCTGTAATTTACAGAGGTGCTTTGCACCTTTTGTTTCGTGAACAGCCAATTCTCTTTTCTAATGTGGGAATATATTCCTCAGAACTCCAGATTCTGGAAATTCAGTCTTATACAACATGTGTACGCAACTGCACAAGATATATAAGGGAAGTAAAACACGTGACAGTGCAACACTATACATGTCTGCTCAGAAGTATGACCCATTTTACAGGACTTATTCTCAGATAAAGTGTGTTTAGGATTGCAGTCTTAGCTGCTGAAGTGTGAGGTGCTTATTAGTATTCATGAAAGAAAGGAATACTGAGAAATTTGGAAAGCAGCGACAATGAAAACTAAATTTATTTTATTTATTTATTTTATTTATTTAAGGAAACTTCCTGGTATGCAGAGAACTATGTAATCTTTAACATTATGGTAACATTAATCTTTACCCTGTAAAATAAACAAACGAGTCTTACAGCTCAGAGTAAAGGACCTTCAGCTCAGAGAAAATCCATCCATGACCATGTAAGAACTTGTGGGCTAGTATAGTTCATTTGTTAGGCCTCTGGCACTTCTGAAGCCCAGTCCTTTGAAAGACAAGCCACTGACTGTGATATAAAGCTTTTTAAAGCTCTCCTCTGGGAAGATTTTCCCTCATTTCCCAATAGCTATGAAGTCAGTGTTGTGTTCAAAGGACATGACCTGGCAAAGACTTGTGTTTGTAATTACATGTTTTTAACTTCCAGTTTATGCTTGAGGTTCTGGCAGGTTATTGTGCAAAGGGAATGCTTTGTCTGAGGGGCAACACTGTGGAAAGTTTATGCATAATACTGAAACTAGGAACTTAAGCTGGACTTTAATGGGACTACAGCTGCAAACCTATGCATGCTTACTTGGGAGTAGGCCTCACTGAAGATAATTAAAAAATATATAAAATTTTGCATATTCATCTTCAACCCTAATCTTTGGACTTGATTAAAAGTCTGTGGTCAGAGTCTGTGGTCCTTGATGCAGTCCCTCATACTTAAATCAAGGGAACAGAAATGTAGATCTTGCCACCCACTCTGTTATTATTAGACCAAGCTACATGGTAGATATATTTATTAACAGTCTATTTTGCTTATATAATTTAAATTGGAGAAAAGCATTTCCTTCTATTCTGAGCTTCTAGTTAATGCACATTTTACTTTAAAACACATGAGGACACTGTCTAGTAAACTTGTTTGTAGCATCTTTGTCTGTTAACCCCACTCCTGAAAACTGAGCTATTTTCTCTCTCTCTCTCTCTCTCTCTCCAACCAAGATAAATCTGCTCCTGCATGAATAAAGCCTTTGAACTCCGGAAATTGTAAGTGATCATTTCAATCTAACTCACCAAAGCTGCAAGCTCTCTTAACACATGTAAGCAATAAAATGACCGGATGATTAATTTGTTGCTAGGACTGAGTGAAGAAAATGTGGTTGTCTTACTGAGACAATGCAAACTTCCTACTGCCACTTCTGAGGGTCTGTGAAGTGCTGAGGCCACCACTACACCTGCATTCCAGCCACTCATGGTGGCAGTAGCAGGTGTGGGCAGGCAGAATGGACCTTATATGTGCACTAGTTTCAGGCTGATACAGTCATTGGGCCCACATCAGGCCTGATGCTCACCAGCACTGGCTGTGAGAGTAGCTTATGATCCAGTGCATGTCAGCTCAGAATTGCAGTGTCCTTGGAACACCCAATTTCCGGGCATCCCTCAGGGCTCTGCTGCCAGGGGTATCACTGGAAGCTCTTTTGCCTGCCCATTTGAGCGGTGGAAGTGGGAGGTCTTGGCTAGTGGAGTGATGCTTGAGTCCTTTTGCCATTGGTGGGTGGAAGAAGGCTGGATAAGACATCAGAAGCAAGTGGAGGAAAGCTCTTCTCAATGCAAACTCCCCATAGCCCAGTGTGAGATGGGTTTGGCTCGCGATCTCTTTAGGTAGAAGGGAATATATGGATTGAATAGATTAGATTCTTTAAAAATGGAAAAGTCAGCTAGGTGTTTTGTTTAAAAATTCAGCTCATTAAAAAATACACATATAAGCTGAAATGTTAAAAAAAAAGTTTCTAAACACATTTGCCATTTGCCTACATATATATTGCACAACAGTTGTACCTTTTGGTCTTCTTATACCTAATTCTACTCAAGATTTAGCAGCTGAAAAATCCATGCAACATCTGTTATCTTTTGAAATTGGGACTTTTATGTAAAGTATGACAGTTGTGAAAGGGATGACAGTCTACAAGGCCCTCATTAGAGAAAATTAAGTGCAAGAAGATATTGTGTATGAGTTGTAACGTGATTGTATCTGTGGTTAAGCCATGTATTGTAGTTCCAGTTTGTGCCTGAGGGTATGTATTCCCATATAAATAAATAAATAAATAAATAAATAAATAAATAAATAAATAAATATCAATGGGGATGAACACCCTGATTTGCATCATGTGACTCTCCTGGTAAGCACCTTATCCATTAATCAGCTCACATTTTCTGTTTCCCCACTGATGTGCACATACAGCTTCTTGTATTTCTTGTATTGCTCAGCTTACTCATGTGCAACAGCACTCAGTACTGACCTACGTAAATGAAGGATGGATGGGTTCGTTCTGCTTGCAGGTAGCAGAATCCAGTAAAGGTTGGGGAAGATGCAGCAGCTGTTTTATGCATGCAGATTCCCTACTCCACTGGTAAGCTGGTATCTGTGTCAAGTTCTCTGAACTGCTACATAGCCACATGTGTGAGGCCGTTAGAATGCAGTGGAGCCACCTGGCAAATAGTGAGTTGCATTGAGGAGCCATTTGGAGAGCATTAGATGGCAACGTAGCATAGGTGTCAACTCTGTGGGGTCCTGGGTGCCCAAGCACCCACAAAATTCCCCATGAAGGCACCCACAAATTTCAGTACCAGGGCCATGCACGTTGCATGGCACCCACAGCCCTGGGCTCCCACAGTCGCAGGGCCAATTTGGCACTCCTGCCATGTAGGTACTCTAGTCAGTGGCTGGATTCTGTAAACAGTTCACAATAAGTGCTATCGGCCTTCAGAACTTGCCTTATGTATGTATGTATGTATGTATGTATGTATGTATGTATTTTTAAGGAGAAGACAACGGTCAACATTTGATGTGTACCTCCATTTTTATTTTGATCTAATTTTGCTGTGTATTCATTCTTCTTAACCTTCCTTTCTTCAGAGTTTCCTATTCACATGGTTCTGAGCTACAAAATTTCCAGTGCTAGCTTTTCTTTTCTTTTCCCCCTCCCCCTCCCCCTTCCTTCCTTCCTTCCTTCCTTCCTTCCTTCCTTCCTTTCTTTCTTTCTTTCTTTCTTTCTTTCTTTCTTTCTTTCTTTCTTAACCTTTCATTTATTCATACATTTTCTCAGCAATCGCGGCATGCAGAATTAATAGATTTTACACACGGAGGGTCAAGAAGCTCTCACAAACCTCATGAATAGCCACGGTGATGTTTACATGCAATTCACACGTTTGGCTTCTCATCTCTATAAGAACATGCAGTTAATGTGATCCACACTGACGTCGTAGGATTCACATAAACCCCTGTGCCCCTTTCTGCTCTGTTCTCTCATTCTAGTGTGTGGAAGGTGACAGGAAAAGAGATACAGTATTGTAGTGGTTCTGAGTTCTACTGCCGCTGCTTGTTTTAAATGGGATCAGTGTCACAAGGATTTTGTTTGGAACACAGTAGCTATGGGGTTTTTCTAGCACTGATAAAGGTGGCCTATTAGTAAAGGCACCGAAAAAAGTCCCCCAAAGCACATAGCTAAGTAGTTACTCTTCATATGAATGGTAATTGCTGAGCTTCTTGTAACATTGTAGGAGATGAAAAAATGTCTGAACTTAACAGGAGATGCTGCCCAGGGCACCTAAAACCCAGTAGGAGGGGGGCTATTAATGTAAAAGTAATATTTTGCAGAGAAGAACAGAACTGGATTCTTCTGTCAACATTTTGCATGCTCATGATACTGTAAACAATTTACAGACCAATAGAGCAGGGACAGGCAATCAAAACTACTGGAAGGAAAAAGCATAACTTTCTTCTTATCCCCTCTTCCTCAAAATCTTAGAAAGGTAAGCAGTTTTATCATTGGTTAAAGAGATAAATGTTTTGCGAAATATGGAATTTCAGGTTTTTGAAAAAGTTTTAAGGACAAGAGTGCCTACCAGAGATCCTTCAGATAAGACTGCAGCTTCCATCATCCCTGACCATTGGGCCATGCTGGCTGGGGTTGATGAGAGTTGGGAGTTCAATAACACCTGGAGAGCTACAGGTTAGGCACCCTGCAGTAGTGTTTGCAACCATATATTTGGTGGGCACAGTAATCAAAAGAGACTTGGCACTTAATCAGCTAGAACCATCATCAAGAGAAAAGAGGAACATTGGCAAGTGCTTTGAATCTATTGGCACATCCTCCAACACTGTGGGGAAAGGGCATTGGTTTGATACCCTGAATGGATGCCCCAGTGTCACTCCCCACAGAAAACTGTTATCTGTAGTTTTATGCAGTTGGAGTGGCTTGCAAGAGTATCCCGTATGGAGGTATAACGTCCTTGAATGAAGGACAAATCCAATCTTACCAGGCAGCTGGTCTGGATTTTGGAGAGAATTCAGTATCTAAACACAGTGGAGTCCATCTCTTCCTCAGGTGTCAATAAAAGGGCTAGTTTTTCAAGTGTGATTCACCTAATAAGTCTTCCCTGTATTATCTGTCTGCTCACTGAATCCATCATTCTGCTTTACGTCAAATTTCCTGAGTCATACCCATGGTAGTATTTTCTGTTGACTCTTCACTGATGTCTCCTCCAATTTTACACTTTCTTCTCTATCATCTCTCTCTTGCTCTCTCTTTCACAAGCACACACAGTAATGGAATCAGGGTGATTTCATCAGTGTGAGAATGTGAATGTGTTATAACAGAAAATCCTCATGGATTTTGCGGGAAATACCCATCAATAGGTGGATCATTCCTGTGAGATCCACTCAGATGATCCACTTCAATGTGGTCTTTTCTAAGTGCTCTAATTCAGGCTGCAGTCCTATATACCTACTAACCTGGAAGTAAGTCTCACTGAATGCAGTTGGACTTACTTCTGAGTAGACATGTATAGGATTATGCTGTAAGGAAAACACTGTAAAGCATTTTCATGGGAAAAGGACTGATCATGACGACATTCCAAATGGGCTCTGTTGTTTTTCCCCAGTTCTTGCAAAAGCCCCTTAATTTCTTTTCCTTGGGCAGTTCACCATACTTCCTTCACCATACCTCCAAACCTGGAGTATAACTACTGCCTGGTCTCTTTCAACTGCTCTACTAAAGTTTGGAAATTGCCCACAGCACAGATAAGGGCACAGATAAATTGCCTTTATTAAACTTCCTTCAAATCAAATGGCTTTTTTATGTTCTGAGTCTTTCTGACCTTTCTGCCGTGCCCACCCTCTGCTCTTTGATTTCTTCTATTTCTTTACATTCCATGGTGTTATCCACAAATGTTTTTCTTTGTGTACATTCAAAATCTGTCAACAGGAGCTTTTTCTTTCTTCACTTTCCTTCTTGTTGCTAGTCATCTTCTGTGCCTATTGCCAATGGAAATGTTCATCATGTCTAGGAAGTAGAGTGACTTCCAATAGTACAGTGGTATCTCTGGTTATGAACTTAATTTGTTCTGGAGGTCCGTTCTTAACCTAAAGCCGTTCTTAACCTGAGATACCACTTTAGCTAATAGGGCCTCTTGCTGCCGCACCAGCGCCAGCATGCAATTTTTGTTCTCATCCTGAGGTAAAGTTCTTTACCCGAGGTACTACTTTCAGGTTAGCGGAGTCTGTAACCCGAGGTGTTTGTAACCCGAGGTACCACTGTACTTGAATACTGTTGCCAGCATATTATCTTGATCCTTCCACCAGAGGTCATTCCACCTGGTTAGCTTTAATGTACCTTGTTCCCTTTTCCTTTCTGTGTTCTTTTTTGCCCTTTTGTTGCATCTATTAGATTGCAAAGAACTGTGTGAGATATGTATGTGCGTACACACACACACAAAGAGAGCTTTGTTTCAAAATGTTTACTGAAGTGTACTCCTAAGTTCATATTGTTGTTTTACTATGGATTTGTATATATTTATTGGGTTTTTTTGGAGTGCTAGAAATGCTAAAATAAAATAATG